>NC_072424.2:128422500-129672500 GCF_028878055.3 Symphalangus syndactylus | reverse complement strand
GAAGCCAAGCTGCTGCCATTGAACTGCCCCTTTTCCTCTCTTCCTCTTCCTGGGCCAACACTCTCAGTGCACTCTCCCAGATCTGTGCCCAGCAGCAGTTCATGAGGCTGCCACACTTTTGGTTGTAAGTATTTAACAGGCAATAAAAAACTCAGGGCTAGATATCTATCCAAATCTTCATAAAATATATAGAACTATAGCACAGACTTGAAGTATAAAATTGCTTTTGAGACATGTAAAATTACGGTGAATTTTGGAAAAGGCTTAACTTTTAATAAATCAAAATGACACTTTGGTGACACAATTCAAGCTTCAGATGTATTTCATTAACACTGAAACTAAGAATGAACCACTCAATGATGCAATTGAGTGTGATGCTGAAATCAAAAATACAACCACTCTTGCAGTCATATTTTTTCCTTTTTAACCTTCAGCTCAATTATATTACATTTATTGACTAGTTTCACCATGTGTAGAATAATAGTAAATTAAGACTTAATTATCTACTTTTTAAAAAACTGAATTTCTACCCAGAGATAAGGCTATAAAATTCCTATTAAACAAATTTCAGAGCAAACAATAAGGAGAAAAGTCTTCTCTATAGATAAATATCAAAAAGTAGATACACAGTATGTGTTATAAAAAAACATCTTTTGTCAGAGCTGGCTTCATAGGTTTTATCATTCTTGTTGCTACTGTTGTTTTTAAACTGCAAAGAGAAAAAAAATCATTTCTTAAGGTCATCTTTATCCAGGTCTACTAGAAGTACTTTATGGATTGGAACTTGACTCTCACACTTGTATGATGCATTTTATCCTAAAGCTCTTCACATCTTAATTCTGAGTAGAGAAACATATCAAGTCAAAAAATAAGCCCCAGGGGCTAATGAAAAGGAAAATTCAACTTATAATCATCAACATTAGAAAATTCTGACAATATTCTGTTAATTAATAGAAAGAAGAAAGAAGCACTTCTAGAACTACTAAGATAGCCCAAAGTATTGACTATTTTCGTTAAAAATTCATCATTCAAAATGAAGTCAATTTATAGTTTTTGTTATATTGATAGGTATTCTGAGGATTATCCAAATGTTCCATGAGGGTTTTTGTATCATATAGCTAATTCTGGGTATTTCTAGAACTGAACTTTTTGCTATTCTTCTTACTAATGACGTTTACTATTTCCTTCTTTATTTATTTATTTAGAGACAGAGTCTCGTTGTTGCCCAGGCTGGAGTTCAGTTGTGGGATCTCAGCTCACTGCAGTCTCTGCCTCCCAGGTTCAAGAAATTCCCCCACCTCAACATCCCAAGTACCTGGGACTATGGATGTGTGCCACCAAGCCTGGCTAATTTTTGTATTTTTTTGTAGAGACGGGGTTTTGCCATGTTGGCCAGGCTGGTCTTGAACTCCTGACCTCAGGTGATCCACCCACCTCAGCCTCCCAAAGTGCTGGGATTACAGGCATGAGTCACTGTGCCTAGCCTATTTCCTCTTTTTAAAAATTACTATTATTATTGTCATTCTCAAACTATTATCTCATAAATGTTATATTGTCTATATCAGATTTGCAGTGTGGGCTATGTTTTTTAAATAACAGATGGTATTTGAATATATAAAAGATAGAAATCCTTTTCAAAATGTTGCTTTGTCTATTTTTCTGAAAAGCTTGACAACCGTCTGTAGAGCTTTTGCAGAAGACTTTTTTCTTCCCTTATTTTTAGTCTCTTTAAAATCAATGACTATTTTTATTCTGCTTGGTCAGACAAGTAGGCCTTTGATTTACAACAGCTGTATTCCCAAGGAACACACACAAACACACATATATATAATTTCATTTTGCCTTTATAATTCTTTTTTTAATTATCAAGTAAGAAGACATAGTTTATTGGTCTAAGGATTTTGAAATCATTCGGGTCTTTTAAACTAACGTGATGAAGTTATAGAGTGGTTTTGTTACACATCTCATTGCCATAATTTTGTCTAGCTCTGGCTTTAATAATTCTATTTCAACAATTGCTAGCCTGTGTATAATATTTTCCTTTCCTTGACTTCTCCATTTTATTCCTAAATTCAGAAGATTATTGATGTGAATTCTTCAACCACTGGTAATGTATTTAAGCTTAATTCCAGTTGTTTAAAATGCTCTTCAACATTTTATTATTATAAAAATGTCATGATGGGAATCTACTGGTACATATGAAAATGTCTATATTTGAGTTCAGCAGTGATCCAGAGCTAATATTCCCAAGATTTCCTAAGAGAAAATATATGTTTACAGGAAAATAAAACTGAACAGCAACCAAGAGTTGGCTCTCAGATATATGACCATTAGCTTCTTTGTTTGTTTGTTTGTATCTCTTTCCCTAAAATATAAGAACAAGGCAATAACAAATATGAAGAAAAAATTTACAGCCATATTACATTTAGATCCCAACAATTAACTTATAATGTATCTGCTTCATATGAAAATGCTAAAATATGTAGGTACTCAAGAAAACTTTTCATTCTGAAGATGACCAGAAATTTTTGTTTGCCAGTTCAACTGACACTGAAAACCTACATTTGCCTATTATTCTCCATGCTTCCATGTAACCTAATAACCACCCAACCACCAAAATGGTGGCCTCTAACAAGGCTGGGTTCTGGTACTGCTGGCTCCTTATTCTACGGCCCACATGTTTATATGCTGATAGATGCAAATACATGTAAGATTCTCTAAGGCCAGACATAAGTTCACTTGGCCTATAACACAGCAGTGACCCTTGAAATGCAAGTACAAACTCCACATTTTTTTAGTTTCATATAAAATATTTCATGCTTCATAGGAAACAATTAATTTCATCTATTAAAAGAAACCAAATGAGAAAACCTCCAACTAAATCTATCACTCATTTAATCTATAAGCCCAGAAAAAAAAAATTAGCTGCTTCTTGCCTCGGTTTATCTACATTAGCTCCTGAACGGATACACTGGGGCAGGGAGCAAGTCATTTTCTAGTCTTGTTTCCATACAAACTTGAATTCTTCTCCCTGAATAACAGGAGTAACAGTCCAATTTTACCAGAACACCAGTTCTGAGACAATCAGCTGAAGGAACAAGGTATCACTTCAGCCACTGTGTCTTTCTAAAAGTTTCTTTCAGGGATGATACCTTAATTTATTTTTCCATTGCCTTTCTCTTTCTCCTAAAATACTAAGCATACACCAGGTTGGATAAATAATTGGCATTCAGTAAATAAACTTATTATTATCTCTTTAATCCATAAAGATCTTTCTTAACTTTTTTTTTGTTGTTTATTTTTTAAGACATGTCTTGCTCTGTCACCTGGGCTGGAGTGCAGTGGCACTCCACACAAACATGGTTCACTGTAGCTTTGACCTCCTGGACTCAAGCCATCCTCTCACCTCAGCCTCCCCCGTAGCTGGGACCACAGGTGTGTGCCACTGCACCCAGCTAATTTTTTAAAAATGTGTTGTAGAGACAGGGTTTCGCCACATTGCCCTGGATGGCCTCAAGCTCCTGGGCTCAAGCAATTCTCCCACCTCAACTCCAAAAAGTGCTAGGATTACAGGCATGAGCCACCACAACGAATCTTAAAAATCTTTTTAAGATAAAATTGTTTTTATTAATAATTGAGATGTTTTGAACAAAGGTCATTAATATTAAAAACTTTTGTAGGTCATTTAGTGTTAAAAGTTTCTGCTACTGTGAACATATACTATTAAATACTTTTATCATGTAGTGTCCACCCTAAATCTTTTTGGTAAATAAGATGGGTTAAAAATAAATTATGTCAATTTAAGAATTTCAGTCTTCTAGATTTTGATTTAAGAATATTATTTCCTAATCTCCAGGAAAATCACAGTGCATTGATGCTGAAAATGAACACATCTCCTGTAACCTTGAAACCAATTACATAACATGTTATTGCTTCTTTTCCCCCCACTATTTCTCCCATGACATCACAACAAGTTCTTGAAAAGTTATTGACTCTTAAAAGCCGAGCTTCGCATTCTTACCTGGCACCCTCTTTGCCCAGTTGATCATGTGAACCAGCTCCCTGTCTGCCAGGTTGGTCAGCAAGCCCATCATCGAAGCCTCACTGAAGGGTCTGGTAGGATCGTACTCGGAATAGAGTATGGGGGGCTCAGCATCCAACAAGGCGCTGACCATCTGGTCGGCCGTCAGAGACAAGGCCGGGCTGTTCTTCTTAGAGTGTTTGATCATGAGTGGGCTTGGCCAAAGGTTGGCAGCTCTCATGTCTCCAGCAGACCCCACTTCACCCCTGCCCTCCCCATCATCTCTCTGGCGCTTGTGTTTCAACATTCTCCCTCCTCTTCGGTCTTTTCGTATCCCTGAAAACACAGGGGGAAAAAAATTAGTTTATTTTTTTTCCTGTGTAAACTTTTATACAAAAAATTTTCAAAGCTAACCATCTTTCATTTTATTTGAAGATATACTTTCAAGCACAGGTGAGCTGGTAAGTGTTTAACAAGTGGCTCTCCAAGAGAAGAAGAAAAAGATTTCTATTTGTAGCAGTTGCCAATTTTCATGGTGTAAATACTACCACCATAACAAACTTCAGGCCACTTGTCTGACATCAAATGGCTTACAAAACTCCTGAAAATTGAACAGTAGGCTTTGGTGAGCTCATACAAACTGACTCCGACACACCAGGTATGGGTGTGTGTGTAACAGGTGTTATAAAGAGAATAGAATTCTAATTTTAGTTATTCTAAAAAAATATAATTTAGCATCAAAGACTACTTCTGCTAGCAATATTCTTTTAATAGTAAATTAAAAGGGCATTTTTAAAAGCATTTAGTCCAAGTAGACTTCTTAATGGGCAAGACTAAATAAGAATGACTTGCTCTTAAGGTATATTACAGACTCTGGCCCCCTGGGGTGCTAAGTCCTTCACTGTTACTAACCTGCTCCTCATCACCCTAGGATTGCCCCAAATCCCTCAAGTCGTTTACCGGATTTTAAGCTTTTCACAAATGTATTTGTTTTTTCCTAACATAAAAGTTGTAAAATTGTAAAAAGAGTTTGTTTTATTTGATAATTTCCCCCAAAAGGCTTCTTTTTCTTTTTTTTTTTTTTTTTGAGATGGAGTCTCGCTGTGTCACCCAGGCTGGAGTGCAGTGGCGTGATCTCGGCTCACTGCAAGCTCCGCCTCCCGGGTTCACGCCATTCTCCTGCCTCAGCCTCCCAAGTAGCTGGGACTACAGGCACCTGCCACCACGCCTGGCTAATTTTTTGTATTTTTAGTAGAGACGGGGTTTCACCGTGTTAGCCAGGATGGTCTCCATCTCCTGACCTTGTGATCCGCCTGCCTTGGCCTCCCAAACTTCTGAGATTATAGGCGTGAGCCACCGCGCCCAGCCCCCCACAAGGGTTTAGCCAATTGTGGTTCTCACTAACTAAATTACGAAATGGGGTGCTGAGGGGGGATCCAATCTTTTTGCAGTGATTCTTTGAGGTTTGGGCTCAGCACCTTAACTTGAAAAAGGCCATACTGTACTGCCAAAATGTATTAACATCTGCAAAAACAACTATTTTAAAAAGACAAAAAGCTTCTATATTTTCAAAGAAGTTAATCTCTCCAATATTTATCAGACAGCATAATTCTTAGATTTATGTGAAGGAAGCAATCATTTTGATAAAAAGTTAACACAACTATTTTTAATATCAAAGACATGAAAAATAAATGCTCTTTATAACATATCACTTGTTCTATCACTTTATAACAAATAACTAGCATGAGAACTTTGTCTTATTTTGTTTTAGTTTGTCAGGGTATTTGGACAAATGTGTGACTGAAATACATATATGTTTTATATATATAAGTATATGTGTAATATATTAAATGACACTTCAAAAACAGAGAAGCCACGAACTCTTCCTATTTGCTCAGTATTAAAATAAGCATTTCTCATGAAATAGTAAAAATTATAATAAAGATTATTATTATTTCTAATATGCATTCAGCACTTACTACATATTTTAAGCACTTACATACACTTTACATGGAAGCACTTTAGAACTAATTTAGTTCTCACAGTAATCTTGTAAGTTTGAGAAACCGTTACTTAAAGAGATGAACCAACTTGTACAAGATCATTCTCTGTTAAGTATGATTCCAGATTCTGGGTCTGAAAAGAAGTTTGCTTTTGTTTTCAGTTAAACAGAGATTTTGAATTTAATCCATTATGTAGGTACAAACTTAACAAGTTTCAGGACATTATGTAGGTACTAACTTAACAAATTGAGGGACACCTAAAAGTAAAAGATGAGAACAATGGCACCTGACCCAGCCATTGTCCTGGGTCAGGCATTTCAACTTTTATTGCCAGATTTGCCAATGAGATCACAATATCTGAATTAAGGGAGATGCTATGTCCACTCTACTTTCAACTCATCAGAGCATACCTGATGTATCACACTCATTGCTGGATCCTGAAACTATAAGAAAAATAAGCCTACTCAAGTTAGAGTAACTAGAAGGGTAAGGAGACATGAAATCAGGTCATATAGTGAGCAAGTGAGGAACAAAGAAGGGTTAGCCTAGAGAAAGGAAAACATGGAGGAAACCTGAGCATCTCCCGTAGATGGGTTGTTCTGCATAAGACGGGTTCAACTTGTTCTTTATGAGCCCAAAGGCTAAAATAGAAGCAGGGTGTCGAAACTTTTTAGTTAGTTACAGCTCAATGTAAGGAAGCAGTTTGTAACAGTAAGAGCTGACGACAAAGATAGAAGCTGCCATCATAGGAAATGATGAGGGGGATCACTGAGGGTTTCCAAGAATAGGCTAGATGAAGACTTTCAAGGGGGTGTTCCCAAAGGATTCCATTATCCAGAAAGCATTTCACTAGTTGACCTCCAGTATCCCCTCCAATGCTGAGATTGTACTATACGACTCTACCATCTTCTATCTGAAACATTAGAAAAAAAAAATGTAAGAGCAAGAGCCTTGTGATGGAACCAGGGAAAAAATGTCAAAAGCAAAGAATCTTTTTAGGTTCAGATTTCTCAGGAAATTCTGAGGTCAGAATTTTGAGAGGATAAGTTCTGACTTGTATTTCCCTACTTTGTGTGAGGACTGGGTAAGGAAAATGCCTGGTTCTTCAGTATTAGTCAGTGTATTACCCAAATATTATTTATACATCTACTCTACAAGTTTAGAAAGAAATTAACAATGTGATCAAGTCTTACAGCAAAGATTCAGCAGTGATTACAATCTTTAATAGCAGATCTACAGAAAGAAATCAAAGCAAGTGATTTGACTAAAAAAGAAATGGTTAGAAGGTGATATTGTTTTTCCTAAGGTGAAATCAAGAGTAACCAAATTATAACTACACAAGCATTTTACCTTTTAAAAATAAAGTACTTTAAAAATAATATGCTTCTTTCATAAATGTAATTTATCTTCATTTAAAAAGATTCCAAAGAAAAGCACTTAGGTTAATGAAACAAAACAAAATGTAGTATTACTACCCACCTTAAAAGGCTTCAGCAGTCATACTAAAGCTAATCTACTTTCCAGCAGAAGAATTTTAGAATCACTTCAGAAACTGATATTGGCAGTAATCAAAAATATTTTATCAAAGTATTTGTTCATTTAGTAAAAATCCGTTCAATACTTACAATGTATATTCACGGAAGATGCAGTGGTAAACAAAGACAGATCATGTTACCCTCCATCAAGTTTTCGGCTTGGAGGGAGGAAGACATTGATCAAAAGTTATTCAATATTCGTTGAATGAATTAATGAACGAATGAACTGCCGAAAGCACAGTGGATGGGAGGAAGTGACTGGGGAAGAAGGAGACAAAGAAAACTTCTCTAAGAAAGGATGTCACATTTAAATCAAATCATGATATTTCCCTTCTTGGAGGAATTTAGGAGCAGACTACTTAGATGGCTTAGTTGTAGCACTATGTAAAGAAGTAAGTGGAACCACCACACCCATTTACATCTCACAACTGTATGATTCAGGTTGTTGAACACAAGACACACAGGTTTGGGCTTTGGAACAAGAAAATACAACTGGAAAGATGAGGAAAGAGATGACTATTTATAAAATCATCAAATAATCAAGTAGGTGAAAGTAGATTCACTTTGCACTAACAAATATTTTCTTTAATATACTGATATGGTTTGGCTGTGTCCCCATCCAAATCTCATCTTGAATTGTAGTTCCCATAATCCCCACATGTGGGAGGGACTCAGTGGGAGGTAATTGAATCATGGGGGCAGGTTTTTCTTATGCTGTTCTCATGATAGTAAATAAGTCTCATGAGATCTGATGGTTTCATAAAGGGCAGTTCCCTTGCACATACTCTCTTGCCTGCTGCCATATAAGACGTGCCTTTGCTTCCCCTTCACCTTCTGCCATGACTGTGAGGCCTCCCCAGCCATGTGGAACTGTGAGTTCATTAAGCCTATTTTTCTTTATAAATTACCCAGTCTCAAGTATTTCTTTACAGCAGTATGAAAATGGACTAATACATATACCCTAAATGAACTATATTTTCCAAATTCCAAAGTCCCTACAAAGTGTACAAACAAAACAAAAATATTATTGTTTTTTGTTTTGTACAAACAAAAAACAGAGATTTTGTTTTTTTGTTTCAGTTAAACGGATTTTGTTTTAGTTAAAAAGAGATTTTGAATTTAATCCATTATGTAGGTACAAACTTAACAAAACAAAAAACAATAATATAAAATATTATATGGCCAACTGCATGTGATAGGATCCCAAGGATATGGTTCAATGAAGAATGGATCCTCTTCTACATCGGAGTAGTAATTTCACACATTATTGGTGATAATATTGCATAGACATTTTATAGAAGTTCAAAAATATCTAACTAGAATTGAGTGGAAGAAGGTAAAAAAAAAGGATGCGGCTTCTATTTCAATTTTACCCTAGGTTAAGTGAAAACTGCAAATCAGAAACAACAGCCTGTGTCACTATGGAACATACAGCTTATTCTTAATTATATAGAATGGTGGACCACAGGAATGGCATGGATAATTGAAATTCAAAGATAAAATTTAAAACTCATTCCTTGCTTCCTACCAAGACATTTTCTTGAATTGTTAGTAGAGCAGCAACATAGAGTGATATGGATTTTACTTAAGTTCACCCCCTGGCTGTCTAACTTTTGTTAACTCTCAGGGGAAAAGCCAAAAGGTCAAACTACCAGTTCATAGAGCAGAGGAAAAAACAAAAGAAACAATTAGTTTAGATCATGCAAATATTAAACAGGCAGCCTCTTGACAGTCAAGAAGTTTATCTGCAGAGACCAACATGTTGGCTTGGAATGCCATACACGCAAGATACATCGTCATTCATACACGAACATGCCATTTTCCAGAATGGTTGAGCAGTATATTCAACAGCACAATAGAGATGTTGTGCCCTGGATATCTAGTGTACACTGTCATGATAGCTCAAGTTATGTAATTGACTAGACAATATTTGCATCAAAGCAAATTTCTTTGTACCACTTTTCAAAATTTTAACCTTAACAATTATTGAAGGATTTTTCTAACAAGACCCACCTGTTTTATATAAGGGACCGAGATACCAAGCACTCTTTCATCCCGCAAGCCCACTGTAAGTGTGCAATGCCACCAGTTTGAATTTCATTTCCTTGGGTTAAAGCAACTATAATATCCTCGTCACATTGTTGTAAGGATTTAGAAAGGCTGAGTATAAAATTTCCACTTAGTAACAATCAATGTGGATTTGAATGATTCTAATCCACCCCAGGAGGTGTTAACTTATGAGAATTTATTAAAACAATAAACTCAGGCAATAGGAATGAGGAGAAAAGGGAGAGAGATGGTACAGAGGGCACTCTCTAGGGGAGGTGAACCCTAAGGAATCTCTTCAAAGTCGGCCTGGACTTGGAAGCTAGGTGGAAAGGCAGTACAGGGGACAACTTGTGGCAAGGTGAAAGGAGCTGAAGACACATCAACTGCTTAAATAATTATGTCCTGGCCCTAAAATAAAAAGATCTGTCCTAATGAGTCAAATGCCTAATGAGGCATTTTCAAAGACTACCTCTAATTACTTCACAGTTTGTTTAATCATCTGTTTTTTTCATTCTTTAAATTCTTTGGCTTGGCTATTGTATCTCAGAAAAAGTTAACATACTGCCTGAGTATTCATTAGGAATAGAATTCATTGGATTATGCTTCTAATGCACTCTAATTTTTACATTTTCTTTCATTGAAATGAGCTTTTTTCTTAATATGCTATGCTTCCAGAAAAATAACTAGTATAATATCAGTAAAGTTATTTCTCCAGTTTCCCATGACTACTTTCATGTATTATTAGATATTTCAAACATTTGCATAATCACTTTCTTTTGTTTCTCAATAATTCATGGCATATTAAAATGCAAGACAAAGAAATACACTAAGAGCTTTTAAATTCAACATGTTAAAACAGGAGTGCTGATTAATTAAGAATGAAATAAAGACAATAACTAACACAACTTTCTCTGGAGAGACTCCCCAGTATCAATTCTAACACTCTCCCTTCAAATACTATAAGGTAAGTACTGTCATTGTCCCCCATTTTACAGAAAATAAAGAAGTTCAGATTAACTACCATGCTCAAGGTCATACCACGGGCAGCACAGAGGTTACAGTCGAGGTCTGTCTGCCTCCAAAGCCTCTGTACCACAATGTCATTGACTGTAAAGCATTGGTAAGATGATTATATCATGATATATCATTACACTATGTAATTTATGTAATTATAGATTATTATTATTAGTGTTATCACAGCCTCTAAATGTTTCAGGTCAAGGAGCTATAAATTATCTGGTTCACATTAAGTAGCTTTAGCTACTTAATGTTCTTTCCTTCTCTCCTTTCATATCTACAAACTTACCTTAACCTACTAAGCATTTCCTCACATGTCCCTGCCTATAGTTCCCTCCTTGCTGTCTTTAAGCCTCCCTCCTAGTTCATAGGTTCCTTCTTGCCTAGATCATTGCAACAGTTCCAAATTTGTCACCTTGCCTATATTCAGTCTTCCCTCCAACCCAATTAACTGATCTTGTTTATCTTCAGTCTTCTTTCCAATCCCTCAATGACTGCCTTAGCCATCAGCATGAATTAACTATACTCTGAAAACTCTTGGCAGTTCTATGGGGCTACCAGAGGTAGTGCTGTTGAGGTTTCTGGTCATCTCACACCCGCCATTTTGTCTAAAGCAGCTACGCTTTTATATGTATTTTTTATATTGGGATTAGGGGAAGAATTTATTTTAGATAGAGTTTGCTGGTTTTATTTTACATTTTAAAAGCTACCGATCTCCTGAATAAAATCAAACTCTAAGATTCATTAATTTCCACAGTCTCAAAGTACTTTTCAAACTTATCTCTACAAATCCCTTCCAAAAACCTTTGTTTTTTATAAAACAAGGATAAGCCTGTGCCTCTTTTTATAATACTTCCCAACACCACCTTGTTCTTTTTCTACACCTCCTCTTGTATTGGCCTTGAAAACCAAATTAACACCCCATTTTATCCATAGTGAATCTTGGACCCTACTCTAGTTTTGTGGCTCTACCTCCTCTGTTCTTGTAGTTTTTCTTTCCTGTGCCATTCATTTGGCCACTATGATGTGCTACCTTATACATACACTTACACCTAGGTTCCTCCCCACTTGCTGTGGCCTGAAACTTCTCTCCAGGCTGGAAACAATCAGAAGGCTCACCCCAATTTTTTCCCTTTCTTACGAGATACCATGCTGCACTGATCGATGTCCAAGGTTTAAAGACAACAGTGTCATGTCCAGTGTTTTGTCCAGTTTTTGTTATTACATTTTCTGGTGGGAAGGTAAATGTAGCCCTTGTTATTCCACCTTGGCCAGAAGCAGAAGTTTCCAGTAATTATTTTGGTCATCTGTTTAACAAAATCCTTTAACCTTGTCTTTTCTCATTAACAAACTGTCAATTTGAAATTCTTAGTTTCTTCTTCTAGAGTTTTGCTGGCATGGACCTTATTAGGATTTCCCTTTGTTTTCCCATAAAGTGTAACAAACAAAAACAATTTCAAGCCCAACTGAGAAAAATTAGAGGGTGGGGAAGTAAAGATTACGTTTAGTAGATAAAGGGTGCCCAATTTACCACCCCCCAACTTCTCCCACATGGCAAGTTTAGGGGCCTCATTTCGTCCAAGCTGCTCTCCCCAAGCCTTAGAATGAACTATGGTTCATTGCTTCCAAGCAGCAAGTCTTGCCTTCCCCACCTGCTGACCATGAGAACATTTCCATCTTCATTCATCTAATGATGCGCTCCGATACAGATTACAGTGACTGGGAGACAAGGTTGTTGTCTATCCCTTTACAGTAGAGCTTGGGAATACAGCACAGTCCCGATGACCTCAGATGAGGGGTCACAAAGCAAATATTACTCTTTCTTTATTAAATGTGATAACATACCCTGTTGTAGGAGCAGGTTCCCAAGGCAAGTTGGAAAGATCCTCCTGTTTCATGTCACATAATGAAAAAGGGCACAGATTGATGTGACTGATCTCTAGGATTAGAATACATCCCAAAGTAAGACTGTTCTGTTTCAGAATCTTCTAGAAGTTCATAATCACTAAGAAATTCAGAATCATCTATAGTTACAGAAATTTAGAAAAGCTGATGACCAAGGAGAGATTTCATCATTTGTTGGAGTATATTAAAGTGAGCTGTTCTTTGTAGGATGTTTTTCGGAAAATATTGAAATCTGTAATGAATTAACTAATTGGTATAATACTCATTTGTTAATTCTTGGTTTCCCAGCATCTTAGCTGCCATCCTACATTTGGTGAATTACCTAGTATGTGAGTTGGTGGGTGTCAGGACTTGCTTTCCATCACAAAAGCTACAAGGACAATTACTGTTTTCTGTGGCTCCAGACTCTAGGGTGAAGGTAGGTGACCTGGGCCCTACCTGCATGCAGCCTGCTCCCCTGTGACTGTGAAGTCTGGACACAGGACAATTCAGTCTGCTGTCCTGCGGTGGATCTGCAGTCCAGGAGTGAAGGCAGTGGCTCCTGCCAGGCTGCCCCCAAGGCATCACAC
Source organism: Symphalangus syndactylus (assembly GCF_028878055.3). NCBI lineage: Eukaryota > Metazoa > Chordata > Mammalia > Primates > Hylobatidae > Symphalangus > Symphalangus syndactylus. The sequence continues at coordinate 129,659,401 of NC_072424.2, read as the reverse complement.
TGGTGAAGTGCTGGCTGCTATGCCATGCTGACTGTCTCTTGGTTTCCACCTGTTTTCCAGGTTATTCATCCTTCACATTAAATCTGTGATCTAACCAAAATTACTTCGATAGTTTATTTTTCTGCTGAAGTGAGAACCAGTTTGTCTTGCTTGCAATCAGTAATAATAATAATGATGATGATGATGACAAACTAATATTTATTGAGCACTCGCCATATCCCAAGTGCTCATCTAAGCTCTTGACTAAGTTACATCATGTAATTTTCAAAGCCACAATGCAAGGTAGGTGCTATTAGTATTCCTTTCTACAGCCAAGGAAGCTGACACATGAAGCTGGGGTTTGAACCCAGGCAGGCTGATTTCAGAGGCCATAATTTTAATTACCATGGCATAACTGCCTTAGAAAACACTGACTGGCACCATCTGTAGAAACTTACATGCACTGTCAATCAATATAAGTGTGTTCTGTGTTTACATAGGGGGCTCCAGAATCCTGAGAGGGCAAGCTATTATATAAGCCAGGGCCTCTATTGATCCATTATGGATATGATCACGATTCTGTAATTGCTGGAACTATCAGCTATAACATTTCTTATTAGAGATTCCAAATTGCACACACTCTGGTCTAGAAATTTTTTAAAAAAAATAATTTCCCTGTTTTCCCATTGATGCTTTTATTTTTGGAAATTACTTACCTATTAATAGATTCTAGTGCTTGAATATCAGATGTAGTAAAATAGTCTATTATTCTGCACATGGAGCAGACAGGCTAAAACTGTTATCTCCTACCAAAATTAACTCTCAAAATCATCTTCATCATGATTTTTTAAAGGTACTACAACTGGTTGAGAATGGTTAAAAGAGCCCCCAAGGAATGGAAGAATGTCATGTATCACTTATGTAAAATGTACACATGCTCATATACTTTGAATCAGTTTTAATTTTATTCATTCACTTAATACAACAAAGTTATTGAGAGTCAGGCACTACTCTGGGGCAAAAAGACAAATCCCTACCCTCGCAACATCATATTTTTGTGAGGAAGTTAGACAATAAACAAATAAATATATGATGTCTGATAATGGTAAGTGCTAGGGGATAAAACAAAGTGGAAAGCAGGCAGAGAGGGTGTTTAAATCAGGGACTACTACTTCTCTGTGCTGTAGAAACCAGAATGAAGTGAGGAGGGTGAATGAACAACACACAAATGCTGACACTGGGAAGGAAATGGGCTCAAAGACTTCTAGTAAGAGCCAAAGACCAGGGAGGTCACAGCAGCCTGAATGAGGAAAATGTAAGACAAGGGAGGCCAATCCCACAGGGCCATGCCAGCTAAGGTGAGAGCTTTTTGCATTGTGCTCTGAAAGAGATGAGAAGCTACTGCTTTCCACAGAGCAGAGGAGTGCCAATGATAGGGTTTACAGTTTTGGAAGATCTCTTGGCTCTTGGAAGAACTCAAAGAGCAAAAGTTACAAAATAAGTTAGGAAGCCATTGCAGTTGATGAGGTAACAGGGGGTTTGTATTAGGGTGATTTAAAAAATGCTGAGAAGTGGCTGAGTTTAATTTATTTTGAAAGTAAAGCCAATAAGACATGCTGATGGACTGGATATGGAATGTCAGGAAAGAGATAAACAATTGTGATTAAGAGTTTGAGGGCTCTAATGGAAAAAGAAGACAACATACAACAAAAGATGGGTAATATAAGCAGAAAGATAGGAATTTTAAGAAAGAATCAAAAGCAAATGCTGAAATGTAAAAATGGTGTAACAGAAATGAAGAATATCTTTGAGGACTAATCAATTGATTCAACATGGCCAAGGAAATAATCAGTGAGCTGAAAGATAAGTCAACAGAAACGTCCCAAACTGAAATGTAAAGAATCAAAAGAATGAAAAAGCAAAAGGTATAACAAACATATGCATGATTGGAATACCAGAAAGAAAAAAATGAAAGGAGAAGAAGAAATATTTGAGGTAATAATGGCTGAAAACTTTTCAAAATTAATGACAGACACCAAACCACAGATCCAGGGAGCTCAGGGAATATCAAGAAGATAAATACATGCCACTCCTTACAAAAAACAAAACAAACAACACCTAGGCATATTGTACTCAAAGTGTAGAAAAACCAAAGACAGGGAGAAAATCTTGAAAAAGCCAGAGCCAGGGCAGGGAAGCACCTAACTGTAGAGAACAGGATGAAATACAGCAGATTTCTCTTCAGAAACCATACATTAATAAAGAAAGTGAAGTAAAATATATAAAATGTTGAAAAAAAGTGACCAATCTAGAATTCTAGATGCCGGGAAATTATCCTTCAAAAGTGAAGGAAATACTAAAAAAAATCAGACAAAAATTCAGAGAATTCATCGCCAGCAGATTTGCCCTGCAGAATACGTTAAAAGATGTTCTTCAAGCAAGAGGAAGGTGATATAAGTCAGAAACTTGGATCTACATAAATGCATAATTGGAATACCAGAAAGAAAAAAATGAAAGGAGAAGAAGAAATATTTGAAAGATATTTGAAATATTTGAAATATTTGGAAGATAATCAGAGAATGCATGAATTAAGGTAAAATAAAAGGAAATTTATTTTAGAAAGGATTCTAAATTCTTTCTAAATTCTTAATTTATGTAAACAATAACTGCCTGTTTAAAACCATAATAGCAACAATGTATAGGTGATTATATTATATAGGTAAGTGAAATGAATGACAGCTATGTCACAAGGGACAGTAGGGAGGAATTGAGAATACTATAATATCCCTATTTTCATGTAAAGAGGAATAGTGTTATTTGAAGGTGTATTTAGAATACTTAAAAATGTATACTGAGAACTTTAGGGGCACCACTCCAAAAATTCTTTAAAGAAGTATAGTTAGGCCGGGTGCAGTGGCTCACTCCTGTAATCCCAGCACTTTGGGAGGCCAAGGCCAGTGGCTCACCTGAGGTCAGAAGTTTGAGACTAGCCTGACCAACATGGAGAAACTCTGTCTCTACTAAAAATACAAAATTAGCCAGGCATGGTGTCGCATGCTTATAATTCCAGCTACTCGGGAGGCTGAGGCAGGAGAATCGCTTGAACCCAGGAGGCAGAGGTTGTGGTGAGCCAAGATCGCACCATTGCGCTCCCACCTGGGCAACAAGAGCAAAACTCTGTCTCAAAAAAAAAAAAAAAAAGAAGTGTAGTTAATACTCTAAGAGAAAAGATAAAATGGTATTACATACATTGCTCAAATAAAACTACGAAAGACCAAAAAGAAGCGTTTGGCAACAAATATGAAACAGTTAACAAACACAGGTTTATTTTTATTCAAATATATCAATACTTGCTTTAAATATAAATTGTTTAAATACACCAATTAAAAGATGGAAATTGTCAGATTGAATTTTAAGAAAGACCAAAATATATGTTGTCTACAAAAAGCCCCACTTATTTGTTTATTTATTTTGATTCTCCTGCCTCAGCCTCCTGAGTAGCTGGGACTACAGGTGGATGCCTCCACATCCAGCTAATTTATTTTTACTTTTTTATTTTTATTTATTTATTTTTTTATTTTACTTTAAGTTCTGGGATACATGTGCAGAATGTGCAGTTTTGTTACATAGGTATACATGTGCCATGGTGGTTTGCTGCACCTATTAACCTGTCATCTAGGTTTTAAGCCCAGCACGCAAAATACTTTATTTGGTATTTATCCTAATAACAACGCCCACTTTAAATATAATAACTCTGATATGTTAAAAGTAAAGGAATGGAGAAAGATATACCATGCTAACATTCATAAAAATAAAGCTGGAGTGGCTATATTAATTTCATGCAAAGCAGACTACCAAAGAAGGAAAAGTACCAAGGATAAAGATGATGATGAAGGGGTCAATTGTTCAAGATGATATAACAATAGTAAATATGTGTATATATGTGTATACCTAACAAAAGTGAATCAAAACACATGAAGCAAAATGGTTGAAACTAAAAGGAGAAATAGACAAGCCCAAACCATTATTATACTTAGAAACCTCACCATTCTGCTGTCAGTAATTGCTAGTGCGAGTAGGCAGAAAATTAATACAGATATAGTTGACATAAACAGTATGATTAATCAACATGACCTAACTAATATTTATAGAATACTCCATCAAACCACAACTGAATACACATTCTTCTCAAGCTCTGATGGAATATGCACCAAGATAGACCACATTCTGGATCACAAAACACCCTTAACAAATTTAAAAGAATAGAAATTGTACAAAGTAGGCTCTCACACCAAATTGGAAATAAATTAGAAATCAACAGAAAGATAGCTGGAAATTTTCAAAATATTTAGAGATTAAACAACACACTTTTAAAGAAAGTATGAGTCAAAGAAAAAGCCTCAAAATAAATGGTAAACTATTTTGAACTAAATGAAGATAAAAATAGAACATCAAAATTTGTGGAATGCAGGAAAAGCAGTGCTTAGAGAAAAATTCATAGCATTAAGTAAATATATTAGATAAGAAAAATATATAATATCAATAACCAACCTAAGCCACCACCTTAGGAAACTAGACAAGAGAAAAACTAGATAAGCCTAAATCAAGCAGAAGAGAAAGAATAATACAGACAGTTCCCAACTTAAGATAGTTTGATTTATGATTTATTTTTACTTCACAATGGTGCAAAAGTAATATGCATGCATTCAGTAAAAACTGTATTTTGAATTTTCAATTTAGATCTTCTGTGCTAGCAATATGTGGGACAATACTCTCACTTAATGCTGGGCAGCAGCAGCAAGCCACAGCTCTCAGTCAGCTATGTGATCATCGGGGTAAACCATCAATACTCTATAGTATGTTTTGTTGCCAGATCATTTTGCTCAACTGCAGGCTAATGTATGTGTTCTGAGCACATTTAAGGGAGGCTAGGCTAAGCAATAATGTTTGGTGGGTTAGATGCATTATATGTATCTTTGACTTATGATATTTTCAAATTACAGTGGATTTATTGGGACACGACCCCATCATAAGTCAAGGAGCATCTGAAATTAGAGCAGAAGCCAATAAAATTGAAAACAGAAACATAATAAAGAAACTCAGTGAAACAAAAGCTGGTTCTTTTAAAAGAGCAATAAAATTGATAAACTTCTATTCAGGCTAATTAAGAAAAAGAAGCCGGGCATGGTGGCTCACACCTGTAATCCTAGCACTTTGGGAGGCCGAGGCAGGCAGAGCACTTGAGGCCAGGAGTTCAAGACCAACCTGGCCAACATGGCAAAAGTTCATCTCTACTAAAAATACACACAAAAAAATTAGCCAAGTGTATTGGAGCATGCCTGTAATACCAGCTACTCGGGAGGCTGAGACATGAGAATCACTTGAACCCAAGAGGCAGAGGTTGCAGTGAGCAGAGATCACACCATTGCACTCCAGCCTGGGTGGCAGAGTTAGACTCTGGCAAAAAAAAAAAAAAAAAAAAAGAGAGACAGAAAACATAAATTACTAATATCATAAATGAAAGAGAAGTCACCACGACTGGCCTCTTGGAGATTAAAAGGATAATAAAGGAATATTATTAACAACTCTATGCTCACAAGTTTGATAATTTGGATGAAATGGACCAATTCCTTGAAATATACAAACTACCAAAATACATGGAGAAATAAATAACCTAAATATCTCTATATGTATTAAATATATTGATTCAATAACTAATTACCTTCCACTAAAGAAATCATCTGGCTCAGGTGGTGGCAAGATTATTTCTAACAAATTCAAGAAAGAAATTTTTCCAATTCTCTACAATCTCTTTTAGTAAACAGGCAGAGGAAACACATCCTAACTCATTCTGAGTCTAGAATTATCCTAATACCAAAATCAGATAAAGATATTATAAGAAAGTAAAACTAGAGACCAATATCTCTCCTGAGCACTGGCACAAAATCTCAACAAAATGTTAGCAAGACAGAACAAACAATGCATAAAATAAATTATACATCATGAACAAATGGGATTTATTCCATGTCTGAAGGCAAATTCAACATTTGAAAATAAATCAATATAATCTGCCACATTAACAGTGAAAATGGGAAAAGTCATATGATCATATTAATTGACACAGGAAAAGTATTTGACAAAATTCAACAGCTATTTATGATAAAAACTCAGCAAATTCAGAATAGACAGAAATTTCCTCAATTTCATAAAGGAAATTTAAAAAACCAATAGCTAACATTATCTTTAATGGTGAAAAACTAAACACTTTCCCCTGAAGATGAGGATAAGTCTAAGATATCTTATCTCATTCCTCCTATTATACATTATACTAGAAATACTAGCAAGTGAAATAAGGCAAAAAAAGAATAAAAGATATATAGATTCGAAAGGAAGAAATAAAACATCTTTATTCACAGACGGCATGATTATCTATGCAGAAAATTCCAATGAATCAACAACAACAACAAAAAACTCCCCTGGAACTAATAAGTAATGATGCCAAGGTTAAAGGATCTAACGTCAATATACAAAAGTCAATTTCTTTCCTACGTATCATGAATAATAGGAATTCAAAGTTTAGAAAATGCCATTTACAATAATACATTCAATACTAAGATATAAATTCACAAAGTATGTACAAGGCCTATATGTAAAAACTATAAAACAATGAAAAATCAAAGAAGATCTTAAAATGATGAAGAGAAAATAGAGATTGAAAGTTCAATATTGTTACATGTTCATATTATTCAATATTGATAAAATGTCAATTCTTCCCAACTTAATTAACAGATTCAGAGTAATCTAAATCCAAATCCCAATAATCTATTTTGTAGATATTGACAATTGATTCCAACATGTTTAAAGAAAGGCAAAAGACCTAGAATAGTCTTTAATACTGAAGAAGAACTAAAATTCTGAAGAAGGTGGAGCACTTGCACTATTTCATTTCAAGACTACAGTAATAAAGGCAGTATGGTACATACTAAGGCTATGGTACATACATAATAAAGGCTACAGTAATAAAGACAGTATGGTACTGGTTAAAGTATAGACAGATTGACTAGTGAAACAGAATAACAACTCCAGAAATAGATCCACACAAATAAGGTCAACTGATCTTTGACAAAGAAGAAGAGCCAATTAAATGGGAAAAAGGTCATCTTTTCAGAAACGATTGCACTGATTATCCTTAAGATAGATATAAAAAGAAAATGTTGCTGAAGCAATTGGACATCGATGTGGAAAAAGAAAAACTTATACACAAACCTTACACCTTAAACAAAACTTAAAAGTGAATCATTGATCTAAACATATAATGCAAAATTATAAAACTACTTCTTGAAGGAAACAGAAAAAATTCTATATGATATTGAATTTGTTGGTAAGTTTTTATATACAACACCAATAGCACAATCTATGGAAGAAAAAAATTAATAAGTTGGGCTTCATTAAAATTGAAATTTCTACTCTGAAAAAAACAATTAAGAGAGTGAAAAGATAAGCCACAAACTGGGAGCAATTATTTGTGAAACACATGGCTGATAAAAGACTTGTAATCAAAATATACAAAAAAAACTCCTCAAACTCAACAAAAAGAAAACAAAAACCCAATTTTATGTATGTATGTATTTTGAGACAGAGTTTCATTCTTGTTGCCCAGGCTAGAGTGCAATGGTTCAGTCTCAGCTGACTGCAACCTCCGCCTCCCGGGTTCCAGTGATTCTCCTGCCTCAGCCACCCAAGTAACTGGGATTACAAGTGCCCGACATCATGCCCGACTAATTTTTGTATTTTTAATAGAGACAGAGTTTCACCATGTTGGCCAGAATGGTCTCAAACTGCTGACCTCAGGTGATCTGCTTGCCTTGGCTTCCCAAAGTGCTGGGATTACAGGCGTGAGCCACTGCGCCCAGCCCAAAACCCCACTTTTAAAATGGGCAAAAGATCTGATGTATACCTCATTGAAGAATATATACAGTTGGCAACAAATGAAAAAATGCTAAGTATCACTAATCATTAGAGATATGTAAATTAAAGCCATGATGAGATACCATCTCACACCAATCAGAATGGCTACTATTAAAAACTCAAAAAAAAAAAAAAAAAAACAGATGCTGGGGAGGTTATGGAGAAAAGGGAACACTTATACACTGCTGGTAGGAGTGTAAATTAGTTCACCCATTGTGGAAAGCAGTGTGGAAATCCCTCAAAGACCTAAAAGGAGAACTGCCATTCAACCCAGCAATCCCATTCCTGGGTATATGCCCAATGGAGTATAAATTGTTCTACCATAAAGACACATGCACATGTATGTTCATTGCAACACCATTCACAATAGCAAAAACATGGAATCAACCTAAATGCCCATCAATGGTAGGCAGGGTTTAAAAAAAGAACAACGTAGTACATAGACACCATGGAATACTATGCAGCCATTAAAAAAGAAAAAAAAAACACGAGAGCATGTCCTGTACAGGAACAAGGATGGAGCTGGAGGACATTATCCTTAGCAAACTAATGCAGGAATGGAAAACCAAATACTGCATGTTCTCACTTTTAAGTGAGAGATAAATAATGAGAACCAATGGGCATAAAGAGGGGAACAAGAGACATTGGGGTCTATGTGAGGGAACAGAGTGGGAGGAGGGATAGGATCAGGAAAAATAACTATCAAGAACTATGCTTAGTACCTGGGTGACGAGATGATCTGTACACCAAACCCCTGTGACACAAATTTGCCTGTATTAACAAACATACATAAGTATCCCAACCCTAAAATAAAAGTTACAAAATAAAATAAAAATAAAAATTAATTTAAAAAAAATACAGTTGGCAAAAAAAGTATGTGAAAATATCCTCAATATTTTTTGTCATTAAGAAATTGCAGGCCGGACACGGTGGCTTATGTCTGTAATCCCAGCACTTTGGGAGGCCAGGGCGGGTGGATCACGAGGTCAGGAGTTCAAGACCAGCCTGGCCAATATGGTGAAACCCCGTCTCTACTAAAACCACAAAAATTAGCCAGGTATGGTGGCAGGCGCTTGTAATCCCAGGTACTTGGGAGGCTGAGGCAGAGAACTGCTTGAACCCGGGAGGCGGAGATTGCAGTGAGCCAAGATTGTGCCACTGCACTCCAGACTGGGCAACAGAGTGAGACGCCATCTCAAAAAAAAAAATGAAAAAGAAATTGCAAATTAAAACAATCAAATACTACTACACATCTATTACAATAGTTAAAATCCAAAACACTGACAAAAATCAAATGCTGACAAGGATGTGGAGCATCAAGAACTCTCATTCATTGCTGGTGGGAATGCAAAATGGTACAGCTATTTTGGAAGATAGGTTGGCAATTTCTTATGAAGCTGAACACATTATTACCACAATGATGCAGAAATTGAATTCCTAGATATTTACCCAACTAATTTGAAAATACACATGCACAAAAAAACCTGCACAAAAATGTTTAGAGCAGTTTCATTCATAATTGCCATGAATTTAGAAGCAATCAAGAGGTCCTTCATCAGTGAGTGGATAAATAAAAGTGTTATTCAGTGATTAAAAAGAAATGAGCTATCAGGCATGAAAATATATGGATGAAACTTACGTGAATATTGCTAAGTGAAAGTAGCCAGTCTGAAAAAGCTACATATTGTATGATTTCAATTATATGATATTCTAGAAGAGATAAAAGAAAGATATTAAACAGACCAGGGGTTGTCAGGAGTTCAAGGTGGGAAGGAGGGGTTGAATTAGTGAAACACAGAATATTTTATAGAGTAGAGAAACTATTCTATACTACAGCAATAGAAACTATTCTATTCCACAGAAACTATATTACTATAATGGTGATATAATACATTGAATACTTGTCAAAATCCATAAAGCTTTACAAAACAAGGAATAGACCACAAGGTATCCAAACTTTAAAAGTTAATTTAGGAGGTCAGGGGAAACTGGGATGGAATGCACAATATTACAAAAGAATTTAAATGTATGACAAATACATGAAACAAACTCACTAAAGGACTTAGGAAAATAAGGTGCTAACCTAAGTGACTTGGAAAATGAGTAAGTGGAATCTGTTAGGATAAAGGCAAAGGAACTGCATATAAACACTATACTCTAGTTGATAAAGTTGTTTCTTACATGAGTACAGATTAACAATTCTGAAACTTCCATACAAGTATACTGGAATTATATAATTAAGTAAATAAACAGCAGATGGTAGGAGCCAGGTTTCTCACTATTGGTGTAGGAAGTGACAGATAAGTAAGAGGAGAAGGCTAGAATGTTCCATGCTGTTGCAGCTTAGAATTGGAGACATCAGTAGGTACTCAGGTTTAGCCTAAGATAGATACAGATGGTTACAAATAGAAATATTTTTATATGTGTGTAGATATATAGGTTGGTGCACACACATATATCTCTTTACACTAGCAGCTTAGAGGATCTAGAAGTAACAACACCCAATAACAACAAGTACACCAACTGCCCATATCTTGGTTTTCATTGAAGGAAATTATTGCTCCTTGGAGAAGTGGCTGATCATAGAACTGGGGCAAAAAAATACAGAAGATAAGTCTGAACTATCTTGTAGTGACAAAAAGTAAGAAAAGGCTTTTTAAAAAACCTACAATGATATGTAAGAAGCCAAAGAGATATAGAAACCAACTGAAAAATCTCCAAATGGCCAAAGCTGGAACAAGATGAGCTACAAAATAAAATAGTATTGGACAGTACCCAAAGCATAAATATTCATGGGTTCTAGATGACTGATACTAATTGTTGACTAAATAAATTAATGGAGGAGAATAGACACTTCCAAATAATTTATAGAGCTACTCCACCCTTGAAGAGGTAGAGCATATCTTCTCACTCCTTAAATATGAGCTCCATTTAAGTCTTTAATCCATCTTGAATTAATTTTTGTATAAGATATAAGGAAGGGGTCCAGTTTCAATTTTCTGTATATGGCTAGCCAGTTCTCCCAGCACCATTTATTAAATAGGCAATCCTTTCCCCATTGCTTGTTTTGGTCAGGTTTCTTGAAGGTCAAATCGTTGTAGATGTGTGGTCTTATTTCTGAGTTCTCAATTCTGTTCCATTGGTCTATGTGTCTGTATTTGTACCAGTACCATGCTGTTTTGGTTATTGAAGCTTTGTAGTATAGTTTGAAGTCCCCTAGAAGAAAATCTATGCAATAAATACCATTCAGGATATAGGCACAGGCAAAGATTTCATAACAAAACTGCCAAAAGCAATTGCAAAAAAAAGCCAAAATTGACAAATGGGATCTAATTAAGCTAAAGATCTTCTGTACAGCAAAAGAAACAATCATCAGAGAAAACAGGCAACCTATAGACTGGGGGAAATTTTTTGCAATCTATCCATCTGACAAAGGTTTAATATCCAGAATCTATAAGGAACTTAGACAAATTTGCAAGAAAAGACAAACAACCCTATTAAAAAGTGGGCAGAGGACATGAACAGCCACTTCTCAAAAGAAGACATTCATGAGGCCAAAGAACATATGAAAAAAGCTCAACATCACTGATCATTAGAGAAATGCAAATCAAACCACAATGAGATACCATCTCACACCAGTCAGAATGGTGATCATTAAAAAGCCAAGAAACAACAGATGCTGGCAAGGTTGCAAAGAAATAGGAACACTTTTACACTGTTGGTCGGAATGTAAATTAATTAGTTCAACCACTGAGGAAGATGGTGTAGCGATTCCTCAAAGATCTAGAACTAGAAATACCATTCAACCTGGCAATCCCATTACTGGGTGTACACCCAGTGAAATATAAATCACTCTATTACAAAGATACATGTATGCGTATGTTCACTGCAGCACTATTCACAATAGCAAAGGCATGGAATCAAACCAAATGCCTATCAGTGATAGACTGGATAAAGAAAATGTGGTACATATACCCCCATGGAATACTATGCAGCCATAAAAAGGAAGGATATCATGTCCTTTGCAGGGACATGGATGGAGCCGGAAGCCATTATCCTCAGCAAACTAATGCAGGAACAGAGAACCAAACACCACATGTTCTCACTTATAAGTGGGAGCTGAACAATGAGAACACATGGACACAGGGAGGGGAACAACACACACTGGGACCTGTCAGGTTGGGGTTGGGGGAGGGAGAGCATTAGGAAAAACAACTAATGCATGTTGGCTTTAATACCTAGGGGATGAGCTGATGGGTGCAGCAAACCACCATGGCACACGTTTAACTATGTAACAAACATGCATATGCTGCACATGCACCCCAGAACTTAAAATTAAAATAAAAAAAAAATGAGCTGCACAAAATGGCTTCTTCCAAAAAGTACTGTATGGACAGGGAGAAGAAAAGAGTAAATGTATAATACAGAAACCTGACAAATACTATCTCAAGCCAGATGATCAAGGTTAACATCAACAGTGATAAGTCATATTGATGGCATGTACCCTTGATATGATGTGATGACAATCACACTTAACATCTGTGGTCTTCCTCCCCAAAACACATTAAACCCAGTCAAACCATGAGGAAAACGTCAGACAAATTCAGACTGGGAGGCATTCTACAAAATGCCTAAACTACCTGGGTCATCAAAAACAATGAAAGTCTCGGAAACTGTCACAACCACATCCCTTCCCACATCTTGGGAAGACATGACAACTACACATACCATATCCTGATGGGGTCCTGGAACAGAAAAAGAACATTAGAGGAAAACTTAGAAAATCTGAATAAAGTATAGATTTAGTTACTAATAATGAAACAATATTGGTTCATTAGTTATGATAGATGTACCATATAATGTCAGATGTTGATAATAGAGGAAACACGGTGAGGCATATATGAGAACTCTCTTACTATCCTTGCAATAATTCTGTAAATCTAAAACAAATTTTTAAAGTTTGCTTTCTTTAAAAAAAAAAAAAAGCAGTCAAGGGCAAGAAGTACTTTTATATAATATTAAAATTAGTTTTACGTTGCCCCTTCACTGTTTGGAATGACTAGTCTCTACCATTCATGCTGCTATGTTGATGGCGCACAGCTGAATCATCCTGCCTTAGAGTTTGAGTCAAAATATAATTTTATAATAATGATTGCATTGTATGTGCTGAAGACCATGAAGTTGGTAAAGACAAAAAATTAAAGTTGTCAGAAGAACCAGCCTATAAATAAAAACTACGAAGATTCTATCCTTGCTGCTTAAAAAGCCTTTATCTCCATCTTCATGGTGCAAAATAAGCTTTGGTAACTGGGTAAATAAGTTCAATCATGTTGCAGCTGTTTATATGTTTCTAAGGAAGACATATGCATATACATATACATGTACATATACATATACCTGTGTGTGTGTGTTTCTAGAACATTCTTCCTCCTTCATGTGTCCTCTTTTCTTCCTTGCTTACTTAACTCCTACTCATCTCTTTGAGTCCAGCCAAATGTTCCTTTCTCGAGTAAGTTTCCTCAGATCCTCTATAATAATCAATCAACCAAATACTGCTTTTCACAACACCCACTGTTTTCTCCTTCAGAGCACTTATCAAAATTACAACTAAAATATCCGCTGACACTTTAATGTTTAAATGACTGTGTAATGTCAAACTGATTACATTGATGGGGTCAACATGTTCAACATGGGGTCAACAATTTGTAACCTCAGAATCTAACACAATGCTGTAGTGGGCCTCAGTTAACATTTATTGGATGATAGATGTATGTGTGAATATATTACAGTGTTATTTTCAGAGCCACCACTTCTGAAAAGCTCTAAGACCACTAAAAACACTATTGTAATAAAATTGGCTCCCAGGTCATCAATTACTTGATTCCAAAAATTCTAGCCTATCTTGGGCACTAAATTTTTCTTTAAATGAAAAAGGAAAAACCAGAAGTGTTACTGAGTCTCAGAAATGCACATTACATTTTTGTTCCTTAACACTGAACATAACACAAATTTAAATTAGAAACTTCTCCAATTAAATAAATAAAACAATCACAATAAAATGTCAAAGACCATTCAACTGCGAATTGCATGAATGCAGGGACTGCATCTGTCTTGTTTACCATTGCTTGTGTCCAGAATATCTGTTACACTTCAACAGGTACGTGTCTGTTGAATACATAAATAAGCCTGGGCAGGACTTCATATTAAGAGACACATTAATATTAATGACACAACTTTGATATATTTAAAATATCTTGGCTACTGTCAGTTACTGAAATTTTATTATAGTTGTCTTCAAAATAGTCCTTTCTAATAAGGCAACTCATTTTAAATAATCAATGTAAGTAACAAATCTTATTGCTAAATAAAAGAAATAAGTTGGGATCAGTCTTTCTGCATTAAATCCCTTGATCCAGTGGTATGTCTTAATTTGCCTGTGACGTGATTTACAGCTTTATCCCTCCATCCCTTCCCCATATTGCCAAGCTTTATTTTCATTGTCTTATATAAGATTGGAACAAATCTATTAATAGTGAGAAGGAGGTTATACACATAGCACAAGCAGGATTGGTTCATTAGTTCGGTTTTCTTAGAAGTTATTAATTGCCAACCTTTCCACCATGCTACTGTTCCAACCACCAGTTCACTGAATTGTTGCAGACGCTGTTTACTAACTGCTTCTGTCCTTTCCTCTCATCCATTAGCATGTCTACCACCTTCTCAATAAACTAGCATATTTATGGGTAACCATAATACCCCATGATGTCATCTGCCAGAACCCAAATTCAAATACACTGGCAAGTTCTCATAACACTATAGTCCTTTGGAGTGGTACACCATTGTGAACCAACTGCCCTTGATAAGTCTACTTAGGCACAGATGAGCAATGATTTCTCCTGGGGGTGCAAAGGGCACATTTCTCCTTTCCTCCTAAATTAGAACTCCCCCATACCCTCTCTCATTGCTACACTTGCATGAGATTTAACCAGGGCCTACCAGGGTGGCAGATCATGTTCCTCAAGCCTAATCTGGGTTCTCCTTCATCCCAGGCTCCAGAGTTACGTTCCTACTTGCTGTGGCAAACTCAGCAATGAGGGAAGGGAGCAGCTGCAACAGCATGACTGAAGAAAACTCAATTCACATGCTGTCAGCCCTGCCTGCTCATGTCTGCCCCATCACTGGGCATCTGCCCACAAGTTTACAACAGCCCAAGCCTCTGCCCTGCTGAGCTGGAATGGACTGACTGAAAAGCACTTGACAAACACAAACTTCAGAATAATCACAGGGATTCCCCTCTGCAATTAGCATGTGTTTATATTTACAATTCATTTTAAAATGTTATTTTTTAAATTAATTCTTCTGCAAAGCAAATACATAGGGAGTGTTCATCTTCATCTTTTTGCTCAATCATATTGGCAAATTATCATTTACTTTGATGACATTTGTTTCTAACTTAATTTTTAAAAGTTACTGCAACGTTCCTTTCCCAACTTGTTGCTCAACACTGTTTAACTGAAGCAACCAAGGAGGTAGCCCTCATAGAAGAATGAAATGTTTTGGAATTTTCTGAGAAGTCCAGGCAGGGAGCATCAAGAATGGGAAATCAATCACAGGTTACCACACCTTTAACTGCATGTCAAATCATGCTACCTTATCCCAGCAACAAAAAACCAAGAGTCAAGGCCTAGATCAAGTTACCGGCAAGTAGCATCCACATGTGTTCTCCATGACACCCCTTATGACCTAAAATTATAATGTTCACTCTTAAAACTACTGTGCATTTTATTTTCATAAAAATTCTGCTAATAAAAACATTTCTAGAGACAGCTGTGGCAGGCTGTTCTATAAGAATCTGATTTATTAATAACAAAATTTATGGGCTGAGAAGAAAAGGAATACATATTTTTCTTGCCTGGCTTCATTTCCCTGTAATGTCTCCGTGATGAATCTCCTGCTGGCTGGCATTCTGCAGCCAAGAGGAGTAACTAAGACACCAAGGTTCAGCCTGTAAGTTCTCTATTCTCCCATTTCTTAGCAGTGTTGCAGCTCAGGAACTGCAGTTCTCCTTCTCTAGCTTGTAAAAGAAACAGTAGTCTCCCCACTTTGCCATGGATCTCTTCTTTGTCTCATGCTGATTGGTACAGAGCTAAGTACAAACCAAGCCCCTGTTGTCTTTAGTTTGGTCATGGAGGAGTCTTCCCAGGATTGCTTGAGTCACCGACATCCAATTACATTCTCTTGGACGAGAAGTGCCTGCCAGTGGGATAGTCATCATACAACAATTCTACAATTGGGTCACAAACAAGTTCATGCTCGCTGGAGATTTATTAAAGCCTCAAGCGGGTGTACATCATATTTCTCGAGACTTAAAAAGGGATATTCATTTTCATAAAGTCTCATTTGTGAACTCTGCCACCTCAAATATATTAGACATCTCTGACACACCCTAGAGTATCAACGCCCAGAGTACCAAAGCCCAGTGCTGGGCAAATTATGGACTCAATAAATACTTGTTACATGACAAACTTATGTCTTTTCTAGCGGTTAATAGGAATCCCTGGGTTTAGCAAGCATGATTGTTTCCTAAAATATTGATCTGGGCAAGTCCTGGTATTAGAGGATGATAAAATTAAGAATTATGAAGAGCCTGAATCATCACAAAGTTTTACCACTCAAATTTTAATAGAAAGGTCATCAAAAGAAAATATCTCACTCTTCTCGCTAATCTGCCAGAAGCAATTCTTTCTCACCATGCTTATTCCAAAGGAGGTACCTATTGCCCCAAGCAGAGAATTTATCTCTGAAATATGCCACCTAAATTAAAAAATTTCTTAACAATAAGAACTGTGTCTAGTTCTCTGTATTTTCACTACTTAACTCTGTGTCTCGTCAATAGATTCGCTTTTCTAAATAATAATTGATGAATGTTTCATGTATTGAATTGAACCAGTGTCTTCAGAAAAGACAACATTCCACCAAGGACAGTAGTATTACCACAGGGCCAGCCTCTCCTGTATAGAAATTCCACGTTCCTTTTCTCTGACTATATTTCAGCAGTAGCAACTCCCCATTAAAACCAAACAAAGTAGCAGATCTATTATACTGTGATTTGTTCCTGAATATCAAATATCTCACCCCATCTGATTTGAATTCCATTATTCATTCTCACAAGATCTTATCCACTTTTCAGAAAAATTAATGCATCTCGATGCAGGCAGCGTGTCCACATCTGTTCATTTCACCAATTACCAACTGGATCCTTTGCTTACAATTGCCAAAGCTGAAATTGTATTGAAAATATCTCAAACAAGCTTGTTTATCAAATGCCAAATGCTAAATATATACTGCTCCAGAATACTTGTCCTTCAGTGGGAAAATACTTAGCAACCTGACATAACTACTGGTTTCCTATAAAGAGAGAGAGAGAGAGAGAGAGAGAAAGGAGCCTCCAGTCAAAATGCAAAGGCTGATGTCAGTGATATCTATCACAGGGTAGCAGAAAAAAATCCAAAATCAGCTGTCCAGTCTTAAACCCAGATAAGAAACATTTATAATATTTTCTCTAAATCTATAAAAACAGTTGAAGTCTTGGGTAACTCATCAGACAGACATGATTAATAGTCCAATGATAAGTAGAACATACTAAAGCTAGCTCCATTTCATCATTTGATTTTTCTGAAGTCCTAGTACTTTGTAAAGATAATTAAGTGGTTCCCTGGCCCTATATGTATTGCACCTGTATCCATTTCTAGAAGCCATTCATTCTATTCATGTTTAGTAGAAATCAGAAGTCATGGTAAAGTCAGAAGTCATGGTAAAGTCAGAAGTTATGGTAAGAATCAGAATGAAAAGATTGTGGCCCAAATAACGGGGAAATGCTCCTATTGCTATAATTTCAGAGAAAACATAGACCTTATTCATAGCTTACAAAATTGTAAATAATTAGTATTTTTCACAGAGACACATAGATGGAGAAATTAATAAGCAGATTCCATGCATTCTAGGTAATGAAAGGGTTTTCCCAACAGCATAAAGGGAGAATGCACAGGAATTTCACCCTTTTTTGTTTTGTTTTGTTTTTTGTTTTTCATTTCACCTTTTTTTTTTTTTTTTGGAGACAGAATCTCACTCTGTCGCCTGGCTGGAGTGCAATGGCGTGATCTCGGCTCACTGCAACCTCCAACTCCCTGGTTCAAGGAATTTTCCTGCCTCAGCCTCCTGAGTAGCTGGGATTACAGGCACACACCACCATGCCCAGCTAATTTTTGTATGTTTAGTAGAGACAGGGTTTCACCATGTTGGCCAGGATGGTCTTGAACTCCTGGCCTTGTGATCTGCCCGCCTCGGCCTCCCAAAGTGCTGGGATTACAGGCATCAGCCACCACACCCGACCTCATTTCACTTTTAATTAACAAACAGTAACTACATATATTATATATTTATGGGATACAACAGGATTAAACACTGTGGAATGATTAAATCAAACTAATTAATAAATCCATCATCTCACATACTTATCATTTTTTGTGGTAAAAACATTTACAATCTACTCACTTAGCAATTTGGAAATATACAACGCATTATTACGTGTTGTAGTCACCATTCTATGCAATACAATACTTAAGCTTATTCTTCCTATCTAACTAAAATTTTGTACTCTTTGATCAACATTTTCCTTTTCCCTACATACTTCCCTCCTTCAGCCTCTGGTAACCACCATTCTACCTCTCTACTTCCATGAGTTCAACTGTTTTAGATTATACATATAAGTAAGATCATGCAGCATTTGTCTTTCTGTGCCTGCAATTTCTCCCTTTTTTCATGAGGGCTAGTGTCACATAGGCAGCTTCATCAAATTTTTTGGTACTTGACAATTGGTAAGTGTATACCTTTTGCAAGATGACTATATTTTTGGAAGTAGTTATGGTATATTAAGTATATTTTTATTGTGACTCTAGGTCTCCCATAAGCAATCTGAAAATACGCTATTTAAATTGACAGAACTTTGATTGAATAAGAAAGACACTGTTACAGGTGAACCCATTGACTTTTAGGTGTATTCACGGGATACCTCAGTGTCTGAGGCCTCAAGCCTTCCAGAAAAGCCCATGTAATTGCATGATGCTAATGAAACAGCCTGAATGCTTCAATTCAATAAAAGGAGGTAGAAGAGACCATTTCAAGCCAGGTAATAGACCTGTTTTATAACTGAATTAGAAATATTTTAAAAGCCAGAAACAATATTTAGTTGACATTTAATCAGATGGGATATTCAATCTAATGCTTTCTTTAGATTTGTTACCAAAATTTCGGTTGGTATAGGAAGCGAAAGGCAAGTTAACTACTCATGTGGTACATTTATCAAAAATGATTAAAACCTTCTCTTATTAAAATGGTTACAACTAGGTTACAGTTTACCTGTCCTGAACTCAAAAGTGTACACTTTTTAAAAGGACAAGAATTACCTAATGGAGTGCTTACGGTATTATGTACTATGGAGGATGCTTTATATGTCACAACACTGAAACATCTGAGATGTTTACCCCCATTTTATAAACAAACAGCTCAGGGAGGTAACAATGACTCAACCCAAAAGCATGTCATTAGGGACTGACAAAAGATTAGCGAGGCAGCTAATCCCAATATCCATGCCTCTTTTTTCTGCTATACTTCCTCCAGTACTAGTATGTTAAATATCTAATAAAATGGTGATTTGCCTTGTGAACTTGTTAACCCAGTATACGATCTATGCAGATTCTCATTCTTCTTATTTCTTGGTATTATGTCCATTATAAGCTATTTTTCTTCAATTTCATTGCTTACAATGCTGTCACCTGAATATGATAGAAAATTCTCTCACATTATGTGATGATTTTTAAGTCATTCAGAAGTTATACATTCAGTATGATGAAGTAAGATGAAAAGTTTGGGTCAATCAATAAGCAGATGGGTTTTAAATATGGCAATATAAAGATGATAAAGTCAAAATAAGACCGAAGTCTTTTTTTTTTTAATGAAAAAGTAGACACAAGTACAAAGGGTAATCTGAGAAGCTCAAAGAAATTGTGAGCCCTGAATTGCAGAGAATAGAGCAGAGTAGAAAGTTCCTTACAGTAGACAGAAGAAAAAGAAGAAAATTGGCTCACAGAAAATGATGGGGGAATTGGAGACAGAGATAAGGAAATGATAGTTATTTTTCCTATGATTTTAAATTGAAGGAATAGAACACAGAGATCCTGAAACTGAAGATTTTATTTTGCAAGGAGAAAGCACATCAAGACCACATACTGTAGACGGAAGAAAAAATCTAAATTCTGATGAAATGGACTGAATGAAAACAAGACTAATTTTTTAAAATTTCTAAAATGATACTTTGAAAATTATAAGATTATCACAAAAAGGAATCTTTTTTAACTAAGAAGCAGAGTGTTAAAAGAGTTTTCTAGTAATTTGATGGTGCTTATAATTTTTAGCCCAGTACATAAAAAAAAGATCTGATGCATGTTATTCTTCTTCATTATATTTTTGCAAAATCTGAAGTATCACACTGGGCAAGACTCAGAGTTCTTTGGAAGAAGGAAATTAAAACTGAAGATGTATGGACTAAAATGGAAAAAAAGATCATTTTGATAACCAAGTCCTATAGAATAAGTCGTCCTAATTAATCTTCACAGGTATTCTAATAATCACAATTATGAAATACAATAACTGGCTTACCTGTCAAGGATATCAGTTAAATTGTCATTTTAATAATTCTTCCTTGCACCAGTGAATGTCACTATTCAAAATGAGGTGACACTTAACAGGATGAACTTGTTAAAAATAAAGCGTATGCATGTACAAAATCTTAATTATAATTACATAGTCATTTGTGATCATTTTCAATAGTTCTTGGCAAAGACAAATGAGCATAATGAGGTCCATTCACAGACCTGCATATTCTGTTTACGTGTGGGGGAGGAACTTAATACAAGTATCCTAAAGAGCAGAAGGGCATGTGACGTGACAAAGTAGATGGAGGTGAAAATCCGCACGTGCTGAGCGTAGAGGCCGAGGGTCATAAGGTTTCTAGTAAGCTTAGAAAGTGATTTTCACCAAGTCAGTAAATACTCAACTGGTAAAATGGCTACTTTTCGTTTTTTATTTTATTTTATTATTTTTTATTTCTTTTTCATTTATTTTACTTTTAGTTCTGGGATACATGTGCAGAATGTGCAGGTTTGTTACATAGGTATACATGTGCCATGGTGGTTTGCTGCACCTATCAACCCATCATCTAGGTTTTAAGCCCCACATGCATTAGGTATTTGTCCTAATGCTCTCCCTCCCCTTGCCCCCCAACCCCTGACAGGCCCCATTGTGTGATGTTCCCCTCCGTGTCCATGTGTTCTCATTGTTCAACTCCCACTTATGAGTGCGAACATGAGGTGTTTGGTTTTCTGTTCCTGTGTTAGTTTGCTGAGAATGAGGGCTTCTGGCTTCATCCATGTCCCTGCAAAGGACATGTACTCATTCTGCTTTATGGCTGCCTTTTCACTTTTTAATAAGTGTAAAGAATATGAAGGTTGATATTCTCCCACTCTTACTGGTCCTGATATCCTAAGACTCTTCCGTGGTGCCCTACTGAGATGTTTATACAGATGTATTGTTAGAGCCTGAGATCTAGCCCTCTCTTGGATTTCACAAATATCATAGTACGAAGCAATTACTGACACCATATTTTCTTTTGGTGGGATTAGAAACCTTGAGGCTGTTGTCACCAGCTGTTCACCTGTTCCATAAAACAATATGGATTGCAAAGGAGATAACCTCTATGATCAAATTGTTTTTAGATGGTCCATGCACCAAAAAGAAGTTAAGCATTGAGTTAGATGCTGCTACAAACACTGTAACAAGGGAGACACATTAAACAAAGGTAAGCTACGCAAATTAAAGCAGGCATAGTCCTTCACTTCAATTGATCAAAATCTGTTTCAACCGAATTTGAAAATTAAGAAATTCAAAAACTACGCTCCAAACATAATGTAAGATACAGTGCCTATCAGACACGCTGAATGCTTTGAAGTTTCTCTTATATTCTGCCTTCTTTCCTTCACCTCTCCATTTCAATGTTTCCAGTTGTTAGTACTATTATTCATCAGCACTCTCTGTGGTGATAGAAATGTTGTGTAGTAGCACCGTCCAAAATGGTAGCCACCAACCACTTGTGGCTACTGAGCACTTGAATACGGAGAGTGCAACTGAGGAGTTGAACTTATAATACTATTTAATTCAAATTCACTTACATCTAAATGGCCACATGTGGCTAGTGGCTCCCTACCGGACCGTGCAGTAGACCAATGTGCAACAATCAAGCAATATCCAATGCTGCTTCACAGAGCTCAAGGTTAACAAACAGTAGCCATGTCCGTGGTGCTCGACGCTGGGTGCGTGTCAGAATCACCTGGGACCAATGGGAACAGTTCTGATCACTGGGAACTTCCTGCATAGAATCTCAGCTAATTGGTTTGGGGAGGGGCACTGGAAGTAGAATGGCCATTTCTAAAATCAGAACTATAAAGAAACTAAGTAAGGAAGAGGTTCCAAGGATCAGTCTTTCTGGCACTGTATTCATTTTACATCATGCAGGAAGGCAGCTGTGAGTGGGGAGGGAGGCCTCCCAGAGGCGAGTCAGAGCAGGTTACAGAGTGAGGCTGCCCAGTTTTGAAGCCTCTGATTGATCTGAAAGAATGTTCCAGGGAGCTGTAAAGATGCAGGGAAACGAACCATAGGAAAGATGTGGGGAGAAACAGGAGGACTCATTGAGAATAAAACAGAATTATAAAACTAGTAACAACTGAACCCATTAATATAGTTATTGAAAATACAGTAAAGAAAAGCCATCCAATAACCATAACTTCCCTGTTATTATGTTACCAAAATATCTGAGACTAAAATGAACATTTAATCACGTTGGTTAGCACGAGGGATAGCCTTTTTGATAAAATATGCTACTGACCAGAGAGTTCTATACTTTCTAAATTATACGTCTCTATTAGGAAAAAATATTTGAACAAACAATCTCAAGAAATGTACATATTTTAATTACAGTAATGCAGGAGTCCCCAACCCCCAGACCACAGGCTGGTACCAGTTCATGGCCTGTTAGGAACTGGGCCACACAGTAGGAGGTGGGCAGTGAGTGAGCATTACTGCCTGAGCCCCATCTCCTGTCAGATTAGCAGCGGCATTAGATTTTCATAGGTGTGCAAACTCTGTATGTGAACTGCACATGCTCGAGGGTGTGTGCTCCTTATGAGAACCTAATAATGCCTGATGATCTGAGGTGGGTCAGTTTCATCCTGAAACCATCCCCGCTGCAATCCATGGAAATACTGTCTTCCAGGAAACCAGTCCCTGGTGACAAAAAGTTTGGGGATCGCTGCATTAATATATTCGTGTATTAATATATTATGTGCATCTAAGACATACAAACTGAAATACAATTTTCATAATGACACTTTAAAAAGTAAGAGATTCTATTACTTTCTTTCTGCACTTTAATAGATTGTGTTACCAATGGCCTACTTCCAAAACTACTTTGAAAACAATGGCTATACAATTTGACAGGAATATTTAGAAATTGGTCCATTAACTACAGCTTGAGACAGATACTGATAAAATTTTCATCATCATTTTATGGATGGACAAACTGTGGCACAATCCAAGTCTCAAAAATGAGTTCCTGGCTGTCTCTGTGTTGAAACGCAACAATTACCTGAGCATTCATCATCACAAGCAAATGAGTTTGCATTTTATAAATTTAAAAAATGAGTGCTAGTTATGGTTGAATATACAGCAAAACTAAGAGTACAGGCCCATTTGGGCTTCATCCTGCTCATATATTTATCATTGTTAATTTACATTGTTCCAATATAGGATTTGCTGCTACCACTTACTCTAGTATCTAGATCTGTTCGGTTCAATCCAGTAACCACCAGCCACATGTTGCTACTTAAATTTAAATTAAATTGAATTTAAATTGAATTAAAAATTTAGTTCCTCAGTCACACCAACAACACATCAAGTGCTCAATAGCCACTTGTGGCTAGTGGCTATCAAAATGGGTAGCCACAGAATACTTCCATCATTTCAGACAATTCTATCAGACAGTGTCACACTAGATACATAGTATATCCTTCTGGAACTATGTCAGAGATAAAAAGGGTGGTACTGCCAATTGAATGTAATCTCTGCCCAGTTTTTCAATAATGATAATTGGTTACAGCATCCCTTCTTTTGTCCTTCTGTCTCCACGCTCATAGATTCTTATGATTAGATTTGTTGGGGGCCCCCATCTACAGTTCAGTCCCTCCCTGACCCCAAGCCGGGTATGTCAACATTCCTAGCTTGGTGATCTGGTGAAGCTTATAATTCAGTCTGCCCAAAGACACAGAAGACTCTGCTTCCACACCCAAGTCCTGGGCAGACAGCTGAGTGGTTCACTACACATCTACCACTCCTCACCTACACCACTCCCTGATGGCTCAGTTGGTCAAGTTCCAGGGGTCATGCTTCTGCCCAAGTTTTCCTAGGTGTACCTCAGCCCTGAACCCAGTGGTGGCCGAGGGAACCTTTGATGACATTTACCCATGCTTCTTCCAGGAACAGGCTCCACCTCCAAAGCTCTCACCTGATGGAGGGTGTCCCATCCTTTATAGTCAGACATCCTGACACTGGTTTATGCAGTCACTGCCATCTGAAGACTTTCCTGGTGTCAGAAGCTCATTCTTTGCTACATGTATTGAATACAGTGCCTTAGACTGACACCTACTTTCTGAAGCCAGTTCTGTTATTCTCATCCTCTGCTGTGCTGTGGCCTAAGGTGCTCTAGAGTCTCTCTACCCAGCCTCAGCAGATTCTCTTTCTTGGTCCCACAACCAGATTCAAGGTGGAGACTCCCTAAGTCATGGCCTAGTTCACTAAACATCTCTACTCTTTTGCCTCGCTGTAAATGGCTAGCAGGCCATGGAAGCTGTGCCAAAGAACAGGGTTTTTCCCTTGAGCTTGACTGCCCTGTAATGGGCACCAATAACCTTGGTGTTATTAGCAGCACGCTCCCACCAGCTAAGCTAACTGTCTCTAAGTTTCAGTCGAAGTTTAAGGTCACAGAGATTGGGTTGCCCTTTTCCATTTTATTCTCCAAAGATAGGGTGAATTACCTTGATTGCAGAGGTTGCCCAAATAAAAATATTTCAACTTTGAGATTTTTCAGAACAGTATGTACTCGTAATGAATGTGGAGCAAGCCGTCAGAGTGAGTTACCCTATGTCAGTTACAAAATCTCTCCAAAAACAAACCCTGATGGCAGTGGGACTCCTTGCTATGAAAAAAAAAATTGCTTTAAACATAAAATCATCAAATCTTTGCCAGTTGTGGCCTTAAGAAAACACATTCAAATAAAAGGATAGGGCACAAGTTTTTGTTTCAGAACAATTTTTTTTCTCAATTGTTTAGAAAGATTTCATGATTCATAGAAACTCTGCTCCTTATTTAGTGCTGCCTCAGTTACCTTCAAAATAAACTTTGATACAGGGATAGGAAAGTTAACTTATTTCTCTACTGCATCATGAAGTAACTTTTTAGGGAATGCACACCAATTATCCATGCTTCAGTTTTAAGCAAGGAGTGAGAAGAGTATGCAGTTAGAGGCTTAGCTGTATTCTTGCTGTTCGCCTCAGTGGCTGCCTTCCAACACCAAAAAACACAAATGTAACCAACAGGTATATTAACATCCCAGAAACAAGTCATCTGCTATTGACATTTCAATATCATGATGATGACATTGAATGAACTCATTCAATGATATTTGTGAACTTGCCTAAAATAGAGCTAAGTATGAAATGGGGAATAAAATAATTAACAGTTGTGAAATTTATCAGCAAGATACAATAATGATAATGCACACAGGTATTAAAAGATAGCCAGTCAATCTCACTCCTCAAAGACAGAAATAAACATTTAAAAAAAAAGAATTTCCATGAAGAAAGATTTCTAAAAATGCAAGAAATGAAGGAGAAATGTTATCCTACTAAACCTATATAAGAACATCAAATTTTTAAATTTTATTCATAAACAATTCATGTACATTGTTAAAAATGTAAGAGGAAGGGAAGAAAAAAAGAAGAAAATAAAAGTCATACATAATTCCCTTACCCAGGGCTAACCGTTGTTAACCTTTTGTTACATACCCTTCCAGAATCACATATTCATTCATTTATTCACCGTCTTTGTTATTGTTCAGTATAGGCCTATATAACTTAAAATGCTTAAATACCATTTGTAATCACTTTCTTCATGATATATTTCATGTCAATAAACACATTTCTATATATCATAGTTTGTGATGCTTGCAGAGTAATCTTTTTATACGATGTACCATGATTTCTGAACAAATCACCATTGGTTCCATTTTGACAATATATGGCGAAAGTCATGAAAAAGTACATACCTTTTAACCCAGTGAAATAATTACTGTGGCGTGCAAGGATTTAGCAAGAAAAGCTGTTCCCAGTCATGTTTAAAACTGTGAAGTTAGAAACAAAAATATAGAATTCGGGAAATAATTAAATAAATTATAGTATGTTCATGCTGGAATATTAATGCAGCTCCTCTAATAATTTTGGCTTGAAGGATCCCCAACAGTGTGGGAAAATGTTGAATGAAGAGGCATGTAATCCCAAATTTGTAAAACTTCAAAAAAAGACATGCCTGAAACGATTTAATAATATAATTTTAAAAAAGATATGTCTTTAAAATATCAGTAAGATGAGATAGCCATGAGTAAATTTTAATATGTAAGATATTTTGGAGAAAATTGAAAAACTTCATTAAAAGTCATTCAAAAAGACCTAAAATAAACGGAGAGTTATATAATGTTAATGGGTAGGAAGACTAAATATCATGAGGATGTCAATCCTCCTCAAATTAATTTATAAGTTTAATGCAATCTCATTAAAGTTTGATTTAAAAACTCATTTGAAAGCAAAAGTAGCCATAAATAGCCAAAACAATCTTGAAGAAGAACAAAGTCCCTTTCAAGAAGGATTATAAAGTCAAAGTAATTATAAAGACACAGAAATTAAAATTGGTTTTAGTGTAGACATAGACACAGAAATAGTGAAGAGAGCTCAGAATCAGATTCTCTTCTACAGGAGAACTTCATGCCTAATGGAGGTAGCTTCACAGATCAACAGGGAAAGAATGTATTGCTTAATTGCTCTGGGACAATTTGGTTATTCAATGGAAAAAAATAAAGTTAAATTCCTACCTCACATAATAAACAAAATTCTCTTTCAGGTGAAATAAGTAACAAAATGTGAAAAAAAGCAAAGTTTTATTCCTTTAAACAGAATATAGACAAATAACTTTATAGCGTCCAGGCAAGGAAAGATTTATTAGGCCTCAAAGCACAAACTATAAAGAAAAAATACAATAAATTCCACAACTTAAAATTTTCTATGAAACAAAGGATACCATAAAGCAAAGTCAAGCTGCATACTAGATTACTACATTTATAATACGTAAAATAAATTAAAAGTTAGAATTCAGAATATATAAAATCTCTAAAAAATTGGTAAGAAGAGACTATCCAATGCTTCTGTGCATTTTTCTTGCCGGTATTTTGTTGCTATGGTATTTGGAAATAAAAATTCAGGCTGTTATATATGTCTCATTAAGGGATCATTTTTCTAAACCCAGGCAACTATTTTTTAATAATTGTGTAGTTCATTTTCATTAAATATTAAAATTGTTTTAAGAATCCTAGATAAAATTCATTATCAACTTATTGTTAATGGTAATTATATATTTTTCATTTCCATTTCAAGACTCTAAAATGTTTTTTTCTTAACTAGGTCAAAATTAACCTTAATAATACACTTTTTTAAAAAAAGTCTTCTGTTTTAACAAAAAATGTATACTTTTAATTTCCTGAATTGACTAAGTAAACTAATTGTCATTTACAGGGTGGGGAGGAGACACAGTTGATTGTTAGAATTTATCCTTCTCTATCTGTCCTACTGCTTCTGTGGGTGGCTTTTAAATATCTCAGAGTTCTTAATCTCTTATAATTTAAAAAATATGGTGTGTCTAATTTAGTAGTTTATTTTACTGTCCAGCATTAACTTTTTGTTAACCCATTTACGCCGAGGTTGCAGTTTTTTGAATTTTTGCATGAGTGAAAACTCAGACCTTGGGGATGACCTTGAGCAGTAGGATCTAAATAACTCCCACAGGCTAAGCGTTCCAATAATGGAACACTAGGCATAAGTGGGTTTAATGTATTAATCTATTGCCCTTGAAATGTCTTACATCTGTCTTCAACCATTATTTCAGGCATTATTGTGGGACATGCCAGTGAAAACTGACTTAGGTTTTTACATGTTGAAATAGTATTTTTCTGCTTTCAAACAGAAAAGGCTGTCTTGCCTATAAACTATGCTTGTGATTCTCATGAAATCTTTCTTATATTTCTATATTTTCCTTAAATTCTTATATGCCCAAATACGGAGAAATAAACTCTAAGAGGAGCTGAACATCTTACTTTTAACCAAAAGTTCCTTTTTTTAATCAAAAAATAGATTATATTAGCCTGTCTTTGAGGATTATGCCCCAAATCTCAAACTTCAGTTAGAGGAATATTTCCTTTCATTAAGTGGCTTCAGTATACTTTCTTACATGATCTGTTCTCTGAATTTAAATCGATTTTTTTCTATTGTTAGGTCTATCAGTTCTGCCTCAATTATTATCAGCTCTTCATGTAATTTAGAATCAACCAAGTTTTAACCCAAACATTTATTTGCAGTTGCACATGGTCCTGATATTGTATCCTCTTCTGGTGTGTTTATTGCCTCTCGCATTCTGAGGACATTCTAAGCATAATGCAATACATCAGTAATCTACCACTTTCCTTTTGTCAGCCCATACCTCTTTTCGTCCTTTCTGTTTTTAAAAGGAGTTTCAGGTCACTCGCACCTCCTTCCTAGGTTGTTTCATTTCTGAGCAGTTGCTGAGTTTCCTTCACCAGCCCTGCCTTCTGCTGTTTGAGTTCTCTACTCTTTAATAAAACTTGGGTGGTTCATTGGAGTGTTTTTATTTTTTAAATATTCTCAATGTTTTAAAAATTTATCTCACTGGAGTTTGTGCTGCTGTTTGCTGTTTTGCTTTTGTTTCTGTTCTTAGTTCTTTGGCCTTATATCAGACAACTCTCTAATTCTTTTAATTGGGTTTAAATCAAAGAAATCACCTAGTATTGTTGCTACTTTCCCATTGTCTCAGCGGGTGCAAGTGCAAGATGCAATCAGTGAATAACAACAAATATAGATGAGCACTTTCCTGGCCCATTACCAGTACTAAATGCCAAAAACCAACATCTTGGGAGTAAATGATACCTCCACGTGAAACGAATCAATTCCACATGTTCAATATGGAATTTGGGGAAGGACTTAACCGAATAAATAGTGAACTACAGCCCTAGAGTAAACATAACAAGTTATTCCAAAATCCATTATTATTAAAATGCTTAGCACATTTTTAAATCTTTCATTTAATAAATTAAAACCATATTTATTGAGAGAAAGAATGTGCATGAATGTGTTAAAAACCAAAATGAGCTATTATCTGCTTACATAAAAGAATACCTGGAAAATTCATGATGGAACCGTCATATTACAACTAATGATTTATAGGGAATCCCCAAGTATGGCATAAAACGCATATTTTTGAATCCCCCACGAAACAAAATAATAAACATAAAAGTATAATCTAAAGAAAAAAACACAGTAAAGATGTTACACCGAGAACTTCCCAAGATAAATATCTATATAGCAGTGTCAGCTGCTAACAAAATTATTCATCTTACTTGTGATAGTGCATATCACTAAAATATCTCAATAATAAGGGAAACTTACTTTGACTTAATTTTAGAAATGGCTTTACTACTCCCTAAAGGAGTGTACAGTTTTATTTATTTGTTATGATAGTTGTAATATTTGGTTTTATGCTTCAGATTACATAATAAATTTTCCACAGGTCTATGCACTATGCACAAACAAAAGCGAGAAAGTGACAGAGACAGCAAGAGAGATAATTATGATATTATGGTTGTGATATTACTTCAGTCATGCTTATGTGATCTGAATAATAGACTTATGTCAGGGCAATAGTTCAGTCAAGCGCTGACATAAATCACCACTTCTCTTTTTTCCTTTATAATTTAAACTCACCACTAATAACAAATATTGACAAAAATATTGCTGTGCTAGGAATTAAATAACAATGTGACTGTCTCTACCTCTAGAAATTAAACATTTAAATGGACAGATAGGAGATAATTTTTTTTTTAATACTAAGTTGTCAGCCTGGCTCAACTTGATCTGGAACATGGAATATAATCCTATATCCCATTCAATTAAATGATCAATAAACAAAGATACATCACATGCAGTGTCAAGCAGTCAGCTGGGCACTGGTGGGACAGCATAATCCAAGGGCCAGGGGCTCATTGGCAGGGGTGCTCTGCCCTGTGAGAGGTCAGGTTGGCGTAAGCCTCAATGAAGTATTGGGGTCAGAGCTGAGTGGCTGTCATATGCATGGATGATTAAGTCTAGCAATTACGGAAAATAAGCGGTCAAGTAAATGACTTAGAAGTCCAAAATCAAATCCTAGTGTAGATAGGGTTCTGTGGCATGCCCAAGATCAGAACTGGAGATGAGGTAGAGGGCAGAGGCTAAAGCATATGTTGAAACCAGATTGAGGTCAAGCAGGTGTTTAGAACCAAAAGCTGTCACTTGTTGATGGAAACTGCTCTCTCACAGTTGCAAATCACTACACACCAGCGCATCCAAGTTACCCTCAAGCTGGCAGGGTACAAAGAGCTCAGTACCTGGATTAACACAGGAGCTGTGACAGCAGCTCACCTAACTTTCTGATTAGACACAGAGACAGAATATTATAGCAATTCAGAAGGAAAACATGATGACTTCCAGGGAATTCTAAATGAGCTAAAGAGAAAGGCATTAGTAAATGGGGAAAGTCACTACTAATAAAAAAAAAAGTTATTAAAAATGAACTTCAGATTGAAGGGACGCATACAGGACAAAATACATTCTGTAGTCAATGAACAGAACTGTTTCCTGGAGCCAAAGGCTTGCTAGGAAAGTGGGAGACAATGCCTGAAGAAAACAGGTGTAATTCGGAAGGTGGAAAACTTTGAATGCCAGGATTAGAGGGAGGCTAACTTGCAGGTTCCTCAGGGCAAGGTACTACATTTTATATATCACTAATTATCCAAAGGGAACCAAAGCAATTAATTACTTAAGAATTATTGTTTCATTGTAATGATGACAGTATACTAAAACTGCATTTTATTTGGAGATTAGATTAAATCCTTGTGGGAAAAATTGAACGTACTTTTCATTACCATTGTAACAAATTTATATGAAGGGCTCACCATAAGCCAAATACAATAGAAGCTTTACATGCCTCCTTATACATACTTACTAAGTAAGTATTATTATTGTCGTTATTTGACAAATAAAGAGACAAAGGTCTGAAGAAGTTACGTATCTTGTTCAAGGTTACAGACCTATCAACAGAGCTAACATTTGAATCCAAGTAGTCTGATTCCAACAGCTAAGACTTAAACCACAATGCTACATGATATATGAATGATATCTGACATCTATACATCAATTTGTAATTATCAAAATAGAGTTCATGTATTTGAGTCTCAGAATAGCTTTATGGGGTAGTTGGTGTTTTCACATAGCTATGTTTTCTATGAGACTGGAACCCACAAAGAGAGAGAAATAGATCTAGGATGGGTACGACTTTAACTTGACAATAGAATATACCTCCAAGAACATGAGCCAAAAGGGCCAGAAACCTTGAGCTTCCTTGATCCCTGGGAGCAAGATCAAAACTGGTGGGTGAGGTGATACAGCAGGAATTTTTAGGCCAACTCTCATCCTAGGTCCCTTGAGGAATGGAGGAAGTTTGGTCCTATTTTTCGTGAATGACCTCTTTTCTCTTTTAGGTTGCCTGGATGTTGTGGTCAGTGATCACATCTTAAATCCCCTGTGTCAACAACACCTTCATGTAGTAAATGCTCAGTAAAGGTTATCTGTAAATGATTTAGGCCAAGAAGTTTGGATTTGGCTTGGCATTTGTTACGTCAAGTTTTCAAAATAAAACTGCCAAAACTTCAAACATAAAATAAATGTAATACATCAAGGCCAAAAAATGGTGGATAGGAGGCAGGACTAGATTGCAGCTCTGACTCAGATGGACAGAGCAGTGTGTGGAAACTCACACCATAAACTTCTGCTCCAGAACTACTGCAGGAATATACCAGGAATGCCAAGAGAATCCACAGACTCTGTGAAGGAGCGGTTTGCTCCTACAGGACCCAGGAGACACCCCAAATACTGTGAGTGCCCAAGCTATCAAAGTAGGAAAGGGGGATAGCCCACCCCTGAACACACACCCTCACTGGGGAATCTGAAGCTCTAGATCATGGGAGAAGGATATGTCCTTACCTGGAGCTGATTTAATTAGACAGCTGAGGGAAATAAAGGGTAGAGAAAGCAAGGGGAAAAGTCCTGTGGGCTCTCTGGTTCCCCTAATAAGCCATTTCTGCCTTGTCTCACAGGGGTCCTTGGGGAGGGCTGCCAGAGGAACTGGGAAAAGACCACAGGGAGAAGGAAACTTCAAGCTGAACTTTGTAATAATTCCAACGGAACATGAAGTGACCTGGCCAGAACTTGGGGGAGGGAGTCAATCTGGTGTACAGATTCAACAGTCAGGGAGGCATGAAAGCCCTACTTACTTTCTTTGCTGGGAGGCTGGTAGCCTGCGGCAAGTTCTCAGCCTTGCTCGTCCACTGCCTGGAAACAAACTTGATGCTGTTGGTGGGGCACAGGAGTGAGACCAGTTCTGGGGGTTGCAAGGGAGCTGGGTGAGGCCTGTAACTGCCGGCTTTCCCCCACATTCCTGACAGCCTGCATGACACAGCAGAGGCAGCCATAATCCTCTGGGAACATAACTCCATTGACCTGGGAACCTCACCCCTCTGCCCCACAGCAGCCTCAGCAAGACTCACCCAAGGAGAGTCTGAGCTCAGGCCTAGCCTTGCCCCCACCTGATGGTCCTTCCTTATCCCCTCTGGTAGCTGAAGGCAAAGGTCATATACTCTTGGGAGTTCTAAGGCCCTGCCCACTGCCTGATCCTCCCTATACTACCACAGCTGACGCTCTCTTGAAAGTGCCACCTCCTGGCAGGAGGCCAACCAGCACAAAAATAGTGCATTAAACAACAAAAGCTAAGGACCCCTGCAGAGTCCATTTCACTCCCCTGCCACCTCTATCAGAGCAGGTGCTGGAATCCAAGGCTGTGAGACCTGAAGACAGTCCACAGCACAGGACTCTGAGCAGACAACCCCCAATACTAGCCTGGAACCTGGTAGCCCTGCTGAATGGCTAGATCCAGAAAAGAAATAACAGTCACTACAGCTCGATTCCCAGGAAGCCACGTCTCTAAGAAAAGGGGGAGAGTGAGAGTACTACATCAAGAAAACAACCTGTTGGACAAAAGAATCTGAACAGCAACCTTGAGACCTAGTAATTCCCTCTGACATAGCCTACCCAAATGAGGAGGAACCAGAAAAACAATCCTGGTAATATGACAAAACAAGGTTCTTTAATACCCCCCAAAAAATCACACTAGCTCACCAGCAATGGATCCAAGCCAAGAAGAAATCCCTGATTCACCTGAAAAAGAATTCAGAAGGTCGATTGTTAAGCTAATCAAGGAGGCACCAGAGAAAGGTGAAGTCCAATTTAAGGAAGTCAAAAAAATGATGCAAGAAATGAGGGGAGAAATCTTCAGTTAAATAGTTAGTATAAATAAAAAACAATCACAACTTCAGGAAATGAAGGACACACTTAGAGAAATGCAAAATGTTCTTGAAAGTCTCAGCAATAGAATAAAAAAAGCATAAGAAATAACTTCAGAGCTCGAAGACAAGGTTTTCAAATTAACTCAATCCAACAGAGACAAAGAAAAAAGAATTTAAAAAATGAACAAAACCTCCAAGAAGTTTGGGAATGAATTAAAAAACCAAACTTAAGAATAATTGGTGTTCCTGAGAAATCTAAAAGTTTGGAAAATATATTTGGGGGGACAATTGAGGAAAACTTCCTTAGCCTTGTTAGAGACCTAGATATCCAAATACAAGAAGCTCAAATAACACCTGAAAAGTTCATCACAAAAAGATCATTGCCCGGTGGCGGGCCGAGATTGCGCCACTGCACTCCAGCCCGGGCGACAGAGCAACACTCTGTCTCAAAAAAAAAAAAAAAAAGATCATTGCCTAGGCACACTGTCATAAGGTTATCTAAAGTTAAGATAAGAGAAAGAATCTTAAGAGCTGTGAGGCAAAAGCACCAGGTAACCTATAAAGGAAAACCTATCAGGTTAGCAGATTTCTCAGTAGAAACCCTATAAACTAGAAGGGATTGTGGCCCTATCTTCAGCCTCTTTAAAGAAAACAATTAGCAGCCAAGAAATTTGTATGCAGCAAAACTAAGCTTCTTAAATGAAGGAAAGATGTAGTCTTTTTCAGATAAAAAAAAATGCTGAGAGAATTCGGCACTACCAAGCCAGCACTACATGACTACATGAACTGCTAAAAGGAGCTCCAAATCTTGAAACAAATGCTGGAAACACATAAAAACAGAACCTCCTTAATGTATAAATCTCATAGGAGGTATAAAACAAAAATACAATTAAAAAAAAAAGCCAAGGTATACAGGCAACAAATGGCACAATGAATGGAATAGTACCTCACATCTCAATACTAACGTTGAATGTAAATAGCCTAAATGCTCCACTTAAAAGATACAGAATTGCAGAATGGATAAGAAATCACCAATTTTATTGATCTTTTCAAAAAACAAAATTGGTGATTTCTTATCCATTCTGCAATTCTGTATGCAAGACTAATAAAGAAGAGAGAAGAATCAAATAGATGCAATAAAAAATGATAAAGGGGATATCACCACTGATCCCACAGAAATACAAACTACCATCAGAGAATACTATAAACACCTCTACGCAAATAAACTAGAAAATCTAGAAGAAATGGATAAATTCCTTGACACATACATCCTCCCAAGACTAAACCAGGAAGAAGTTGAATCTCTGAATAGACCAATAACAGGCTCTGAAATTGAGGCAATAATAAATAGCTTACCAACCAAAAAAAGTCCAGGACCAGATGGATTCACAGCCGAATTCTACCAGAGGTACAAAGAGGAGCTGGTACCATTCCTTCTGAAACTATTCCAATCAACAGAAGAAAAGGGAACCCTCCCTAACTCATTTTATGAGGTCAGCATCATCCTGATAGCAAAGCCGGGCAGAGACACAACCAAAAAAGAGAATTTTAGACCAATATCCTTGATGAACATCGATGCAAAAATCCTCAATAAAATACTGGCCAACCGAATCCAGCAGCACATCAAAAAGCTTATCCACCATGATCAAGTGGGCTTCATCCCTGGGATGCAAGGCTGGTTCAACATACACAAATCAATAAATGTAATCCAACATATAAACAGAACCAAAGACAAAAACCACATGATTATCTCAATAGATGCAGAAAAGGCCTTTCACAAAATTCAACAATGCTTCATGCTAAAAACTCTCAATAAATTAGGTATTGATGGGACGTATCTCAAAATAAGAAGAGCTATCTATGACAAACCCACAGCCAATATCATACTGAATGGGCAAAAACTGGAAGCATTCCCTTTGAAAACGGACACAAGACAGGGATGCCCTCTCTTACCACTCCTATTCAACATAGTGTTGGAAGTTCTGGCCAGGGCAATCAGGCAGGAGAAGGAAATAAAGGGTATTCAATTAGGAAAAGAGGAAGTCAAATTGTCCCTGTTTGCAGATGATATGATTGTATATCTAGAAAACCCCATCATCTCAGCCCAAAATCTCCTCAAGCTGATAAGCAACTTCAGCAAAGTCTCAGGATACAAAATCAATGTACAAAAATCACAAGCATTCTTATACACCAATAACAGACAACACAGAGCCAAATCATGAGTGAACTCCCATTCACAATTGCTTCAAAGAGAATAAAATACCTAGGAATCCAACTTACAAGTGATGTGAAGGACCTCTTCAAGAAGAACTACAAACCACTGCTCAATGAAATAAAAGAGGATACAAACAAATGAAAGAACATTCCATGCTCATGGGTAGGAAGAAGCAATATCATGAAAACGGCCATACTGCCCAAGGTAATTTATAGATTCAATGCCATCCCCATCAAGCTACCGATGACTTTCTTCACAGAATTGGAAAAAACTACTTTAAAGTTCATATGGAACCAAAAAAGAGCCCGCATCGCCAAGTCAATCCTAAGCCAAAAGAACAAAGTTGGAGGCATCGCGTTACCTGACTTCAAACTATACTACAAGGCTACAGTAACCAAAATAGCATGGTACTGGTACCAAAACAGAGATATAGACCAATAGAGCAGAACAGAGCCCTCAGAAATAATGCCACATATCTACAACTATCTGATCTTTGACAAACCTGACAAAAACAAGCAATGGGGAAAGCATTCCCTATTTAAGAAATGGTGCTGGTGGCTGGGCGCGGTGGCTCACGCTTGTAATCCCAGCACTTTGGGAGGCCGAGGCAGGCGGATCACAAGGTCAGGAGATCGAGACCATGGTGAAACCCTGTCTCTACTAAAAAATACAAAAAATTAGCCGGGTGTGGTGGTGGGCGCCTGTAGTCCCAGCTACTCGGAGAGGCTGAGGCAGGAGAATGGCGTGAACCCGGGAGGCGGAGTTTGCAGTGAGCCGAGATTGTGCCACTGCACTCCAGCCCGGGCGACAGAGCAAAACTTCGTCTCAAAAAAAAAAAAAAAAAAAAAGAAATGGTGCTGGGAAAACTGGCTAGCCATATGTAGAAAGCTGAAACTGGATCACTTCCTTACACCTTATACAAAAATTAATTCAAGATGGATTAAAGACTTACATGTTAGACCTAAAATCATAAAAACCCTAGAAGAAAACCTAGGCAATACCATTCACGACATAGGCATGGGCAAGGACTTCATATCTAAAACACCAAAAGCAATGGCAACAAAAGCCAAAATTGACAAATGGGATCTAATTAAACTAAAGAGCTTCTGCACAGCAAAAGAAACTACCATTGGAGTGAACAGGCAACCTATAGAATAGGAGAAAATTTTTGCAACCTACTCATCTGACAAAGGGCTAATATCCAGAATCTACAATGAACTCAAAAACAACCCCATCAAAAAGTGGGCAAAGGATATGAACAGACACTTCTCAAAAGAAGACATTTATGCAGCCAACAGACACATGAAAAAATGCTCATCATCACTGGCCATCAGACAAATGCAAATCAAAACCACAATGAGATATCATCACACGCCACTTAGAATGGCAATCATTAAAAAGTCAGGAAACAACAGGTGCTGGAGAGGATGTGGAGAAATAGGAACACTTTTACACTGTTGGTGGGACTGTAAACTACTTCAACCATTGTGGAAGTCAGTGTGGTGATTCCTCAGGGATCTAGAACTAGAAATACCATTTGACCCAGCCATCCCATTACTGGGTATATACCCAAAGGATTATAAATCACGCTGCTATAAAGACACATGCACACGTATGTTTATAGTGGCACTATTCACAATAGCAAAGACTTGGAACCAACCCAAATGTCCAACAATGATAGACTGGATTAAGAAAATGTGGCACATATACACCATGGAATACTATGCAGCCATAAAAAATGATGAGTTCATGTCCTTTGTAGGGACATGGATGAAACTGGAAACCATCATTCTCAGCAAACTATCACAAGGACAAAAAACCAAACACCACATGTTCTCACTCATAGGTGGGAACTGAACAATGAGAACACATGGACACAGGAGGGGGAACATCACACACTGGGGCCTGTTGTGGGGTGGGGGGAGGAGGGAGGGAAAGCATTAGGAGATATACCTAATGTAAATGACGAGTTAATGGGTGCAGCACACCAACATGGCACATGTATACATATGTAACAAACCTGCCCATTGTGCACATGTACCCTTAAACTTAAAGTATAATAATAAAAAAAAAAAAAAAAAGAAATCACCAACCAAATATCTGCTTCCTTCAAGAGACTCACCTAACACATAAGGACTCACACAAACTTAAGGTAAAGGTGTGGAAAAAGACATTCCATGCAAATGGCCACCAAAAGCAAGTAGGAGTAGCTATTCTTATATCAGACAAAACAAACTTTAAAACAACAGCAATTAAAAAAGACAAAGAAGAGCATTATATAATGATAAAAGGCCTTGTCCAAAAGGAAAATATCATAATCCTAAACATATATGCACCTAACACTGGAACTTCCAAATGTATAGAACAATTACTACTACATCTAAGTAATGAGACAGACAGCAGTATGATAATAGTGGAGGACTTCAATACTCCACCGACAATACTAGACAGGTCATCAAGACAGAAAGTCAACAAAGAAACAATGGATTTAAATTATATCCTGGAACAAATGGACTTAACTGATCTTTACATAACATTCTACCCAACAACCACAGTAATAAAAAGTCCCCAACAGAAGAAAAGCCCAGGACCTAATGGGCTTTATTGCTGAACTCTGCCAAACATTTAAAGAACTAATACCAATCCTCAAACTCTTCCCAAAAATTGGAGGAAATACTTCCAAACCCATTTTACAAGGCCAGCATTACTGTGATACTAAAGCCAGACAAGGGTATTACAAGAAAATTAAATGTCATGCCAATATCCCTGATTAATATAGATGCAAAAATCCACGACAAAATACTAGCAAAATTGATTGTCACGACACATAAAAGGATCATTCACCATGATCAAGTGGGATTTACCCAGGGATGCAACAATGGTTCAACATATGCAAATCTATAAATATGGTACACACATTAATAGAATGAAGGACAAAAACCATATAATCATCTCAATAGAGGAAAATACGCATTTGACAAAATTCAAAATCCTTTCATATCAAAAACTCTCAACAAATTAAATATAGAAGGAGTGTACCTCAACACAATAAAGGCCATATATGACAAGCCTACAGCTAACATCATACTCAATGGTGACAATTTGAAAAGTCTTCCCCTAAGATCAATAACAAGACAAGGATGCCCACTCTCACCACTTCTATTCAACATAGTACTGAGAGTTCCTGCCAGGGCAATTATGCAGGAAAAAAACTAAAGGCATGCAAATTGAAAAAGAAGAAGTTAAATTGCCCTTGTTTGGTGATGACATGATCTTACATATAGAAAACCCCAAAGACTTCACACAAAAAACTATTAGAACTAATAAACAAATTCAGTAAAGTTTCAGAAGAGAAAATCAACATACAGAAATCAGTAGTGTTTCTATACACTAACAGCAAACTACCCAAAAAAAGAAATCAAGATGAAATCTCATTTATAATAGCTATAAAAATAAAACAAAATATTTGGGAATAAAATTAACCAAGGAAGTGAAAGAACTGTATGCTGAAAGCTATAGACATCAATAAAAGAAACTGAAGAAGATGCAAATAAATGGAAAGATATACCATACATAGACTGGGAGAATTAATATTGTTAAAAATGTCCATATGACACAAATCAATCTACAGATTCAATGCAGTGCCTATCAAAATTGCAATGACATTTTTTACAGAAGTGGAAAAACAATCCAAAAATTTGTATGGAACCACAGAAAAACCCTGAATAGCCAAAGCAATCTGGAGCAAGAAGAACAAAGGTAGAGGCATAATACTACCTGACTCAAAATATACTACAAAGCTATAGTAATTAAAACAGCATGTATTGACCAATGGAACAGAATAGAGAACCCAGAAATAAATTCATTCATTTAGAGTCAATTAATTTTTGACAAAGCTGCTAAAAGCACACAATGGAGAAAGGACAGTTTCTTTGATAAATGTTTCTAGAGAAACTGGATATCTACACACTGAACAATGAAATTAGACACTTACCTCATGCCATATACAAAAATCAACTCAACGTGGATTAAAGACTTAAATGTTAGACCTGAAACTGTAAAAACTACTAGAAAAAAAAACAGCTTAAGAAGAACGTGGTCCTTATAGGGATTGTTGTGCTGCCTACACTCATGCTTCCTCCAGCTGAACTGACAGTCACAGAGGCTGACCTGCCTTCATCCCTAATAGGTAATGGAGGGCCTTGATTTTCTTACCTAAAGGATGAAGGAGTTAGATTAGATCAGTGGCTTGCAAACTGTGTTCCTTGGAGCCCTGGGTTTCCAAGAAGGTTTCTCATGAACATCATACTGAATAAAGACAGGGTATGCCAAATCAACTTGTATCTGTTTCATAGATGACTATCTGCTTCTGCTTGTGGAAACAAGAGCTTGATTGCTTTAAAATACTGTCAAACATTGGATTCATTAGTCTTTAAGGTCCACATGTGATTCACCTACTTGATTCAGTATATTTGTTTGTTTGCAAATAAAAAATTATAATATGGGGAGTTTTTAATAAATATCTACTATATGAATTAATAAAATACTAGTTTCAATATCATAAATATATAGATTGCTGCTTAAAACAACCAGTCTCTCTTTGGTAAAGAGCAGCTAGCTTTTCTTTAACATTTTTCTTAAATTCAATCCTAAATAGGGGCACCCCAACCTACCTTTTGAGGAAACTTGGATTCACATGCAGCTACAAATCTACCATAATTATCCAGCAATCCAAAAAAAGTAATTCACATCTACATTTTTAATTTATTAATTTGATTCTACCATCATGAACATTAATAATTGGTTGTATACTTTTTTTTTTTTTTTGAGATGGAGTCTCGCTCCATCACCCAGGCTGGAGTGCAGTGGTGTGATTTTGGCCTACTGCAACCTCCGTCTCCTGGGTTCAAGCAATTCTCCTGCCTCAGGCTCCCAAATAGCTAGGATTACAGGTGGGCACAACTACGCCCAGCTAATTTTTGTATTCTTAGTAGAAACGAGGTTACGCCATGTTGGTCAGGCTGGTCTCAAACTCCTGATCTCAGGTGATCCACCCGCCTCGGCCTCCCAAAATGCTGGGATTACAGGTGGGAGGCACCGCGGCCAGCCAGTTGTTTACTTTTGATAAAGGATAGCCAATGTAGGATTAAAGAGGATTCCAATCGCAGTCCCCAGGTTGGGAGTTTATCCATCGATAAAGCAAATTACGATAACTCATAGTGATAAATATCAAACCCAAGCAACAAGAAAATATTTTATTTTCCAGTGTTTCATTGGGCTTCTGAAGCATTCTGGACACATGTATATTTCCCTATCTATATTAGTAGTATGTTATTTCTCACTTTAAAATTATCCCATTAATTTTTGGATTTATTTGTTATTTTGGAATATTTCTAAAAATTATACTGCAACATTTGTTATTAAAATAAATAAAGACTAGTTGACAATTACTACTTTATCTCAAATTTCTTCTTAATGTGTTATAAGGAAACATAACCAGAATGGTCAGTCCAAGAGTCCTGCACATCAATTAATTTCTACGTGCCAATTTCCTCACTGCACAATGAAAACCTTGCTTCAAACACGCCTCTGAATCTGTGGTAATAAAAAACCTTTCACAGATTTGTGTAAATCTCTGGCATCATAAAATGATAAATAACACATCTCACTTGTCATTCAGCTATATTCAGCATATGAGATCAGAAAAGAAAAAAAAGCTTAGGTGTTTAAGCCAAGTTTTTATTCTCCACAAAGAAATTAGAAATTTATATCTTGTAGAAGTGATGAAATTGCCATTCTCTTTCTTTCAGCTGAAAAAAAACCCAGCAGTGCTCGTATATGATGAAATTTTTAACTAAGATAGTAATTATTTTTAAGACAAAAAAGATATGTAATAGCTAACACTTGTGTGGCACTTTAGATTCATATTTTCCCATGTTATGATTTGTCATCTTCATGACAAACTCATTAAGTAAAATTTATTTGTTTATTTATATATTTATTTTTGAGACAGAGTCTCACTCTGTTGCCCAGGCTGGAATGCAGTGGTGCAATCTCGGCTCACTGCAACCTGTGCCTACTGGGTTCAAGTGATTCTCCTGCCTCCTCCTGAGTAGCTGGGATTACAGGCTTCTGCCATCACACCTGGCTAATTTTGTAGAGACGAGGTTTCACCTTGTTGGCCAGGCTGGTCTTAAACTCCTGACCTCAGGTGATCCGCCCACCTCAGCCTCCCAAAATGCTGGGATTACAGGCGTGAGCCACTGTGCTTGGACAGTAAAATTTATTTATCTCCATTTCATATTTGAAAACAGTGAAGCTCATAAAAGTGACTTTAACAAGGTTGCTCAGCAAGTTTGAGGAGAAGCCAGCATATGAACACGTTTATCTTTGGAAGAGTTCCTCTTTCTACCAAACTCAGCAAGAAGGCCAAATTCTTGAGTAATAATATATGTCTTAGATGTCAGGTGTCTGAGTAATACTCTGAGTTGGACTAAACCTGGGAGTGGTTGGTTAAAGCTCTAGACTCCCATTCTCATCATTCAATATTTGAGCCATCTTGCAACCCAGTCTCCACTTGCCGTTGAGATTTTTATTTGTCGCTTCCCATGCAAATGTTCTCTTTATACTCTGAGGACATTGAGGGAAGCGACTAGAATCTTATTCATATTTGCTTTATTCCCAAGGGTTTGCATATAAGAAGCCCTACACAAATAACTATTTAAATGAATTGAATCAATTCATTAATTAGTGCAAAAAAATACTTCTTGAACAACTACCTTGTGACTTGTTTCATGCGAGATCAGTAAACGAGACACAGAGACCTCCCTGCCATCATGGAGTTTATGGACCATATATAAAGACAGACATTGAATGACTAATAATAATGGTGATAAGAGCTAAGAGAAGAGCTATTTGCCATTAAAGCTAGAACATGAATTTTCCAGCACCTTGATTTTGAACTTTGAGCCTCAGGAACTGTCCAGGGAACTGTGCAGGCCTTCCTGAAGAAGAGACATGTAATCTACAACCTAAAGTTCAAGGGGAAGGAGACAAACGAAGAGGAAAAAGCAATGCAGAGAAACCAGCACATGTACTAGAATAGAAAAGCATATTCCCAAAAGCGCAATTCAAATCCTGCATCTCATAGAACTACCATGATTCAGAACCAAATCTAATAATGATGCTGGGATTTTCAGAGGCAGTAAGTATTATAACAGATTAAAATTGTTAGTTCATGGAGACAAATCATGCACTCTTTTGGATCTTTACAATAGAACTTCAGTGAATTTTTTCAGCCTTGCTATAAAAGTAGGGAGTAGGTCTGTGGTTCTCTTTTAACTGAAACTAAACTTTTTATTTCATAGGTAGAGTTTCAATATCTAGTTGGTAACCAGCCTGGTTAAGAAAGTGGATTGTTGTGAACCCTAATGGTTGAAAACATGTTGTAAAGATTTATTCAGTCACAGCTGGCCTTTGCCATGTGACTGCACATTTTATAGTTAGTTATCATTGTACTTCCAGTGGTAAATTAAGTCTTTATTCAATGGGATTTTTCAAGGAGTTGTTACAGAGGGTATCCCGTGGCCATGTGTGGTATTCCATGTTGTAGAAAATACAATAAATTATATTGCTTTATGGCGAGCACTTTATACATATCATTAAAATAAGATGTTCTCACGGGCTATAATTTTATGAATTTAAAGCTTCACTTAAAACTTATGTACATATAAAAACTGCCAGAAAGATACATGTTTTCATTACATGTAAAGAAATACTGAACAATCACTGAGTAATCCCTATGGGATATTGAACAATTCAGTACACACACTGAATTGTGCACCCTTAAAATTCATATGCTGAAACATTACCCCCGGGCCTCCGAATGTGACTGTATTTGGAAATTGTACCTTAAGTGAGGTAACTCAGATTCAGTGAGGTCCTGTGTGTGGGGCCCTAATCCGACATGACTGGTGTCTTCGTAAGAAGAGGAAGAAGCTGTGATGCACGGAGAAAAGGCCGTGTGGGGACACAGAGAGAAGGTAGCCATCTGCAAGCCAAGGAGAGAGACCTCGGGACAAATCAAACCTGCCAACACCTTAGTCTCAGACTTCAGCCTCCAGAGCTATGAGGCAATTGACGTCCGTTACTTAAGCCACCCAGTCTGTGGTATTTTGGGAGGGCAGCCTGTTATAAACTGTGTCCCCACAAAACTTGTATGTTGAAGCCCTAGCCCCTATAGTATGACTATATTTGGAAATAGGGCCTTTTTGGAGGTAACTAAGGTTAAATGAGGTCATAAGGGTGGACCCCTAATCCAGCAAGGCTTGTGAGAAGAGGAAGAGATACCAACAGTGCCTGGACGCAGAGGAAAGGCCACGTGAGGACACAGGGAGAAGACGGCTAGCCACAAGCCTAGAAGAGAGGCCTCACAGGCCAGGCATGGTGGCTCACGCCTGTAATCGGAGCACTTTAGGAAGCTGAGGCGGGCGGATCACCTGAGGTCAAGAGTTCCAGACCAGCCTGGCCAACATATAGTGAAACTCTATCTCTACAAAAAAATACAAAAATTAGCTGGGTATGGTGGCACACACCTGTAGTCCCAGCTACTTGGGAAGCTGAAGGAGAAGAATCGCCTGAACCTGGGAGGTGAAGGTTTCAGTGAGCTGAGATTGCGCCACTGCACTCCACCCTGGCCAACAGAGCAAGATTCCGTCTCTCAAAAAAAAAAGAAAGAGAGGGCTCACTAGAAACCAAATATTCCAGCACTTTGATTATGTATGTCCAGCTTCCAGAATTGGGAGAAAATTAATTTC
The DNA here is from genome assembly GCF_028878055.3 of Symphalangus syndactylus. Taxonomy (NCBI): domain Eukaryota; kingdom Metazoa; phylum Chordata; class Mammalia; order Primates; family Hylobatidae; genus Symphalangus; species Symphalangus syndactylus. The sequence goes on along the minus strand of NC_072424.2, from coordinate 129,614,487 downwards.
CGTTGTTTAAGCCACCCAGCCTGTGGTATTTCATTATGGCAGCCCTAGAAAACTAATACAGATATATATTTTACAGTCATCAATATACATGTGCAAGTGTGTATGGAGCCATCCACAGTCTGCCATGTGCAGTCAAATTATCTAGATTCCTAGGTGAAAACAGTGGGGAGACTTTTATTATGTCTTTGTATATTCGAATTTTTGTTAGATTAAAAATAAGAATGCATAATTTATATTCATGCAGCCAGACCATATCTGGATATTAATTACAAAAAAAAACAGAATTGGTTTTATGAAATGGGGTCAATGCATGGGTACCCTCACATTTTAAAAATTGTTTTGGACATATTCACAACTTGATTATTTCAGCTTTCAAGGAGAATGTATGTAACAACCTGTGCTTAACCTACCTATAATCGCCAAAGAAGAATATTAAACCTCGACTCCACTGTTTGACATTAAGCTTTTCTTATACAGCTGTTACATTCCTCTCACTTATCAAGTTACCTTAAGTAGCATTTTGTGAGTTTAATTAAGCCTGACTAATTCTCCAACAGTACAAAGAAAGATGAATTCCTTAAATATTTAATCCATTTATGACTCAAGTGTCATTTTCTGAATGTAGCTATTAAATTCTTGGAATTAATTACCCTTTGAATTAAAGCTGCTTTTTCAGATGTTCAAGATGTATAGTCATAGTCACAGCTCACAGAATGCATAAATTCAACATTGCATCTCTTCACCAGTAGAATTTATTCCAAATGCTGCATTCCAAACCTCAACCTGTCCGGCATATTTATGACCCCGGGACTAAGAAACCTGTCACTGTAAGCTTGTTAACAATCAAGCTTGTCTTCATCATAATCTCCATCCTTGGTCTTTCCTCTCCTTCCTCCTGCATCCAAGTAAGAATGATTTAAAGGTTAGCTGCCCACTATTTGCAAAATCACTATTCCTTTTCACTGAAATTTTGTTCTCCTTAAATCACCCCAAGCTTCACCTCCTTCAGAAAAGAAATGGGCTTTTCCCTATTACAATCAGCAGGTAACACCATCATCAGCCCTTCCCTCCCCTCAGTATCCTTCTGAAACACTAAATGAATCCCTGACTTTATTTATTTATTTATTTATTTATTTATTTATTTATTTATTTAGACAGAGTCTCACTCTATCACCCAGGCTGGAGTGCAGTGGCGCCATCTCAGTTCACTGCAACCTCCGCCTCCCAGGTTCAAGCGATTCTCCTGCCTCCGTCTCCTGAGTAGCTGGGCCTACTGGCGCTCACCACCATACCCAGCTAATTTTTGTACTTTCAGTAGAGACAGGGTTTCACCATGTTGGCCAGGCTGGTCTCGAACTCCTGACCTCAGGTGATCTGCCGGCCTCAGCCTTGTGACTTTAATTACACATTTGCTACTTGTTCTCTTCCACTACACTGAAGGCTATCCAAGACTAGAAGCAAAGTTCCTCAAGCTGAGACTCCCACGAACACAACGAGGCCAATCAGGCAACCACATTTATGGGGCTCCTAATATTCCCAGAACTGGGATTCAGTTTCCAGATTCCTGTATAACAAAACTGGAAGATCAGATACATGAGAAGACAGAAAACCACACACACGCGCGCACACGCACAGCCACAAAGACACAAGCCCACAGTCACAAACCCTGCATGCTTTGACACTTGTTAGTGTAGTGCTCAGTAATCAACTATGCCAGCACCATGCTAGACACTGAGGTTAAGACAGTGGCTGGTTAACTCAGGTTCTAAAGGAGAAAACTGCCTTTTGATTGAAATTCACATTCCTTAAGGGATGGTAAGAGACTGGAAGGCTATAAATTAGCTACTTAGCTTTCACATTTACAAGTCTCAATTTAGGGAAAGTTTATCCTCAGATATCATTTTCTAGCATTTGCAATATAAACAGTAACTGAAAAATATTTCTAGAATAATTTACTAAGCACTCGTCGTTTCCTTCCATCACCGCCTCCCACACACATTTGATTTAAAATATAATTATTTACATTGAAAATCCAAAACACAAAATGCCATGTTAGAATTTCCAGTTCCAGACACTTCCACCTTTTTAAAATAAAATGGATTATGAAAATATTTTTGTTGCAAAGAAAAATAAGAATAGAAAAAAAAATTAAAAGAAAAAACACAAAATTCCCATGGTGTTATTCGAATGGGTAGAGCCAGCACTGGGCAGTGGCCAGGGCCGTCCCCAAGGGCCCCTGGGAGAGATGTACCTACCACCTTTCATCATTCCCACTTCGTAGCATTTGCGGAGCCGGCAGGCCTGGCAGCTCTTCCTCCTGTTTTTATCAATGGTGCACTGGTTAGTGGCTGGACACATATAGTCGTTATGTCCTATTAAAAGAAAGAGGACAGAATTAATATTCTTTCAGGAAACTTAGCCAGTTAGAATCTACAGGGAAACCTTTTGGAGGCTGTTTTCCTATCACTTCCTCAGCCTTACTATGTTGCTCCCCAGCCTGCCTGCCTTTTTCTGTCCTTCTTGAAGTGCAAACAAAACCTCTCATGGGCTGGGCACAGTGGCTCACGCCTGTAATCCCAGCACTTTGGGAGACCGAGGCAGGTGGATCACGACGTCAGGAGTTCGAGACCAGCCTTACCAACATGGTGAAACCCCGTCTCTACTAAAAATACAAAAATTACCCGGGTATGGTAGTGTGCGCCTGTAATCCCAGCTACTCAGGAAGCTGAGGCAGGAGAATCACTTGAACCTTGGAGGCAGAGTTTGCAGTGAGCCGAGATCGCACCACTGCACTCCAGCCTAGGCGACAGAGCGAGAATCTGTCTCAAAAAAAAAAAAAAAACCTCTCGTGGACTTAATTTCTGCAGCAGCCAATTGTTTCAGGACTCCTTTGGGCAAGTCACGTTCAGTTCACACAGTCTATATTTTGTAGCACCGTATTTTATGTGGTTATATTTTCTCAGCAGATAAGGTTTTTTGGTTTTGGTTTGGTTTGGTTTGGTTTTACCAAGGCTGCTTGTCAAAATCATTGTGAGGGTGGAGCTGTTAGAAATAGAATTTTCAGAGAGAGAGTTTCAAAGTAACCCTTCTTAAAATATAATTTAAGTCAGTACTCACATGCAGCATGGAATACCTAAAGTCAAGCCGGCTTGGTGGACTGGGTGGTGACAAAGTTCAGTCCTTCAGTTCATAAATTAGTCCATGACTGACTACTTGGAGAACTCTGAGCAAGCCACCTGACATTTCTAGATCTCTCTTTCCTCCTCACTAACCTAGAGGAAATCATGGAACCCACCACATCCAATGATTCTAAGAATTGAATGTGAGAATGCAGGTCAGGAGTTTACCGTCGTTCCCTGGATATGGAAAACACTCAAAAGATGTTCATTGTTGTTACTGTTATTTTATGATGAACCTCTTTCTTTTCTCTCTTGTTGATTGACTCTCTCTCCCTCAAATGCTCCTTACTCATTGGCTTTGATCACATGCAAGACTGTCCCATAAAATAGTCTCCCTTGCCCCACGCACTCTCTAACTTCCATCTTCTTCTATCTTGTCCCTCGTTCCCAGCTGAACTCAGAAACGTCTGCACACGGAATCTCCTTTTCTTCGCCTCTTTTGCATGGCTTAACCAATCTGTTTTCCATCTGAGTTGCCCCAAAAACCAACTTCCCTAGGATTACCAATGAATCCTGTTGCCAAATTTTACAGATATTTTTCAGTCCACATCCTACATAACCTATCTGAAGCAGCCTACAATGTTGATACCTCCCTTCCCCCCTTGAGACAGGCTTTTTCCCTTGGCTTCCATAATCCCAAACACTCCAGTTCCTTCTGCCTGTCAGGCTGCAGCCTCCCGGTATTGTTTACAGATACAATTTCCTCCATCCAACATTAAGCCAGAGGTGCTCAGGGCTCAATCTTAGGTCTTTTTCTTCTCTTACTACTCCATATTCTCCCACAAGACAATCTAGTGCATGTCCATGGCTTCCATCAGCACCAAATGCAGATCACTCAGAATGTATGCTCCCAACACAACCCTCTTCTCTGAGCTCCAGGTACATATGTCCAGCTGCCCACAGGAAGTTTCTGCTCTAAGATTTAGAAGTCACCTCCATTCCTTTATCCCTCAAAATAAATGTGATTTATAGGGAGCAGAATATTAAAATTCACAAACTAATAAATATTGGCATGTTTTTATAAAGTCTGTTTGCATAAGTCTAAATTCTTACATATCTTGGGGAAATGTCCTGAATTTAGACTAAGGAGGTTATGTATACTATTGTAAAACATGGTTCTCATTCTCCCACCCCAAAACCGAATATATATTTCACACCCTAGTTCAGATCCTCTGCTTAAGTCTCTATTTTTTCCATTTACTAAGGGCAAGATGCAACATGCAGTGAAATGTTTTAACTACAGAGCTCTTTGTTCTTTATTCAACTTAAGGGTCAGGCCCAATTAGAAGAGGGTGGAGTGAGGATTTGAGAAGAAATGCTGGCCTCATAAAACTTGGCTTTCCATCTTTAAATATACATTATAAAAGTCACTGCATAAACGGGCTTCAGATCAAATTAACATTTGCACTCTTCTATTGCATAACAGAAACCAGCAAACTAGTCGGCAGAGTTATAAACCTGTAACTTCAGTAAAAGACCACACACTGACTCAGACATCCAGACATAGTTATTATTTTTAGAATTGTCCTTATTAATAGGGTCAAACTGAAGAAGTAATAGAATCAGAAAAAAACCTTATCTGTGCACATGCTAACTGCAAGCAAAAAGTGTATCCTTCTGATACCCTAAAGAAACTTTCAGTGTTTAGTCTCCTGTGGTATTTATGCAGTATATGCTGACATATTTCAGCTTTAAAAAAAAAATGAGTATATGGCCAGGTGTGACAGCTCATGCCTATAATTCCAGTACTTCAGGAAGCTGAGGTGGGAGGATAGCTTGAGACCAGGAGTTTTAGACCAGCCTGGGCAACATAACAATATCTTGTCTCTACAAAAAAAAAAATTTAATATTAGCCTGGCATGATGGCACATGCCTGTAGTCCTAGCTACTCGGGAGGCTGAGACAGGAGAATTGCTTGAGCCCGGGAGGTCAAGGCTACAGTGAGCTGTGATAGCACCACTGCACTCCAGCATAGACAACAGAGAGAGACCCTATCTCTAAAAAAAAATAAGAATAAAATAAAAAATAAATCTGTATACATTAAGTTTCAGAAGAAAATAGTCAATAACCATTCAAACCAAATATTACTTTGACTCACTTTCTCCCCAGAGCCAGTTATTTTGTAAGCCAGAAGAAGATAGGAGAACTGCATCAGGTCAGAGGCCAGTTGGCTGAGTCTCATGTTTGCACTGGCCATCCACTGTAGATATGCATCTTTGTAGAACCAAGTGAAATTCCTGAACTAACATGTTTAATGCATAAAAGGTACTAGATTTTTACAATTGAATCCGTCTCTTAACAAAAATGGAAATAGATGTACAACAGAATCATGTTCATACTGCAAACCTTTTGTGACAAAGCTAGAATTGATAAACTGGCAAAAAGAAAAATTTAATAAATACATATTTGATATATGCAATTAAAACAAATTCTTAACCAAACACCATTAACAACTATTTCTTAGTCTTCAGCTCACGTCAGAAGAAGAAAAACAACAAAGTAGTTTTTTTTTTTCCTTAACGAGTGTAACTTGGTCAATATGTGTTATTAAAGCAATTGATTTATGTTGCATTGAGAAGAAATTCTTTTTAAATTTTATTATCTGGTCTTCTCCTCAAGATAATGCATGAGAAAATCTTACTGAAATAGAGTTGATTTTCTAAAAAACAACTCACATCAATTGTCTTAGTGAAAAATAGCAGTGTGGCTTTTTGGTTTTTTTTTTTAACTGAAAATACAGGACTCGATGTACATGACCAGATTGGCCCCAGAAGTCCTTCTGTGCAGGCCCGGATGAACCAAGCCCAAAAGTCCAATGCCACGATGTGATGTTCAGGTGAAGGTTTGGAAAAATAATCAGCACTATTTTCTTGCCCGCCAAAAGATAAAAATAAAAAGCTTCTGGAGGAATCTAAGGTTTGACTGGTAGGAAGTGGAGGGGACAGGAGGTGAATGAGATGGAACCAGAAAGACAGGAAGCGGGGAGAGAAAATGCCTCGCAGTAGGAATCACCAGGCCCACCCCAGCCCCTGCAGCCACAGAAGGACCCACATTCAGCCTTTCCCCAAGCTTCCCTTTTTCTTTTTCCTTCTCTTCTTATTTCCCCTCCTTTGGTAGCAGCTGGTTTGGCTTTGTTGTCATTACACAGAAAGTCTGCATTTGTTAGTTATGAAAATAAATAATGGCCCATACATATGCAGAGATTCAAAAGGAATATAAAGACAGGCCAAGCAGTTGCCTGAGAGAAAGCCAATATAATATTGCAGGTCTCTTCTTTTGTCACCTCTTTTCCTTCAGTATTTTCTGGTGGTCACTTCAGATCAAATCTCTTTCCTGAGCTTCCTGAATGTCCACCTGCCCCCGTCCATCAAGACTTGACTCTCTCACACTCGTCAAGATGGATGTGCCCCAGACAGAACCGACGACTGTCTTCTTTGCTCGCCAGTCTGTTCCTATTCACTTCCCAGCTGAACCAAGAAATGTCTGCACGTGAAGCCTGAAACATGGGCATTATTCTAGATTCAACCTTCTTCCTCACTTGACCCTCCCTCCCCACCTCCCACCACAGGCACACAGATCAAAACAAATATTTTCTAATTATTTTTCAAAGCAAAACCAATTTTGCGTTGGGCACCACCATAATCCCTACCTTCTCCAGCCCAGATCATTACCACAGCCCACCGCGGGACCCTTTGCCTCCAGCCTTCCCCTGCCAAACCTTCCCCACAGGTTGGCCACAGTGATTTTTCCTAAAATCGTACACCATCAGGCCGCTATCCTGCCTCGATGTCCTGAGGCTCCTCCAAGCTCTAAAAATGACATCTAAATGCAATGCCTTCACACAGTTTGCGAAGCTCTTAATGTTTTTCTTTGCCTTCTCTCCCCACTCTAACTCCCATCCAAGTTCCAGCCATGTCTTTCTGTTGACACATGCCATGCTTCTCACCCCCAGGACTTTGCACATGCTCTTCTTCCTCATGGAAACACACTTTTCCTCCTCTTGGCCCAACTGACTCCTACTCATCTTCTAAGTGTGCCAATCAAGGTATCAATTCCTCTGTGAAATCTTATCTGCCCTTCCAGCCATGCTTAGTTTGTGTCTCATCATAGGACTTACTATGTTGGGTTTTAACTGCTTGTCTCAATGCCCAGATCAGTTTAGGCATGGCAAGGGATGGGCCATATCCATCTCGTTTATTGCTATTGATCCTGAGCCCAGCACATTCTCACACACATAGTGGAGCTCAACAAGTATCCAATATCTGAACAATACTGAGATGCTAAAGCTCCCCTCACCCCCAACTTCATCTGTGGAGCACAGGCCTCTTGAGGGGGACGATTGGGGTTCTATAAAGGAAGTAATCAGTGGGAAGGTGAGGACCCTGAACAATATGATGGCCATTCTACCTTAGGACCTCAAAACTCAAATCCGCAAGAACAAGGCTTGGTTCTAAGCAGGGGCAGTCTGCTCTTCAGCACTGGGTGGGACCAGACATGAACATAAAGCAGATGTTCATAGATGAAGAGGGCCAGGAAGGGATCCATGAAGCCATGCATTGCCCATGAATTATCCTCACTACTCTTTCCATTTTGAGGCCTTGCCTCTTTCCTAATATGAGTGTATTTCATGATTGCCCCAAAGAAAAATCAACATATTCTAATTATTCCAAAGCTTGTTCTATATAGAAATGTTTTTCTGAATTAAAATGCCATTTTCCCCACTATAATATGTTGGTTATGTAGATATTTTAATATGGTTCATTTTACTAATAATGATTTGTTTTCATAGTGTGTTTTAACTTTTTAAAATTTCTATTCCAAGATTTTACTAAACTCTACAAGATTAGCAGTTTCCTTGAATCATCTCCCCATTCACCACCATCACCAGGAAATACTTTGGCTTTAAATAAAATAGGTCTATGGTATTATTTTCCTAGAAATAAAAATCCTTATAAATGAATTATTAACAAGCCTGAAGAAAAGGCATATCTTGATCAAAGGGTTTCTTACATATAAACTACATAAACTGTCGTGTAACTGACTGATTTTATGAGAAGTTGAAGTTCAGAGTACTCCTCTCCTGGCTTAACAGTTGAATATTAAGATACTAAAAATATTTGCTTCCATCGTAGCCTACAAATTTGAAGATCAATCTGTCCCAATAATGCAATTCTATGCCTTAAGTATGTGGTGTAGTTATTTTTCCTTTATCATAACTTCCTAACTTTATGGAGTCAGAAATCATACTTGAACGGTTCTTTCCTGCTATTCCCATCTTGAATTGATGCATTTCAAAGTGCTCCACAAACTACAACACATCTAGGGATTTAATTTGTGACTAGAAAACTTCAAAATATATCACATCTATTCTTGCTTTATAATTTTTTAAATAAATGCATTCCCTAAAGAGATATACAGTACTCTGAAAAAAAATTAAAGTCGAGGAGACTTTCATAAGGTCAGATTAAAAGTCAAGTTACGTAAACTGGTAAAAGGTGTTGTCCCATTAAGGAATAAACACTTAGCATTCCTTATCAACATATACGAACATTTAGCTAACTCTTCATATTTTAAGGCTCAGAAATGAAAATGAATTCTAAAAGAAAAATGAACTCTCCAATGTTTAAACACTCACACATCAAATAAGAGCCAATTTTAGCTAATCCTGTCAAAAAGCCTCATTGGAGGAGTCTGACAAAATAATATTTTTATTTTCGAAGTCCTATTTTTTATACCTGATTGACCCATAAATGTAGCTAACATATATAAAGCTTGGCTACCTTTACAGTCTCCTTATTAAAGGCACTCATCGAATATTTACATAAAATTAACTACGGTTTATCACATTTTGAAGCATCCAGGAACTATAAATAATTTAAGCTGAGAAATAAGATGTCAAAATCTGATTTCCTTTCTACTTCTAAGCATCAATATGTTTTCATAGAGTGTTAAATACAGCTTTAAATCTGATGTGAAGTCACAAGTTTCTATACATATTTGGCCAAAGGAAAACCTATGACATTTTAGTTTTATCAGTGAAGACTTACTATCCTTTAGGTGTTAAGGTACAGACAACATAGTTTTGAGCTGTAACATTTGGGAAAATAGTAAGAATCTGTACGTGAATTTTCAAAGCACTGTTACATAAACCAGCAACTGCCCAGGCCTGAGTAGATGCTTCCAAGAGCCATTCCCACTCTGGCTTGTTCATTTCACACTTGTGCTCACTTCCTATCTGGGGGTAATTCCATAAGCTTGTCTAGCCAAACAATCTGTCTACCAAGGAAATCGAGTCTTCTAGGTACTGAACATCACATGCCAGGAAGTGTGTTATACATTGATTGTTTCACTTAACCCCCTAACAACTTTATTAGGAAGGAATTCTATTAATCCTATTATACACATGCAAAATTATCATCAAAGTTTAAAAGCCTGATCTAAGCCACACAGCAAGCAAGTGGCAGATGGGTCTTGAACCAAGGTCTCCTTTCATTCCAGAAGCTGAACTCTTATGCATTCTAACAACCTTCATATATGGAAAGCCCACCTTCTCCAAAGGGCAAGCTCTTCATTCAAGAATGGTATCTACTTTCCAGATTGCAATCATGCAAGGAATCTCTGCAACTGTCTGACCACCAAGTGTTCTGCTTCCTAGGAAGCTCATGAACAAGAAAGAAAAAGTGAGGAATTAACACAGCCAACCCAATGTTACTGTCTTCTATTTAACATATCTATGAGATAAATACTTACTAAGACCACACCAATATTAAGTTATTTGGGCGATACTTTGACTTATATGACAAGGATGAAATGCACAGTCCAACTTCCCAGCCACAACGGTACAAGGGAACAGAAGTCTTGTCCTGCCTTACACTCTGAGAAAGACATTGACTTTCTACAGTACCTAGTATCTGTATCTACCCCAGCCCTTGACTCCTGAGTGATGCTTTGTCTTGGTAGGACCACCCACATTATCTACTGTAACCAAAGCAAAGAGGGATTATGGGAATCGCAGCATAGAATTAGAAAACAGGTTCAAACAATGATACCGTTGGAACTCACTAGCAAAAAGGAAAGGAAGACTGGCAAGGAATTTGTTATAGAAAGAAGAATTCAAAATGTTTTTACACGAAAGTGGGAATGTATGATCGTCATAAAACATGAAGGATTAAAAGTATTCACAGTTATGCCAAGGAAAAAAAATCATACCAAAACACCTACTAATCATCTTTGAGTAACAGAGTAGATGAGGCAGAGAGAAGACGTAAAGAAGTTTTCAACAGCTTTGCCAAATAGGGCAAAAGGGAGGAGGAAGAGAAAGTCAAATATTCTAATAGATTGTGCCAGGATGTTTTGAAAATTGTTCATACCATTAATCAAAAAAAAGATCTGAATTGGGACAGGGGTGGCAAGAAGTCATACAGAACAATTCAAAACCTGTTGATATGAGATTTCCATCATAAACTCAAAGCGACCGCCCAGCAGGCTGTTGTAAATACAGTTCTGAAGTTTGGAAGTTGTGTCAAAATGAAGTGGGAGACCATGTTCCACTTCCAACAAGTGGAAGCAATTCCACTTCCAACAATTCCGCTTTGAGGTGTAGACCCAAAATATTTGAAAGCAGAAACTCAAATAGGTATTTTTATACCCATGTTCATAGCAACATTACTCAGTATACTCACAAGGTGGAAATCATCCAAATGTCCATCAACAGACAAATGGATAAACAAAATGTAGTCTATCCATACAGTGGAGTATTATTCAGCCTTAAAAAGGAAGGAAACTCTGACACATGCTACAACATGAATGAATCATGAAGACATTATGCTAAGTGAAATAAGCCAAATACAAAAAGGACAAATATCACATAGATGCACTTACATGACGTACCTAGAATAGTTAAACTCACAGAGACAGAAAATAGAAGAGCGGTTGGCAGGAGATGTGGGGAAGGGGAACTTGGAGTCATTGTTTAATGGGCACAGAGCTGGCCAGGCACGGTAGCTCACGCCTGTAATCCCAGCATTTTGGGAGGCTGAGGCAGGCAGATCACCTGAGGTCAGGAGTTAGAGACCAGCCTGCCCAACATAGCAAAACCCCGTCTCTACTAAAAATACAAAAACTTAGCTGAGTGTGGTGGTGGGCGCCTGTAATCCCAGCTACTTGGGAGGCTGAGGCAGGAGAATCTCTTGAACCCAGGAAGCAGAGGTTGCAGTGAGCTGAGATTGCACCACTGCACTCCAGCCTGGGCGACAAGAGTGAAACTCCATCTCAAAAAATAAAATAAAATAAAAAATAAGTACAGAACTTCACTTTGAGAGGTTGAAAAGTTCTGGTTGCACAAAAATGTGAATGTACTCAATGCCACTGAACCATACACTTAAAAATTATTAAAGTAGTAAATTTCATATTATGTGTATCTTATCACAATTTTATTTTTATTTTTAATATATATATTTTTAAATTTCAATAGCTTTTGGGGTACAAGTGGTTTTTGGTTTCATGGATGAATTGTATAGTTCACCACAATTTTTTAAAATGAAGTTGAAGACTGGGTGTGGAGGCCTGTTTTCCCGGCACTTTGGGAGGCTGAGTCGAGGGGATCACCTGAATCCAGGAGTTTGAGACCAGCCTGGGCAACATAGCAAGACCCCAGCTCTACAAAAGTTTTTAAATTAGCCAAGTGTGGTAGTGTGGGCCTGTCATCCCAGTTACTCAGGAGGCTGAGGTGGGAGGATCACTTGATCCTAGGAGGTTGAGGTTGCCCTGAGCTGTGGTTGTGCCACTGCACTTCAGCCTGGGGGACAGAGTGAGACCCTGTCTTAAAAAAAAAAAAAAAAAAAAAAGAAGCAGAAGAAGCTGAAGGTGTAGGAAGCATCTACACGGGGCGGGTCAAGAATAGGAATAAAGTTGGCCTGTTCAGATTCCTTTCTGTGCACCATGCACTGGGCCAAGGACTGTGTAGCAGCAGAACCCACATGCTTCCCATGGACCAGGCGCTGGGCTAGGTGAACTCAGCATTTTGCCTCATCTAATCATCACAAGCAATGAGTTAGATTACCCTAGTTCCCATGTTACAGAAGCAGAAACTGAGACTCCAAGAAGTTGACTCACTTGTTCAAGTTCTCTTGGCTAGCAGATGTCAAAGCCATGATTAAATCCAGGTCTGTCTCATTCACAAGTCTTTCAGGAGTACCATGGTAGGGTTGGTGAAATAAAAATAACTTGATGATGACTGAACAAGAACACCTAAATATTAAGTTATGTTTTAAACTATAATAAAAATATTATTCCCTGATGGAATTACTGTATGGTATCATTGGGAGGGCATTTCAGAAGCAGTAATAAAACTATTTCCAGAACCCATGATTCCTAATACTTCCATAGTTATATCTCCCAAAATATGAAAGAGTAACCACATAAAAAGTATCCATCAGTAGATTATGACATATGCAAATCTTTCTGGAAAACCTTTCCACATACTCCAGAATAAAATAAAGAAAAAAAGAAAAAGTAGAAAGCAAAGTATTAAGGAAATAAATAAGAAATTTATATTCTGTGACAGAACAACTGCCCTATTATGTTTGGAAATAAATTTTGACTCACATATTAAAGTGAATATCTCCAATTTACAGCCAATGCAATGAGCCAAAGAAGATGAAATAGGATTTGGCTGTCTCAGTGAACACATTCCTAAAAATCCAGTGAGGACATTCAATGTGCCATGATTTGAACTATTTCACAACCACATCTGTACACAATGGCATGCAAATAAAAATGGCATGCCTTAATAATGCATCCCAAATTATATTTTTACAGCTAGTCAGTTCTAGTTAATCTTGTCAGTGACAACCACCACCTCCAAGAGACATCTTATTTTTATTATTTAAAAGGAACAAAAATATATTACTTGCATCTAAGTAAATTTTCAAAGAAAAAAAAATTTTTTAAAAGGAATTCTAGGAAAGAAAACTGTCCTGGAAAGTTTCTTTTTCTAAATAACACAAAGTGAAGAGGAAAGCCTCTATCTATTTGCCCTCACAAACCCCAGTCTGTTGAAATTTTGGCCAGGGCCAGTGACGTGATCCCATTTTTGTCCAGCCTCTAAATTACCATCTGCAAAACCACAATTGTTTTAAGCACCTGGCAAAGGATCAAACCAACAGCTGCAATAAAGGAAAACATAATGAAATCAGTGACCACCATCTCATTGTAATACCTCAGGGACAATGAACTGCTTTCAGTAATGCTTCTCAGGGCTCAACAAATAAGCAAGTGCTATTCTACAGCCCAGAAAAGGACTTTCTGAAATTGTTCCCTCTGGGACAACAGACAACCCTCAAAGAGGAGACAACTGTGATGATTGGTGTGATTACTTCAATGCCATGCAGCATTCAGCTCACCTGTAGACCCCTCTCCTTCACTCTGTTCAATTATTTCCAGAGAATTATCCAAGCTTTCCTCCCACTTGCACTCATTTGAAATCTAAACTCTGGTGTCCAAAGTAGTAGAAACAATTTCAAAACTGTTCTTGTCCTAAGCTGAAGAAGCAAGGAAGAGAAAATGATCTCGCAATCAGAGCAAGAGGGTAAAACTCACAAACCCTGAACAGGACTGTGCTTACTGCCCTGCCTTCCCAGACTCATAAATAAGTCCATTTTCCATCTTCCAATTTCTGGGCCATTTTGGTGCTTTGGGAGAAAATAGAAAAGATGGTTCACTAAGCTCTTGTGTGGGGGTGGAATATGCATGTCTCTCAAGCTGTCACACCTGTACACTTTTGACCCTCTAAGTGCTTAATAAGGGGTTTCACTCATCTTCAGGAGTCCCCCCAAATTAACTTCCTAGGAGAAGTTCCTCCCAGGTATCCTGATAAGAGTAATGAAAATAAATTGTTGTATTGAAAAGACACATGCACCCATATGGTCATCAGAACACTACTCAAAATAGCAAAGACATGGAATCAACCCAATTGCCCATCAGTTATCCTAGATAAAGAACATATGGTATATCTACACCATGGAATACTACACAGCCATAAAAAAGAATGAAATCATGTCATTTGCAGCAAGGTGGATGCAGCTGGAGGTCTAGCTAAGCAAACTAACATAGAAACAGAAAACCAAATACCACGTGTTCTCACTTATAAGTGGGAGCTAAATATTTGGTACACATGAACATAAAGACAGAAACAATAGACACTGGTGATGACTAGAGGTGGGAAGGAGGAAGGGGGGCAAGGACTGAAAAACTATCTATTGGGGCCAGGCACAGTGGCTGACGCCTGTAACCCCACCACTTTGGGAGGCCGAGGTGGGTGGATCACTTGAGGTCAGGAGTTCAAAACCAGCCTGGCCAATATGGTAAAACCCCATCTCTACTAAAAATACAAAAATTAGCCGGGCATGGTGGTGTGCGCCTGTAGTCCCAGCTACTTGGGAGGCTGAGGCAGGAGAATTGCTGGAATCCAGGGGGCGGAGGTTGCATTGAGCCGAGATCAAGCCACTGCACTCTAGCCTGGGTGACAGAGCAAGACTCCATCTCAAAAAAAAAAAACAAAAAACAAAACAAAAACGAACAAACAAACAAAAACTATCTATTGGGTACTATGCTCATGACCTGAGTGACAGATTCATCCAAATTCCAAACCTCAGCATCACTCAATATACCTTTGTAATAAACCTGCGTATGTACCCCTGATTTTTAAAATAAAAGTTGAAAAATAAATAAAATGCAAAACTAAAAAAGGAGTAATGAACAAACACTTCGGTGCTTCTGAATCAATGTCAAAGGGTTCCTGTAGCACAAGATTAACACACGAGTTCAGTCATCCCTGTTTTTAAAATTGGTTTAAGTCCACTTCAGAAATAAGAAAACAAACTAAAAGCCTATCAGATCTAGAAATAACTACTAGTTGTAGGTCCTTGAGGAATCGCCACACTGTCTTCCATAATGGTTGAACTAATTTACACTCCCACCAACAGTGTAAAAGCGTTTCTATTTCTCCACAACCTCTCTAGCACCTGCTGTTTCCTGACTTTTTAATGACTGCCATTCTAACTGCTGTGAGATAGTATGTCATTGTGGTTTTGATGTGCATTTCTCTTGACCAGTGATGATGAGCTTTTTTTCATATGCTTGTTGGCAGCATATTTATGTTGTTGGCAGCATAAATGTCTTCTTTTGAGAACTGTCTGTTCATATCCTTCACCCACTTTTTGATGGGATTGTTTCTTTGTTTTGCATGTGTGTGTGTGTGTGTGTGTAAATTTGTTTAAGTTCCTTCTACATTCTGGATATTAGCCCTTTGTTAGATGTATAGATTGCAAAAATTGTCTCCCATTCTGTAGGTTGCCTGTTCACTCTGATGATAGTTTCTTTTGCTGTGCAGAAGCTCTTTAATTAGATCCCATTTGTCAATTATAGCTTTTATTGCCATTGCTTTTGGTGTTTCAGTCATGAACTCTTTGCCCATGCCTATGTCCTGAATTGTATCGCCTAGGTTTTCTTCTAGGGTTTTTATGGTTTTAGGTCTTACATTTAAGTCTTCAATCCGTCTTGAGTTAATTTTCTTATAAGGTGTAAGGAAGGGGTCCAGTTTCAGTTTTCTGCATATGGCTAGTCAGTTTTCCCAACACCATTTATTAAATAGGGAATTCTTTCCCCATTGCTTGTTTTGTCAGGTTTATCAAACATCAGAGGGTTGTAGAGGTGTGGCATTATTTCTGAGGCCTCTGTTCTGTTCCAGTGATCTAGATATCTGTTTTGGTACCAGTACCATGCTGTTTTGGTTACTGTAGCCTTGTAGTATTTGACCCAGCCATCCCATTACTGGGTATATACCCAAAGGATTATAAATGATTCTACTCTAAAAACACATGCACATGTATGTTTATTGCAGCACTATTCACAATAGCAAAGACTTGGAACCAACCCAAATGCCCATCAATGATAGACTGGATAAAGAAAATGTGGCACATATACACCATGGAATACTAAGCAGCCGTAAAAAAGGACGCAATCATATCCTTTATAGGGACATGGACGAAGCTGGAAACCATCATTCTCAGCAAACTAACACAGGAACAGAAAACCAAACACCACGTGTTCTCACTCATAAGTGTGAGTTGAACAATGAGAACACATGGACACAGGGAGGGGAACATCACACACTGGGACCTGTCAGGGGGTGGGGGGCTAGGGGAGGGATAGCATTAGAAGAAATACCTAATTTAGATGACAGGTTGATGGGTGCAGCAACCCACCATGGCACGTGTACACCTATGTAACAAACCTGCACGTTCTGCACATGTATCCCCAAACTCAAAGTATAATAAGCAAAAAAAAGACATAACTACTAGTCTACTTTCTTAGCTTAAATAACAATTTCTCCTAACAAATAAAAATAAATGCATGGATAAAACCTTTACAGGATGGTTGTTTAATAGAACAAATACAATCTATGCATAAGAAGAAATGTTCTATATTTATTTGCATGGTAAATTTAACTCAAACTAGCATAGATAATCTGGTGCATTTAATAGTTCTTATGGTTGGGCACAGCTTCTTCGTTATTTGCTGCTTTGGCTCTGCACTCAAAGAACTGTGTGAATATTAGACATTCAGTAAACAAAAACAGGAGTGGTTTTAAGGTCTACACCACCTGGGCACCCACACAGCTCGAGTCGCAGTGGTCATACTGTGCTGGCAGGAGAGTTATCTCAGATAGGATGCGTCCCACATCAGAAAGCAGAGTTCTCATTTCTCAAGGGTGTTTGGCTTCTCAAGCTGCATTCCATCCACATCCCATTCTAGCTGATGAGAAAAGAGAGCCCGGAAAAAATCTAGCATCTCCGTTTCCTCCCCTCTCCAGAGCTAGCCTCAGGAAAGAAAACAATCCAGCTGTGCGGCCTAAACATGCTACTTAATGTCAACAGGCCACACCCAGGTCCTCACTGGTGAAGGAAAGAGATGTATCTGTTGTTTGTTAGTGCCCATTCAGTTCTAAACTTCAGTTATTCTCTTTTCTCACTCACCTGAGGTCTTTGTCTCCTTGTCGTCTGGCTTCTTGATGTCCCAGATTGGTGACCTTTTTACTGCTTTCGAAGAGTTTACCTAAATGTTGTAGCAGCTGCACTAAGTTGCAGGAATATGGGCCTGTTTACGGAATGTTAGCGTTTGAGTCCCAAGCTCCATGCGATCCTGGGTGAAGCCCAGGTTACCCTTCTGGGATTCTTGATATGTCCATTGATGACTGCTATACAACCCAATGAATCAATATATGCAAACCCTTTGTCAACTGCAAAACTTTGCGCCAATAAAAGGTATTATTACTACATACTATGGACTAATATACAGCCATTAAAAATGAATGAGTGAGACCAATATGTACTTATATGGAAACATCTCCAATACACGTTATTCGATGAGAAAAGCTAGGCAGAGAATAATGTGTAGAGCATAAGGCAATGCATGTTAACAAAATATCTATGTGTGGGGTGTGTGTGTGTGTACATATGTAATTTTCAGAAGAAATTGTTAATAGTGTTTACCTATTGAGAAAGGGACTGTAGATTTTTTTTATATTTTTTATTACACTTTAAGTTCTAGGGCACATGTGCACAATGTGCGGGTTTGTTACATATGTATACATGTGCCATGTTGGTGTGCTGTACCCATTAACTCGTCATTTACATTAGGTATATCTCCTAATGCTATCCCTCCCCCCTCCCCCACCCCACAACAGGCCCCAGTGTGTGATGTTCCCCACCCTTTGTCCAAGTGTTCTTATTGTTCAATTCCCACCTATGAGTGAGAACATGCGGTGTTTGGTTTTTTGTCCTTGCGATAGTTTACTGAGAATGATGGTTTCCAGCTTCATCCATGTCCCTACAAAGGACATGAACTCATCCTTTTTTATGGCTCCATAGTATTCCATGGTGTATATGTGCCACATTTTCTTAATCCAGTCTATCATTGTTGGACATTTGGGTTGGTTCCAAGTCTTTGCTATTGTGAATAGTGCCACAATAAACATACGTGTGCATGTGTCTTTATAGCAGCATGATTTATAATCCTTTGGGTATATACCCAGTAATGGGATGGCTGGGTCAAATGGTATTTCTAGTTCTAGATCCCTGAGGAATCACCACACTGTCTTCCACAATGATTGAACTAGTTTACAGTGCCACCAACAGTGTAAAAGTGTTCCTATTTCTCCACATCCTCTCCAGCACCTGTTGTTTCTTGACTTTTTAATGACCGTCATTCTAACTGGTGTGAGATGGTATCTCATTGTGGTTTTGATTTGCATTTGTCTGATGGCCAGTGATGATGAGCATTTTTTCATGTGTCTGTTGGCTGCATAAATGTCTTCTTTTGAGAAGTGTCTGTTCATATCCTTTGCCCACTTGTTGATGGGGTTGCTTTTTTCTTATAAATTTGTTTGAGTTCATTGTAGATTCTGGATATTAGCCCTTTGTCAGATGAGTAGATTGCAAAAATTCTCCCCCATTCTGTAGGTTGCCTGTTCACTCTGATAGTAGTTTCTTTTGCTGTGTTTTCAGTCTTCAGATACCCCAGCAAAGAACAGAAGCTCTTTAGTTTAATTAGATCACATTTGTCAATTTTGGCTTTTGTTGCCATTGCTTTTAGTGTTTTGGACATGAAGTCCTTGCCCATGCCTATGTCCTGAATGGTATTGCCTAGGTTTTCTTCTAGGGTTTTTATGGTTTTAGTTCTAACATTTAAGTCTTTAATCCATCTTGAATTAATTTTTGTATAAGGTGTAAGGAAGGGATACAGTTTCAGCTTTCTACATATGGCTAGCCAGTTTTCCCAGCACTATTTATTAAATAGGGAATCCTTTCCCCATTTCTTGTTTTTATCATGTTTGTGGTATTATTTCTGAGGGCTCTGTTCTGTTCCATTGGTCTATATCTCTGTTTTCTACCAGTACCATCCTATTCAGCATAGTGTTGGAAGTTCTGGCCAGGGCAATCAGGCAGGAGAAGGAAATAAAGGGTATTCAATTGGGAAAAGAGGAAGTCAAATTGTCCCTGTTTGCAGATGACATGATTGTATATCTTAAAAACCCCATCATCTCAGCCCAAAATCTCCTTAAGCTGATAAGCAACTTCAGCAAAGTCTCAGAATACAAAATCAATGTGCAAAAATCACAAGCATTCTTGTACACCAATCACAGACAAACACAGAGCCAAATCATGAGTGAACTCCCATTCACAATTGCTTCAAAGAGAATAAAATACGTAGGAATCCAACTTACAAGGGACGTGAAGGACCTCTTCAAGGAGAACTACAAACCACTGCTCAATGAAATAAAAGAGGATACAAACAAATGGAAGAACATTCCATGCTCATGGGTTGGAAGAATCAATATCGTGAAAATGGCCATACTGCCCAAGGTAATTTATAGATTCAGTGCCATCCCCATCAAGCTACCAATGACTTTCGTCACAGAATTTTAAAGTTCATATGGAACCAAAAAAGAGCCCGCATTGCCAAGTCAATCCTAAGCCAAAAGAACAAAGCTGGAGGCATCACGCTACCTGACTTCAAACTATACTACAAGGGACTGTAGATTTTTGAATGAGACCAGAGAAAGACTTTAACCTTTCATCATGTACAATGTTGTACAGCTTAACATTTAACCTTGTGTATTCATTTGCTGTTTTTTTTAATAATCCATAAAGAAGAACTGTATACTTTAAAAATTTCAAGCCAACACCAGCCCGGCATCTACAACCTTCTTTTCTTTTCTCGTTCTGCTACCATCCCATCCTGTGGTTATTTCCCTACAACTCACAGACTAAGCAATGAACTTCACCACTAGAACCTTGTTAAGCAAGAGAAAACTACAAGTTCTTTCACTCAGAATAGGAAAAACGCTAAGTGTGAGCTGTGTTTTCAGTCTTCAGATACCCCAGCAAAGAACAAGCAGCAGGTACCCAAACTGCAGGTGAACACTGCAGTCTGTTTCTGATCTGATAGTCACAAATGTATTTGTGACTCTCCTCCCCAAGCTGGGCCAATTGCCCTTGGCTTTCAGCTCATCCAAACCTTTAGTCCTACAAGGCCTTGGTCTCCTCTCCAAATAAGAGGATGGAATTGTCCTTAACCATCATTCTACACCTGGTAGGATATAAGGAGACACACAGGAGCATCCTAGTGTCTATCCATTGCATGGTAACAGCCCCATTTCCCCTTGGCAATCAGGACTAACCCCAGCCAACTCTGTGGCCCCCATCTGTTGCCTGTTAACCTAGTGGGATGAGGAGCCAGCTATGATCAGGTGACACTCTTCACTTCCAACGGCCTTTCTGGAAGTCCTCCTTTCCCTTGGAGAAGGCAACAGAACACAATGGTTAAGAGTCAGGCTTTGCAGTCCTACTAGTCAGATTCAACACTGGTTTTGTTTCTTACATACCTTGGTTTCCTCGTTTGAAAAGTGAGATTAATTACAATGCTGACTGCTTCAAATTTTATGGAGGATTAAATGAGACGATGCGGCCGGGCGCGGTGGCTCACGCTTGTAATCCCAGCACTTTGGGAGGCCGAGGCGGGCGGATCACGAGGTCAGGAGATCGAGACCACAGTGAAACCCCGTCTCTACTAAAAAGACAAAAAATTAGCCGGGCGTGGTGGCGGGCGCCTGTAGTCCCAGCTACTCGGAGAGGCTGAGGCAGGAGAATGGCGTGAACCCGGGAGGCGGAGCTTGCAGTGAGCCGAGATTGCGCCACTGCACTCCAGCCTGGGCGACAGAGCGAGACTCCGTCTCAAAAAAAAAAAAAAAATGAGATGATGCATCCAGGATACGTAACATAGAGCCTGGAGGAGGGCAAGTATTCATTACACATTAACCATTATTGTTAGATACTAAATCTCCAAACCAACAAAGCTCAAATTTGTAAGGACAGCATCTAAACCACAATACCCTCAAACCAGTTTATAATAACATCATCTTCTCAGTAAACAATCCATTTTTACCCTTAAGTAATTTTCTTCACATCATATAACTTGTTATGCTACATTTATGCAGTCCATTGTAAATCATGCAAAACACTTGGTCCTATGCAAAAAATCCACTCCAGTCAGCATAAGGCTAATTGTCAGGGCTGAAAACTATTCTAATGCTGGAAAAAGCAGGCAAAAAAAAAAAAAAATGTAAGAATAAGAGCCATTTACTCAAGCCTCTGAACAAAATACATTCAAACACCTTTTTAAACAACCAAGAATTACAGTCTAAACTGTCCAGGAATGTAGGGAAGTCATAACATGCCTCTTCCTGAGACTCTAACCCAGTGAACTCTTACAGTGAACATGGCCGCCTCTGCTGCCCAGGAAGTTAAAGGACAGTGCTCATCTACAGTTTGAAGTGAGCCCAAAACAATTAAGCCCATCTGCGGAACAGAAAAGTACCCTGATTCCTGATTCATGCTACCTGAATTGTCCTCATTGCTTACAAATGAGAACAGGGAAGAGGAACTATATTTTATTTAACAGAAGATATTTCAAGAAGTGTTCAGTTTGATATAATTACCTTTTTGCAATCTATTCTCCTTCTACTGATTAATAATTTGGTGCCATTCCAAACTCCATTTTCAAGTAGCAATTATAAAGGTTATTATGAAATTTAGCTTTTTAAAATTTACTACAAAATGCTCGGCTTGTTTGGAAGCAGGGCCCCATGCTTCGAGAGTGTTCTCATGGAAAGAGACATAGCAGGCTGAATGGACGATGCAGACTTACCCAGCCATAAGAGAAAGGATATTTTAATAATTTATACATCCAACCAAATTTAATTTAAAGTTATTTACCTTTAATTCCACACTGTGAAAATTAAATACTACCTTTGTTATTTTTTTAAAGCATATTTTAAGTCAGGGAAGGCAAGTTAAAAACACAAAAAAGGGCAATGTAGCAATCAAAGATAATACAGAAAATTCATTCGAGGAATTTTCTAAGTCTCCCTACAGCTAAGAAACTGTATATTTGAGCCCAAGGATACGTGACCTCTGCTATCTAAAGCTTGGTGTTCATAAGGTTTTAAAAAAAAAAAAGAACAAAGCTTAGGTAAGAGGTAGAAATCCACAGGGAAGTTTTTAAATGTTCTGATCTCTTCTTTTGATTTTATAGCACAAATGGTAACACATCATATAACTGGCTATGCTATGTTTATACAGTCAATTGTAAATCATGCAAAACACTTGGCCCTATTTTCAGGTGCTGGCTATGAGAAAGAAATGTGTGTCTAAGAAGTAAGGGGCATGTTTCTTTCTGTGTCCAGCTTGTTTCACTTAACATAATGTCATCCAGATTCACCCATGTTGCGAATGGCAGGATCTCCTTTTTGAAAGCTGAATAATATCCCATTGTCTACGTGTGCATGTATATGCATATGTACGTGTGTATGTGTGTGTGCTTGTATATACACACATATATATCACACAGTTATATATACATATATCACTCTATATCACACACACTATATATCTATATCACACAATTTCAGGCATGAAGATAGTGGAGAAAATGGAGAGATATTGGTCAAGGGGTACAAAGTTGCAGTTATGTAGCATGAACAAGTCTAGAAATCTAATGTACAACATGATGACCATGTTTAACGATACTGTATTATACACTGGAAATTTGCTAAGAGAGATTTCAGGTTCTCTCACTCCATGCCCCCCAAAATTGATAACTACGTGAGGAGATTGATGTTAATTAGCTTGACTGCAGTAATCATTTCATTATGTATATGTATATCAAAACATCTTGTACACCTTAAATATATACAATTTTATTTTTAAAATAATTAAAAATAATAAAGAAAAGTAAAGAAAGAAGAGGTAAAAGTGGATTTAGAAGCACAATAATTAAATGTTAAATTATTTTCTCTGCTTAGTCTCAGAGCAGAAAGATATCTATAGGGAATGGGATACAGCCAACAGGAGGTAATGATGCCAATGATTCTTTACAGAGCACCTACTGTAGGTTAAGCATCAACTCTAATCACTACATCTATCCAGCAAGGTGGGAACCAGGGTGCCATTCACAATTGAGGAAATGGAAGTTCAGAGACATCAAACATAGTAGACATCAACGTCGGGGAGGGAGGTAGTGATGGGCTCACAATGATTTCACAGGGGGAGCCCCAGGGATCACCTCTGTACATGTTACCGCCTCCTGAGAACAGCTAGTTGGTCCAGAGGTGTGTCCCAAAGCTGGGCCAAGCAGGGTCCCTCTCTAATATTTGCTAACTGGAAGAATGCCACAGGAAGTCAACCCTGGCAGCTGTTGCCAACTCTGCTTCCCACCTTAGGGAAAATGCACACTTGCAGACAGAGGACGCGAAGCTGACACATAGAGAAGAGTGGCGGTAAGGCTAAGGTCCTCACAGGGTCTGAGTCCCTGGGTCTGTGATCACTGAGGTCTGGTTGCACCCCGCTGTGTTTGCAGTTAGCCAAGACACACAAGTAAACCTTCCACTGATACCCATTCCTTTTCTTTTACCCCTACCTCTACCCAAAGCTAGTTTGAATTGGATTTTGCTCACTCAAAACTAAAAGCCTTAACTAATACGTGAAATAATTTTTCTAAGACTAAACAGATAAATCGTAACTATTTTTCTATGGTGATACAATAATTTGTATAAAAATGTGATCTATAATTTGTAAAGCAAGTTCTCATGTAATAACCATTTTTATCAGCTACATTTTACAAATTGTGACAAAATATGATCTGGAATAAAAATTCAAAAATACATTGAAGGTAAAGAATAGGCATGCTATCTTGCATATAAGACATGAAAGTTGAAAAAAATGGGTGAAAGAAAGGAAAAAGGAAAAGTTAATGAACATGAAGTCCTGTTTTTCTGACCCTTCCATATCTACTGCCATATTGGCAGGTACAAAGCAGATAGTCGCACAGTGACTACTCCTGTAGTTTTTCTTGAAGAATGCTACTGTAACCTTACCCATAACCTTACTGTAACTTTTAATAACAGTTCACCCCACTTAACTGGTAACTGAAACAAAGCCAATTATAAAGAAGGGAACAGCCTCTACTAAATCTTACAGAAGTAAATCGGTCTCCTCTGTTATTTCTTGATAAATGATTCAGTCTTTAATTTCTACTCTTTTCATTTCAAATATACTATTAAGTATTTAAATAACTTCATACTGCGCACTCTAAATCACAGTGATCCCTAATCCAGGTATAGTTCTAAGCAAAAGAGGAGTCCTAAACAAGATTGCACCAGACCAGTAACGATTGCTGTCTTGTTTCTAATTAAACAAAGCTAAACTCCTTAGGGAAAAAAAAATGAAGCAATGGAAAGTACTATTTTAATTCACAGATAAAATGCTTAAAAACACACACACACACACACACAGGAAAGGATCCAAAGGCAGGGTAATGGGTCAGGACACATTCAAACAATCAAAGTGAGGGTCAGTCACTGTTTCCAGGCTGATGAGTCAGTGTATCTAGTCTATGTATGTAGCATGCTCTTCACATGTGAGTAGACCTCATGGCCAGTATATGTGCAACTGCAATCAGTGACCAATCACAACCCAAAAAGGCTAGCTCTTCCTCTCTGGAATATATAGCTAGGGTTAATAATCACTGGCTGCATGACTGAACTATTTCACCCTTGCTGGTCAGGCCAGCAACTGTAAAGACCTAGATTCCTGGTGGTACTCTATTATCAACACAGGCTTTCCTCTGCTATGATTTCTCAATGACCCAAAGGAATACTATTCTATTGGCCTCAGCTACCTGATGTCCACCTGACACAATTTCTCTTGGGCTCATGGGTAATGAATGAAAGCTGAACTTCAGTGCAAATTTGACCTCTTGCAAACAGACAGTCAAAATGATTTGCAAATAAAGTGTAAAGATTTGGTAAATACAGAATAATCTTTCTGTACTGAGGGAAGAGTAAAAAAAAAGTTAGTATATAATTAATCAATTGCAGCATGGATTTTTTAATGAAGTTTTTATTACATAAGTAAAAGAAGTTTACTATGGAAAAATAAAAATACAGATGTGCAAAAGAACAAAATTTATCCATAATCCTATCATTCAGAGGTAGTCACTGTTAATATTTTGTAGTACATATTTCAAAAGTCTATACCCATTGCAAATGGGTGTGGTGGCTCACATCTGTAATCCCAGCACTTTGGGAGACCGAGGCAGGCAGATCACTTGAGGTCAGGAGTTCAAGACTAGCCTGGCTAACATGGTCAAACCCTGCCTCTATTAAAACTACAAAAATTAGCCAGGCATGGTGGCAGGTGCCCACAATCCCAACTACTAGGGAGGCTGAAGCAGGAGAATCGCTTGAACCCGGGAGGCAGAGGTTGCGATGAGCCAAGTTTGTACCACTGCACTCCAGCCTGGGCAACAGAGTGAGACTTGGTCTCAAATTTAAAAAAAGAAAAAAAGTACATACACATTGGTGTGTACGTGTGTGTGTGTGTGTGTGTGTGTGTGTGTTGACGAATATATATACAGTGGCCCCTCAGGATCTGTGGGGGATTTGTTCCAAGACTTCCCAGATACCCAAATCCATAGATGTTCAAGTTCCTTATATAAAATGGCATAATATTTGCATATAACCTACGCACATCCTCCCATATAGTTTAAAACATCTCTAGATTACTTATAATACCTAATACAATGTACATTCCTGTAAATAATTGTTATATTGCTTAGGGAATAATGACAAGGAAAATCTCTGTATATGTTCAGTACAGACACTACCATCCATTTTTTTCCAAATATTTTTGATTTGCAATCAGTTGAATCCATGGATGTTGAACCCACAAACATGGAGGGTGGACTGTACTTATGTATGGACTTATGTACGTGTGCAGCCATATATGAATACACACGCACACACAAAGTGTTTACAAGAAACTCTTGAATCAAACTTTTTATCTTGCCTTATATTCAGAAACAAAGTAGCCAAAAAAGCATTTTATAAGCAATAAATGTTACCCAGAGCCCTTCATAGTAGGGCAAAAATGTATCTTCAATCAGGAAGTTTGACACTGATGCCCTTACTTGGTCCAGTAAGGAGATGTGGGAACAAAATCAGAAAAAAAGAAGGGTACTTCATCCCCATAGTTAAGCTAGCACACACCTTGCTCTTCCAGCTCCTCCCCAGGATTTACAGAAAGTCAGGAGAAATGCAGTCAGAACAGGTGGCAGAGTGAAAGAAGCCCATTTCTGGGACCTAGATTCATATTTTGCTATTATCTCATGTGTTTACACCAAGTGCATCAATAGTACCAACCTTAAGAAAAAGTATTATATAGGGAGAAAGAAGGCGAGAGGAACTGAAATCTTAAACACGTTGTATATAATTGATAAAAGCTGGCCAAAGCATTTTCTTCCTTCTCTGAGATCAGTTTTACTGCCACAATTTTAAAAATTCAAGAGTGTATCTAAGTTTATCATCTACTAATTGTTCATGTTGTGGAAAAGTCTATGTCAACTCTTAGAAGCAAAAGTCTCTAGCCATTTTTAAAAACATCCTTTCATAAATATCTCATAGAAGTAAAGCCAGAGGAAGAAAATCAAGAAAGTTGCAAACATAAAAATTATGGCATATAAGCTAAGTCTACATTAATAAATTGTATTTATTAATTGTTTTTCCCTTCATATCCCTTCATATCATAATAAAAAATATCAAATACACTTACCTCCATAATAGCTACACTATCTATAGCTACATTATCTATTGCTCCTTAGGAGCATCTTTAGATTTTATTAATATCACTCCCATGTCAAACTTCAAAAGTAAGTTAAAATAGTACATCATTCACATCCTAGAAACAAAATATTATTCAATCTCTGGATACAAAATAGATTTACTGCTAATGATGGTGAAACAGATACATATAAGAAATATGTTTGAATATATTACAGTTTTTTTTAAACCCACACTATTCTATTAGGTTGGTGCAAAAGTAATTGCAATTTTGCCATAAAAATACACAGTTATCACACATGCAGAATTGAGCGTGCAATGACTAACGACAAATCACAGGCCACTTACAATTAAGTAGAACTCTCTTCATGGTTCTGTGGAAAGGTATCTATTTAAACACCACCTCCTCCATAAAGTCTTCAAGTTTAATCTAGAGCATTCTGTTTTCTCTTGCCTCTGAACTCATACCATTTTTTTCTGAAATACGCCTTTTTCCCATTATGCTGCTTTGAGGCATCACTTATAGTGCTGAATTTAACTCTTCTGTTGTTTAATGTGCATTATCACAACTTTTCACCTTGTATATGAGCAGAACCCTTAGTTGGATTTCAGGGTCTATGGATGATATATCTTTGCATTTCTCCTAGAGCTAAAATAAAATAGTCATTCAATACATATCTGTTACATTTTATTTTAAATTTAAGTCTCTGAGCTCAACAAGTTAACCCTCTCTAGGGAAGAGAATGTGAAGAACTTCAACAGGGAGGTCTCTAGGTGTGTACAGAGTACAAATGTGCTATGAAGAGTGAAACAGGGAGAAATGAAAAATGAAGTGAAGAGGGCAAAAATGGGGCTGGCCTGCAGGCACTTGTAGAATAGGAGGAGTAATCAGCATGCTAGCAATCAGAAAACAAACAAAATAAAATAAAGAGAAAAACCATCTCCATGGTGATTATAATATACCATCATGGCTTAACTGGTTAATGGTGGTGGCAAAATATACTTTTAAATTATTTTAAAACGAGCCAGGCACAGTGGCTCATGCCTGTAATCCCAGCACTTTGGGAGGCCAAGGCGGGAGGACCACTTGAGGTCAGGAGTTCGAGACTAGTGTGGCCAACACAGTGAAACCCCGTCTCCACTAAAAATACAAAAATTAGTTGGGTGTGGTGTCCCATGCCTGTGGTCCCAGCTACTCTGGAGGCTGAGGCAGGAGAATCACTTGAACCTGGGAGGCAGAGGTTGCAATGAGCCAAGATCACACCACTGCACTCCAGCCTGGGCAACAGAGAAAGACTGCATCTCCAAATAAATAAATAAGTAAATATCATTTTAAAACGAAATCGCTTATTAGTAACTCTGAGGTGTCAAAAGCACAAAATAATTAGGAATTTATACTATTTTATGGACTATAATTTATCTTTTATGATGTATAAGGAAAAATATTGTGCACAGCCCTTAATGAAATGTCCTTAAGTGATGCAGCCATTCTTTTAAATCATTGCACTTAATACAAAAGTTCATATTTATAAACATAATCTAGCTACCCACCCTTGGGTGCTAATTTAGAAATTCTCTACTCATTCACTCTGTACTTCCTAATACATGATTTTGAAACTGCCACACTAATCAGAGAAAGATGATGCTTATTTGGATAAAATTGAAAATCCACATACTCTTTCCCAAGGAAAACAGAGAGAACGAGTGCTTATTACCGAAATAAATTGTAATTTAATAATTAAGTTGTTTTGTCTTTGGTTCCTTCATTTCTTAGCAACTGAAAAACTGAAATGTCTTTTTATTTCCGCAAAAAAATAGAAATATGAGGAAAATAATAGGAGTGCTTTCCCCACTATATTCTTTTCTCAGGTAAGGCATATCTTTCGCTTAAAAAAAAATCAAATCTGCTCTCTAACTCACACGTAAGTGGAAAATTAACAGAGTAGCCAGAACAAGTTTTACAAAGTAAATGGTAGACTTATGAAATAGATTTTCCTTACATGTTGTTATTTTTCAGCCAAATAGCCAGGCAAGCAGGTTACAAGATAACCTATATAGTGCTGAAATAGTGTAGTATATAGTTTAAAATTAGCAACCTACGTCTAAAATACTCATTTCTCCGAATGAGTATCAGAGATACAGGCCATTCTCTTTAAAAGGATATAAAGCTACTGACAACAGGCTGGGCGTGGTGGCTCACGCTTGTAATCCCAGCACTTTGGGAGGCCGAGGCGGGCGGATCATGAGGTCAGGAGATCGAGACCACGGTGAAACCCCGTCTCTACTAAAAATACAAAAAAAATTAGCCGGGCCTGGTGGCGGGCGCCTGTAGTCCCAGCTACTCGGAGAGGCTGAGGCAGGAGAATGGCGTGAACCCAGGAGGCGCAGCTTGCAGTGAGCCGAGATTGCGCCACTGCACCCCAGCCTGGGCGACAGAGCGAGACTCCTTCTCAAAAAAAAAAAAAAAAAAAAAAAAAAGCTACTGACAACAATTCTCTATGAAGAAGAGAGAAATTTGGTGGAATTAGGCCACGAACCACTGTTGTAAGAACAGTGTCAGCACATAATTTTGAGGACTAGTTGATGCCTTTTGAAAATGTGCCCGTTAAAACCTATCTATAATTTTTATGGGAAATTATTGCCACTGATAAACGAAGCTTTCTAATGCAATTGTTGATGAGCTTAACAACCACATGTGGGCACAAACTCTACTACTTTAATGGAAATAGTCAATGGCATGACCAGGACAGAACCACTTAGTAGGGAAATTGGAAATTTAATTTTGATCAGATGAACAAAAAATGAAGAAGAATGCTTGAAGTGGTAGCAGAAAAAACACCAGCGATTAAAAACATTTGGAACCTTTGCTTACCCTTCAAAGGCATTTGTTGCCATGGTTTTTCAAGACCTCTGAAAGCTTCAGCTGTGTCCACAAAAGCTGCCAAGAAATAGGGGTTCTATACTGATTTTATTTGTCAGAGGCATTTTTGTCTTAATTATCTCCAAGATAAAGATGACTTGGCCAAAGGGAGAGGAAAAAAAGAAGAACTACTGTCATTTCACAGGTTGAAAGGCTGTGATTTAACTCTTCTGAGTTCTTCTTCAAAGGCACGCGTACATGTGTGCACAAACACATCTAAGTTTCACGCATCGCATTAACCACTAACAAGCACTTAACACTGGGGATGTCATTCTTACATGGAATGAGGTTTTCAGGCCTTGACTTTCATGGTGTGTCTTTCTATTTCTCTGATGAGAAACAGGAGCCAAACACCTAGCAAACTTACCAATACCTGAAGTTAATGCCCGCATTTCTTTCTTTTCTTTTCTTTTCTTTTTTTTTCTTTTCTTTTCTTTTCTTTTCTTTTCTTTTCTTTTCTCTCTCTCTCTCTCTCTCCTCTCTCTCTCTCCTATCTCTCTCTCTCTCTCTCCCTCCCTCCCTCCTTCTCTTTTTTCTTGACACGAGTCTCCCTCTGTCGCCAGGCTGGAGTGCGGTGCTGCAATCTCGGCTCACTACAACCTCCGCCTCTCGAGTTCAAGCGATTCTCCTGCCTCCGCTTCCCGAGTAGCTGGGACTACAGGTGCACACCACCACGCCGAGCTAATTTTTGTATTTTTAGTAGAGACGGGGTTTCATCATGTTGGCCAGGATGGTCTCAATCTCTTGATCTCGTAATCTGCCTGCCTCAGCCTCCCAAAGTGCTGGATTATAGGCATGAGCCACCGCACCCGGCCATGCCTTTCTTTCAAAAAGTTTCATTGCAAAGGCTTTCACTTGAAAATGACATGATAGCTCATATGTGTACACACTGAAACTCTGCTGCCCTCAGCCTCCGTAGTCATTTCTGCTGCACAATATGTATGTTAACACATGATGGAGAGTAAAAAATATAAGTAGAAATAAGGGAAGGATTAAGCAAGCTCTGGGTCAGAAAAGGAGGCTATGAACTGCCACAGTATAAATAATGTGAAAAAAAAAAACACCTGCTTGGTTCTTGTTTGGACATCATAAAAATGCTTATATTTGTTTCTGCAGTTTACTATTTGTACGGCTTAATGTGCTAGTAGCAGGATGTTCTTTCTGAATTGTAAGCTCCCAGAGAGCTGTTTTGGGCCCTGTAGGACTAATTTATGATTTTCCTGTTTAGAAGGGCTTTGCACATACACTTTTTATAATAAGAGTGTTACTTACAAGGTTTGGTAAGATTCAGGGAATGCTTATATTATGAAAATCAAGAGGAAGGTTTTAGAATTACTTCTCCATTATTAATAATGTGCAACCTTCAAGAAGTATTCAGACCATTCTTTTCATCATGTTTCTTTAAAATTAATTGAGGAAATTAATTCAAATTCCCACCCCTGGAATATCTGCAGAGAGCTGATTCTGTTTCTGTGGCTGCTGGATAATTCCATCTGGACATCCAGCTATCATCTCAAATGCAGCATGGCTAGAATTGAACTTATCCTACCCCCTGATGACTGGCCTTCCTCTTGGTGTCCAAGTCATTCATTTCTCAGTTGATTCAGTCTATGTCTGAACCTCTTTAACTCTTTTATCTCCTGGATAAGCCATATTTAATTACCTTCAAGCAATGTATATCCTTTCATTATAATATCCTTTATTCTATTCCCCTTCTTTCCGTTTCACAAATACCAAAAAGTCCAGATTTTTAGTATATCTAGGCTAGTTGAATATCAGCCAAATTGGTCTTCACGCTTTGATTCTTTCCCTTCTCTCGTCCCTCCTATATGCTTCTGCCAGATTAATCTGCATTAAAGACTTTTTCATCAGCCAGATGCGGTGGCTCCCAGCACTTTGGGAGGCCAAGGCGGGTGGATCACCTGAGGTCAGCAGTTCAAGACCAGCCTGGCCAACATGGTGAAACCCCGTCTCCACTAAAAATATAAAAACTAGCCGGGCATGGTGGTGGACACCTGTAATCCTAGCTACTTGGGAGGCTGAGGCAGGAGAATTGCTTGAACCCAGGAGACGGAGGTTGCAGTGAGCTGACACAGTGCTACTGCACTGCAGCCTCTGCAGTGACAGAGTGAGACTCTGTCTCAAAAAAAAAAAAAAACTCTTTCATCATACCTCTCCCATGTTGAAAAAGTATAATGTTTTTGTGTTGCTAAAGCCCACAAACTGATCCTAATTTCCATTTATTCTTTTATTTATTTATTGGGTGACTCTGATAATATTGGGCCCTCACCTTTAAGGACTTTACAGTCAGTATGGGACAGAACATGGACAATCAAATATATGCAATACAATGGAATAAACTAATATCAAGGTCCCAGGAGAGAGAGAACTTCTGCATTATCTTCAGAGGCTTAACAACAGTCACTTTTGATTAGGATTAGAAGAATTCTTACAGGTAAATCTGGAAAGAAATTCCCAGCAAAGAAATGGAATCATCATATTTGTAGAAGAACAAGGAATTCAGTGTGTCTGGAGTGCCTATTTCACAAGTAGAAATGGTGACTTTAAAATGACTAGAAAGATAGGCTGAACAAGATTGAAGCAGTCCTTGAACTCTTGTTTAAGGATCATTCCATGGGCTATGGAGGTCATTAAAGGATCTTGTACTGAGTATTGACATGATCAGTGATTTGCTTTATGACCACTAATAGAGTGGCAATGTGCAGAATGTCTCGCAACAAGAAAAAAGACATAAGCAAATGGCTTAGATGAAGGAGAAGGCAAATGGAAACAATAAATTATTGCAAGCATCCTGGTGAAAGGTAACGCAGCTAACTCAGCAATGGTAAGTGGATGAAAACGCATTTAAGGAGATAGACTCAACAGAGCTATGCAAGAGCTCTGGAAACGTCAGAGGCAGAGGCTGCAATAGGAAACAATGGAAATAACTAACTCCCCGGTTTGAAGTATGGATGCTGGAGGGAGTGGCAAGGGAACTGCCACACACAGCAGGCAGAAGGAGGGGCTGGTGGCAGAGGGAAACACAGGGGAGTCACTGAGAAATCAGGCTGGGGCAGGAGCCAGGATCCTAAGCACCAGCAATCTTTGGTGTTCCTTGCTTTGTAGATGTTTCTCTTCTGTCTCCTCTCTTTCTTTCTCCTTCTCTCTCTCTCTCTTCCCTCTCTCTCTCCTCTCTCTCTCTCTGTTATCATATGACATTCTCTTCTCTGTGTCCAAATTTTCTTCTTATTCTAAGGATATCAGTCACATTAGATTAAGGGCCCATATACTGAAGTATATACTGGAAGTATAGTGCGGGTTACACCACAGTGTAACTTCATCTTAACTAATTACACCCGGAATGATGTTATTTCCAAATAAGGTCACATTCTGAGGCACTGAGGGTTAGGACTTCAACATATCTTTGTGGGAGACACAATTCAGCCTGTACCAGACGTACATATATATATATATATTATATATATATTTATATTTATATATAATATATATATTTATATATATATATTTATATATTTATATATATTTATACGTATAAATATATATATTTATATATAATTATATATTATTTATATATAATTATATATAATTATATATATTTATACGTATAAATATATATATTTATATATAATTATATATTATTTATATATAATTATATATAATTATATATATTTATATATTTATATATATTTATATATATAATTATATATATTTATATATAATTATATATATAATTATATATAAAAAATTATATATAATTATATATTATATATAATTATATATATATATAATTATATATATTATATATATATAATTTATATATGTATAATTCCCTAGGAAACTAGGTGGAAAAAGAAGGATGAAGAAGAAAAAGAAGCTGAGATTGAAGACAGGGCCCTGGAGAATGCCCACTTTAGAGAGCTGAAGAGCAAAACAGAAGAAGACAATAAGCTATGTGTTCTCTCAAGGCTGGCTTACTCAATTTCTCAATACTATTTCACATTTCTGGAATTCTCCTCCAAACTACCATTTATTTGCATGCTTATATCAAATGTACCACTTGCATTAACACTTCTCTTACCAGTCTAACCCAGTGACATTTCTTCCTTCTCAGAGAGCCTCTAGCAGTTTTTATCTATCATTATTTTTATTTATTTATTTATTTTGAGATGAAGTCTCACTCTATTGCCCAGGCTGGAGTGCAGTGTCACAATCTCAGCTCACTACAACCTCCACCTCCCGGGTTCAAGCAATTATCCTGCCTCAGCCTCCTGAGTAGCTGGGATTACAGGCACATGCCATCACAACTGGCTAATTTTTGTATTTTTAGTAGAGACAGGGTTTCACCACGTTGGTCAGGCTGGTCTTGAAGTCCTGACCTCGTGATCCACCCATCTCAGCCTCCCAAAGTGCTGGGATTATAGGCATGAGCCACCACGCCCAGCTGTCTATCATGATTTTGACCCTTCGCCATATTCTACTATTTAGTAGGGATGTGCCCAACATGACTAAAAGCACTGGAGCTATAGCAACAAACAATGCTGAACAGAAATCAGCTATCACTGAGTTTACACCCAAGTTTGCATGGTACCTGATGCAGACAGACAATAATCAAACAAATGAATAAACAGGAAAACTTCATAAGAATTTGAGAGCTGTAAAGTGAAGTAAGAGTAGTATTACTCGTGGAAGGGTAATGCCACTTCTGAGAAAGTGACTTTGGGCAGAGTCTGAATGACAAGAAACCAGCCAAGTAAAGATCTGGGTATTTCAAGCAAAGGGAAAAAGGGAATCACATGTGCTGAGATCCTGAGGAAGGAACATGTTGGCGTGTTGGGGGAATAGCAAAAAGTAAATAAAAATAAAAGCCGGTGTGCCTGGAGTACAGTGAATGGGGGAGAAGGAACAGGAGAGAGAATATGTCGAATGTTTTCAGCTGCAGAAGGAAAATTTTTCTCTTGAGAGTAAGATTTACACTGAGAGCTGTAAACTCAAGACCATAGGATCTGATTAATATATCTAAAATATCTCTCCTGCTGTTGCATGGAAACGGAATTGTATAAGAGCAAATGTGGAAATACGGAGACCAAAGGGTTAGGATCCCAGCTGTATCTCTGAAAAGATAAAACAGTTACATGATGGGAGGACAGCCTCCACTTCTGCCCCATTCTCTAACCTTTTCCAGACATAGGGGCATACGTCAAGCCAGAAGGTGACCAGACACAACTATGAAAATAAATGTAAGAACCAATCCACTTTAAGTGAACAAGAGTGAGTCCCCAAGGCCCAAAAGAACTAAGATCTCTTTTAACAGAGCTCTACAAAGCAGATGAAGCCAGCTAAATGGGCGTGAGTTCTTTAGCAAGTAAGTGCCTGCTTACCGGCTGCAGCTGTTAAAGGAGCTATCCAGGGTACTGGACTGTCTCACCCTGAAGCTTTCTAAGGCCTGGTGGATCAGGCTCTCAGTTATACTTGTAGGACCTAAGGTCCCCACTGCATTGATCCATAACCAGACTCTACCCTGATACCATGTCTTCCTGGCCAAAGATCATCTGTAAGTCAATACTTGCCTGGGCCATGTCTGTCTGATCTGATGAGCAGCTTCTGTTGGCACCTTATAGAAATAATATAAAATGGCAACATAGCTAGTGGTGTATAGGGAGGCCTGAGCCCCCTCTATGCCACACAACCTTCTGAAATAATAATGAAAGGGAAGCAGTGAGCTCAGTGGCGTCCTTTTTCCTTGAAATAATACTCAAAGGTAGTATCTGGCTGCCGAAGCTACAACCAGATCTGCTTATATAACTCATCCCAGAGACTGTCTAAAACACATCTTAAGGAACACTACTTCTATGCCTGCAGTGATTAATAAACTCATAAAATATCCAATTTCGCCCCTTCTGACTTAAATAGCATCCTTCACTTTGCTTTTTAAAAAGAATGCGTTTCACTGGAGGCCATTACTCAATCTCTTAAGTAATCAAGTTTGCACACTAAGTAGTGGATGAAAATTTGTATGCTTTCAAGCCAAACACTTTACCTCTTCAACCAAAACACTTAGAACACGAGAATAATCTGATGTACACTCATTTCTAGCTCTCTTCTTAAGTAACAAGGAAAACAGGGAGAGCTGCGGCATCTTCAGAACTTCCCACCTACGTGTCAGACCCTTCACCGTCCTTAAATGTGTTTGAGGGGCAATGTGATTTATAAAGAGTCACAGACAATTTCAGAAAAAACTTTTTAGTTCCAAGTTATCAAGACTATGATGAGAAAGCAGAACTAGAAACCCTTAAACTTGTTCTGGTATTTCCCTTTTATACACACAAACAAATTAAATACATGGAAATGCTTTTAAAGTATAAAGGAAATCAATTACTTGGTTTTTACACAGTCTAGGATTAAATCCATGGCCCAGAAATGTCTTTGTTTAACAGTACGTTAATTTTGTTAATTATTATGCACAGAATTCCCCGCACTCTGCCTTTCCTCCTGGTCTTCACTCGTGGCCTCATTCACATGGCTAAACATGCATTCCTTCCTTCTTCACCATGCTCCCTTGACTCACCCTCCAGATTTAATCAGGAAACCTCTGACAGCCAGACTCAACCACCACCAGGACTGAGTGGAGTTTGGATCCTATAAGACGCTGCCTTCACCTCTATCTTGGCACCATCACCTAATTGCTGGTTTATCAGTCTGTATCCCCCTTTACCTCACAAGTTCTATGAGGGTAGGGACCAGGTTTTTCTATCATCGCATTTCCAGGGTCTTGCATAGGGCTTTGTTAGTAAAGCTAGTCAATGAATAAATGACTGAAAGAAGAACTGAATAATTTTAAGGTTAATAACTCTGCCTTCTTTCTAGGCTTCTTCCAGAACTTTGGACTTAATACTCATCCCATTTTAAAAACCTAAGATAAGTGACTTCACACTATGATACACAAGAAGTTTCTGAAACCAAGTGGAATTGTATTTTTATATGCTACAGTTTCAGTAAAATTCTACTATTTTACTGAAATACAAGACGGAGATAAGAGGTTTTTGTTGGTGGTGGTGGTGGTGTTGTTTTGTTTGTTTTTTGAGATGGAGTCTCACTCTGTCACCAGGCTGGACTGCAGTGGCACAATCTCAGCTCACTGCAACCTCCGCCTCCCAGGTTCAAGCAATTATCCTGCCTCAGCCTCCCAAGTAGTTGGGACTACAGGTGTGCATCACCACGCTCAGCTAATTTTCATATTTTTAGTAGAGATGGGGTTTCACCATGTTGGCCAGGATGGTCTCAATCTCCTGACCTTGTGATCCACTCG
Organism: Symphalangus syndactylus; assembly: GCF_028878055.3. Taxonomy (NCBI): domain Eukaryota; kingdom Metazoa; phylum Chordata; class Mammalia; order Primates; family Hylobatidae; genus Symphalangus; species Symphalangus syndactylus. Next base: position 129,577,324 of record NC_072424.2, on the reverse strand, counting down.
CCTCAGCCTCCCAAAGTGCTGGGGTTACAGGCCTGAGCCACCACGCCGGCTGAGATACTTGTTTTTAACTATCAAAGAGTAAGCAGAAATTTTTCAAAATATTTGAACTTGAGATAATGCCATACCAATGAAATATCTCACACTGTATTCGTTGATTTTTATAAATATATTTTCCTTCTGTTTTTTCTGTTCTTAATGCTTAGAGACAATACTAAATGTTATGGGAATTTATATAATTTTATCTTAAATGCTGAACAAAAATGATGCAAAAAATTTGTGAGAATATTGCCATTGTTTCTTGGAGGAAGATCATTTCCACTTTCAATGTTAATAATTTTAATTTATAACTGATATTTTCATTTCTTACATCTATTGTTTTCCTTATCTTTGTCATACAGGTAGCACTTTATCAATACTGACTTACTTTCTGATTGTATCATGAGAACAAGCACATTTACTTCCCCAAATAAATTTCCTAAATAAATTTTAAATTTTGTGGTATTATGGATTATGTCTTACACTTTGTTTTATTTCTCTCAGAACATCTAATCAAGTATAGAGTAAGTTCTCAGTAAAATGTGAATAATCAAAACTTTAGATTTAAAAATCCCCTATTCCTTTCCACAAATAAAGGTATTTAGATCAGATAAATAAACATTAAATCAGGGATCAGCCACGGGCCAGGGCTGATCCGTTACCTATTCTGATAAATAAAGTTTTATTAGCACATAATCACTTCCATGTGTTTACAGGTCACCTTACAGGCTATAATCCAGTTAAGTAGCTGCAACAGAGACTGTATGGCCCCCGTAAAGCCTAAAATATTATTATCTGGCCCTTTACAGAAAAACTTTGCCAACCACTGCTCCAAATCATTTTTACTGATGAGGAAACAGTCTCAGATCAATCCAACCAATTGTGCAGTTAGACCTATCTACTAACCATACCTCTGTCAGATGCTCTTTCACTGCCAAATTAAATGCTTGGTAAAAACAATGGTATTTTAGATTATATAAAATCACATAAACAGTAAAACTACAAATTAAGAGAGTTGTCAAAACACCTCTAAGGGCTTATACTAACCAAAATCAAAATATAAATGTCATTTTTTCTGAATTAAAATAGCATCATCTAATAAAATTAAATAGCCTGTGTTCATATATATATTTATATATGTTTAGAAAAATAATAATAAATATATTAACTTACATTTAGAATTTATATCTGTATATATACACACACAAAGATTACTATTGAGAATCTCATTAATCGTATAAAAATACCAACAAAAAAATCCATGTGTCTCACAGCAGAGTTCTAAAAGATGTTAAAAGCAATGTGTCGAAGAAAATGCTTTTAAAATGGACCATGTTGACCTCACATGCTACTCGATTAAGATATGAACAGCTTTTAAAAAAAAAAAAAAAAAAAAAAAGTCCCACTGGCAACGGAAGGAAAAATAAATACTATATACCATCCCCCAGCTTTCATCTCATATCAGGGCAGGAAAGAGCTATCACAGGAAGTCCATGAGAATCACTTCTTCAATTAGTGTTTATTCACTTAGCGGACTCTGGTTTTCAACAAATTACTTAAATCTGGGTTTTTGTAGAAGGAATCACATGAAAACTCCATCAGAAATATTCTTAGTGTTTATACTAACCTTCACTTAAGCTGAAAATGTAAAGAAGAAGAAGAGAGAAAAATGCCCCACACTTAAGATAAAAAATGAATTCGGTTAGCATAAGCTGCTGTCAGATCTCTGTTCCTGTCAGATAAAGGATATTTAGCATAGGTATTTTAGGTAGTAAAAATGATTAGCGTTTCCCCAGGTTATCCTATTATAATGCAATAATACAGACACTTCTGGAGTAGAAATAAAGTATAGCTCACCGTATGTTAGCTACAATTGGTAAACTATAGACAAGAAAAGGATGGAGGCAGGCAGGGAAATGAAATGCTACAGGTAGATACTTAATAACTATCTGGTAAAGATGATATCTCCCCCATTACAAGACACCAGCCACTGAGTCAGCTCATAGCAAAACATCCTGTCATCCATTGAGACAAGAAAGAGATGGAAGAGAGAAAGGGGAGAACAAGCTAAACTAGAACAAAACAGAATATTTGCCTGGACAAGGCCTGAGTAGAGAGATAATTATGCATGGACAATTAACAGCATATACCAGATCATATAGGCAAAGTTGCCTACCAAACATGAATGTCCATCTGGCATTCCCCAATCAGGGCACAGACATTTCTTTTTTCCTCAGAGATCCAGCTAGTGGAATTCCTCTGTAGAGTTGCTCAAAACTGTTTGAGTCTTGCCAAAGGAAGGAAGCGGAATTACTCAGCCTCAGCTGCCCTGGCATGTGTCAACTCCTTCTCCTGAGATCCTGTCTCTTCTCCACTTTTCCACCAAAGATACTAGTGGACCTACTAGGGATTTGTGTTTTGTACAAATGGCTGATTCTATGTCTTCCTTCCTCAGTCGCTTTGGCTCTTAGGATCTGCTCATAGGATCAAAAATAGAAGTCGTTTTCAACACACTATTACCTTGAATACTTCTCTTGAAGAAGGCCTTGCAGCCCTCACAGGACCAGACTCCATAATGGTAGCCTGAAGCATAGTCATTGCACACTGCACAGTAGCGAGTCTCCTTGGCAGATTCCATAGCCATACTTCCCTTGTCATTGGTACTGGCCAATCTTTCTCTGCCACCCTGGCGTCGATTATCTGAATTTGGCCTGGGGGGGAAAAAAACAGTAAATCCATTAACATTAGAAAAGCAAAACATGCACTCTCTGGGAGATGCAGCAGATCCACTTTATCCTGACATTTTGAAATAATGAATCATAATGTAAGCTAATCTTTCATTACCTCTTGCCGTCTGTTGCAGCAAAAGGTGTTGCCTATTATATTAACCTTGAGGGGAAATTGTTTATTGCAAACTTGCTTTAAAAACATACTACCTGCACCAGAATATGTTACCTAGAAAAATGACAAAATGAAATTAGCTGGTTTCTAATAGACTTAATGTTTTTGCAGGAATTTACAATTATTTCAGAACCATTAGGGACCAATGCTCATTCCAACTCTAGACCACACTCAGGGTCTCTAGGAAACAGAGACAAAGCATAAAATGGCTGGGACATTTGGAACTCAGATGAACTGATGGACAACACAGAACATGTGTCAAAAAAATAACAATTCAAATTTTTATGTCATTGCCACATAACCCTGGATATCAGTTTTTATAACTTGAATCTGCAATTTGAAAATACTGTTCTTCAATATTCAAAACTCCCCTTTAGGAACATGTAGAGACTGAGCATGGTGGTTCATGCCTGGAATCCCAGCACTTTGGGAGGCCAAAGCAGAATTGCATAAGGCCTGGAGTTTGAGCCCAGCCTGCACAATACAGCAAGACTCCATCTCTATAAAAATGCTTTTTAAAAAAATTAGCTGAGAATGGTGATGTGCGACTGTAGTCCTAGCTACTTGGAAGGCTGAGGTGGGAGGATCACTTGAGCCTAGGATGTCGAGGCTGCAGTAGGCTACGATCGATCATGACAACTCCAGCCTGCGTGACAACCAGAGGAACACAGAAAAAAAAAAATGTAGAAAGAGAGACAATCAGAGGAACACAGAAAGGAAACTGAAAATGAACAGTAAGAAAATTCTAGGAAAACCAAGAAAATAAGGAAGTAAAATGCTTTAAGAAAGTAGAAAGCTAAAAAAAAAATGTAGAGAGACAATCAGAAGAACACAGAAAGGAAGCTGAAAATGAACAGTAAGGAGACTCTAGGAAAACCAATAAAATAAGGACATAAAATGCTTTAAGAAAGTAGAAAGCTTTACAGAGAGGATGATCAAGAATGGCAAATGGGGCACAGAAGTCCAACAAAGCAAAGACTGGTTAAGTGAATTCAGACCTGACAAAGCAGACTCTTAGCAAGGAGTTTCCTTAGACAGGTACAGGCACAAGCCAAAATCCAGCAGATGGAATGCCAGGAGATTAAAATGAGGGAAGGCATTCCTTTGAGAACTTGGAGGAGAATAGGAAAAGATACAGATAGGGTGGCAGCTAAAGAATATAAGACCCAAGAAAATGAATTGTTTAGAATAAAGAGACTTGAGAAGGCCTTGTGTAGACTGAAGGGCATGGGCCAGGAGAGAGGGAATGGTTGAAAGCACAAAGAAGATAAAAGAATAAAGCCAAGAAGGAAACTAGAGCAGTTGGGATTAAAAACACAGGTAAAAGAAACTGCCTCAATGAAGACAACTTGAAGAAGACTGGAAGGAAGGAGGTAAGGAAAGTAGAGGAAGATGAGTTTGCATCTCTTGCCGGACCAGGCACAGGAGTAGATGTTATATTGGACCAGGACTTGGCAGGCATGTGCAATCAAATAAAGGTGGGATAAGAGCCCAGCACAGTGCCTGGTATGTAGTTGGCACTCCACAATATATTTAAATGAATGTAGAGAGTGTTCAAAGTTGTATAAGAAACAAAGGTAGGCAGACATTGAAAGTATAGATGGAGTGAAGGTTCCTATGAACATTTTTTAAAAAATGAAAATCCTAAGATGAGCTAAAGTCAATTGATGATAGCCCTTCCAGCAGGGTCTCCTGGCAAAGGAAGCTCAAGCTTCCTGCTTCCATTCCCCACCCAAATACCTGAACCACACTGACTTTCACTGGTCCTCCCCTTCACAAGCCCTGTCTTTCCTTTTAGCCCAAATTGTATAACCTCTCCCTGCCTTCTCACTCATTATTATGGTTCACAATTTTGTGGTAGTGATTCTCAAACTACATTTGCCATAATATTCACAAAATATTGGCTCCTTGGGTTGAGTACGTCTGACTTTGCCAATTTTGTCCGTTCTAAATAACTTAGTTCTGAGGTTGGCAGCCTCAAATAGGAATTCTTTATTTTTTAATGTTCTTTAGAGAGCGCTGGCTCACAGTTTTCAATTCTAGTTTGTATTCTGTTACCCATCTCTTTCCATTTCCCCACCATGCTGTCGAACCCGCCCCCATCAACCTCAAATCTTTTTATTGCTTGTTTACTAATATCTTATGCATGATTCAAGTCAGTAGCAAGCAGCTATGAATATCTAACTGTAGAAACTTAGTGCCTTTGGAGGTGGGAGTAGATATTTAGCAAGTATGAAATTGACAGATTCAATGTCTTATAAGCCTTATTAATTGTTGTATCTAGCTCAGTGCCCAGCACATAGCAAGCATTCAATACATGTTTGTTGAATGAATGAAGGAATAAGCGAGTGAACAATATACGCATGGCCGGAAGTTCCAATGTGTCAAGTATCTTCCCACCCACGCCTACATAATGAAATGCTATATTTTTTAAATTGTGGTAAGATATACATAACACAAAGTTTACCATCATAACCACATTTAAGTGCTCATCAATTCAATCGTGTTAGATATACTCACATCATCATGCAACCAGTCTTCAGAACATTTTCATTTCACAAAACTGAAACTCCATACCCATTAAACAATAATCCCCCATTTTCTCCTTCCCCTATCCCCTAGCAGCCACCAATCTACTTTTGTTCTCTGTGAATTTGGCAATTCTCGATACTTCATTAAGTGGAACCCTACTTTCGCTTTTTGTGTCTGGCATATTTCACTTAAAATAATGTCCTGAAGGTCCATGATGTGACTAATATGCCATTGTCTGTATATACTACACAGACTTTGTTTATCCATTCATCCATCTATAGACATCTGGATTGCTTCTACTTTTTGGCTATTATGAATAATGTTGCTATAACTAATGGGTATACAAATATTTCTTCAAGACCCAGATTTTTAATTCTTTTAGATATATACCCAGAAGTAGAATTACTGGATCATATGATTATTCTATTTTGATATTTTGAGGAATCACCAGTGTTTTCCACAGTGGCTGCACCATTTTACATTCCATGAACAAGGCACAAGGTTTCTATTTGCTCTATATCCTCTCCAACACTTACTCTCTTCTTTTTCTAATATAGTAGCCATCCTAATGAGTGGGAGGGGAATACTGCATTTTTATGTCACCTTTTACCTGAATGCCTCTCTTATTAGCCACTCCTAATCCCCACAAACTTGAATTAACATCCCTGTTCTGAACTCTCTAGAAGATTTTTTTACTTCTCTTCTGCTACTTACTATATTAATCTTCAGTTGATTAATTCTCATTTCCATTACTATCTGCAAAGTTCCTTGTGTCTTATTCATCTTTAAAATGCCATGTGCTTAGAGCATAGTGCCTCACTTGAAATAGGGACCCAACAATATTGATATCAAATGACTGAATCAATAAATTTATAGTTTCCACAATATAGATAGAATAACTAAATATTATTTTTATAAATATTGACAAAAGATTTAATAGCAAGAGCCCATTTTCCTCAGAAATAGCAAAGATGTGTGCTGTCAGCAAAATGCCATTCATCTACATTTTATCTCTAAGATGACCCCCAACTTACTGAAAATCAACTGCAGACTTTGGGCATACAAATAGAAGGCATCTAAAGAAGACGAGGAAACTACATGGGCTATATTCACTACCCATAAAGGAACTTTTTTAGCCAACTTAGAAATCCATGTAAATAACATTGTCAATTATCATTTTGGCCCAGACTTACTCCATAAAGACTCTCAAAACGTTATTTAAAAAAAAAAAAAAAAAAGAATATAAACTAAAAGGCAAGAGCGATCTTCTTCTGGGCTCCAAGATCCTGTGGCACGTTGAAATAACGTTCACATTGAGTATCCATCAGACCAAGATAACATAACTTCCTCTAGACAGAGAGCTGTGTCCTCAGAATACAGACTAACATAGCCCAACCATGGGCAGCAGGAAGGAACAGACCGGGAGGTGTCCATGTCTAGGCCATAAGGGGAGTCAGGCACCAACCTGGGCTTCTCTGAGTACCTATGGCTAGATCAGTCCCAGCAGATAGGCCTAGGTACAGGTCCCCACCTCATGTCTTCCTGCTGCTCTCTACCTGGCCTTGGCCCACTGCACCTGTCATAGACCTGGCATTTTTAGCCTCACAGCTCTTTAGTAGAAAGTACCTATACCATGTCTACATCCATCCTTCTTCTGCTCCCTCAGCCTCAAAGGCCCTTTGTTTTTCTGTATTATCATAGTACCAAAATGAATGCCTCTTGCTGGGCACATGGCTCATGCCTGCAGTCCCAGCTACTCTGGAGGCTGGGACAGAAGGACCACTTGAGCCCAGGTATTCAAGGCTGCAGTGAGCTATGATTGCACCACTGCATTCCAGCCTGGGAGACAGACTGAGAGCCTGTCTCTAAAAAATACATAAAATAAATTTTAAAAATTTCTTTAAAGACTCTTATTTTCCTTCTTTAAAAGACTCAAAATGTTTCATGGTTTGCCTTCCTAAGGGGAGACTTCACAAACCCTAACCAAGCCCTATCCCTTTATTACAAGTGAAGGTTTATCTACTTCTTTAGCACAATTACTAAGATACCTCCTTCCTTATAAAATTCTTATCTTTTTCCCATTGAATTGTCACCAAACCTGTACCATTTCTCATCTTGGGCACTTTCTCTTAAGACTCAGATAGAAAGTTGACTGGTTTACCAAGCTACACATGAAGACATTAGATGTCCTTCAACCTAACAGATGCCTGTAGAGATTCTCTGGAAAGAAGTAGAGCTGAAGATCGAATGAGAAATGAATGCATCTATGACAATGCATTTCAACCATGAAGCACCAAGTGCAGCTAGGGAATGAAGAATAGCAGAAAAAAGGATGTCCAGAAGCATGAGAGATCATATAAAAAAGACACAATACCACTGCACCTATGGAAATAGGAAGCTTAACTGCCTTGGTCTAGTTCTGTTTTCATTACATCAATTGACTACTAAATATTTTCAAATGAAAGCACCACTGATACTACATATTCAACACAATTAAGAGGGATGTCTGGGCTGGGTGCGGTGGCTCACACCTGTAATCCCAGCACTTTAGGAGGCCGAGGTGGGTGAATCATGAGGTCAGGAGTTCAAGACCAGCCTGGCCGAGATGGTGAAACCCCGTCTCTGGTAAAAATACAAAAATAAGCCAGGTGTGGTGGCAGGCACCTGTAATCCCAGCTACTCGGGAGGCTGAAGCGGAGAACTGCTTGAACCCAGGAGGCGGAGGCTGCAGTGAGCCTAGATCATGCCACTGCACTCCAGCCTGGGTGAAAAAAAAAAAAAAAAAAAGAGGGATGTCTGAAGGTATTCATATTGGATCCAGAAAATAGAATCTCTTGGACCAAGTAAAAACAGAGCATAATAAAAACTATTGGCCAATAAAATTTTCATTAATCAAAGGAAAAGTTTAAAGCTCAATGTAATCAAATACTGTTGTTTTTCCAACCATAAATAATGATACCAGCTATCCAAAAGCATTATTCCCCTGATTAGCCAAGCAGTTTTAAAAATTTAAGAAGCCTTGATTTTTAAAGGAAATATTTTTGTAAAGCTACATTTAAAGAACCAACAGATAGATGTCCACTCCCTAGAAATGTGGTTTAATTCAGTTCTAGTGCAATAAATTCATAAGGCTCCCTCATCAAATCAAGTCCCCAAAGCTATGTACACTCAAAATTCCCTATACTTGTTTTTCATGGCACTTACCACAATTTCCAATCCTATATTTGGGTGATTATTGACAAGTGTATGTTCCCCCAGTAAACAGTAAACTCCAAGAAGGCAAGAATCATGTCTCATTTGCTCCCAATTTTAACCATATACAGTAGGTCCTTGATATGGTTTGGCTGTATCCCCACCTAAATCTTATCTTGAATTGTAGCTTCCATAATTCCCATGTGTCCTGGGGGAACTCAGTGGGAGGTTATTAAATCATGGTGGCAGGTTTTTGTCTTTGCTATTCTCATGATAGTGAATAACTCTCATGAAATCTGATGGTTTTATAAAGGGCAGTTCCCTTGCACACACTCTCTTGCCTGCCGCCATGTAAGACGTGACGTTGTTCCTCCTTTGCTTTACGCCATGATTGTGAGGCCTCCCCAGCCATGTGGCACTGTGAGTCCATTAAATCTCTTTTTCTTTATAATGTACCCAGTCTTGGTATGTCTTTATTAGCAGCATGATAACAGATTAATACAGTCCTTAATAAATATTTGCTAAATATATCTCCTACATCTAACTCATTACCAAATTTCATCAATTATTTCTTCAAAACACTCTGCCTATCCTTTGAATTCCTTGTTTTTGCATTTGTGTCTGACAGATCAATAATACTCCACATTTGAATTACTAGAATTACTCTCCTGCCTCCAATCATTCCTCAAACTCATCCTGCAAGCCACTGCCCAAAGAACTGTCATAAAGTACAACGTTCTCCTTTGAATACCTTGTCATTTCATGTATCTGTGACCACTGCCTTTTCTTTGGATCATAAACCTGTTTGAGAATGTAAAAAACACTGAAACTATCTTTTCCAGAAAATACACATAAAACTCTCAAACTTCTGCCTATACTCTGGGAGTGATAAACCGGGAAACTCGTTAAAAAAAATCATCATTATATAGACTTAAGTCCAAATTCTTGAATTCCTTGCACCAGCTAGCATTGGTCTCTTTGTAGCTTCCTAAGCAAAATGCTGTCAAATTCACCTCTGAGAAATTGCTCACACTACACTCGCCCACGTATTCATTGCTTCCTGTCACCTACACACATTTCATCTCTCCTGGAAAACCAAGCTCTAGTTCCACACAATTTATACGACTTATCTTAAGTATTACAGTTCACAGGGGTTCAACTTTGCATTCTTAGATACGTAACACCTTCCCTACATCTCATGACATCTACTTAGACACTAGCTTCTATGTCTGGCAACCACTCCACTTCCGTTCCCTTTGCAGTATTTTCTTTCCCCAGCAGGCTCCTAAATGCCAGTGCTCCTCAGGGCTCTGCCCTCAGCCCTCTGCCATTCTCAGATGATATTTGCTCTTTGTGGAATCTCCGCCACACCCAACTGCTGTCCCACACCCCTCCCCTGGACTTCAGACCTATGTGCTAAATACCCACTCTGCACCTCCACTTGAACAAACCAGAGAAACCTCAAAAACTCAATGCATGCAAAATTAAAATAAATATCTTTCCCAGAAAGCCCTCTCCTACTCCCACACTCCCATTTTGCCCCTATGATCTAGCAGAAGCATTCCAGCATGCTGTTCTCTGTGCCTAGAGCACCCTTCCTCTTCCCTGAAAAACACCTGTTTATCCTCCCATTCTCAGCTTAAACTGCATTTCCTCCAGGGAGCTTTGCTGGCTCCTGGGGTTAAGTTACTATTACAGTAGAGATCTTTTCACTCCCCTAACTCCAAGCCCTCAGCAGCTTCTTACCACAACAAGAGTAAAGCTCAAGTCCTTCCGTGACCTGGAAGGACCAGCACAACCCCCTGCACCTTCACCCTTGCCTGCCCACACTCCTTCCCTTGCTCTCCAAGTTCCAGGTGCTGTCACAGCTGTTCCACAAACACATCCAGGACCTCTCTGTCTCAGCACCTTCTCCCTGCCTGGCTTTCTCACACCATTCTAAACGAGCCTATTACTTTCCATCCTCTTACACTGGTTCGTTTTCTTTTTTTTTTTTTTTTTAATTATATTTTAAGTTCTGGGATACACGTGCAGAACGTGCAGGTTTGTTACATAGGTATACACATGCCATGGTGGTTTGCTGCACCCATCAACCTGTCATCTACATTAGGTATTTCTCCTAATGCTATCACTCCCTTAGCCCCCAACCCCCTGACAGGCCCCAGGTGTGTGATGTTCCCCTCCCTGTGTCCATGTGTTCTCATTGTTCAATTCCCACTTATCAGTGAGAACATGCAGTGTGTGGTTTTCTGTTCCTGTGTTAGTTTGCTGAGAATGATGGTTTCCAGCTTCATCCGTGTCCCACAGAGGACATTAACTCATCCTTTTATATGGCTGCATAGTATTTCATGGTGTATATGTGCCACATTTTCTTTATCCAGTCTATCATTGATGGGCATTTGGGCTGGCTCCAAGTCTTTGCTATTGTGAACAGTGCTGCAATAAACATACGTGTGCATGTGTCTTTAGAGTAGAATGATTTACAATCCTTTAGGTATATAGCCAGTAATGGGATTGCTGGGTCAAATGGTATTTCTGGTTCTAGATCCTTGAGGAATCACCACACTGTCTTCCACAACGGCTGAACTAATTTACACTCCCACCAACAGTGTAAAAGTGTTTCTATTTCTCCACATCCTCTCCAGCATCTGTTGTTTCCTGACTTTTTAATGAACACCATTCTAACTGGCATGTGATGGTATCTCATTGTGGTTTTGATTTGCATTTCTCTAATGACCAGTGATGATGAGCTTTTTTTCATATGTTTGTTGGCTGCATAAATGGTTTGTTTTCTTTATGGCACTCACCACTCCCCAACGTCAAGCCAAGCCAGATTTTAATGTGTTTACTTATTGTCTGTCTTCCCCAGTGAAATGTACGCTTCATTTCCTCCAGCACCTTGAAGACAGCTTGGCATAGAAATAATTGTTGAATCAACATGTGCATAAATAAGTGATTGATGCAATGGGAAAACCCTTTGCAGTGCTCTTCCCTGCCTTACCTATAGACCATAACCTCCACTGTGGCAGGGTCTGTGGTGACCTCACTTGCCATGGCCTCCCAGCTTATTCTTAGTGTCTGATACACAGTTGGATGATTAATAAATATTTGCCATCTGAGTGAGTGTAGGGACATGGCGAGTCCTCTGCCAGTCCTCCCAACTCCATGCCTGCCACACCTCCGCACTGCAAACCTGTCCTCCCACACTGCAGCAAGAGCCAGGCAGGGTTCTACCATGCAAAATGGACCTTCCTGTCTCCTCCACAGCCACCCTAAGGCTTCAGAATCTTCTTTAGATGGTGGGCCCCAGAAAAATAGCTTTAGCTTTAGTTACAGACTCACAGATTTTACTTATAATCTTAGGGCATTCACAGGTCTCTTGAAGTCCATGAATGTCCCACCCAAAAGACTTCAGAGTAAGACCCACTGGCCTACAGGATAAACCCAGTCTCCTTAGCCTCAGCCCATTGTAACCTGGCCACAGTCTGCCTCTCCAACCCTACCCTTCCCTGTGATGGTTAATTTTACGTGTCACCCTGCCCTGACCAAGTTAGTACACCTCTAGCCTTCACTCACACTCCTTTCTATGTTGGTCAAAAGGCAAAAATCTCCTGAGTGACAATTACTCCTTCTCAGGTAGCAGCCAAAAAGAGTTCATTGTTTCTCATCAGAATCTGCATGTGGCCCCAGAGCATCATGTATAGAACTATTCTGGAGTCCTTATCATCATCATGTAACTATGTGTCCACTGTGCATCTCCAGAAAAGAGATCCTATTATAGTCATCTTTGCTTCTCAGTTTTCTCCACGATACTAACAATAGCAGCCATTCAACAGATGGTTGTGGAATGACTAAAATTTTGTGTTCCGTATTGTATGCCTTACCTTCCCAACTAAGCTTTTCAAGAGTATGGATACTGTATTATAAGTATTTATATAACACCCACACACAGAGATACACAAAGCACCTGGAATCGCACTTTTCAGACAGAAAATACCCAATAAATACTTACCGAATAAATTAATCAATAGAGAATTAAGAACAATTTTGCCAGAAGCATAGCTGAGTCTGTTGTTCTGACAGAAGAATGTATTCATGTAATGAGAAGCCAGTTATCAATGCTTGTATGTGTGCCAACATCTGAGTCCATCTAAATGTGGTTTCCTGTGTACCCCTCTCTGCTTTAAATATCACTATGGATGGACAGAAGTTGGAGGCAGTTTGTGTCTGTGACCAGAACATACCTCCTGGGTATTTCTAATTGCTATGCAATTTTGTACGTATTTATTTTGTATGTATTTATTTTCCACAAAAGTAAATGTGTGTTCTTAAAAAGAATTGACAAGAAGGACTCTACCTAAAATGGTAGAGTCTGGAGAGGAAAATCCTGATCCTCCTTTTTAGAAAAGCTCAAGGTAAGTGAGTCCTGGGCCAGGTCAATTCATTAACCATGTGGTAGCTATGTTCTGGGGTAGGCAAGTTAAAAATTGTTTCCTGCATGACAAAATAGGTCCTCCCAACTTTTTACAAATTACTCTAGCTCTTTTATACTGTTTATCTGAAAACTTAATATATCTATCTCCTATTATCTATTTAGTGATACAATATTTATTTAATTTTATTTGTAATCACGATGTCTTTTAGTTAATAAGCCAAGGCAGGTAATTCTCATCCCTAAAAAGTACAGAAGAAAATTTCTTCCAAAAAAATGATTGGAGATATATACAGTTCAAAGAAGCTCCACGAAATCATCTAGGGAGAACGTTATGGCTGCTATTTCAGCTTCTGCACAAAGATTAGACCGCAGCTTAGACTTCTGGAAAACTCAGCACGACCCTTGGTCTAATAAAGTAAAAGGGGCTGGCCAAGCAGGTGAGCAGATTTTCACGCTAAATTGATGGTTGTGGCAGGCACTATTTTAAGCGTTTTACCTGGACTAATTCATTTAACCCTTGAAAGTACTCTAAGCAGTACTATTACAACACCAGTTGTTTTAGAAATAGTAACCAAGGTAGCCAAGGCACAGAGGAATCAGGCCACTCACCAAAGTTGTACAATCAGAAAACAGGGAGTCAAGGTCCCAGGCAGTCTGACCCCAGAGCCTGGGCTCCCAGAAGACAGCAGGATCCTTGGGAGCCCACCCAAAGGGCTCACAACCCAAGGACAAATTATTTCACATCTGGAAACAAAGTCATTACCTCAGATCTCATCCTTAAACCCAGAAATACTAAATGCCATTAGAAATCACCTGCAATTAGCTGGGCGTGGTAGCTCACACCTATAATCTCACTGCTCTGGAAGGCTGAGGTGGGAGGAATGCTTCAGCCCAAGAGTTAGAGACCAGCCTGGGCAAAATAGCAAGACCCCAACTCTACAAAAAATTTAAACATTAGCCAGGTCTGGTGTGCACTTATAATTCTAGCTACTCAGGAGGTTGAGGTGGGAAGATTACTTGAGCCCAAGAGGTTGAGGCTGCAGTGAGCTGTGACTGTGCCACTGCACTCCAGCATGGGTGACAGAGAGAGAGAACCCATCTCAAAAAAAAAAAAAAAAAAAGAAAGAAAGAAATTGTCTACAATTATTTATTGTAAGGACAGCAATACTTCTTTGAGAGAAAATGCTAATTTAATTTCTAATGCAAAGGTTAAGAACTCTGTTGCGTTCCATGAAAACAGAGTTAATGGAGCTGACAGTCATACAAGAGAATGGCTTGATGAAAGTTTGAATGTTTCCTAAAAATATGATTACAGATAATACCTAGTTTAACTCACAAATAGAAAATGATGCATCATTAATGCTCATATATACGAGTTCTGAAATTCTTTATGCACAAAGAACATTAGCATTCACCATTCAAAATTTAAGGCTCTCTGTAAAATGTCAAGAGGCTTTCCCACTCACTTAAGAAAAATGTCTTCACCCCAAAATACAAGCAAGTGTTGATTTTTCACGCTAATGGGAAACAAGAATAGGCTGGAAAAAGTTCCCTAAAAACCCATTTAGTCTGTATCTTTTTATCTTTTGTCAGTTACTAATGTGTAACCAGATGACCCAAGCTGAGTTTCACCACCTCTCCTTTCTTTATTCTTACCAATCTGCTCCAAGTGCTAATGAATGGTGAGGTCTCGGAACCCAAAGATAAAAGAAAGAAGGTATATGGATGATAGAAAAAAGGTAAGTCGAGAGAGAGAGAGAGCGGCAGTTTGACACCACATCTTCTTTTTTAAAAAGCCTGACTTCCAGTCTAATTTCCACAGAAAGCATAGCACTGTATTGGGAGACAATAACTTGATTTACCTGCATAATTACTAAGAAATTCATTCATTTATTCAACAGCATTGAGTGAGCATCTAGCTGAGACCAGCCAGGGAAAGTACCGGGAAAAAGGACAGATACAAATGGAGGAGAAGAGAAGGGGGAAGCCTAAGAGGAAGGAGCCCAGAAGGAAGAGAAAGCATCCAGCCTCTGCCTTGGAAAGCTGACAGCTCAAGGCAGAAGACTTTGACCCTTTGGAAATGCACTACAAGAGTCCTAGACCCACTGACTAACATAAAAGTACAGAACTCCAAATATGAAAACACACCTGCTTACACACTGGCCCCTGGCCTGCTTTTGAATGTGATCTATAAGTCATTTCATTTATGATCCTATCCAAAAGATAGGACCAATATGTCATCACATAAAATTCCACACACACATGTCCAGAATTGCAAATGGAAATTTTTACTACGAAAATTATTTGGGAATCTGTGTGTCATTAGGGATCACATTGCTGTCAATGTGATAAATTTCAGGGAAAAGTAAGAGGAGCAGAGTATTATGATGAAAAGATCCAGACTGAGTCATACTCTTAAGTTCTGAACAGAAAGCTGCCAATAACAATTACATGCCTTAAACAAGTCACCAAACCTCTCTGCACCTCAGTTTCTTCATCTGTAAAATGAGAAATTGCAACTATGTTTGCTACATTCCCCATCTGGCTCTACAATTGTGTGACCATGATTCTATCCCTTGCCTCCAACCAACAATAACATCTGTAGCCAGCTAGAATTTCTTCACTGCATCCAAGAGGGCAAAGCCCATTTTTCAAACTCTTTCCTTAGAGAAATAAAGTGGATAAAAGATGAGTTGGGAAGGGGTGGTAGCCCTGCATTTAAGTCTTCTTAGCACTCCCATGACCGAGTAATGATGACAAACGGCCATTTCATCAGAGGAAGCTGTCAGTGATAGCTATTGTGTTTCTAATGCTAAAATGATTTTCCCACACAAAAAAATCACTTTTCTAAAATGAGGCATCAGAAAACAGATAGAGAAAGGAAACTAAAGGAAAGGAAGGAACAGAGAAACAGAGAAAAGGGGGGAAACACTTCTGTATATCTGACACATTCTTTGTTCAATGAACTCTTATCAGTAATGATGGAGGTGGGAACTTGAATAGAAGAAAAAAGAGCTGAGATATCAAAGACAAAGTAAACATAATTCATCTGTTATGACATTGCCCAGGTTAGCACACATGGTTGGAAAGAGTCCAACAGCATATGAGTGATTCTGGAATAAAAGAGAAGTTGGACATGTTGTAAAATTAAGAGAGGTTCTTTTTCCACAGAACAACTTCAACAATGGCAAGGCCGAATTCTTAAACATAATCACACACCAGAAATTGTGACAGCTCTGAGTAGATGCTAAGGGACCTCTTTGATGTGAAAGGTAAAACTAAATCTTCTGGGTTACTCTTCCTTGACTTTCCTATCCACCCTACAGTAAGTGAGGTCAAAGAGCACCCTATCCTTTTGCCGCTCATGTAACAAAGGAAAACAGTCTTGCTTACTTTTAAGAAGACATAGCAGAGCCTTCTGCAGTGCAGTTTGCAGACGTCATCTGGAGACTCTGGGAACATAGGCTGGGAAATGTGTAGAGTTGGAGTTATATGGATGTCATGGTGACAGAAGATTGGGTTGATATGTGTGATATGCCCTACCAAGGCAGCAATTCTATGACTTGTTTAGAGTTTTGGAGTTTGGACATGCTATTACGACCTCTTTGACTTAGAGTAACACCTGCATATTGCTCTCTGGAACACTTTAACCTCTCCCTCCAGATTCATCTCCTTCTGCCCCTTCACTCCCCTTCCATGTACTTTGCAAGCCAGCAACGAATTACGTGACATTCCCAAATCTGCCATGCCTGTGCTTATCCTTATGCCTTCGCTCATGTTTTTTACCTGCCAAGAATAACCTTTTCTAGCCCTTTCAAGTCTAGAGAAATCTTCATCACATTGACTCAACTTCACTCTGCTACCTCTCTTCTTTGTACCACTATCTTCTCAGCCCTCATCACACTGCATTGAAACCTACAGTTACGCAGGTTTTATACTTGTTAGCCTATGCTTTTATACCTGTGAGCAGCATCTAATAAATAGGAGGCAGCCAATACATCATTTGAATTTACTTAAGTTGAATTCGATTCAAATGAATTGTGTAGAACTCATTGTGTGATATCCCCCAAAATAATTAAAAATACTTTGAGAGGTCAGTAAATCAGTCCTGATATGTGCCTAGTTACCTGCACAAAGTTCCCATAGGCAATAAAAGACAATAGAGCAAAATAAATTTCAATTTTGGATAAGTCATTTCCAGTTTACTAGGATTTTCTAAACCAGTATCTAAGGGACTTGGGACCAAGTTACATAATATGTAAATAATTCTGTGTCATTTTCCTCATTTGAAAATAAGTATAATAGCATTTTCTCTATCTGGAGAGATGATGACATTGTATAACATTTATGAAAAGAAGTTAAAACTCATGAAGCCAGATGCTCGGTGTTAATCTTTAAAACCTGCTTTGAAGTGCATACATAGTAGTCTTTCGGTAAATGGACTATGCTGCAAAGGTTTTTAATTACTATGCAATACTTGACTCCTCTCTCATGTCACATCCAACCCGTCAGGAAATTTCATCAGCTCGACCTTCAAAGTGCGAATCTATACAAACTCTTGATATTTAAAGACATAGTGTTAACTTTTAAAATATAACGGTATTATAGTTGGACTTTTAAAAGTAGTCCTCATCCTTTGGAATTGTATACGGAAATATTTACAAACGAAACATCATAGTTGAAGCTGGGCGATGTGTACGTGAAGGATCATTATGCTCTTCCACTTCTGTAAAGGTCTGAAAATGTTCACAATAAAATGTCAGATCAGGTCATTCCTCTCTTTCAAACCTTTAATTGGATTTTCGACTCACTCAGAGTAAAAGCCAGAGTCCTGAGGACTCTGTCCCCCACGTTCCTCTCCTTACCTACCTCCAACTTCTTTTTTATTCTTTTTTTTTTTTTTTTTTTGAGACAGGGTCTCACTCTGTCACCCTGACATGATCTCAGCTCACTGCAACCTCCACCTCCTGGACTCAAGTAATCCTCCCATCTCAGCCTCCCAAGTAACTGGGACTACAGATGCACGCTACCACATTTGGCTAATTTTCTTTGTATTTTTTTGTAGAGATGGGGTCTCACCATGTTGCCCAGGCTGGTCTCAAGCTCCTGGGCTCAGGTGACCCATCTGCCTCAGCCACCCAAAGTGCTGGGATTACAGGTGTGAGTCACCATGCCCGGCACCTCCAACTTCTTACTCTGTGCCAGCCACGCTGGCCTCTGTACCTCAAGACACCAAGGATGTTCCCACATCAGGGCCTTTTCCCTGCTGTGCCCTCAGCCTAAAATGCTCTTCACCAGGATATCCTCATGGTACTATTCCCTCCCTTATTCAAGACTTTGCTTAAATGTCACCTGTGTAATGGAACCTTTCCCAATTTGTCAATTTGTCCCATCAGACAAATAGATCAATAGTTCACTGATCTATTCCCAGTGCTGATAACAGTACCTGGCATAGAGTAGATCGTCAATGAATATGTGTTGAATGAATAAATGAGCAACGTGGGTCAGCCACCCCATGAAGCTAGCTGGAGGTTTTACAACATCAACAGAGTGAGGTGAGAGCATGGGAGACAAGCCACCATGGTCACTGTAAACCAAGCTGCCAAACTGATTTCAATTACTGCTTACAAGAAGGAAGAACAAGGATCCCATGTGGTGCCTAGGAAGTCAACAAAGTTAATAAAGTAGAGTTTTCTAGAGGCTGAGGATCAAGTATCCAGTAGGAAAGCTGCCCTTTTACTCTTCAGAAATATCTATCCCAGGCCTCGCAGCACAGGCTGACACATTCTAGCCTCTGCACTGGAAGAGCTTCCTCTCATTTCTAGACACTATCCTCTCGTGGTTTTGTCTAGACAGCGGAACCAGAAGCAACCCAAAATCTCTGAATATAAGGCTCAAATTCCCAGCCTGTACCTCATTCACTCTTATCTTCCTACAAGATTTGGCCTTGCAAAGAAGAAAATCAACTGTATATCTTTATTACCCTTATAGGTGGTATTTATAACTTTTTGTATTGAGCTCAGAAATCCTCTTCCTAGTGCTCCTGCTGTAGTCTAAGCATGCTATGCGAAGCAAGATGTGAGCATGCCATGAAGCCAAAGCCAAACCACACGACCAACTTTCAATTCCTTCCCCCACCCCATCCCCGGGGCTTTCTGCTCAACCTGGCTCATGTCCAACTGGGGCAAAATCACTCAGCTGTTACCTAGTCACCTCCACTCCCACCTGCAAAAGCAACCAATTTCCTAAGTACCCCGGAACCCTGGAAAACACATTTGTTTCTTTTTTTTTTTTTTTTTTTTTTTTTTTGAGATGGAGTCTTGCTCTGTCACCCAGGCTGGAGTGCAGTAGCATGATCTCGGCTCATTGCAACCTCCTCCTCCTGGGTCCAAGTGATTCTCCTGTCTCAGCCTCCCAGAGAGCTGGGATTACAGGTGTGTGCCACCACACGTGGCTAATTTTTGTATTTTTGGTAGAGACGAGGTTTCTCCATTTTGGCCAGGCTGGTCTCAAACTCCTGACCTCAGGTGATCCACCTGCCTTGGCCTCCCAAAGTGCTGGGATTACAGGCATGAGCCACCATAACTGGCCAACAACACATTTCTAACCCTCACTCTGGCTCATACTCTCAAACATGCCTTCCATCGTGACTCTGGGAATTCTTTAATGGCCTCAGGTTAGGACTGAGTAAAAGGAAATGTTTTGAGGACCTGAGAATTCTCATTTCCATTCCTTTCCTAAAAAGACTTCAGAGAATTTTCCCCCAGAAAATGGCACAAGTACAGTTAGTTATCTGGCCTATATTCCAATAATTTCTGGAGCATTTCTTTGTCTCACTGTCTCCCATGCATATCCTTTTGTTCACAACATAGCCCTGATTTCTTTACAAATCCAACCACGTATTAGAGAGCCCCAGTCCCACAAGCCTGCTGTAGCCATGAATCCCTTGTGCGGCATGCCATCTCCCAAGCCACCAGAGTCACGATCAAGCTCTACCAAGGCAGCCACCCCCAAAGTGTTGCAACCTGAATAGGTAGAGGAGGGGAGTGCAAATCTCTTTAATGTTTATCTAGATAGGAGGTTTGCTTTTGTCTTCTAAATCTTTCACACTTCAAAAAGCATTTCAGAGATTTATTTCTCTGAAATACTCTTTTCTGAAATCCAATTAAAAAATAAGATAATTTCCCCAAGACAACAAAGAAAGGTGCTATTTTTATAATACTCATGATCTTACTCATTCACAAAAGTTACCTAATCCATAGTTTTGAAAGCCAGAATTCTTTTTTTTCTTTTTTTTGAGATGGAGTCTCGCTCTGTTGCCCAGGCTGGAGTGCAGTGGTGCAAGCTCGGCTCACTGCAACCTACACCTCCTGGGTTCAAGCGGTTCTCCTGCCTCAGCCTCCCAAGCAGCTGGGACTGCAGGTGTGTGCCACTACGCCTGGCTAATTTTTTGTATTTTTAGTAGAGACGAGGTTTCATCATGTTAGCCAGGATTGTCTCAATCTCCTGACCTCGTGATCCATCTGCCTTGGCCTCCCAAAAGCAAGAACTCTTTTTTACCAGATTCTATTTATTGATGTTCCCTTCATACATTGTAACATTTTCCCTTATACTTTAAGTATCCTTCTTCTTAAATGTTAGACCTAAAACCATAAAAACCCTAGAAGAAAACCTAGGCAATACCATTCAGGACATGGGTATGGGCAAGGACTTCATGTCCAAAGCACCAAAAGCAATGGCAACAAAAGCCAAAATTGACAAATGGGATCTAATTAAACTAAAGAGCTTCTGCACAGCAAAAGAAACTACCATCAGAGTGAACAGGCAACCTACAGAATGGGAGAAAATTTTTGCAATCTACTCACTGACAAAGGGCTAATATCCAGAATCTACAAAGAACTCAAACAAATTTACAAGAAAAAAAAACAAACAACCCCATCAACAAGTGGACGAAGGATATGAACAGACACTTCTCAAAAGAAGACATTTATGCAGCCAACAGACACATGAAAAATGCTCATCATCACTGGCCATCAGAGAAATGCAAATCAAAACCACAATGAGACATCATCACATGCCACTTAGAATGGCGATCATTAAGAAGTCAGGAAACAACAGGGGCTGGAGAGGATACAGAGAAGTAGGAACACTTTTACACTGTTGATGGGACTGTAAACTAGTTCAACCATTGTGGAAGACAGTGTGGTGATTCCTCAGGGATCTAGAACTAGAAATACCATTTGACCCAGCCATCCCATTACTGGGTATATACCCAAAGGATTATAAATCATGCTGCTATAAAGACACATGCACACGTATGTTTATTGCGGCACTATACACAATAGCAAAGACTTGGAACCAACCCAAACGTCCATCAATGATAGATTGGATTAAGAAAATGTGGCACATATACACCATGGAATACTATGCAGCCATAAAAAAGGATGAGTTCATGTTCTTTGTAGGGACATGGATGAAGCTGGAAACCATCATTCTCAGCAAACTATCACAAGGACAAAAAAACAAACACCGCATGTTCTCACTCACAGGTGGGAATTGAACAATGAGAACAGTTGGACACAGGGTGGGGAACATCACACACCGGGGACTGTTGTGGGGTGGGGGGAGGGAGGAGGGATAGAATTAAGAGATATACCTAATGTAAAGGATGAGTTAATGGGTGCAGCACACCAACATGGCACATGTATACATATGTAACAAACCTGCACATTGTGCACATGTACCCTAGAATTTAAAGTGTAATAAAAAAAAAGAAAAACAAAAACAAAACCAAAAAATAATAGTCATTTCAAAAAAAATTATCCTTCTTTACAATTAGCAATAATTACAATTAGCAATAATTACAATTATCTGAATGACAGCAATGACATTGTATGTATAATCTAAACCTATGTCATCTATTATAATCAATAATAACGACAAAAATAAGGATGCAAATTCTACATCAGCATGCCTCCTTTACTGGTAGAAAAGCAGGTGGAAATGGGCACCATAACAGAAAACCTCCAGCCTTCAAAAAATTAAGCCCACTAAGCAGAAAGGCAGCATGGCTAGGGCTGCCAGATGTAACCAACAAAAATACAGGATATTCAATTAAATTTGAATTTCAGATAAACAACAAATAATATTTTAGATAATATTGCATGGGACAAGCTAAAATGTTATTTGTTATTTAACTGAAATTCCAGTTTACCTGGGCATCCTATGTTTTATCTGACAAGCCTACATATGATTCTTCTAAGAGAAGGCAGCAGAGATGCACGAATCTGGCCGCAATTACAGATCTGAGCTCAGGACAATAGGAAATCATCACATGTTTAACCATGCTTTTCTCATCAAGAGACAAAAGTCTGTTTTGGACATAATTAAGCAACTTTGAAGATGCACTAAGTCTTGGGCCAGTGGGATATCACATTAGGTTACTGTTCCTGTTTACTAAAATTATGTAGGAGTTTACAAAAAAGAAAAAGAAAAAAGCTAATGAACCTTCTGATTCACGCAGCTTAGGTTACCAAAAAGAAACTCCCTCACCTTTAAGAACTCCTTGGCACAGCATCATGGGGCGTGCAGCTTTCATTTCTCTTTCTCACTTCCTCTCCACCTGCTGGGGCTCTCCTTCATGGAGATTCAATTAGAAAGGTTTAGCTTGGACTTCGGGAAGATTTAAAATGATCATCTTCCAAGGAGAAGACATATTGACTTAGAAAAAGTTACCATTGACCTAATCTTCCTGTGTTTAGCATCATCTGTCTCCAGGGAATCACCAGAATGCAGGATGCTGAGCAAAGCCTCTCAGAGTATCACGAGGGGAGTGAGCTTTGTTTTCAGCTCCTTAGAGGAACTCATTTTGCTGCAACGATCTTGATAGTATTTTCAAAACCAGAAGAAAATACATTTTGGCCTTCAATTTTTCACCGAAAGGAAATATGAAGGACAATCTCAAGAAGTCCATACTAACTTCACCTACCTCAAATTGTTTTGCTTCTACATGTATAAAAGTCATAAAATATTGATATCAAGAACATATTAATTCCTACATTATCTCCTTACAGCATTGTGAATTGTAAGATTTTTTCATATCTCCTTTTACAATTTTTTAACTGACAATTCTAGCAGTTCTTTGACTCATTTAAAAAAAATCCAAGTGAAAAAAATGCTATAGTTTTGTTTAGTTATGAATTCTATCCTGATAAATATATATCTCTACAGAATAAGTTGTGTCATATCATCTTGGTGTAGTACAGTTACAACCCACCAGCCATGCCTTTCTTTAACACATGTAACAGGGACATTAGTTATACTTCCGACATATGGGTCCATCAATTGCCATTCTTATTAAACTTTCATTTCATTTCCTGGAACAATATTAAACTACAAGGGGAAAATTTAATAGTAAACAGTATATAACCAACATCGGGCTTAGTCATTAGTCTCAGAGAAGACACATGTTTTTCAACATGTGGACCAGGTAACTAAAAATGTCTGTCATAACCTGGCTGCTAGATCAAGCACAGATCAAATTATTTTTTTAATTCTGTCAATACTAAAGTGAAATATCTATAATGAAATAATGCAAGTTCAATTTTCACATTGGTGATAGTGGACTAAAAATAGCACCCAACTGCTTCAGAAATCTGAAAGGAGACAGTGTAAGTCTCCAGGGAAGTCTGGCAAGGTCACTCCTAACCTTTAAGCCCTGGAAACAGAAAAAAAGAAGAAAAGGGAATCTTCAGTACCAAAGTAAACAAGGTATGGTTATTAAATTGACAGTAAATAATCTAAATGGAACTATAGGAAATAAGTCATCACTAGAGAACTAACACTGATTTGACACACAGAGGTTAAAAATTCTCACATGAACCATATACCAATTAAACAGATGGCCTGTCTAGACAGGCATGGCTGGGGCATTCACTTTAGCCATCATTATAATGTTGTAGTGACCAGAATTAGGTATTCTGCCATCCTGCTTTGCTTGAGCTTCTACTATAAATGCTAGAACAGTAACAATGAGTATGGCATGGTCTGATGCCCTCCGTGAACAGGAACTGGCCATGCCTCCATCTATTAGGTGTGAGGTAGTGGTCAGGAGTCAGAACAGAGGATCTAGTCCTGGTTCTGTCTCTACCAGCTGGGAAACCTTGGGGGAAGTTCCTTCACCTTTCTGGACTTTGATTTCTTCACCTGGAAAATATAAAAGGTAGGATTCCATCATGTCTGAGGCACCTCCTAGATGACAATACTGTGATTTTATGATGTTATTTGTGCAAAGGGAGGATTGCACCAAATTACACTATAATTTTACCCAGATTTTAAGTTCTCAGATGGGTTTCACATGCAAAGAAATTCCTAAGGTTGCTATCATCTAGTCTTTGTAGAATTTCATTTATTGGCTCCTGATATCAGAAGGAAAAACATCCCCCTACTTAATGGAAAACTGTTTAAACATGCTTTTAGCAAGGATCATAAAAATAGCTATTTCCCATAAAAATAAAAGAAGCAGCCTCGAGACACAGTCTAAGATGAAAGCATTGTCACAACTAAAATAAAGACAAGGAATTAACAAACCAACTGCCAAGTAAATTGATCAGCAACAGAAAAATCCTGTCAATTTCTCTGCATAATGTCATTGGTTAAAAGCTTAAGCTCCAGAGTCCAAATTCTAGATCTAGAATCCCTAATTCTCCAGTACTGGTTGTAAGACCTTGGGCAAGTCACTTCCCCTCTCCAAGTCTTAGTTTCTGCATCCCATAAAATGAGAATAACAATAGTACCAGCCTCTTATGAGAAATGTAAGGTTTAAACAAGATGATCATTAAGGTTTTCGGCAAGGCACCTGGTACATTGTGTTTGAAAAACACTAGCTATCAGTGTTCTTCAAGTTATTTCTCTGATTCTTAACAATTTACCCCTATTTTATTAATTCAATATTCAGCTCTGTAAGTTAGTAAGCATTTATTCTCTCCAAGGAACTGGGCTGGAGCTCTGAAGACTACCACTCAGTTCCTCTTCACAACCTCACCTGCCCTTCTTTGTCTGGCTAAATCCTCATTCTTAAAAAAATCAGTTGAAAGGGTCACTTGCTCTATTAAACCATTTTGACCTCCATATCAATGGACCAAGATCCTCCATCTGGTTAAGTGCCTCTCCTCAATGCTCCTGGCTGTCTCTTTTCTATCACAATTCTTATTCTACTGTTTTTTCATTGTCTATCCACTTGTCATCTCCCTCACTCAACCATAAACTCCTTGAAGACAATGTTCCCAATCTCTGTACCTACCACAAAAGCCAGTACATGATCAACATCCAGTAATGCTTGCTGAGTGAATGAATATGATAAATGAATTAGTAAATCTGTGAAATTACTCTAATATGCTTTATAAGAGTTGTCCCCAACCTTTTTGGCACCTGTTCCATGACCGGTTTCATGGAAGACAATTTTTCCACAGACGGAACTGGGGATGGTTTTGGGATGATTCAAGTGCATCATATTTATAGTGCACTTTATTTCTATTAGTATTACACTGTAATATAAAATGAAATAATTATGCAACTCACCATAATGTAGAATCAATGAGAGCCTTGAACTTGTTTTCCTGCAACTAGACAGTCCCATCTGGGGGTGATGGGACACAATGACAGATCATCAGGAATTAGATTCTCATAAGAAGAACCCAGATCCCTCACATGCGCAGTTCACAATAGGGTTCGCATTCCTATGAAAATCTAATGCTACCACTGATCTGACAGAAGGCGGAGCTCAGGCAGTAATGGAAGCGATGGGGAGCAGCTGTAAATACAGATGAAGCTTCACTTGCATGCCCACCGCTCACCTCCTGCTGTGCAGCCCAGTTCCTAACAGGCCCCAAACCAGTACGAGTCCATGGTCCAGAGGCTGGGGACCGCTGCTCTATATATTAATAAAATCTATTCCATAGAGAGGGAAGACAACTCTATTCACAACTAAAATGAAAGGAATTCTCTGGTGATTACAGTAAAAGTACCGGGAAAAGGTGCTGTATGCACATAATGCACACTGAACAAATGCCAGGTGGAAAATTCACCTGGTAGGGATAGCATTTGAGCTGAACCTTGACTTCTGGGTAGAATCAGCCTAACAGAGATGGAACAAGAAGAAAGAAGGGTACATGGTACAGATGAAGATCACTATGAAGAACAGAAGTAGGAACATGCCATTTAAACATGGCTCTTTCAACAAAAGCTTCTTGTGGTAATGGTAGGAGATTGATTGGAATCAAAGTACAAGGGCTTGATTACCACACCATGGAATACACATGTTTTCTCTGACTGGCCTGAGGTCTTTCATGCAGAGGAAGAACCAGATCAGGTTGGGGAGTATATATGATATATGTATATATATATATGTTATATATATATATGTATATCAGGTATATATATGTGTGTGTGTATATATATATATGTGTACATATACACTTTAGGTAGTACACTCTAGTAGCTTATGATTAATTAGAGTTTGAAAGCTCAAAAGCTGAAAAACCAGTGAGGAACTCCTAACAGCAATAAGAGAAAACTGACCCTGTGTAGAGAAAGGCAAGAATGACATGACAGATATCTGAGAGGAAACTTCTCATCAGTGTTTTTAAGATGTTCTAGAAAATGACCAGTACTGCACTGTTGTCAACTACAGTCATTCAATCTAAGAACTCTAGCAAAAGAATGATTCTACAAGTTACTTGATAACTTTGCTAGCTATTCCCTAATATCAAACACAGGCTTCTTAGAAAAGGGTTGGACTCTTGACAGAAAAGCAACATTGGTTTCATTGATCACAATTGCTGAGCATCAAACACAAAGAACCAAGACCCAGAGAGCCCTGGGACAGGGGTTAATAATCCCTCATTGTGTGGAGCCCAAAACCTGTTAGTCAAGTAGTGTGGGCACTAGAGACCCACGTTCACTTCTCACCCAAACACTTGCATTTATACATATCTCTGAGATTTTGAAGACTTGCTTTCAGCTGCTTATTCTGAGTTCACGTGAGGAAATGAGCGGGCTTGAGGACTGAGGACCAGACACCATGGGCTTATATACCAAGCTGGAGTGCCTGAATGCCACTTTCCTCATCCATAAATTCATCTTCTACAGTGCAAAATTGGACTGGGGAAGCATTAAAAACAGTATTCTATTTATGGAAAGGATTTTGCAAATACGTCAGAGAGAGGACACAAGGAGAGCTTTAATTGAGTCCTCCTCCACATTTAAGACTGGTTCAAGGATTCAAACTTATAGAACTTTCCAATCATGCAGGTGGAAATTTTATGCAATCAACAATTGTACTGATATTTGGGATTTTATAGTTGTATCAACAATGCTAGAGGTTATGTGTACCACTAACAGCCTGAAGTGGTGGCAACTCTCTGATGAACCAGAAGGAAAAAGAACCCTATGAGGGAAGATATGAGGGCTTAAATTACCTTCAGTTATCTAAACACTTAACAAAAATCGAATTATACAGGCTAACTGGCACAGGTGTGTATTTGTGTCCACGTTTTAGATTGCTTCCTAATGTTATCTTCATATCTGGTATCAAAAATCTGCATCTTCATACTCTTCAATCTACCTTCTTTGTATTTATTCCACATCAAATGCAACGGCCAGTCTTGAAACTTATTTTGGAAAGCTGAGGAGTAGAATTGAAAGCTACTGTGATCTTTCTCCCCAGCACTCCTTTTACCCTCTGCTTCTGAAATCCAAGAGGCCCAAGGAAATGAAGACTTAGAAATCTAGCAGACCTGGGTCTGAATAGTGCTCCTCGTGGTTAGAACACAGCAAAACCTTGAGGCACATCACTAGTCTCACTTCCCTCCATGTCTCCATCCTGAAGACTTGGAAATATCCTCCATCTAAAGCTGTAGGAAGAGTACATGAGCTTTAACTGCAAATCAGTGAGAAAAGCCCCCAAATTTGTTTTGTTTGTTGTTTTTCTTAACTACTGACTCAAGGTTCAACCCAGAGCAATTGTCAGAACTGCTGAAATACGGCCTGGCTCTCAGTAGTTTTTTAATCATCTGGGTGATTCTGAAATAATCCTTGATTTGGATATTCCAACCAAGGTGAAAAAGACGTCCTTGCAGATGCTCCCTAAGTACAAGCTTCCAACTCCTTCTTTCTCCCTGTTCCCGTTTTTCCAAATCACAGAACAATTCCTTCCTTGCCCTCTGTACAGCGTAACTTCTCCATAAGCTACTTACCTCAGCTTCAATTAATTCCCTCTCTGGGATTGCTTCAGTCCACAATACTTAATGCCCCTCACTCTTTTTATTGATTGATTAATTTTTACTGATTTGGAGTATCTTTGTTTTTGTTTTTGCTTTTTTGTAGAGACAGCGTCTCACTGCATTGCCCAGGCTGGTCTGGAACTCCTAGGCTCAAGCAATCCTCAGCGCTGGGATTACAGGCATGAGCAGCTGCATGCAGCCAAATTTGAAGTTTTTTTTACAGTTGTTTTGTTTTGTTTTTGTAGCACAGTACCTGGCATGTAATAAGCACTTCAAGAAATACTAGCTTCCTGCTTCCTTTTGGTTGCAGAAGTTTAACTTCTAATCACAATAGGGTATTAAAGTTAGTCACT
Organism: Symphalangus syndactylus; assembly: GCF_028878055.3. Taxonomy (NCBI): domain Eukaryota; kingdom Metazoa; phylum Chordata; class Mammalia; order Primates; family Hylobatidae; genus Symphalangus; species Symphalangus syndactylus. Next base: position 129,548,594 of record NC_072424.2, on the reverse strand, counting down.
TGAAGGCAAAATAAACAAATATAGGGACATTCCAGACTCGTAGAGAATTCCCATACTCACCTTCTTCAGGGTATAGTACTCAATTCCCTTCCGAAGCAGTAATAAAAAATAATGGCTTGCTATGTGCCAGGAATGTTATAAGCCCTAGACATCTATGAATTTGTTTAATCCTCACATCATCCAAATGATGTAGCTTTTACAGATGAGGAAACTGAGGCACACAGTTAAGCAATTTGCCAGTGATGACAACTACACAGGAGTCATGCCAGAATAGAAATATAGCTGCTGGCTCCCAGACCTGTGCTTTCATCACTCTATTATATAGAATCGATTCTCATTATTCATGGTACTCATGTTCTATAAAGTCGCCTCGAACACTGAATTAGCAAATACCAAACCACTGCATTGAGAGGAAAACAGGGTAGTTTCCTGGGAGCCTTTGGTTTACAGCATTTTTGCCAACTCATTAATACATAACCTTGTTTTATATGTTTTTCTGTTAAAAAACACTGTATTTAACATATCCTGTTGATTCACCATCATTGAACTCATGGCCAACAGCACTGTCACTCATGCCTGAACAAAGCTTATCAAACACGTATTTTCTCTTAAGACACGTCAGAGCCTTGCTGCACTTAGAATCCCTAGACAGTACTCCAGGACTATGCTTAGAGGCCATTTTAAACAGCAAAATCATCAACAGGGATTATGAAAATGCAAAATCGTAACACGAAGTAGATCGCAAGAGGGACACTTGTTTATAGTCTGAAAGCTGCAAGGAGAAGTGAGCCTTGCTCAGCCTCAGCTGGGAACATATACGTCAGATAAATTTTTTTGACATTCCACACGTGTCTGCAAAGGACTGAGAAAGCACCGTGAGTATTGACTCGAAGGTTACAAATAAACGTCAGTAAGTCAGCGAATCTGCAAATACAGAATCCGTGAATAATGAGGGCCGACTGTACTTGGAATGCTGTGTGGAGTCCTCTTTCTACTCTTGTTCCTGAGAAAGAGAGATTCACAAACTTCCCACATTCTTCCAGTGGCATCTAAGGATCCCTTCCTAAATGGCCTTTCTCCCAGCCAATAGACTGAAGCAAACCATGTCCCTGATGCTTCCTGCCCACTACCATCCATTCTTTCAACCAACAGCTTCTCCGGGCTTTCGTGTGCCATGCACTTTGCTAAGAGCTTGAGGGAAGTACAGCAATGAAGAAGACACAGTTTCTGTTTGGACCAGTGCTCAGGGATTCCTCCTATTAGAAATCAAAGAGGCTTCCGAAAGCCCTACAATTTTTTCCCTGTAACTAAAGAAAATAGCTTCTCAATGTAACTAAATTTTATCTCATACGCAAATTGGAATGTATACCCTTTCACTCTGAATTGCTTGAAATATTCCAGGAGAAATAAATACAACTCTGTGTAAGGTCTTCTAAAAAAGCAGAAGTCAAAGTCACCAGAAAGAACCTTTAAAATCAACTATGTTTCTGACAATGTTGCTTTCGAAACTGTTAGCCCACCCCTGCAAAATCACCATTGAAAAATACCTTTGTGGTGTAAGTAAGATTAATCATGAATGCACTGAATGTTCAGAAATGAGTGTTTTTGTTTTCGTTGATTAAGTGGGAAGTTACAGTTAGCAAAAATGCCTTGTACACGTTCACATGGATCTAAAACTCCTGAAACCAAGTTTACTGGGAGACAACAGTCAAGACTACACTGTTAGTTTACACATGCAGGAGATTCTGGTATTAGAATCTCACCTACTCACGCTATAAGACTTCCCAGCTGCTAGGTGCAATGCTGTTGCATGAACTGCTGGGAAAACAAAACCACACTTTATATAGTCTAAGCCCTCAATGAATGACTCAATTTGGAATAAGGTAGCCAAATGAATGAATGAACAAACTTTCAAAGAAATTCTACTAATTGAAAATTTCTTCTTTATTTTGTTGAAGCTTCTATCCTCAGAGACAAGAAAAACATCACTTTTTGAAACTTTTAATCTAGTTAATACCCCTCTGAGTTATTACAGCATATTCTTATACTGGCTGAGGTAGGAACTCTGTTTAGCCCTGTTCCAAATTTCATTAAAATAACAGATGAGACAGGTCAATAAAGAAATAAACCAGAAAAGGTGAAAGAAAAATATCTGAGAATACACAGATGGAACAACTAAAACAGAAAAGAAAAAAGAAAGCTTAATAGGGTAAAAGAGGCCAAAAACTCTTTAAAGGGAGTTTAAACTTCTATGTATTAGAAAATAAAGCGAATGAAACAAGAAAATATGAGAATGGACTCAAAATTCTAAAAGACCTGCAGAAGAAAGAGGAAGTACGCCAATGCAAAGATGATTATTTCTAACATCATTTAATTGCAGGAAACTAAAAGAGAACATTGTCTTTTGCTTTCAGGGCCGTAAAAGAAATCCCAAGCTGCCCAACAAGTCAAGGAGCCAAGAAAACTGCCCATGAAGTAGTGCCAGGTATGCACTAGTTGGCTGCTGGGGCCCCTAACTTGCCACTGTTTAGGAACAGGCAGAAGGAGCCTGGGACCGAAGGATGGAAGACGGAACTGGAACCAAGGAGCATGGACCTTAGGGCCCGGCCAGTTCTACGGCTTCTGAGCTGGAGATGAGCATCTGAATAATAAAACTGCAGAGGTCTTCCATTCCTCCTGGGGTTGACAACATTTGGGGAACTCTCAAAAAGAACCCACCTGAGCTTTTCAAGGGCTTATCTGGAAATGTCTAGTTCTGAACATTACTTACTGGATTTTATTAACTTTGAGTGAACTTTTATAATTTTCCCAAGTGTAATTCATAGGATCTCCAAAAAATAGAACATTACGAAACAAAGAAGTCTACTATCTTATTAAAGATGACACTTTATTTAAAGTAGATGTTATAAGAACAAACTAATTTGTCCCTCTAAATAGTTCAGAGGAGAGACAAAAAATTTTCAGTCTTGCTTGGAATTTTGGGTTCTTTTAAATTTTTTGTGTAGCAATTATAGGTACTTAATAAGTTTCTAATATTATTGGTAATATCATTATTAAAATTTTCAGACTATTAAATCAGAATTCTACAACAATGAGCCAAGTAGATTTAAAGGATTGGATTTCTGTATAGGAGGAACATCTCCAGGGTCCATAGGAGGCATCCAGAAATACCACCTACACAAACTGAGACAGAAACTTCATTTCCATCATCATCGTCATCATCAAAATCATGGATCATTACCACCACCATATCACTTACAAGTGGGTTGTAAGAAAGTCATACTCTTTCTTATTTGCCCACGTTTCTTGAAATTATTACTTTATTAAACTACATAAAATTTTGTCAGTTGAGACCAGAATAGTTGTCATTCTACGCTTCCTATATTTTTTGAGGTGATCTAAAAACATACGCATAATTTAAAACATTGTTGATTAATGCAAAAATTTCTTCAGAGTCCCTCCTGATATTACCCAAGGCAGAGAATTCAGCAATTACGGTTTCTTTCCTCATAAGATTAAGGATATTATAAAGGTGCTTCCCGTAACCTCCAGCCCACTTAAATCCTGGGATTTCGGAGATCAGTATGAGCATATTTTAGAGATGAAGTAGCGAACAGCTCAGACATACTTTTTTTTTTTTTGTAAGTGACATTACACGTCAATTCATCGGTGGAGTTTAAAATATAAAACCCCTCCATAACTTTGGTGACCTGCCTCCTTTCCATGAAGTCTCTTACACTTTCGCTTTGGCTGGTTTCAAGTGGCTGCATTTTTTGGATTAATAGAGCATCTTTCTCTGGAGTATGCATTTGGTTCTAAACAAGTGTAGCCACTCTGTTTTCCTTTTTTTAGATAAGCAAACTGAGACAGAATTAAACCAAAAGACTAATTTGCTCCTCTCCATTCAAAGTTGTCTGGAAAAGAAAGAAACGCACTTAGCACGCTGCTCTCTCTACTGGGTTCTTCTAAAGTTACATTAAAAATAATAATGAAGCCACAGGGAGTGGTTAAGATGTATTAATTTCATGCTGAGTACGGATTTTAGAAAAATATAATTAAAATTCATATATTTCCTTATGTAAAATTGTTTACACATAATCAGGGTTTTGACATTTTTTTAAATGTGTCTGTAAAATAAATGTTCTTTATGATAACCTGGTAAGCCAGGCTACAGACAAATGTTGCAGATGGTGTAAAGATTTTACTTAAATTTCACTTTCACAGGAAAAGATTTCATATAATCATCATTCTATATTTATAACAAAATTCCTGACCACTTAAATCTATTATTTCCCTGCTTTTTAGCCTATGAAAGCGCCAAAACAAATATTAACATGTGAGTAAAATAATAAAAACACCTAATGTTTGTTTAGTTTCTATACCACTTTCACATATACAATCTCGCTTAACAAAGTTACTATTGTCTCATCATTCATTAATGGTAAGTCTGGCATCTTTTCTAGTTTTTCCTGGTATCTATGGTTCCTCCCCTTGGCAGTTTCTTACACCTGTCTTACATATCCTTAAAATTATAAGAACCCAAAATTCTCAAACCTGAGAATTTTCCCAAATTATGAATGTCATAGCCTAAGTGTAATCACAAAAGTAAATAACAACTATAGCTAGGGATCCAAATTAAATGAGTGTGAGAAAGAAGATTAGAATAAGTGGCAATTATCCTTCAGGAGCTTTCTTCCAAACAGGTACAAGCCACATGGAGGAGGTGAAAATGAAATGGGGATTGAAGATGTGATTCCGTTTTCATCCGAAAATATGCTCATTCACCAGGGAATGTGTGACTCTTTGGACTATTCTTAGACCAGCACAAAGTGTCAGGTAATCAGTAACAATTTAAATTAATAAAAAAGTAAGATCAGAAAGGAAGGGGGCTGAAATGTTATCTAAGTAAAAGGAAAAATGTATCGGAAACTTGAAACTTAGTCACTTAAATCTCACTTTGGAGATCAGTCTCTATTCAAAGTTGAGAAAGAGTTTTAAATGATTACCAGTGGAAAAATTAGTCATCCAAAATATGCAGACGGCCAGGATACAAATTAGCAGGGCATTGATTTTGATGCAAAAGGTTTATACATTCGCCAAGTTTTTTGGAGAAGTGAGAGATGTCTAACTTTTAAGAATACTGAGTAATAAAACTGAAATAAGCATGCAGCATTAAATTCCTAATTTGAACTTTAAAAAGGATAGTTGATATAGTTAAGCTTCATCTTTAGTATTATTCAAAGTTCCTAAGTTGTTTGAAATCCAAAAAAGGAACCCAGGATAAGATGACTCCCTGTTTCCTTCATCGTGAAATTTTGAGTAATATCTTGCAAAATCTCAGCTTGCCAAGTAACAAATTTATATTAATAACAATTTGCTGGGACATGTGACAATCTTTCTCACATTATTATGTGCCCAGAGAAATTTTATCTATTACATTTCTTCACACATAGATGTGGCTGCATATTATGGAAGAAATGGAAGAAGGTAACCACAGCATCTCAATGCTAAATGATGTGACCTTCACATAAATTCTCTGAACATCCAGTGGGACACTCGGGAGGACAGTCCACATGACAGCACCATTCTACAATAGAAAAGTTAAGAATCAGACAGTAAAACTTAGCCTAACTGACTAAAGACACCAACCTAATTTATAAGGGGAAAATGAAGACAATCAAAATAGCCTTTTGATTTGTATAGGTAAAAACAACCAGCCACTTGCCTGAATTTTTTGTTTTCTACTGAACATTTAATATTTTAGGCCATTAGCTTTCTAATTTTTTCTTTGAATTCAATCCACAGTGAGAAATACATTTTACATCACAATCAGCACACAGAAGCACGTATAATTAAAACAGATTTTCAGGAAACAAAACTTATCCTTAACGAAATACCATGCACCCTGATATTTTCTAGTATATTCCTTTCCATTTTATTCCTTTTAAAAAATATTCTAGACTAACTAAACTGATTTCATGACCCTCTGGGTCATGACAAGCAGTTTGAAAACACTGCTTTCAGCCTCAAAACTTTTGAGAACTACTTAAGAAACTTAAAGTTTCCTAAAAGAGCCCAATCAATCCTTTCCTTTATACCCAGAGTCATTTAAGCAGAAAAACTGAGAGGGGAAAAATACTAAATAACATCTGTCCATATGAAGAACTTGCATAGATGCTTCTTTTCCTTGCTGGATAATAACAGGTAGAATTCTAACAAAAGAAGAAAGATAATCCAGGAAATAAAACACAGGAAAAATCATTCTAAAACTGAATTTCCACACAGAGTCCCATTTGTGCAAGTTTTTTTTTAATTTTTAAGTTCCTTGTCTCTTTTTTATTATTCTAAGAGTGTTTGAATATCATGTAATGCAAAAGTGTAAAATAGGGCATATTACACTGATACTACTTATCACTGGGATGATGAACAATTTTGAATAAGATGCGATCCCCTCTGTATTTGACCAGGTTCACTTTGTAATTATTAGCAAGGCAGTAAATAATCTACCAAGGAGCAGTCTCATTAGTGCCCATTGAAATTCAGCAGCATTAATTTGCAATAAAAGAACTGAAAATTAAATAGGGAAGAAAATGGTTTCTGGAGTCCATCATAAGGTTATGGAATTCACATCATCCCAGTGCCTTCCTTCACATCAAGCAGTTTTAAATGTTGTGTGGAATTAGACTTAATCGCTGTACTTTGTTCTTCCATTTTAAAAAAAAAAAGGTGGGCAGAAGAAATCCTTTTTCTCTGTTTTAACCCTAAATTAAAACAAGTAAAATTAATTTGAAATATGCCAACTTTTAAAAGTTTTGTTCATTGTTTGTCTTTTAAGTAAAGACAGCTTGGATCTGCGTGGCTGTGGGATGCTCTAAATTTCTCTAAGGCGGCTGAAGATGCACGCTGAATACCCCCAGAATCTGCCCTTCAGTATCCTCTGGGGCCAAACTGCACCTTAGTCCACCTTCCTTCTGCTGTAAATATCCCCGGAAACAGAATACTGAACAAAAACTGGTCCACGGCTTACAAGGCAGAAAGATATAGGGACACCAGTCCGGATACCAGTGTACAGTTGGGAAATGCCTAATTTAGCACCCAGCCATGTGGCGCCCTGAAGCTTCCAAACCCAGTCCGGGGTACACCTGTCCTGTGGCCACCTAGGCAGGTGTTCACCAGAAGCGCCCACCTAATCCCTCTGCAGGCCCATCAGGAAAAAAAAAAAAAAAAAAAGGAGAAACTGGGCAAGAGAAAATGGGTGCGAGAGGAGAGGGAGAAAGAACAAATCTTGTCGGGAAAAAAATTAAAATGAGGACACACAACCTTCGCCATTGAAGTCACAAAGTGGTCTCTTGTGTCCTGGACCGGTCGCGCTCCTTCCACAGTGGCTGCGAGGCGCAGACCCCGGCTGACCCGCACGCCACTCCGGGGCATTCTCCCCGGGTGGGACAGGCTCGTCACTGCGCTGGCAGGAGATTATTTTTAAGCACTTGTGCTTCCATATGGCTTGTTTTAAACTCGCGGGACACCTACAAATTTCCGGCTGTCAGAAGTCACATGCCAGCAATCCGCTCCAGCGCGGACTCAGCCAGCTAACTCCGAAATCAGATCCATTCAACTCCCAATCGCTCTCTAAAGCCCCAGGACGTGGGGTGGGGAGGAGGGGAAAGCGGGTGACAGGAATCGCTTCCCAGAAAGTCATCATCATAGCTGACATATTTCCAATCAAATAGTCTAGATGAAAGGAAATTTGGGGAGCACGTTAAACAAAAACATTAAAAGGATAAATAAAACTCTGCTGAGCTCTGCTAACTCCAAACACCCCCAACTTTAAATGCCAAGAGCGAGACCTTCCCAAGTGACTCAAAGCGCCCCGTGTTTATTTGCCTGGAGGTGTTTTCCCCCACAAATAACTGCTGCTTTGTCTGGTTTTCCAACGTGTGTTTTGTTAGGAAGCCCGGGGCTTTCGGGTCTGCCTCTCGCACGGACGGTAAGTGGGTGGAGAGCACGTTTTTTTCAGCTGCCCCGCGAGAGAACTCGACTCTGAACGCAACGCGGGCTGCACGCAGAACCCCCGGGCTGGGCCGCGCGCCCCGGGCTCCCTGCGCGCACCCTCGGGTCGCGCGTCCCGCGGCTCCCGCGGCTCCTTCGGCTCCCCCTTCTCCCTCCCTGCCTCCCTCCCTCCCGCCGGGCGCGGCGGCCACCCCGACGGGAGGCGCGGGCGCGGGTACCTGTAGAATGCCGGCGGGCCGGCCTCGCGCACCGTGTAGCCGCTGGGCTCGTTCTCCAGGTAGTAGGGCACCTGCTGGCCGTGGGGCTGCAGGAAAGGCGACAGCTGCGGCGGCGGGTGCAGTAGCATCAGCGGGCTCGGAGACACGCTGTTGAGTGGGGGGAAACCCCCCAGGCCGCTGGAGCCGAACGCCGCAGCCTCAGACCCGGGGCCGTAGGGGAGGCCGGTCTGACCGTAGACCTGCGCGTTGGCGGCGGCCGCGGCGCTGAACTCGTAGGCGGCGCCCTCGGGGTAGTTGTACACGGCGGGCTTGCTGCTGTCCACGTACACCTCGCCCAGGGGCCGCTCCAGGGGGATCTTGAGCTGCGGACGGTTCAGGGGCTCCAGCTCGTTCCCTTGGATCTGATGCAGTAGAGCCATCCCGGATGCTTTGGTGTGGAGGGTCATGGTCATGTCCGTGGCCGCGGGCAGGGTGCAGACCGTGTCCCCGCAGGGCAGAAGGCTCAGAAGCCGGCGGGCCACCTGGAAAAAGAGCACAGCCCGAGGTTAGAGGCGACGCAGCACATGTCCCGCTGAGACGCGAGCTCTGGCCCCGGCCCTGCCCCGGGAGCCTGTGGGTCCGGTGGAGCCGGGCGACCCGACGGGAGCAAGTGCAGTCCCAGGACTAACGCCCTCCGCCAGCTCCCGGGCTCCCAGGCCTCCAACTTTAAGTACTGGTCTCCCGAGCTCATATGCATTACAAAGGTGCTGGAGGACGGCCAGGGACTGTTGCCTTGCCCTGACATTGGCTTAAACATCACTCCAGGCACAACTCGATTTGGAGCGATCCCAAAGAGCAGCTTCCCTGAACTTTACTTTACTTGTCGTCGCTGCTGGATAGAGGCTGAGTTTCACGGCCAGGGGGCGGGGGCGCACGAGGATCTGCTAAAGGTGGCCCAGGGAAGACTGGGCTTAAAATAAACGCGAAAGACGAATCCAGGGGCCAGCTTTCTCTAATGTGCTGCCTTATGTGCCCCGTGCCAGACTCCGATATATCTCTGTTTGTCTCTCTTTCTGTTTGATTCCCCCTCCTCGTTGGCTAGAAATACGTAGTGTGTACATAGGATGACCCTGGGGAGGACTACACTGTAACTGAGATAGGGCAGATAGAATGGGGTGTGCGGTTGCATAGGCAGCCAGCCACAGACAGCTATATTTAGCAGCTGGGGGAACTGACAGGGGGCATCTGAGGGGAAGGGGGCGGAGATTCAGGGTATACATATAGGAAGAGCTGCATTTTGCCATCAGGAGAATGCAACCTGCCAGGACCTCAGTTTCTTCCTCTGCAAAATGCTCCCAAAGTGGACCCTTCCACAACCTTCTGAGATTCTCTCAGCCTGACTTGTGTGTTTATGTTGGACCATAGTACTGTACTTGGTCCCATTAGGAATTCTCATGTGAAGGATGATTCAGAAAAACCTTTGGTTAGGGCGCACATGGGTGTTCATGCCTTCCACAGGTTGGTTATGCAACCAAAACTTCAGAAAACTGAATATAAAATGTGACCTTTTCATACCAAACATAACCTCAGGTCAGGAACCAAAGCTTTGGCCATTATGTTATATTGTCGGTCTGGTCCAGCTAACAGATTTTTAAAATGCATTTCTGCATGTCTATCCTTTGGTCCTACAACTCGATCTTCTCGGTTCACTTGGGCTAGGATATGCAGAAACAAATATCCAGATGAAAAACAAATAGAAAAAAGTTTTTAACTGAATTAAAAGTTCAGCACACACACACACATACACACACACATATATGTACATGTATACATATTAAGGAGACAAAAAATAGGTGAAGTATATCATGCATCTATAATCTTGGATAGTTTATACTTTTTAATAAACTTCCTTTGCTGCAGCCTAACAGACTCTGATACAACTATCAGTACTTTGTTTTAATTGCTATCCCAAACACCCGACAGAGTATCTGACAAAGTGTTCATGGTCTGTCTAAATGCCAAGCTTACTGTTACTAAGAGTTACATTTTTGAATATTTTATATCAAGTATACATTTTGTCTAATTCTTACAAAAACAGACCATTGTTGGACAATATGCAAATGTAGCTGAAGCCAAAATAGAGTTTAGCATTAATGACTATAGATTGTCAGCAAATAAAGGGTTAAAAACACATTAGGTGCATCGCAGATATTTCCCTTTATGTCCAGCAATCATTACTTTCCAAAGCAATTTTTTACAGATGATTTAATTTCCATAAATCACACTTTCAATTTTCAAATGCCTTTTTAAAACACATGCAAAAAGCACTTCATAGGGCTCTTAAAACATCTGAACCTGCCAAATTATATGCAAATGGCACAAAGAATCCTACAAGTCCTGAAAGAAAAAGGAGACACACATACCCCCACGGAGAACAGCAATCCTCATCTCCCTGCTAGGATACAGACACTTTCCAGAAAGGTAAGTTGCTTTCTCAAAATGCTAAAGCTACAGAGAGAGAAATCAAAACAAGCCTACCCTGCTGGATCAAGAGCGTCTTTCCAGAAATGTTCCATGGGCTTGTAGAAGTCAAGGGCCGAGAGAGTGAGAAGGAAGGAAGGAATGTGCTCGCATGTGCGAGTGGCTCAGTGTGTGAACTAGGCAGAGAGCGTGTGTGGATGTGTTTGTGCGTGGAATGGCAGGGATTCGGGAAGCAGCCAGTAGGCAGGGCACTTGGCAGCCCCTCCCGGCAGACACGCAGCTGGGCTACTGCACAGCGCTGGATGAATGGCAGTGGGGAGTGAGGGGAGACTTGCTGTCTGCACACAGGGAGCAGCGTGGCACAGCCAGAGAAAGCTGTACTGGGGAGGAGAAACCCCAGCCCCCTTGCCCCTACCCTTGGAGGCTGGAAAGTGCCCTATGCTTTCTGCTGCCACCCCAAGCAAGAGGAAAAACAGGCTTGCTGTGAATCATAGTCTTACGGCTAAAATAGAATGCCAGTCAAAAGTGTATGGATATCAAGTTTATGAAATAGGACATGGGTGGTTTTTCCGAAAGAATATAATTTAACAATAAAAGCCTTCTGGGATACATGTGGATCAAATGCCTTACTGGCCCTAGCCCCCAGTCTCTGAACAGAGGCATTGCCATGCCTCCGATTGCACCAGGAAACCAGACTTCGGAATAAATGTTTTGGCATTCTAGGGATGTGTTTCCAGCTGAAATGTAATACTCCTCCACTTCGTTAACCAAACCCACAAACCTTTCCACGAATAGCTCAGTTGACTGCTTTCTGTAAACAAGTGAAAAATACGTATTATTAAAAGCCTAGGATATGAACATAAGATAAAGGTAGATACCTTTGTTTTAAACTGATTTTAGGATTTCGAGTTGCACTGACCGTGATCGGGAGAGAGGTCTCTCATTTCTCAGTGGCGTTCACGTGGATCCACCTCTTGACCACTTTCTCAACTATTCTCTCGGCCATAGTACTAACACGCAATACTGAGGTGCTCCTAGAGTGCCCACGCTCAGGGTCCCAGGACACATGACACCCAATGGAGCCTTTGTTGCCAGACATTAGTCACCACCTTGGATATTAAATGACTCTAATCACAATGCCAGGAGTGGCCGGTCTCTGGCCCTGGGACACTATGCAGTTACTGAGAGATTTATGAGTGGCTCCTGAGACCAGTACAAAAAAGAAATAGAAAGTCATAAAAATGTTACTGATGCCATCATGCAAATACATGCTTTTGTGCTTTGAAAGACCCCCAATATTGCAGTGTTTGAGCACAGGAGAGCTCTCTCCATAGTCAGTATTGAAAATAAATATTGGATATAAATAAATATTGAAAAGAGAGTCTGTTACCCTTTGTTGGTGACAGTGGTCCCTCCTGTCGGTCAACAATGGCCACCCATGCTCTAGACCAGTCCCAAAAAAAAGCAAGAGTATTCAGGGAGGGAGGAGAGAGGAACAGGGGAAAGGAGAAAGAAAGGAAAGGGGATCTGCAATTGTTCACTATTGACATAGGAAGAATAAGAAGGTTGGCTGTCTTCTCATAGGCTTTGATTGTTCGGAGACTTACAATCAAAGTTAGCCCAAGAAGTTCAATAAAGGCAGTTTTCTTAACCACTTTCTTCCCAGCATTCTCTTCCAAACTCGTCTTGGTGAGCCTTATCCCTGGGCTTGGTGAGCATGGGTGGGAAAGTATACTGTGCTACGCCGACTTTCCTCTTGTGCCTTTGGCAAAAACTTCACTCTTGGGCTCCCAGTTCTCTCTGCTTCCTTCCCTACCCTCTCATGCTGGACACACACACTCCAGCCATGACTTACTGGCTCTCTCAGGTGAAGAAGGGTAAAGATTGATCTGGCTCCACCGTTGAATGTATTTCCAGCCCCATGTTTCCAGCAGTCTGCTGGGCATTGCTGACTTGTTTAAATATGAGTCACCATTCTCAAACATGGTGTTCCTCTCAACTTCCCTCTGTCTGTGCCCAGCATTACTGTCTCTCCAGTCACCCAGATTAAAATCTCACTGTCTTCTTCAAGGGCTGATTTTCCCTTGCCTTCCAAACCTAATCACGGGGCAACTCCTGAGCCTTCTAGCTTTACAATCTCTCTTTTTCCACTGCATTTCTGCCACTCCCTTTGAGACCTATTACCTTACCTGTCCTAAGAGCCTCCTAAGGACCTCTCTACCCTTTCCTCCCGGACTTCATCCTAAACCCTGTGACCTGTTTACTTTCTTGGATTTTTTTTACTGCTGCAGGATCTATCTTGACATGACCTAGCTCTGCCTTTAACCCAAATCATAGCTTCCCCCATGAGTTCAGGGTTTCCTCTCTGCCCATAACAATCCTTCTTAGTCCATTTCCTCCGACTGTAACCTATGCTTCAGCCAAGCAAAGTTTTAATACTCCAAGAACTCAAGGCTTTTCTTTTCTTCTACCTTAAATCCCCACTTTCTTGGCTTGTCAGGGGAAAGCATGCCTCTTTTCATAGGTCCAGCCCAAATGCTACCACATTCATTATTCCTTCCTTTAGTCTCTATTCAAAGAAAATTTCCTCTCCTCTGAATTCTAGTAGTAGTTATCATGCATTTATCAAATTCTTCCTGAATTAGAGTTATTTATCTGTTTTTTTATCCCCTCACGCTGCTCATAAGCTCCTTGAGGACAAGGTCTGGCTAGAATTATTTGGGAATTATGAGCACCTAGCAGTGCCCCTGGCCATGTTAAGTCATCAAATGTTGGTTAATTTATTGATATAGATACTTAAAAGGACAATGTAATATTATAGGTGTCTGGATTACTATCTCTAAAAGTTAACTTTCCATGTGACATTCTACCATTTTTTTTTTTTTTTTTGAGACAGAGTTTCACTTTTGTCACCCAGGCTGGAGTACACTGGCGCGATCTTGGCTCACTGCAATCTCTGCCTCCCAGGTTCAAGTGATTCTCCTGCCTCAGCCTCCCGAAGTAGCTGGGATTACAGGTGTCTGCCACCACACCCAGCTAATTTTTTTGTATGTTTAGTTGAGACAGGATTTCACCATGTTGGCCAGGCTGGTCCTGAACTCCTGACCACAGGTGATCCGCTCACCTCAGCCTCCCAAAGTGCTGGGATTATAGGCATGAGCCATCGTGCCCGGTCCATCCTACCATTTTCAAAACTGTTTTTGCTAGAAGATTATCTTTGTATCTTCATGCCAACTGAGGCCATAAAGTCAAAATTTAAATTCATACAATCTCGAGGCTTAAGTCTGCAATTCTTGGCAGCATGATTCACAAGAGAGCTCTGAATTTTTAGTTCATAAGCAGATAATACTATGACCAAACATAGCTTCTTCTCTAGATCCATTAAAAGTGTTTTACATTTACAAAAACATTATTCTTCCAAAAGAAACATGAAAGAAAATAAATGTGGAACTATCTCCATAATAGCTTATACTACTAGAAATGGTTCCTTCACTCTGAGACGTGAAGGTTTGGCTGTGTTCAAACTTCTTATTGTACTGATTATAAATGCTCTGTTTGGAAGCTTATTTTTGAGCATTTATCTGATACCATCAATTTTCCTCTAATGTGGAAAAATAACGAAGAATTTCCCTTTAAGTTTCTGCTCATTTTCATAAATAGTTTGGTCACTTATTTTAAGGGTTTTTGATTAGCTCCTAGACTTTTCTCACCTGACCTTGAGTTTTTGTTTTTTGAAGCAAAATTTATATACAATGAAATACATGTATCGAAAGCATACCATTTGATGAATTTGACAGATGGATATGTCCATGTAACAATCATCCCAATGAAAGTATAGAGTATTTCCATCACCCCAGAAATTTCCCTTTGTGTCCCATTCTAATAAACTCCCAACCCCTCTAGGCAACCATTGTCCTGATTTCTATCACCATCTGGGCCAGGTGGCAAAATAAATCTATGATCTCTTTGGACCATGATCTCTTACAGATTGAAGTGCATGTACCGCATTTCCTACCAATGGCCCAGCCAGCAAAGTGCTGGGCATGCAGGTTACTGGGCATCAAAGGACAGCGCTATCCTCTTCTCAGTCAGACTCCTCTTACTGCAATGGGACCCTCAAGGCCATAGAATTGTCCTAACACTCTAGTCATGAATCTTTTTAAGTACAATGGCTTTTAACATGATCAAGTTTTACCCAAGTCTGCAAGGGTACACATTAACAAGAAGCCAAATGGAATCAGTATTCTTTAACATGTTTTTAAACAGACTTTTCTTTCCCACTATCTCTCCAAGGAAAAAAATGCATGATTTGTGACCAAGAATCAAGCCAAAGACCCTGACTCTCACAAAGCCTGTGATCTCAGATCCCATTTCCTGGCTTCCCACCCAGGACTTGATGAAGACAGTTTGAATTTTTCAGTTGTCAGGCAGCATGACTGTTCTTGATTATGAGTCAATGAATGATTTGGATTTAACTTGCAAGCTTAATAGAATTTAGTAACTTTTATCTTACATTTTCTGGGAAAATTTCTTTTTAACAATATTTTAGGATCTTTTTATATAATGTACCTATGTTGCTTGTAGTAGAAGACAATTTAGAAAGTACTTTCACTGTAAGTGCCATGAGTGATACAAGAATTCCAATTATTCCAATTGTTGTTACACCGTGTCCCTCTCCTTCCCTTTATCTGTTGTTTACTTGAGGAATTTCATTGCCAGCTTAGAGTATTATTTCTCTATGAAGAGCAATATCTAGATTGTGCCTAAATTCACTTAGATTCAGATAGTCCTATCTAATGTTAAGAAGGGCCTTTACACACACACACACACACACACACCACATAATCAACCAAGAACCATCCCCAATTTCAGAGCCAGCCTAGCCAAATGATTTTTTTTAAAAAAGACAGAGGAGATTTGAGCAGTTTAGCATTTTCAGCCTTTCAGCCTTTTCAGCTTTCTTCCAATTTTGTGACCACGGCACCCTCCCATTCTCCCTAAGCATCCAGGAATTCCGTGCTTGCAAGAGTTCCTCCCTTCTCCCAACCTGCTCCATGACAATCACACTGTGGAGGGAGTAATGCATTCATAAGCATGCCAGTGAATGACTCATTCATTCAATTCACTCAAAAAAATATTGATTAGCTGCATTTACCAGGACCATTTCTAAGTGTGGAGAACTGTTTTGGTCAGCTCAGGCTACTATAGCAAAATACGATAGACTGGGTGATTTAAACAACAGTGATTTATTTTCTCAGTGTGGGGTGGGGGTGGGTCCTGGAGGAGATAGAAGGAGGACGACAGAAAAAGAGAGAGCTCTTCTTGTAAGGCCACAGTCCTATCAGTGTAGGGTCCCACCCTTATAACATCATTTAACCGTAATTACCTCCCAAAGACCCTATCTTCACATACAGTCACATTGAGTGTTAGGGCTTCAATATGTGAATTTGGGTGGGTAGGGGGGCATAATCTGGTCAACAGCAGGCATCCCAAAATAAACAAAACAAAAACCTCTGCCCTCAGAGAGCTGACTTCAGGGGCTTAGCGTTTAGTCCTATTACAATGGCCCTTCCTGCTCAGGCTTTTCCGAGAGCCCCTCTTCCTCTCCCTCCTCTCAGGTGTGGGTACCCCAGGATTCAGCCCCTAGACTCTCTTCCCTCCTCTGCATACCTTCTCCTGGATGATCACAACCCACTCCTTGTGTTTTTACTTTCATATATACATTGAAAACTTCAAAATAGAAATCTCCAACCAACCTCTCTTTCCTGACTAGGAAGTCCACATTGCCAGGTACCTATTAGACATTTTTACTTACATGTTCATTCATTCAATAAATATTTATTAAGCTCCTCCTATGTACTAGCTACTTGAAGCTCAACTTGTCCAAAAGTAACTCAAGAGCCAAAGAACTTGAATTACTATCCTCATTTATCAAGAGTCCCCACCCTCCCCGACAGGTTCTATGCTCCTCCCATACTGGATTTCTTTTAAGCTCCTCAGTCCCTCTGGACTCTCTCTGGGTCTAAATATTCATGTATGCAAATTACTCTACCTGAAATCTCCCTCCCATCCCTTTTCCTCTGACGTAATCCTACTCATGCTTCAAGTCTCCCTTGAGACATCATAGCCACCAGGAAGCCTTCCTTGATTTCCTATTAAGTGCTGCTGCTATAAATGCTCATATCTCCCTAAACATTCTCATTATACTACTAATCATGCTGTTGGATTTCCTATTTGTCTCTCTGCTTCCCCAAGTTGGCCTGTAAATTCAAAAAGGGCACACAAGGACTGTGTTTTCCAAAGACACTAGTCCAATGTGAGCACAATCCCTGATGTGTAGTTGTAGTTGGCCCCAAACAAATACTATTTGAACAACGAACTTGTAAACTCCTTCCAGACATCATCTCTGCATTAACTGACATCCTCAATGATTTACCTCGAAAGAAGTAACTATAATAACTGAAATTTAGAACCGGAGCTTGGAGGACAACTGGGAAGCAGATTCATATTTTCTAGAACAACTCACATTCTTTTCACATAATAGACAATTAGAATGAATGTTTCTTTATAAGTTGTTGAGTCCAAACTCTTCATTGCACTTATAAAGAAGTTGGGGCCCTGAACAACACAGGAGACTTGCTGAAGGTCATGCAGCTTGAAGAACTGGACTAGAATCTGTGTCTCCAAACTTAGAGTGCCTCCTTCTTTCTATCCCACCCTCAGCCTCTCTGGGTAGATGCCGCATTCTTCTGACTTTTAGTGTGGGCCTTGCTCAGCTTAAATAAAATTAAGGGACTAATTGGTGGCTCAATGAACTATTCTTAGAGTCTCAAAAATTCCTAAATCTTTGGAAACTACGACAAGACTGCCTTCACGTTCCCAAATCACTGATAAAGAAATGGGAAGAGCTTGAGAACATAAGTTAAAAACATTGAAGCAACTGTGTTCAAAGACATAATTTGCTTTTTGAACATGAAGAAATGAGTAATCTACCTTCCATTCATTACTCATCAGAAGAGAGTTCATTTAGATCTCATGCTTATAGCTGTAAAATTTGAACTGAACATTCTAGCTAAAGAAAAAAATTAAACCCTTCCTGTATCTGCTAAATTGTACAAACTTGCAAATATAATACCTTTAACAATAACAGCAAAAAACCCTACTTGTTTTATGTGATTTGATACAGTTCAATTTCCAAAAGAATCTAATTTGAAAGATATTGAAGCTATCATACTCATTGGGCAAACTATTCTGTGATCAAAAAGTGCTAGCCTTCCTAAAAACCAGCCTTTTAAAAGAACTGGAAAGATTATCAGAAAGAACATAAACATTCAAAGACCCAAAAGAATTTAGTGTAAAACTTTTGGTTGATAATTGAATAAAGACATCACTTTTAGTGACACTTGCCAGTAGGTTTTTGTACCATAAATCCAGAAGGTAACAATAATTCCACAAATTCTTATACCAAATTCTAATAAATGGCTAATGGCACAAATTGTAAACTTGTTCCCTTTTCTCACACTGCCCCTTCTCCATTTCCTGTCCTGAATTCGAATCTACTTCCTTATCATGCTGGCAATCTCATCTCTTCATTGAGGGCTTTCCAAGCCAGCCCTATCCAACCTCTATTCAACATGGGTCACATAGTGAAACCCAGAATTCTAATCAAAACTCACAGCAGAAAAAAAACACCTGGCCAGCCAATGTGTTCTGCCTTACATATATGTCCTCAACTCTCTCGGCCTCCCTTTCCAACAGGCTCAGTCACTGACACTCCTTCCTCAACACAGCCTTCTTAGGCCTCACTTTCGGCAGTGTACCCAGAGTTCAAGATGTACAACTGTCCCACCCGCTGAATCCTCAAGTCATCAAAATGCCAGTTTGTTCAAGGTCTTAATTTCAGTCTGCAGTTTATAGGAATGCATCTGATTAATTTCCATTCCCACCTCATATGTAGGTATTTGAATTTTAAAAATGGAAATTATATTAAACTAAGAAAATCCCTACTTAGAGAACTGACAAAATACAAAAAAGAAGACATAGGACGTGGGAGGACCCAGCGCCACGCAAAGCATATTCTGCTCCTTTCTTTCTCAAGAGGCATGAAGATTCAAAACAAGAATGAGCTCTATCAAACCATCCCTTGTTAGCCCCTGGAATGCCTAAGTAAGTTGTTCTTCACATCCCTCCTCCCCCTGCAGGGATCATCGTTGTTCTTATGTAAGCAATCAATCATATGTAATAAACAAGCACAAGCAATGCCTGAAGGTAGACTTATGGATGTCATGGAACATATTCAACAGCAGTCAAATCAGATAGGCTAATGATTTTCCCAAAGGAAAAATGAGGAGAGAGTATTCCAAACACCAAAAATTCACTCTCTTGCTACTTGCAATGCTGGAGACAGAAAATACAAAAAGGAATAAAGTTCTTTCTAAGTCCTAGTGTAAAATACCCAAAAGTTTAAGTCT
This sequence comes from Symphalangus syndactylus, assembly GCF_028878055.3. NCBI lineage: Eukaryota > Metazoa > Chordata > Mammalia > Primates > Hylobatidae > Symphalangus > Symphalangus syndactylus. The sequence continues at coordinate 129,529,435 of NC_072424.2, read as the reverse complement.
AACAGTCCCATTTCCATTGGCTTTTCTTTCATGCAAAATGTGATCTTTGACCCCTTCTGGCATGCTGGTTTAGCTTTCTCAAAATGGACATCAGAACGACTGAACTAAATATAACTCTTGCTCAATCAGTCTGGACATGCTTATTCTTGGAAATAAATGCTACATTCATTCAAACAAATGTTTTCCAATCAGCCCAGATTCATCCTTCACTGTGTGCTTAACAGACTTTCTCACCTCTGCCCATGAGACCCGGTTACTTTTTGGGTAATCTAGCACTAGCTAAGTAGCCAGTAACACTTGTAACCCCAGTAATATGCTCTTCACTTTGTTGAAAGGAATTACAGCAGAAACTCTGAACTATAACCTCATGAGTCCTAGCCTATGCTCCCTTCAGATCTCACTCACAATGACTGTAGTAGCATTGTGTATATTCTTGAGAGCTTTGTAGTGGATCACCCCAACGTATAGGTTGGGAGGAAGGTGGTTGGCAAAGGGAACTAGATTGGCACAGCCTCTTTCAGAGCTAGGTTGATGGTGAAGATGATTTCTGTTCACTCTGAACTACTGCTATATGAACATGATCACCAGTTCTGGAGACTTTTCATTCAGACTGGTTTGACAACCACCAGTTTTAAAAAGGGAAATAATATTAAACATTCTTTCTAGTGTTCTTTACTCGTAATCTCTTTTCTCAGCCCTCACCAGAAGCATAAGGTATTTGGTTGGTGCAAAAGTAATTGTGGTTTTTGTCATTAAAACTAATGGCAAAACCATTACTTTTAAAATTACTTTTAATGGCAAAAACCACAATTACTAATAAATCCTGATGGCTGTTAACTGAACATCTATCAAGTGTTTTACAGATGCCATTTCATTTTAAAATTGTATTTTATTTACTTTTGATATATAATGCAGTTGGTGCTTTAAACTTGAAAAGATATTTTCAAAGCCATAGTGGGAAAATCTTTCACCTCTGCCTGCAACCCACCAATTTTCCCTCTCTGGAGACAACTGAGGTCACCAGTTTTTAAATTTCCTTCCAGAGATATTCTATGCATATTGAAGAAAACACACACACACGCATTCTTCCACATCCCTTTTTAAAAGACCCAGATAGTAACATGCACCTTATTTGTGCCATATTTTTTTTGTTTTTATTAGCAATATATCTTGGATATCTTTCTATTTCACTACATAAACATCTTCCTCATTTTTTTTTGTTTTGTTTTGTTTTTTTTGTTTTTTTTTGTTTTTTTTTGAGACAGAGTCTCACTCTGTCACCCAGGCTGGAGTGCAGTGGCCCAATCTTGGCTCACTGCAAGCTCTGCCTCCCAGGTTCACGCCATTCTCCTGCCTCAGCCTCTCAAGTAGTTGGGACTACAGGCACGCGCCACTATGCCCGGCTAATTGTGTTTTTTGGGTTTTGGGGTTTTTTTTGTATTTTTAGTAGAGATGGGGTTTCACTGTGTTAGCCAGGATGGTTTTGATCTCCTAACCTCATAATCCACCCACCTCGGCCTCCTAAAGTGCTGGGATTACAGGTGTGAGCCACCGCGCCTGGCCACACCTTCCTCATTCTTGATGACCGCATAGTATTCCATGCACAGAGGAATTCTAGTTTATTTTACCAGTTCCCCATTAATGGCAATCAGGTGTGTTCCTAATCTTTTACAATTATCAACAATGCTACAATTAGTAAATTTGTACATAAGTCAATTTGCACATGAGTAAATATGTGCAATGTTAATTTTGGTAGATGTAACCAAATGCCTTCATAGGCCTGTACAATTTAAACTCCCATATCCTTACAAATATGATGGATCTTTGAACTTTTTGACACTTTTCAAAATAGTATCTCTCCATGTAGTTTTAACTGACAGTTTTTTACTATGAGTGAGGCCAAGTAATCTATCTTTCCAGATTTTTTTTTTTTTTTTTTTTTTTTTTGAGATGGAGTCTCACTCTGCCGCCCGGGCTGGAGTGCAGTGGCATGATCTCAGCTCACTGCAACCTCTGCCTCACAGGGTTCATTCGATTCTCATGCCTCAGTCTCCCAAGTAGCTGGGATTACATGCATGCACCACCACACCCAGCTAATTTTTGTATTTTTAGTAGAGGCGGGGTTTCGCCATGTTGCCCAGGCTGGTTTCAAACTCCTGACCTCAGGTGATCCGCCCACCTCGGCCTCCCAATGTGCTGGGATTACAGGCGTGATCCACCACACCCAGCCCTTTTCAGACATTTTTGTTTGAACATTATACTTCCTAGTGGTTGTGTGATCTTGGATAAATCAAGGTCTTTAAGCTGAATCTATAAAATTGGGGCAATTTCCACCTCAAAGAGTTGTTGCAAAGATTAAATGCAATGATGTAGGAAATGCAAGTTCTTCTTGCTATTTTGCTCCATTATTTTGACAGTAGTTGACAGTTCCCGGGGCCCCAGAAGCACAAGCTAATAATGAATGAAAGGTACTGAGAGTGTGATAAAGGTCAGAATTGTGTGGCCCAAAGGTTTTGGACAAAATAAAGAGGTGTCGTTGAAGTCGTGCTTACTATAATTCCAAAATGACAGTTTGCTTGACACATCATTGAAATTTGGTACAAATCAGCAATGTTTCTCTGGGGACAAAGAGTAGCCATGCATGTTGGCACCTTAGGTGTGGAGAACGTTAACACCAGAAGCAAGCTATATACACTTAAAAACCAAAAACTCACGAGTCTAGTGTGTTTTTGGAAATGAATTGTTGCAATGCCAGTTTTGACTATTTCACAACATTTTCAGACCCATTGTAAACCATCTATTGCTCCCACTGAGACATTGTATAGTCCAAGCAAATATTATCAGATTTTAAACCTTTGTAAATAAGTGGTAGATTGTTGACAAAATTGTGACTGTCATGTTGAGAAAAGGACTTTGGCTTTCACAAAAATAAAAAAAATTTGGAAGTAATCTTTCAACTATCAGGCATTAAGATCTTTTGATCTATTGCTAAAATGCTTGGAACTCAAATGGCAAATGTGTGTACAGTCTAATTTAGGATCCCTTTATAGACAAAATTATCAGTAGAGTTGAAGCCATAAACCACCGAATTTTTCTTAACTTTATCTTGTAGTCTTTCCATTTATGTCATCAATAAATACAACTACTAGATCTGAAGATTATGGAAACACATTTGGACTCTAATAAGAGGAAAACAATGATTGTGCCCTAGTTTTAGTGGAAAGAAAAGGTCTTATATTTATGGTTAACTTTTCACATTTGCAAAAGAAGCCAAATAGTTGTTTTCATATTAGGAGAAAATCCAATTGTTGACATATTTACGAGTTTTCTGATCCACAGCATAGACATCAAAGGAGAGTTTACGCTAACCCTCCCTTCCCCATTTTGTTACACTCTATCACGATATTTTAGAACTCAGTGAAGAGAACGTTAAATAGCCTATCACTACAGATGACATCCTATTCTCCTAATATGTTTTAAAATATGTTTTTATATTGCAAGTACATGAATATAAAATTAATAAGTTAAGCAAGCAGGTTTAATTTCTCTCTGGGGAGCAGGTAGGCAACCAGCTATTACAGGATACATCACTTTGAATTACACATATTGTGTTAGTCTTGTGGTTTTTTTTACTAGACTTTGAGGTCACTTCCAGCCCCTAGCACACTGCCTGGGCACATATTTGGTGCTCAGTAAATATAGTCATGCACCAGATAATGATGTTTCATACTAGATATATGACGGCGGTCTTGTAAGGTTATAATGGAGCTGAAAAACTCCTATTGCCTACTGACATTGTAACTGTCCTAATGTCACAGCACAACACATTACTCACATGTGTGGTGATGCTGGTGTGAGCAACCCTATTGTGCCACCAGTTGGATAAAAGTCTAGCAATACAATTAAGTACAGTACATAATAATTGATTATGATAATAAATGACTATATGACTAATTTATATATTTATTTTACTACAGTTTTTATCATTATTTTAGTGTACTCCTTCTACTATAAAAAAAAATATTAGCTGTAAAACAGCATTAGGCAGGAGGCAGGTCCTTCTGGAGGTCTTCCAGAAGCCCATATTGTTATCAGAGGAGATGACAGCTCAAGGGGTGTTACTGCCCCTGAGGGCATTCCAGCGGGACAAGATGTGGAAGGGGAAGACAGTGACATTGACGATCCTGACCGTGGGTAGGCCTAGGCTAATGCCTGTGTCTGTGACTTTGATTTTTAAAAAAAGTTTAAAACTTTTTTTTTTTTTTGAGACAGAGTCTCGTTCTGTTGCCCAGGCTGGAGTGCAGTGGCTCAAACTCAGCTCACTGCAAGCTCCGCCTCCTGGGTTCACGCCATTCTCCCGCCTCAGCCGCCTGAGTAGCTGGGACTACAGGTGCACACCACCGTGCCCGGCTAATTTTTTTGTATTTTTAGTAGAGACGGGGTTTCACTGTGTTAGCCAGGATGGTCTCGATCTCCTGACCTCGTGATCCGCCTGCCTCAGCCTCCCAAAGTGCTAGGATTACAGGCGTGAGCCCCCACACGCAGACTAAAACATTTTTAAAAACTTAAACAGAAAAAAACTTATAGAATAAGGATGTAAAGAAAGAGAACATTTTTGTACAGCTGTACAATGTGTTTGTGTTTCAAACTAAGTGTTATTATAAAACAGTCAAGAAGATTTTAAAAATTAAAGTTTAGGCCAAGTGCAGTAGCTCACACCTATAATCCCAGCACGCTGGGAGGCCGAGGCAGGAGGATTGCTTGAGTCAGGAGTTCAAGACCAGCCCGGTCAACATAGCAGAACCCAGGTCACTACAAAAAATTTAAAAATTAGCCGAGTGCAGTAGTGTACGTCTGCAGTACCAGCTACTCAGGAGGCTGAAGTGTGAGGATTGCTTAAGCCTAGGAGTTCAATGTTGTAGTGAACTATGATTGTGCCACTGCACTCCAGCCTGGCCAACAGAGCAAGACCCTATCTCTAAAAAAAATTAAAGTTTATAAAGAAAAAAAAATACAGTAAGCTAATGTTAATTTATTATTGATTGAACAAAGAAAAATTTTTAATAAATTTAGTTCACAGTGTTTATAAAGTTCACAGTAGCATACAATAATGCCCTAGTCCTTCACATTCACTCATCATCCATTCGCTGACTCTCCCAGAGCAACTTCCAGTCCTGCAAGCTCCATTCTGGCAAGTGCCTTGTATAGGTGGACCATTTTTTATCTCTTATACCATATTTTCACTGTGCCTTTTCTATGTTGAAGTGTATTTAGGTACACAAATACTTACAATTATTTTATAGTTGCCGCAGTATTCAGGACAGTAACGTGCTGTACAGGTTTATAGCCTGGGAGAAACAAGCTGTACTATACAAGCCTAGATGTGTAGTAGGCTATACCACTGAGGTTGGCATAAGTATACTTGATGATGTTTGCATCATGACAAAATCTCCTAACAACACCTTCCTCCAAACTCATGCCCATCATTAAATGATACATGATTGTATTGGAAGAGAATGAATAAATGGATAATATTATTTGAACTTGTTGTCTAACTTTGTGTAGATAAAAAGATTTTTTGACATTTTACCTGTTGTTTGGGGTCATACAGTATTTTCCAGGTGTTTATTATTATACTATCTGAAATATAGAACAATATCCATTCCTCAAAAATTATAGGAGGAAAACACAGGTGCTCACTGGATTACCTGAATGCCACATGTCTCCATAAGACCCAGCCCTGCCCTGCCTTAGGAGTTCAAGATGGGCCCTTCGTGATGATTGCACTGAGTCTCCTTTGAGATTCTTGAGTCCCAGCTCAGCCCACAGCATGGACTTAATGACCTTCAGAAACTCTGTAACAATGTGGCTCATGTATTAGTCCATTCTCACGCTGCTAATAAAGACATATCCAACACTGGGTAATTTATAAAGGAAAGAGGTTTAATGGACTCACAGTTCCACATGGCTGGGAAGGTCTCACAATCATGGCAGAAGACAAAGGAAGAGCAAAGGGGCTTCTTACATGGCGGCAGGCAAGAGAGCTTGGGAAGGAGAACTCCCATTTATAAAACCATCACATCTCGTGAGACTTATTCATTACCATGAGAACAGCACGGGAGAGACCCGCCCCCATGATTCAATTGCCTCCCACTGGGTCCCTCCCGTGACACGTGGGAATTATGGGAGCTACAATTCAAGATGAGATTTGAGTGAGGTCACAGCCAAACCACATCTGTAACCACAGATCCACCACATAGCTGATAAAGTCAAGAGATGTGAAAACAATGGGTGTGGGGACCCCTAAAACTGCACACCTGGCAGCAGACTAGCTGTCTGGGAGGCGCTGTTTCTATTCATGACTAGATGCAATGATTCTACTCAATCACTGTAAATAATTCATGATCAGTTATAGCATTTATTGCTTATACTGGTACTTTTGGGAAAACTCATACTATCCAACATTATATAGTTAGGTTTTTTTCATGCCCAGAAATTTTATTATAACACCAATTTGCCAAATAAAATTATAAACTCCTTAAAGGTGGAGATTAACTCAGGGATCAATTTAGGAATACCCAACGGATGTTCGTGTCCAATAAGGTTGGCCTCATTATTTTAGTCTGTTTATTAACTGAATTAAGTGATTTGCTGGGCAAGGGTTAAAAAAGCTGGACCATGTTCATTTGGTCAAATGAATGTGTGTATATAAACCAAATGTTAAAACAGAGCTATTTAGTCCCTGTGTTGGGCTGAGGTCCTCAGATATTAAATGGCACATTCCAAAGTAAAGTCTAAGGTCACCATGTAGGATTTAAAAAAAAAAAAGAAGCAGCAGCAGCAAGAAGTGTTTTTCACTCTTCTCTCTTACACATCAAGCATACAAAAGTATCGAATTGGGAAATTAGAGGATGTTCAGAAATGTTTGCCATGAACCCCTTCCACGACAGGTGGAAGAGACAGGGCATGGCTGCCCTCATCTGCAGCCCAGGGAAAAGGGCTTCACCAAAACCCATGGAATTATTGACTCATATCTGCTAAGAATTGATGGACGTGGTGACACCTGCAAATCTTAAGGATAAGAGAACTCTGGCCCACCACTCTGGTGGCATGAAAGAAAAGGTGTCTGTGTCGTTGTGGGGCTGTGCACTCAAAGTTTGTGGAGGCAAACAATGCAGCTCATGTGGGCCACATGCAAGAGAGAATCAGTGCAGGTTCAGTTTGCATCCAGCCCAAGAGGGCTGCCCACAGGGACAGATGACTTCAATAGGAAGTGTGTTGCTAATTCTCAAAGCTGAGAAGGCCCATCACAACCAGCCAGAGGGTGTGGTGCCATCTGCATGGAGGGATCCACAGGGCAAGATCCCAGCCCTAGAGCATGGGGGTTATCCGAAGAGCCCACAAATGAGGCCCTGGGTGGGGGGGCAGCTCCCAACACCTTCCAGACTCATAAACACAATAGCAACTCACACCAACATTCCTCAGCTCTCTCCCCACCTCCTGACCCACCCACTTCAACCTTGTAGGGAATAGAAATTCAGGCTGGCTTTAAGATGCACAAAGACAAATAAATGGGAGGGAAGGAAAAGGAAACCATCTTCCTCCATCCCACTGCAGGCAGGGGGCTTGTATGGGGCCAGAATTGGGAAAGGGGAGGAGTTGTGAGATGAAATGAAACTCACACGTTTGATATTTACATTGGGCTGGTTATATAAATTAGTGACTAGGGGCCCTTTATGACTTGGAAATGACCAGAAAGTCTTGAGATTTGTTTTACGTTTCCTCCAGGGAAACAAATGTAAAGGCACAGTGAATACTCTATTTATAGTCCATGGGTCCTGCTTTTTAGCATAGTAGTCACATTTCTATTCCTTCAAGGAATTCGAGTCTATCATTCACTGTCCCCACCCCCCCAACAGTGCCTTCAATATTTAGAACAAATGGATCCCATAACTGATAGTTTAGACTAACTGAGGCCAGCCAGGAAAGTGAACATACCTTATTTTTCCCATATTTGTTTATTTATAAAATTCATAGTGTGCTATTGTATTGATACATGTTCATTATGGAACTCAAAATCAGAAAGTAAAAAGATGAGTTTTGAAAATGTAAAGAGAAGTTCTACTATTCAGGACACCCCCTTTGGAAGCTATTACTGTAAGTTAACATCATCTGACTCAAAAAATTTTCCTTGGCTATTTTCCAAAATGGCTGTACTAATTTACATTCCCACTAATTGTGTAATAAGGGTTCCCTTTTCTCCACATCCTTGCCAACACTTCACCTTTTGGGGTTTTTTTAACTTTTATTTTAAGTTCAGGGGTACATGTGCAGGTTTGTTTCATAGGTAAACTTGGGTCATGGGGGTTTGTTGTAAAGATTATTTCATCACCCTGGTATTAAGCCTAGTACCCATTAGTGATTTTTCCTGATCCTCTCCCTCCTGCCACCCTCCACCCTCTGACAAGCCCCAGTGTTTGTTATTCCTCTCTATGTGTCCATGAATTCTAATCATGTAGCTCCCACTTACAAGTAAGAACATGCACTATTAGGTTTTCTGTTCCTGCATTAGTTTGCTAAGGATAATGGCCTCCAGCTCCATCCATGTTCCTGAAAAGGACGTGATCTCATTCTTTTTGGTGGCTGCATAGTATTCTATCAGGTATATGTACCACATTTTCTTTATCCAGTCTACCATCAACGGGCATTTAGATTGATTCCATGTCTTTGCTATTGTGAATAGTGCTGCAATGAACATATGCATGTATGTGTCCTTATGATAGAACAATTTATATCCATTTGGGTATATACCCAGTCATAGAATTGCTAGGTTGAATGGTAGTTGTATTTTTAGGTCTTTGAGGAATCATCATACTGTTTTTCACAATGATTGAACTAATTTACACTCCCACCAACATTATATAAGTGTTCCTATTTCTCTGCAACTTCACCAGCATCTATTATATTTTGACTTTTTAATAACAACCATTCTGATTAGTGTGAGATGGTATCTCATTGTGGTTTTGATTTGCATTTCTCTAATGATCAGTGATGCTGAGCTTTTTTCATATGCTTGTTGGCCACATGTATGTCTTCTGTTGAAAAGTGTCTGTTCATGCCCTTTGCCTGCTTTTTAATGAGGTTGTTTTTTTCTTGTAAATTTAAGTTCCTTATAGATGCTGGATAGTAGACCTTGGTTAGATGCATAGTTTGCAAAAATTTTCTCCCATTCTGTAGGTTGTCTGTTTACTCTGTTGATAGTTTTATTTGTTATACAGAAGCTCTTTAGTATAATTAGGTCTCATTTCTCAATTTTTGCTTTTGTTGCAATTGCTTTTGGCATCTTCATCATGAAATTTTTGCCCGTTCCTATGTCTAAGATGGTATTGCCTCGGTAGTCTTCCAGGGTTCTTAGAGTTTTGGGCTTTTCATTTAAGTCTTTAATCCATCTTGAGTTAATTTTTATATATGGTGTAAGGAAGGGGTCCAGTTACAAGAAAAAGATGCCCTCTCTCACCACTCCCATTCAACATAGTATTAGAAGTCCTGGCCAGAGCAATCAGGCAAGAGAAAGAAATAAAGCACATCCAAATAGAAAGAGAGGTAGTCAAACTATCCCTATTTGCAGATGATATGTCCCTATATTTAGAAAACCCCATAGTGTTGGCCCAAAAGCTCCTTCAGCTGATAAACAACTTCAGCAAACTCTCAGGACACAAAATCAACATACAGAAATGACTTAGCCTTCCTATACACCAAAAATAGTCAAGCAAAGAGCCAAATCAGGAACACAATCCCATTCACAATTGCCACAAAAGGAATAAAATACCTAGGAATACAGCTAACCAGGGAGGTGAAAGTTCTCTACAAGAAGAACTACAAAACGCTGCTCAAATAAATCAGAGATGACACAAACAAATGGAAAAAACATTCCATGCTCATGAATAGGAAGAATCAATATCATTAAAAGGGCCATACTTCTCAAAGCAACTTAAAGATTCAATGCTATTCCTATCAAACTACCAATGACATACTTCACAGAACTAGAAAAAAACTATTTTAAAATTCATATGGAACCAAAAAAAGATCCCAAATAGCCGAGACAATCTAAGCAAAAAGAACAAAGCTGGAAGCATCATGTTATCCAACTTCAAACCATACTACAGGGCTACAATAACCAAAACAACATGGCACTGATACACAAACAGACACATAGACCAATGCAACAGAATAGAGAGCCCAGAAATAAGACTACACACCTACAACTATCTGATCTTTGACAAAGCTGACAAAAATAAGCAATGCAGCCAGGCACAGTGGCTCATGACTGTAATCCCAGTACTTTGGGAGGCCAAGTGGGGTGGATCAACTGAGGTCAGGAGTTCACGACCAGCCTGGCCAACATGGTGAAACCCTGTCTCTATCAAAATACAAAAATTAGCCAGGTGTGGTGGTGCATGTGTGTAATCCAAACTACTTGGGAGACTGAGGCAGGGGAATCGCTTGAACCTGGGAGGCAGAGGTTGCAGTGAGCCAAAATCGTGCCACTGCGCTCCAGCCTGGGTGACAGAGCAAGACTCCATCTCAAAAAGTAAAATAAAATAAGCAATGGTGAAAGGACTCCTTATTCAATAACTAGGGCTGGGATAACTGGCTACCCATAGACAGAAGATTGAAACTGAACATATTTTTTTCTTTTCAAGGACACATTCAATGCCTACCAGAAAAAAAAAAAAGTCTTAATAATTCTTTATATGTCAAATTACAGATTTTTAAAAAAATCAACCGAAGTCACACTAAGAGGTTCAGTTTTCACCCTTGTCTAAAGCCAAAAGTCTCCTTCAGCAACATTTGTGTATATAAATGTTTGTTTGTTGTGACATTTAAAAGAGCAAAATTGGGAGAAAATGGCATGTTTGTTTCATCAATGACTCTCTAGATTAAGTCCAGGGGGGATGAAATTAAAAAGGGTCAGTTAAAAAAGCTTTAGGCTGTGCCAGGTCTCCAGCTCACCTTTGCCAGCACAGTGAGTTCCTGCCCTGGAGCACGCTTGGAACCGGGGTGGGGCGGGAGAGGCAGCCTCTCGCTAGAGGGTAGAGGTGCCAGGAGGCTCGCAGCAGTTGCAAAGTCCTCTTATTTTGGAGGTTGGTCCTGGCCTCACTAGAATCAGAAAAAGTCTCCTGGGAAACAAACCCCACTACCATCTCTTCTCCAGCAGTTGTGATCCAGGGCACCCTTGTGACTTTAATGTTAAAATTATGTCAAAGTCAGGAATACTGTGAGCACCCTGTGCAGACAAGCTAGGCAGCCCTCAGATGTTGGGGTGGGCAGGGCCTTGGAGGTCATCAGGTTTAATGGGGTTCAGTCTCTTTCCCACTCACCTGAATGGTGACGCTTACCAAGCTTGACACAGTCCTCTGTCTGACCCCAGGGTGGCTGTGATCTTTACCACACCAAGATTTTCCTCCCATGTAAGAAACTTTGAGAATAGAAAGGACATGAATAGAGGAATAATTAACCCTCCTTCACACTCAACACACAGACATCAGATAACGAAGTGCCTGTACTTGAATCACACCTCCTTCCTGACAAATCTCATTGCTTGATGGCACTACCACAATGCAGTCCAGGATTGCTTATCTATCATCACCTCTTTTTGTACAGATGGGAAAACTGAGATTCTAATGGGTTCAATGGCTTGCCCAGAGTGACGACCCAGAGTCATGGCCTCATGTGTCATCAAAATTGATGGGACTTGTGTTTTGAGCCACCTCCAAGTAAACCTAGACTTTACCTGCAGTAGCATGTTATCTTCACTTTCTCCTAGAATCATTCAAAGGCTCCTTCTTGAGATTTTACCTTCCCAGAAAAGCTGCCAGTCCCTCAGAGCATGTGAGGTAGGAATTTTGAGAAAAAAAAAATGGTCACACTGAGATATTAATGGGATTTCTCAGGATTCATTGGATAATAACAGAGGTGTACCCTTACCCTGTGGTTCTCAGAGTATGGGCTCCAGGGCAACAGCGTCAATATCATCTGGGAAATTGTAGAAGCGTAAATTCTTGGCAGAACTTGCTCCTTCCCTTCTTTTACATCTTTTCATATCTCCGCTCAAATGCCATCTCTCTTGACCATTCCATCAAAGCACTCTTCCCACTCCCCGTCTCCAGGCTCGTGTCTCACTATCCTGTCACTGGGGTGCTTTCCTGCTCATTACACTTTCTGTCTTGGTCACTGTGATGGTGAATTTCAGGTGTCAACTTGGCAAGGTTATGGCACCCAGTTATTTAATCAAACATGAGTGTAGATGTTGCAGTGAAGGTATTCTGAAGATATGGTTGACACTAACCGTCAGTTGACTGATTGGCTTAAATGTCAACTGATCGTACAGTTCCCCTTCATAACACGGGTGGGCCTTGCCCAATCAGTTGAAAAGCTTGTTAGCAAAAACTGAAGTTTCCAGAGAAGAAAAAAATGCCCCCAGAATGTAGCATTAACTCCTGCTTGAGTTTCCAGCCTGCTGGCCTGCTCTACAAATTTCAGACTTGCCAACCTCTGCAACTGCACTAGCCAACCAATAAATATTATAGAGACACGAATAAAAGGCACAAGTTGGGGCGGGGGGAGCACTCATGGGAAAACTGTTCAAAAAACTTCTCTTTGGTGGGAAGGATATGTTAAAAGAACTAAAGTAAGTCCTAGCAACTGGAACCCAGGAGGGGAAGTTACATTGGTCACTTCTGTAACTGTAACGCTGGTTACAATGCAGGAATGGGAAAGGTATTCCTTATAACTCTGAGTCACATGTTGCCTAACTCAGTCTGGGAAACTTGTGACTTTTTTTCTGATCTTAGCACTTAAAATACAAACACTAATTTTTAGATTTCAAACAATCAGAATGTTATCTGATGGAAACATGGTACAAAGAACACCCATTAAGGAAAATTTAAAAATATTTTATCCTGTTGACTTAGTTTTTTTAAAGTGTTTTTATATTTAAAAACGTATCTTCTCTATAAAAATATAACTTCTAGAAGTTGGAACAATTTGAACAATAAAACAAAGTAGTATTGTTTTTTAGCCCAAAGTCTAAAATAAATATCCATGAAGCTATATTGATGTAAATAAATCAATAAATAAATAAATGGGGGAGAATAGACAAATCTCCCATGCAGAAGAATTCCAAATACACAACCCTCGAAGAGGGGAAGCATAGCTCCCCCCTCCTTCATTGTGAGCTGTGCAGAATGACTTCCTTCAAAGAGTACAGTGTGGAAAGGGGGTAAGGAAGGACTTTACAGAGGAGAAACTAGACAAATACTACCCCAGCCAGTTGGCCAAGGTCAATGCTAGCTGTCGTAAATCATATTGTTAGGATATACGCTTGATATGATGTAATAAGGATGGCATTTCATTTCTGTGGTACTCTTCTCAAAACACCTGTAATACCAAGCTAATCATGAGAAAAACATGAGACAAATCTCAGTTGAGGTACATTCTACAAAATGCTTGACCAGTATTCCTCAAAACTGTCAAGGTCATCAAAAACATGGAAAATCTGAGAAACTCATGACAACATAATGTAATGTGGCATTCTGGATGGGATACTGGAATAGAAAACGGACATTGGGTAGAAACTAAGGGAATTGGAATAAAGCATGAATTCAGTTAATAATAAAATAACAGTATTGGTTCATTAATTGTAATATACCATACTAATGCAAGATGTTACTAATATAGGAGCTGGGTGTGGGTTAGACAGGAAATCTCTACTGTCTTCCTAATTTAAATCTAAAATCTAAAACTGTTCTAAAATAAAAGGTGTATTTAATACACGTATCTTTTATGTAAAGTGAAGAATTAAATATGAAGTTATTTTCTAAATAGGCACATACAGAGATTGTAGCACCACTTTGTATTAGACTACTATGAAATCAATCCATTTCAATGATCGTCTACACCAGGGCTTATGAAGTGCCTGTAGCAGCGAGAGAATCTCTCTGCCTGTCTTGCCCTGCATGTACCAATGGCACTTAAGAACCTGTCTCCTGACAACAAATTGCGCGCCCTTCTCCAGCTAGCAAAATAGCCAACATCTCCCCAGGAGAAGAAGATATAGAAACAGGGCTGCTGCTGATCCCTTATGGGGATCAATCTCCCCAAAGCAAACCACCTTTACACATAGACACCGTGTAAAGGTGGTTTGGTTTGGGGAGCCGACTGGGGCTGGATTTCAGCCACCACTTGCCCCTCAACCCAGCACAAGTCACTGTGAAAGTCACTGCAGTGTCCTTGGGGGACACAGGATGACACGTGGCTGCTGGAAGTATGTATCAAGAATATTACCTATACCATACCTTTAAATATTTATCTTGAGGAATTAATCTAAGATAGATACATTAAGGTGATGGTGTTAGAGTGATGAGGTCAGTCAGTGTTTCGATAAAACTTGCCTAAACACTGCAGTAAGTCAGACATTTCTGGTTCATTACAGTTTATTTCCAATTTTAGTGAGCAGATGTGGAGTATGGGAAAGATCATGGATGTGGCAGAGGAATGGAAGGTGTATTTAACGTTTCAATTGCCTTTGATTTACACTTAACATTTTTCCACATTTGGCCAGCACTTAATTGTCCATTCACACGTTCACTTCCTGTGTTTAAATGATTAGATTTCTAGAGGAGAGCCATAATACCAGGGTAGCTTGATTTATAGAAGGCAGCCAGAATAATGAGGAGTGTTAAAATGTGCACCTCCACACACATTTAAATAGGTGCACACATTTCTGGAGGGAAATATGGAAGTATGTATCAAGAATATTACATATACCATACCTTTAAATATTTATCTTGAGGAATTAATCTAAGATACATACTAAGATGACAAACAGAGATATCCATTGAAGCATCATTTACCGAAAACTTGGAAGCAAACTTAAAAAACCCAAACACTTGTTAAAGGGGAAAGGGTTAAATAAATCTTTATCTAACATTGAATTATAATACTATTCTTAAAAACAATTAATTCCAAAATAGACTTACCATCTTGTGTAAAGTAAGATAATGAGATTATAAAAACACATACAATTCTTGTTTCTTCATAATTTTTAACACTTTCTATTTCATATTTTTACATGACAATACGTTAGTTTCATAAATAAAAAGAAAACAACTCATAAATGTCTTCCTTTTTTTCATATCCCAAACAAGGATGGAGAAACAGATTCAAGTTTCCAACTCCAACAGGTTGTTGATTTATCTGTAGTCAATCAAAATTTGAAGGCTTCAATTTTAAACTAAGGGTTTGAACTCAACAATCCAAGATCCCAACTTTTTCTAATTCCATGATTGACCTGTCTAGAACATACATTTCTCCACCACATTACAGTTAATGAAGAACTTTGCCCATGTGCATCTCATCCTTAGTATTTTAGTTATTATTTCCTCAGTACTACTTACCTCTGCTTCATACACTTCTTTTTCAAAAAAGCAGAGTAACAATAAAATCAGTTATATCAGACACTCTAAATAGCTCTGTGGTTCCCACTGTAAATTTATTTTGTAAAATATAGCCTATGCTGAAAGCAGTTTTTTTTTTTTTTGCACAATACTTTTTTTTTTAAAACAAACACTTGTCACTGTTTAGTAGAAAGATATTTTATTCTGCTCCATTAAATAAAATGTTAGAGTCATTCTGACCTGCCTGGTATACAATTTGGGTGTGAAGCAGTTAGCAAATATCTTGCCCTCTTGGTGAAAATAGATGAAAACAGGAGAAAGGAATGGAAACAGCGAAGTAGTAGGATGTAGGGGATCAAACATTCTGGATTGGGAGTCAAAACATCAGGGTTTCAGTCTCAGGTTCTCTCTTCTTAACTAGTTGTATAACTTCAGTGCTATGGTTTGAATTTTTGTCTCCTCCAAAGCTCATGTTGAAATGTAATTGCCATTGTAACAGTATTAAGAGGTGGTGCCTGTGAGAAATGATTAGGCCATGAGGCTTCCACCTTCATGGATGGGATTCATGCCATAACAGAAGAACAAATTCAGTCATATTTTACCTCTTGGCCCTTCCGCCTTCCACCATGTAGACACATCCAGAGGGCCCTTGCCAGATGCCAGCACCTTGATATCAGACTTTCCAACCTCCAGAATCATGAGCCAATAAATTTCTGTTCAATATAAATTACCCAGTCTCAAGTATGCTTTCTTATAGCAGCACAAAATGGACTAAGACACTTAGATAAATTAATTAATATCTTTAAGTCTGAGTTTCCTCATCTGTAAAATTAAGGAATTCTCTTAAAATAATCTTCAAGGATTCTTCCACTTATAAAATTCTACTTTGAAAGAAGTTTTAGAAGAAATGTATAGTTTGAAAGCAAAAGAAAAATTTAGTTTCATTAGTATTTGCATTCTACAAAAAAGATGACCAAAATCTCAATATTTTAGAGCCCATTATATTTAATAATTTTGTACTACATTTTGATTTAAAACTAGTTATAAAAAGTTTGAGACAATGTTTAGCTGGAAATTTCTACAACACTATGATTATATGGACAGGGTGACAAAAACAGCTTCAGGACTGAAGAAAGTTAGATGCTGAACCAGGGTAACAGTTTTGGGCTGTGATTTTGACACCAAATGCTCTCCTGAGAATGAGGAGAATCAATGGACTGAACTTTAG
Source organism: Symphalangus syndactylus (assembly GCF_028878055.3). Taxonomy (NCBI): domain Eukaryota; kingdom Metazoa; phylum Chordata; class Mammalia; order Primates; family Hylobatidae; genus Symphalangus; species Symphalangus syndactylus. The sequence goes on along the minus strand of NC_072424.2, from coordinate 129,512,749 downwards.
GAATCAGTGACGTCAAACATAAGCCTGACTCTCATTCGAATTGTTCCCAAGTCAGGGCTTCACCTTTTTGGAAGAAAAGAAAGAAGACAAAAACTTGAAAGTCCAGCATTTTTCAACCCTGGCTACCACCTTAGAATCATGAGAGGAGTTTTTAAATAATATTCATGCCCAGGCCCTACCCCATATCAAGGAAATCAGAATCTTGGGGGAGTCAGCCATGGGTGTTTTTTGAACTCTCCTGAGTAATTCTGTTGTGCTGTCAGTTGGGAACTACTGAGTTAAATAAGAAAACATAAGAAGGTGGAAGGAATGATGACTGCCAAAGCAAAAGGCAGGTTTTTTTTTCTTTTTTTTTTTTTTATTATACCTTAAGTTCTGGGATACATGTGCACAATGTGCAGGTTTGTTACATAGGTATACATGTGTCATGGTGGTTTGCTGCACCCATCAACTCGTCATCTACATTAGGTATTTCTCCTAATGCTATCCTTCCCCTTGACCCCCAATCCCCTGACAGGCCCTGGTGTGTGATGTTCCCCTCCCTGTGCAAATATGTTCTCATTATGGAACTCCCACTTGTGAGTGAGAACATGCAGTGTTTGGTTTTCTGTTCCTGTGTTAGTTTGCTGAGAATGATGGTTTCCAGCTTCATCCATGTCCCTGCAAAGGACATAAACTCATTCTTTTTTATGGCTGCATAGTATTCCATGGTGTATATGTGCCAAATTTTCTTTATTCAGTCTAACATTGATGGACATTTGGGTTGGTTCCAAGTCTTTGCTATTGTGAATAGTGCTGCAATAAACATACGTGTGCATGTGTCTTTATAGTAGAATGAATTATAATCCTTTGGGTATATACCCAGTAATGGGATTGCTGGGTCAAACAGTATTTCTAGTTCTAGATCCTTGAGGAATCGCCACACTGCCTTCCACAATGGTTGAACTAAATTACACTCCCACCAACAGTATATGTGTTCCTATTTCTCTGCAACTTCACCAGTACCTGTTATATTTTTACTTTTTAATAACAACCATTCTGACTAGTGTGAGATGGTATCTCATTGTGGTTTTGATTTGCATTTCTCTAATGACCAGTGATGATGAGCTTTTTTTCATATGTTTCTTGGCCGCATAAATGTCTTCTTTTGAAAAGTGTCTGTTCATATCCTTATGGGGAAAGGATTTCCTATTTAATAAATGGTGTTGGGAAAACTGGCTAGCCATATGCAGAAAACTGAAACTGGACCCCTTCCTTATACCTTATATAAAAATTAACTCAAGACAGATTAAAGATTTAAACATAAGACCTAAAACCATAAAAACCCTAGAAGAAAACCTAGGCAATACCATTCAGGACATAGGCATAGGCAAAGACTTCATGACTAAAACACCAAAAGCAATGGCAACAAAAGCCAAAATTGACAAATGGGATCTAATTAAACTAAAGAGCTTCTGCACAGCAAAAGAAACTATCATCAGAGTGAACAGGCAACCTACAGAATGGGAGAAAAATTTTGTAATCCATCCGACAAAGGGCTAATATCCAGAATCTACAAGGAACTTAAAGAAATTAACAAGAAAAAAAAACAGGCTTTCTTTAGCAATAAACCATTGCTGCTCTATACGCTATGCACAAAACAAGACCAAAGGTGCTTACCCGGGAGAACTTGAATGACAGCAAAAACAAATTTTTTGGCAAAAAAAGTATCTTTTTTAATCACATAAAGAAATTTCCACAAACCATAATCTCACAGTTGAGATTCAAAATCTCACAGTTGTCAAAGCATTAGTGGTTTCTTTCCTGTGATTTAAAAGTTGTAAATATGGTGGCTCACACCTGTAATCCCAGCACTTTGGGAGGCTGAGGTGGGCAGATCACTCGAGGTTAGGATTTCGAGACCAGCCTGGCCAACATGGCGAAACCCCGTCTCTACTCAAAATACAAAAATTAGCCGGACATGGTGGTGCACACCTGTAATCCCAGCTACTGGGGAGGCTGAGGCAGGAGCATCGCTAGAACCTGGGAGGCGGAAGTTGCAATGAGCCAAGATCATGCCACCGCACTCCAGCCTGGGTGATAGAGCAAGACGCTGTCTCAAAAAAAAAAAAAAAAAAAAAGTTGTAAATATACATAACATAAAATGCATGATTTTTAGCCATTTTTAAGTAATGGCATTAAGTACATTCCCAGTGTTGTGCAGCCATCACCATTGTCCATTTCCAGAACTTCTTCATCATCCCAGACAGAAATGTTGTATCCGTTGAACAATCCTCCTTCCTTTCCACCTTTGGTCACCTCCGTTCCACCTTTCTATCCCTGTGAATTTGCCTGTTCTAGGTAGTTTATATAAGTGAAATCATACAACATTTCTCTTCTTAAAAACAAAGAAATTGAGAACAAGGACAGTCGTGATTTTCTGAAGAAAGTGGAAACTTCTTTTAAAAATCAGACGAGGAACAAATTGCGTCTTGGGTAATTAAGTGTCAAGGTGTAGATTTCCTGGTTTTACACACTCTATTGTACATTTTAATTTTATTTATTTATTTATTTATTTATTTATTTATTTATTTTTGAGACAGAGTTTTACTCTTGTTCCCCAGGCTGAAGTGCAGTGGCACAATCTCAGCTCACTGCAACCTCTGCCTCCTGGGTTCAAGTGATTCTCCTGCCTCAGCCTCCCACGTAGCTGGGGTTACAGGCATGCACCACCACGCCCGGCTAATTTTTGTATTTTTAGTAGAGATGGGATCTTCCCATGTTGGCCAGGCTGGTCTCGAACTCCTGCCCTCAGGTGATCCAACTGCCTCAGTCCCCCAAAGTGCTAGGATTACAGGCATGAGCCACCATACCCAGCCCTATTGTACATTTTAATCACCATGGTCACCCACTTCCTATGAGTTCAGCATTCTGGCCTCTGTTTCCCTATTGTGATTTCCAGTCCCCATGTGACCCTTCTTACATTAACCTTTTTAACCACAACTCCCTCTGCATTAAATCGCCAACATTCTCCACATGTGTCCAGTGAAATACCTAACTCACCCTTTCTTTCAGATTTCCATTGCCTCAACCCTAACCAAGACCCTTACTTGGGACTGGTTAAAAAATAGAAAACAGGCCAGGCATGGTGGCTCACACCTATAATCTCAGCACTTTGGGAGGCTGAGGTGGGCAGATCACTTGAGGTCAGGAGTTTAAGACCAGCCTGGGCAACATGGTGAAACCCTGTCTCTACTAAAAATACAAAAAATTAGCCGGGTGTGGTGGCAGGTGCCTGTAATCCCAGTTAATCAGGAACGTGAGGCAGGAGAATCGCTTGAACCAGGAAGGCAGAAGTTGCAGTGAGCCGAGATCACACTACTACACTCTAGCCTGGGCGACAAGAGCAAGACTCTGTCTCAAAAAAAAAAAAAAAAAGAAAAAGAAAAGACCTCAGAGTTGTACAAGCCTTTCTCTGGCATTTTATGCTCAGAGCCAGCTTCCACACAAGCCTGGATCAACCTTTCTCAGATGCCATTCACATCCCCTCAGATACCATTTGTACCTTTTTGCCTATCCCATAAAACCTGAATGTCTGCCTGCTAGCCCATCCCGTCAAACCCACCTATATCTCCCTATTAAAAAATGCCTTCTCCAACCAAGCCAATCTGTGGCCAGTCTTCTTTTCTTTTCTTTTCCTTTTTTTTGGGGGGAGGGGGGATGGAGTTTCACTCTTTGTTGCCCAGGCTGGAGTGCAGTGGCGTGATCTCGGCTCTCTGCAACCTCTGCCTCCCAGGTTCAAGCGATTCTCCTGTCTCATCCTCTCAAGTAGCTGGGATTACAGCCACCCGCCACCAAGCCTGGCTAATTTTTGTATTTTTAGTAGAGGCGTGGTTTCACCATGTTGACCAGGCTGATCTCAAACTCCTGAACTCAGATGATCCTCCTGCCTTGGTCTCCCAAAGTGCTGGGATTACAGGCATGAGCCACCCCACCCGGCCTCCGTGGCCAGTCTTCTGAATGCAACATTCTATCCCTGCCTCTGCATGAGGACTCATTCAGCAGTGCTAATTCCCTGGCAGTTAATAGCCACTAGCACCCACAGCTCCATTACTGGCTTGAGCTGCCAAGCACTCTTGTCAGCCCTTTTCTTCTCACACCAAGGGCAGAGAACAGACAGCCTCTGCTTTCAGATCTCTGATAAAACGTCTGGAAGAACCACTGGCCTTGCCCCACAAATCCCTCCTATTCTGAACTGAATTCCTGGGTCTCTTTTTCCTAATATTTCAGCTAGTGGTTTCTGTCTCGAGCCAGCTTCTTCCCACCCAGGCACTATTTCCCCAGTCTATTCACCACCCATTTATGTTCTCCAGGCCTCCAGTGGATGTTTCTGACTCCTGCTTTCAGATCCCCTCTGACCCAGCCTCTTTCCTCGAACTTGCTTTACCTGCTCTTCCTGCCTCCAAAGTCCTGAACATTTTTACTCGCAACAAAAATTATCCACCCATTTCCTATATTCTTCTCTCTGCCTGCTTTCAGGGATTTAAGATCCGCTCACTTTCATTCTTATATGCAACTGACTTCCTGACCACAACCCTTTGCTATTCAGATCCTAAAATTCAGCACCTCTTCTGGTTAAAACAGACTCCTGGTCCTGACGTTTCTTGCCCTGCCCAGTTCTGGTGCTATCTGAGACCTAGCATTGCAGGCCTTGAACAACATCTTCTGTAGATTTTGCTTCTCTTTGCCCACTGCTCTAGGCTGTAGCCTCTAGGACTGTTTTGGGGTTTTTTTTTTTGTTTAATTTTTTTTTTTTTGAGACGGAGTCTTGCTTTGTCACCCAGGCTGGAGTGCAGTGGCACGATCTCGGCTCACTGCAAGCTCAGGCTCCCGGGTTCACGCCATTCTCCTGCCTCAGCCTCCCGAGTAGCTGGGACTACTGGCGCCCGCCACAGCACGGCTAATTTTTTTTGTATTTTTAGTAGAGACAGGGTTTCACCGTGTTAGCCAGGATGGTCTCGATCTCCTGACCTCGTGATCCGCCCACCTCGGCTTCCCAAAGTGCTGGGATTACAGGCGTGAGCCCGCGCGCCCCGCCGGGACTGTTTTAACATGCTAGTACAGGTTGAGTATCCCAAATCCAAAAATCCAAAATTCAAAATGCTCCAAAATCCAAAACTTTTTGAGGGCCAAGATGACACTGAAAGGAAATGCTCATTGAAGCATTTCGGATTTTGGATTTTCAGATTAGGGACACTGAGCGGGTGTGAAAATAATCCCCAAATCTGAAATAATCCCAAAGCCAAAACAATCTGGTTGCAAGCGTTTTGGATAAGGGATACTCAACTTGTATTACTCTCCATCATGGAGTTCTTCTGTTTCTTTGGGTACCTCCTCTCCATGGGACAGACGGTTTTCCTTTTAACATCTACTTTTTGTCCTGATTTCTTCTTTCACCCTCTCCTGCCACTTCAGTCCTTGCCCAGAGGAGAGTCATGCAGACAAATTTCGAAGTTGGATCTTTCCCCAAGTCAAAGGGCTATACTGGACTAGACATTGGCTCAAGATCCACCTCAACTCATTATCTTCTTAAGGTAAGATGAGGGATAAGTCAACTAAAATTATATTAAAAGTGAAATCCGACAAATGCACTGAAAAGCAGTTTGAATGTACAGTTCTTTATTTATAGTTAGTTATTTATATAATGGTGTTATAGTTATTTAATGTATGGTTATGTACAGTTATTTATTTAATGGTGACTTCAAGTCCCAAGTTTTTTCTGCATACCTAATCAGCTAATTCTGTTGATGTACCAATAAAGATCTAGAAAGGTTTTGGCTTCTTTCATTTTAGTCCTATGAATGTTCAACACCATGGATGAAGGATACTTTCCCTAAATATAGACTACCTAAATTGATCATCTCTAACTACTGTGATCATCCTAGACTTCTACAGTTGGAAGTTGGTGGACAAAAGCAATAATAACCCAGCCCTACCAATACTGTGCAAGGGCCAAGGTAAGAATTTGTCACAAGCTGCTTACAGCTTCCAATATCGAAGGAAGACCACAATGTAGTACCACTAACCATCCATGACTAATGAGTCCCCAGTGATCCAGAAACTGTTACCTGTTCTTGGCATATGATGCCTTGTTCAGGGACAGAAAAGTTCAAACAACATAACTTAACTTCAAACAAAATGTCAAAGTTATTCATTATCACAAAACAACCATTTGTTCCCCAACTCCCAAACTCCATTGTTTTCTGTGATATGCTATACTTCACCAAATGGAAACTTTCAATGTGACCAAAGCAAGCTTTTGAAAGTAGAACAAGTGAGATTTAGTGGCATTCCCCATCTTTGGTTGCTAGTACCTTTTACAAACCAGTAAAATGGTTATTATAGTCCAAATGTATTGCAATGTAAATCAAAACCGACCAAACCCTTCCAGGAAGCCCTCTCTAACTCCCTAATGACAATGTTCCATACAATAGCCCTGTTTAATCTAACTTCTTCCAACTCTACAAATACTTACTGAACACCTATTTCATGCAAAGCATCATGTCCCAGTCTGTCCCTCACTCTTATTTCAGAAAGCTTTCTCTTTACTAAGTATGTTAGGCGTGTTTATTTTGTTAAAAGCCACCAAACACCATAACGTTACTGATAACAGTTGAAAGAGAAATTCACCCATAGACGTTGACCTAGGGATCAATTTTCCAACTATAACCTCCACATCCGAATCCTTTGCCACCAGAGGAGATGAGAGATGATTCTTTTAAGGTAATTAGATTCCATTCTTAAGTTCTGCCCTTTACAACAAGCAGGGTCTCATAAACAAGTGAAAAAGAGAAGATGCCAGGATTCCTACTTGCACAGAGATCCTTGGAATAAGAAAACAACCTGAGTCACTGGGTTGCCAGCCAAGAAGCCTCCCTGCCTCCTCCTATAGCCTTCCTCTCCACTAGGACCAGGATAAAGTCTCCAGTTGCCTTCCAGCAGCTGCCTTCAAATATATGCTTTAGCCAAGGCAATTAACCTTGTCCATAGGCTTTCAGCTTTCTATAGAAGGAATGAGTGAATATTGTGGCAAGGCCTCACTGTGATCATAGATGAGAAAGTGTAATCATTTCCCAAGGTTGCCGGAACAAAGCACCACAAAGTGGGTGGCTTAAACATCAAAAATGTATTGTCTCAGTTCCAGGGGCTAAAAGTCCAAAATCAAAGCATTGGAAGGGTTGGTTCTGTTTGAGGGTTGTGATAGAAAATCTGTTGCACGCTTCTCTGTAGCTTCTGGGGGTTTGCTGGCAATATTTGGGGTTCGTTGGCTTATAGAAGCATCACCCCCACTCTGCCTTCATCATCACACGTCTTTCTCCCTATGTGTGTGTCTCTGTCCAAATTTTCTGTTTTTATAAGGACACCAGTCATACTCCATATGTGTGTCTCCATATGCGTGTCTCTGTCCAAATTTTCCCTTTTTATAAGGACACCAGTCATACTGGAGTCCTTATAAAAAGGACTGGCCAACCCTAGTGGCCTTGTTTTAACTCCATTACCCCCGTAAAGACCCCACCTCCAAATAAGCCCACATTCTAGGATACTGGGGTTTAAGACCTCAACATATCATTTTTGAGGGGGACACAATTCAACTTAGAGAGATTTTAAGACCTGGAAGAAAAGAGTGTTTAATAATCCAAGAAGCAGTAGATTTGAGGCATAGTCAATTGAAGAGGAGGACTTTTTTATGAGCTGAGAGGAACGGTAAGCCTACTAGTAAGGCTTTCAATTTGTCCATTTTACAACCACCCAGAGCTTTTCTCTTTGCAACCTCCCTGTGGAGCGGTCCTTTAGCATTTATGAATATGTTATAAAGGCTGCACATCTGTCTGATAAGAATATGAAGTCTGTGATAGTTGATTTGCTAACCGGGATTTTCCAGTCAGCACAATCCAACTTTGAATTGCTGACTAGCATGCAGCTGCTCCCATCCTTCTTGGCCCTTCTATCTGGCCTCACTGCACTCGAAGCTCCCCTCAAAAGGGGCCTCAATCATAAATCCCCGGAAAAGTAGACAATGTCTGTTTGACAAATAGTTGAAGAATCTGCCATAGAGTTTGCTAAATTTTTCCTTAAAATCTAAAGGAGAACTGAGTCTAGCCACCACCCCCTTCTTTTGAACATACCCACGACCACACCAAGTGCCACCCACCACCCTTTGAAATATGATGCAAAAGTTATTACTAAAGTTATTGGCAATGCTGTTCTCTTCATTGTTTTATGGTGGAATCAAGAAAGTTTGGAGAGATTCAGATTGGTGCATACGCTGGAAGGGCCACTCTTGCATGACATTTGGGTGCCATGTCACAGTGCCCAGGACAATTGAGACCCCTACAGGTACCTCACTTCCTGTTGTTCCAAATCTCCATTCCTGCTCCAATTTGATAAATCCACCATTACTAAAGCGGTTTCCCAGCAACTACGGGTGTGTACTGCCCTGTTAGAAACCCACATTGCTTGCTTTACCATAAAGCCTTGCGTGTTGCATTTGTTAGTAACAAAACCAAAATGAGGCATTTAGGCAGGAGGTGGGAAGGTTGAGCTGTTCATTTCATTAGAAACATTTACCCTTCTTTTCAAAACAACCTCCTGAGAAAAGCAGGGGAGTTTTGATTTAGCAAAAGAAAATAATAGTCAAGCAGTGTATCAACAAATTAATTATTTAAACATATTCCATTCCAAGTAATTTCTTACTCCCCATAGTTATTTGTCAGTTGTTGTTGTTTTTTTAATTACAAAATAACTCTTGCTCATTTTAAAGATTCAAACAACACAGAAGTGGGTAAAGTAAAAAGTATAATGTAAAAAGTGAAAATCTCACTTTACTTTTCCTAACCTCACTCCCCAGAGGTAACTGCGGTTCATAATTTAGCAAATATCTAAACATATATATTTAAATGATACATATGCAGTTGCTTATTTAAAAATACAGGATCTATCTGCCATTTGCATGGTAACTTGCTTTTTTTCACTCCATGATATATTAAGGACTTTCTTCATGTCATTCCATGTTTCTTTTGAAAAAACACAATTTTATTTTTTGATCAGTGGTGAAATAGCAACAAAAGATGTAACTACATGAACACCGGCGGCCAGCCTGCCACAAGAAATTCCAGCCGTATTTCTCGTGCAGGACTAAATTTTCAACAGGTTATACTGGGAAAAGTAGAAACTTTAGAACAAAGCAGACTGAAGGGTATTTCCTGTGCCGTGGACAAAGGTGGGGGATTTTCATTGCCTCCAAGTGCCCAATTTTTCTACTAAGAGAGGATAAACGCTTTCAATTACATGAATTCCCATCAGGCAGACAACAATAGGCATGGATACAATTCTATAGCTCTCGAGCAATAAAAAGTATATCACAGGCTGGAGAACGGGACAAAGAGAAAAAGCTCTGCCTCCATAATAAGGGGAGAGTGAGAGTCGTTGTCTACAGAATGCTGCTGGAGCACATTAACTGAAAATTTTAAGCAAATAAGTTGGACACTATTTTCCAGTGATTTACAATAGTTCTGCAGAAAAGTCTACTGTAATCCACCACGCTGCTGGTGCACAGCTGGGGCATCTCACTGCTTTAGGTGCTTTCTTTATATTTCTACTGTTTCCTTTTTCTTTTTGTTCTTCTTTCTCTCCTCTTCAAAATTTTTCTCTCTCATCTGAACACTTTTAGTTTCTTATTTTTTTGCTCAGAAACAACTGAAATTGTCAAACTAATTATCTCCAGGTCCTATGTGATAGATTAGGTAGATTTCTAGAAAGAGTCTTCATCTGTCTAAACTTCTTATGCCTCCCATTGTGACAAAATCTTTGAAAAAAAATAGACTCAGTCATATTTATAACAGTAAAATTACATATGTAACCACTTAATGATACTATAAACACTTTTTGCCTAAAATTCTAAATCTTGGCCATATTCTCCTTTGCTCTGTATGTATAGACAAAATCATATATCACCTTCACCGCTTGGAAAGAAGTGGTCAATTTTAAGATTCTTCTTCATAGTTTAACCAGCTTCAGTTGGTTAAACATTGAATTAGGGTTATATTAAATTACATATTAGTGACAGTTATATATCAATTAGATTTAATAACTGATGTGTTATGAAATAGTTGGAATTATGCGTGCCTTTATTAGTGATGGCTATATTTTAAATTCCATATAATAAATATTTCTAGAGCCTCTTCATTTAAGAAATGTTTATAACAAAATATCTTCTAAGCAAAATAGCTTTTCCATTTTAATTTCATTAGCATTCTGAGTTCAGCTTTTAGAAAAGTATGGCAAGTTTTGCATAATCTTTTCTTATTTACAAATGAAAAATTAAGAGTACATAATGCTGCAGTGAATTATCCCAGGTCTAGGTCTACTAGAATGTCAACACATAATTTAGATTCACAAAGCATCTGAGTTGGTTGCTGAGGCAAAGAATTCCCTTCTTAACTCACCTATCATGCCCATCTCTTCACTCCTCTATTCCGTTCAGGCTAATATAACTTGAGTTCTCCTCATCCCTCTTCATCCCTTTTTTTTTTTTTTTTTTTTTTTTTTTGAGATGGAGTCTCATTCTGTCGCCCAGGCTGGAATGCAGTGGTGCGATCTTGGCTCACTGCAACCTCCACCTCCCGGGTTCAAGCGATTCTCCTGCCTCAGTTTCCCGAGTAGCCGGGACTGCAGATGCGTGCCACCATGCCTAGCTAACTTTTATTTAAAACTCTTCCATATGCCATTATGCCATCATATCTTACTACAATCTTCCTTTCCTGTTGTTCAAAAAAATCTTACACTCTTATTTCCTCTGAAGCTTATTGATTGATGGGAATGGAAACATAAATAAATATCCAACTCCCAATTGGACATTTTCACATGGACATTTTACAGAAACCTCAAACTTAGTATATCTCAGACTGAACACATGATCTAGCCCCTGCATAGCCCAGTCTAGCTTCCTGCTAGTGTTCTCCATCTCACTACATCATCCACATTCAATTACTTTTAGCCTAGATACTCAGTGTCCATTCAGTCAATCACCAACTCTGTCAACTACAAACGCTAAATGCTCTCTGTCATTCCACTACTCATCATTCACTCCACTTTAACTTTCCCCTTGCCATCATCACACTTACGGGGTTGGGGGAGGGTGTGTGTGCATGCGGTCAGAATCGAGATCAGGGCTATTGAGAATTAGAATAAGTTTAACACCAAGTCATCACTTCTAACTGGTATAAAAAGACTATAATAGTTCCTCCTTAGTCAGAAATAAACGTGAACATTTTCTTAGATTCCTGAAAGCTGCTATTCAATATTATAAGCCTTTGTTAATAAATGAGTTTGATTAGATCTTTTCTTCTGTGGCCCAGAAGCCAGCGTGGAGAGATGCCTGGCAGAAGTAGACTTCCAAGTCCAGATTTCCCGATAAGGTCTTGGCGAAACCACTGACAATTCTGCTATTCAGATCTACCTAAATATGTAAGTCAATATCAAGATAATAAAATGTTCCAGGATCTGCAGGACTGGTGTGCACATTACTAGGCAGTATCCATACATAAAAGCACAGAAATGTGCTGTCAGGAAAATGAATTAAAATATGAAGAGCTATATTTTTCCACACAGCCCAGGAAGTTATATTCTGAATTTACTGGAACATCAGTGACCAACTCAGATTGTCACTAGCAAAGGTTCTTTGACCAACAGGAAAACACAAGGCACAGGAAAGGATGGACCATTTTCCTTGGTTTTAAATAAGAGCCAAGGTTATTGTTTTTCTTTTAAGTAATTTACGAGTTAAAGGAAAGGTTGAGAAAATGGTACAAAAGATTCCCATATACTTTTACCTACATTCCCCAAATGCTAACATTTTATCACACTTGCTTTATTATCCTGTCATCTATCTGTCTATCTATGAACCTATCTATTTTTTTTCTGAGATGTTTGAGAGTAAGTTGCATATATCAGCATGTATTTCCAAAAACAAGGTCTTAGGTTTTAACTTAACCCCAGTGCTTTGATCAAAATCAGAAAATTCACATAGGTACAGTATTATTTTCAAATCTATTGACCTTATTCAAATTTTGCCAATCGTCTTACTAATGCCCATTTTCTGACCCAAGATCCAATTCAGGATTATACTTGCATTGAGGCATCATGTCTCTTTTAGCCTCCTTTGGTCTGGAACACTTCATGACCTTGACAATTTTGAAGAGTCCTAGCCAGCTATTTTGTGGAATGCCCCTCAATTGGGGATTTTGTGATGTGTCTTTCAGGTTATGGATTTTTGGCAGGAACATCACAAGAATGAGGTTGTTTCTCCTTCGTGTATCATATCGGAAGCACATGATGTTAATGTGTCCTACTACTGATGTCACCTTTGATCACTTGGATACGGTAGTGTCTGCCAGATTTCTTCCTCTCTGTAAAGTTACTATTTTCCCTTTGCAATTAATAAGTATCCTATGTGGAGGTACTTTGAGACTGGGGCAATTGCTACATTTTGGAAAAGAAGACAAAAGAAACAGATGAAAGAATGGTCTGAATAGAAGAAAGAGAACCAGAAATACGTGGTGTAAAAGATTCTATGAACCCGAAACCATATTTTCATTTCTCAGATGTCTTCATGTAGAATAAGTCCTTATATGTTGTCTGGAAAGATAAGAAGCTAAACCATTTCAGTAGATTTTCTCAACTATATCTGTCATTTACAAGATGACAGGTATTGTACTTCTCTAAGTCTAGGTTTCCTTGTCTATGAAAAAATTGCAATGCAGATTACAGAAGGTAATGTAAGTAAACACATGCAAAAGAACCTACTACAGCTTCTGACATGTATCTATCGCTAGATAAGTTAGCTCTCTTTCTCCCCAGTCTTTCCCCTTCCTGACCTCATTAGCAAAATCCATTTCATGTATTAGAGTTTAAAAGAACTCAAGAGTATAGTAAGAAGACTGTAAATTTTTTTCTTAAGTCAAAATCACAGCATTTTAGACATTATACTTGCTAGAGTATTCAAGCTATAAAACTAAGCAAAATCATTATTAAAATTCAAATAGAATCTTGATATTTTATTTGGAAAACAGATTGAGTGAAAAAAAGAGGCGTGTGATTTTTATTTTTTTTATTTTTTTTTATTTTGAAACGGGGTCTCACTCTATCACCCAGGTTGGAGTGCAGTGGTGCAATCTTGGCTCACTGCAACATCTGCCTCCCAGGCTCAAGCAATCCTCCCACCTCAGCTTCCTGTAATTTTTAAATGTCAATCAAAAGCAATCAAAACACCAAACCACCATTTATTGGAGTTTAGTATCAGAGAGTCCTCACGAGCTATGCAAAAATGGATGTTGGTCCTCAGGAAATTCACCTCTGAATCGCTCCTTCTTTGTCCTTAGTACCTTGTTCCTTGTCTCATGTTCTCCTACCACAAATGCAATGCGAAGGGGAAGAGAGGGGTGCCTCAAAAATCACAAATTTTATACAGGTACATATTTTATTGTTAATTTCTTTCAACACTGGATATGGATATTTTATATATAAATATGAAGCCCTGTGTGCATTCCTTAAAATTGTTACAAAGTCCAGTAGAACATGAAAACATAGATTAATATTGCCACAGCATGTGAGGGAAAAACCGTCTCTCATCTACTTTGAAAAGTTTTATTAAGAGTCTCTTGGAATCACCATTTCCGAAACATGGATATGCATAAACCAACGCATTTTGATAACAGTTTTGTAATTGACTCCCTTTCTGCTCTCACCCTAGAGTTTCTTGAACTGAGGAATGAGTAATATCCTGGACTAGAGGCTGAGAGATTGTTTTCATAATCAACAGCCATCTGTGCAGAATAACAATAGAGCTGAAAAGATTCTGACCTATGCTACCAAAGAATTTTCCAGATAATTCAGGCTCTTTCTATGAAAAGTGCCAGAATCTGAGTGACAAGCCCAGGCAACGCCTCCTCCTTGTAGTTTTAGGAAGAAAGTGCTGCCATCTACAGGGCTGACATGGAACTAATGCTTTAAGAAAAGGTGGAGAACCTGTTGGATCTTAAGGTTGTAATTAGCTATAGGAAAAAAAAAATCGCAATAGCATGGCTAAAGAGAGTAACACAATGTGTCCACTTTAAAATTTTTATTCCAAACATATTCTACTTCTTTGCTGTCCAATACAGCGGCCAGCAGCCACATGTGGCTATGAAGCACTTGAAATGTAGCCAGTGTGACTGAGGAATAGTTTCTAAATTTTCATTTCATTTTAATTAATTTCATTGATTTAAATTTTAAAACTGATACTCAATTCAGTCATTGGAAACTTTTAAGTATGCTTGTAACAACTTAGGTGTCTGAATCTATTTTTTCAAATGTAAATTTTAAGATATCTATCCACAGATTAAATATTCCTAATAAAAATGTAGCACCTGAATTGCATATGCTATAAGTGAAAAACATACACCACATTTCAAATGTTTAGTACAAAGCCAAAAGAATGTCATATTTTTAATTAATAATTGTTATATTTAGAACATGTTGAAATTGATATTTAGCTATATTATGTCAAACAAAATATATTATTAAAATTACTTTTATTGGCTTCTTTTTACACTTTTAATGTGATTACCAGAAAAGTTTAAACGCCACGTGTGGCTGACAGATTTCTATTGTCAGCAGTGTTTCTATTGTACAGCACTGTTCTAATTGATTCAAAAAAAAGAAGTAAATATGTTTAGCCGTTTAGTGCTTACAGAATCACATGAAGTGCTAGATTTACAAATGTCGTATTTGACCTCAAAATTAAAGCAAACGTGTAACAGACACTGATGCTGATGCCATTATGGGTTAATGTAACACAATTTTTAGAGGAAATGATCTCGTTTGGTCTTCAGTGATCATCATTGTGACTGACAGACATCTTAAAATGGTAGAAAATTTGGATCTTGATGAATGTAACAACATAACCGTTTTTATCATGGTTAATGAACTGGTGACAAGAAGCACACACTGTAAAGAAATTCCACTAAATTTGTGTCCTGTTCCACTTCTTCCATCGATTTCCAGCATTATCTCCCCGAGAGTGTATCTTCATTGCGAGGACTGACTCCCTGGGCTCAGCAGCCCCCAACTGGCCGTCCTCACAAGTGCAGTGCAGACTTCTCCCTGTGGTGCCACCCCTTGGTCTTTCGCGACTGAGGCAGTCCTTCTCCAAAGTAAAAACACCTCCTTCATCCAGGGTGTCTTCTTCCAATCTATGACATAAAAATCCTATCTCCCCTCTACTTCTTTTTCCATACTCCATATGTTTAACACATTCTTCTGTTACTCAGGCAGAAAAAAAATAAATAAACCAGACAGGCCCACGACTCAGTTGGCAGATGCCCACACAAAGATAGGATGGCCAACTGTCCTGATATGTTTGCCCAGGACTGTCCCAGTTTTAGTATTGAAAGTCCCACCTTCCAGGAAACCCCAGTCCTGAGCAAACCAGGCCGGTTGGTCGCCCTACTTGCCAATCTTGCCTGTTGACAGCAAAGCCAGAGACAGGAGAGCCACACCCCCATGCTTTGCTCCAGCAACAGGGAACTGCCTGTTTCCCTGCTGAGTTTAACCTCCTTCCCTTTACCCACATAGCCGCCCTTCCTCTTCCCGGCCCCCTAACTTACCTGTCGCCCTGTCATCCTCCAGGCATCACTCCCAGTCCAAGGTCTTCTGTCGCTCCACGGGCGCAGGTAAGTTGTACCTAACCACATTGTATTTTAATTCTCTGTCCAGTCCCCAGGTTTCCCATCAGCTGTAAGCTCAAGTCAGGAGTCTTGTTCATTCTTGTATTTCTGTCATATATTAGCTGAACTTGTGAGTGAACGTCGATTCATCTTAGAAAGGCACCTGGGCTCTGGGTATATTTTGTGGGCCTTCCTCCAGGAATACACTCCTCTTCTGACATAACGACCAACGACAAACTGTTTTTCAAGACTGGACATCTGCATTTCCCAACCTTGAAGAATCTTTCCCCAGTCTTAATCTCTCCAACACAGTAGGGAACACCGTCCTGTCAGTAACCCCTGACTAACACCACCCCATTCCACCCCTAGGGGAAAAAAAAATGACGCACATATGTATGCACATCAAAAAGTTACAGCAACGATAAACAAGAAATTCCTTGCTTTCATTTTCTTCACTGGCTAGTGATTTTTGCCTTTGGGGGTTGGAATGGTTCAATATGCATATTTCTTTCCAACGTGGGAGAAAAGAATGCACACAAGAATGCAGCAAAGTGGAGAGGATGCGTAGAAATAATGAAAGAAGTATACCTAGAGGTGATTACATATGGAAAGACAACAAGTGATCTCAGAGTGACAGGTAGTGATGAGGATGCAAAAAAATACCAGACGCAGTCCTACTTGTCCAGGAGCCACAGTGGTTATAATTTGGAAATTACACAGATATGTTTTCTAGATATTACATAACATATAAGGCAATAAATTGCTCTTAGCAATACAGAGAAAAATGTAAACATTCAGTAAACATTTTAACATATTAATTTTATATATTTACTTTATGTATTTTAAACTTATCTATTTTAATATATTTAAAGTAAAAATTACATCTTTATATATTGAAATATATTCAAAGTATTTAAACTATTAATTTTTGTTTGTTTGTTTGTTTTTGAGATGGAGTCCCACTCTGTCACCCAGGCTAGAGTGCAGTGGCATGATCTCAGCTCACTGCGATTTTCCTGCCTCAGCCTCCTGAATACCTGGGACTACAGACACACGCCACTATGCCCGGCTAATTTTTGTAGTTTTAGTAGAGACGGAGTTTCATCATGTTGGCCAGGCTGACTGAACCCCTGACCTCAAGTGATCCACCCACTTCAGTCTCTCAAAATGCTGGGATTACAGGTGTGAGCCACTGCATCTGGTCTATTAATATATTTTAAAATGTTAGATTATTAATGGTCACTTCTGCGTGCTAATTGCATAAAATAACTTTACCTGTATGATTCTCAAAGCTCTATGAAGTAAGTTCTATAACTATCTCCATTTTACTGAGAACTTGTGGCACAGAAAAGTGAAGAAACTCATCCAAGATCATAGAATTTGTAAATGAAAGAGCTGGGATTTAAAGAGGCCCCTTAAAGGTGACAGCAACCCCCTGGGATGCATAGAAACATGTTCACACCACTCTCCAATAATCGAACAGCACACCAGCAAAACTAATTTATAAAAAATAACTTCCAAAGTCTCTAACAGTTTCAGCATGCACCATGCTGTTTTACTACAAGCTGTACAACATGCTTCCCAAAGGATGCTCTAAAAACATGCATACACCTTAGTCAATGTTTATTTCTCATAGGATAAGCCCATGCATGAAAGAATAGATAAAGGTGTCAGAATAACGAATTCATTTTCTCCTTCATTTAAGTTAGAATGATAGTTCTTTTTCACCTGAAAGCGGTCTTAGAAGTGTTGTCAACCTTAGCTGCTCAATGGAAGCACCTGCAGAACTTTAAAAGCCACTAAGATCCGGTTACCATCTGCAGAAGTCGTGATTTCATTGGGACTTTTAACCTCCCCAGAGGGTTCCGATGTGCACTCAAGATAAAGAAGCACTGTTTTGTTTAGAGTAAGCAGAAGAATTTCAAGGTGTGTCTCCAGATCAGCCATCAACTTCACTTGGGAGCTTTTTAGAAATACAAATTATTGCACTCCCTCCTGGATCTACTGAATAAGAAATTATGAGGGTGGGGCCCAGTCTTCAGTGTCATAACACACCCTCCCCATGATTCTGATGCTCACTTGAGTTTGAGAACCACTGATGGAGCCTAATTCCTTCAATGAGAGATAACTGAAATCCAGAGAATTTAAATTTGCTTCAGGTCACGTGACCCATCCATGGTGGGGCTGGCTATGAAATGATAATGATAGCTAGCATTTATTGAGGGCTTACCGTTCCAGATGTACTGTTTTGCATCGACTAATTCGTGTGATCACTGCAACGTTAAAGGGATATGTTCTATTATTATCCTGTTTTACAGATGAGGAAACTGAGCCACAGAAATTGCTCAGGGTCACAGGGCTGAGGATTAGAAAAGCAGGGATTTGAACACCTCCCCAGTCAGGAATGCAATGGGAATATGCCCAAAAACCTGTGAATCTTATTCTAAGAAAGAGAAGTGGGTGAATCTAAATTTCCTATGCAAATGGTTAGGAATAAGAATGACAGAGCCTAGGGTAATATAGGCCTAAATCTTCATTTCTATTCACGATTGTTTCTACTATTTTAAAGTATTCCATGAGAATGATTATTATTTTCTTTCCTTAAATATTTAATATATATGAAAAAGAAGTACTAAAAAATAAGGCTAAAACATAAATATTTTAAATAAACACCTGACAACCACCAAGATATTGCTGTTCTAGTTTTTTTTTTTTTTTTTAATGCTTTGACCTACATTTCCATGTGTTAAATAATTAGTAGTGGGAAAATGGTATTGGATGAGATATTAAGAAATGTTCGCATACCCTTTGCCCAGACACTATTTCTCAGGAAGAGAACAGCATGCTAGTAGAGAGTGATGTATAGTTACCTTCTTGAAAGTAACATCCTTAACCATAAATCCATGAAATGTGTACTGAAACATATCAGTATGCTAATAAGCATACATAAATATTTCCAATATTCCAAAAAGGTCTCAATCATAGAGTTTTATATCTTTTAATAGATAAGTGAAACTTTAATCGATCCATTATTTTCTGAACATCTTATCATAGTAACAGTGTCTACCAATTTCTCTAGCACTTTACCAAGAGCTTGCAGCTTCACACATAGCCTCCATCTAGTTCTCACGGCAGTCTGTGGGATAAGTATGTGCAGTGTGTCTACTGTCATGGGTTGCGATGGGGAAGAGCAGGTGCTGGGGGGCAGCAACTCGCCTGGGAGGACTCAAAGAAGTGTCTTACCAGAGAGCATTAAGGGAGCAGGCTGGGGAGTGCAAAGAAGCCTATCTGCAAATTCCACATTTACCATAATAGGTCCAGGAAGGAGAGAACAAAACAAAGGACAAGCCAAAATATTCTCATAAGACAACAAAGAAAGGACACAGAGAATAGGATTGCTCTCAAGATGGAAATACAGAGAAAAGAAGACAGGAGTGTACATTATGCTGAAGTCTGAATTGGATAATGGATTTTTAAGAGGAGGGATATTTAATATTCTATTTCTAGATGCTTGTTTGTTGCAACATAGACCCTTTCTTCAATGGAGTTTTCCACCAACTACAATGCCTTGTTAGGTGGTCTTGTGTGGGATTCAAAGAAAGGCAATGAGTTCTACCTCTGGACCCACCCAGTGTGGAACACCATTGTGATCCAAGGGAGGTTAAAGTGACCCACCAGTTACTAATTCAGAAAGGAGGAGCTAAGAGCCAAAGAGAGCCCTGAAGAAACAAGTCTCCTGGAAATATGTATATATGGATGCAGTAGGGGAACTGGTCTTCACAAATTGAAGATTGAGCCAACCTTCCCTAGATTTTCCACGATAAGGTGATCACTGATGTCAGCTTACTCACACATATGCATGTGTGTTTCAGTTAAGGTGTTTAATAAACTATGCATAGACTAATCTGTAGGATAGATTTAGACAAATTTGATTAAGCTTTTACTGATTTTATAATATTCTGAATTTTACCAACCCTTTCAGGTGCCATTACTTTGAATGGCAAAAACCACAGTTACTTACTAATACCTGAAGGATCCAATTCTGATGATCAGAGAAGCAAAGCTGTACTTTCCTAAGAAGGACCCCTGAGGAAGGTCTGTTCTTTCTTGGGTATGCCACCTGATATACATCCGCAAAAATATTTGTAAAATGTAACCATAGTGCCATGTCATTTTATCAGAAATGAAAATGTGTCCAAGATTTCCATTATCTAAATATCAGCCACCAACTGGTGTTCTGTGGCGTTAAAGCTGCAGGGCATGGTGGGGAAGGCTAAGGAGATATTAACCTAGCTTCAATTATTTGAACACCTTAAATACCGTAAAGAGCCTCTAATTTATAAACATAATTTTAATAGATCAGCAGGACCATATTGTCCTATGTAATGGAACTCACAAGAATATTCTGGTTTTATGTTTGGTTTTTTTTTCTTTTTTTTTTTTTAGACAGAGTCCAGTCGCCATGCTGGAGTGCAGTGGCACAATCTCGGCTCACTGCAACCTCTGCCTCCTGTGTTCAAGCAATTCTCCTGCCTCAGCCTCTTGAGTAGCTGGGACTACAGGTATGCACCACCACACCCAGTTAATTTTTGTGTTTTTAGTAGAGATGGAGTTTCACCATGTTGGCCAGGATGGTCTTGATCTCTTGACCTCCTGGTCCGCCGGCCTTGGCTTCCCAAAGTGCTGGGATTACAGGTGTGAGCCACTGTGTCCAGCCTTATGTTTGGTTTTCTAGACCATGTAGTAGATTTTGAGAAGTTTATCGTTATTACTCCCAAGTTGCTAGTAATTTTTATTTTAACTCATTGTGATGACAAGAACACTGGAAAGAGACTAGGAGAGGCACATTTTCATGCTTAACTCTGCCAGCAAATCAGTGTGAGACCCTGGGTGAGTCACTGCCCATCTTCATCCCCAGCTTCCTCTTCTTCTTTTTTTTTTTTTTTTTTTAATTTGAGACAGAGTCTCACTCTGTTGCCCAGGCTGGAGTGCAGAGGCATGATCTTGGCTCATTGCAATCTCTGCCTGGTTCAAGCAATTCTCCTGCCTCAGCCTCCTGAGTAGCTAGGATTATAGGCACCCACCACCAGGCCTGGCTAATTTTTGTAGTTTTAGTAGAGATGCGGTTTCACCATGTTGGCCTGGCTGGTCTCGAACTCCTGACCTCAGGTGATCTGCCCGCTTTGGCCTCCCAAAATGCTGGGATTACAGGCATGAGCCACCATGCCTGGCCTTCCTCTTCTATAAAATGAAAGACTGGGCTAGATATTCTTTAAAGTCCCCAGGAACTCACACATGCTATATTTTTCTGATCCTAAATGCATCATTATCATGGCTTCTCTTGAAGTATTGTAGAATAGCTAATGAAGAACAAATTGGTTGAAGACTATTAAATAAATACATAAAAAGGAACTGAGGAGATAAGTATATTTTAAGTTGCATTATGACAGGATGTCCCTAGAGGCATCTAAAATAGTAAAAGTAATTTGCTTCTTAGCATCCATTTTGCTACCTCTATTTGTTTGGGAAAACAAACAAACCAGCCCATAACTACCCAAACTCCTACTAAATTTCTACCATACAGGTGACTCTAAAGAATGCTGAACAGCAAGACCATGAAACTACAAAGAATTCATGTGGCCCGCACATTCAAAACTCCCAGGGATTTTGGAGACTTTGCAAAACTTTACGTTCCTAAATTGTATAAGCCACTTTACAGTTTATAAAATACCTTGCTTCTCAAAGGTAAATACTCCCCTACACTCAGCCTCGAAATGGCCTCTGTTTGGAAGCACACTCTAATAGGTTCCTCAAGGTCAGACCATTGCCTTATTACAGGAAATGGATGAAGTCATTCCTGGCTCTCAGTTTTTCTGAAAAACTACCTGCTTTCTCAGTTTCACACACCACACCCCTCTATAGCTCTTGTTTTGTCTCCTCAGTCGTGGCACCTGTTCTGAGAATTGAAGCTTTCATCTTGGTTCTAGTAGCACACGAGAAAACACATTTGGAAAAGCACAAACAAGCAAAGGGGTCCAAGCGAGAACTTCAACGTTTGGGTGAAACAACAGCTAAATTTGTTCACAGTAATAATAAACATGCATGAGCTCACTCTTTCAGAGAGCAGTAATTTGAGCAGCAATTCTGAGGTCAGGATCCAGGGTTCTAGGCCAGCTCCAGCTCGGTCTGCTCTGACAAGAATATATTTCTTTCAGACTCTCAGGGTCTTGCTTTCAGCCATTTGGGGTACAAGAAAGGAAGATGAGAAGAAAGGCAAGAGACAAGAGAGATGGAAACTTTTTAATATGTCCTTAAAAGCCTCTTTATAGAGATGAGTAATAAAAAGATTGGGGCCAGCAAACATTTCCACATTTTCTCTAAACAGTTATAAAACTGAGAGTCTTCTAAGGTCAGAGTTAAAGTAGTACAGCCTTGTTTTTGTATTTTAAATGTTTTCTTTTTTTTTTTTAATGGAACGTTAAAATAGTCTCAGTACCAGTAAAAGGTGTGCACCAGAGTACTATTGGATTCAGGAGAGAGGTAATAGGACCCACCGAGTAGGGAGGTTAGACAGTTCTGATGTGAACCCTCACTAATGCAAAGGAAATCTCTCTGTACCCTCACACATACACATTTTTCTCTCCTCCTCCAATCACGAAATGATATCCTGTGAGATCATTTATTTTCTTTTTTATTTTTATTTTATTTATTTATTTTGAGACAGAGTCTCACTCTGTCGCCCAGGCTGGAGTGCAGTGGCACAATGCCAGCTCACTGCAACCTTCGCCTCCAGGGTTCAAGCGATTCTTGTGCTTTAGCCTCCCGAGTAGCTGGGATTACAGGCAAGCACCACCACACCCAGCTAATTTTTGTATTTTTAACAGAGACAGGGTTTCGCCATGTTGGCCAGGCTGGTCTTGAACTTCTGACCTCAAGTGATCCGCCCACCTCGGCCTCCCAAAGTGCTGGGATTACAGGCGTGAGCCACCACGCCCGGCCCATTTAATTTATTTTCACCAGTTAGAATTTGTTACTCTCAATTTATTCAAAAACCGTTAATTGACAGTACCTACTGGCCAGTACTGTTATAAATATTGGAAATACAGCATTGGACAAAACAAAGAAGCCTACCCTCATAGAGCTTATATTCGAGTGTAGAGAGACAGACAAATAAATAGGTAGCATACACAGGAGGTTAGAAAGTAATACCAGCACTTTGGGAAGCTGAGGTCAGGAGTTGGAGACCAGCCCGACCAACGTGGTGAAACCCCGTCTCTACTAAAAATACAAAAATTAGCCAGGCGTGGTGGCGCGTACCTCTAATCCCAGCTACTCGGGAGGCCGAGGCAGGAGAATTGCTTAACCCGGGAGGCAGAGGTTGCAGTGAGCCAAGATTGCGCCACTGCACTCCAGCCTAAGTGACAGAGTGAGACTCTGTCTCAAAAAGAAAAGAAAGTGAGATAGGAAAAAAAATTTAGTAAGGGAGTAAAATGTACATGGGGAGGAGGGAAAGAAGATGGAGGAAGATGCAGTTTTAAATATGGGGGCCAGGGAAGGACTCATGGAAATGAAATTCTAATAATCACCTGAAGAAAATGAAGGAACAAGATATGCACTTGAGGAAATAGTAAACAGAAAAGTTCTGGGTCAGAGGCATGTTCAAGGAGCTCAAGGGGTAGCAAAGAACATGACGTCAGAAGGTCAGGAGGGGGCCATGCAGATGTGGCTGTTACTGAATGGAAGTGGAGAAGATGGGGAGTTTTTGAAAAGAGTCATGGCTGGGCGTGGTGGCTCACACCTGTAATCCCAGCACTTTGGGAGGCTGAAGTGGGCAGATCACCTGAGGTCAGGAGTTCAAGACCAGCCTGGCCAACATGGTGAAACCCCTTCCCTACTAAAAATACAAAAATTAGCCAGGCGTGGTTGCTGACACCTATAATCCCAGCTACTCAAGAGGCTGAGACAGGAGAATCACTTGAACCCAGGAGGCAGAAGTTGCAGTGAGCAGAGATCATGCCACTGCTCTCCAGGCTGGACGACAGAGCAAGACTCTGTAAAAAAAAAAAAGAAAAAAAAAAAAAAAAGAAAAGAAAAAGAAAAACAAAGAAAGAAAAGAGTCATGAGGTAACCTGATTTCCATTTTTAAAGGACAGAGCTGACTGGGCACGGGCAGGAAAGGCAGGAGCAGGGAAACCAGCTCTGCGGCGGCTCCAACACTCCAGGGAACTCTGGTGATAACTAAGAGCAGGTGGGTAGCAATGGCAGTGGTAGGAAGTGGTTAAATTCCAGATAGCCAACAGGATACTCTGATGTTTAGATGAGCCCATGGAAGAGAGGAGTCAAGAATGACCCCATGGTGTTTGGCTTGAGAATGGGAAGGAAGGATCTGCCATAAATCAAGATAGGACTCATTGTAAGAAGAAGAAGTTTAAAGGGGAGATTTGGAATCTGTTTTTTGTGTTTTGCTTTTTTTATTATTTTTGGTTTTGGTGTGTGTTTTTTTTGTTTTGTTTTTTTTTTTGAGACAGGGTCTCACTCTGTCGCCCAGGCTGGAATGTCGTGGTGTAATCATAGCTCACTGCAGAATCAACTGCTCAGGCTCAAGCAATCCTCCCACCTCAGCCTCCCCAGTAACTGGGACTACAGGTATGCACCATCACGTCCAGCTAAGTTTTGTATTTTTTGTAGAGACAGTGTTTCTCTATTGGCCAGACTGGTCTCGAACTCCTGGGCTCAAGTAGTCTGCCCACCTCAGCCTCCTAAAGTGCTGAGATTACAGGCGTGAGCCACCACCCCCAGCCCAGAATTTGGTTTTAGACATGTTAAGTTTGGCAAAGTTCTTAGAAACCCCAGTGGAGATGTCAGTAGCAGTTGGATGGACATGTCCAGAGTTCAAGGAGAAAGGGAGTGACAGGTGCTGTTTGAAGCCATGACTCCAGATGTCAATCTGAGAAAGGAGAGAAGTCCAAGGACTGAATCTGAGGAGCTCCAGTTTTGAGAGATTGTGGAAAAATGGAGCAACCAGCAGAGGAGACTGAGAAAGTGAGCCAACAGAGAAAGAGAAAAACCAGGAGGGCTACTGTAATATGGGCATTAGCCTGAGAGAAATCAATCAAGGTTTAGCTAAATAATTAGAAATTAGGAAAAAAACCTTATCATTTCGGTTGTCCCTTGTTTCATAAATCTTACTTTACAGGCCAAAGGCTAAATAAAATAAACACTCTTTTATCTATACCTTATGCAAAAAAAAAAAAAATAGCAATAGATAGAGATTTTTATGTTCTCTCCAGTGACCAACTTATAATAATAGACACTTCTTAGCTAACAACAGGAGGTTTAACTATTTTTCACTTTTCTAAACTTCAGGAAATTATAAGCGACTTTTTTCTTAATTTAAAATGAACTTTTGTTTCTTTTCCAAATTATGACTGGAATTCAAAAGTGTTTATTTCCATTGACTATTTTGACTTGAGTTTTTGTTCTCCATTTACTCTGTCCTTCCTGCTGCTTCTGAAGGTTTTCTCTGTTTGTGGGAGCATCTCTGATTTCTCTCTTTTTATCCCCTGCAATCTCTGACTCCTCTCCAGGTCCTCATTCTGCATCATCATAGTCGATTTTATCTTGGGCACCATAAAATTCTGCTTCTTCCCGCAGTAGCAGGTGATGTCACCCACAGAACATAATGGATTCTAGGAACAGGCCCACAAGAGGAAAAGTGGGCAAGTACAAATATAGGTAAGAGGAAGAGAGAAGCTGGAGGCTGGGGAACTTAACCATCTGTTTGCATTCGTTTCCACATAAACCAGTTAAACCAGAAACTGGAGGATATAGAAATTCCACGTCAACAAAGTTAAGCCAAACTTTTACCTAAATAATTTGACACGTTGAATAGAAACACTACGGCAATATCTGTGCACCCAAATTGTTGCTACTGGTTGGGAGCCAATACATTAAAACACAATCAGGCTGGGCACAGTGGCTCATGCCTGTAATCCCAGCACTTTGGGATGCCAAGGTGGGTGGATCACTTGAGGCCAGGAGTTTGAGACCACCCTGGTCAACACGGTGAAACCTTGCCTCTACTAAAAATACAAAAATTAGCTGGGAGTGGTGGCATGCACCTGTACTCCCAGCTACTCAGGAGATGGAGGCAGGAGAATCGCTTGAACCAGTGGAGGCTGCAGTGAGCCAAGATCACGTCACTGCACTCCAGCCTCGGCAAGAGTGAGACCTTGTCTCAAAAAAAAAAAAAAAAAATGCAATCAAATAACCCATTTTGAGAATAACTTCCTATTTGCATAAATTTTCCCAAATGGTTTGTGTATATAGAAATTGTCTACTTCTCAATGGCTGGCAGGACAAACCAAAATAGTGACAGTTTGTAGGATCTTTTTGGCAGGGTACCATAATCCTAGCCTTAAAGCACGTCAACAGTTGAAGAAGCTGTGTAGTTGGTGACTGTGTTACTATGCTAGCAGTGTAGTGGGTATGTTAAAAAGCTGAAATTTTAATACTTATAATTTATTCGTTATGGTGAATCTCAGAGTATGATCAGCAAATAAAAGTTACTACATGTTCAACATTAGATTTGATGATTTGGTGTTCTTGGCTCTTTTAAAAAATTATAGCTGAGAATAAAGGAAAAGTACACACTCCAGTTGCAATGAAATGAATTATTAGTCTATTGGTCTTATTAGAACCTAGTAGTTCCGGAAATTGCTTAACAAATGTTTCTCTCCTACAATATCCTCTAAAAGAGAAAAAGCAGTAAATCAGAGAAAGAAACATCATACTGCTCAGAACCCTCATAAATAGTTTCCGAATGTAAGCATTTTTAGAAAAGAATATTAAATATTTTTAAATGCTGAGCACATGTTAAAATAAGTACTATCTGTTGAAAATAACGTTTTAATTCTATAGTGTAGTCCTTTCCATTGTGGTGAATTTGACACATTGAAAAGATGTCAAAGAGCATATTTTTTCTACAGTTTTGCAATTTTGAACTATAATTTTTTTTTTATTCTGGTGAAAACACTTTGCAGAAAATTATGGAAACATACATAGGGAGCCTGCAGCAATATTATAGATTTCTAAAAAAAAAGCAGTTGCAGTATAGTTATGAAAATTGAATTCCAAATTAGGAAGTAAACTGATAAAACAGTATTTAAAAATAATGCAGTTTAAATGTGTCATTGACTCTACATTCCCCCCATAGTCTAAATCATTATTAATAATACATTTCAGAGTGTGTCCATTTTGCCATTGCTAATTTTTCTTTATTATCTCAGAGTATGAGTAAGATTTTTGCTATTTTTTAAAAGGCTACATTAAGATTCAGCCTCAAAAGAGGTTCAATTCCTAGTAACTGCAGGTGCATGGCACTTACTGCTAATTGGGCATGGCTGCTTTTAGCAAATCTGGTAGCTGCTAAAAGCCACTGTTGCTGTGGGGCTGCCTCACCAGCATGCAGGGCATGGTACTATTACCTCTCCACTACCAAAGCTACATGTCTGCAAAATTTGCCAACTAAAATACCCAACCAACTCCTTCACTTAAATGCATAGAGACAGAAATCTCAAAGAGCTACCTGCAAGGTCTCTGCAAGAAAATGCGGACCTCTCAATGCATATTAAATATTCTCATTAAAATATTTCGGTAATGTATCTTCCTGTTAGAATATGTTGTTTTGAGCCCTGTAACCACGCAGAGTGGGTTTCAAAATAAAATGCTGCTATTAGCACATTAATAATGATCTTCTCTCCTGGTGTGCTGTACCAACTGGCTGGTACACTATAGTTTTGGAAAATATTGTGAACCAAGTTATATCTATGTCTCATATCATTTTTTGTGTTTATGTAGGATGTTTGTTCTGAGAAAAACTAAAAATATTTTGTTTAAATTGGATCACATTTTACCAGTTAAGTGAACCTTACCAGGTAAGTTTCCAGGTTTGGGTATTAACTCTTTCTATTTGGGTTTTTCTCCCCTAAATTTCTCCCTTCAGTAGAAGGTGTTCACTTTTATCAACAGTGATTTTATAAACCATTCAAAGTCTGACAAAACTGCCATCGGAGCACCATTGCTGTCATTCATTTTCCAAGACCCTGTGTCTTATTCTCAGCATTACATGCATTCTATGATGATAAGCTGGGTTATCAGAAAGGAGTCACTGGGAACATGTGAGAAGAGAAAAAAAACAGAAGTAGTAACATTAAAACAATCAAACTTTTACTGTCAAACAGATAATGAATGAATTGCCTAACTGTACAATTACGGACCAAATATATGTAAAAATTATACAAATGAGCATGTGTTTCCTCCTGTTTTATAGCTTGACCCCATAAATCATAGGCCTCCAAAAAATCCCAGTACAGAGCCTTTCCCTAAAGAAGTTAATATCACCCATTTTAGGCAAATTTGTCTAGGATCATATGGCAAAGTCAGGCTCAGCCAAAAATCGAAGCCACTAATGCTGATGCCAAGCTGATTAAATGTTTCCTTAAATATCTAAATTGTCTATCAAATGCTGTTTTAAGTTTCTGAAGACTAGTACTCAGACTGTTACACTATTTAAGCTTCGGTTCTCCAAGGCTGTCTGCTTTTGCTGCATTTTGCATAAAAGCCATTTTTTTTCCTCTATTTGAGTTAATTTTCCAGGTTCTGCTCAAATAATCCTTGGGCTTCTGGAACGAAAGCTTACAGAAACAGGATAAACAATTTGAACTCTGACTTTTGTTTTCCATTTGTGAGAATGTGATTTTTTTTTCAACTTTCTAATCACAGTCATAAAATTAAGCCTGGTTTTCAGAACGAAGTTTACCTGATTCTCAAGTCCCCTATCTTCAAAAATTGCACATTTGATGGCAAAATACAAAATCTGTCTGAAAAGGTCTTGTTTTACTGTTAGCATTCGAGAAGAGACATCTACTTCAAGAAAATCAAAGGATTGTTTCTCACCCTAAAGGAAAGCTATGTTGGAAAGCTTGGCAAAATTATACCTGGTCATTTATAATTTTTCATTAGACACCTGGGAAATGTTCTTCACTAAAGGAAACCTTTTCAAATTCCTAAAGAATTAGGCTCCTTGCTCACCAGCATTATGAGAACATTGACCCAAATCTGGGACTGAGGAA
The DNA here is from genome assembly GCF_028878055.3 of Symphalangus syndactylus. Classification (NCBI taxonomy): domain Eukaryota; kingdom Metazoa; phylum Chordata; class Mammalia; order Primates; family Hylobatidae; genus Symphalangus; species Symphalangus syndactylus. The sequence goes on along the minus strand of NC_072424.2, from coordinate 129,483,873 downwards.
CCAAATACCACTTCCCCCCCTTGCCAGCCATCCCACTGAACATCCTCTACAAACTACCAGTCACCAACTGTCCATCAGTGTCCAAACTGCCATTGCTGAGAATGATTTATTACACAGCATCGATTATCAGGGACAGTAACACAGATAACTTTTGCTTTCTGGAAAACGTTTGCCATAGGAAAAAATATACTCACAAGTGTACCAAAAAAAAAATTCAATTCCTATAAATGTGGATATACATAACCAGAGCGGAATTTTTTTCATGAAGAGTTTGAATATATAAAACTCTTGAATCTACATTAAAGACTAAACCATGAAGAAATGTCCCAAAAAGTAGGTATTAGTTTACATGACACAATATGAAATGTATCTAAGTGTCGTTCTCTGATAACACCCATCTATATTCATGTCTCCCTCCCTTGTTCATTTAGTATTTAAAACCTGACATGTCAATTAGCATCTTCCATAAATCATATTTCATAGCATTTATTAGCTGAGTGTTGAAATCATATTGATAATGTCACCATAAGATGTTCTATAGAATAATCTCGTTTATTAATCGCTTGAGGTCTCTGTAACTTATTTCTGAATGAGATTTTCAGATCTGTGTTGATAGAGCTCTATCTAGCAGTTCTTTTTCCCCAATGGAGCTAAAAATACCAGAGTGGCACAGCGAGCTGCCTCTCTACCTGCCTCCCAGACTGGGGACCCTAGCTCCATGGTCCCCTTCCTCCAGAATAATATGGAGGCACAGGGTCACCAAGCTAGACTTCATTTTCCAAGTCTACCCTGCAACTAGAAGTGGCTTGCCAATGTATTTTGAGAAGTAATGTGTACAATTTCCATGTTTCTTGCTTAAGAGGAAATGGCTATGGGGAGAGGTTGGTCAACAGGTACAAAGTTGCTGTTAGATGGGAGGAATCAGCTCTGGTGTTCCATCGCACAGTAGGGTGACTGTGGCTAACAATAATGCATTGTATATTTCAAACTAACTAGAAGAGAGGATTTTGAATGCTTTACCACAAAGAAATGATAAATGTTTGAGATGATGAATTTGCTAATTACTCTGATTTCATCATTACACAACGCACACGTGTCAAAACCTTTCATTTTTATCCCATGAATATGTACACTTACTATATGTCAATTAAAGTTAAAATAAAATTTTATTTTAAAAATGGCTTACTCTCCTTACTCTCATGTCCACTTTTCACCCTTTTCCACAAGCTTTTTTTTTTTTTTCTGTCTTTTCCCGAAAGCAATTTCCCAAGTATTTGAGGGTCCTTTTTTTTTCACAGTAGCTTAGCCTATGGCCTAATATACACAGCTTATTGTATAATGCTTGCCTGTATTTCATGTCCGTTATGCTTATTGATTTATATATATGTCCCCCTTATTAGACTATATATTACTTGTAAGCAAGGTGTGTTATTCATCCTTCTTCTCTCTAGCACTTAAAGTTCACCTAGCATACGATAAATGATGAATAAATGCCAGTTGAATAAATACATGAACCAACCACCTTCTTCAATTAGCAAATGGATATACTATGTATTAAGGCAACTTTGGACACAATCTCTATGCCTGCATATTTCTCAGAAATTTGAAAGCTTTAACCATATTATCTGGAGTTCAACTTCAATGTTGAACTTCAAGCTTTATAACATAAACTCAATTTGCCCCTTATAGGTCAAATCGACTTTTTTTTTTTTTTTTTGAGATGGAGTCTCGCTCTGTCGCCCAGGCTAGAGTACAGTGGCGCAATCTCGGCTCACTGCAAGCTTCGCCTCCCGTTCGTTCACGCCATTCTCCTGCCTCAGCCTCCCGAGTAGCTGGGACTACAGGCGCCCACCACCACGCCCAGCTAATTTTTTGTATTTTTTAGTAGAGACGGGGTTTCTCCGTGTTAGCCAGGATGGTCTCGATCTCCTGACCTCGTGATCCGCCCACCTCAGCCTCCCAAAGTGCTGGGATTACGGGCATGAGCCACCGCGCCTGGCCCAAATCGACTTTTACTGAACTATTTTTTACCTACCACATTGGCCAAGATGGGAAAGGCTGATAACACACAATGTTAAATTAGAAAGATTGTGGGCTAATAGGCACTCTCATCCCCTGTTAATGGTAGTATATAGCAGTATAACTTATTTTTTCCTGTGAATATCTTCACAAATGTACTCAAGAACAATTGTATGTCGATGTGCATGGCATTACTTATAAGAGCAAAACCAACCAAAATGCCCTTCATTAGAAAAGCTGTTAATACGAATGATGGTACATCTTCACAAAAAATACTCTGCTAAGAGTAAAAAGAATAAGGCAGGTCAACCTGTTCTATAGCAATTGCTCTTAGGTATATTATTAAGTGAGAAAGAGTGATACGAAATAGTACACTCCTACATGTGTTTTTAAAAATACATATCTAGGGATACATCATATGTGCATAGACAATTTTCAAGGGGTCTAGAAAAAAATTGTAATTCTGGGGGGCTGTCTGGGTCTGGAGAATACTTTCTGCATGTTTCAATTTTACTTTTACTCCATGAATGTGTTACTTTTTTCAGTACTTTTACCATTTCATACCCATTATGACAAAACAGATAATAACAAGTGTACATGACAATGTAGAGAAATTGGAGCCCTCACACATTGCTGGTTGGAATGTAAAATCGTACAGCAATTTGGCAGTTCCTGGAAGTGCTAAATATAGGGTTACCATATGACTCAGAAATTTCTCTAATAGGCATATACTCAAGAGAATCAAAGATGTGTGTCCACACAAAAACTCGCACACAAACGTTCATAGCAATTTTATTTCTAATAGCCAAAAGTGGAAACCCAAGTGTTCATCAACTCATGAATGAGAAAATAAAATGTAGTATATATCCATACAATGAAGTCGTATTTGGCAATAAAAAGAATGAAGTACTGATACATGCTGCAACATAAATGACCCCTGAAAACACTATACTAAATGAAATAAGCCAGACACAAAAGACCACATATTGTATTGTTCTATTTATATAAAATGTTCAAAATTAGATTCCATGGAGACAGACAGCAATTAATTGTGGCAATGATTGCACAACTCTGTGAATGCACTGAAAACCACTAAGCTTTGTACTTTAAATGGGTGGATTTTATATTTTTATGCAAAATATATCTCAATAAAACTGGAAAAAATAGTTTTAGAAGCATTATCACATACATGGTTGCACCTATCTTCACACACATTCTGAGAGGTAATGGTTGCGTAGAGCAGATGAGATTGTGTAGACAACAAAACCCAGAAAGGAAAATAGCATGAGTTTAAAGAAAGTCTATCATCATAAACCTGCGTATTTACCTTTCAGAAATATTTCTGTAGTAAAAGAAAAAATTTACTCATGGTTTTCTTTCCACAACCCATCTGCCTATTCAGTGATTCATTCATTAGAAACTCTTCCAGTCACCTAGATTGTATTTGTGCTGCACTCACTGAATCTCCCAGTGTTCCCTCAGCATTCACAATCTAAGAGCTTTCTGGGTACAAAATGTTCTATCCATCACACTTTCAATTTATGAACTACTAATTGACTAAAAGGAAAGGGGATTTTAGATCGTCGATTAGTCCACATTTTAAAACCATTCAGTTAAAACAGACATACATGTGTATTTTTTGCAGATGGCAATATTGATGTGTGGGACAACACAAGGAAGATACAACAACCTAAGAATGGATAGCTTATGCTAGAAAATCAATTACAAAATCTTATACGGCTTTTCCTCCCTGCCAGATGTCATTCCAGCATGTTGCGTACATTAATTCATTTAATGCCACCACAATCCATTATTAACCGTATTTTACAGATGAAAAATCTGGTGCTGTGAGGAGCTTGCCCAGTGGCACTCATGCAGCTAGCAATGGCCAGAGCCAGAATTGGCGCCAAACACTTGACTCCAGAATCCCTGCTCTTGACCACTATTCTACCCACTCCATACCTAAATCCCAGTTCGTTATGTAAAAGAGTTGTGACATAGTATGTTTTCCCTCATAATACTTTAAAGTTAAATCAAATTCATATTGTCACCCTAATTAGTACCTTTTTTTCACCTCAAATCAGACTCAGTTAAGATAATCTTTATATCACAAATAGCATTTCAGTCTCAACTACCATATCACATGTAATCACTATCATATTAGCTGTTAAGCAGCTTTAATTGATGCCTTTTCTCTGTATTTTGATGTAAAATACACCTGAGGTATTAAAAAGGTTTGACTTTTGTGTTCAGATGCATAGGGTTGGTTATAAAACACAAACATAATCATGACTCATTTAAGACAATCACTGAAGCCCATCATCATTGTTGCAGGGACAATTTAAAGTTATCATCTTCTTCATGAGCTATGTCTACAATGACACAAACCCCACAAATTTAATTTAGTGTTCTCATTCGAGAAGATAAGTTGAAAAATTAAAACAATAATTATCATCTGATCCTGCAATCCTAATCCCACTTCTGTGTATATATCCACATATACACATATCCTATCCACATATATACATATCCTAATCCCACTTCTGCTTTCAAAAGAACTGAAAGCAGAGTCCTCAAAGAGATTTGCACACCTGTGTTCACAGCAGCATTATTTACAATAGCCAAGAAGTGGAAGCAACACAAATGTCTACCAACAGATCAATGGATAAACAAAAAAATGTGATATACACACAAAATGGAGTATTATTCAGCCCTGAAAAGGAAGAAAACCCTGTCATGTGCTGCAACATGGATGAACCTTGAGGACATTGTGCTAAATACCAAATGACTCCATTTATATTAGGTATCTAAAGTAGTAAAATTCACAGAAACAGAAAGAATAATGGTGGTTGCCAGGCCTTGGGAGGAGAAGGAAATGGGGAAGGAGTTTTTGGTAAATGGGTTACAGTTTCAGTTTTACAAGATGAAAAAGCTCTGGAGATCTGTTGAATATACTTAACACTAGTAAACTGCTTTAAAAAATCAAGATGGTAAAATTTATATTATATGTTTTTACCATAATTAAAAATAATATAATTTTTTTAATTAATGACTTCTAGTTTTACCTCAATGATAAAAGTCTCTGGTAAAGTTTGAAGCCTTGAATGTAGGTGTCAGAATGTGAAAAATATGAACCTGTGACATACAAAACTTACCAACAAAGTCTTAGAGTTTGGGATGGTGGATGGTTGATTATTTAAAATCTAACTTAATGATTATGATTATATGATACATGTCATAATTTGTGAATGTTAGTCTACCCATAAAATGAAAGTTTGTTTTCTTCCAAATCATGCTAAAATAGAATACTAGTCCTGAAAATGTGGTTTCTTATGGGTTCCTCTAGTCATTTCAATAGGATAAATGTGCTGATAACACCCCATTAATTAAAGTCAATGGCTATCCCATAAGCACCAATGCCACAGTAAGCAACCAAAGCCATACCATGCATATATATCCAGGCTGAATGTCTCACTCAGGCCAGAAAGACACCAGCTGAGAAGCCAGGGATGGCTGGGATGGGGTAGCAAGCGGGAAGGGAGAAGGAATACAATAAAATTAGAAGGTGGATTGAGGTCAGGCTAGATAGGACCTGGAATTTTATGTTGAATATTTGAACTATTTTATAGAAACTAAGGAAAGAATAAAGTTTTTTTATTAAGGAAAGGACATAATCATATCTGTGTATAAGATGAATAACTGGTAGTATGCTGGGAGATGAACTCTGGTGGAGAAGAGCTAAGAGCAGGGAGAGCTGTGAGGAGGCTACTTCAACAGCATGGACAAGACAAAATGGAAGGATGAAAATGGACTAAACATTTAGTGCTCAGACAACTGAATAGCCACATGCAAAAGAATGGATTCGAACCTCTACCTCACACCATATACAAATTATTAATTCTAAATGAATCAGACCTAAATATAAGAGCTGAAACTATAAAACTCTTAGAAGAAAACATAGGTGTAAGTCTCCTGACCCAGGATTAGAAACAGTTTCTTAGAGATGCACATAAAGCACAAGTAACCAAAGGAAAAGATAAACAAACTGTTCTTCAACACAACTAAAAACTTTCATGTATCCAAGGACACTATCAAGAAAGTGAAAAGATTCACAAAACGGGAGAAAATATTTGCAAATCATATATTTGATAAGGGTCTACTATCCAGAATATATAAAGAATCCTTACAACTCAACAATAAAATTTAAAATCATCAAATTTTTAAATGGAAAAAAATTGAACATACATTTTCTCGAGGAAGATATGCAAATGGCCAATATGCCTAAAAAGATGCTTAACATCATTCATCATTAGGGAAATGCAAATCAAAACTATAACAAGATACTACTTCACACACACTGGGATGGCTATAATCAAAGACAATAATAAATGTCGGTGAGGATGTGGAAAAATTGAACCCTCATGCATTGCTGGCAGGCATATAAAATAGTGCAGATGCTTTGGGAACCATTTTGAACCATTTCTCAAAAAGTTAGATAAATACAGTTACCACATGTCCCAGGAATTCCAGTCCTAAGTGGGTACCCAAGAGAAATGAGAACATGCATGCATACAGAAACTTTGTACATAGCCAAAAAGTGGATATCCAGTTGTGTACAAGCTAATGAGTGGGTAAAGAAAATGAAGTATATTTATACAGTAGAATAGTGTTCAGCCACAAAAAGAAACGAGGTGCTGACACATGCTGCAATATAGATGAACCTCAAAAACAGTATGCTAAGTAAAAGAAGTAAGTCACAAAAGGCCATATGTTGTATTGTTCCATTTATATGAAATTTCCAGAATAGTACTCCATAGAGACAGAAAGCAGATGAGTGATTATCAGGGCCGGGGAAATGGGAAGTGACTAAAGGTAGGGAGGGGTGGCTCTGGGGTGATGAAAATACGATTAATTCGTGGTGAAAGCTGCAGAATTCTGAATATGTTAAAATACCAGACTGTACATTTTAGATGGATGATTTTGTGATATTTAATTGTATATCAAATCTGTTTGTTTGTTTGTTTGTTTTAATAAATGACACATTGGGAGAGTCTTTGTGTGGAACTATTTGATGACTACCTGTTCTAATGAGAGATGCCACCATTGAGAAATTAGGAATTCTGGAGATAAGGTAAACTGTTACTGTGATCTCTGTAACATCAGAGACCAAGTTCTATGAAGTATGTAAAACCTGAAAATAAAATGTGATGCTTGAACTCAGTTTTAGGATACTAATTACTGAGTCAGAGGGCCAAGTTCAGGATGCCATGAGTGGTATTTCTGCTCCATATCCACACACTTGTTTATTTGCTTGAAATTTTGTTTCAGATTTATAAGTGCAAGTAAAGCACTCAGTAAACAGAGTAATTTAGGTACTTTGCAACAAATGGCTCTTGTGTACTTTGCACATGAATTTGCTAGGGCACATCAGGAGACAGAAGGAGCTCATGGGTGGGCAAATGTGACCAGAATGTCTCTACTGCAGTCTAATCCCCCATGATCAAGTCCACCCCATACTGGTTCCCATGCCCAAGCCCTACATGCCCTTGCAGGTATCTCCTCTCTCACCAGGCCTTCCCAACAGTGTCAGCCCCCAGAGCTCTCCCTCCTCTCATCTCCTGTATCATTTACTGCCTGGCCTACATCCCAGTCCTGGCTGTTCTTGGGAATTCATTGGAAGCCCCTGGGGAGCTCTTTGGCAATGTAGATTTTTGGACCCACATCCAGATCTATGGAACTGAGATCAATGAGAGTTTGGCTAGCAAATCTGCAATTTTAATAAGCCTCCTAAATGATTCTGAAAGAGGCAGCCTCGAATGGCTTCATATTAAGCACCATTCAATTTTCGTCTTATCTCCATCTTGTACTCTCAACCATCTGTGAGACCTGAAGGAAAGAAATTAGACATATTTCTTTGTATATATAACATCTAGCCCATTCATTAATTCATTCCCTCAAAAATATTGATTGAATGTCTGCTATATCCCCGACCCTATTCTAAGTGTAATGACGATCAATGAATAAAACACACACTGTCACTCAATAAATTGCTGGCGATCCTGATGATGATTCTATTAAACTGAATTCAACACATAATAGCAAACACTTAATAGCACTTTTTATATGGCAGTAACTGTTCTAAGCATTATTTTTATCAGCTCCAAGTAACAAAGGAAGGCACAGAGAGGTTAAGCAACTTGCCCGAGATTCCACAGTTAGGAACTGGCAGGGACAAGAGATGAGCATGGGCAAGCCAGGTCCAGAGTTAGCGCCGGTAACTGCTCTGCTGTGTTTGTTCAGCACATGCAAGGGAAACATTATTAACGATGCCCTGCCCTTCTATTACCAAAAAGACAAGAAATAGCAAGCGTTGGTGAGCGTGTGGAGAAAACGGAACCCTATACTCTGTTGGTGGCAGTGTAGATTGCTGCAGCCATTATGGAAAACAGTATGAAATTTTCTCAGAAAATTAAAAATAGAATTACCCTGTGATCTAGAAAACCCTCTTCTGAATATATATCCAAAGGAATGAAATCACCACCTCGTAAAGATATCTGCAGCCCGTGTTCATTGCAGCACTATTCACAGCAGCCAAGATATGGAAACAACCTAAGTGACAATTCATGGACAAATGGACAAACGGAATATTATTCAGCCTTAAAAACGAATGAGATCTTGCCATTTGCCACAACATGGATGAGCCTGGTGGAGGTTATTATGCTAGGTGAAATGAACAAAGACTCAGAAAAAAATTGCATCATCTCATTTATATATGGAATCTTTTATCAAGTCAAATATACGGAGATAGAACATAACATGGTGGTTATGGGGAAGATCGGGGAAAAGGGAAGAAAATGAGAAGATGTAGGTCAAAGGCTATAAAGTAGCAGCTATAGGATGAACAAGTCTAGAGATTTAATCTACAACATGAGAACTATAGTTAATCATATTGTACTGTATTCTGCATTTTTGCTCCATGCGTAGATTTTAGTGTTGGATAACGACGTCAGATGACGGATACATCAGTTTGCCTCACTGTAGTAATCATTTTATTATCTGTACGTATCTCATCACATCATGTTGTACACCTTAAGTATACACAATAAAATTTACTTCAAAAAAATAATTAGTTTTGAAAAAATCAAGTTGTACATCCTAAACATATACAACGTTATTTGTAAGTTATACCTCAATAAAGCTGTAAAAATACACCAAAAAACAGGGAGCATATTGATAACCCAATCGTCTCTAACTACTGGGCAATTTTTCTGCACTTGAAGTTTCCTAAAATATAAATCATGGAAATAAACTATGCTTGAAGCTATACCAATAAAAATGACTATTATTTTTCAGGCTCAAAAAATAGTAATACTCTGCCTTTATCCTGTATGAGCTCCTCGGTAGAGAGCTATACTATGAAATGAAAAGTGCCATAACAAAGAAACAAGCTTAGGCATAGAGGAGGACTGAATGAATTATATTTTTAAAATATGAAGCCTTTATAGTGGAAAGCACTTAAGCTAAGCCTTGATACAGGAGTGAGGAGGAGAAGGAGGAAGAAGAAAAGAAGCAGGAAGAGGAGACAGGGAAGCGGAGGAGAAGACAGTTATGATACCAGAAAGATTATCATCAGGGCACAAAGGATAGAAAATGGACATTGCTATGAGTGCTAGGGAGCAGCAGTGATTGACGGGCCCGCCTCTCACACCCCAGTAAGAAGTGGAAACATTTCTTCCCTATAAAGGAAGCTGGCTGGCCAGGAGGCAGACACAGCCACCACCAGGAGCCACATCTCTGCTGATAGCAGCCACAGTGGGATATCACAGGTGCCCACAGCAAGCAGAATACAGAAAAGCTGCTGCTGCTTAAACACTAGTGGTCTTTGAGCCATGTTCGCCAATCCGAAGAACAGAACATCAGTCCCAACACTTTTTAAAGAAAATCCTAGGGTTTAAGGAGAAGAGGTAGAAATGCTAAACCAATGACTAAAAAGAAATTTTCAGAATCAACAGAATCAAACAGAATATTGGGCATCAGATTCAAAGAACGGTTAACATAGACACAGGCAGATAGACGAGACAGACACACGCATGCCAGAAACAAGTTCTGAAAATATTTTGCTCAGTTACAAAAGACTATGTAAAAAATATTGATCAAAAAATAACTAAAGAAGCTCAAGAAAGTAAGAGGACTATTCCTAGAGAACAAAAGAAAAGCTCAAGACAGAGGAAAAAATGCTGAGGTAAGAGTTTCCCGGAGGTGAGAGCCATTTTGTCAGCTGTGGGATGGCGCAGTGGCCCAGGACACAGCTCAGATACACAGCCCAATCAGAAGAGGCAGAAAATGGCCAGGTGTGGTGGCTCATGCCTGTAATCCCAGCACTTTGGGAGGCCGAGGCAGGCAGGTGGCTCACTTGAGGTCAGGAGTTTGAGACCAGCCTGGCCAACATGGGAAAAACCTGTATATACTAAAAATACAAAAAAAAAAAAAAAAAAAATTAGCCAGGCATGGTGGTGCGCTCCTGTAATCCCAGCTACTCAGGAGGCTGAGGCAGGAGAATTACTTGAAACCCAGGAAGCATAGGTTGCAGTAAGCAGAGGCCGCACCGCTGCACTCCAGGCTGGGTGACAGAGCTAGTAAGACTCCGTCACAAAAAAAAAAGAAAAGAAAGAAAAAATCAGTGGCAGAAAATGGAAAGATCCCCAGAGAATATTTGTTTCAATATACATAGGGGAACCATGGCGATAATACAGGCATACGTCTAAAGTGATCCATTAAATCTGCAGTGACAGAGGAAGCCAAGACCATGTCCAGTGTGCTGCCCCTCACATGTTAGGCTGTCAATAAATATTGCTGGATGAATAATGGAAAAAAGGGATGGAGAGAGGAAGAAAGGGAAGAGATGACAAATAAGGACCATGTAGTAGAAGACTGCGGCCAGAATGCTAAGAAATGCAACTAAAAGGTATGAAAGAAGGGGCTTCTGTCAGAAAGAAATAGAAATTGCTATCCGTAAAGACAGAAGTCCAAAATGAACTTAGAGCATACAGAATGGGGCCAACAAGATGAAATAAAACAATCTGCCTTCATCTATGGCATGGCCGTATTTTGGAAATGGGATCAAAGGGGTTTGGGATCATGATATGCATACCCTTGCTTGTCATTTGACAGTCAAGGAGAATGGCTTAGTGAAAAATCAATCCTTGAGGTTTGTTACACACAGGACTTTGAAAATGGTTATAGTCATGGCTCTGCTGGCCACAGCTGTTTTTCACTTTGACAATACACAATCAGAACTGGACTTGGAATCCCTTGGTGTCAATGAGAAGAAATAAGGAAAAGCCACCCACACAGAAGATAAACAGAAAATACCTGGTGCTAGAAAAATTCCCCAGAAAAGAACCTGTACCCTGATATAAATCTGATTGGCTGAGATTATTACAATGGTTACAAGACATAACATCAAGAAACACCATGTTTATTTAGCACTTACTTGCCAGGGACCTTGCTAAATGCTTTTCATGCCTTAGCTCATTTGGTCCTTACAACTCTGTGACATAGGTACTCCATGACATTATCCCTATTTTAAAGACTAGAAATCTGACAATTACCAAGACTAAGAAACTTAACCTTGATTCCCTAGTGGTCAAGACAAGACAGTCCTACTTAGTGAAGCCCCTTCTTATGAATAAGATAAAGCATGAAATATTAGCAGGGACTCAAGATAGAGAAGTCTCTACCAATCATCCATATTCCATGGTTTGAAAATGACTGCAAGTATCCTGCTGCCTTCAGATACTAGAAATTCTTGCTGGGTGCTGAATGCAGTACTAGTATTTTAAGCTAACAGAGGTAGGAATAGAGGTAAACAAAGTCTCAACATTGTCCCAATGCCTTCCTTAGGGGACAACTCCCAAGTCAATATAAAGCTAATTAGTCATTTCATTTTAATCAACTCCAATTAAAAATTAAGCCTACTTTGACCACAGGCATTGAATTACAGCTCATGCACATTAGAAATTATTTTACAAATGAGGCATATGTGAAATGTAACTAACCTACAGAAAACCACGGTGAAACCCCGTCTCTACTAAAAATACAAAAAAAAAAAAATTAGCCAGGAGTGGTGGCGGGCGCCTGTACTCCCAGCTACTCGGAGAGGCTGAGGCAAGAGAATGGCGTGAACCCGGGAGGCGGAGCTTGCAGTGAGTCGAGATCGCGCCACTGCACTCCAGCCTGGGTGACAGAGCGAGACTCCGTCTCAAAAAAAAAAAAAAAAAAAAAAAAAGAAAACAAACGTCTTCCAACTACAAGTTTTCATAGACAGCTTCTAATTTATGATATTGCTCTTATAGAATACGTGGAGCTGGAGGGATGTCATTTTGGAAACTTTTGAAAAATCCTGACCGAAATGTTATATTCAGAACAACTGATCCTCACGCCTATTAGGATGGGCTACTGTCAAAAATAACACCCAAAAAATAGCGAGCATTGTTGAGGGTGTGGAGAAATTGGAATCCTTGTGCACTGTTGGTGGGATTGTGAAATGGTGCAGCTGTTATGAGAAAGAGTATGGCAGTTTCCGAGAAATTTAAAAATAGAACTACCATATGATCCAATAATTCCACTTCTGGATATATACCCAAAATAACTGAAAGCAGGGTCTCGAAGAGATATTTGCACATCCATGTTCATAGTAGCACTATTCACAATAGCCAAAGCCCTTGTCAAAAGAATCTAAGTAAACAGAGAGACAACACTAGCCTCTGATCATCCAGGAAAATCATTCACAAATCAAATCAAAATGATTGATAGATTTGACTACTCAAAAAGACTTTTCCACATCCACACCAAAACAAAACAAACAACAACAACAAAATAAGCCTCCCACCATAAAACAAAATTGAAAAGCCAACAATGAAATGTGAACTAAAATTTACATCATTTAATACCAATGGTCGCTCATCTTATTTCACAGCAAAGACTTACAAATCATCGTCAATAACAAAACATTAAAACCACAATTTTAAGACTGATCAAAGAACACTGGCAAGCATTTGCATAAGAAGAAATATCCAAAGCCAATTAACAGATGTTAATATTTGCAACCCTTCCCTTATAATTCCCTTATAATGCAATAGTAGGTAGGCATCAAAAATAATAATATCATTATTTGATTATTGATATGGAATAATTTCCAAAATATATTGTTAGGTGAAAAAAGCAAGGGCCAGAACAATATATGTAGTATGCTCCTTTTTGTGTGTGCCCTTATACCCTTCTTTGCTTGTATATGCGTAATTATTTTAGGAAGGCTATTCAAGGAAATGGTAACAGTGGTCGCCTCCTGAGAGGGTTACTGATGGATTTCTGGGAGGCAGGTGCTGAAGGTGTGCTCATTTTCCACTGAACAATACTTTGTTTCTTTGACATCTTGAACCACACAAATGTGTGGTTTACTGAAGGAATTTACTCAAGGAATAGATATATTTTGTTAATTTTTGAACTTTTTGCAAATCACAAAAAATGCACATTGAAATGAGAAACTTTTTCTTTTGTTTTGTCTATTAAAAAAACAGAATAGAAAGAAAAATAAGCCAGAGGCATCCAGTATCCAGAGAAATAAAAACTTTTGTTCACTGCTTGCATTAATGGAACTTGAAACAATCTTTCTTGAGGACAATTGGCAAGATGAATAAAGAGACTTCAAATGTGCATCTCCTTTGCCTCAGCCAGTGATTCTAGGAATCTATCATAAAGAAATAACCAAACATACGTCTAAAAATAACATGCACATTTGTTGCAGATTTGCAAATAATATGTCTTAATAAGAAATTCAATTATGGAAACGATGTATTTCCATAAAATAGAACATTATGTAGCTGAAAAAAAAATCATGGTGAAGGATAATAATTTTTGGCCTGAGAACGTACCAAAGGGAGGCTACCAAACAGTATGTGTGAAAACAACTAGCATTTTTATTTTTTATAAGTTTATATGTACATACAAATTCAGAAAGTATATATAGCTAAGTTTTAAATGTTTCCTTTTAACAGATATCTTTGAATGATGGGAAAATGAATGCTGTTCTTCTCTTATTTTTTATCTCATGTTTTTGAAATTCTCTGCATTAAATACAGCACAGTTTTTAGGAGAATGGACTCAGGAGCCAGGGTGCCGAAATTCAAATGCCTACATTGCTACTTGGACAAAGTCACAGAGCCTCTCTCTGCCCCAGTCACTGTGCCTCCTTCCTATCTGTAATGTGGGGATAATAATAGTTACTACAACAAAGGGTTATTGTGAGTTCCATGAATTAATGGAAGCATGCCCCTTAGAACACTACCTGGGCCAGACGCGGTGGCTCACGCCTGTAATCCCAGCACTTTAGGAGGCCAAGGTGGGTGGATCGCCTGAGCTCAGGAGTTCCAGACCACCCTGAGCAACATGGAGAAACCCTGTCACTACTAAAGTACAAAACAATTAGCCAGGCTTGGTGGCGTGTGCCTGTAGTCCCAGCTACCAAGGAGGCTAAGGCAGGAGAATCACTTGAGCCCGGGGAAATGGAGGTTGCAGTGAGCCAAGATCACGCCACCACACTACAGCTTGGGCTACAGAGTGAAACTCCATCTCAAAAAAACAAACAAACAAACAAAAAAACACTACCTGGAATACAGTGAGTATTTATTGTTTTTATTACTTTTAAAATTAGGAGAAAAATCTTTTTAAAACTCAAGTTTATGATCCACAATACAATTTCAATGTTTACTTTATTACATGTAACTAAGAGTAAAAAAGCAAATGTATACGATCTGGGGGACGATGAATGAAAAAATATTTAATCTGAAGATTCTTATAATGGAAAGGACAGTATTAATTTGGCCTTCCAAATTTAAAAAGGTAAAGAGCCTTCTATTATATGCTAGTCTGTTTTCACACTGCTGTAAAGAAATACCCAAGACTGGATAATTTACAAAGGAAAGAGGTTTAATTGACTCACAGCTCCACATGGCTGGGGTGGCCTCAGGAAACTTACAGTCATGGCAGAAGGGGAAGAGGCATGTCTTACATGGCGGCAGGTGACAGTGACAGCGTGTGAAGGTGGAATTGTCAAACACTTATAAAAACATCAGATGTCATGAGAACTCACTCACTATTATGACAACAGCATGGGAGAATTGCCCCCATGATCCAATCACCTCCCACCAGGTCCCTCCCTTGACATGTGGAGATTATGGAGATTATAATTCGAGATAAGATTTGGGTGGGGACACAGAGCCAAACCATATCATATTATTCATATCTTAACATAAAAGCAAACAAAAACAAGTCCATAAAATCCAAGGACCCTGGGTACAGAGTACACTACTCGAGTGATGGGTACACTAAAATCCCAGACTTCAGCACTGTACAATTCATCCAGGTAACCAAAAGCCACTTGTACCCCTAAAGCTATTGAAATGAAAAAAAAAAAAAAAAAAAACCAAGTACCTCCCACTGAGGCGAGACTTCTGAAATATTATCTTCTAGGAGGGTACCATCTCATTTGGACACCTGATTGTGTATTCACAAGCAAGGTGCATTTTTCTACTAAACTTATGGTTTTTGAGCAGGCACAACAAAAAATGTTTCAGGGAAGTTCTGTGGGTGATAAGAAGAATAAAACTTTTTACCAACTCTCTGTGGGAGACTGGTGATCAGGACCATCCTACTTAAATGAGAAATCTGTTGCTAGGATTCCAATGCTTCAAAAATCTGCAGGACAACAGGGGTCTGATGAAACAAGGTTGGCAAGAGAGAATCACAGACCACGAGGACCACAACAACGCATTATGCTAAGAAACCTAGTCCAGAACGATGAAAAAAATCTACAGATGTTAGATTGGTTCTGTGAGCTATCAGCCATCCCCACAATAACACAACCATGAAAGATAGCATCCTTGTCTAATGAAGAAATGGCCAAAGAATATAATTTATTTACTCACAGTCTGCTTTATTAATGTTTGATTTTAATAAAATCAAAATGACTTAACAAAGTCATAATGAGTCCAATGACTCATTAGTATCTAGTCTTCATTTCAGTTTACACATTTTTTTTATCTTTTGAAGGTTGGAGGTGGGGTGGTGTTTCATGCCAGTAATCCCAGCACTTTGGAAGGCCAAGGCAGGCAGATTCCTTGAGGTCAGGAGTTCAAGACTAGCCTGGCCAACATGATGAAACCCCATCTCTACTAAAATACAAAAATTAGCCTGGCGTGCTGGTTCACACCTGTAATCCCAGCTACTCGGGAGGCTGAGGCAGGAGAATTACTTGAACCCAGGAGGCGGAGGCTGCAGTGAGCCTAGATCGCACCACTGCACTCCAGCCTGGGTGACAGAGCAAGACTGTCTCAATAAAAAGAAAAAAAAAAAAGGTTAGCTTTGCCCTTATACAGGGAGCAGCAAGATGCCACAAAGTGCAGCAAGAAGCCCTAACCTTGTCACCCAGGTGGTGAGTCCTTCTCCTCATGTAGGACAGGAGCAATGAAGTGGGGCTGAGCAAGGCACAGGTGGGGCTTTGTCAGCTAGTTGCTAGGAAGCGGCTCTGAAGCACTCATGATCATATTTTATAGCAACTGAGGTGGCCAAGACCTGGCATTTGAAGCCAGTGGCACAAAAACAGCTCAGGGAAAAATACCCTTCGGTGACCTTCAGAATCATGGCTGCCACAAAGAAGATGGAACTTGACGTCGATTGTGTCCACTTCTTTGGCTGCATCTTCTTGTACTTAATCACCCTTCTCATTTTCTCACAAGCAGCCAGGCCTCTTGCATGGCGCAGTAGCTAACCCAAAAAACCCAGGGAGAGTATTCCTCATTTAAATAAAACTTTGCCTTTCTTAAAATACCACCATGCACCAAACCAACCCTTCAATCCTATGGCCAATTAAAACTTCCATTTCTGCACTGGTGTGAGCTGAGGTGTCACAAGCAAAACAATCTGACTCAAGAGCTTCATACGCAGTTGGAAATTGAGTGAACTCTCTCACAGTTTCAAAGTAGGAGGGACAAGCCAATTATCCCAAGTGAATATGTAATCAACCAAATTTGTAAAGGAAAATAATTGTGTAAGACAGAGGCATCCGGTGGAGGGCAGAAGTATATCTGTGACTCCAGGAAAATCAGGGTGAACAGCCTGACCCTTCCCTTCGGAGAGACAGCTCCACAGGATCTGGGCCCTCTAGAGTCTAGCAAGAAGAAGAAAAAAAATCCTAATACCAGGGGCAGCAAAATTCATCACATCATTGTTTTCTCTCACCTATTTGTTTCTTTTTTTCTTAATTAATTAAGCATATGGTGTACAGTGGTTAGGAGGAAGGATTCTGGAACCAAATGGCAGGGTTGCAAATTCCCATTTTACCAATTCCTAAATGCAAGGTCTTTTCAACTATAAACTGGGGACAACACAAACTTCATAAGATTGTTGTGAGAATTAAATCTAATTTATGTGAAGTGTGCCTGACCCATAAATTTGCCTTATATGTAGTAGATTATGATGAGGAGGAAGAAGAAGATAAGAATGACGATGACAATGATAATAGTTATAGGGCATCTGCTATGTGTGGCCCCAGGCATTGGAGATGGCTTATGTTCCTCATCACAAGAAATATACAATTAAGCAGAGGGAATGGACATGACACTGATTAATTTTACTATGTGATGGTGCTGTGTATATTTGATCTGGGTTTGAGGTGCTATACAGTATGGTGGCCAATAACATGGGCTCTTGAGTTAGATAGTCTGGGTCCAAATACTAGCTCGACTACATACTGTGTGGTCCCAGACAAGTCATTTCACCCCTTAGGGCCTCATTTTCCTCAACTGTAAAATGGGAATATGAGAGTCGCCTATTTCATTGCATAACTGCAAAGATTAAAGGAATCAATATGGTTAAAGTACTTAGAAAATGACACTGTCTATAGTAAATGTTCCATAAATAAATGTAATCTGTTACTGTTATCTGGGCTTTTCACAGGGTCATAGGTTGAGAACTTCAGGATAAAGGAACAAGAGAAACAAAGAGTGGTGGCAGTGAGAGAAATCATGAGAGGGAGTGGAGCACAGGGTATGTGGACAGCAGCCCTGGGGGATGCAGCTGGAGAGGTTAGATTCACAAAGTCCAAAACTTCTAGTTCTCTTCCTGTCCAAAAGGCAGCCATCTCTCTCAATGTCAATAGCATGATTTGTACTACCCTTCATGGGGCATGGTTACAGTAGTCACAGTCTGCAAGATGAGATCTGATGGCTGGTAAAAAGACTCCCTGCCCATATATCCCCTATTAGCCTCTCTGACAATCCAAAAAGCCTTTTTATCAGAGAAGTTAATTCTGGGTTAAGGGACTATATCCAAAAATGCTCTTAAAAAGCAATAGGTCAACTGAAAAGGCAATCCAACTAATCAACACTCACTAGCATAGAAGAATGAGACAAACCTCATAAAATCACACACACACAAACACACACACATACACAAACATAAAGGAACCCTATTTACCAATACGTAAGTCCTTTCTGGTTTTAATCAAAGAAATAGTGTTGCTCTCTCATAGACAGAATAACTTCAATTAGCAACAATCACTAAGTCCTTAGTTCTTTGGAATTATATTGGCAAGGTTATGAAACCACTTTTTACCTTGCAAGTA
This sequence comes from Symphalangus syndactylus, assembly GCF_028878055.3. Taxonomy (NCBI): domain Eukaryota; kingdom Metazoa; phylum Chordata; class Mammalia; order Primates; family Hylobatidae; genus Symphalangus; species Symphalangus syndactylus. Next base: position 129,465,173 of record NC_072424.2, on the reverse strand, counting down.
AAAGGGATCACATACAGTATGTGACCACAAGATACTGGTTGCTTTTTTAGTTTAGTTAAATAACTCATACTTTTTTATATAATGTAAATTAACCGCCTGATGAGACTCATCCCCTATGAACTTGACTGGCTATTTATAGTGGCAATTTTATAATTGAAATAAAAATGTTCTCTTAGAAGAGGAAAGAAGCATGGCTTTCTTAAACTCTATTATAAAAATTATCATTTCTAACTTGAAGAAACTGCATTTTCAGATTTTATCTCTCAAAAATGACAGAAAGATTTTCAGAGTAAACAGCAGGCAGTTAATAAGGGTGATCTAAGGTGCAGGGTGCCAAGGGCAATTCTGGGCACCTTCTCTCATTGCTCCCAATTCCACATCCTGCTCTGTTTCTTGTCTTCTACTTCACAGTGGACCCATATCATTATGGCTAGCACTTTCTTTTTCTGATTAGTGGGAAAACAGCACTTTCTACTGATGCAGAAATCTGCTGTAGTCTATCAAGACATAACTGTAGATTTAACCTCGATCTCATTCTTGCAAAACGAAAGTAGTAATGTAAACACCTTATGCTGTCTCCCTGATGAGGGAGAAAATTATGAAGGTTATTAGAAACCAAAGGCCCTGCAACTCAAATCTCATAGTGATTACATGTCTATTATTCCATGCGGCCAGAATAAAATATGATCAGTATTCCATCATGAGTAAGCCATCGCCAAGACACTGGGTTAGCATAAACTCTCTGAGGGTTTATATGTGTCTTGTACAAAGGCTTTGTTGGGAGCAGACCTGGCACGAGGCAGCGAGAACCTGGCACCACTTCTAACCATCTCTCTTGTGACTCTGTCCCTGGCATCCATGGGACAAGCAGCTGCCCGTGTCCACATTGCTCTAGGTGCCCAGCCAGCCAAGCCCAGTTCTTCCAAAGAATTAAAAGCAAACCCCCCAAAAAACTTATCTGCCCCCACATTTCTTTTTTTTTTTTCTTGAGAGACGGAGTCTCACTGTGTCACCTAGGCTGGTGTACAGTGGCGCGATCTCAGCTCACTGCAACCTCCACCTCCCGAGTTCAAGCGATTCTCCTGCCTCAGCTTCCCAAGTAGCTGGGACTACAGGTATGCACCACCATGCCCAGCTAATTTAATATTTTTAGTAGGCACAGGGGGTTCACTATATGTTGGACAAGCTGGTCTCAACCTCCTGACCTCAAGTAATCCACCCATCTCAGCCTCCCAAAGTGCTGGATTACAGACATGAGCCACTGCGCCCAGCCTGCACCCACATTCTATCTGCTAATCAATAATCCCCTGAGCAGATGAACAAGGCACCAAAGAATGAGTGTGCTCCTCACTCTTGGGTGACACAGGCTCCTTTCCAAAGAGGCGAGAAGAGTGTCTTTTTTATGATTAGTTTTATGCAAAGATTCTTCTAACAGCAGTTTGGCTAGACAGAGAAAATTATATCTATTTAATTTAATGACATATTAAAAATCATGCAAAAGTGGTCTCAGAGCTAAAAGGAAAAATTAGGATGAATGTTTCACCAGGGAAGACTGGTAAGAATGTCTTCAGGGATACTCTTTATTCTTGAGACCTCAGCATGCCCAGGAAGCACAAGCAGTCTAGTTCCTAGTGATGTCAAGACATTCAGTACAAGATGTTGCTCCCTCTCCATCTTCCTTGACTAGAGCAAACACCAAATGGAAACAATTAATTGTGAAGACACATATTTATGTGTTAATGATTCATGCAGCAAGGCCAAAGCTAGACCCCAAAAAAGAAAGAACTGTCAAAAAGGAGCTAATGAGGAACTCAAATGGGAGAGGTGAGATAGGTGTTGGCCATGGTACCAGCCAGACCTGGAAAATCTGGAACTCAAGACCCTCTGAGAAGCAGGACACACATGGAGACAGATGAGCTCTGGAAAATGGGAGGCCAGACGAGGGTAGAAGATGGTCAGAAAGGGCAGGACCGGTGAAGGGACCAGACCAGTCCAACAGGTGGAGGCAGGGAGTTCCCCTCAAGGGTAAAAGGCAAGCAGAGCTCGAGACAGGGCATGTGAAAGCTGGCAGGATGCAGGGATAGAGCAGCAGATGGTCAGCCCTGGGGGGTCGAAGGCAGCAGGGAGAGAAGCCCCAGTGCCAGGGCTACGGACCAGGATGCCTGGCCCTGGGAAGACAAACAGGGACTAAGTAGAAGCCCACCCTCTGGGACCTCAGAAATCTAGGGATTGATGTGCATAACAGGAACAGGAACCCCGGAAATGGGCCAGTGGGAGAGGCAGAGACTTGTTGCAGAAACCAAGAAGGAGGCAAAGACTAGGTTTGGGGCACAATTCAGAGTGGAGGCAGACCAAGACTAAGGTGATGCTGAGTCACAGGAGGAACGATCCCAAACTCTTTTCTTCTTTTTTTTTTTTCTTTTTTCTGTAGAGACGAGGTCTCACTATGTTGCCCAGGCTGATCTCAAACTCCTGGGCTCAACTGATCCTCTCACCTTGGCCTCCCAAAATGCTAGGATTACAGATGTGAGCCACTGCACCCAAGCTCTCTTAATTCCTCCTGACTAGAAAGAGCCCTTTGCCACTTTCAACTTTGTTGCTGATAATTCTATAACCTTGGGCAAGTTACTTAACCTCTCTGAGCTTCAGTTTCCCCATCTGTAAACAGGTGAATAGGACCCACCGCACAGGCTTGCCGTGAGGTTCAAATAAGATAATGCGGGTAAATCACTTTAGCACAGTCTCTAGCACATGGCAGGGCTCAACAAAAGTCACCTACTTTCCTTTACCCTACTACTTCCAGTTGATTCCTACTAAACTCTAGGTGTTTTAAAGATAGGTCCAAGCATTATTAATTCCCCTGAGTACTCTGCTCAGTTCCTGCCACAGTGCCAGGGACACATAGGCCACACATGCTCCATGGTGAATGGAACTCACAATAAATAATGCCTTAGTCCATTCAGGCTGCTAAAACAAAACACACTATAGACTAGGTGGCTTACAAACAACAGAAATTTACTTCTCATGGTTCTGGAGGCTGGGAAGTCCAAGGCCAAGGCATTGGCAAATTTGGTATCTGGTGAGGGCCTGCTTTCTAGTTCACAGACGGCACCCTCTTGCTGTGTCCCTACATGCTGGGAAGAGCAAGCTAGCTCTCCTAGGCTTCTTTGCTGAGAGCACTAATCCTTTTCTTGAGGGTTCCACCCTTATGGCCTAATCACCTCTCAACAGCCTCTCCTCCTAATACCATCATCTTGAGAGTTAGCATTTCAATATACAAATTTGGAACGGACATAAACATTCCAGCCATTGCAAATGAACACCTAAAGGAGAGCACAGTGGTTGTGGAATATAAAAGTGTTCATGTGTCATGGCATACTAATAATGTTTCATTTTGGTGTCTGAAAAACAAATAAGTTTTTATCTACATGCATTTTTAGCACCACCTTTTCTAGATCAAATCCTGTATTTTAGTACTGGTTTATGTGGTTCACACTAATCTATGTCAATTAAAATCAAGTAGAACTCCACAGTGAGAAAGCACTCTTGCTGTCTTTTTCTATGGTGTTTTCTAGGCAGAGTGGGACTGCCCAGGGCACCATCAGACATTCATTTTGGTAAACAGTGAGGGGTGGAGGGTAGGAAAGAGAATTTTAAAAGGAAGCACATCAAATGTGTGGATGGGTGGCAGGTATATTCCTTATGTTATTGTGGTAGTGGTTTAATGGTTGTATACATATATCAAAACTTATAAAACTGTACATTTTGAATATCTGCAGTTTCTTATATGTCAGCTATACCTCAATAAAGCTGCTAAAAAATTCAAAGGTATAAGTCATTGAACATTTCAGATATCGTAAATGAGTTTGAAAATTATTCAAGGTTTTGGATCAAGCTAAAACACTAGACTACTCAGTGTTTTCTTTTGATGAAAAACTTTCTGATAGACAGATTTAAACATTTTTCTATGTTCAGTTGAATTTTCCATTTACAGGATGTCAGAGTGAACTTTCTTCTTTCTCATATTCACAAATAACAATAATAATAGCTGGAATTATAATTACTTCTATGGGCTGAGAGTGATCTGACCTGTGAAGTTTAATGTATTGTATCATTTAATCCTTAGAATCTTATTGGGTAAATAGAACATCATCCTCCTTTATAGAGAAGGACACTCAGAGCTAAGGTCCCATGCCACATAAGAGGGAAGACTGGCACTTCAAACCAGGCAGCCTGAGTCCAGAGCCCAAGCTTTTAAACACAGAGCTGTAAGAGTGTCCTGATTCGGCTGCAGGAAAAAAATCTCCTCTCCCGTTGGATATACTCAGTCAAGGTGCTCGGCCTTCCCCTGCCATGGTTGCTGTATTAGTTAGTTTTCATGCTGCTATAAAGAACTGCCTGAGACTTGGTAATTTATAAAGAAAAGAGGTTTAATTGGCTCACAGTTCCAAATGGCTGCGGAGGTCTCAGATAATTATGGTGGATGGCAAAGGAGTAGCCAAGGCATGTCTTACATGGTGGCAGGTGAGAGACAGAGTGAGTAGCGAAGGGGGAAGAGCCCCTTATAAAACTATCAGATCTCATGAGAATTCACTCACTATCACGAGAACAGCAAGGGGGAAACTGCCGCCATGATCCCATCACCTCCCACCAGATCTCTCCCTAGACAAGTGGGGGTTATGGAGATTACAATTCAAGATGAGATTTGGGTGGGGATATAGACAAACCATATCAGTTGCTATTCTGGCTCCTATTTTTCCTGAGTCTGATTCATCTACTTTTCCCTTAAAAAAAGATAGTATATTATAATCAAGTTGGATTTAGTTCAGAAATTTTAAAATGCATTTGAAAATTAATGAATTCAGCCAGGCATAGTGGCTCACACCTGTAATCCCAGCACTTTGGGAGGCCAAGACAGGCAGATCACCTGAAGTCAGGAGTTCGAGACCAGCAGGGCCAACATGGGGAAACCCCATCTCTACCAAAAATATAAAAATTAGCTCGGCGTGATGGTGCCCACCTGTAATCCCAGCTACTCAGGAGACTGAGGCAGGAGAATCACTTGGACCCAGGAGGTGAAGGTTACAGTGAACTGAGACTGCACCACTGTACTCCAGCCTGGGTGACAGAGCAAGACTCTGTCTCAAAAAAAAGAAAAAAAAGGAAATTAATGAATGCAATTCACCATATTAAATAAAGGACAATATTCATATTATCATCTCAATAGATATAGAAAAATTGATAAATTTATGTTACTTGACAACATATCATTAGCAGCATATTAATTTCTTAATTTTTACATTACTTCATTTTTTTAATTGCTCTTAGCCAAGTTAGGATTAACTACCTGAATCTGATAAATGGTTCTACAGAAATCTGTAGAGCAAACATCATTCATAATGGTGAAAAGTTAAATGCTGCCCTGCGATCAGGAGCAAGAAAAGAATGCCCACCATCACTTTCTCTTCCCATTGTAGTAAAGGATCCTAGTCAGTGCAACGGGTCAAGAAAATAGAATAAAGTCATGGAGCTAGGAAGAAGAAATAAAAATGTCACTACTCATACACGGCATGTCGTATATTTGGAAAATCCAAAAGAAGCCATAGATAAAATTATTATAATTAACAAGTTAAATTAGCAAGTTTGGCAGATACATGGACAATATGCAAAAATCTGTTGTATTTCTATGTAGCGTCAACAGTTAGAAACTGAAATTTTTTTAAAACTCTTGGCCGGGCGCGGTGGCTCGCTCCTGTAATCCCAGCACTTTGGGAGGCCAAGGTGGTCAGATCACAAGATCAGGAGATCAAGACCATCCCGGCTAACACGGTGAAACTCTGTCTCTACTAAAAACACACAAAAAAATATTAGCCAGGCGTGGTGGCAGGTGCCTGTAGTCCCAGCTACTCGGAGGCTGAGGCAGGAGAATGGCATGAACCTGGGAGGCGGAGCTTGCAGTTAGCCAAGATTGCGCTACTGCACTCCAGCCTGGGCGACAGAGCGAGACTCCGTCTCAAAAAAAAAAAAAAAAAAAAAAAATCTTTAATAATAACATAAAAGTGTCAAATACTTAAGAACAAATGTAACCAAAGATGTGCAAGTCTTCTGCATAGAAAACTACACAAACTATAAAAAATAAAGTTAAATGGGGATTAAATAGATGGAGGGATATATCCTAGTCATGGATTGTAAATTCTTTCTCTGCCTAAATGAGCCAGAATTGGTTTCAGCTTCTTACAACTCAAGCACCCTAACTGGTACAGAGGTTTTAAGTTGAAAGTACCCCGCCACACCATACAATTGATTTCCATGCCCTGCATATATCAAACACCCCTGTGGTTTTCCACCTCTTTATTTTTGCTCCTGTCTTTCTTTATCTGCCCAAATCCACTTATCCAACACAAGCTCACCTTTTTATGAGTTCTTCCTGTGCAACTCAGTTTAAGTTCACTTCTTTTGGCTTGAATTCATTAACAATTTTTCACATGTAATTAATCTTAATAATATTTGCAGGTTCCTATATTGACCGTCTGTAAATATTTGTTATTTAACTTTTCACAACTCATCTCTCCCACTAGAATGTTCTCTCCCAGAAGACAAAATTCAGACCTTATATTTCTTTCAGTCCCTGGTAATGCCTTTCATGTAGAAAATGCTCAATATGCATTTACAAATGTGATTTGTTTTGGAAGCAGTATGTTGCCACAATTACTGGATAAAAATTAGATGACACTTTGGCTCAAGCCAAGTAGATGCAATAGTCCCAGATCTAAGACATCTAAGATTTACATGCTTTTTCTCTATTAATTAGAACAGGATGACAAACAGTAATCCTGGGAGCCTCACCAGTTCTCAAGAATTTACTCAGAAAACCAATAATTGGAGACTTTACCAAGAAACTCTATAGTCTCAAATCAAAGAACATAGACTAAAGATTTCCTAGAAAAACAAACAAAAAGATTTAAGACTTTAAAAAATTAATTCTATGTCCTTGAAGTATTACAATACTAGAGGGATGCTGTCACATTTACAACCACCCCCTGCCCCCCACAACCACATGACCTCAAAACACATCAATGATGTTTGGCAAACACAAAAGCTATGCTCCAATCAACAAATATCACTAAAAGTAGACCAATCGCCCTGGGGGGAATAATGGGTTTAATGAGCTGTCATAGAGAATACTCTGCAATTCCTTAATCAGAGGCCAGAGGTGGGAGAATTTTAATAAATCTATAGTAGAAAGGCTTCTGTGGGATCACACACAAAATGAAAGATCCTATCTTTTTAAATACTTGACTCTGACTTTGAAATACAAAGGAAAATACATAGAATGTCAATGAATGTGTTCCCTAATTTAACGTGCTGACAATACAGGATAAAATACCTGAAATTCAGAAATAAAAGCGTATTTTATAGGTTACCTGAGATTCCTAGCACGTGAATTATGAAAAAGATCCATAAACTGGCATCGGATGTTACCATCTGTAATAACTCTGGATTTAAATCTGAAAATGAAAAAGCAGGAATACGGACCAGGATGGACCCAGGACAACCACTAACACTACTAACCCTGGGTGGATTTTCCCTACCTCACAAAAATCTGTCTTCAGGATGGAGTTGGCTTAGCCAAGAGCACATGCAACCATTCCTTTCACAAACAGTAGCCCCAAAGAGGTACAAGACGTTCTTCATCTTGTAAATTCCTCCAGCAGAAGTGAAGTAAGTGTGTGTGTGTGTGTGTGATTGTTTGGATGTGTGACTGTTTGGGTGTCTATTGTTCAGCTTACAAGCATCAAACGGTGATCCTTGACTGTCCAATCACATTTCTGTATGTGTATCTCCAGGGTAATCGAGTGGGGACCTAATCATTTAAATGTCAGTTTCTGAAGGTTCTTTCTCTTGGACTTATTAGTTTCCTCAGACAACACCCCTCCAAACTCCTTCGTGGGTTGTACGAGCTTTCCTGTCAGTCTGAAGGGGCTAGAGGTTGTCCCCATTGAACATGATAGCCTTCACTTCATTTCTCTGTTTTCAGGGAGGCATTTACCCCTCTCTCCTAAGTGGTAGAATAATTAGAAACTACGAAGTTATTTGTGGATCTAATTGCTCCTTTTAAAGACTTTACACCAACTCTGCTTTCAGCCCCAGCCTACCCCCAGCCTTTAGAGGCATCTGTCGCTTCTAGATCCCAAGCCTATCTGGGGTCCCGTAGTTAGATGGGCTCGCTGCTCATGCCCCTGCCCCCACAGGTGTGGGTTCCACCTGAACTGCTCTGCTAAGCCTTCCACCTTCTAGAATTCCAGTATTACTCTAGCTTGCTTTTATGTCCTATCCTATCTGCTTGTGCCTATGCCTTTTTCATTCCTTTATTGTCATTTTATTTTTTAGAAAATTTTATAGATTTAGGGGGTACCAGCACTGTTTTTTCAGTTTTTTGTTTGTTTGTTTGTTTGTTTTCCCAAGATGGAGTCTTGCTCTGTCATCCAGGCTGGAGTGCAGTGGCACGATCTCAGCTCACTGCAACCTCCGCCTCCTGGGTTCAAGCAATCCTCCTGCCTCAGCCTCCCGAGTAGCTAAGGATTACAGGAATGCACCACCACACCCAGCTAATTTTTGTATTTTTAGTAGAGACAGGGTTTCACCATATTGGCCAGACTGGTCTCGAACTCCTGACCTCAGGTGATCCGACCACCTCGGCCTCCCAAAGTGCTGGGATTACAGGTGTGAGCCACTGTACCCAGCCACAAGCACTGTTTTGTTACATGGATATATAGCAGAGTGGTGAAGGAGCAATCAGATCCATAGATACCCTCCTAGTTTACAAAGCTTCTACCATTTAGTAAAGAGGGGTAAATGTCTCCCTGAGAAGACAGAAATGAAATTAAGGCTATCAAGTTCATTGGGGAAATCCCCTAACCCCTTCTGCCTCAAGATGACAGCAAGGCTTGTATCACCCACACAGGAGTTTGGAGGAGTGGTGACTGAGGAAACTAAATTTCCTCTCAGTTTCCGAAGAGGAAACAGAGAGAAATTAATCACCGGAATAGTGTACATTGTACCCATCAAGTAATTTCTCATCCCTCACCTCCCTCTTCCCCTCCCACCCTTCGGAGTCTCCAGTGTTTATTATTCTGCTCTCTATGTCCATGTGTACACACTATTGATTAATAGCTCCCACTTGTGAGGACAGGTCTTTGTGGTCATTTTAGTGGTGTTTTCAAAGAAGTAGATTTTAGAAGTCTAAACAGGAGATTCTGGTTATATTTTCTAGTAATCTAAAGGGCATCTCTCTAATTAAATAATTCCATATGCTCAATGCCCACCACACCATTATCCCCTTCAAAATCCATAGATCCAAAAGTATGATATGTTGCTTTTATGTACATTGAAAACCAAAATTGGGGGATACAAAACAGTATCTTTCAAATGAATAATGAAGTTCTTTATAAGCCAAGACCCTGAACTTCTCTAACCTTTCAGGTATTCTACATTGTTTCTACTTCAGTGTGATGACCTGTAGCCTACATTACAGCCACATTTATAGGCGTTTTCTGGAAATAGAGACAGGCTGCTAATAAATGTTATGAAATTTAGTTAGCTTAAAAGTTCTGATCGTCTGCCTCCCAACACTCCGTTACATCGCATTATGATGCACTGGCTCAGATAATGAATTAGCTTTTAATAGGATTTTGCCCCAGTGGCTATATGCAAAGCTGTAAGCTACTTGTGATCATTACTGTTTTAAGGAAAGACAATGGTTTTGGAGACTCTCAGCCGTGTCGGTGCACATGTTCTTGCTTCCTCTTTCATGCCAACAGCACCAGCTTTCCCACATAAGGACAAAGCTTTGGGCAGTTTTTCCTCTTCTTCCACTATCTTTGCCCCTATCTGCCTTTTTCCCTGATTGTCACTGCTCCCTCCCTAAGCCAGGCTCTTTCCAGTGTAATCTTCTTCTTCCATGAGGGACTTCTCAATGAAATCCTTGCTTTCACCATGTTTCTTCCCTGTTCAAGGACTTCTAATGGCTGTCTCTCACCTACAGAGAGAAACCAAAGCTTCTGAGCAGGCAGGTATGTTCCACCACAATCAGTGCTGAAGTACAAGCCTTTACTCCTCCCAGGCACCTGAATATTCCGTGCTCACTCCAAAAGGACTGATCCCTCGCTCAGGGGCTGTCCCCATCCACCTAGGTATACCCTTCCTGACCTCAATTATTCCCAACAATTTTCCAAGGTCCTGACTATAATCTACCTCCCTAACAAGACTTTCCCAGTACCTCTGGGGCAGCTCAATCTCTTAGGAAATTAATCTGTCACCATCTGTTGGAAAACAAATCACACTTTGCCTGGTATCACTTGACTAGTTTACTTGTCTGTGGACTTGCTTCAAATAAAATGAAACACATTTGGCACGTACATCCAGCTCCCTGAGGACCCACTACAATGCAATGTACATTTGTTTAACAAATATTTGGTGGATGAATGAATTGCTTTTGAAAAAGAATGAAATGTTGTTGAACAGCTATGCCAAAAGCCCGTGGTCACAACTGAAAACCAATTAGTCTGATATACTGAATTTCTGGAAAGAAGAGGTGGGAATCTTTCTAGCATCTCATACAGTATCTTATTCTCCCAGCTTTGGGCATGCTGCCTAGGCCCAAGAGGACACTCTGCATAGATGATAAACAAATGAATGAAAATCTTTAGCATCTTCCTTTCCAAACATTCTAGTCCCATGATTTGCAAAGAGTTGGTGGGTCTGTTCTGATTTTGTTACCAAAAATTTCTTTTTCTAATTTTAAAATACCAGCAGATGTACTTACATGGCCCTATCCTCTTCTATCTCCCCAGGAATCTCGCTCCATCAATTATCCATCATGTTCTGTATTACAGCCAAAATGCTCTTTCTAAACCCACATCTGATTTTTGTTATTTCTGTCTTAGTAGCCTGACAGGTCATACCAAACCCTTGAGTGATCTGTGTACTCCCAATCTTTCCAGACAGCCCTGGATTCCAGCCGTAATGAACCACTTACAACTCCCCAAACCTGCCAAGTCCTATCTTGTTACCCAAATGGTTCTTGTTGCCTCTTTCCTGAAGACTCACCTCCAACATGTTGCATTAGTCCTTCAGATAAACATCTATGAATCCTTTAAAATTCAGCTCCAATATCACCTCCTCCTGAAAGACTTCGTTAGACAGAGTTAGGTTCTTGTGCCTTTGTTTCCGTAGTACTTTATCGATGTGGCAAATGTAAGACTTATTTCAATCCTATAAGTTATTTGTTTGTGTCTCTCACTGTACTGTAAGCCCAGACTAGGAGATATGTTGCGTTGATGTTTACATATTCTCTTTATATTACCAGCACCTACCACAGTGTCTGACACTTTACAAATGGTTTGATTAATTACATAATTACCTTTATAAAGTAACATGAAATTCAAAAGAAAATAAACAATGCAAACCACTAAAAGTGCATTATGTCCTTACAAGGACAAAAGTAAATTATGTCCTCACATCCTTCATATCTTGGCTCAAATGTATGTTAGACAACCTAAAAACAAAATTGGTGTTTTATTCCAAAAAATTATTAAAGAATTCTTCCTATATTTAAATTTATCCAATCATATCTTTTCATATAACACTTCTCCAAGTATATCCCAAAGAATACTATAAAAGCAATTATACTTGTTGTTTTTAAAGAGTTTCATGATCAAACATCTTGGAAAAAATTGGGGAAAATAAGTTAATAAAGGTTTTTCTAATACAAACTTCTCAAAGGCTTTAATGTGCTAATCTGCACTGTAAATCTCTTAAGAAGCACAAAGTTTGCAGTATTTTTCTAAACTTATTTGAACTTTTGCAATGGAGCATCTTGTGGAATTCATTTAGAAAATACTACTTTCTATATATCTGTTTAAAGATAAGTCTCTTTGCTCATTTAAACACAGAGTGAGAGCAAAGCATGAAGGCAAAAGAGGGGGTATTAAAGTATAATACTTACCGGCTATGCATATGATCCTAAACTTATTTAACCTCTCTGGGCCTCAATTTTCTTACCTTAGGAAATGAAGTTAATGATACTTGTTTCAGCAGGCAGATAGCACAGTTTGAATAAAATGCTAGAGGTAGAACACTCAGCATATTGCCAGACACATGATAAGGGAAAAGTAAATGGTAGATATAGAATATTAGCAACTTAATTTATCATCTTGTAACCTTAGGCTGACAAAAAAAAAAGTGAGCCAATGGATTACCCAGATAATAACATTTCATAACACTCTGTCCTTTCTTTATTATTATCAACCACTAAGTTTTGACCTTGCTTTCTCTCTGAAAGCTGCTAGTTTAGTCATGTAGCTAGTTGAATCATGTTACTAAACAGACTAGTATCCTAAGTCAAATATTCCTGCCCCTTCAAACATTAAAGGGAAATACATAAATATACTCAGTTGCTAACGTGAGCATCTTCCTATCTCAGTAGCTCAGTAGTAAGGAGAAACCTGCTATAATTTTCTGTGGCTCCTTTACAACTCTTTTCTCTGCTGGTGAATGAAAAGGGAAGAAAAATTCATAAAACAAAATTTTCCTAGTGATCTAAGGGAAGATCACCATATTAATCTGCTCACCAATTAAGTTTTCACATGAAAATGAACTGTAGAGATAGTATGAAAACACTTCTGAGAAAGTTTTCAGTTACATTTATCCAAAGCATTACCCTTTGAACTCCCCAGTCAAAAAGCAGTTCACCTGCCCCAGCACCTCCTGAGTCCTCCAATCTTCTCCCTTGCTGGGCTCCAAGCACAATGGACTCCAGTGATTCTCCAGTCTTGCAGAAATGCTCCCACCTTAAGGCTTAGCACTGGCTCTTTCTTCTGCCTGGAAATTCCTTCCCTGGATAGCGACTGTCTCACTTCCTCGTGTCCTTCGTGTCCTGGCTCAAATGTTCTCAGGAAGGCTTATCTTGGCAGTACTCTTGCACCCTTCCTCCACACCCACACAGCCAATCTGCCTTACCTGGCTCAACCTTTGCTCTTTCCTGTAGCATTTACCACCTTTTGACATCTAGACCTACTTAAGTTTATTGTTAATCATCAGCCTGCCTCCACCACAAGATGTAAATTCTAGACCACAAGGTGTAAACTCTGCACCAGGAGATGTAAACAATGGCAAGATGTTGGTCTAGGTTGTTTACTGATGGAGCCGAGCATCCAGAACACTACTTTGACATAGTAAGAGCTGAATATTTTTTGGTTGAATGGATACTATAAATTGGATTGTATCTAGATCGCAGATGAAGGCAGAGCCTGATGAAAGGGACATGACAAAGGGAAGAATGAAGAACTACCAAGATTGGGGTGCTTTTCTTCTTTCCTCACCTCCAACTGATTTAGGGTGTTTCTCCCACTGCCTAAGATGTGGAAGAAGAAAAGAACAGCTAAGGTAAGAGAGAAGAGGGGAGTGTTATGGTAAAAGGAGAAAGAGAAAAGGTAGAGCTACAAGTAGGCACTCATCTGAAAACGGGGAGAACAAAGTTGAAGGCTTCCAACCGGACTCTGAGCAGTGTTCCACTCTACCCTGCTCTCCTTTTCCCTTGCTGAAATTGAAACTAACTAAAAGATATTTTTAAGGCCTAATAAAACTGCATGATTTAAACAGACATCACTAATTGTCAGCAAACAACAAGGATTTACTGGGGCACCATAACCTATTTTTCAGTCATTTAGACAGTAAAACCACCCCTTCACCTCTACATTCAGCCCATTGTCAAGGACAGATGTGATTTCTTTTTCTCCCAGTCCTGGTATAATTTTTCACACTAATACAACATTTTAGTAATAGGTAGAAAGGGAAAAATCTCATGCATGGTTTCAAAATGAGAAGCCCAACTCCTTGGTCACCAAAAGTAATTCATTATTTAATTAACTTGCCAAGACTTCTTGTTTGCTTAGTAAATGTTAGTCTCTGTGCCTGCGCTGAAGCATTAAAATGGTAAGTTGCGACTCTTGGTTATAATTTAGTGCACTGTTTTTCACTTATGCTCGTTCTCCAGAGAGAACCTTCCAGTTGTAGTTGACTGCCTCAAGACAATTTCTTATTACTAATTCATAGACAAGAAGGTATATCTTTTGTGTATTCTCACCAACCAAGATATTTTTATTGAATTTTATTTTCCCATTTTATATTTTGAAAAGAATAGATCTTCATATATTTTTCAAATACAAAATGTTATACCATTTTGTCACAATGTTTTTGTTCATTTACTCATTCATTCATCAGATGTCTATTGAGTGCTACTAGAGGCTGGCTAGGTGATGTGGTTAAAATGGTGAGGAATAAGGAAAATGTTGTCTTAAATTGTATGTGCAACACCAACAAAGAGCTCCTCCCCAATCCCCAGCACCTTTGCTCCTTGAGAATTACTAATTTAGTACAGCATATAAATTTAGTGTTGAATTCCATCTAACACTCTTGTGTATACGACTTTTCAAAGCACAATTATTCCTATTCTCATTCTTAAATTTTATTAATTCAATTATCCAATTCAATCAATTATCTAATTCTTAAATTTCATTATTATTATAAAAATCATACATGATTAATATGGACAATCTGGAAAATATAAAAAGGGGGAAGAAGCAAAAATGTTTCATTCATAACTCTACCACCTGGGGCAGCCAATATTAATGGTTTAAGACATTTTTTCCTTCCAGTTTTATTCCTTTTTCTGGATTAGCTTTACACTAAAAAGAAACATAGCAAGAAAGCCAATATGAAGAAATTAATCTTATGGAAAAACCTAACACAAGATCTAAATAATGTAGAAATATATCATGTACTTGGATTACAAGATACTATCACAAAGCTGTCAAATCATTAGGACACACATATAAGTTCATTACAACCATAAACCAACTATTCTTTGCTCTTACTTATTTATATTCTTTTTTAATAAAGCTGCAGGAAATTCATTTAAAATAAATATGGAAGACTGAAGGTTGAAAACCAGACCAAGGGGCAAGATGGCCAAATAGGAACAGCTCTAGGCTGCAGCTCCCAGTGAGATTAACGCAGAAGACAGGTGATTTCTGCATTTCCAACTGAGGTTCCCAGCTCATCTCATTGGGACTGGTTAGACAGTGGGTGCAGCCCACAGAGGGCGAGCCAAAGCACGGTGGGGCATCGCTTCACCTGGGAAGCCCAAGGGGTCAGGGAACTCCCTCCCCTAGCCAAGGGAAGCCGTGAGGGACTGTGCCCTAAGGAACGGTGCACTCCAGCCCAGATACTACACTTTTCCCATGGTCTTTGCAACCCACAGACCAGGAGATTCCCTTGGGTGCAGACCAGGAGATTCCCTTGGGTGCAGACCAGGAGATTCCCTTGGGTGCCTATGCCTCCAGGGCCCTGGGGTGCTTGACCTGGGATGCTCGAGCTTGGTGGGGGGAGGGGCATCCACCATTACTGAGGCTTGAGTAGGCAGTTTTCCTGTCACAGTGTAAACAAAGCCACCAGGAAGTTCAAACTGGGTGAAGCCCATCACAGCTCAGCAAAGCTGCTGTAGCCAGACTGTCTCTCTAGATTCCTGCTCTCTGGGAAGGGCATCTCTGAAAGAAAGGCAGCAGTCGCAGTCAGGGGTTTATAGATAAAACTCCCATCTCCCTGGGACAGAGCACCTGGGGGAAGCGGCGGCTGTGAGCACAACTTCAGCAGATTTAAACGTTCCTGCCTGCTGGCTCTGAAGAGAGCAACGGATCCCCCAGCACAACATTCGAGCTCTGCTAAGGGACAGACTACCTGCTCAAGTGGGTTCCAGACTCCCATGCCTCCTGACTGGGAGACACCTCCCAGCAGCAGGGGTCAACAGACACCTCATACAGGAGAACTCTGGCTGGCATCTGGCAGGTGCCCTTCGGGGACAAAGCTTCCAGAGGAAGGAACAGGCAGCAATCTTTGCTGTTTTGCAGCCTCCATTAGTGATACCCAGACAAACAGGGTTTGGAGTAGACCTCCAGCAAACTCCAGCAGACCTGCAGCAGAGGGGCCTGATTGTTAGAAGGGAAACTAACAAACAGAAAGGAATAGCATTAACATCAACAAAAAGGACATCCACACAGAAACCCCATCCGAAGGTCACCAACATCAAAGACCAAAGGTAGATAAATCCATGAAGATGAGGACAAACCAGTACAAAAAGGCTGACAATTCCAAAAACCAGAACACCTCTTCTCCTCCAAAGGATCATAACTCCTTGCCGGCAAGGGAACAAAATTGGATGGAGAATGAGTTTGATGAATTGACAGAAGTAGGCTTCAGAAGGTGGGTAATAACAAACTCCTCTGAGCTGAAGAAGCATGTTCTAACCCAAGGCAAGGAAGCTAAGAACCTTGAAAAAAGGATAGAGGAATTGCTAACTACAATAACCAGTTTAGAGCAGAACATAAATGACCTGATGGAGCTGAGAAACACAGCACGAGAACTTTATGAAGCATACACAAGTATCAATAGCTGAATCAATCAAGCGGAAGAAAGGATATCCGAGATTGAAGATCAACTTAAAGAAATAAAGTGTGAAGACAAGATTAGAGAAGAAAGAGTGAAAAGGAATGAACAAAGCCTCCCAGAAATATGGGACTATGGAAAAGACCAAACCTATATTTGATTGATGTACCTGAAAGTGACAGAGAGAATGGAACCAAGTTGGAAAACACTTTTCAGGATATTATCCAGGAGAACTTCCCCAACCTAGCAAGACAGGCCAACATTCAAATTCAGGAAATACAGAGAACAACACAAAGATACTCTCGAGAAGAGCATCCCCAAGACACATAATCGTCAGATTCACCAAGGTTGAAATGAGGGAAAAAATGTTAAGTGCAGCCAGAGAGAAAGGTCGTGTTACCCACAAAGGGAAGCCCATCAGACTAACAGCTGATCTCTCTGCAGAAACCTTGCAAGCCAGAAGAGAGTGGGGGCCAATATTCAACATTCTTAAAGAAAAGAATTTTTAACCTAGAATTTCATATCCAGCCAAACTAAGCTTCATAAGTGAAAGAGAAATAAGATCCTTTACAGACAAGCAAATGCTGAGAGATTTTGTCACCACCAGGCCTGCCTTACAAGAGCTCCTAAAAGAAGCACTAAATATGGAAAGGTAAAACCAGTACCAGCCACTGCAAAACATACCAAATTGTAAAGACCATCAACACTACGAAGAAACTATATCAACTAATGGGCAAAATAACCAGCTAGCATCATAATGACAGGATCAAATTCACATATAAAAGCTTTAATCTTAAATGTAAACGGGTTAAATGCCCCAGTTAAAAGACACAGACTGGCAAACTGGATAAAGAGTCAAGACCCATTGGTGTGCTGTATTCAGGAGACCCATATCACAGGCAAAGACACACATAGGCTCAAAATAAAGGAATGGAGGAAGATTTACCAAGCAAATGGAAAGCAAAAAAAAGCAGGGATTGCAATCCTAGTCTCTGATAAAACAGACTTTAAACCAACAAAGAACAAAAAAGACAAAGAAGGGCATTACATAATGGTAAAGGGATCAATGCAACGAGAAGAGCTAACTATCCTAAATATATATGCACCCAATACAGCAGCACCCAGATTCCTAAAGCAAGTTCTTAGAGACCTACAAAGAGACTGAGACTCTCACACAATAATACCTGGAGACTTTAACACCCCACTGTCAATATTAGACAGATCAATGAGACAGAAAATTAACAAGGATATTCAAGACTTGAACTCACCTCTGGACCAAGCAGACTTAATAGACATCTACAGAACTCTCCACCCCAAACCAAGAGAATATACATTCTTCTTAGCACCACATCACACTTATTCTAAAATTGACCACATAATTAGAAGTAAAACACTCCTCAGCAAATGCAAAAGAATGGAAATCCTAACAAACAGTCTCAGACCACATGGCAATCAAATATGAACTCAGGATTAAGAAACTCACTCCAAACTGCTCAACTACATGGAAACTGAACAACCTGCTCCTGAATGACTACTGGATAAATGACAAAATTAAGGCAGAAATAAATAAGTTCCTTGAAACCAATGAGAACAAAGACACAACATACCAGAATCTCTGGGACACAGCTAAAGCAGTGCTTAGAGGGAAACTTATAGCACTAAATGCCCACAAGAGAAAGCAGGAAAGATCTCAAATTGACACCCTAACATCACAATTCAAAGAACTAGAGGAGCAAGAGGAAACCAGTTGAAAAGCTAGCAGAAGACAAGAAATAACTAAGATCAGAACAGAACTGAAGGAGATAGAGACACAAAATAAACTTCAAAAAAAAATCAATGAACACAAAAGCTGGTTTTCTGAAAAGATTAACAAAATAGATAGACTGCTAGCCAGACCAATAAAGAAGAAAAGAGAGAAAAATCAAATAGATACAATACAATATGATAAAGGGGATATCACCAGCAATCCCACAGAAATACAAACTACCATCAGAGAATACTATAAACACCTCTGCGCAAATAAACTAGAAAATCCAGAAGAAATGGATAAATTCCTGGACACATACGCCCTCCCAAGACTAAACCAGGAAGAAGTCAAATCCCTGAACAGACCAATAACAAGTTCTGAAATTGAGGCAGGAATTAATAGCCTACCAACCAAAACCAAAAAAAGCCCAGGACCAGATAGATTCACAGCCAAATTCTACCAGAGGTACAAAGAGGAGCTGGTACCATTCCTTCTGAAATTATTCCAAACAATAGAAAAAGAAGGACTCCTCCCTAACTCATTTTATGAGGCCAGCATCATCCTGATACCAAAACTGGCAGAGATACAACAAAAAAAGAAAATTTCAGGCCAATATCTCTGGTGAACATTGATGCAAAAATCCTCAATAAAATACTGGCAAACTGAATCCAGCAGCACATCAAAAAGTTATCTACCACAATCAAGTCAGTTTCATCCCTGGGTTGCAAGGCTGGTTCAACATACACAAATCAGAAAAGTAATCCATCACATAAACAGAACCAATGACAAAAACCACATGATTATCTCAAAAGATGCAAAAAAGGCCTTCAATAAAATTCAACACCCCTTCATGCTAAAAACTTTCAACAAAGTAGGTATCGATGGAACATACCTCAAAATAATAAGAGATATTCATGACAAGCCCACAGCCAATATCATACTGAATGGGCAAAACCTGGAAGCATTCCCTTTGAAAACCAGCACCAGACAAGGATATCCTCTCTCACCACTCCTATTCAACATAGTATTGGAATTTCTGGCCAGGGCAATCAAACAAGAGAAAGAAATTAAGGGTATTCAAATAGGAAGAGAGGAAGTTAAATTGTCTCTGTTCGCAGATGACATGATTATATATTTAGAAAACCCCATCATCTCAACCCAAAATCTCCTTAAGCTGAAAAGCAATGTCAGCAAAGTCTCAGGATACAAAATCAATGTGCAAAAATCACAAGCATTCCTATACAGTAATAACAGACAAACAGAGAGCCAAATCATGAGTGCACTTCCATTCACAATTGCTACAAAGAGAATAAAATATGTAGGAAGACAACTTACAAGGGAAGTGAAGGACCTCTTCAAGGAGAACTACAAACCACTGCTCAAGGAAATAAGAGACGACACAAAGAAATGGAAGAACATTCCATGCTCTTGGATAGGAAGAATCAATATCATGAAAATGGCCATACTGCCAAAAGTAATTAATAGATTCAGTGCTATCCCCATCAGGCTACCATTGACTTACTTCACAGAATTAGAAAAAACTACTTTAAATTTCATATGGAACCAAAAAAGAGCCCGTATAGCCAAGAAAATCCTATGCTAAAAGAAAGCTGGAGGGATCATGCTACCTAACTTCAAACTATGCTACAAGGCTACGGTAACCAAAACAGCATGGTACTGGTACCAAAACAGATACATAGACCAATGGAACAGAACAGCGGCCTCAGAAATAATGCCACACATCTACAACCATCTGATCTTTGGCAAACCTGAAAAAAACAAGCAATGGGGAAAGGATTCCCTATTTAACAAATGATGTTGGGAAAACTGGCTAGCCATATGCAGAAAACTGAAACTGGATCCCTTCCTTACACCTTATACAAAAATTAACTCAAGATTAAAAACTTAAATGTAAGACCCAAAACCATGAAAACCCTAGAAGAAAACCAATGCAATACCATTTAGGACACAGGCATGGACAAAGACTTCATGACTAAAACACCAAAAGCAATGGCAACAAAAGGCAAAATTGATGAATGGGATCTAATTAAACTAAAGAGCTTCTGCACAGCAAAAGAAACTATCATCAGCATGAACAGGCAACCTATAGAGTGGGAGAAAAATTTTGTAATCTCTCCATCTGACAAAGGGCTAATGTCTACAAGGAACTTAAACAAATATACAAGAAAACAAACAACCCCATCAAAAAGTGGGTGAAGTATATGAACAGACACTTCTCAAAGGAAGACATTTATGCGGCCAACAAACATATGAAAAAAAGCTCATCATCACTGGTCATTAGAGAAATGCAAATCAAAACCACAATGAGATACCATCTCACACCAGTTGGAATGGCGATCATTAAAAAGTCTGGAAACAGGCCAGGTGCGGTGGCTCATGCCTGTAATCCTAGCACTTTGGGAGGCTGAGGTGGGTGGATCATGATGTCAGAAGATCGAGACCATCCTGGTTAACACAGTGAAACCCCGTCTCTACTAAAAATACAAAAAATTAGCCGGGCATGATGGCGGGCACCTGTAGTCCCAGCTACTTGGGAGGCTGAGGCAGGAGAATGGCATGAACCCGGGAGGTGGAGCTTGCAGTGAGCCGAGATTGCACCACTGCACTCCAGCCTGGGCGACAGAGCGAGACTCCATCTCAAAAAAAAAAAAAAAAAAAAAAAAAGTCAGGAAACAACAGATGCTGGAGAGGATGTGGAGAAATAAGAATGCTTTTACACTGTTGGTGGGAGTGTAAATTAGTTCAACCATTGTGGAAGACAGTGTGATGGTTCCTCAAGGATCTAGAACTAGAAATACCATTTGATCCAGCAATCCCATTACTGGGTATATATCCAAAGGATTATAAGTCATTCTACTATAAAGACACATGCACATGTATGTTTATTGCAGCACTACTCACAATAGCAAAGACTTGGAACCAACCCAAATGCCCATCAATGATAGACTGGATAAAGAAAATGTGGCACGTATAAACCATGGAATACTATGCAGCCATTAAAAAGGATGAGTTCATGTCCTTTGCAGGGACATGGATGAAGCTGGAAACCATCATTCTCAGCAAACTAACACAGGAACATCAAACAAAACACCACACTCATAAGTGGGAATTGAACAATGAGAATCTAAGGACACAGGGAGGGGAACATCACACACTGGGGCCTGTCAGGGGGTGGGGGGCTAGGGGAGGGATAGCATTAGGAGAAATACTTAATGTAGATGACAGGTTGATGGGTGCAGCAAACCACCATGGCATGTGTATACCTATGTAACAAACCTGCACGTTCTGCACATGTATCACAGAACTTAAAGTGTAATAATAAAAAAAATTCAATTTACCATAATTTTACTGACCTTTTCTTTATATAAAATTGTTGCTTTTGTAGGTCAAAAAGTGGTCAACTATTGGCAATTTCATATGGTTCGAGCTAATATTTTGGAGCTATGTTGCTGATGTTTGTTGTTTCAGGTTTGTTATATTTTTCTGATATATTGTGTGATAAACATTTTTTACTTTAAAGTCTATTTCATCTGCCATTTATACGGTTAGAGCATCTTTATTTTGATCAGTATTTTAAAAATGTAATCCACTTATCTTTCTTCTGACTAAATCCTATTTGGACTGAAAAAAAAAAGGAAAACCAGGCCAATATTATAAATAATATTAATGAGTAGGGAGCATCAGACTTGCCAAATGTTAAAATAGACTATGCAGCTATTATAATCAAAGCAATACGTCTAAGGCCTGGCAACAAATAAATAGATTAGTGGCTTAGAGAAAAGAATTTTTAAAATTGATGCTAATATAATTTAGTTTATTGGAGAAAAGATTATTTAACATGTGATGTTTAAACAATTTATTCTTTATATAAAAAGAGATGCAGTTGAGCCTTCCACTTTTACGTAAAAAAATTCCAGATGTAAAAAATACTAAATGTCAAAAATAATAAAATAAAACATAGAAATTTTTAGAAGAAAATTTTAGAAAATACAAGGTGGGAAGACTCTTTGAGGTAAGATAGGAAATTCAGAATATGTATAGGAAGAAAAATTTTATTTCATATAATTATTTTTTAATTTTGTAGCAGAAAATTACAAAAGTAAAATCAAAGGAGAAATTATTGATGGGGTAAGGTTTAGCAATTCACTGACCAAAAAAAAAAAAATAGAAAAAATGCTCAGAATCACTATAATCATCAGAAAATGGAAATTAAAACCACAATGAGATATCATCTCACACCTGTTAGAATGGCTGTTATGAAAAGGACAAAAGATTAAAAGTGTTGGCAAGGATGGGGAGTAAAGAGAACCCTTGCACACTGTTGGTGGGAAGGTATGTTAGTACAGCCGCTATGGAAAACAGTAATCATACAATTACTGAATGACTCAGCAGTCCCACTACTGGGTATATGCCCAAAGGGAATGTATTCAGTATGTCAAAGCCATATCTGCACTCCCACGTTTATTACAGCATTATTCATAATAGCCAAGATGTAGAATCAATCTAAGTATCTATCAACAGATGAATGGATAAAGAAAATATGGTATATGTTCACAGTGGAATACCATTCAGCCTTAAAGAAAGAGAAAAATATTGTCATTTGCAACAACATGGATGAACCTGGAGCACATTATATTAAGCGAAATAAGCCAGGCACAGAAAGACAAATACCAAATGATCTCACTTACATGTAGAATCTAAAAAGGTTGACATCACAGACATAGAGAGTAGAATGGTGGTTACTGGGGCTGGGGCATGGGGGGCAGAGGGGTGGGAGGTGAGGGTTGGAAAGACATTGGTCAAAGGATGCAAAACTTCAGTTAAATTGGAAAAGTAAGTGCAAGAGATCCATTGTACAACATGGTGACTATAGTTAATAACAATATATTATACTCTTGAAAAATGCTGACAGGTTTTAAGTGTTCTCACCACAAAAATGACAACTTCATGAGGTAACACACATGTTAATTAGCTATATTTAGCCATTCCACAACGTGTGTATATATATATCTCCATATTGATATATCGAGATATATATATATCTCAAAATATCATATTATACACAATAAATACATACAACTTTATCTGCCAATTTTTAAAATCTATAATAGTCAAAGAACTTTTACAAATTTTTAATAAGAGAAAAGCAACCATATAAGGGAGAAATAGGTCAAGGATATCCATTGGTAATTGACAGATAAGAAAATCCAAAGGAACAACAATAATGTGAAAAGATGCTTAAGCTCATTAGAAGTCAAGAAAATGAAAAGAAAATTAACAATGCTTACTCATTAGATCAGCAAAGATTAGAAAGCAGGGAAATAGGAGTACTAGTGAGGAAAATGATACTCTCAAACATCACTAGTGGGACTGTGATTTGCTATAATATTTTTAGAAAATAATATGAAAAAACTGATAAAAATGTAAAGATACACATACCTTTTAAACCAGCAATTCTACTCCTGGGACTCACACCATAAAAATAAAACCCCCAATTACTAAGAATATGTATCTAAGAATATTTGTAATGACAGCACTTTTGTATATGTTGAAAACTTTTCACAACAGAGTATCAGCTGAAAGCAGATTACTTGAAAAAGTTATAGCAAATTCATACTGCATTCAACTACTGAAAAGAATGAGATAGAGCTATAAGATTTATCAGAATCTTTTATATTGCAAAGTGAGAAAACCAAGATTCAGAGTAATACACACACACATATATTATGTATATAACCTTATCCCACAATTTATGATAAACAGGGACCATTGCCCTGAAGAATCAGTGCATGTGTAAATACTGGGTTGTGTGAGCATGGAGAAAAGAGTAGAGGATACACAATAACCTGTATTGATTGGTTTCTGTGAAGGGGTACAGAACAAGAAAAGAGAAAGGAAAAAGGGAGGAAAAAAGACCCCCAAGATCTCTGTAACATAATAGAAATATGCATGGCACAATAACAAGAGAAAATGTAAAAAATAAAATTCTATCTGTTAAATTAGTGGAAATTACCTATTATATTTAATAACAGAAGGCCGGGCGCGGTGGCTTACGCCTGTAATCCCAGCACTTTGGGAGGCCTAGACGGGTGGATCACGAGGTCAGGAGATCGAGACCATCCTGGCTAACACGGTGAAACCCCGTCTCTACTAAAAGTACAAAAAATTAGCCGGGCGCAGTGGCAGGTGCCTGTAGTCCCAGCTAGCTATTCAGGAGGCTGAGGCAGGAGAATGGCCTGAACCCAGGAGGCGGAGCTTGCAGTGAGCCCAGATAGCGCCACTGCAGTCCAGCCTAGGCGAAAGAGCGAGACTCCGTCTCAAAAAATTAAAATAAAATAAAATAAAATAAAATAAATAGAATAAGTTCGTAGACAAGGACTACAAGAGGCATAGCCAAATAAAATCATGATTTGATTTCTAGATGGGATTTCGAAAAATTTTTGCTTGGAATTTTTAAAGAGAACTTCTACAATGTAATCATGTTTTAAAAGGAAGTAAAAAATATATATATATATCTGGCAATACTCCTTAAGGGCTTTATAAAGAACTTTGCCCATTGACATTCTATTTCCACTTTTTGAAATTACTCTTAAAGAAATAAATAGATGTGGACCACAATCCTTGTTAAAACACCTAAGTAGTGTAAATAAATTCTAATGTTAAATAAAATCTACAAGATACAACTTCATTTCAATTTGCAAAATACGTACCTGTGTGTGTATCTATTTTATGCATATATTTTATATATACATATAATGTGTATATATACATATATACACTATATATTACAAGTGGAAATTGTGTTGTATCTTGGATTTTTATTAATTATATTGTGGGAATATTTTATATTTTTAATTTACATATATACACACTTAAATATGTATACCTACACACATATATATTGCTAAGAAAAAGATGAAAAGAAAATGTACTAAAATATTATTAGTGATTACAGCTGATGAGAATAAGTGATTTTTATGTATGTCTTTATGCTTATCTCTTTTCTAAACTTGCTAAAATTAATATGCATTCAACAATATGCAAAAATGCAATAATCATTTTTAAATGGAAGCATAAGAAAGATAATGATTTCATTTTGAAATGAACATTGGCATTTCTAGTCAATTCTACATGTTCAGAGGCATAGCCCGCCTCCAATGCTCCTTCAACATTAGAGCTTTGTGCTAGACGCTCAGTAACCTAAACACACGGCTTACATCCCTTGGATAAAGGTCGAAGCACAGCCCTCTAGATTAGCAAACTATCCTGCCAGTATCATATAAACCCTGGAACACCACAAATCCTCATGTTTTGAGGACAAATCCTTCTGGTAGGTAGCTCTCAGAGAGGCTATACAGAAAGCCTTCCTATGATTCCAAACCAGTAAAGGTGTTTTTTTATTTTACGTCTACTGAATAGCAGTCATGATTTATTTCTTCAGGTTTCCAGGTAGAACAGATTTCTATAGTTTGGTCTAAAGTCTTAACATTGGAAACACTTCCTCCACGTTTTCTGTGGTTTCTCCTCCTGAGTAGAAAGGATATCAGCTGAAACCCTAGGCAAGGGCAGGCTGTGGGAAGGCAAGCAAGGCTGCAGGGATGACCTGGTGTGCTCTCGTGGCACAGCAAGAAAAACCAATAAGCTTTGGTCTTATCCCAGGAAACCTACGCTGAGAGGACCTGACCGGCTAAAAAGGTAAACAATGGCCCTGTGGCGCATGCTTCTTCCCTCCCACCTCCCTCCTGCCCCGCCCTGGGAGGGCCTTGTGCTTCCTGGTTGAGGCAAACAAGGATGCCCACTACCTCTTCTTCCCATGGCCCAGTAGGATTGAAGAAAGATAAACAGAAACAGCAGTGGATCACTTTCAAGCACACTAGTCAATCTCTCCTGTTGCCAAAGTCAGTTGAAGAAATGGGTGCTGCATGTTGGAGCTGAGTCAAAATCACAAAACTATGAAGAGCTTTTCAATACTCAACTAGTAACAAAGCATTATTTCCACTTCATGAGCAGTAATATATTACTGAAGTAGGTGCCAAAGCAATGGCCGAATGTTGCAATAGGAAGAAAATGTAAACATGTGTATGTGCATGCAGGGTCTTAGGTCTTAGCTGATTCCAGCTGCTGGTGTCTGGCTTTCTCTGGCATCATGGAACCCAAAAGTCCAAATAACTAAGATTTTTCACTGGTTGTTGTACACACACAGCTTCAGACTGTACAGAAAATTCTGGTACCTCTTATTTGATATTATGTGTCAGGCCAACAATATGACACATAGAAAACTAGTATAATCAACTGTGTGACCTTGTGATGTAGACAGACCAAAATAAATGGAATAAACCAGCTGAATCTTTTAGACTCAATCTACCATAATCAAAGCATGTACTAAGGCTCCTCTTAGCACACACCCAGACTGATAGATTAATAAAACCAGTCCCTTCCTCTTGACACCTGACATAAAGGCAGGAATTACAATAAACAATACTGGAATATATTTACTGGGTTGCAATTTACTTAGAGACAAGATTAAAGCAACAAGATAAAGTCCAAAATGGGAAAAATCACAGCAGATAGGTACCTGTAAGAATGGAAATACAGCAGAGAAGTAATTTGTCCCAAATAGAGAATGAAGAGACATAATGGCAGCTTATTCATTAGTGGAAATGAACACATATTATTATATTGTAGTCAGTTCTTGATTATTCACGTGTGATTTACCAATTTTTTGGCTTATCCTTCTCTCTGCAAGCCTTTGTACATCTGAGTCATCTTCTTTCCATCTTTTCCATCATCTTTTCCGTCTTTAGTTCATATGTGTTTAGAAACCCCCAAAATAACGATATAGATCAGTAATCCATATAAAACTTAATTACAAAAGCAAAACTGATGGCATGGCTATTATACTGGTCAAAGGATCCTTTCACCTTTCCAGTTTGGGACCAAATCTGATGACACATTTTCACTAGAGGAGGAGAAGTCAGCATGGGAATTGAGCTTGATAAATAAAATTACTAGTCAGCTAATCTTAGCCTGTTGTCTTTCTGCTAAGTAAAAGTGTTCCAGATATATATAATCTGTCAGCTCTATTAAGTATCATTTATAGGCAGGAAAAATGTGCTCTTATGATGATCAGAGTCCCCATATCTCACACACAATGGGAATACAAATATCATTTCACAGCGGAAGTCTGAGTTCCTCATTGAATGGATGACAAGCTCCCTATGGGAAGAGAGCCTTCATTTTTATACTGCTTCTATATTTCCTTCAAGATCTAAGCCCTCTGCTTGCATACATAACCTGGAAACCCATATTTGCAGGGACCCAGATCTTGAGTTATTGTCCTAAGTTCAAGTCCTGTCATATCATTACCAGCTGGGTAGTCTTTAGCAAATTACTTGATTTTTCTAAGCCTTAGTTCGCTTTCCTAGAAAGTGGGTTTAATGAAACCCACTCCTAGAGCTGTTGTAATGACCGAACAAACTGTTTTCTATAAAGTGCCATGGAAAGCAGAAAATAATCTGGTGGGTAAATGAATAGGTATCACAACTGTCATTCTACAAACTACTTGACTGAGCTCGCTGACTCCAGACATGACTAAGTAGACCATAAAAGAAATGGAACTTTTATGTTTTAAGTTAAGAATTGACTTTTGTGGCCGGGGGCGTTGGCTCACGCCTGTAATCCCAACACTTTGGGAGGCCAAGGCGGGTGGATCACCTGAGGTCAGGAGTTCAAGACCAGCCTGGTCAACATGGTGAAACATAGTGAAACCCTGTCTCTATCTCTACTAAAAATACAAAAATTAGCTGCGTGTGGTGGCGGGCACCTGTAATCCCAGCTACTCAGGAGGCTAAGGCAGGAGAAATTGCTTGAACCCGGGAGGCGGAGGTTGCAGTGAGCCGAGATCACACCACTGCACTCCAGCCTGGGTGGTGATAGAGTGAAACTCAGTCTTAAAAAAAAAAAAAAACAACAGAATCAACTTTTGTAACTTGAGTGTTGGATCGTAAAAAAAATATGAAAGAGTGGGAGTGGGGGCAACCCCATGTCTGGCTTCTACACTAACCTATCAACATACATTTTACATCTTTTATTTTTTAGCCCTTAAAATCTTTCTACTCAAGACCAAATTTTAATATTAATAGAGCCAAATATATTTGATTATTGGAGAACCACTGATGTTCTGTGTTGTTTATAAATTGGAAAGGCAGCAAAAATGGAGGAGAATTATTCTGGTGACCCAACCTAAGTGACACAGTTACTCAGGCAGATGCACAATAGCATCTAGAATCTCAACAGTTTGTTTCAGGTCTCTTTCAAAATCTCAGCAACAGCACCTTAGACCTTTCTGGAATCACCAGTTTTGGATCTAAGACTTCAAAGTGGGGAAAGCAATGCAAGACTACTCAGGAACTGACATGCGTAGAAACAAAAAGAGAGAAAGGGAGGTGTATGCTGCAAATGGTATGAGATCCATACCGCCAGTGACTTGCACTGGTTCTCCTACTTTGTTCAGCCTCAGCTAGATGGAAGACTCATTTATATATTAAAACCTTTTTTCCCCCTCCTTCTCTCCCTGCTGCCCAAAAGACGAATCAAACTCACTGCATCAAGCTGGCAAAGAGCTACAGGCACCTTCCACTTGGAAGTAAGAAGCTACAGCAGCTCACCCATTAACATTTCTGTGATTCACAGGAGAGCTCATGCACAGCTGCTCAGACTCTGAGCAGAGAGATTAGAACTAGAACTGTTTAAAATTCCTAAGCCAGAGGAGTTTCATGGGGCGGGGTGCTTCTAAACAGCCTGCAGTCAGCCGTGCCCTTGCAGACAAGACTCTGGGAGTTCCACATGCACCTCCAGCCTCAGAAGACTGGACTGACCAGTCCTGCAGCACTTTTGAGGACAGTAGCTAAGCCTGGAACTGGTGACTTTATTTACCATTTTTGGTTAGTCACTAAGTAAAGTCTTTGCCTAGAAACCTTCATTTCCTATGCAGTAGGGTAGAAAAGGTCCAGCTAAAAATTTTCCTGAAATACTTCACCGAACAGGCCAGTTCTACAATTAGGAAATTACCACGCTGAGTAATATTTGCCAGTCTGGTTTTTAGTGAAGTCAGGTTTAGTCCACTGGCATCTCAGGCTGATTGGCAGACAGACCTAGGTCCTACACCCAACCCCTCCCTTGCAATTTGGGCAGGTTATATTTTTAAAAGTCCAGACTTCCTGTGCTTTTGAACATTTTGAAGGCTAGGATAGTATTCACAAATCAGGGGTGCATTTAATCTTTTATATCACGTGCCTGCTACTGGATTTGCAAAATGCTACATAGATACACAGCCTCTCAAGTTGGCTTCTAGGCAATGGTGACAATTTGCACTTTCATTGTAATAGAGGCATGACTTTTCAAGAGGTTTGTGAACTAGTTTTAAAATGTTCTATGGAGGAAATGAGAAATGGACTTGACAGTAAGTTATTTTATCTTAATTTTAAATAAAAAAAAATGTAATTACTTGGTGACCACAGATACAAGTGGCATGGCTTGTCTTTCCCCTTGTGAAACTGCTACCTGTTGTTTTGAATAATTAAATTCAATAGAAAAGTTTCTTAATGATTGAGAAGGTTAGAATTATGTCTCTATTTTTAGGTAGGTCACTGAATATGTAAAGTCTATATTCTGAAGATGTTCTTCTATTTTAGGGTTAAATTAAATGCACACTCACATTTTGCTTCCTATTAGCACCACACAACCGGCAAGAGGAGAAGGAGGTTGTGAAATTCAAATCAAGAAAGGTTTTCACTTGCTGGAAACTGTGGTAAAGCGCTGAGGGAAAAAAGAACGAAATAAAAGCTCTTAAAAAAAAAAAAAAAAAAACGCTTGGGTTTTCCGTACTTAGAGTGGACTATTGAGTATGTAAATAAATTGGTTAACCTCTCTGATACTAGGCAAAGAAACCTCACCCACACAGTATAGACTTGGGGATTTTTTTAAATGGTGGTAGTGCATAGATTGTATCCTTAATTTCAATCTAAGCAACACATGTAGAGTGCCCATCAGATAGTAGGTGTACTGCTAAGCCGCTGACAATACACACTTGATAATGAAAGAAATTAAATGAAAAATCGTTCACCAAACTGATGACCAAATTAGATCTTATGAATTCATGGACAAAGTCAGGAGAGAGAAAGAGGAAACTAGTATGTTCACACATACCTCAGTGATGGTTCAAAGTTCAGATTAAAATTTACATCCTTTTTCAAGAAGTGCTGTGCTGATATTTGGTACTGCAGTCCCGGAGAATGTGAAGAGATCTTTGTGCTTACTTCTTCCTAGTTTTCTTCTTCCTTTTGTTTTTTTAACAGAGAAGGAAAGGGAGATGTGGGTGATTTCTCCAGATTTCCTTAATTAAAGCTAGTTTGATTCTCCACTTAAGTGAAATAAGGCTGTTAAAAAGAAAAGTAGTCTCACTTGTCAATAGGCACTGAAGAATCAATGTTTGACTTACCTGTTCAGATCAAATTCCTTGATTACATTATTTTACAAAGCTAAGTAGGGCTTAAGCTAGTTACCACTGATGCCATTGGCAAGCATTTCTTCATTCACATACAGGCCATAATCCACTACACCAACTCAGGCCCACAGGATGACTTCCATTTCTTCTTTTTTTTTTGAGACGTAGTTTCACTCTTGCCACCCAGACTGGAGTGCAATGGTATGGTCTCGGCTCACTGCAACCTCCGCCTCCTGGGTTCAAGCAATTCTTCTGCCCCAGCCTCCCAAGTAGCTGGGACTACAGGCGCACACCACCATGCCTGCCAGCTAATTTTTTATCTTTTTAGTAGAGATGGGTTTCACCATGTTGGCTGGGCTGGTCTCGAACTCCTGACCTCTGGTGATCCACCCACCTAAGCCTCTCAAAGTGCTGGGATTACAGATGACTTCCATTTCTATAGATCCATTTTGCCATTAGAAATTAAAAAAAAAAACAAAACTCCCAACCCACAGTATCTCAAATCACATGTGCAGCAGCAGAACAAAATCTGTTGTGGCTGTGGTAGGTATGATTTTACCACGAAGATTCAGACGTTGTTACATGGTTGAAAATGTAGTCACTGCACAGAGCAAGTGAGAAATTGAGCAATGCAACTTAATACAGCTTTTCCCTATTGCTTATAAAACAATGTTCTTAATTTTTAATTATATGTAAAATTCTTCTGAATTTTTACTTTATTATAAGTTATTTCAATAGACTCCCTTGGGGTGCTTTAAGAATATCCCATGGGGCACTTTTTTACTGTGGGTCATCAGCCTAAGCTATTGGAAAAAGGCCCTGAGTTTTTTTTGGTTTGTTTTTAAAATGTTGTATAACAGCTTTAAATGTGCAAGATATGATAGAGTGGGGGAAAAAAACTTGTTAAATTCTTAACTTTGTTTTTCCATCTGAAATATTAGTATGCCTGTGTTTTTATTTTTTCCTAACTCCAAGCAACAGTGAACCTAATTTACAATTTTTTTTCTCAAAAAAAAGGTAAGTTTAACATTGTATTAGGGAGGCTTCAGAATTAGCAGGTGCACTCCGACAGATTTACAGGGGCCAGTGGACTGATAGCTGTATTTTAGGACTGGGAAACATCTGCTCAAAGTAAGTAGTTTATGGTTTCCATATCAAATAGAAGAAAAAGTACCACACTGGTCCTGAAACTTTGGTAGTTGTGTTTTTAGAAAACCAAAATTCACACAAATCCTATTCTAGGGGACTTGTATATTTCATTGCTGTGTTCTACTAAAGTTAAGGAGGTACAGAAATTGCTCCATGAGGAAATGATAAAGGTCAGAGCCTCAGAATTTTAAGTGGAAAATTCATAAGCATGCGTTATGGAGGGGAAAAAAAGGCTAATTAAATATAACACTCAACTAAACTATAAAAAAAGACTTGTTTTCTCCATGTAAGTCAGATTATATGGGCTTCCTCCACCACTTCAACCCACTAATCTAAAGTAATGAAATGCAATCTCTGGAAGTACTCAGAATCAGACATGTAACAGATAATAACAGAGATTTGAAGAAATTTTGCGCAAACATGCAACAACCTTAGGAATGAACTCTTTTTTTTTTTCACTCTAGTCCTTTAGTCTCGCTCTAAATAACCACATGAAGTAAGGAATTGGCTGTTATTCAGTAAATTTGGACTGTGGACACTGACCAAATGGCTTGACATTCTACCTCCACCCCTTATCCTATTTTCAGTCCACATTTTCCCTCCACGGTGACTTTCTGGTTATATATTATCTGGTTTGGCCGTCTGCACTGCCCACTTCAGATAATTGCTCAATTCTCAACTTGGCTCCTTGCTGTATAGGCTTGACCTAAGAGAATGGATGAAGAAAGAGCCAGCATTTTCCTTTGATCTCTCAGAACTCAGGATTCCATTATATAATCTACCATAAATCCTGGCAGTCGAGATTGACACCAACATTGAAACTTGCCATAATATGACACTATTTATTGATTCATTATGTATTCTGACATTTCTTCATTAACACGAACTCAATACTGCAGTCTGTCAGTGATAAGACATTTTTCTTAGTTGCCTTCTCAGTATTTTTGAGGGTTGCCTTGGTTAATTTTTCTCTTCTGCTATCTAAGCTTCATATGCCAAATGTTCTAACTGGCTATCTGCCTCTAAGGTTTAAGCTCACAGATGTTTCCTTGTGACCACAGAAAATACTACTCCGCTGAGAATAGGTTTGATAAATAAAATTGGCAATAAATTTAGAACCAACGAGCTGGATAAAGAAATCAAGTGCAACCCATGTTATCCACACTTTTGTAAATCTACAAACTAGTCTAGTGTACCCAGTGATAGTAGATTCTAGGAATCCCATCAACAAAATAAAGTCTTAAATAATCCCAAAACCTCCTTCTACGTAGCAGTACAAATCTTTTCCCCTACTAAACATTACCATGGCTTCTAACAAGCAGAGAATTGGCACAACAAATTTCACTTCTATTCCAAGTGCAGAGGGAGGAGTAAAATGGACGGAATCCAAATGTCGAGAAAGAAGTGAAGAAGGGACCCTGCAGAGCCCGGATAGGAATAATACATGAACTGTTCTAAGTGATTAATACTCCACTACATTAATACTGCTTATGCAACACGAATGCTGCAGTAAGCAGGAGACCTTTGCTTTCTGCTTTTTTCCCTTTCCTAGAAAACATTTTCCTATGAGTCTTTCCCTTCACAAATGACATGTGAAAGAGCTATGTGCTAGATTTGTGAAGACTGAGTGATCTGGAGGAATAGGACCATCAAACGGACAAGAGCAGTGTTCTTTCTGTTGAATGTTATCATGTCACCTTCTCTTGGTACTTCCCTTCTCAAAATTCAAAGCCCAGGCATTTCCACCATGGAACATTCTCAGGAGTGTAGCATCGTCATTTGAGATTTACTGTAACTAAAGTGAAATTGTTTAGTGAGTTTGGCCTTTTTCCCTCCCAGCTCTACCCCCAGTAGCTCCTTGCCTTTTCTTTTTAAATTGTTGCTCTAGCCTTTTATTTCCCCTCAGAAGAGAAGGAAAAGGAGGAAATCAGAAAGGACACTCATCCTCCTTCCCTCTACCCACAAATCACAGAATTTAGCTTTTCCATTCCCGTAACTGTAAAGCATTTTAGCAACTGCAGGAGAGATCACAGTTTTCCTTTCCAACCAGGATCCTAAATCAGTGCCATGAAAACACGTCTGTCTTTTATTCCTAGCACAGATGCCCATGGGTTTCATTGTGTTTATACTGTCAGTATCTTAAGGCTCTTCTTTTTTTTTTTTTTTTTTAAGGCAAGGTCTTGCTCTGTTGCCCAGGCTGGAATGCAGTGTGCAGTGGCACTATGTCAGCTCACTGCAGCCTGGATCTCCTGGGCTCAAGTCATCCTCTCACTTCAGCCTCTCAAGTAGCTGGGACTACAGGCGTGCACCACCACACCTGGCTAAATTTTGTATTTTTTATAGAGATGGGGTTTTGTCATGTTGCCCAGACTGCTCTCAAACTCCTCAGCAAAATCAATTCACCCACCTTGGCCTCCCAAAGTACTAGGATTACAAGTGTGAGCCACTGGCATTAAATGTTCTGTCGCCCAGGCTGGAGTGTAGTGGCACAATCTCGGCTCACTGCAACCTCCACCTCCCGGGTTCAAGTGGTTCTCTTGCCTCAGCCTCCCTAGTAGCTGGGACTACAGGCGCATGCCACCACACCCGGCTAATTTTTTATTTTTAGTAGAGACAGGGTTTCACCATGTTGGCCAGGCTGATCTCGAACGCCTGACCTCAGGTGATCTGCCCGCCTCGGCCTCCCAAAGTGCTGGGATTACAGGTGTGAGCCACCACACCCAGCCCTTAAATCACCATTCTAAGAGAAGGTTGCTAAAGGCAAAAGCTATAGAATCATAAAATACTATAGCTGCAGGGACCATACATTTCCCCAGTCCAAAGATTCCATCCATTTTGTGAGGGAAATGAGGTGTTAAAAATAAAAAGACTTATTCAGTACCCAACATAAAGTACCTATTTAATAAATATAAAAAATTCTAATGGTCTGAATCCTAATCTCATAGAAATATGATCATTTTCTTCTGCATCTATATCTTGTCCAAAGAAAATAATTTTACTATAAAAATATTCCAAGTAAATAGCATTTTACACATATAAGGCATGCTGCCTTTCAAAGTTATATCACTTAGTCTTCATTGTATCACTAGTGTAATGTTTTGATGGCTGTCTGGTAGTTGTTCTGCCCATTTTACAGTTAGGAAGACGGGGCACCAAGCTTGCAGCTTCTCACTGCGAACATCAGTGGCACAGTCCCATCTTTTGACTCTCAGTACACTTCTTTCTCCACCAGTCATTTCTGAAACAAAATCTTTACAACCATAAACAATCACGATTTCAAAAAACAAGTCCTAAAAGATTTTTTTAAATGGTGTGACACCTCTGTTGAACTATTTCCATCACCTCCAAATTGATGTACCCACTCTTCATCTGAAAACTTCAATCCACACAGTATTTTTCTAAGGTTAAGTCTTTATTTCATTCCAATCCTACACCAACATCTTTAATGCCTACAAGATAAAGTCCAAGCTCTTAGTAGGACATCTGACTCTCCACTTCTAAATTACCTTCTACCTCCACCCTGCACTTTTCTTAACTATGTTTCTGTCAGACTGATGGTTTCCCAAAACCTTCTCCCCCATGCCTTTCACTATGCACCTCCTTTTCCTTGTATTTTCCCATGTAAACATTACCTGTCCTTTAAGGTCATGGTCAAGAGTTGCTTCCTACCCAAAGCTATCCCTAACCGTCCTGCACCAACCCAGAAACACCTTCTCTTTATGCTTCCTCAGCATGGTGCTCATCACTCTGCAAGCACGCTTCACATTCTACTCAGCTGAATTGTATTAGTTGATGTTATGGCTTTAGGCACATATTATAGTGTGCTACTCTGTAATAGTCACATATCATATTATGTGCCTTACTGATTATACCTGATAGAGATTGTCTAGGGATCAAGGAACATGTCAGGCTCAATCTCACTCTACAATTATGTGCCAAACACCAGTATGTACCAGGCACTTCCCAAGGCACAGGGTACAAACCTGAACAACCCCATCTATGCACCCGAGGCACTATTTATTTATTTATTTATTTATTTATTTATTTATTTGAGATGGAGTCTCTGTGTCACCCAGGCTGGAGTGCTGTGGTGTTATCTCAGCTCACTGCAACCTCCACCTCCCAGGTTCAAGCGAATCTCCTGCCTCAGCCTCCCAAGTAGCTGGGATTACAGGCATGCACCACCACGTCCGGCTAATTTTTTGTATTTTTAGTAGAGACAGGGTTTCACTATGTTGGCCAGGCTGGTCTCAAACTCCTGGCCTCAAGTGATTCACTGGCCTCAGCCTCCCAAAATGTTGGGATTATAGACATGAGCCACCATGACCAGCCCTGAGGCACTTTTAATCCAGCTGGGAATAGAGACTCTAGGACAAGCCATAATAAACCACAGCAAGGCCCTTGTCAATATTACTCATTTCATTAAATAAAATTACAAAAAGAATTTTAACAATATGAGTTAAATTAGACTATTCATATATCGGATTCTAAGTAAACTTAATCCTTAAATATTCTTTCAGAAAACTTGATGCAGGTAGGATTTCCAAAATCTTAAATTTTGTAGATTTTCTAAAATTTGGAATTTCCCAGTAAGGAATTTCCAAAATTGCTTATTAGAAAGAAAGAGCAATTTGTGTCTTTATTTGTCACATAGTTTTAAGGTGAAAGATAATAAAACAGATTACTATATGTGATGTGGTTATCTTTATTAAGCACCTTTCTTTACATGGTTTTAAGCAAATAAATTCTGACCAGTTATTGCTTCTAATAAATAATTATTAGAGTACAAAAGCCAAATTTCTTCTGTCAGATACACTCAAATTTTCTTGTTGATTTCTTGGTGTCCTAGTAACATTCCGAAAGGAATTATTCCAATGAGGCCATTTCTTTTTTTTTTTTTTTTTGAGGCGGAGTCTCGCTCTGCCGCCCAGGCTGGAGTGCAGTGGCGCAATCTCGGCTCACTGCAAGCTCCGCAATGAGGCCATTTCTATGAACAGCAGAGGAAAGAAGGATCTCAAAAATGCAGATCATCCATTTGCAAAAGGACCTTGATGGCTTCCTCTGAACCAATCTAGGGGAGGAGGTATGTTTAGGGGAGCTGAGCTGCTGGTCATTTTGACAAGGAAACAGTTGGGAAAAGAAATGTCAAAAAGCCAGTGGCACTCTTCTATTCTAGCAAAAGTCAGGAACCTCAGCAAGTCTACTCACACTAAGCTCTCTAGGATTGTCGACTTGTTGGGGCCTGCCTCTTCCTCCGTGTGATTGGCCTGTGTGTTGTCTT
The DNA here is from genome assembly GCF_028878055.3 of Symphalangus syndactylus. Taxonomy (NCBI): domain Eukaryota; kingdom Metazoa; phylum Chordata; class Mammalia; order Primates; family Hylobatidae; genus Symphalangus; species Symphalangus syndactylus. Next base: position 129,427,967 of record NC_072424.2, on the reverse strand, counting down.
CAAGGCAGCAAGAAAGGAGAACTGGAAGACTGCCCATGTTATATCCATTCTTAGCAGGAAAACCCAAAAAAATGAGAGTGGGTGGCAGTTTTAAATAGGAGACTAAAGCCAGATGAAGTTATTAAAGTCTGTGCTTAGGGAAACCAAGCTCCAGGTATGCATTCAACAAGGATCTTGATGGGTTTTACAACAGAAAGGCTAGAGAAGCTCCTAGCCACTTGTCTTCTCAAAAGAAATCAGAGAGCATCCCAGAATACTGGAAGGGTGCCCCCAGAAGAGGATTACCACCGTCCCCCCAAAACCCCATCCATCCTTCTGCCGTACTCACATTTCAGCTTTGCCACATGCCAGGGAGGCGGAGACTCCCCACCCACACTTCCACCCTGGCACACTTTCTGTTTTTGAGAAGCATAAACCAATCTGCCCCTCATATCTATCTCATAGCACTACAGCCAGGTGAACCCTCATTCACTTGGTGGGAAGATTTTACATGGAACTAAGTAATAATTTATGCATTGCATATAACAACTTACTTTTTTTTTTTTCTTTTTTTAGATGCAGTTTCACTCTTGTTGCCCAGGTGGGAGTGCAATGGCACTATCTCCGCTCACTGCAACCTCCGCTTCGCGGGTTCAAACGATTCTCCTGTCTCAGCCTCCCAAGTAGCTGAGATTACAGGCCCATGCCACCACGCCCGACTAATTTTTGTATTTTTAGTAGAGACGGGTTTCACTGTGTTGGCCAGGCTGGTCATGAACTCTTGACCTCAGGTGATCCACCTACCTCAGCCCCCCAAAGTGCTGGGATTACAGGCGTGAACCACCAATCCCAGCCACAACTTGCGTTTTATAAAAGTGAACTTTGTACAAAACTCTCTTACATGGATTACTTTATTTAATCCTCATGAAGAGCCACAAAACTTCTGTGACTCAGATGTAATTATTCCCATTTTACAGATGAAGATACTGAGGCTAAAACAGGGTGTAATGTTATCTCCCATCAGCCCCAGATGCTTAACTTGCTTTCCCAAGGCCAAATTCATATTGATTACAAACTTTAAAAGTTAATACTGTCTCAAGTAATGGCTAAAAGCATGAGCTTTGGAATTAGATGAGTTTATCTTCAAGTCCTAGGGCTGTCGCTTTTGAAGCTGTGTAACATTGGGCATGTTACCTAGTTTTGCAAAGCCTTGGTTTCCTCATTTGTACAACGGTAATCATAACATTGTTCACCACCTGAGGTTGCTGTGAGAATCGCAAGTGATAACACTATAAAAAGCATCGCACAAAGTAAGAGCTCCCCCAACCTTAGGTGCTACTATAGTTGTCATTATTACCACCTCATGGACATATGTTATGGGGCCAGAGTGGGAGAGACTATCTCAGGTCTTTGGTATCACATTGAATTAGAACATCAGCATACAACCGGGTATGCTGGCTGACGTCTGTAATCCCAGCATTTTGGGAGGCCAAGGCGAGTGGATCACCTGAGGTCAGGAGTTTGAGACCAGCCTGGCCAACATGGTAAAACCCTGTCTCTACTAAAAATACGAAAATTAGCTGGCCATGGTGGCACATGCCTGTAATCCCAGCTACTCTGGAGGCTGAGGCAGGAGAATTGCTTGAACCTGGGAGGCAGAGGTTGCAGTGAGCTGAGAACGCACCACTGCACTCCAGCCTGGGTGAAAGAGCGAGATTCCATCTCAAAAAAAAAATCAGCATACAGCTCTATGTGTACATGGACTAAGACATTGCCCAACAATGAAGCAACATGCTTCTGTTGATGTGAACGGGAATGTGAAGCATTTGTAACACGTTTTTGACACGCTCATCTCAGCAAGATTTTTTTTATTACCCTTCTCATCACAAAGATAGTCACAAAGGAGAGGAATGATGGAAGGAAGAATGATGGAGCTTCCTGGACTTTCTCTTCCAACACTTTATACTCATTACAGAAGCAGCACCATTTCAACAGATGGTATGCTCAGTTGATTGGATTGACTGCCCTTTGTTTTTTAGATCAAGTTTCCAGTTATGATCAGATGTTCATAAATTCCTAGCAGCTTTGGTGCTGACCTTGAATTATTTCACTGATTCAACCAACATGTATTGAGTACCAGGCACTGTGCTAGGCTTAGAATACAAAACATGGCATATCCGTAGAATGGAATATTATAAGTACCAATACATGCTACAACATGGATGAACCTTGAAAACATGCTAAGTAAAATAAATCAGACACAGACATGAATGATTCCATTTACATGAAATGTTTCAAATAGGCAAATCCATAAAGACAGAAAGTAGACTGGTGATTGTCAAGTACAGGAAGACAGGAGAAATAGGGAGTGACTGTTGATAGATAGGTGATGAAAATGTTCTGGAATTAAATAGTGGTGATGGTTGCCCAACTCTGTGAGTACACTAAAAACACTGAATTATACATATTAAAGGGGTGAATTTTATGGTATGTGAATTATATTTCAATAAAGCTGTCATAAAAATAATTAAAACTAATTTAAAATGTTAAAAGATTGAGATAAGTACACAATAAATGCCAGTTACTCTTAAAAAAAAAAAAGAATAGAAGTAACTTCCTCATACTGAGTTTCTAATGCTTGGAGACTGCAAGGAGTTTAATGAGTGGCTTAATGTCATTTATTCCATATAGTTATATCTGGTAGCTACTCTTAGTACTCCCACTTTGCAGATGAGAAATTCAAGGCAGGAGGTGAAATAATCTGCCTCTAATTGCACAGCTAGAGAGTGGTGGGAGCCATGGCTGGTACTCAGTCATTTTCCATGGATCTGAATTAAACTACTTAATATCAGAATTCTTACTGAAGAGTGATCTGCTGCGGAAAACCTGAGCAGAGGTATCAGCTTTCCAGCAGAATATTCTTAGGGGCAGATGGATAGGGTAAGCCCCTTCATTCTCTGAAAGAATCACAGACTTTCAGAGAGAAAAATGTTATACGCCTTAGATAGAACCATAAAACTCAATGATGTGTATGTTTTTGCTGTTGTGTCCAGTGGGAATGATTCAGAGGAAGTCTAATGAGATGTTGCCCAGAAGACAGGCACACCATCATCACTCTTACCTGTACAGTGCATGCCTTTGAAAATAGCACTTCATTAGACAATACCCAGGAGGTTTCACAGATGGCGCCTCTTTCTCAGAGATTAACAAGGGAGACCCTCTCCTGATAGAGGTGGATGGACAGGACCATATCTCCACTGCCATAGACGAAAACTATGCTGTGAGTTTTTTTTACAGTGTGGATGGTCTACCCAGAGCTGGGTCACTCTCTTCCTTGCCCTTTTTTCCAAATAGCCAATCTGCAGTTATGGAGCACAGCTGTTCCCTATTTAAAGCAAACTAAACTCAACCACCAGGCCCTCAGCCCAAGGGATTCTTCTGACCAACTAGGATAAATGAATGCAGATAGACTCAGAGAAGACCTGCAGATAACCACGTGAAAATGTTTAGCAGATGCCTGATGTAAATACTTATACTGTGTGGAGGTTTAGAGTGAGTGTTTGAAGAGAGGATAGACGGTAGCTAGCTCTAAACCCAATATTGAACAAAAAGACACAGAGTTATCAGAAACGAAAGATAGTTGGACTTTGTTCTTGCTACAAGTTTAAGACGCAAGAGCTTTATTCCTTTCCTTGACTGTCACGAGCAATAAAACGAAACAAGTATCTCCAAGTGTCCAAGAAAAATCTTCTACTTGTAAATACGACCCTTGTATTCTTAAGGAAAATTTTGCTTTTTTCCTACATGTCGTATCTTTTACCTACATTGTTTTTATTTCTAATTTCCTTGAAAATCTGACATTCTAGAGTATTTTATCCAACTGCTACAGCATTATCTGCATGCATTCCAAGGCCTAGTGGGCAGTCATCACAGGATATTAACGAAATCAAAGAAAACATTTGCTTTTGAGAAATAGGAAGGGATTTTATGGTATACAAATGGACCCTGAACCATCCATGGTTCTCAAACATTCTCATCCAATTTAAGTTCTCTGTACATTTCAGAATTCAGTTCAAATACTTCTACCTGGTCTTCCTAAGTTCACTCTCAACATTAAAATATGTATATACCACATTCAAAACCAGATGAGTTTCCCAGCAACCTCATATACATGGAGTTGCTCTGTAAGCCTATTAGATCTGGCACATAAAAGCATTAAAAATCTGGCACCTTTAAGCAGGAACCATTGCCATGATCACAAGTCCTCATTAAGCCCAACCTTTCTATCGAGTAAATTGCTTTAAAATCTTTTAATCATGTTGGCTCCTACGGACTTGTTTGAGAGAACACTGGTTATCTTCTTGACAAAGTATGAAACTTACAGTTCAACGAGCATTTCCTAAGACATGTGGCATTCCTCTAACCAAAATGAAAGTATTCTGCCCTGTCTTGTGACTGCCACATCATTACCCGAGTAGCCCACTGCTATATGTGGTGGAGTCATTATGTATGTGCCATCGTGAGGCAAAAAGGAACTGAGAAAATGGGACACTAGGACTCAAAAGAGCTTGCTTAAAATCAGAGGCCAATTTCAAGACAGAGGGGCTCGTTCTTGTGCTGCTAAATGTGTAGCTTTTCAGAAAACTTGACTGCCTTTAGGAAACAAATAATGGCTTATTCACATCGCTTAGTTCAAACTCACATAAGTTAGGGCTCCAAAGATTAAGAAAACAGGTAGTGTGTTCATGCTACTCTGAGATTTGCCCAATTAAGAACTTATAAAATTCTAACACAGTTCAACAATACAGTGTCTCCTAGCTAGTGCTAGATCCAATAAATTTATGTTATCTGGAACAGACAGGCAGCCTGTGTGTGCTGTACTAAGAAAAGGGTAGTCGGATTGCCCTCTGCCTCAGCTAAATATTATTCTAGAAGTGAATTTTCCACTGTACCAAGTTTAGATTTCACATTTTATCATCCCAGGAATACTTGCCAGTAACTTTGCAAAATATCTTTGGAGCAGAAAGACAAAAAAATGAACATTTTTTAAAGATGAGAGGTAAGCTCTGAAGTTACAATATGCTTGTAAACAGTAGCACATTATATCAAAAAGGAAAAAACAAATTGAGAAGAAATAGGAGTACCTACTTGAAGAGAAGATTATCACTCAGAGACTGTCTTCTTATGCTATAGAATGGGCAGGAGAAAGGAGCATGGACCTTTCGAGCCTGTTAAAGAGCTTCTGAGCATGGAGCCTGCATTTTCAGTTTTGGTAAAATCCGTTCTGAGTCGGTAGACAGGAGGCTGTTATGACCATGAAATTAGGAAATGCAGTAACTCAAAAATAAAGAACTAGCACCACCATTTGACTAGGATTGGAAAATCTCATTGAAAAAATAGAGGAGGGGGTGGCCTTGCTTTTGCCAAGCCAGGCCCGAATCTAACTTTCTTAGCACCTCCATTAACATGGATGTTCAAGAAGAGGTAAATCATGTGTTAATCTGCCTGAAATATTTTTTATACGATCCAGCCGATTTTCTCTTTATTCATAATAAAGCTTGAAGTGTAGACAGGCATGTGGAGTTGGAAAAAAAAATAAAACATCATTCAGCACATAAATTTTGTTAATCCAAAGTTAGCTACAGCTAAACTAAAAGCAGGGGCAAGGAAATATCTTCTGTGAGTGTTTTTTGGGACTTTCTTACTCAGGCATGGACTCAAAAGCCCGCTCTGCACTTCTTGTTACTGATTAATGAGGTTCTTGACTTCGGTAACCTGCAGAGGTCTAGCTTCTCACACTCTTCAGCCCTTCCTTCTGTCATATGATCCTTCCATAAACTGTCCGGTATTTCCTGCAGCAATTTTTAAGTTTATGAGGTTATTGATTGTTTGTTTAACACTAAGACAAACATTTTAAAGTGGCAAAGGGGCTGTAAAATCATATTAAAAATTTTTTAAAATATTGACATTTTAATATCTCATTATGTCTAGTGTGGTTTATGCACTAGGTACTTTATTTTTTTTTTTTTTTTTTTTTTTTTTTTGAGACGGAGTCTCGCTCTGTCGCCCAGGCTGGAGTGCAGTGGCGCAATCTCGGCTCACTGCAAGCTCCGCCTCCCGGGTTCACGCCATTCTCCTGCCTCAGCCTCTCCAAGTAGCTGGGACTACAGGCGCCCGCCACCACGCCCGGCTAATTTTTTTTGTATTTTTAGTAGAGACGGGGTTTCACCGTGGTCTCGATCTCCTGACCTTGTGATCCGCCCGCCTCGGCCTCCCAAAGTGCTGGGATTACAAGCGTGAGCCACCGCGCCCGGCACACTAGGTACTTTAAATGAGTTTTTTAAAATATTTTCGCTTTTTCTTCTCTACAAGCCTTGAAAAAGGCTGGCTTTCTGGCAGTGAGAATGGTAGAATGGGGTGGAGGCAGGATCTCTCTCTTGCTACTGTATTTCTCTCTGTCCCAGTACCCAGTACAGAGGAACACCTGCCAAGTAAGAGGTGCATCTCAAAACTGGCATGGGAAAGAAAGAAAACCAAAATAAATAATCAATACTTTAAAACATTTTGAAATAAATGATCTTAACTGTCTTCAATCTTCTCTGTACTTGTCAGTTAGCCCATAAAATAATTTAAATATGTAAATTTGTCTGAGAGGAACTTCTCCAGAATACATAGAGCAGGACACATTTTAGTTAATATGTATTTAATTTCAAGTGACTGAACATAAAATCTCAACAAGATTCACTTACACAAGGAATAATCATGTATACTAACACATTGTGGGGGTTCTATAAGCATTTTTATTGTTTTTATTATGATTTCTGGTGAAAGGTAGATTATTGAATAACATGCTCTGAACAGTTTAAGTGTTTTGAAAGCGAAGTATTTTTTTCTAAATTAATTAAATCTTTCAATTATTTTGTTTGCCAGAATAGGTGAAGTATGCTTTTCAAACAGCATTTAGCTACCTGTTAAAACCAGCTTTACACATCAATACAGAGGTGAAAATTACATAGAGCAACAGTTCTCAAAATAGGACAGCTAATGAATTCTGAACTGAAGGTTATAGATTATTTCCTTTTCATTAGAAAATACAAATGTACAATGTAAATTGTATGTAAATTATAAATTAGATTAATTATCCTTTAAAAAACTATTATTGCTATTCATTTGCATTCCAATATGTGCTTTCTTGAGTGCAAGAGAATAAAAATAACAGCAAATGTCTTCTGAGCATATATAGTCATCCCTTGGTATTAGGGTTGGGGTATTGGTTCCAGGACAAGTCCCTGATATAAAATCACGTAGTATTTACATATATCCTATGCACATCCTCCTGTATACTTTAAATAATCCATAGATTACTTATAATACCTGAAACAATGTAAATGTGAAGTAAATATGTGTTATACTATATTGTGTAGAGAATGAAAAGAGCAAAGTCATGTTCAGTACAGGCACAATTTTTTTTCCTGGATATTCTTTTCTTTTTTTTTTCCCCCCTAGTATGCAGCTATTTTCCTTGATATTTTTTATCCAACTGGAGGTTGATTGAATCCTCAGATGTGGAACCACAGATACGGAGGGCTGGCTGTACTAGATGTCAGATACTAGTTTAAGCATCTTTGTAGCAACCCAGTGAGGTAGGTACTACTAAAAACCCATTTTGCAGTTGAGGAAACCACGGGATACTGAGATTAAGTACCTATACCAGCTGGGGCCAGGGTTCAAACTCACATGGACCAACTCAAGCCCCCATGCTTTTAACGCTCCATTTCAGAATCTGAACCAGCACAAGGAATTACACACAAGGACGCACTATGGGAACACACGTGCTTTGTATGTGTCATGAGAGGAAACTGTTGACAGGTTTATCAGTGAATGGGTAAAAACAGTTCCATCAAATCAATCCAGAAAGGTTGTTATGAATCATTTTGAAGTTTATCGTTCTAATGAAATCACTAAAAATAAAAATGTGTGCTTGGACCAATACATTTTTTTAAACTATTCTATGCTTTCCTATAGGTAAAATATATATATATCCTTTAAGGAAAAGTGTCTAATTAAATTGCATTCATCACTATTGGACAATTAGGTTGGACCATTAAAAAAGAAGAAAACAACAATTTAAATGAAGCAGTATAATACAGTGTAATTGAAACACAGGACAAATTTAATCTCGTAAGTATAATTCAAAGAGAAGCATCATGCCATTACACCTGATTCCCTCACACACATTTTTCAAATGAAAAATAAAGCCTGACATTTCATCAAAATCATGTTATCACTACATCTTTATTTTTTTAAAAAAAGAGGGTCAACATACGTTCCTTGATAGTGTCACATTGTTTATTAAGAAGCACAGAACAATGAAATTCTAGAAATTTTTCAGGTTCCAATCTTTTTTTGATACATTCTCCCATTCCAGAAGAAACCACTAACAGCCTGGCTTCCACAAGCAAAGTAAAGCAGAAAATGGATGCAATCTGTCTGGGTTGTTCAAGCAAAATCCTGCTGTGATCTGGGTGATTCAGGCTAAAATAAAAAATCAGGTTTTTTATTTGGACTGTGTGTTTTTATCTTCCACCCCAGATGATAGCAGAGTCTGGGACTCAGTTACATAGTTAATTGCCAAAATTCTTTATTCGTTCTTCTCAGCAAAGATGGTCCCACTGGGCACTGCTCAAAACACTATCTCAGTTCTATCACTCTAGCAAAACAGCTCTGGGCTTCTGGCTTTCCTCATGAAGAGCAACCAAAATTGAAACTCTGCTTACCTGGAGATATCAATCAGTACCTGACCACTCACTCACTATTGTTCTAAGGAAAATTGCCATGCTCTCAGCTCCTGTTACTTGAACAACCAACTCAAGTTCACACAACCTCCCCACCCTACGCCCACTTCAGATCACAGCTAACTGGACCATGGTGAGACACCCAACCAAAGAACAGCCAAACTATAGACTGGCCAGTGACCTAGGACATGACCAAATGTGAAAAAGATGAACTGGACCAATCATTCAAGCTCTGAGGGTATGAATTGGGAAAACTGCACTGCTCTGAGGGTATGAATTTGGAAACCTGCACTGAGGTCATGAGCCACAAAGGACAAGGGCATGTCTCAGGGTGGCATGGAGGCCAAAGTAAGGAAAGGCTCCTAGCAAGTGAAGTTATGCAGGAACAGAGAAAACCAATGAGCTGAGATGACACATATGGGGCTCTGAACCCATGAGCATATGGCAGGGTCTGGCTAGAGCTGCATGGGTCACTGACAGGGTTGTAGAATTTCCATAATTTCTTCCATAGCCCTTATTACCAGGTATCCAAGGGCACCTCTGGTGGTCTTTCCCATCAGAATAGTGTAACCTAAGAGTGTTAAGCTACCTAAACACTCATCCGGGGCCTACGTGCTGGCTGGTTGGTTGGTTGGTTGGTTGGTTTTGAGATGGAGTCTCGCCCTGTCACCCAGGCTGGAGTGCAGTGGCGCCATCTTGGCTCACTGCAAGCTCCGCCTCCCCGGTTCACGCCATTCTCCTGCCTCAGCCTCCTGAGTAGCTGAGGCTACAGGTGCCTGCCACCACACCCGGCTAATTTCTTTTTGTATTTTTAGTAGAGATGGGGTTTCACCATGTTAGCCAGGATGGTCTTGATCTGCTGACCTTGTGATCCACCTGCCTCAGCCTCCCAAAGTGCTGGGATTACAGGCGTGAGCCACTGCGTCCAGCCCCAGGTGCTGGTTTTTATAGCAGAGGCACAAAATCCATCAGTAGTCCACTTTTCAGTGTCCAGATCTAGAGTGTTTGACAACAGAGCCATAATATGACGCATCCTCAATGACACTGTATACTATCTTTTACTCAATATGAAAGCCCTAGTTCAAGCTTATAGGGATAAAAATAGTCTCTTTCTTCAAATTTTTTTAAAACTATCTTTCTTCAAATGACAATGTCAAGCAAAAAATACTTTTGGAAAAAAATCAAGAAATTTGAGCCTAGAAGTTCAAGACTAGCCTGAGCAATGTAGAAAGACCCCGTCTCTATAAAAAAAAAAAAAAAAATTTGTTTTAATTAGCTGGGTGTGATGACACATGTCTGTGGTCCCAGCTACCTGGAGGCTGTGGTGGAAGAACTGTTTGAGGCTGCAGTGAGCCACGTTCCTGCTGCTGCACTTTTGCCTGAGTGACAGAGTAAAACCCATCTCCAAAAGAAAAAATGCAATTGAACCTTACATTTCATCTGTAGAAAGGCTTTTAAAATCTGCTTTCATAAACTATGCGCCTCCTCTTTATATACACACATATACACAAAGCCATAAACATCTCATGTGAGGAAATAATTATGAAAATTTTTCTATTAGAAGAATAAATGGGCTATCATATTTACAGAAGTGACAAAGGAAGCAACATTGAAGAAGACAATGATTTAAAACAAAAACATTATTGATACTGCTGAAGCAAAATAGCTTTCTGACCCTTCTTACTCCCCACCTGCCCCTCAGTCTTTCTTCTCCCCACTCTCCCAGCCAGCTCGGTCACCAGATACACAAATGCACACACTTCTCAGTGGGAAGCAAGGTCTCAAGTAGGATCCAGAGAAGGCTGGCCCTTCGGGTAGTTTACATTCGTCAACTACTAAGGTGTACTTCTGAGCAGAAAGGAGAAATTCGCATATTTCCTCTAAGGACAAGAGGTCAGTGTCAGACAAAAATGATATTTAAATACAGCAGAGACTCTGTTGCTAAGTTTAACTTCCCAACTTGCACAAACACCGGAATTTTAGTGAAAAGAGCAGTGACTTTACAGAAGAAAAATCTCTGTAAACCACTGAGAACAAACAAAGTGAAGCCTTGATTCCTGTACCAGGTACCAATTAGCAGTGGAAAGCGCCTGCCTTGAGGCTTCCCGTTTGCAATGTAGCTTAGTGGAAGAGGGTCCTGCCTATGCATGCCTTTGATTGGCCCCAGCAGCCGCAGCCTTGGCCCCCCAGCGCTGGGGGCTTCTGTGAGCCCAGCAGTGATATTCAGCACCTGCCTATTCACCTGGCCCCGCAGGAAGGAAGAACTGGAAAGAATTGCAAGTTGCAAACAGTTGATAGAAAGCAGAGATAAAATATTATTGTGTTATTGTTGTTTTCATCCTATTTTTACTCTTGGGCTGAGATATTCTGGGGAAGTTCGGATTATAAGAACTTCAGGCTGTATCTCCAAAATACCTCCAGCCTCCATCCCTTCTTTTTCCAACTCCCTATCACAAGTCAGATCCTCTTCAGCTCTCAGCTGGACTTTTGCAATGGTTGCCTACAGCCTCTACCATTTCGAATCCATCTAACATACCTTCACCAGATTATGTTCCCGATTAATCACCCTCATCGTGTTACTACAAGACTAAATTAAGCAAAAACCACTCACCATATCCCTGATCACCCATCTCCAGCCAACCTCTCCAGCCTTCGACTTCAGTCAACCTCTCTTTCCCTGCTCCCAGCATCCTATGCTTGGATTTCAGCCCCTTCTCTATCTAGGTCAGGTGTGATCCCACCACTTCCTCCTCGGTGTTCCTCTCAAAGAACACCTTCTCCATGGAGACCTTCCTGATGGCCCAACATCAGCCTATTCTACCCTCCTCTGAATCTCTCCACATGCCATTTGTACCTTTCTCCTCTAGCAACAAGCACTACTGAAGCATCTCCTCTGTGCCAGCAAGGAAGAACAGATATGACCCTGAGGAGCTTGTGTCTAGGAAGGGAGACAGATGAATTGTATGACACCCAGCCAGGTGTGGTGGCTCATGCCTGTAATCCCAGCACTTTGTGAGGCAGGGGTGGGCTGATGTGTTGAGGTCAGGAGTTCGAGACCAGCCTGGCCCCATGGTGAAACCCCATCTCTACTAAAACTACAAAAAAAAAAAAAAAAAGCTGGACATGGTGGCGCATGCTTGTAATCCCAGCTACTTAGGAGGCTGAGGTGAGAGAATTGCTGGAACTTGGGAGGTGGAGATTGCAGGGAACTGAGATAGCGCCTCTGCACTCTAGCCTGGGCAACAGAGTGAGACTCTATCTCAAAAAGAAAAAAATGTATGACAACCTGATAACTAATCAGAATTTACACATTTACAGAACACTTGATAACATTCTTAGATAAATGGCCAATTCGATCTAGTCCTGAGTTACTTCTGTATCTCCCATGCCTCCTACCACCAATGGATTGCAGTTGATTGCAGGCTACCTGGGAATACGGCTTACTCCACCCACATCCAAGGTGGTAATTCACACAGGGCCTGGTGAACATACGTGGTTTTTTTTTTTTTTTTTTGATCAAATGACTCTCCATTTAAATTGAAGGGGCAGGAAGTCCTGTTCCTCTCCAATCCACATCCCTCTATCATCCCCAGCATCCGAGGAGACCTGCATTCACCTTGTTCTCCAAGCAACAGAAACAGCAGACTCTGACCATTTATAGGGCTACTGAGTAGCCTCAGTCCCCAAGGACACCCACCTGGGCTTGTTAAGCTCCCCTCTACAATACCAAAATCTGTACTGGAAAAGACATATCCCCAAGTCCCAATACCGTCAAAGTATTTGAAATAGGAACAAGAAGTAAAAGATAAAACATAGAAAACAAAGAACAAAACTAGATAATGACATCGGAGACAGTACATATTTAAGCAGTCCAGTATTGACATAAGGAAGATAAGAGGATAAGAACCAAGAGCAGGCATTTGGATCACTATATCACCATAAGCATAAAATATGCTTCACCGGATAGTAATATGAGTCTAATTTTCTGTCATCATTTAGAAAATGAATGCATTTAACGTCATTTTCCTCACAACTAAATTTTGGCTGGGTACTGTATGTTCATATTTCTATTTCATAAAATTTTTGTAGCCTCTCCTGGTTTTCTTACTCCATTCTGCATCGCAAACAGCCGCATGGGGGGTCCCAGGGGATTTGGAATCCCCTGAAATCGTATCCAAACATTTAGGTATATAAGCACATGTGCATTTCTCTGAAGGAAGAGTCTGGGAACGTCATCAAATTCTTAAGGAAGCCTAAACAAGATTCAGAATCAAAGGAATGGGTTTACCACTGCAAATGGAATGAACCCTTCCATGTATACTCTTCTGGTATTTTTCACAATTTGTAAATTTGCCTATTAGTTTTCCTTTTCAAATTAGCCCCCTTTTACCAAATTCATGAAAGTTTACAAGCTGCACCTTTCCTCTAAAATAAACTGGGATAGTCATTTCTCATTTTTGAAATTTTACTTGTAAAACTCCAAAGAGATCTTGATTTTCAAAACTTTAGGTCTACTCAGCAATTATCAAGTTTTGCTGTGAACCAGCTCCTGGCAGCTCAGAATAAGAAACACATGAAACTCCCTCCAGGGAGATCCAATTCTGTCCTTACCTTTATACCAAAAAAACTTCCTACAGGAGGAAACCAAAGATGGGAAAGCCAACCTGAGCACCTGGAATAGCATCAGCCTCTACCGTGCAATTCAATGGTGCCATTTATTTTTCTCATATAGGAAAGCAAAGGAAATAGAGTGAAGACAAAGGTGCACACAGATTAAACAACAGGCAATGAAAACAGTGACTTGGGCACGGGAAAATAATCAAACACTCCATGTGAAAATCAAAAACCTGTGCTAGGAAATAAAGGGTTGAATACTAAAGCATCCGATAAACAGTTTTCCTACGGGGACGCAGACAGCTGATACGCCTGTGAGTGTTTGTAACTCCAGATGTTTTAACTTTTCAGTTTCTCCGCGCCCTGTGTGGTGATTCTGCACTTCGGAGATTTATTTAAACTGCAGCCACCGGAGATTGCCAGCTGCAAACGACCCCAGCACCTCGTGGTGAGCAGGTCTTCCGGAATCACTACAACTGACGCAGGTGGGGCCTTGTTTGCTACTTGTTGAGATGTTTAAAAGACATTTTGGCAGAAGGCACCGCCTCCCCCACCCCAAGAAGGAAGTCCTGGCCCCGCGTCCAGCTGTGGGCCACCACTAAACCCACAAAGCGACCGGATCCCTTGGAAGCGGCGGCCTGGAGGAAGCAGCCTGTCCCGAAGAATCTGTGCGTTATTTATTCAGGCAAAGAGGATATTCATTTCAACCAGCACGGGAAATGTTCGATTATGTAACACTGGGGACGAAGAGAATGAGCCTTTTTTTTTATTTTTTCTTTTTCCTGGAGAAAAGTGTTGCGAAATAGTCCAAGAACAGCTTCCAGTTTCCACAGTCCCTGTGCTTCCAGAGGCTTCTAAATGACAAGATCTAGGCGCCTGAGAAGCTAGAGAATTGAGGAGCACGGGACCCTCAACAGCTCCCCCTGAGCCTCCCCCACCCCTCAGCACCGCCGTCCCCTCCCGCCATCAGGAGCGTGGAAGGCTCTTGCCGTAGGTTTCATCAGTCATCTCAGAGTCTCCTCGGTCTAATCGTCCTGAGGCATTTTCCCCACCTTCTCACACTCCAGCGCAACCCCAGAAACAATCGTTATTTCTATGGTCTACTGCGCAGAGCCAGCCAGAAATATAATTAAGAATCATTCACAGGGATGTGCAAACAAGACTGGGCTTGACCACATCAAGATTTCAGAAGACGAGCTGGGGACCAGGGAGTGCTTCTTGAAGGGGAAAGTGAGAGGTGGGTTCACAGAAGAATGAGTGAAGGGTCCAAACCAAGGCCCCAGCTGGCTGACTGAGCAGGAACAAGGACGTGCCCGGCAGCCATCTCAGGCAGCTGGCAGGGCTCTGAGTGGGCAGAACAGGTAAGGAGGCCAAGCAGCAGGCCAGGAGAGCCTCAAGTCCTCCCAGAGACGGGACGCCTACCCCTGGGAGACAAGGACACCAAGCCAGGACTTGATCCCAGTGGAGCAAGGCAAATCCAGCGACTCGAACAGGATTTCAGGGGTTAAGGAGACCCGTTCGCTTTTTTTCATCCAGTAATTATGTCCTGAGCACCTACAATGTGCCAGGCATTGTTCTAGGTGTTAGGAACATAGCTGTAAACAAAATAGACAAAGATCCCTGACCTCGTGAAGCTTATATTCTAGTGGAACAAGGGAGGAGGCCAACTATAACTATTATGGGCTGAAAGATTTGTGTCCCCCCAAAATCCATATGCTGAAATCCAAGCCCCCAATATGATGGCAATAGGAAGTGAGGCCTTTGGAAGGTGATTAGGTTGTGACGTCAGGGCCTTGTGATGGGATTAGTGCTCTTACAAAAGAAACAGAGCTTTTCGATCTCTTTCTGCTACATGAGGACACAGTGAGAAGGTGGCCATCTGGCCGGGCGTGGTGGCTCACGACCTCCCAGCACTTTGGGAGGTCGAAACAGGTGGATCACTTGAGGTCAGGAGTTCAAGACCAGCCTGGCCAACATGGCAAAACCCCGTCTCTACTAAAAATATAAAAATTAGCTGGGCATGGTGGCGTGCACCTGTAGTCCCAGCTACTTAGGAGGCTGAGGCAGGAGAATCACTTGAACCTGGAAGGTGGAGGTTGCAGTGAGTCAAAATGGCGCCACTGCACTCCAGCCTGGGTGACAGAGCGAGACTCCATCTCAAAAAAAAAAAAAAAAGAGAAAAGAAAAAAAGCAAGGTGGCTGTCTGCACCTGGAAGAGGCCCTCACCAGAACCAGACCATGCTGGCACCCTGATCTCAGATTTCCACCCTCCAGAACTGTGGGAAATAAATGTCTGATTTTAAGCCACCCAGTTTATGGTATCTATTGAAGCAGCCGACTAACCAATAAATAAAATATATATAGAAAGAAAGTCAAATGGTGACAGTGCTAAGGTGATGATTAAGCAGGGATTAGAGATGGGGAGTACAAGGGTAAGGACTGGACTTATAAGCCAGGTGATCAGGCGGTGAGTGAGAAGCTGATATTGAGCAGCTACCTGAAGACTCAGAGGAGACAAGTAGCTAACTGCTGGAAGAGCATTCTGGACATAAACAGCTCAGAACAGTAGCAAGTGCAAAGACCGGAGTGTCCCAGGCACAGCTGCAGTCATGAAAAGGACACTAGTGCAGCCAAATTGGCACCAGCAAAGGGCAGAGTTAGGAGAGGAGGTGGAGGAGGTAACAGGAATGCTAAGGTGTGTGGGGCCTCATGGGCCAGGCAAAGGGGGTTGGCTTTTACTCTCAAAGTTAAGGAGAGTTCTTGGGAGGCTGAGGCAGGCAGATCGCCTGAGGTCAGGAGTTTGAGAGTAGCCTGGACTGGCCAACATGGTGAAACCCTGTCTTTACTAAAAATACAAAAATTAGCTGGGTGCAGTGGAATGCGCCTGTAGTCCCAGCTACTTGGGAGGCTGAGGCAGGAGATTTGCTCAAACCTGGGAGACGGAGGTTGCGGTGAGCCGAGATTGCACCACCACACGCCAGCCTGGGTGACAGAGCAAGACTTCATCTCAAAAATAAATAAACAAAGCTAACGGGAGTTCAATAAGGGACTTTTAGGCCACATTAAGAGAAGGAAACAGGCCACATGTGGGACACGTGGCATCCTTGAATCACACGGGGAAGGAGCTGGCTCTGAGGCATTGCCTTAGAGATATGAAACAGATGTGTCACCCACATTCAAGAAAATTTTTCCACAACTGGGTCAGGACCTTTGGTAAGAAAAAGACCACTGCAATTTTAATAAAGGCAATTCATACTTCTGTTTAATGCCACTTCACGTTCCTGGAGTTCAACTAAAGAAAAGTACTTTTTTTGAATGTCGAGAAGGGTCAGATAGCATGGGACCAGGCCAGAAGAGGAGGCCTACTGAGAGTTTATAAAACCCGGTGGTGGCTGGGTGCGGTGGCTCATGCCTGTAATTCCAGCACTTTGGGAGGCTGAGGGGGGTGGATCACAAGGTCAGGAGATCAAGACCATCCTGGCCAACAGCGTGAAACCCTGTCTCTACTAAAAATGCAAAAATTAGCTGAGAGTGGTGACATGTGCCTGTGGTCCCGGCTGCTCTGGAGGCTAAGGCAGGGGAATCGCTTGAACCCGGGAGGTGGAGGTTGCAGTGAGCTGAGATTGCGCCACTGCACTCCAGCCTGGGTGATGGAGTAAGACTCCATCTCAAAAAAAAAAAAAAAACAGTGGTGTGTATTGAGCCCAGACAGGTGTCTGATCCTAGGCTAGGACTCCTTCCCTGGAGACACTTCCAGAAGCATTTTTCTGTTGGTTATCAGTGGTTCCCAACTTGGCTTTGCAGCTAAGGAGACTTTACAAATACCCATGCCGAACCCACACCCACAGATGTTCCGATTTCTGGGGAGAGACTCAGGCATCTACTTTTTTTTTTTTTAATAAGGAGTCTTGCTTTGTTGCCCAGGCTGGAGTGCAGTGGCACAATCTCGGTTGAGTGCAACATCTGCCTCCCGGGTTCAAGAGATTCTCCTGCCTCAGCCTCCCAAGTAGCTGGGATTACAGGCGTGTGCCACCACACCTGGCTAATTTTTGTATTTTTAGTGGAGACAGGGTTTCACCATGTTGGCCAGGATGGTCTCGCACTCCTGACCTCAAGTGATCCGCCTGCCTCAGCTTCCCAAAGTGCTGGGACTATAGGCACGAGCCACTGTGCCCAGCCGGCATCAATATATTTTTTTTAATTCTCCAGGTGATTCTCATGTGCAAGGAGAATTGAAAAGCACTAGGTTGGATTCATCTTTCTTACCATTTCTATCCATCTGTTCCACGCAACACCATACGTGTGCCTCACACAGCTATAATCAAACCAAACCATGACAGCCAGTTGCTCAGGCCACCATGTGTATACACTTGCTTCCTGCTTCTTTCATTACATTTGTTTAACTTTTTTTATTAATTTTTTTACAGATTTAACATGTTTAACAGTACCACCTAAGAGAATGTGTGAGTTTTCATGAGTAGAGAAGAATAACTGCTGAGAAGCAGTTTCAGCATTTGAGAAAATAAATCTGAAACAATGCAATCTTCCAAATTTACATCAAACCCTCCTCCTGTGCAAACTCTGCTTCCCAGGGCGACTCTATTATTAACAATGTGGGCAAAGGGGTAAACAAGAAAAAAAAAAAAAAGCCGTGTTCATTTCAAGCCACTAAGAAGCACAGGCCAAAGGAAAAATAAAATCAATCAACCTTTGCCAAGTGGCAAAGAACAAACAAACCAGTGGGGACTGGAGTCCTATAGTCAGCTTTGTAAAGAGTATTATGAACAATAGGGAACAAATGCTGTGTAATCACTCAAAAGATTTACAAACAATGCGACAGAACAATGCAAACTGAGTGAATACTACGGGTGGATGTTTACTCCACCAAGAAAAACCAGACACCCTGATGAGCTTCATTAATAAAAGGCTCTGTGTGCACATTCATTCACAGTTACCCTCTCACCCAGAGAACCCTGGGCCTGTCAGCAACATTCTCTCTTCTTGCCTTAAAAATCATCTGGAGATATTGTCATCAAGCACATTAATTCCCATTTTACAGAAAGGGAAATAAAGGCAGGAAGAGGTAAATTAATGTGATCAACAAAGTGGCGGTCAAGCTGCCCCAGGCATAGCTAAGAGTAGAAACCTATTGTTACTGGTGTCATCTCTAACAGCAAATTTTCTATCCACTTTCTCAAGAAAATCAGTCTTAGTTTGACGTTCTAAAGCCTAACTCAAATTTTTCAGCAGGAGGATCCCTTCAGTTCAGGAGTTCAAGATCAGCCTGGACGACAGAGTGAGACCCTCATCTTTATGGATCTATATGTATAAAGAACACATTTTTCTTCTTTTCCAAAAACTCTTTTGGGTATTCTCCCTTTGTCTTTCTTTCTCCATACTCTGTCTCCATCTCCAAATTGCCTTACACAGTTTGAACATGTTATAGTTAGCTCTAAGGGACCATCCAAACACAGCTTTTTCTTCTTCTAGGATTTTGGTGAATGTATGTGTCTTGAGGTAAGCAGCCATCTGCTAGGACTTGTTGATGTTCTTTATCAGATAGCAGTTTCTCTGGTGAGGCAGCTTCCATGAGTGGGAAGGGGTAGATGGAGAGAGGGTGCAGATAAGGGATCTCCAGGATGCCTTCCCACGAGGGGTGCTAAATGCAGCGAGTGAGGGTGCCAAGTCTGGGGAAGGAAGGCTGCCCATGTGTTGGGTCTGCTAATTAGCACCATTTGAAAATAATTATGACAAGACCACACAGGGAGAGCATGATGTTTCAAGTGTAGCCATCCATTAAGTAAACAGGAGCACTGAACTATATTTCCTTGGTGATTGTGAAAAATCTCCCACAAGATGGACAGAGGCTGCTGAGGACCTTCGTCCTTTGCGGGAACCAGAAGGAAAAGCCCAGGCAACGCTTCACTACCACACCCTGATTGCTACCAAATTGTTGAGTGTTCTCCATTCATTTCAGTATTTGTTCATAAAACAGGAACTTTCATTATTAATATCTCAGCTCAGGAGAGAGAGAGAGATGGCTGGTGTCTCTCACATCCCTGTCCCTTCATAGCCACTGCCCTTGGAATACCAAACAGGACCAAGTATGGACCTGGCTCACTGAGTTGGGAAGGTACTGGAAGGGGCATCAGTGAAGCAGGCTGGCCTCCTTCGGGCATCTCCTGTCTGCCCACCCAACCTCTCCTCCCTGTGTCCCCTGCACCTTTGCTCTTTGACTTAACACCAGTTCTTTGTCCTACTTCCATTCTGGCTTGCTCTGCAGTCTGATCTTTATGGTGTTTCTAACTCTCTTGCTTTCCTCCCTTCTCAGATGCAGTCCAAACCTTGACTCTACCTCGTAGCTCATTACCCCGTCCACCTGTGCCTTGGAATCTACAGGCAGGTGCTGGCCTTTCCTTCTGGAGACCACAGCCAGCTCTCTGCTGCCCCCACCTGGTCCATAGCAGAACCTGCAGACGGTAACCTGGCAAATTGGTCCTTAAATCTATCGCGGCTTCACCAGTTTCCGGCATCAATTCAAATTTTGCTAATTTTGTTTCACCATAGCCTGGCTTGACTTACGGGTCTCAAACAATGCTTAATGTTTAATGGCCAAATTATGCTAACAAGTAAATGATCAAACTTAGGGGAAGCACTTTATTTTTTAAGGTAAGGGCAAAACAGTGGTAGCATTGTGATCATTCTGAAACATCTAGCCTAAAATGATGGCTTTTTTTTTTCTAATCACTAGAACACACTATGTAAGTGTAGAATTATTCCAAAAAGTGACCACTTTTGTAACACTGATTTTTTTTCATTCCAGTTCAAATTTCCTATAATAGTAACGGACGGTGGGGAGGAGGGGAAGAATGAGGAAGAGGAAGAGGAGGAAAAGGAGATGACTCAGCTATAGTTCCCCCAACCCTCTCGGTTTGTGAAGCAGCTCAGAAACTTATTAGAATAAATTCCAGCATCCGAGACCACTGAGCTAACCGTCCAACCACCCACACCCAAAGAAATAGCAAGAACATAAGTTTTGACCTGACCTGCTCAGCTCTCCACCACAAGCCTCTGGCTAGACTCAGGTACACAGTAGACCCTCAGTGAGTACTTAGTGAATAAATCAATGAATACGCATGTAATTAGTAATGTTTTCTAAACCATACATTCATTCAGTGCACTAGAAACACTTGTTATTTTATATAGTCTGGCAATATAACAGCACTTGCTTCTAATATGCAGATACTCAATAGTACAAGTGCCGTTCTCTCTCCCCCTTAGTTACTTCTATTAATAACTTCAACTCCATATTATATATTTTTAAATGGCCTAGAAGTGAGAAAAACATTTATTTTCATAAACCATCAAGGAATTCCAGTGCTATGATTGAAAAATAAAAGGTCTGAAAATACATGTCTACATTTTTTCACCTTTTGAAAACATAGCATTTCTCAACAGAAATCCAGTGCAGTTTTACAAATATTCTCTTGTCCATGAACTTGCACTGACATCCAGAAGGTATAATAGTGGGGCAGGTGAGTTTGGTGGTCTTAGGCAGAATGGAACTGCAACTTAGGTTCAGTGGAAAATGATGTAATTTCCTTGCAAATCACAATGAAATACCGTCTCATGCCAGTTAGAATGGCAATCATTAAAAAGTCAGGAAACAACAGATGCTGGAGACGATGTGGAGAAATAGGAACACTTTTATACTGTTGGTGAGAGTGTAAATTAGTTCAACCATTGTGGAAGACTCTGTGGCAATTCCTCAATGATCTAGAACCAGAAACACCATTTGACCCACCAATCCCATTACTGGGTATATACTCAAAGGATTACAAATTATTCTACAAAGACACATGCACACGTATGTTTATTGCAGCACTATTTACAATGGCAAAGACTTGGAACCAACCCAAATGCCCATCAATGATAGACTGGATAAAGAAAATGTGGCACATATACACCGTGGAATACTATGCAACCATAAAAAAGAACGAGTTCCTGTCCTTTGCAGGGACATGAATGAAGCTGGAAACCATCATTCTCAGCAAACTAACACAGGAACAGAAAACCAACCACTGCATGTTCTCACTCATAATTGGGAGTTGAACAATGAGAACACATGGACACAGGGAGGGGAACATCACACACCGGGGCCTGCTGTGGGGTGGAGGACAAGGGGAGGGAGAGCATTAGGACAAATACCTAGTGCATGCAAGGCTTAAAACCTAGATGACGGGTTGTTGGGTGCAGCAAACCACCATGGCACATGTATACATACCTATGTAACAAACCTGCACATTCTGCACATGTAGCCCAGAACTTAAAGTAAAATTAAAAACAAAAAAAGAAAATGATGCAATTTCTTTTATAATGGAGAAAAATCACTTGGTTGTAATGTCCAAATTAAGCACAATGTGGATAGATAGATGTGTAAACACACACAAAATGGCAAAAAGTGATATGGAGTGTCCTTTTTTTCAGCGACGAGTTCTCTATCACCCAACCTGGAGTACAATGCCATAATCATGGCTCACTGCAACCTCAGTTTCCTACACTCAAGTGATCCTCCCACCTCAGCCTCCCGAGTAGCTGGCAATACATTTGCACGCTACCACATCCAGCAGTTTTTTAATTTGTTGTTGAGATAGGGTCTCACTGTGTTGCCCAAGCTGATCTCAAACTTCTGGCCTCAAGTGATTCTCCCACCTCGGCCTCCCAAATTGCTGGGATTACAGGCATGAGCCACCATGCCTGGCTTAATTTGGAATTTTTTGTAGATTATATTGATAAACTCAAGATTGAGATCTACAGTCTTAGAAAGATAAAACCCAAAGACCCAGGACTACATGATGAGAGCAAAATTGTCCATGCTACTTTGAAAAAGAGTCACATTAATACCAAGGCATTTTGATTAGTTGTGGAAAAACTGACCAAACAAGATAGAGATATTATGTAATATGAATGGTACACTCTTATAAAGGAGATACAATAATTAATAAAGTGAAGGGTCCAAACGTGAACGCAGCCAAATATATAAGGCAAAAACTAGAAGTCCAAGAACTTGATTAAAATTTAATTATAGTGGGAGACATCAATATATTTCTTTTAGAAGTGAATCAATATTATATTCATTTATCTACATTTGCCGATCATACAGTGATCCTTATGTCTTTCAATTAGAGAATTTTTTTCATCTATCTATCAACCATTTACAAAATTGGATCATGAAGCTGGGCGCCGTGGCTCATGCCTGTAATCCCAGCACTTTGGGAGGCTGAGGCGGGCGGATCACGAGGTCAGGAGATTGAGACCATTCCGGCTAATATGGTGAAACCCTGTCTCTACTAAAAATACAAAAAAAAAAATTAGCCGGGCATGGTGGCAGGGGCCTGTAGTCCCAGCTACTCGGGAGGCTGAGGTAGGAGAATGGCGTGAACCCGGGAAGCAGAGCTTGCAGTGAGCCGAGATCGTGCCACTGGACTCCAGCCTGGGTGACAGAGTGAGACTCCGTCTCAAAAAAAAAAAAAATTGATCATGAATTTGAGCACAAAGAATGTTAAAACATATTTTTAAAAAAGGTTTAAGGCTGGGCATGGTGGCTCATGCCTGTAATCCCAGCACTTTGGGAGGCCGAGGCGGGTGGATCACCTGAGGTCAGAAGTTCAAGACCAGGCTGGCCAACATGGTGAAACCTCATCTCTATTAAAAATACAAAAAAATGGCCGGGCACAGTGTCTCATGCCTGTTATCCCAGCACTTTGGGAGGCCGAGACAGGCAGATCACTGGGGGCCAGGAGTTCGAGACCAGCCTGGCCAACATGGTGAAACCCCATCTCTACTAAAAATACAAAATTAGCCAGGTATAGTGTTGCATGCCTGTAATCCCAGCTACTCGGGAGGCTGAGGCAGGAGAATTGCTTGAACCCAGGAGGCGGATATTGGAGTGAGCCGAGATCGCGCCACTGCACTCCAGCCTGGGCGACAAGGGTGAAACTCCGTCTCAAAAAAAAAAAAAAAAAAAAAATAGCTGGGTGTGACGGTGCAAGCCTGTAATCCCAGCTACTCAGGAGACTGAGCCATGAGAATCACTTGATTCCGGGAGGTGGAGGCTGCAGTGAGCCAAGATTGTGCCACTGCACTCCAGTCTGGGTGACAGAGCAAGACTCTGTCTCAAAAAAAAATTTTTTTTAAGTGCCTTCTTCACCTAGGCTTGCCTCCCACTTTCTCACATATTACGGAAAGATGTATTCATTTATTTATTCAACAAACATTTAACTGGGCTCCTACCATGTGCCAGGAGCCAAGGATACTGTGATGACCAGGCAAGAGGTCTCTGCTGTAATGAAGCTTACACGTTGGCAAAGACAGACAGGCAGTACACCAATAAATAAATAAACAAGGAATCACCGAGTGAAGATCAATGCAATGTAAAGATGGAGAAACGGGTAATGTGATGAATGTTGAATGGCTACTTTGGACCGGACGGTCAGGGAAGGACTTCGGAATTTAAAGTGAGAGCTGGGTAAGACAACAGATTCAGCCAAGTAAGAAGCTGAGGGAAGGGCTCTGCAGGAAGACAGGCTAGCTAGAGGAAGGCCTGGCCATGACCATCTTGGCAGCTCTCAGAAAATGCAAGATGTACAAACGGCAGTGGGGGAGAATGGAGGAATTACGGCTGAAGAAACAGGCCAGAGGCTGGCCCTGGAGGGCTTTAGAGGACCAGGTAAAGAAAGTAGATGCTATTCCAAGTGCAAAGTGAGGCCATTTTTCCTCCAATACTAAGTTTTCCCCATGCACTTACTCCCGTACTTTTGTCCTGGATCTGAATTTGCCTCCAACAAATCTTCTGTGTCTTCCATTTCTTCCCTCTCCCATGTGTCCTTCTCCCCAGTTGCAAATGTGTTTTACAGTCTCTCATCTATTATAAGAAAAACCTTGCGTTGATTCTGCTACTCACTCCACGTCTCATTTATACTCATCTGCACTAAATTTCTTTAAAAGTACCCTCGTGATAGCAAACACATAGACCGTTTATTACAGGCCAGGCTCTGTGCTGGGAGCTTTCTGTTTCTGAACTCCTTCCATCCTTCCAACAGCCCTACCAAGTGGTTACATCATGATCACCATTTTATAGAAACTAAGGCCACATAGTAACTTGCCCAAGGTCACTCAGCAAAGTGCCAACTCCAAGATCCACATTGAAACACTCCAGCACCTGAGTCCCTGCCCTTCACCCTTGGTTTGGACTTGATACCCCACCTCCCCAGGGTGTGCTCTTGCTCTCTCACACTTTGGAATCAGGCTTTTGCCTCCTCAGGTTTCTTGAGCAGGTTTCTCGAGGACATCATTGTCCTTTACTCCTCCACCTTCCTCAACTTCTCTGTAGACTTGTTATTGAATACCTTCTCCATGGTGGAATTCACCCCTCCTGTACTTCCTCAGAAGCTCACATTTAACCCCTCTCCCCACTCCCCCAACACTACCCCCTTTCCAGAAACCAGCAACCCCAGCCTGGGCCTCAGTGCAGCTGCTTTCTTACTCGTTCTGTTCTCCCCTGGATTCCCAGCTCCCAAAGAGCTTCCTACCACTGTTGTGAGTCGCCCTGAAGTGCAGCTCTGGCCAACAGCCTGCTCAGAAATCTGCAATGGTTTCACATTTCCTCTAGAGCAAAGTCCAGATGCCTTTAGCCTGGTCACAACCTGCCTTTCCAAATTAATTTGTCATGAGTCAGCTTCATGTAACCTGACATGAACCCTCACTATTCTCATAAATGCCAAGTGCTCTCCATTCTCCTTGCTCTTCTCTCTACCTGGAATGGCACCCCCAATCTCTGAGTGGCCAAATCCTGCCATGTTCAAAGGCCAAGTTCAAATGCCCTTTCTCTAATGATGCAGCAGAAAGTAGTGTTTCTGCTCTTTTAAATCTTTAACAGGAAAACCAAATGGAGAGGACCCATAGGAAACCCGAGTGTCTGGCTTATCCCACTGCTGTGGTTTGAATGTGCACCCTCCAAAACTCAGGAGTCTCCAGTGCGACAGTATTAAGAGGCAGGGCTTTAAGAGGTGATTAGGCATGAGGGCCCCTCCCTCATGAATGAAATTAGGTGCCCCTTATAAAGGGAATTGATAAGAGTTTTTCTGGCCGGGCGCGGTGGCTCACGCCTGTAATCCCAGCACTTTAGGAGGCCAAGGCGGGCAGATCACGAGATCAGGAGATCGAGACCATCCTGGCTAACACAGTGAAACCCCGTCTCTACTAAAAAATACAAAAAATTAGCCGTGCTTGATGGCGGGCACCTGTAGTCCCAGCGACTCAGGAGGCTGAGGCAGGAGAATGGCATGAACCCAGGAGGCGGAGCTTGCAGTGAGCCAAGATTGAGCCACTGCACTCCAGCCTGGGCGACAGAGCAAGACTCTGTTTCAAAAAAAAAAAAAAAAAAAGAGTTTTTCCTCTTTTGCCCTTCTACCTTCTGCCCTATGAGGACACAGTGTTCCTGTCCTCTGGAGGCACCATGCATGAAGCAGAAACTGAACTTTCATCAGACAACCAAACTGCTGGTGCCTTGATCTTGGACTTCCTAGTCACCAGAACCATGAGAAATAAATTGTTTTGTAAATTACCCAGTCTCAGGTATTTTTTATAGCAGCACAGAATAGACTAAGACACTCACTTAACATCTTTGCTACATTTTCATGATGAATATGCCTTTCTTCCACAATCAGATTATATGATCCTTGGAGTCTGATTTTTCTCTTCATCCCTTTGGCATTTTGCCCAAGAATGCACTTAATATTTGCTGACTGATTAATATGTACATATAGCAATATATGAAATACACATAATTTCTCTCTTTCCTGGATGATTCTGCCTCCTCACTCTGAAGGAGGAGGCTTGTATCTGAAATCCCTTTGTAATGAACTTGCTGTGGCTCATCAGCATATTTTGATGTCCACAGTAGATTTATGGGCAACTCCTTCTTTCCATAGAAATGATTTGTTGCTGTCTTCCTCTCCCTGCAAACGAGGACTGGGACTGCCATCCATTGCACTCTCCTAGCCCAGTTCAAGATCCTGTATAAACAGTCTCCAGGCAGTCACAGTTTGGATTACAAGATCTTCAGGGTCTTTACAAGCAACATCCCCGTCTTCTTGAGTTAAATCTTAAGTTCCTGGCATCAGACAGGAAGCCATGTAGATACAAAATTATAGAAGACCAGTGCTGGAGGGGAGTCTTGGGTATCAAATAGACCAGCTCCCTCACAAATGGAGATCCTGAAGTCTGGAAAGTCAAAATGATTTGCCCGGTGCTTTAGGCTTTCAACAAATATTTAGTAACGTATTATGGGCAACTTTCACTGTGCTAGGTGCGAGAGCTACTGTGATGAAAAAGATAAGACCCTATAGTCCTGCATCCATGATGTTGACTGTCTAGTGGGAAAAGAAACTAATAAAAAACAATTTTTAATAAAATGATAAGAATTCTGATATGTAAAGTATTGGTGTCTATGGGAACATACAAACTCCATGTGGAAGTAAAGGATGGTCTACATAAAGAATGAGTAAAGACCATCCAACCCAAAGGAAGAAGGAAGGCTCTAGTTATCCAATGAGATCTGGGCCAGACAGCAAATCTATGAATTTCTGTCGCTCTCACTCTGTTTTTGACTCTAGCTCTGTTTTCTACTAATTCTCCTCTTCTAACTCTAATTTTCTACGACATTCCAACTACTCTTCCATTTTCCCCACCTCTCTCCTCTCCTGCCTTCCCTTTCTCCTTTCTTCTCCTTCTAGCCCTTCCCACTCAACTTGCCTTATGACCTCCGTCTACTCATTGAGCACTTAAGAACCTTCCACTATTTAACTCTGCCGGGTTTTGGTGCACTGAGAGTAAAAACAGAACTTTCGTCCACAAACATGTGCATTCATGCATGCCTTCATTCATTCTGCAACATTTGCTGCCAACTATATGTTCCCTGGAGGAGGAGGAGGAGGAGGAGGAAGAGGAGGAGGAGGAGGAGAAGGAAGAGGAGGAGGGGGATGGGGAAGAGGCACCAATAGGGTGAGTAAGAACCCAGCCAAGTAGAGGTCCGCTTCTCAGTGAAGGTGCTCTGGCTGCAGAAACAGATGTGCTAAGGCCAGAAGCTCCAGTACTTTGAAGGAACAGAGAGCTCATAGAGTTAAATCAAGAAGA
Source organism: Symphalangus syndactylus (assembly GCF_028878055.3). Taxonomy (NCBI): domain Eukaryota; kingdom Metazoa; phylum Chordata; class Mammalia; order Primates; family Hylobatidae; genus Symphalangus; species Symphalangus syndactylus. The sequence goes on along the minus strand of NC_072424.2, from coordinate 129,400,383 downwards.
AAACGGCAGTGGACCCAGCAAGGTCAGTGGAGGCTGGATGGAGGAGACCAGTGGCCCAGGAGCTGTGGGTATTTCTGTCATTCTTACTCACCAGGAACCTGATTTCCTTGGGTGGCCCTTCTACCAGAGAACAGGAACATGCACTTTCCCCTGTAGAAATAGTTGGGATTATTAACAAGAAAATGTACTGTAAAGGCTTTAGTAGGGTGATGGCTAAAGGAAGTGCGTGTGTGTCTCTCTCTCCACACCAACCACACAACTTTTTTTCCTCACCTCTAATAGCTGAAAAAGAGGGTCAGTGTCTGGACTCCTCCTCTGGGCATGGAACTTGTTGAGTTTTTTAAAAATATCTCCAAACCTAAGATTTAATTTTTTCAATGTAGCTTTTCTTCCCCTCTACAGCTTTAAATCAATTTCAGAATGGCAGTTACTTATGGAAGACACATTTCAACAATTTTCTATGAAGAGCCCAAAGAAAAGACACTGAAATTAGCCAATTTCTTCTGATCATGATAGTTGTGCTAATGGAATTTTTTTCCCAATAATTTCTTGGTTTTTCAATGTAATTCTTTAGGCCCTGCCCAAGTAAAATGTAATTTTTAAGTGATACGAGGAAATAACCATCTAAGAGATTTAGGCAAAATGAAATAAAATACCTAAAATTATTCGAGAACTAGAATGGTGCAAAATTCTTGTCTCTGTCTCTTTGAGGTAATAATTTGAGATAATATCTCTCTATTCCTAAGAGAAAATATAGACAAAAATAAAATCATTTCTTAATATGCCATTCTGCTCTGGGAAAATGTAATAAAACATTATATGTAAGTCATCTTGAGGTGATTTAGAAATCATTTATTTTTGAAATATTTGAAACCTTTTAAGTCTTGGCATCGGAAAGGGAGGGATGATGAATTCAGCGAAAAAAAGAAAAAAAGCAACAGAAACTGTGGAGTGGAGTGGTGGAGAGAAAAGGGCTTGCCCAGACGGGAGGCTGTGCACACGTGGTCAAAATCTGCAGCTCCAGATTGACAGAGCTTCATTTGCTGGGGTCTGGTGGCTTCCAGCTCTGGAGTTCTGGGCTTCTGAATTCAGAGATCACGATCCTCTAACTGCATTGTCTCTTTAAAACAAAATCTCTCTGAGGCCAGTTTAACCATGAAATTAACAATGATTTAGAGGTCGTGACAAACACTTCTAAAAAACAAACCACTTAAAAAATCTGCGGACTGCATGAAGCTCAGGTTCAGGTCCAGTTCCCTGTTACCCTGTGAATTCTCTGACCTTTCCCACCTCATTTTCTTGTTTAATGGAAGTCTCTCGAGCCAGGAAAATTAGAGCACTCCCAGGGCTTGAAGGCGACCATGCTAGGTGCAGCCGTTTGCAAAGGATATTAATTCTACCAATCCTAAACCACCTCCACACACAGGCAAATGGAATTTTGGTGTTCGCTATTTCTGTTCATGATACTAATAGTAACACTACAAAAAATATTTTAAGGACTACAAGTTTTTGGCAGTTAAAGCTGGCATGTTATCTACCTATTTAACAATTGGAGGCAGTAAGTGGAAAAATACTTCATAAACCCAACTTGTCATAATAATAAAATGACGGTGAGAGTTACCGTTTCAGTCTTTCATTCCTACCTCGTTCTCAATTCAGGAAGCAGAAAAAGTTCTTTTAGAGGTGCTTAAAAGAAAGCAAGAAAAACACAGACACAATACATTTTTCTTAATTGACTTTCAGCTAAAACATTGATCGCTGTTTAGTGTGAAAAAGAAAAAAGTAGAACTTTTTTCATGGAATAGGGAAATTTAGACTATTGCTTTCAAAACTTTAAGAAAACAGTGCACTCTGGGTTGAGAAACACACTGTTAACTGTTTTCAACAGGCAGGTGCTGTGTGTATCAACGTGTTTGGGTGTACAATCATTGACCTTTATCAGATGGGCTGGAAAGTAGGGATTCTGGCAGGTCACTCTGTCAAAGATATATCTGTGTCTGGTATTTTTCAGCCTAAAGAGAAATTGCCTTTTTGTGTTATCTAAAACTTCATCCTCATTATATCCTGATATATTTTAAACGGTTATTTCTTAGTTATTTCTTTCATGATAGTTTTTCAATAAGCTACTGGGTTCTGTCACAAATAATAAACTAGAAATCATGTCAGTATCAATGTTCAGTTCTTAATTTAAATTACTTGAAACTATGGTAATGGTATCCTTGTTTATCTGCTTTTACAGAAGGCTGACCTTCTCCTAGTAACCTATAAAAGCAGAGTTCACTTCCATCAGGTGGTAATGTGAGTTTTCAGCATGTTCTGTGATTTAAATACAGTTTTCTCCATGGAATCTATAATTTCTCAAGTCTAAGTCACCACTTCAGTCTTTTCTTTTTGACTTCTAAGTATGCGTACCTTTACTCACCTAGCAAGAATGTGATGTACCTGGAATGGCATCAAAGAATATAAAGCAAAGGGCAGTGGAAACACTGCTAAAATGCATCCAAGATCCCTCACAGAAAGAACATCTTTAAACAACAGGCTCCGGGGCAGAGGGAATCAAAAACCACCACCACGAAAGGAAGCCGATACCAAATAAAAGCACTTCAATAGAAAAATGACATGCTAAATGTTCCCTTTTGAATTAACTCATTTCACCTTTTTGTAGTTATTATCTTATCCCTTCACTCTCAGGAAGAACAGGTGCTTTGTTTTACACCATAGCCATAAAATAGGTACAACCAAAACTTGCAATGTGTGTTTCCCTTGCATTGTTCCCTAATTGTTCTGTGTGTAAGGTTTTTCCTGCAACAAGATTGTCATCTCCTTGAATATAAAGCTGTACTTTGTGGGGCCACTGTTAGCACCAAGCACAGTTCTGGGGACACAGTGAAAGCTCAAACAAAAAAATGCATGGAATTGAACGAAGCAAGAGAACACATCTAATTCCCATGTCTGTGATTGATTTGTTTCATAATCCAAAGAAAGTGCATTCATGCTTCTATTATTATGGGCAGTTAATGTTTAAAAAAATTGAAACAAAAGGTGCCAGCCCTTCTAAGAGAACTGTTTGGGTCAATGCTAGTGAAGTTCTTACTAAATGTACTGGGCAAAGTGCTGACAATAGGACTACTTTCTAGAAATCTCAGTTGATCTCAGCAGAAAAAGAGATTTTGAAATAAAAGTGATGAATAGATAAATATGAACATGATCCATATGAATGGGACTTTGAAGTACCAACCTACATGAAGCTCTATAGGCCATTAATTAATAAATTAGCTAATTTCTAAACCACCTCCTTACTGTAGTGGAGACAATCTCAGTGCCATCCCAGGCATTATACAAAACACCCTGTATTTGTTATCACATGCAATTAAATAATCACCAAAAAGAAAGCCGGGGCTCAAAGAGGCGAGCAATCGTATACAAGAGCATTTAGCCAAATCCCACCTTACCAAGAAACCAGCTCAAGCCCTCCATTTAATAGAATGGAATAATTACACAGATAACTTAAGTGGCTTATAATGAACTCGGGCTTAACTATTCCTAGAATCAGGTCTCCTGAGTTAGAGTTTAAGCATGCTTTCCACTACATAGAATAAACAGTGACTTAATTTACTAGCTGCACAAAAGTTTAACAAGAGTTTTCCAGACAAGCATGGGAAACAGCCACAATTTTTTCTTATAAACAAAATTCTTCATTTAATACATGTTAAAGACTTCGAAAACTCATCTTTGCCACTAATTCTGAAGAGAAGCTAAGAAGCTAAGAAGCAGTGCAGTTGCAACTCAGCTCTGTCTCTCCCCTGTTCTCAGAAAGTGGGGCAGAACCTCCCAGAACTTCCTCATGGTACATCTTCTCTTGCTGCTGCCACTTTCTCGCCTGTGGTCCTCTCTTCTCTTCATCTCACGCCCTGTGGATTTGCTGGTGCAGGGTTGAGGGATGACAAGGTAGAAAGAATTGGCAGCAGGAGTCCCAGGCAGTAAAGCACAGACACCGAGCTGGTCCCAAGACCCAGACAGACCTGGCTTTGTATCCTGATTCTTTCATTTCCCCACTACTGATTGGGAGCATGTTATTTAACCTCTGTTTTCTCCCTCTTTAATAATGGTACCCACCCCAAGGGTTGGTATAAAGAGGAAAGGAAATGATCAGTTCTCGGTCAGTATTAACCATGATTATTTTCCAGAACTGGAAAATAAACCTATATTGTTGCACATAAACCAAATACAGGAAAAGAAATGATGAAACTTCGACTTCTGTGATAAGTGGCAAGAGAGTTTAAAATCACCCTGTATATACAAGCAAGGCCATATTGATTGTGAAAATATCTAAATATTTTCACCAGTTGATAAAGAGTCACTAAGTTGAGTCTCTTGAGCACCCTCCTGTGCCATCCCAGTGGCAGTGGCCCCTCTGCAGGACTGCCTCCTTTCACCTCACTCCAGCAATAGTTAATACATTCACACCTGGCAGAGTGGTGGCTGGATGGTGGGGGAGACACCAGGACCCTGCCCTGTGCCAATAGCCAGCACCCCTTCTAATTGGTTGTGGTGCCTAAGACTTGGTAATTTATAAAGAAAAGAGGTTTAATTGACTCATAGTTCCACATGGCTGGGAAGGCCGCAGGAAACTTAAAACAATCATGGCGGAAGGCAAAGGGGAAACAAGGCACGTCTTACATAGCAGCAGGAGAGAGAGGGAGAGAAAGGGAAACTGCCAAAGACTTTTAAACCATCAGCTCTCGTGAGAACTCACTCACTATCACAAGAACAGCATGGGGGAAACTGTGCCCATGATCCAGTCACTTCCCATCAGGTCCCTCCCTGGACATGTGGGGATTATAATTTGAGATAAGATTTGGGTAGGGACACAGGGCCAAACCGTATCACTGCCCAAACAGGCCACAGAGCCAAAACATGTCGGTGCTCAAACAGGCTGTGCACGTAACTATTTTGAATATTTGTTTGTGCTGGGAAAAATTATTTTATGACATTCAGCAGTCTTAACCACCAAAATAAACGCTATGTTCTTGAGAACAAAGTGAGGGTTTGTGGAACCTGTGCGTGCATTAGGAAACAAGACATAGGACTTCTTCCTCTGATGAGAAGCCACCCCTCACCAGGAGATGTACCTTGGGGAATAGAATGCAAGCTAAAATTTACCCTCCACTTGCCTCTCATCTGGACACCCTGGCGCAAAGCATGGCCTTATAGGCAGTTGTCCACTTCCCACCTTCATCTCCTGAATAAAATACTGCAAAATGGAAATGATACCAAGCTGCAAAACCTTTGTTAAGGAAATCCAACAAAGTTCTAGTTTTCCCCATGATAGCCACATGGTGCTTTCAAAATGCAAAATTGTAAGAATTTTCTAAATAATTGTATTACATTATTTTTTAATTGTGTTATAATTTTTTAAGCAATTTTGCCATTTTTGAGACACATCTCCTTCTGTTTTGTTTAGTGTCTATTGCACTCACTCTTTTAAAGTAATCGCAGTATCGGTCAATTTTAACTTCACATTAGAATCACCTGGGAAGCTTTTATTTAAAAATACTGATGCCTGAGCCGAACCCCTAATCAATTAAATCAGAATATGTGGAAGTGGAGCCCAAGCATCAGCATATATTTTAAAGCTCCCCAGAGTATCTCATGAGTGCCAAAGATTTAAAACAACTGTCCTACAAATGCTAGAGTCATTTAGAAATGAGGCAGTGTATTGAGGCTTACCAGTGTGTGTGCACATATATGTGATATCTTTCGTTGTATTTATAAATATTTATTGTGAGTTAAATATACATACAAAACAGTCTACATAACATATATGTATGCTTTAAAAAATAACAATAAGAAAAAGAACACCAAAATGTTGTCCACCCAGCCAAAGAGCTAGAAAATGCAAGTACTTCTAAACAAAATATTTTTGCCTCTGCCTGTTTCAAATTTTAATGGCTGGACTCCTACTGTATGTGTTCTGCTGAGACTTGGTATTTTGTGCTTAAAATTTTGATGAGTTTTACATATTTTTCATTTAACCCTCACAACAAACCCGTTAATAAAGTTTTGCAGATGAAGAAACTGAGGTTTGAAAGGCCAATAGTTTGTCAAGAGTCACTTTCTAACAAGTGGCAGAAGTTGAGTTAGAACATAGAACTGTCCCTCTCAAAAGCTTAGCCACTGAACTATGCTGAAACTAACCACTGTGCTGAACTTACTGCAAAATCATGAAGAAGAAATAAAGTCACTGCCTAGCAAAGTTAAGAGTTTAGAAACACAATTGTACCTTTTCCCATTGCCCAAACTCTGCTGTATTCACTGAATTTACCAGCCCAAGTCGTAGAGTCCTGTGGAGTTACTAGGAATTTTACATTTTCCTATAGAAAGGATTTGTTCAATTCTCCTGCCAGATAAGCACATGTAATGAATGTCCATTCTGATTTCTTTGAAACTATTGAATTCTAAAGTGCTAATCTGATGACTATACAGACATATCTATTTTAAGATGGACATAAAATGGGCATACGGTAAGTGCTAGCAATTCCTGTGTTCTTTTTACCATATTAAATAAAGATATCTTTCACACAAGCAACTGTCAGAAGTAATGTTTTACTTTAAAGACTATTATGCCTAATAGTTACTTTTGTTTTTATACATTTTGCCTCCTTAATTTGGCTTTAATGATCAGTCATAATCTGCTATGAATTTTAGGGATAAACATTTGAATGACTGTGTACATCACATACATTCATTTTCTATTCTTTTTTCAGTTTAGTTGAAAGTCACACTGTAGACCTTTAGATTGTTGTTTTGAATAGAAATCTCTCGGTGAGACTGGAGTGTTATTAGAGAAGACATTGCCTGGTGAATTACTCCTATTAAGGGTCTAATTCCCAGACGGTACCCACAGTGAGGGAGTGGAACCTTCTTTCATGAGGCTGACTCATGGAATCCTATAGATAAATCGGAACACCAATTCATTAGCATTCATTAGCCATGAGAAACTCAATGGTAAAAGGCCATGAGAAACTCAGTGCTAAAAAGGACTGGAGATTTGCATCATGGGACAATCAAATGGGAAACCACTTTATGAATGGAACTTTGCAGGAGGAACAATGGAACCAGAAAAGTGGGGAGCTCTTGGCTGACTCCCGGTAGGAAAGACCTGCCACTGGGACTAGTCATCTCCTCTAATGGTCAATACTTGCCTTAGCAGGCCGGGCACAGTGGCTCACACCTGTAATCCCAGCAGTTTGGGAGGCTGAGGTGGGCGGATCACCTGAGGTCAGGAGTTTGACACCAGCCTGGCCAACATAGTGAAACACCATCTCTACTAAAAATACAAAATCAGCTGGGCATGGTGGCACATGCCTGTAATCCCAGCTACTCAGGAGGCTGAGGCAGAAGAATCACTTGAACCCAGGAGGCGGAGGATGCAGTGAGCCGAGATCACACTACTGCGCTACAGCCTGGGCAACAAGATCGAAACTCTGTCTCAAAAACAAACAAACAAACAAACTTGCCTTAGCGTGTCTTGGTTTAGGCTCCCTGAGCTTCCTTCTTCTAAGCCTTAGACTGGCCATCTTCAGGAAAACCTGTTCTTGCTTATCTATGCCCACATGTACTATGATGTTTAAAACCTGGATTTAGACTCAAACTTGGCTGCTTTACTAGCTTTGTGATCTTAGTTAGATATATGAATCTTCTAAGCCTCAGCTTCCTTATCTGCAAATAAGGAATAATACCCTCTTCCCTCAGGTGCGTGGGGGGATTAAATGAGATAATAACTTTGATACATTTAGAACAGTGCCCAGAATATAGAAGGTGCTTAAGATATGATATCTCCTGTTATTTTTAAACAATAATGTTAAAAACACATATTAATCCCAGAACTTAAAGTAAAATAAAAACAAACAAATAAATAAAAGCACATATTATTTATAAATACACACTTCATATTGGCATCCAACTGTTATGTGGAATGGAAAACAAAATGATGATATTGACTCCATAAAATAAACAGCAGTCTTTAGAATAGAGTTTGGTGCATAAGTGGGAATCAACTACTTTTATCGAATGAGGAATATTAATGAGAATGATTTTTAACAAAAACAGCAAACAATAGCACTGGTGTGCTGTGTGTGAGTGAGGATAGCTCAGGAATACCAGAGGGGAAAAGGATTTCAGAATCAATAAGTACTTTCGTGAGCTATTTCACAAAAATGACATGAAAGAAAATATTTGGAGATACGGAAAAGGTCAAACTAACCTGAAACTCAGTTTTATTGACAAAAGTTTAAGTTACCTTTAGCATATTTCATCATCCCATAATCAGGACCATCAATAAATATTTACTGGGTGCCTACTGCAGTCAAGACACTGCCGTGTGGGCTGCAGTTAATGCCCAGGTGATGGGAGAATTGCTTAGGAGTACAAGGTACCTTTCTTGGATGGCTAAAATCTAATTGGAGAGTAAGGCATAGCATAAAAATAAATCTATAGAAGAAAAATCATTAAACAAAACTAGCCTACAAAATTTTCCAATGTTTTTTGGGATGCACTTAGATGGCTTTAAATTTTAAAAATATTTCGAAACATAAAGCTTAAAAGAGTGAACAACCCTGGTCATCATACTTTTTTTTTTTGCCAGAACCTCACTAGAGGAATATATTAGATTGGATGATATGAAAATGTCAATATTTAACCATTTTTTACTTCCAAAAAAACCCCAAAATTTAATGTGGTTCAACCTTGATTTCAGTAAACTATTTTTGAAAGCTGAAATATGTGTGACATTTGCAGTCCGTCTACTCTGGACTCATGCTAATTCCTTCTGGGGCTTTTTCAGATTCAAGATAGATTTGCAGGAAAAAATGCATAATATTTAAACTGAGGGACTGGAAAATTAGCATGAAAAGTTCACCAGTGATATGGAAAATTTCATCCAACACATTTCGTAAAAAACAAAAACCTAAATACACGTGGTATATCCACTTCAGTAAACCATGTTAGTGCAGCAACATTATCCAACAATAAAATTTAAGAACAATTTTCTCCCTAAGGGACTCATTTTCCTTAGAAAATTATGTGAAGTGTGAACAACTGTGAAATACAATTGTCACCCAAAATATTTAACTTGACAATAGATTGAAAACTATTATAATGTAACGTAATTTACAATGACTAAAATTTTAATTTTAATGGTTAGTACCCATAAAAGTTGTCTAGTTTAATTAATTTCCCTTTTTCATTGGTGCAGTGGGTCTTAAATTTATCTATATTTTGCTACATCTTTTTAAAACTTTAAATTCCCACACATTAAATTTCTCCACAACTGCCTATCTAAATCAGAGTTTTTAATGATAAAAACATGTGATGCCCCTGTATGAATAGACAGAGAAAAAACTAAAACAAACAAAAAATGTATTCCCCCTGTGTAAGATATAGACATTTATATTATCATTGAAGAGTTGTTTGGCTAACTTTACAGTCCAAAAATTCTCCTAATTTGAAAGATTGTCATTATAAATTAAAATCTCTGAAAACCTCCACCCCATGTATCAAGTCTTTGAAGGTATCAACCATTGTGCCCATATATATCCCACAGCCTTGCCTTGGTATCACCTTTTGAGACACAAATGTTCTTTCTATGGCATGTGCTCTTATCCTGATGTGTGAGGCCTTGGTCTGATAACCTCCTTACATAGTCATCTTAATATTCAGTTGTCCAAGGGAAAGTTAATAGAGTAGAAAAAATTAAAACTTACCTTCTTTGGTAGCTACAGAATATAATTCACAATCAAAAGGATTGGTATCAGATTTTGGAGATATTTGAGGCTCTGCGATTATTTCTCTGACTGCTTAGAACCTTAGAATCTACCAAAATAAAATCTATTAATCAAATATTTCTTTTGGACTAAGCTTACACAGTTTGTTCAGGCATTGGTAGCAAGTCTGGAAGAGTCACCTCTGCTTTCGGGAAAATTATGCTGACTGAAAGAAAGCACAGAATAATCGTCTCAAAACCGTCAGTAATTTTTCTAAAGGATGTCAAATGTGCACTTCACAGTGAGGGAAAATGTTGACCAATACTGTTGTTTGTGATGAGTACATCACATACTAATGAAAATGTGGTGTAGCAGGTAACAAGTTTCCATTCTGCGCACTAGAACTGAAAAACTGTACCTAGAAAGGATATTCTGAAAAATACTAATTACATGGACAAAGCCTTAATATTCTTAATACAAAGAGCTCTTAAAAGTTTATTTTAAAATGGAACATGTGAACAGAAAAACTAATAAAAGTTTTACAAAGGACAAAATAATAGAGACCAGTAAACATAATTTTTAAAGTTCACTGTTAATTGGAGAATTACAAATTTTTTAAACTGTGTGCTATCAGGTTTTAAATATTTATGATGGTAATAATGTAGGAAGTAGGCATTCTCAAACACTGCTGGCGGAAGTATAAAATATTACAACCTTCTGAGAGCAATATGACTTTATTCAAAATCTTAAAATACTCAAAGAAAAAAAGAGCTTTTCTTCATCTACAGTTCAAAATAATATAGCTTAAAACTATATTATTCCTAGGCCTATGTATAACAAGACATCTTCAAAATGTTGCCTTCTTATGTATGAGTATTATGTAATTCTACTTATTTAGATCTTCTTTAATATTTCCCAAGAAAATTTTTCCTCTAAGAAGTTTCTCTACATCTTATGTTAGATTTATTTTCTAATGTTATTGTCTTTTTCTGGTATAGTGAAATGACATTGACTTTTGTGTATTAATTTTATATACAGCCCTCTTGCTGAGCTCTCCTACAATTTCTAATAATTTGCCTGAAGATTCTTTGGAGTTTTTTATGTAAACCTGTATATCATCTGAAAATAATTAGTTTTGTTTCTTCATTTTCAATCCTTATATCTGACTCTATAGTTCTCTCAATTTTTGTCATATATATTTTGAGGCAGCTTAATTGGGTATGTATACATGTTTAGAATGGATATTTCTTGGTGAATTGAAACTTTAACCTTGTGACTTTCTCTATTACTATAATGTTTTTTATCTAAACGTGAGCTTTATCTGATACTAATACAAATGCACCAGCTTTCCTTTGTCACTCTCTGCGGATTTTTCCATCTTTTCATTTTCTGGTTTTGTGTATATGCTTTAGGTATGTTCACACGAAAAGCATATATCCAAATTTTTTAAATCTCATTTAATAGTTCCTTTCTTTCAACTGGCAAATTTAACCTATTTATAGTTATTGTGATAGTGATATATTTACACATCTTTCTACTATTTTATTTTACTGTTTTGATTTGATTCAGGATTTCTATTTCTTTTTAATGCCTTCTAATTCTTAAAAGTTCTGTGTTGATACCTTCCCCCAGCAAGTCAAGAATTGAGCCCAATCTCACATCCCTTGGCTTTCTCCCATGTTTTCATCAACCCCCTTAATGTTGACACAATCTAGAATTTTAAGTCTGAATAATATTAACGAAGTTTTCCTTTTTGTATTCTTTGGTATTTCTCATATTTTTATGTCAACAAACTTTACTAAGTCATGTGACTATCTTTATTTCAAAGCATCTCGTGTGTGTGTGTGAAGGTGGAAAGTCTTGGGTACCAAAAAAACCACAGTTGATTATTCCCTTCCCCATGAAATACCCGCTCCTGTCAGTGCTTCATTTCCAGCTCCCAGCAGCCTGGCAGCATTAGAAGGAGATTTTGTTTTGTTGGTTTTTTTCCCCAGCTCATTTTTTTTTTCTTCAACTGCCTACTGGCAGACAGCTCCTCACTGCCTGGACTTCACCTCTGAGGACGGCCTTCTGGGCCACAGCTCTGGGGGCAGGCATCAAGCGTCCTGGGGCAAAAACCGAACTCCAAAAACTGTACTTGATCACTCCACAGCCACACCTGAGGCCTCTGCCCCAAGCTGCAGCCACCACCCCAACACACACACCTACACACTAATGCAAAACAATTCTCACAGATTTTTCCAAATCTTGTTGTTTTCCTTCTATAATTTTTCCATGTGTGACAGATGAGAACCAGTAGTCTCATCTAGTTCAGTATCTTGTAAGAGCTCAAACCTTAGAAATGTGTATGTATAAAAACATACCTCACTGAATCTTTATAATATTAAAACATCGTTTTTATTTTTTAAAATCCCTAAGTAGGGTTTTTAAGAAATAGGTTTGATATATTCATAGGATAGAAAACAATGTAGCCATTAAATTACATGGTAGAAAAAATGTCAAATGATGTGGGAAAATAATCTTGATATACTGATAAAGGAAAAAAGTCAGTTTACAAAATAGGATTACAATATGACTTAAGTTCTCATTATAGATATATACAAACACATGTTCATACAAAAATCAATATTATAGAGCATGTATTAAAAAATGCCAAAACCAGGCTGGGCGTGGTGGCTCACACCTGTAATCCTAGCACTTTGGGAGGCAGAGGCAGGCAGATCACTTGAGGTCAGGCATTCAAGACCAGCCTGGCCAACATGGTGAAACCCCATCTCTACTAAAAATACAGAAATCAGCCAGGCGTGGTGGTGGGCACCTATAATCCCAACTGCATGGGAGGCTGAGACAGGAGAATTGCTTGAACCCAGGAGGCAGAGGTTGCAATGGCACCACTGCACTCCAGCTTGGGTGACAGAGCAAGATTCTGTCTCAAAAAATAATAAAATAATAAAATAAAATAAAAAACCAAAACAGAATAAAGTATATGGTTCTGTTAATAGTATTTTACCAACGTCAATGTCCTTATTTTAATAATGTACTAGAGTTATATAAGATGGTATCATTGTGGGGAGCTGGGTAAAGGTTACATGGCAATTCTGCACTGTTTTTGTAACTTCTTGTGGGTCTAATTTTATTTTAAAATAAAACGTTTAAAAGTATACATGGTAACAGACTTTCTTTGGGGAGGGGAGGGAGTTCTGCTTAGCAAACATACCTCCTTTATGACACCACTTGATTCCTTCAGGAGAGGAAGAGAACAATAATTATCCCACTGTGAACGGACAGACTTGAGGGGATTCTAAATCAAGGCGCTTTTGTATTTCCAAGCCAAATGCATCCACAGGGTCTATCACGGACAACTTCAGCAAGAATATTCCTCTCATAGCCAAAGTAAAGGGATCGGACTCAAGCTGGTCCAATCAGCCCCTCTCTCCAGGGTCTTTCTATCTTGATTAGAGATGCAATGAAGGAAAGATGCTTGGAGGCGATTTGTTCCCACCTGGGCAGAAAGCTTTTGTTGCCCAGATTCTAGGGTATTTTTAATTGACAAATAAAAATGTGCTTATGAATCATGTACAACATGATTTTGGACTACATATACATTGTGAAATGGCTAAATAGAGCTAACTAACATATGCATTATCTCACATACTTATTTTTTTAAGTGAGAACACTTAAAATCTACTCTCTTGGTGATTTTCTTTTTTTTTTTTTTTTTTTTTTTTTTTTTTTGAGACGGAGTCTTGCTCTGTCGCCCAGGCTGGAGTGCAGTGGCGCAATCTCGGCTCACTGCAAGCTCCGCCTCCCGGGTTCACGCCATTCTCCTGCCTCAGCCTCTCCGAGTAGCTGGGACTACAGGCGCCCGCCACCACGCCCGGCTAATTTTTTTTTGTATTTTTAGTAGAGACGGGGTTTCACCGTGGTCTCGATCTCCTGACCTTGTGATCCGCCCGCCTCGGCCTCCCAAAGTGCTGGGATTACAAGCGTGAGCCACCGCGCCCGGCCTCTCTTGGTGATTTTCAAGAATTCAATACGGTCACAATGTTATTAACTACAGTCACCATGATGTACAAGAGATCTCTTGAACTTACTCCTCCTGCCTAACTGAAATTTCGTATGCTTTGACCAATATCTCCTCAACTCCTCCTTCCCCAGCCTCTGGTGACCACCATTCTACTCTCTGTTTCTATAAGCTCAACTTTTTTAGATTCCACATATAAGTGAGAATTTGCAGTATTTGTCTTTCTGTGCCTGGCTTATTTCACTTAATGTCCTCCAAGTTCATTTTAACCTGGTCTTCCAATTGTTTGTCATTCTATGATTTACTAAGCACCAGTCTGAAATATTCCCTTTTTGTTTGAGTTAGCCAAAGCCAGAAACTAAAAACCATAACTTAATAAGTGATGTCTTATCCATCCCCATTCCAAAACAAAGATTTAAGTGAACTTGTCCTAATGTGAACTCCCTTCAAGTTAGGGAAAATGGGTGAATAGTTGGAATATTTGTCCCCTCCAAATCTCGCGTTGACATGTCATCCCCAGTGTTGGAGGTGGGGCCTGGTGGGAGTTGTTTGGGTCATGGGGGCGGATCTCTCATGAATGGGTTGGTGTCCTCCTCATGGTAATGATTCAGTTCTCACTCTATTAGTTCATGCAAGAGCTAGTTGCTTAAAGGAGCCTGGCACCTCCTCCCCTCTCTCTTGCTCCCTCTCATATGACATGCCTGCTCCCTCTTCGCCTTCTGCCATGAGCAAAAGCTTCCTGAAGCCTCCCCAGAAGCCAAGCTGATGCTGGTGCCCTGCTTGTACAGCCTGCAGAACTCTGAGCCAAATACACCTCTTTTCTTCATAAACTACCCAGCCTCAGGCATTCCTTTATAGCAACACAAAACACACAATACAATTGGTCACAGACTCTTATCTCTTTGAGTGAAAGCTCAAATTAAAAAATTTCTCAACTCCGCCAAAATTTAGTAGCAGATTCTTGTTTCTCTTGGGTCTCTATACTGATAATTTTACCAAGAAGCTTTGACTACCAGATCAATTTTGGTAGCCAGACAAGCTTTATTATTATCAATTTTGCCTCAAGAAAATTCTCTATCAACACTTAAAAACTTCTGCTGAAAATCTCCTGGAATTTTACTTAAGCAAATGAAGCATCTTTTTTTTTTTTTTTTTAACAAATCAGGAAAGTTAATCACAGATGAGACTATAGACTTTGGAATCAGAAAGACCAGATTTGAAGCCCGTCTTCACAGTGTGCTGGGATTCAGAGCTTGTGCAACTTACCTGATCTCTTTGAGCTTCTCTTTCCTCCTTCAAGGTGATCCAATTAATTCTTGTGGATTATTTGGAGTACAAAATAGGAGTTTCTGTACTGCTCCTGAAACTGTCAGCACAGAGCAGACACTTATCAAACCCTTGACTATGCATCAGACAGAAGAAGGGTAAGGAGGAAAAAAAGGAGAAGGAGACAGAGAAAAGAAGGAAGAAGAAGAAGAAGAAGAAGAGGAAGAGGGAGGAGGAGGAAAGGACTGGGTGTGGTGGCTCACGTATGTAATTCCGGTACTTTGGGAGGTCGAGGCGGGCGGATCACTTGAGGTCAGGAGTTCAAGACCAGCCTGGCCAACATGGTGAAACCCCGTCTCTACTAAAAATACAAAATTAGCCAGACATGGTGGTTGCACACCTGTATTGCCAGCTTCTCGGGAGGCTGAGGCAGGGGAATTGCTTAAATCCGGGAAATGGAGGTTGCAGTGAGCCAAGATCACACCACTGCACTCCAGCCTGGGTGACAAGAGTGAAACAGTGTCTCAAAAAAAAAAAAAAAAAAATTAGCCGGATGTGGTGGCACACACCTGTAATCCCAGCTGCTAGGGAGGCTGAGGCACAAGAATCACTTGAATCTGGGAGGTGGAGGCTGCAGTGAGCCAAGATCATGCCACTGCACTCCAGCCTGGGTGACAGAGCAAGATTCCATCTCAAAAGGAAGAAGAAGGAGTGGATGAAGGAGGAGGAGAAAGAGAATGGAGGAGAAGGAGAAAAGAAGGAAGAAGAAGGAGAAGGGAAGAAGGGAGGAGAAGGAGGAGGTTGGAGGAGGAAGAAGAAGGAGAAGAGGGAGGAGGAGAAAGATAAGGCGAAAAAGAAGGAATGAAAAAAAGAGGAGGAAAGGGGAGGAGAAGAAGAAAAAGAAAAAAGAGAAAAAATGATGGTCCTCCCTCTCCCATAAGGACGAAGAAACTTAAAATGCTTTAAGTTTTTAAATTGTCTCATATACATTATATTTGTTATCATCACAGCAGACACATGAAACAGATAAAGCAAGTATTATTTTTCCTGCTGTCGTAAGAAGAAACTGAGGCATCATGCCAAGTTGAGTCAGAGTCAGTCCTAGAACCAAACTTTCCGCCCAGCCTCTGTAATTCTCTCTGCCTGGCCCACATTTTTTAGAAATTGGTAGGTGACACCTATAACTGTCTAGTTTAGAAACATCTCCCTCCCATGCCAAAAAGCAGGATGACTGCAACTCATACTATAACCTGAACAAACCTTTCACTATGCAAAAAAGTTAGGACATTTTATTGATACATAATAGTTGTACATATTTTTGGAATACAATCAAGTGTATAGTTCAAAATAGCTAGAAAAGAAAAGAATTGGAATGTTTCCAATATAAAAAATTAGGAGTCTTTAAAATATGTGCATGAAAGTAATCAATACTAAAATCATCTCCTTGTTTAGTCACAAAATAATGGCAGCTATACATAAAATATTTTCAGATTACTATGGTTTTACCTAATGAACATAAGCTGCAATGTTGCTCAGTGGAGACTGCATATTGTATGATATTTCTGAGCTACACAAGCTTTCTAATCAGCACAGTCATTTGCTTGTGTGACAGTAAGGTGCCAGGATGAAATCTGACTTCTTAGTTCTCCTCTGTTAGAGAAAAGATGGCCTTATTTAAAAATTACCTCTCCAAGGTTCTGGTGCAGTGGTTCATGCCTATAATCCCAGCACTTTGGGAGGCCGAAGTGGGCAGATTGCTTGAGCCCAGGAGTTCGAGACCAGCCTGGCAAAACTGTGAAACCCCCTCACTATAAAAACAATTTTAAACATTAGCTGGTGTCGTGGTGCGTAGTATCTGTAGTCCCAGCTACTCAGGAAGCTAAGGTGGGAGGATCATTTGAGCCCAGGAGGTCAAGGCTGCAGTGAGCTGTGATTGCCCCACTGCACTCAGCCTGGGCAACAGAACAAGACCCTGTCTCAAAAAAGAAAAAAAAAAAGAAAAAGAAAGAAAGAAAGAAATTACCTCTCCATATTCTGTTTTTTGTAGTTCAGTTATATCCCTTTTAGGGTAGGGAGAATAAATATTTCTTTTTGTTTGTTTGTTTGTTTGTTTTTTTGAGACGGAGTCTCTCTCTGTTGCCCAGGCTGGAGTGCAGTGGCGCGAACTCAGCTCACTGCAAGCTCCGCCTCCCAGGTTCACACCGTTCTCCTGCCTCAGCCTCCCAAGTAGCTGGGACTACAGGCACCCGCCACCACGCCCAGCTAATTTTTTATATTTTTTAGTAGAGACGGGGTTTCACCGTGTTAGCCCAGATGGTCTTGATCTCCTGACCTCGTGATCCACCTGCCTCGACCTCCCAAAATGCTGGGATTACAGGCGTGAGCCACCACGCCCGGCCAGAGAGAACAAATATTTCTAGCAAATGTGTCCTTGTAGAGATCATAGATCATCATCACGGATGGGAGGCAAAACTAGATTGCAGCTTCGACTCGGACAGACAGAACAGCGTGCAGAGGCTCACATTGTGAATTTCAGCTCCAGACCAACTGCAGGAATAAACCAGGAATCCCAGGAGGACCCTCAGACCCTCTGAAGGAAGCGGACTGCTCCTGCAGGACCCAGGAGACACCCCAAATTATGTGAGTGCCCCAACTGCGGAAGTGGGAAAGGGAGATCCTCCGCCCTCGAATACACACCCCTTATGGGGAAACTGAAGTTCTAGTTTGCAGGAGAAGATTCTGACCTTATCTGGAGCTGAGTCAATTTAGAGAGACAAGCAAAATACAGGGATAGAGGAAGCAGCTGGAAAGGCCTGGGGAGCTCGCTGGGTCCCCAAGCAGGCCACTCCTGCCTGGCGTCACAAGGATCCTTCAGGAGGGTGGCCAGAGGCACGGGGAAAACACCACAGGAAGAAGGAAGTCTCCAGCTGAACTTTGTAACAATTTAAACCAGTCGAGAAGCCTCCTGGCCATACGGGGGAGGGTGCGAATCCTGCGTGCAGACTCCACAGGCTGGGGAAGAACTAAAGCCCTTTTCTTTTGCCACTGGGAGGTGGGTAGACTGGGGCAAGTTCTCAGCCCTGCTTACCCCCTGCCTGCAAACAGACTCAGGGTTGTTAGCGGGGACACAGTGGGAGTGAGCTCAGCCCTTTGGATTGCGTAGGAGCTGGGTGAGGCTGGTGACTGTTGGCTTTCTCCCACTTCCCTGACAACCTGCATGACTCCACAGAGGCAGCCATAATCCTCCTACACAACTCCATTGACCTGGGAATCTCACTCCCATCCCCTCACAGCAGCCACAGCAAGACCTGCCCAAGGAGAGTCTGAGCTCAGATCAGGCCTAGCCCTGCCCCTCACCTGATGGTCCTTCCCTACCCGCCCTAGTAGCTGAAGACAAAGGGCATATATTCTTGGGAGCTCTAGGACCCCGCCCACTACCAGTCCCTCTCCACACTACCATAGCTGATGCTGTCTGGAAAGAGCCACCTCCTGGCAGAAGGCCAACCAGCACAAAAATAGAGCATTAAACCACCAAAGCTAAGAACCAGGGATCCGTTTCACCCCCCTGCCACCTCCCCCATAACAGATGCAGGTATCCACGGCTGAGAGACACACAGACAGTTCATACCACAGAACTCTGTGCCAATAACCCACAGTACCAGCTCACAGCCTGGTGGACTTGCTGGGTGGCTAGACCCGGAAGAGAGATAACCATTACTACAGTTTGGCTCTCAGGAAGCCACATCCATAGGAAAAGGGCGAGAGTACTACATCGAGGGAACACCTCGTGGGATAAAAGAATATGAACAACAGCCTTCAGCCATAGACCTTCCCTCTGACAGAGCCTACCCAAATGAGAAGGAACCAGAAAACCAAATCTGGTAATATGATAAAACAAGGCTCTTTAACACCCCCCAAAAAATCATACTAGCTCACCAGCAATGGATCCAAACTGAAAAGAAATCCATGATTTACCTGAAAAAAGAATTCAGAAGGCTAGTTATTAAGCTAATCAGAGGCACCAGAGAAAGGCAAACCCCAGTGCAAGGAAATCCAAAAAACAATAGAAGAAGCGAAGAGAGAAATAGTCAAGGAAATAGATAGCATAAAGAAAAAACAATCAAAACTGCAGGAAACACTGGACACACTTATAGAAATGTAAAATGCTCTGGAAAGTCTCAGCAATAGAATTGAACAAGTAGAAGAAAGAAATTCAGAGCTCAAAGACAAGGTCTTCAAATTAACCCAATCCAACAAAGACAAAGGAAACAGAATGAGAAAATATTAACAAAGCCTCCAAGAAGTCTGAGATTATGTTGAATGACCAAACCTAAGAATAATTGATGTTCCTGAGGAAGAAGAGAATTCTAAAAGTTTGGAAAACATATTTGGGGGAATAATAGAGGAAAACTTCCCCAGCCTTGCTACAGACCTAGACATGCAAATACAAGAAGCACAAAGAACAACTGGGAAATTCATTGCAAAAAGATCATCACCTAGGCACATTGTCATCAGGTTATCTAAAGTTAAGACAAAGGAAATAATCTTAAGAGCTGTGAGACAAAAGCAACAGGTAATCTATACAGGAAAAACCATCAGATTAACAGCAGATATCTCTCTCACCAGAAACCCTACAAACTAGAAGGGATTGGGGCCCTATCTTTAGCTTTCTCAAACAAAACAATTATCAGCCAAGAATTTTGTATCCAGTGAAACTAAGCATCATATATGAAGGAAAGATATAGTCTTTCTCAGACAAACAAACGATGAGAGAATTTGCCACTACCAAGCCACCACTACAGGAACTGCTAAAAGGAGCCCTAAATCTTGAAACAATTCCCGGAAATACATCAAAACAGAAAACTCTTTAAAGCATAACACAGGACGTATAAAATAAAAATACAATTTAAAAACAAAAAACCAAGGTACACAGTCAACAAAGAGCATGATGAATGCAATGGTACCTCACATTTCAATACTAACATTGAATGTAAATGGCCTAAATGCTCCACTTAAAAGATACAGAACTGCAAAATGGATAAGAATTCACCAACCAACTATCTGTTGCCTTCAAGAGACTCACCTAACACATAAGGACTCACATAAACTTAAAGTAAAGAAGTGGAAAAGACATTTCATGCAAATGGACACCAAAAGTGAGCAGGGGTAGCTATTTTTATATCAGACAAAACAAACGTTAAAGCAACAGCAGTTAAAAAAGACAAAGAGGGACATTATATAATGGTAAAAGACCTTGTCCATCAGGAAAATATATATGCATCTAACACTGGAGCTCCCAAATTTATAAAACAATTACTAATAGACCTAAGAAATGAGATAGACGGCAACACAATAATAGTGGGGGACTTCAGTACTCCACTGACAGCACTAGACAGGTCATCAAGATGGAAAGTCAACAAAGAAGCAATGGATTTAAACTATACCTTGGAACAAATGAACTTAACAGATATATACAGAACATTCCACCCAACAACCACAAAATACATATTCTATTCAACAGTGCATGGAACTTTCTCCAAGATAGATCACATGATACGACACAAACAAGCCTCAATAAATTTAAGAAAACTGAAATTATATCAAGCATTCTGTCAGACCAGAGTGGAATCAAACTGGAAATAGACACCATAAGGAACATTCAAAATCATGCAAAGACATGGAAATTAAATAACCTGCTCCTGAATGATCATTGGGTCAAAAACGAAATCGAGATGGAAATTAAAAAATTATTTGAGCTGAACAACAATAGTGACACAACTTATCAAAACCTCTGGGATACAGCAAAGGCAGTGCTAAGAGGAAAGTTCATATCCCTAAACACCCACATCAAAAAGACTGAAAGAACACAAACTGACATTCTAAGGTCACATCTCAAGGAGCTAGAGAAACAAGAACAAACCCAACCCAACCCCAGCAGAAGAAAGGAAATAACCAAGATCAGAGCAGAACTAAATGAAATTGAAACAACAACAAAAAGATACAAAGGATAAGTGAAACAAAAAGCTGGCTCCTTGAAAAGATAAATAAAATTGATAGATGATTAGCAAGATTAACCAAGAAAAGAAGAGAGAAAATCCAAATAACCTCAATAATAAATGAAATGGGAGATATTACAACTGACACTGCAGAAATACAAAAGATCATTCAAGGCTACTATGAACACTTTTATGCACATAAAGTAGAAAACTTAGAAGAGATGGATAAATTCCTGGAAAGATACAACCCTCCTAGCTTAAATCAGGAAGAATTAGATACCCCGAACAGACCAATAACAAGCAGTGAGATTGAAATGGTAATTTAAAAATTACCAACAAAAACAAGTCCAGGACCAGACAGATTCACAGCAGAATTCTACCAGACATTCAAAGAAGAATTGGTAGCAATCCTACTGACACTATTCCACAAAATTGAGAAAGAAAGAACCATCCCTAATTCTTTCTATGAAGCCAGCATCACTTTAATACCAAAACCAGGAAAGAACATAACCAGAAAACTACAGACCAGTATCCCTGATGAACATAGATGCTAAAATCCTTAACAAAATACTAGCTAACTGAATCCAACAACATATCAAAAAAGATAATTCACCGTGATGAGGTGGGTTTCATACCAGGGATGCAGGGATGGTTTAACATACACGAGTCAATAAATGTGATACACCACATAAACAGAATTAAAAACAAAAATCATACGATCATCTCAACAGATGCAGAAAAAGCATTTGACAAAATCCAGTATCGCTTTTCGATTAAAACTCTTGGCAAAATCATCATACAAGGGACATACCTCAATATAATAAAAGCCATCTATGACAAACCCACAGCCAACATAATACTGAATGGGGAAAAGTTGAAAGGATTCCCTCTGAGAACTGAAACAAGACAAGGATGGCCATTCTCACCATTCCTCTTCAACATAGTAGTGGAAATCCTAGCCAGAGAAAACAGACAAGAGAAAGAAAGAAAGGGCATCCAAATTGATAAAGAGGAAGTGAAATTGTCACTGTTTGTTGACAATATGATTGTTTACCTCAAAAACCCTAAAGACTCCTCCAGAAAGCTCCTAGAACTGATAAAAGAATTCGGCAAAGTTTTGGATACAAGATTAATGTACACAAATCAGTAGCTCTTCTATACACCAACAATGACCAAGCTGAGAATCAAATCAAGAACTCAACCTCTTTTACGATAGCTGCAAAAGATAAAATACTTAGGAATATACCTAGACAAGGAGATGAAACAGTCTCTACAAGGAAAACTACAAAACACTGCTGAAAGAAATCATAGATGACACAAATGGAAACGCATCCCATGCTCATGCATGGGTAGATTCAATATTGTGAAAATGACCTTACTGCCAAAAGCAATCTACAAATTCAATGCAATCCCCATTAAAGTACCATCATTATTCTTCACAGAACTTGAAGAAACAATTCTAAAATTCATATGGAACCCAAAAAAAGCCTGCATAGCCAAAGCAAGACTAAACAAAAAGAACACATCTGGAGGCATCACACTACCAGATTTCAAACTGTATTATCAGGTCATAGTCACCAAAAACAGCATGGTACTGGTATAAAAATAGGCACATAGACCAATGGAACAGAATAGAGAAGGCAGAAATAAACCCAAATACTTACAGTCAACTGATCTTCAACAAAGCAAACGAAAACATAAAGTGGGGAAAGGACAACCTTTTCAACAAATGGTGCTGAGATAATTGGCTAGCCACATGTAGGAGAATGAAACTGGATCCTCATTTCTCACCTTATACAAAAATCAACTCAAGATGGATTAAGGACTTTCAGACCTGAAACTCTAAAAATTCTAGAGGATAACACTGGAAAAACCCTTATAGACATTGGCTTAGGCAAGGATTTCATGACCAAGAACCCAAAAGCAAATTCAATAAAAACAAAGATAAATAGCTGGGACCTAATTAAACTAAAGAGCTTTTGCACTGCAAAAAGAACAGTCAGTGGAGTAAACAGACAACCCACAGAGTGGGAGAAAATCCTCACAATCTATACATCTGACAAAAGACTAATATCCAAAATCTACAATTAACTCAAATAAATCAGCAATTTAAAAAAATCCCATCAGAAATTGGGCTAAGGACATGAATAGACAATTCTCAAAAGAAGATATACAAATGGCCAACAAACATACAAAAAAAATGCTCAATATCACTAATGATCAGGGTAATGCAAATCAAAACCACAATGCCATACCACCTTACGCCTGCAAAAATGGCCATAATCAAAAAATCAAAAAACAGTAGATGTTGACGTGGATGTGGTGATCAGGGAACACTTCTACATTGCTGGTGGGAATGTAAACTAGTACAACCGCTATGGAAAACAGTGTGCAGATTCCTTAAAGAACTAAAAGTAGAACTACCATTTGATCCAGTAATCCCACTACTGGGTATCTACTCAGAGGAAAATAAGTCATTATACAAAAAAAGATACTTGCACACGCATGTTTATAGTGGCACAATTCGCAATTGCAAAATCGTGGAACCAACCCAAATGCCCATCAATCAATGGGTGGATAAAGATTCTGTAGTATATATATACGAGGGATTACTACTTAGCTATAAAAAGAAAAGAATTAACGGCATTCGCAGTGACCTAGATGAGATTGGAGACTATTATTCTAAGTGAAGTAACTCAGGAATGGAAAACCAAACATCATATGTTCCTACTGATATATGGGAGCTAAGCTATGAGGATGAAAAGGCTTAAGAATGATACAAAGGAGTTTGGGGATTTGGAGGGAAGGGTGGGAGGGGGCAAGGAATAAAAGACTACAAATAGGGTGTAGTGTATACTGCTCAGGTGATGGGTGCACCAAAATCTCACAAATCACCACTAAAGAACGTACTCATATAACCAAACACCACGTGTACCCCAATAACCTACGGTAAAAGAAAAAAGGGGAAAAAAGTATCCTTTTAGTAAAGAATGGCAATGAAAAGAGATATTTATGTTCTACCATAAAATAATAGCTGGTTGTCACCACAATTTTAATAATACAATTAAGAGCCCATAGTGAATTTATCAAAATGTTTAATCTATAAACGAAGATGCAATTCAAGGAAGGTTCATGACATGTTGGGTTTGAAGACACATTCGAAATTATTACTTTAACCACACCCCCCAACACTCCATTTTTAAATCATGAATCCAAAGATCAAAGAGATTGAGTAACTTTCTAAGCTAACATGCAGAGCAGTAAGATAGCAGGAAGATGTCAAGATCGGGACCTAGAATTTGAGTTGTGTCTCTACATCCTGTCATTTCTATCATCTTTCTGGTGTCATTTTTTTTTTGAAATGGAGTCTCTCACTGTCACCCAGGCTGGAGCGCAGTGGCGCAATCTCAGCTCATGGCAACCTCTGCCTCCCAGGTTCAAGCAATTCTCCTGCCTCAGCCTCACGAGTACCTGGGATTACAGGCGCCCACCACCAGGCCTGGCAAATTTTTGTATTTTTAGTAGAGACAGGGTTTCATCATGTTGGCCAGGCTGGTCTTGAACTCCTGACCTCACGTGATCCACCCACCTTGGCCTCCCAAAGTGCTAGGATTATAGGCGTGAGCCACTGCACCCAGCTGCAGTATTTCTTTCTTACAAGTTTATCTCGTAACATCTGTTTGGCGTGTCAGGGCTTTCTCTTATTTCTTGGACTGTCAAGGATACCCCGTCTATTCTAGTCTGATTGTTCATTTTTTTATTTCCTTTTTAGACCAGATCCAAAAATTCTAATATTTGAAAATATGAGTGCCTGAAGGAAAGAACAGAATGGAAGAAAGGCAGTACTCAAAGCAATAGTAAAGAAATACTCTAGAACAAACAAAAATCCTCAGATTGAAAAGACAAAAGATGAATAAAAAATGAATCACACAAAACAGTACTGTAAAAATTTCAGAACGCTAAATATAAAGAGAAAATCTGAAAGTCTTGCAGAGAAAGAGATAAAATAAAAACCGAATATCAACTAAGAAAACAGAATGAGATCATCAGACTTTTCTTCAGTAACTCTGAAGCAAAGATGACAGTGAAACAGACATCTCAAAGGTTGTATTAGGCCATTCTTCCATTGCTATAAAACATATCTGAGGCTGGGTAATTTATCAAGAAAAGAGGTTTAATTGGCTTACAGTTCTGCAGGCTATACAGGAATCATGGCACCTGCATCTGCTAAGCTTCTGGTGAGGCCTCAGCGAGCTTTTACTCATGGTGGAAAGTAAAGCAGAAGCAAGCACATCACTTGGCAGAGCAGGAGCAAGAGAGAGAGGAAGGAGGTACCACTCACTTTTAAACAACCAGATCTCATGAGAACTCATTCACCATCGCAAGGACAGCACCAAGCCATGAGGGATCTGCCCCCATGACCCAAATACCTTGCATTAGGCCCAAACTCCAACATTAGTGATTACATTTCAACATGAGATTTGGAGGAGACCAATATCCAAACCATATCAAAGGTCAAAATACAAATATTTCTAAGCTCAGCCAAAGTGTAAGAGCAAATAAACACATTATCACATTATAACATCACTAATCACAAACTTATGTAAAACATTACTGGAGATGTTCTACAGGGGGAAAAAATCTGAGACACAGAAAGAAGATCAAAACAATGGTGACTACTAGAATAAGAATAAACTTAGATCAATGGAATGGAATTGAGAATTCAGAAATAAACTCAGGAATTTATAGTCAACTGATATTGACAAAGGCAACAAGAAAATTCAATGGAGAAAAAGAGAGTCTTTCAACAAATGGTGCTGGAGCAACTGGATAGCCACATGCAAAAGAAAGAAGTTGGACACCTACCTCACACTATACAAATGTTAACTCAAAACAGATCAAAGACCTAAGTGCAAAAGCTAAAATTATAAAACTCTTAATCCAGGCACAGTGTCATACGCCTGTAGTCCCAGCTACTCAGGAGGTTGAGATTAAGGAATCACTTGAACCCAGGAGTTTATGACCCACCTGGGCAACATAATAAGACCTTGCCTAAAAAGAGAGAGAGAGAGAGAGAGAAAGAGAGAGGAAGGAAGGAAGGAAGGAAGGAAGGAAGGAAGGAGGGAGGGAGGGAGGGAGGGAGGGAGGAAGGGAGGGAGGGAGAGAGAAAGAAAAAGAAAGAAAGAAAAGAAAGAAAGAAAGAGAAAGAAAGAAGAAAGAAAGAGAAAGAAAGAAGAAAGAAAGAAAGAAAGAAAGAAAGAAAGAAAGAAAGAAAGAAAGAAAGAAAGAAAGAAGGAAAGAAAGAGACATAAATCTTCATGACATTGGATTAGGCAATTGTTTCTTAGCTATGACACCAAAAGTACAAACAACAAAACAAAGAATAATGATAATTTAGACTTCACCAAAATTAAAACTTTTGGCTTCGTAGAATATAATTTAAAAATGAAAGACAACACACAGAACAGTAGAAAATATGTGCAAATCATACATCTAATAAAAGATTTGCATCTAGAAGATATAAAGAGCTCTTACAATGCAATAATAAAAAGAAAAATAATACAACATTTTAAATGGGCAAAAGGGGTGAATATTTCCAAAGAAGATGTACAAATGGCCAGTGAGCACATGAAAATACACTCAACATTATTAGTTATTAGAGACATGCAAATCAGAACCACAATGAAATACCACTTCACACCCACTAGGCTGGCTCCAGACAGTAATAAGTGTTGACAACAATGTGGAGAAACTGAATCCTCATGCATTGCTGGTGGGAATTTATAATGGTGCAGCTACTTTGGAAAAAAGTTTTGCAATGTCTCAAAAGGTAAACATAGCATTACTGTGTGACCTAACAATTCCACTCCTAGGTATGTAAACAAGACAAATAAAAGCATACATTCACACAAGAACTTGTATACAATGTTTTTAGCAGCATTACTCATAATAACCAAAAAGTAGAAACAGCTCTAATATTTACCAATAACAAATAGATTTTTTAAATGTAGTATATCCATACAACGGAATATTATTCCCCCATAACAAGGACTGAAGCACTACAATATGGATGAACTTCAAAAAAATTATGCTAAGTGAAAGCAGCCAGTCACAAAAGGGGACATATTATATGATTCCATTTATATGAAATTTCTAGAATAGGCAAATACATAAAGACAAAAAGTAGATTACTGGTGGCTTAAAGGTAGGGAAAGTTGTGGGAGGAAAAGGATGGGTTTCTTTTAGAAAAGACAAAAGCATTCTAAAATGAAATTGTGTTGATGGTTACAAACTTTTTGAATATACTTTTAAGAACATGAAAATGCACACTTTTAATTAGTGAGTTGTAAGCAGTGTAAGTTGTATTTCCATAATGATGTTTTAAATTAGTTTTTAGCCAGGTATGGTAGCTGACACCTGTAATACCAGCACTTTGGGAGGCCAAGGTACATGGATGGCTTAAGCACAGGAGTTCAAGATCAGCTTGGGCAACATGGTGAAACCTCATCTCTACAACAACAACAACAAAAAATACAAAAATATAAAAATTAGCCAGGTGTAGTGGCACATTTCTGTAGTCCCAGCTACTCTGGAGGCTGAGATGGGAGAATCACCTTAGGCTAGGGAGTCAAGGCTGCAGTGAGCCATGATCATGCCACTGCACTCCAGCCTAGGCAACACAGCAAGATGCTGTCTCAAAAATAAATAAAAAAAAGAAAGAAATTAGTTTAAAAAAACTAATCTTCAAAACCATTTTAAAAACAATATGTAGACAGTGTTATAGGCATTGAATTATGTTGAAAAGGCTGTTAATAAACCAAGAACAAGGGGTTAAAAAAAAAACTAGTGCAACACCACTAAAGCAGTATTCAGAGAAAAAATTCAGAGCCTTAAATATATTCATTAAAAACCAAAAAGACTAAAAATAAATGAGATAAACTTTCAACTCAAGAAATTAAAGAACAACAAAATAAGCCTCCCCCCAAAAAGAATAATGAAGGAACAAATAAATAGAAATGCAGAAATCAATAAATTTGAAAACACAACTAAAAGAAAAATTCAAAAATTGTTGATCAATAAAACTTAAAGCTTTTCTTTGAAAAGGACAGTAAAATAGGCATAAACATAGCAGGAGGCACTCTTGATGATGTGCTTTTGTTTTCTGTCCTCTAACTGCAACACTCTCCCCAAGTATCATGTTCATTCAAGGTGCCCCTCCCTCAACTCTACAAAACTGATCTCAGAGAGGAGGCTTCCCCGTCTGCTTTTGCCACCAGGCTCAGTGGAGACAAATTCAGCCATCATGAGAATTCTCCAACATTACAGTATCTTTTGTTTGTTTGTTTTCTCTTAATGTGGTAAGAACATTTGACATGAGATCTACCCACTTAACAAATTTTTAAGTGCACCGTACATTGTCACCTCTAGGTAGAATGTTGTATATCAAATCTCTGAGCTAATTCATCTTGTTTAACTGGAACATTATGCCCATTTCTTAGTAACTCCCCTGTTTCCCTTTGCCTCTAGCCCCTGAAAATCACCATTTCTCTCTTTGATTCTATGAATGTGACTATTTCAGATATCTTATATAAGTGGAATCATGCAGTATTTGTCTTTCTTTGACCGGCTTATTTCATTTAGCATAATGTCCTAAAGGTCCATCAATGTCATGCCGTATTGCAGAATATCCTTCTTTTTCAAGGCTGCATAATACTCCATTGTATATATATACCGCATTTCATATCTTGGCCACTGTGAATAGTGCTGCTATAAACATGGAAGTGCAGATATCTCTTACTACCATGTAACCCAGCCTTCCCACTTCAGGATATGTATCCAAAAGAATTGAATTCAAGATAACAGTATCTTGATGATTGTGAAAGGGCACAAAGAGGTGGAGGCAAAGATGGTCATTGGGACAGTGAGTGTCATGGATGATTCCCTCATTGTTGAGCCTGCTTCTCCCAAGATTCTGAGGGTGAAGCAACATATATCACAGTAATCTCTGGTGTTGACACAGTCATGAACCATCATTTTCTGAACTTCACAAAAGAATCTTCAAAAAGTAAAGTGATTATATAAAATTCATCAAAGACAGACTCAAGAAAACCAAAGCATAAAGAGTAAAACCTTTACAACCAGAGCTGCAGAACAAATCAAGCACATAAGCACACGACACTAAGAATACTTACATTAACAATTGGTAGCATTTACGTGCACCAGACACCATTGTAGGTTCTTCACTTATATTAACTCATTTAATTGTCATAATATTGCACAGTAGGTACTATTATTGGCTCCATTATAAGGACATGGGGCAGAGCAGTTAGTTAATTTACTCTAGTTTACAATGCTAGTATGTGTGGGAGTCAAGATTGACATACAAGCCCTCTAGCTCCAGAATCTATATGCTTAGCCATTATAAGTAACCCCAGTAATCTAAACAACAACAAACATGAATCCAGATGGCAGAAGGATATTTTGACTCAATAAATGATTTATTTATGTATGGCTTTTAAAAAGAAAAATATTCACAAATACGACTATTGTAAATTGACCACATGTCATCATAGCTGGTATTGCTTTTCCTCATTCACAGAACATCGAGATTTAGGCATATGAATTGATATAACCTTGAGTTCTATATATTTATTTTGATTTATATTTATTCGTAATAGAGGCTTTTAAAAAAATTATATACATCATCCAAAATAAAACATCAACTTTTAAAATGTATGATTTAAAAAGATGAAAAATAGAGATTTTGAAAATAAGGGTAGACCAGGTAAAAATTGGTAGCAAGAAACATAAAATCTACGTAATATGGTTGAATTTCTAAAAAAAAGTATGAATTTCAATATTAGCACAAGAATAAATAAACTTATTATACCAGTTAACCATAGAATAAGTTAGAAAATTAGTCAAAGTCTAGCTCCTTGAAAAAAGCCACAGGGTCCAAATAGTTTTACAGATAAATTCTACAAAATTTTCAAGAGACAGGTGCTATAAACAGGCATCTTCTAGTCCTGGGGTCAGGAAACAACAGCATAGTTTGCTATTGCCTGCTTTTGTGAAGATTGGAATACACTCTCTGTCATCTGCATACAGCCTATGGCTGCTTTACTGCTACAAGAGCAGAGTTGGGTAGTTGTGACAGACCTGTAAAACCTAAAATACTTACTGTTACTTTACAGAAGTTTGCCAACTCCTGTCCTACAGAAGAAATACAATGATCAATGAACACAAGTGGTGGCCATAAAAATGCACCACTCAAGCAGGACACGGTGTCTCACACCTGTCATCCCAGCACTTTGGGAGGCTAAGGCGGGCAGATCACGAGATCAGGAGTTCAAGACCAGCCTGGCTAACATGGTGAAACCGTGTCTCTACTAAAAATACAAAAACTAGCCAGGCGTGGTGGCAGATGCCTATAATCCCAGCTACTCAGGACCCTGAGGCAGGAGAATCGCTTGAACCTGGGAGGTGGAGATTGCTGTGAGCCAAGATTGTGCCACTGCACTCCAGCCTAGGCGACAGAGCAAGACCCCGTCTCAAAAACAAAAAAAAAGAAAAAAGAAAGAAAAAAGGAAGAAGGAAAGAAGGAAGGAAGGAAGGAAGGAAGGAAGGAAGGAAGGAAGGAAGGAAGGAAGGAAGGAAGGAAGGAAGGAAAAAGGGAGGGAGGGAGGGGAGGGGATGGGAGGGGACAGGAGGGGAGGGGAGGGGAGAATGCACCACCCAGATCTTTTGCTGTAGGAATATAATAGACAGACACCCTGACAATCGAAAGCACTCCTGCGTTCACCCCAAGGCCATGCTGCCCAGGGGCTGCTTCAAGCCAGTGACTAAACACAGCAAGGCTATATATATGGATCCATTCCTGCCAGACATAGGACTCCTCTGAGAGGAGACTTCAGCTCCAGGGCTCCACAACGGCCTGAGTGAAACATTTAACTGTTGATGTTTGATATCAACTGTTAGTAGAGAAACTGATTTTCTCACATGGATGGGAAATTGAATAGGGCTAGTGATTTCACTTTACCTCATTTTTTGTTAATATTCAGAAGAAGAACCTATTCATATATTATTTGCATGAAGTGTATGTGTGTATGTGTGTGTGTGTGCGTGTGTATGCATGTGCATGTGTGCTTGAAATTGAAGTGGTAGCAATTCTCTTCTTTCTCCCTATGGTCTATTGGGTAATAAATATTTGAGGGTTCACAAATAGTGCACATCTTATGTATGCACAATCTATAAACTCCTTCAAAGATGAAGGTTGCAAAGAAATTGCATTATCTGGGGGTTCTTGTTCTACTAATTCAACAGAAAATAACTGCTCACTTATCAGAAAAGAATACATAGGCCAGGCGCAGTGGCTACACTTGTAATCCCAGCATTTTGGGAGGCCGAGGTGGGTGGATCACCTGAGGTCAGGAATTTGAGACCAGCCTGGACAACATGGTGAAACCCCATCTCTACTAAAAGTACAAAAATTAGCTGGGCGTGGTGGTGGGCACCTGTAGTCCCAGCTACTCAGGAGGCTGAGGCAGAAGAATCGCTTGAACTCAGAAGGCGGAGGTTGCAGTGAGCTGAGATCGCAACATTGCACTCCAGCCTGGGCAACAAGAGCGAAACTCCATCTCAAAAACATTTTTTTTTAAAAAAGAATACATAGAGCACCTACTTCCAATAAACTTTCAATAATAAGAGAGGGCTCAGTGAGGATAGAGGAGAGATAGATGATTAGATAGATAGATAGATAGATGATAGATAGATAGATAGATAGATAGATAGATAGATGATAGATAGATAGATGATAGATAGATAGATGATAGATGATAGATAGATAGATAGATAGATAGATAGATAGATAGATAGATAGATGACAGATATAGATATAGATAGATTGACAAGAAACCCACATATATCTCTCCTCCCGCCGCCCAAGATGCCGAAAGGAAAGAAGGCCAAGGGGAAGAAGGTGGCTCCGGCCCCTGCTGTCGTGAAGCAGCAGGAGGCTAAGAAAGTGGTGAATCCCCTGTTTAAGAAAAGGCCTAAGAATTTTGGCATTGGACAGGACATCCAGCCCAAAAGAGACCTCACCCGCTTTGTGAAATGGCCCCGCTATTATCAGGTTGCAGCGGCAGAGAGCCATCCTCTATAAGCGGCTGAAAGTGCCTCCTGCGATTAACCAGTTCACCCAGGCCCTAGACCGCCAAACAGCTACTCAGCTGCTTAAGCTGGCCCACAAGTACAGACCAGAGACAAAGCAAGAGAAGAAGCAGAGACTGTTGGCCCGGGCCGAGAAGAAAGCTGCTGGCAAAGGGGACGTCCCCACGAAGAGACCACCTGTCCTTCGAGCAGGAGTTAACACCGTCACCACGCTGGTGGAGAACAAGAAAGCTCAGCTGGTGGTGATTGCACACGACGTGGATCCCATTGAGCTGGTTGTCTTCTTGCCTGCCCTGTGTCGTAAAATGGGGGTCCCTTACTGCATTATCAAGGAGAAGGCAAGACTGGGACGTCTAGTCCACAGGAAGACCTGCACCACTGTCGCCTTCACACAGGTGAACTTGGAAGACAAAGGTGCTTTGGCTAAGCTGGTGGAAGCTATCAGGACCAATTACAACGACAGATACGATGAGATCCGCCGTCACTGGGGCGGCAACGTCCTGGGTCCTAAGTCTGTGGCTCGTATCGCCAAGCTCGAAAAGGCAAAGGCTAAAGAACTTGCCACTAAACTGGGTTAAATGTACGCTGTTGAGTTTTCTGTACATAAAAATAATTAAAATACAAATTTTCCTTCAAAAAAAAAAAAGAAACCCACATATATATATACATAGACAAGAAACCCATATATATACATATTCAGTAATTGTCTAGATGTATCAAAATACATATTACACTATGGTTTGTAATTTGCTGTCAGTGTCACCCAGACTAAGCATCAGATAGAACTTGCTGTGTTTTCCAAGCAAGTTTTACAAAAGGAAATGACTGGTCCTGAGGAGTTGTGAGAACCGAGCTGTCATTCTTTGAATGTGGTAGATGTCTCTGTCCTTGAGACTCATAATTAGATAAAACATTCTGAGAAGACCATGCCTAGAACAAAACCTCATCTAGGCCATATGACAATTCTTTTCCACTCAAGCAGCCTCACTTTCATGGGTGGAATTTACTGAAGATGAGATGGTTTATTTATCTGCCCTCACAATCCATCTGCTCCTGATATCTCTTTAGTGAAGTCTTTTAATATTATGAGGTGCACATAAATTCCTAATGGCAGCCAGAGTCCATGTTTTGACTTCCCCTGAAAAACTTTAATAACTCATAGTTAACATCTTGTCAGCCTTAGCACTCTCTTCCGTATTGGACCAGAGAGCAAACTTGGAGCAGGACTGGATCATGTAAGCAACAATGTTTTCTTAGCGTGTAGGTTTCATGGCTGTAGCTAGCAAACTAAGAGATGGATCACTGATTTGAATCAATTCAAATCCCAGGAGTTGGTGATTCAGGTTCCATTGAAGCCTGGTGTAGCGTCTACAGCAGGTGGCCATCTAGGATTGAAGCCAACCCATAGTCTTGATCCTTTACCCACCCTACCCTGGGTATGCTCAAAATATGCCTGTCCCACTAGGAACCCTTAAAAGCAAGTGTCCTTGGCCAAGGGCCAACCGCAGTACAGAGAAAGAATATCAGCAGAAAGATACACTAGCCCAGTGCACCTGGACAAAGGCATAGCTCACTCCTGTCTCTTAGCACCATAGTCTTACTCTAATCGCGCCTCTAGATTCCAAGGATCTGTCTGTCTGTACCAGGGAGAACTGGCATTCCTCCCTTGGTTTAGGCAAACACAACTTTATCGTTTGTGCATTTGTTTGATGTAATAATGGCAAACATTTGTTGAACCCCTACCATAGCCAAGCAGTTTTCACTTGCATTCTTATTTAACCCTTACAACTACTGTACCCCATGAGACAGATTCGTTTTGCTCCCATTTTACTGCTGATAAACGGGAGATTTAGAAAGCTACTTTGCCCAAGATCACACAGCTTGACAATGGTGAACCAGGACTTAGGGCTAAATCTCTCTGATTCCAAAGCCCAAGCTACTGACTACTACATAATAGGGCCCCAAATGTGTTAGTGCCACGAGCTGGTCATCTAACAACACTTAAGATTGTTTCGGACAAATCCAATTTCATAGAAATTTGAGAATATTTTTAAATTGGTATGCAGCCATCCATATATTTATTCATTCAAGAAACATTTGTTGAGGGTCTACTATGTCTCATCCCAGATGCAGCCAAGTTTCAAATATTAGGAACATACTATATCTTAGGAACTCACAGGCTAGTAAGGGAACAGAAACACAAATAACCATAATACAATAAGATAGAAGGACAACAATGAGAATACATCAACGGGTTCCCCTCTTTACAGACTTTCTGTATTTCTCAGCCTTTATTTAGATTATATATTCTTTGGTAATTTTCCTAACTACAGTCTTGCAACTCACAAAGAAATTTTGTTATACTCTCTCCCTCACATAAAAAAACAGATTTGTTAAAGCATCAATAATTTAATAATTCTTTCTCAAACATTTGATCATGATAGCTAATATATTTCTGTTTATTTTTTAAACTTATTTTTTATTTACACAATGCTCAGATTAATTTAAATCTCTCAAACATTATTACCTTAAAGATTGTTCTGGGAGGAAATATTTGCAGAAGACATATCTGATAATGGACCATTATCCAAAATATACAAAGAACTCTTAAAAGTCAACAATAAGAAAATGAACAATCTAATTTTAAAATGAGCAAAAGATCTGAACAGACACTTTGCCAGAGAAGATATACAGATGGCAGTTAAGCATATAGAAAGACACTGAACATCATATGTCATTAGGAAATTGAAAATTAAAGCAATAATGAGATACAAATACATACCTATTAGAATGATCAAAGTCCAAAGCAACACCAAATGCTGGCAAGGATGTGGAGCAACAAGAACTCTCAGTCATTGCTGGTGGAAATGTCCCTTTAGGAGACAGTTTGGCAGTCTCTTACAAAACTAAATATACTCTTACCATACGATCCAGTAGTCATGCTTCTGAATTTACCCACGAGTTGAAAACTCTGTCTACACAAAAAGCACGAAAATGTTTAAAGCAGTTTTATTCGTAATTGGCTCATTTTGGAAGCACCTAAAATGTCCTACCATGGGTAAAAGGATAAATAAATGGTGGTGCATCCAGACAATCGAATATGATTCAGCCTTAAAAAGAAATGAGCAGCCAAACCATGAAAAGATATGGAGGAAACTTAAATGCGTATTGCTAAGGGAAAGAAGCCAATCTGAAAAAGCCACATACTGTGTGATTCCAACTACGTGACATTCTTTAAAAGGCAAAACTGTGGAAAGTAAAAGGATCACTGGTTGCCAGGGGTAGGAGGGGGAGAGGGATGATGAGGCAGAGCACAAAGAATTTTTAGGGCAGTGACACTACTCTGCAGGATACTATAATGGTGGATACATGTTATGATACATTTGCCAAAACTCACAGAATGTCCAACATTAAAAGTGAACCCTAATGTAAACTATGCACTTTGGTGTGTCACTGTAGGTCCATCAGTTGTCACGAATGTGCCACTCTGGTGCAGGATTTTGATAGGAGAGGCTGCGCATACGTGGAGGGAGGGAGTATGAGGGAGATCTCTGTACATTTCACTTGGTTTTGCTCTGAACCAAAAACTGCTCCAAAATATAAAGTTTATTTTTTAAAAACTGCTCATTCCAAATTGATCTTTTATCTATTCTAGCCTCTAATCATGTATTGAATGTATTTTTCCTTGAAGATTTATAATCCTCTGCAATGTCCAAACCACTCAATTCATTTCATCTAATGCAATGAACAAAAAGCAATTCAGGAAAGGGAAGTTGAGTCGCTGGGACACAGCAGTGCTGGTGCATGTACCAAAGCCATCCCACAAAACAAGGAGATGCTTCATGTCAGATATATTCTGCAGCTACAGTGCAAACATGCCCACATCCCTTCTAATACAATCCGGTTCAATACTGTCTAGTCAAGCTCTCAGAGCTTTCTTAAAATAACCTGAATCCCCACTCCACTCTTCTTACTAACCACATGTTTTGGAAAAAAACACCATTAGGGTGCAACTGGCACTGACATTTTCCAAATAAAACATTTATTGCTAAAAATATAATTTGTCTTGTTTTTCTCTTGTAGACACTAGTTTTGCTGGCAAATAGAAATAAGAGTTGCAATTATTGTGGTGAAGCGGTTGGAGTGCCTGTGGGTTTTTTTTTTTTTCTTCCTTTCTTTCTTTCTTTCACATTTCCACAGGCCAGCAGCCACAGTGCTGGCTTTCCCACCAGCCAGGACTCCTGAAAACTCCCTAGGTTTCTTCTGATGGACTTCCTGGCAACAAGGCATGAGCCCCCGATGCAGATATGCTACTTTGAGCTCATTGAAGGCTCTACTGTTTTCCCATAACTGTTCATTTGCCATTGGGATGATAGCATCCGTGCTTAATTTTTATTTTGGTATAAGGTTATGTCTCACACTATTTTATGGAGGGTGTTTCAGCCATCTACTGCTACATAGCAAACCACCCCAAAAAGTCGGTGGCTTAAAACAACAATAATGCATTGTTTGTCATGATCCTGTGGGTTGACTGGGCAGTTCTGTTCATAACTGGAGTCCCTTATGCGGTTGCATTCAGCTGAAAAATTGGCTCAGGGGTGGGCTCCAGTGGGATGCTGGGATGACCAGCCTCTTTCTGCATGTGGTCTTAGGATCTCTCTCCAAGGCTAGCCCAGTCTTCTCTTCTTGCATGGCATCTGTGTTCCACAGGGCAAGCCCCAGTGTGCAAGGGCTTACCAAGCCTCTGCCTGCAGCACACTTGCCAATGTCCCATTGCCCAAAGCCAGTCAGTTAGCCAAGCCCAGAGTCAGTGTGGGTTGGGGAAGGATTGCAAAAGGCATCAATACTGGAAGGTATGACTCACTGAAAACCATCCAACAGTCTATCCCAGAGGGAGGAAAAATAAGTATTTGATTACAGTGATTTAGTCTAGAGATAATGCCATTAAATATGAATACATGATGATTGGACCTATTAAGGGCCTCATATTAATATTAACAATAACATACATATTGATTTGATAATATGCGGGGCACAGGACTAAACTTTTCATATCTATGATTTTACTTACCCCTCCGACCAACTATAGGAGATTAGGACCATTGTTAACCTCCATTTTCTAGATGAGAGAACCAATGCCCAGAGGTAGAAGCAAACAGCCAAAGTGGGGTTCAGATTAGAGGCCAGTGAGTACACCTAGAAATTCCATGCCCTTAATACCCATGTTATCAGACTCCTAAGCAGAATGGCATAGAGGTCCCCACTGTAGTGAAAGAGGCATGGCTTTAAAAATTCAGCTTTAACATTCAGTTGAAGCCAATCAGCCTGATCCCCAAACCAGGAAGTCGGAGTGAGCTCCCACAAATGCAAAGCTCTCTGTTTGGCAGACGTCTTTCCTCCTCAGCCAACTCACCTGGACTTCTGAGTCAGTGGCGGACGCCTAGGTACAGAGCAGTTCCCACTCCCACGTAGGACAGGGCACAACCCGGTCAGATACCCAGCTTCAGGCCTGACAATGGGCCCCTCCAAAGAAGAGGCAGAATAGCACCAGAGAGAGAGAGCACAGCAAGGTCAGACCAGCCAGTGGTGGGTTAGGGGAAGATTCAATTACATAGAGCTTACGGTGTGCTCAAACACACCCTCCGGTGCATAAATAAATGGTAACTATTATCATTAAGATTATGGTTAGGGGAAGATTAAATTACATAAAGCTTACAAAGTTTTCAACGCAGTCCCTGGTGCATAAATAAATGGTAACTTATGAAGATTACGATGAAGTGGTTTGCAGAACTGTTTTGGAAACTGCCGTTTTCTTGTAACTCATCACACACTCTGAAAGAATCACATAGAGGATTCTACCATCTCTGCGAAGGACATCATTGCCAGCTTCTAAGGACTATCAGCAGAACCATGCAGACTATATATTGGCTTACATGTAAGAAATCATAAAAAAAATTTTAAATAAGCTAATTAGCGTTAAAAAAGTGATTCTCAAAAGTATGCAACTATGTTCCCCAAAGTCACAAATTATATCCTGTCAGGTATGTACAAATGTCAGCTCAACCTCTGCACTGAGGGTAACCAGATTGCATGGGTGAAGAATCACATTGAATTGGGTTCCTTTTAGTCCTAATATTTGACTTAATTTTGTGTATTTTTGCTAGAAGAGAAAAAATTTGAAAACAAATATTAAGAATCAAGTGTTTAAAGAGGCATGAACGTTTCGCAGATCTTTTTCACATATTTTACAAGTTTGGCATTTTTCACATTGCTACAACCATACACAATCAAAGTGCCACAAACATGACAGGCCACTGTGTTAAGTTTATAGAGGTGTTTAGGGAAGTGTTTTAAGTTACTTACTGTCTTAGCTCAGGCTGCCATAACAAAATACTATAGAATGGATGGTTTAAACAACAGAAATTTTCTTCTTACAGTTCTGGAGACTGGAAGTCCAAAATCAAGGTGCCAGCGTGGTTGGGTTCTGGTGCCCTCTCTTCCTGGCATGCAGAGACATAGATGCCTTCTTGCTGTCTCCTTACAGTAGAGAGAGCACAAGCTCTCCAGTCTCTTCCTCTTCCTATAAGGGCACTAATTTCATCATGTGGGCTCCTTCCTAATGACTTCCTCTAAACCTAATTACCTTCAAAAGGCCCCACCTTCAAATACCATCACATCTAGGTTAGGACTTCAACATATGAACTTTGGGGAAACATATTCTGTCCTTAACACAAATTCTTCCGGTTTCCTTAAATGCAGTCACAACCAAAAGAAAACCATAAGAGATATGAAACCAAAATAATGCCCACAAATCATCTGTTCAATTCTCTGTTGCTTTTAGATATCAGGGTCCTAAAAAGAGGAAAATATGGCTAAGGAAGAGATGAAAGGGGCAGCTGAAGGACCCATTAAAAGGTCTTTTTTTTCCAAAAGATAAAAATTACCATCTTGCTAATAAAGTTTGTGTTGAGGGGTTTTGTTTTGACTTATATTCACCTTGAACAAATAATGAAAGCAACAGAGACATCCTGGAACAGTAGGAAAAATAGGAGCTGTGAGTCATCCAAAATTGAATGTGAATTCCATGCTTTCACTTTCTAGTTTAATGACCTTGGGTGAATCCCTTTTAATCTCTTTCAGCCTTTCTCCCTCATCTACAAAAAGGAAAATCATAATTTCTTTATTAAGAGCTATTGTAAGGATTACATGAGTGATTGTGTATGGAAATGCTTGGTGTACCACTTGGCACAGATGAGACGTGTTAAACGTTTCTTTGTTCTGCCTTCTCAATGGGCTTTTCTTTTCTAAAACCAATTACCTTCCAACCAGCACTGCATTAGGAAAAAAGTTCTCATTGAAAGCCCCAATCATTGGTAAATATAAGCTTTTACCTAAAAGCTCTACACGAAGAAATTAAATTCTTAACAAATGTTAACAGTGTAATTAACAATTGCTTTTCAAACATGGGGCAGGTGAATGAGTCATGCTTCTCACATTCAATATATATCCCCATGATCTCAGAATGAATCATTAGTTTTACACCTACATGCAAAACGAGGAACTGGACTAAAGCCAACTAATATTTTTCAGGAGTACAACAGTTGCTCCTAAAGGCACACCATAGTGCATTTGCCATCAAAACTCCCTCGTGGGCTTAATCCATCCTCTAGTAAAAGGTACAAGGTACAGGCTGGTCACCCTTTCCCTCAGTTTTCCTAGTAGGTAGGTGTCAATCCGGTCATTACAACACAGAACTATCACAACGCTCTCATTTACAAACAAATAAACTGCTGGTCCATGGACTAGAAGCTACTTCTGATCCTCAGTTCACTATGCAGTTTATCATATCACTGAGTCCCTTCTGTGAGCAGCCTTGAATTCTTTCTGTCAGTTCAGGACAGGGGAAGGAACGGTATAAAATAGTATCGTAGATATTGTGGATTGGCACTCAACATCCATTTCTTCCTTCTTGTTGTGAAGTGTTTTTCCAAACTGCCAGTTATCATCCATTAGTCCATCATGAAACCAACTTAGTGGATCAAGACCAGCATTTCTTAGTGGAATGAAATAGCATAGAATAGCATAACACTGCTCAGCATAGACTAGAATTGAAACCATAAGGGTGCCTCAACTCTCTTGTGAATCTTTTATTTCAGGTAGATGTGTATGTGACTATATGTATGTGTGAGAAAAATGATTCTACAGTAGAATATGTCAGAACTTTTGGAAAACACTTCCAGCATGCCTTTCTGTACCTCCATCATTGGGAAGCTGAATGCTATGATTCCAGGAATCCCTTGAGAAAGGATTCCAGATGTGATTTGTATTTAGCCATTCAGATGACCAAGTGTGAGATATGGACGATGGCAGTGGTCACACCTCTACTGCCACAGCTATTTCTGATCGGTACTCTTGGTCTTCTATGGCATCATTAGCAGAGGATGCAGAATATGGTCACTAGGTTTATGGTTCCTGAAGGGCAGGGTAAAAGGAACACATTTTATGATCCAGATAGCAGCAGGTGCAGTAGGGTTCTAGAATTAGCAGCAGGAGGGAAGACACCCTGAAAGTGGTGGCTTCAGGATTAGGGTCATATCAATGCAATTCTGCATCTACCTAGGCGTAGCAGCAGCAGCTCTCTTGGTGGTTTAGTTCTGTGGTGGGCCTTTGGGAAATTTCTATGGAAATCTCAACCTCAAGTTCATTTCTTCAGCCCTCACATGATTCTGTAAGCCGCCTAGTACCCTATAATAAATCCCTTCTTAGGCCAGGGAAGGTGGCTCATGCCAGCACTTTGGAAGGCTGAGGCAGGTGGGTCATCAGAGGTCAGCAGATTGAGACCAGCCTGACCTGACCAATATGGTGAAACACTGTCTCTACTAAAAGTACAAAATTATCCGGGCATAGTGGTGCATGACTGTAATCCCAGCTACTTGGGAGGCTGAGGCAGGAGAATCACTTGAACCCGGGAGGTGGAGGCTGCAGTGAATCAAGATCATGCCGTTGCACTCCAGCCTGGGCAACAAGAGCGAAACTCCGTCTCAAAAAAAAATAAAAAATAAAAATAAATAAATCCCTTATTACTTAAGCCACTAGGAGTAGCACCTATTCTGGTACTGCACCCTGTTGCAATTAACAGGAAAGAAAAAACTAAATATTTTTCTGGTACTCAACATTATACTGGAACTCAGTTATAAATTTCTATTGGATAATTCTGAAAAGAAGCTGAAAACTGAACACAGATATTTTGGGGCTTGTTTTGTTGTTTTTGGGTTTTTTGACTCCTCTAGCACCAAGTGATCAAAAAGTACTTATGACTGACAGATTGATAAAACCATATGATGGAAGTCACAAAAATGGCTGAGTATCTTCATAACCATTTGCAGAGAGAAGGAATGAATCTGTTGTAGGTTTTCTGGAAGACTCTGAGATGGAGATTTGGATGCAGAAGTTTAGTCGAATTACACACTCAGGAGCTAAACCTGCAAGAAAGTAAAAAAGCAGGATGGGGAGGGAGTGGCTGCCCTGACATGCAGTTGCAACAGAGGCCTGCCCCAATCTTACAAGAAAGGAGGGGTTTGGAAACTAAGATGACCCTTCAGAGCGGTCCTGCATGGAGGGAAAAGGGCCATGGCTATGTACCCCTTCACTGGCTAGCCACTGGATGAGAGTTGCCCTTGGAAAGGGTCTGCGACCCAGGATGAGATAGCTCCCTTCGTCCAAGGGCAAGACTTTGGAAGGGACCCAGATGTGGCTTGTCAGATGCCATTTGCTCTGGGCAGCTAGAGAACAAGTGCTTCAGTCCTACAGCAGGACTGGGGTACACCACGACATCTGCTGCTGAGCCCAGAGAAGCATTCCTCTTTATCATGTCTTACAGCTACCTAAATGCCTTGGAAAGACATTCACAGTCCTATAGGAAAACTGGAAAGGTGTGTTCTGAGTACGTAAATGACTTTCAGCATGATAGCAACAACAAAACCCCTCTTCCACTTAGCAATACTCCAGCTATGCATGATTTTCTGATAGAACGTAGTGAGTCTGGAGCCAGAGAGCATGAGTCCAGGCTTTGTCCCTATTTTCAATTTCCAGATCAACAGTGGGTGCAGTTTCTCCTTTTATATTTATTGGTCATTACCACTTGAGTGGTGGCTTTTTTTAATACTCCCTCTCCCCTACTTTCTGCTAAGTCAAGAATTAACCACAGGATTACCCAAGGGATTGCAGGGAAAATAGCTTTGTGAAATGGAAAGTTCATGGCACCAGGAGTTAGGAAAACTGGAGCCTGTTCTCAGTTCGGCTAATTCATTCATTCTTTCTCGTGCTCTCTCTCTCTCGTTCTCTTTCTCTCTCTCTCTCTCTTTCTTTCTTCATGTCATAGGAATAACCATGCCTGCCCTATCAGAATTATTGTGGAGATCAAAAACAGCAATGTTTGTGAAAACATTGTAGGAAGAGTTATAATACATCTATAAGCTATTATCATTATTAGTCACCTGCCCACTTTATAATTACGTAAATTATGCATTGTGAATCCATTCAAATCTCTATACAGATAATGGTTAAAAGTCCTGGTCCATAAAGAGAGGAGGATCCAATCCACCTGAATATTCAAACTCCATTCTATCAGCTGATTCAGACATTCAACAAATGCTCACCAACTACGGGCCAAGCACTAGACATGTGATGAACAAGCCTACAGGAGGCAGCATGGCTCGATGTGAATCATGTGGACTTTGAAGTAACAGAGTAGATTTCTATTTTAGCTTAGGTGGCTGTAACCTTCACTTCTCCGAGTCTCAGGGTTTCTTTGTCCACAAAAGGAGATGCTACTATGAGAAGCTGTTGTAAATAAGCGTTGGTCTAGCTACACACAAGATGCCACAGAAATCCCCAGTTGGGTTACCTACCCCAGCCTTAGGATATCAGAGAAAACCCTCTTGTGCCTTCAAACTGAGTCCCTTGTGTTCTCATCATTCAGCTCCCATTTATAAGTGAGAACATGCAGTGTTTAGTTTTCTGTTTCTGTGTTAGTTTGCTGAGGATGATGGCTTCCAGCTCCACCCAGGTCCCTGCAAAGGACATGATCTCACTCTTTTTATGGCTGTATAGTATTCCATGGTGTATATGTACCACATTTTCTTTACCCAGTTTTTCACTGATGGGCATTTGGGTTGATACCAAGTCTTTGAAGATAAGCACTTTAAAAGTAACACAGATTTGCTCACAAAAATGAGAACACTGGAAGAATGAAGACAAAAGCCAGGTTGAACGGATGATGGCATGAATAAAAGCTGAGACCAGAAAGACAGCATATACAAGACACTTCCAAGGGGCTCAACTGGGGAGAAGAAGACAGAGGTAGGGCTCTGAGGAGAAGTTGCCATGGAGTAGAGAGAGGGATGTCTTTAAGATAAGAGAGATTTGAACATTTTTAAATGCTGATGGAAATAAGTCATTTATGAAGGTGAGGTTGAC
Source organism: Symphalangus syndactylus (assembly GCF_028878055.3). Taxonomy (NCBI): domain Eukaryota; kingdom Metazoa; phylum Chordata; class Mammalia; order Primates; family Hylobatidae; genus Symphalangus; species Symphalangus syndactylus. The sequence continues at coordinate 129,356,686 of NC_072424.2, read as the reverse complement.
AACACTGGAAAGAGAGGAAAACAATTGATGGGGCTAAGTTGCTGAGGATGCAAGTGCCCAGGTAGGGAAAATAGCTGAGACAGGGAGAGGCAAGGAGGTAAGGGGGGGTGTGGACACATATAAGGCTGTATTAGGATGTGATATTGAAGGTGTTTCCTATAATGGCTTCTATTTACTGGGTGAAATAGGAGATGAGATTGTCTGCTGAGGGTGAAGAGGGAAGACACAGGATGCAAGCCTCAAAGGAAAAAAGAATATTTGCAAAAATCATTTTGGAAAATGACAGTGAGATGTAACAGGGAAAACAGTGCAGCTTTACCAGTTAGGACAGGAGGCTCAGATGAGATCAAAAACCATGAATTTGGGATGCCAATTAGCTGTGATTTCATGTGATTTTCTCCAGCTTCATTCAGTGGGGCAGGAAAAGCAGCAGAAACATTGATAGTTGGGAGTAATTCAAAGTCCAGGACAGAAGGGCAAGGGAACAAGGAGTTAAAGGTGTTAGGAAGAGAATGATTGAAGAAATGAACCTTAATATCTAGGCTGGCTCCAGAAGGAATGAGTATGGGCAAGACTGGGAGGGAGAAAATAGGAGGACCAGGGAAACGCAAAAGCTCAAAGGCTCAAAGCACAGCTATTTGGGAGTAAGAGATAAAGGTTTGGGATTATAAGAGGTTGTAGAGCTTTTTAGTTAAGATTTCACAGATGCATAAGTTCTAGGTGTTAGACAGTCCTGACAGGCCATGTGTCACAGAAGTGTATGTGTGTGTGTGTGTGTGTGTGTTTGTGTCTCACCAGCTGCCCTTCCTTTGGGGAACTTTCCCTCTGTCGTTACATGTGGTCCTGGTTGAACAAATAATCCTAGAGCGTCACCCGGCCCCAACCTCACTAACAGTGGTTGGCATGGGATGCAGGCTGGTGAGTGAGTTCATCCACCTGGCTACAGTAATTGGTTCAAGGATAGGTATATGACCTGGAAGAGATGATCAGGCTCTCTGCTAATATTTTTGGCATGGACACTTGGAGACAGGGGGTATCTCTTTTTCTCGACTCATGAGGGGCTTTTTTGGTTTTGTTTGTTTGTTTCATTCTGGTTTTTGCCCAGAATGGTCTTGAACTCTTGAGCTCAAGCAATCTGCCCTTCTCAGCCTTCCAAAGTGCTGAGATTACAGGCGTGAGCCACGTGCCTGACCACATGAGTTGTAAAAATCATGCAACTGCTTGTCATCATCTCTTCTGGTAGCATGGAGGAACCCATGTGCGGAAGGAAACAGTCAGACCAACATGCAAAGACAAGCAAAATCAAGTCGACATGAGGGATGGATAAAAGCAGAAAGAATCCAGACACCAATTCAGAACCCCTGGGTCTAACAAAGCTGAAGCTAGTCTACCCCTGAATCTTTCAAGCAAGCCCCCAAAATTCTCCTTTCAGCTTAAGGTAGTCTAAATTGGATTACTATAAGCTGCAATCTAGGATGTGAGTGGCTGAAACAAAAGGAGGTAAAAGTATGGGCACTGAGAAGGCCAAGCAACTAAAGATATAGGCCGGGTGCGGTGGCTCATGTCTGTAATCCCAGCACTTTGGGAGGCTGAGGCAGGCGGATCACGAGGTCAAGAGATCGAGACCATCCTGGCTAACATGGTGAAACTCCATCTCTACTAAAAATACAAAAATTAGCTGGGCATGGTGGCACATGCCTGTAGTCCCAGTTGCTTGGGAGACTGAGGCAGGAGAATCGCTTGAACCCAGGAGGCGGAGTGAGCCGAGATCGCACCACTGTACTCCAGCCTGGCAACAGAGCAAGACTCCATCTCAAAAAAAAAAAAAAAAAAAAACAAAGACAAAAAGATATGATGCCGCATGAGTTGGCTTTATGGGCATTAAAGCTACCCAAGATGAAAACAGCACCTGGTGGGGATAGCGAAGACACTATGAACCACTTGCAAAAGTCTTAAGCAGGGAGAATAGATAGGCTTTTAGTAGGTAACCCCAATGAGGTCTAGAAGAAAGTTATCCATCTATCAGCTAGCATGAGCCTCACATGAACCATGTTTTTATAGAAAGGCAGAGGAATACGGTATGGAAGCACATAGCGGAAAGAGAAGCATACAGACCCCACTTGCTAATGAGAAGCTAAGTGAAGTGTCCAATAATGTGGATAAAATCATTACTGCATCAACCGGGTGAGATTTTCCAAGCCAAAGGCTACATAACCATGAAATGCTTCCCCAGTGAAAATGAGACTCCAATTCTGAGTCGTAAGTATTATGACAATATCAGTAATGTAGATTTCTTTAATAGCTTCAGCCTGCCACCCCTGGACCTTGAGTCACTTGCTGTTCATCTGTAAAATAGACCGTAAGGTAAAACTAGAAATTTTAGATAGGTCAAACTTAAATTGTTTTCCCTAAATGAGATATTTTTATGCATCTATTTAGATGTCTCAGACAGTGACCAGAATAATAACCTCAGTGCAAAATCACTATCACTCAAGTGTATTTGACAGAAGAGCTAGTGTTAAATATTTTAAAGCCTTATGTAAAAATCATATCAACCTAGTACATTTTATTGGACAGCATAAACTATAAATGGATATTATAGAAGAACAAAATCTAACCTAAAAATTCAAAGCTGGCCTGCCAACTCTGGAATGATTGCCATAAAGGGAAATCCACCAACCAATTGGCATTTTAACAAAGAAGAAAATGGCTTTATTAAAAGTTTTCAATTTGTCCAAATGACAAACACTTAATGTGTATATGGACTGTATACATGTACAGAATTTATTGTTCCCATTTCATATGCCTTTTTTATTAGAAGTCCCTAAAGATCATATTCAAACATTTTTCATATTCCTGTGCATGTTAAACATCACTGAAGATCATTCTGTGTATGTTGAAGATCACTCGAGTCACACTGTGGAAATATTATATAAACATATATTTGAATAAATGGCATGTAATTTCATGTAATAAACAAAGTACAGTACTAACCTCTATGGATCATTTTTAGTCTCTTACATGAATCCTGATATAAAATTAATGATACTAAATCAAAAATGAAAAAAATATATTTCGTTTCTAAAATATTATTTAAAATATCTTTGAATAGTGTAGAAAATAAATTTCCCAAGAAACTAAATCAAGTTTATTAAAGATTATATTTGGAAAATGAAAACAAAGAGAATGTACAAAAACAATCTCCACTCTCATACACCCACATCCACCCATAACTGCATTTATGGGTGCATGATTCAGGGTGGGGCAGAGCCACTCAAGCTCTGAGAGCCGCCAGAGACCCAGTGAAGTCACTTCCTGCACTCAAGGTGATTTTGGATCCAAAACAGCAGACACTACTACATCTTTGGAGCATGTGAAAAGGGGTTGGTGGGGAAAACTGCAGGCCTCCCCTGGAGGAAATTCAAGACTGCCTGTCCTGCCTCTGGCCAGCCTAGTGATCGCAGCCAGGGCTGCGCAGGTGTGTTTACTCACATGCAAAATGCTACTTATACTGTCCTTGCACATGAAGGAGAAAGCCAGGCAGGGATGCCCGCTCCGCAAGCAAAGCCTGGTCACTCTCCCTCTGTGTGGTCTGTCATCCAAGCAACAGGTGTCAAATTCATTTGCTTTCCTTTAGGTTTTTCCTTTTCTTTCTTTCTTTTTTTTTTTTTGGAATCATCCATTCTACATTTATTGGTAGTTTTCCTAAAAGAAGATCTTCACTATTTTTTCCCATTTTATCACTTATTGTGCGTATCACTGTGGATTCTCAGATTTTTAGTTATTTAAATATAACAATCAGTGCATTTGTCAAGCTTAAAAAATTAAAAATATTTTAATATAATCTAGGACTTAGTCCACATTCAAATTTCTACAATTATTGCAAGAATATTTTATGCTTTTTTTCATTCAAACCAAGATCCAATCTAGTTTCGACCCTTGCAATTGTTTCATCTCTTTAATTTCTTTTAGTCTAGAAGAAGCCAATAATTTGCTTATTATGACTTTGACTTTTTGTTGTTGTTGTTTTTTGAGACAAGGTCTCTCTCTGTTGCCCAGGCTGGAGTGCAGTAGCACGATCTCAGCTCATTGCAACCTCTGCCTCCCAGGTTCAAGCAATTCTCATGTCTCAGCCTCTCCAGTAGCTGGGATTACAGGCACATGCCAACATACTGGGCTTACTTTTGTATTTTTTGTAGAGACGAGGTTTTGCCATGTTGGCCAGGCTGACTTTGACTTTTTGATGACTCACGAACAGCTGGTTGTGTATTTTTCATTTTCTCCTAATGTTCAGGTGCACCAGATCTATTTCTTTCCCTTTCCTTTAATTTCATGCTAGAGCTTCTTTTAAGGACAATAAAAAAATACATCTTATATGATAGAAATAAGATAAATTGTCCAAAAGAGTAACACATTTTTCTCAGTGAAGTTAAGAATATGATTCCCTGAAAAATTTGTAAAATAGAAATTTAAATGGAAAACAGAAAGTGACAGGATTTCATAAAAAGATCCTGATCTTAAAAAGGTACAATTGCTGTGGGTGTATTGGATATATTGGTGAATAAGACTGTATAGGATTTCTTCATCTTACAGGGTTGGGCTCCAAATAAAGCTTTCCATTTTAAAGGACTGAGACCAGCCCTGCTGAAACATTAACAATTACCACCAGATGCAATCTGGTAGCAACATTTAGAACAGGCAAGTTTCTTACAGGACCTGAGACCTATGTAAGTTTGATCCAAATGAATTAGGTATATTGTTTTTGCTTTTTTGAAGAAATCATATAGCTTACACTTGTAAATCTGTCATTTTTGAACATTAAATCTTTTTTTTTTTTTTTCTGAGACGTAGTCTCACTCTGTCGCCCAGGCTGGAGTGCAGTGGCACAATCGGCTCACTGCAGCCTCCGTCTCCTGGGTTCAAGTGCTTTTTCTGCTGAGTAGCTGGGATTCCAGACACGCACCACCACACCTGGCTGATTTTTGTATTTTTAGTAGAAACAGGGTCTCACCATGTTAGCCAGGCTGGTCTCAAACTCCTGACCTCAAATGATATGCCCACCTTGACCTCCCAAAGGGCTGGGATTACAGGCATGAATCACTACGCCCAGCCTGGACATTAACTCTTGATGGCAGGGGTATTGTCCTTCTTCTATGCAAACAATTCCCACCAGCATCACAGAGATTCAGGAGAAATTGAGCCTGTGTAGCAGGAGAAGAGGCATGGCCTTTGAGGCAGGGCCAATGAGTTGTCCATCCTGGTTCCACCACTACCCAACTGCAAGCTTGGATAGGTAAGTCCATGTCTGAGCCCCAGAAAGTTTGTAAAATAAAAATGTCACAGCTCCCATTACTGGGTATATACCCAAAGGACTATAAATCATGCTGCTATAAAGACACATGCACACGTATGTTTATTGCGGCACTATTCACAATAGCAAAGACTTGGAACCAACCCAAATGTCCAACAACGATAGACTGGATTAAGAAAATGTGGCACATATACACCATGGAATACTATGCAGCCGTAAAAAATGATGAGTTCATGTCGTTTGTAGGGACATGGATGAAACTGGAAACCATCATTCTCAGTAAACTATCACAAGGACAAAAAACCAAACACTGCATGTTCTCACTCATAGGTGGGAATTGAACAATGAGAACTCATGGACACAGGAAGGGGAACATCACACTCCGGGGACTGTTGTGGGGTGGGGGGAGGGGGGAGGGGGGAGGGACGGCATTAGGAGATATATCTAATGCTAAATGATGAGTTAATGGGTGCAGCAAACCAACATGGCACATGGATACATATGTAACAAACCTGCACAGTGTGCACATGTACCCTAAAACCTAAAAAAAAAAAAAAAAAAAGTCACAGCTTCTCCACATGGTTATTGTGAGAACTAAATTGGCTAGTGAAGACCCTGACTTAAAATAGATACCCCCCAATGTTAATCTCCCACTCCCATTTCCCAATCTAACTCATGCAATCTGGTGGAATTCTTCTGGATTCTAAAATGCTAGTAAATGAAATAATAAGCGTTTTTAATGCTGAACGTTTATCTAAGGCTGACACTTTTGAGATCGTTTTTGAAAGTGATGCATTCTCACTATATCATCAAAGCATAAAATATTCACTAACTGATCAAATCTCAAAGACATGAGGAATTTGTGAAATTGGGAATTGTGTCCCATGTCTTATGGCCACCTCTCTCAAGAGATACAGTGTTCAATGAAGAAGTTGTAAATTTCCTTGTGGGTGCCTCTCTTGCCTGGTAGTCACATCTGTGAGGCAGGCACAGGTAACAAAGTGATGCTGATGTGAATGGATCAGTCTTTCAAGACACTTGATGATTTCATAATCAGGAAGAGCAAGGCTGGTCACCTTCAAGCCTAGCATCTGGGACACCACCTCCCTGAAGTCTGCCAGCTGCAATATCAAACAGAAACTTATTAACCGGGAGAACAAAATCTATCAACTACGGCTGAGCCAAATGCAACAAACAAAAAACCTGTAGAAAACCCAGGTTTGCATGAGGTAGGGAAATTATCTACCCTCTTCCTAGTTCTCTCACTTATAAAATACTAGACTCCAGATAAGTCACAGCAACTGCCAACCTTCAGAGATTTCACAATCACTTTTCTGATGAGCCAATTGATGTGGTATTGGCTACTAAGTCAAGAATCCAAGTTAAGTAACCATGAATGAGACCCAGACCTCACTAAGCCTTCATTTTCTCATCTCCAGGTTGGGATACAACTACCTCGGAGGGCTGCTCTGAAATTCAGGTCACATGAAATGGTGACTGTGTGTGTGCTCTGCATACTAGGAAGAACTAAACAAATGTCGGTGGGGTTGTGTCAATGGATAGTAAACATGCTTTGGGATTTTAGCTGGCTGATAACCTCTTACACTGAAAAAAAAAAAAGGAACAAATAGCAAGAAAGTATAAGCTAATGAAAACAGGAGCACTTCTAAATTATTATCAAGTCATGTCACCCAGATTGCCATTTCACAAGCCATATTCCATGGGACTGCTCTGGGACTTCTATTTGTCCATTGAAGAAAGAAAAGTAGGGGCTGGGGACAATGGTTGAAATATGCCTCATACCTCTTCAAATTCTCATAGGCTTGTTTCTGTGGTTCTAGGTTAATGCAAAAGCAGATAAATCAGGGCATCTGGCCAACACCTCATTAAAGGCACCCTCCATTTTAGAAAAGGGATGATCCAAACTGAATATAGTTACATCCAAGAGAATGCCACCCAAACAGTCCCACCCCAGGCTCATTTGCTCTGCAACCTCCTTCCCTTGCAGAGTCCAATTTGGGAATGGTTTTAGCTGTTATAGTTTGAATTTTATGACCCCTCAAAATTTTTACGTTGAAATCTAATGAAAATGTGAAGATATCAGGAGGTGGGACCTTTGGTGGGTGATTAGATCATGAGGGTGGAGCACTCATGGATAAGATTAGTGCCTTTACAAAAGAAGCCCCGGAGAGCTGCCTTGCTCCTTCCACCATGTGAGGACACAGCAAGAAGGGGCTGACTCTGAACCAGGAAGCTGTGCTCACCAGACACCTTGATCTTGGACTTCTCAGCCTCCAGAACTGTGAGAAAGAGATTTCTGTTATTTATAAGCCACCCAGTAGATGGTACTTTGTTATAGCAGCCTGAAAGGACTAAGACACCAACCTAGTCTCCCTGATGAAAAAGTTTCTCTCAGACTTCTATCCTTTCCAATGTGGCCAAAGCTTTTCATTCCGAAGAAGTTGCCTTTCTGAGAACACTCATTGTGTCGTTTGGCTTTCCCCGTCTCTGCTTGACACATGAACCAAAACAGAGGCAGCCAAAGCGGGGAAAAAAAAAATCCTAGGATCAGAGTCCACTCTATGCCCTTTTGAGCTTCAAAAGGAGAAAGAGACAAAAGCCAAAAGCAATGGAGGTCAAGCTGCCCGGTACATGTTTCTTTATGCCTGACCTCCTGATGGACTCACTAGATAAAATGCTCCTTCTTGTAGCCAGCAAGCAAATGAGTACTTTTTTATGGCCTACATCTGTGCCTGGTCGGCCATCAAGTCTGGGTGCCACTGTTTGAGATTTGGGGCTGTTTCCTGCAACTGATCTCTGCTACAGATAAGGCTTCCCTCCTGAGGCCAAAGCCCTGGTTAACGTTAAGAGCTCTATGATGATGCAAACTTCAGGGGCAATCACCTAACATAACAAAAACCTCCCCAGAACCAGAACCTGTTTTTTCACCAAAACCCTTCCGCTGCTTGAATGTCTTTTCCTTTCCTACAATTTGTGCCATGGAAATGTGAATAATTTTTCTTAGTGGGGTAAATCATATGGTTACTTGAATGCCAAAAAGATGCTGGAGGGGCAGGTGGATATGTTGAAAAGATATAGAAAGCTTTGTAAATTGCTTTTGAATAAATATGTGACTAGTTCTCGCTTCGGGAGCACATGTGTTAACATTGGAACGATACAGAGAAGATTAGCACGGCCCTCGTGAAATGACATACAAATTCATGAAACAGTCCATACTTTTTAAAAAAGAAATGCATGAATAATTATTAATATCAAGCTCTTGAATTGTCCTGTCATTTCCTAAACAAGGTTTCATCACCAGATTTAGACCCACCTGCTTTTCTCTCTTCTCTGCTTCTTCCAGAGATTTTTTTAGTGTCCTCATTTCACTGGTTACCACTTCTATCATGTTTCTGGCCCTTTCTTTATTCTCCTTAGCCTTCTGTTCTGTGGTATCCAGTTCTGACTTGACAGACATGAGCTTTTTCTCAGCTTTCTCCTTCATCTTCTCCAGCTGGTCTCTGGATTTGTTTAGATCTTCAATGGCTTTGGTCTGTTCCAAAGTTTTAATCTAGGAAGTCAAGAGAATGCTGATAACTCCTTTTGTATTTATTTAGGAAAACTGTATAAACATGACACATCAGAAGTCAATGGAATTCGCTTCATACCTTTTTTATGAATAAAGAATGGAGTTCATCCCAAACAGAGATTTTGCTAAGCATATGCGCTGGACAAACAAGTCTTAAGACAGTTACAGCTAAAAACAACACATTAGAGGACCCTTATTTGAAAAATCAATGAGATAAAACTGTAGACAGCACAATTCTGGGGTCAGATTTTAAAATTAAGCCTGCTGGTATGTGCACACACACTCTACGAGCTCCATAAGCAAAAGCAGCTTCAACTTTCTGCCCCGACCAATGTGACATTGCCGGTATATAAACATCAGGAAGAGCAAAATGTCCCCTCTTCTAATGCTGTATCCCATGAGAGCCCCACCTCAAATCCACCTCAGCAAGTTTTCACAACTGCTGTGAGGAAAATATAGATGGGCAGTTTTTCAGAAGCGTCTTCTAACTTGACCAGTGAGTCTGGCAGGTGAACAGCTGCAACTATGGGGAGGAGTGGTGTCTTCCTCTGAGAAGCTGTCCCAAGATCTTAAAGCCAAAACACACAGTATGCTGAAGGGTGAGGCACATTCTCTGTATTAGCCTATTACTTAAGATTAGGCCAGAGTTACTTACAAAAAGAATTTAAGGCCAGGTGTGGTGGCTCATGCCTATTATCCCAGCACTTTGGGAGGCCGAGGTGGCTGGATCACTTGAGGTCAAGAGTTCGAGATCAGCCTGGCCAACATGGTGAAACACCATCTCTACTAAAAAAAAAAATATATATACAAAAATGAGCCAGGCATGGTGGCAGGCACCTGTAATCCCAGCTACTCGGAAGGCTGAGGCAGGAGAATCACTTGAACCCAGGAGGCAGAGGCTGCAGTAAGTCAAGATTGCGCCATTGCACTCCAGCCTGGGCAACAGAGCAAGACTCGGTCTCAAGAAAAAAATAAAATAAAATAAATGAAATTCTGACACATACTACAACTACAACATGGATGAGCCTTGAAAACATGCTAAGTGAAATAAGCCAGACACAAAAGGACTAATATTGTATAATTCCACTTATATGAAGTACATAGAATAGGCTAATTCATAGAAATTGTATGTAAGAAGTCACCAGGGGCTGGGGAAGAGGAGAAATGCGAGCTATTGTCTGATTGGCACGAAGTTTCAGTTTGAGATGATAGAAAAATTCTAGAAGTGGATAGTGATAATGATTGCACAACACTGTGAATGTACTTAACACCACTGAATTGTACACTTAATAATGGTTAAAATGATATATATTATGTTATTTTTATTTTACCACAATAAAAAAAGAATTTGAAGCAACTTCACACAGACACAAATTGTTTTGACTGATCATTAAAAATAATATAAATGAGCTACCATTTAGTATCCACTAGGATGGCTAAAATGAAAAAGACAGACAATCACAAGTGTTAGCAAGGATGTGAGGAAGCTAGAACTCTCATACACTACTGGTAGGTATGTAAAATGGTGTGGCTACTGTGGAAAATAGTTTGTCAGTTTTTAAAATATTAAATATAGAATTACCAAATGACCCAGCAATTCCATTCCTAGGCATATGGGCAAGAGAACTGAAGACTTATGCCCACACAGAAACTGTACACAAATGTTCATAGAAGTATTATTCATAATCACCAAAAAGTAGAAACAACCCAAATGCCATCAGCTGGCAGATGGAAAAACAAAATGTGGTATAGCCATACAATGGAATATCATTCAGCAGTAAAAAAGAATAGAGTACTGTGACATGCTACCACATGGGTAAACCTTGAAAACGTCATGCTAAGGGAAAGAAGCCAATTGCAAAAAAACACATATTCTATTATCCCATTTATATGAAAGATCCAGAAAAGGCCAGGGGCTAGTAGGAGGGCAGAATGGGGAGCAACCACTTATGGGTACAGGGTTTCTCTTGGATGGAATGAAAATGTTTTGAAATATGATAGTGGTGCCATTTGCTATATATGTGCATATACTAAAAATCACTAAATTGTACACCTTTTTTGAGACAAGGTCTTGCCCTGTCACCCAGGCTGGAGTGCAGTGGCACAATCTCAGCTCACTGCAACCTCTGCTTTCCAGTTTCGAGCAATTCTTGTGCCTCAGCTTCCCCAGTAGCTGGGATCACAGGTGTGAGCCACCATGCCCAGCTAATTTTTGTATTTTTAGTAGAGATATGGTTTTGCCAGGCTGGTCTCGGACCCCTGGCCTCAAGTGATCCTCTTGCCTCAGCCTCCCAAACTGTTGGGAATACAGTGTACCTGGCCTAAATTGTACACTTTTAAAAAGTGAATTTTATGGTATATCAGCTGTATCTTGATAAAGCTCTTATTTGAAAGTACATTTACAAGGAAGCTCTTTAAAAGGATCAAAATAAATTAACCTGAAATAAATAAATAAACATATCAATAAGGAATGAATAGACAAAGAGCAAACAAAGACCAGTACAGCTCTGAATTTAGTTCTGTGCTTTCTGACAGTTGAGGTAAACTGTTCAGGTATATTCTCAAAGAAAAAGCATTATTTTGTGTTTTTGTTTTGTGGTTAAATCATTAAAAAAAAAAAGTAAGAAAGTAACAGAATAAAAGGTACCAAATAATAAGTATTTGCTGTTTTCTTCCTTCCCTCCCATCCCTTCTTTCCTAAGAAGAAAAGATGTTTTCTTGATGCGTCTACTTTTATCTAATTGCTTCTAGGGTAGAATTTGGGTAAAGGGGGAGATTGTCAGGAAGGAAGCAAGCCAGGGAGGCTAAATTGACCTACATGGTAAAGAGCTGAGAGAGAAGTAGGGAGAAAAATGAAGTCTATGCTAACTAGGCTGCAGGAAAGCCTTCCTGAAGAAACCTAGAATCATGCAAGAGGGAACTGGGAGAAGGCATTGGTGTTGTGCAGCAATGTAATGAGAGAGAAAGGGGAATGGGAATGTTGCTGCCCTGATGAATGAATCTCTTTTGTATTTTTTTACTGATGATAATAAAACTAACAACTGTCATTTAGTTGCTCAACTCCTGATTATGTATTGCTGAAGGGCTTTGAGATGACTATGACTTATGGTGATGACATGTGGAGACTACTGTCAGAGATTGAAATCTCTCCCTAGGGTTGGGCATAGAGCGCATCTTCACTGTGGCTGAGCATCTGAATCACGGCACAAGTGAGCCTATTCTACACTCTGAAGGCTCTCACTATCCCACTAGAAAGTCTGAGGAATGGGAGCAACTGTTCTAAGATTAGGACATGATCTAGAGGAGATGTGACTGCTTGGGATATAGGTGTCCAGATGGAAAAAATCAGATTTATTTATACCATTTTGTGTGACATCACTAAATTGAGGAACCCAGAGTCAAATAACTGCTGAACTCACAAACTAGAAACCAGTTTTGGCCAGGCGCGGTGGCTCACACCTGTAATCCCAGCACTTTGGGAGACCAAGGTGGGTGGATCACGAAGTCAGGAGTTCGAGACCAGCCTGGCCAAGATAGTGAAACCCCGTCTCTATTAAAAATGCAAAAATTAGTTGGGCGTGGTGGCGGGGGCCTGTACTCCCAGCTACTCAGGAGGCTGAGGCAGGAGAATCGCTTGAACCCAGGGGGCAGAAGTTGCAGTGAGCAGAGACCACACCATTCACTCCAGCCTGGGTGACAGAGTGAGACTCCATCTCAAAAAAACAAAAACAAAAAGTTTTTACCTACTATAACCCATAGAACTTCTTAAGGCACAAAACTTCTTTTGCTACAGTCTGAACGTTTGTGTCCTCCTAAATTCATATGTTGAAATTCTAACTTCCACAGTGATGATATTAAGAAGTGGGACCTCTGGAAGGTGATTAGGTTATGAAGGCAGAGCCATCATGAATGGGATTAGTGCTTTTATAGAAGAGGCCCCAGAGAGCTGCCTCACCCCTTCTACCATGTGAAGACACAGCAAGAAGGCATCATCTATGAACAAGGAAGCATGCTCTCACCAGATATCAAATCTGCTGGCACCTTGATTTTTAACTTCTCAGCCTCTAGAACTGTAAGAAATTTCTGTTGTTTGTAAGCCACCCCGTTTATGGTATTTTGTTATAGAAGCCTTAATAGACTAAGATAACTTTCTTTCTTTTTTTTTTTCAGACAGGGTTTCGCTCTTGTCACCCAGACTGGAGTGCAGTGGCACAATCTCGGCTCACTGCAACCTCTGCCTCTCGGGTTCAAGCGATTCTTCTGCCTCAGCCTCCAGAGTAGCTGGACTACAGGAGCGCACCACCACTCCTGGCTAATTTTTATATTTTTAGCAGAGACGGGTTTCACCATGTTGGCCAAGATGTCCTTGATCTTCTGACCTTGTGATCCGCCCGCCTCAACCTCCCAAAGTGCTGAGAGACTAAGACACCTTTCAAGACAGAGAGGAGGCCGATGTCATTCTTAGACAGGTTTGTATCTATTGACCTGGCTCCATCCAAAGGAGATGAAATCCCTTGGAAATTGACAGCTTCTATGAAACTTACAATCAAGAAGGCATAAGAACAACTGCTGCAGCTTCAGAACTATGCAGAAAATAAAATGTCAACAGCTGGGAGAAAAAATTCTAAGTGAGCAACAGAGCCAGTGAAAGATATCACCAGTAGAGCAGGCACCTGAGACAGGGAAATGGCACCCACTAAGTGCAGGTCTACAGGGGCCAAACTTGCAGACCATTTATGGATCCCAAGTTACCAAAACCCTTATTTGATTATGAACTGCATAGTAGATACCAATACATCAGAGCATTGTCTCAATGTTAATACCTATGTGTGCTGATTGTATTGTGGTCGTGTAAGAGAATGCCCTTGTTCTTAAGTGATATGTGGGAAAATATTTGGGGGGTGAAGTGTCATGATGTTTGCTACTTACTCTCACATGCTTTGGCAAAAATAAAACATCTATCTCTTCTCTCTCCAGGCAAAATATAGTAATCAGTAAAATATTAACAATCTATGTGAAGGGTAAAAGAGTATCCATTATACTATTCCTGCCATTTTCCACAGCTTAGAAATTTTTCAAAACAATTAAATATTTTCAAAAAAGAAGTTGGGAAAGGGGAAGTATTGATCATGGATCCTACTAGTAGAATTTTTTGAATATATATGTATACATATTTATAAGTTACATAAGCATATTGCTCAAAATAATATATTCTGTAGACCATTAAACATTTTATAAAATGAGGACATTACACTGATTAAGTAAATATCAGTTTTTAAAACAAAGTGATCTCCCTTTAAAACAAAGAGATTCCTTTCACATACAAACTATCTCACTGCTACAAAGAAAATATGTGGCAAATGGTAAATTGCTGGGATTGGTATGTTGAATTTTAAACCTTGTATTTATAAAAGAACAGATACATTCAGCCTGTCTGTTCAGATTGGGAAAACATTTACAGTGGACTATCTACCAAAGGTGATGGAACACAGCTTGGAGGTCTAGAAGCTCATGAATCAAGTCCTAATGAGAAGAATTTGTTGCCAAGAATCTCTAAAAAATATGAGACTTTATCAGAATCCTCAGGGCTGCCTGAATCTTTGTTCCCAGGAAGCAAGAACAAGTAATGGAGCTCTGAGCCAAGCCACCAGGGCAGAACAGGGAGCCAACAGTGGTGAAGAAAGCCTCAAACCCAGCAACAGATTCCTGAGAGTGGAGTGGGACTAAGTCGGTTTCTTAATCTTCCTAAGGGAACTCCTCAGACCCAGCTCAAAGTTCAGCGAGACTGTGCCCCTAATTTTCGTCCAGTGGGACAGAACTGGTCATAAACAAGATTGATGTGCCGCTCAGACTCTAGCAAGGGCAGAGAAGCTTCCAAGTGTGCTTTGCTGTCATAAACACTGTATCTACTGTCTGCTTCCTTAAAGAAAAGAATTTTAAAATCTGGTGAACAATTCTCTCATGTTATAAGGGCCAAAAGCCCAGAAAAAGGAAGATGATCAAATTTAAATTTTGGTGTGTTGGCTCCCTGAGAGGATCTAAATTCTCCAGCTGGAAGGTTTCAGGAAGCTGCATTGAAAACACCACCCAGCAGGAGCCAGGAAGTGAGCTCAGGCTCTCTGAATGGGATAGGACAGCAAAGTGGGAGATTGTTTTGATGGCTCAAATAGATGTTGTGTCCCTCTTTGAAAAGGACACAAAAACTTAACTAAGTAGAAAACATCATCAAGATGGCTAACTAAAGGCAACCAACACTCATCTCTACCACAAAGAAGGACCAAAACAACAAATAACCACACATCAAACAGTGTCTAGGGAGGAACACTGGAATTCAGCAAGGAAGTGACAAAGACCTTCTGAGATGCAAAAACTCAGGAGGGCAGCATAGAAAGGAAAGCAAAGCAGTCAGCCAGGATCAGCTTGGAGCAAAGAGAGACTTCCCATCGAAGGAAAAAGGTAAGTGGGAGATCCCTAGCAGTCCACAGTCATATCATGGACACCTATAAACTTAGCTACAGGAGACCACAGCCCTTACAGGACACAAGCCCAGTATAGTGAGCTGCCTGGAGTCCATGTGACCTCATTATTCCAGAGAGGAAATTTATGCTGAGGCAAACTCACTTCCTGAGACAGAACGTGCATGCTCCCCAGAGGCTGATAGCCACCTACTCATGGCCTTCTGCCATGACCACTGGCAGTCTGACCCCACTTCCAGTGGTGGGACCACCTCATCTCTGCATGTGTCACCAGAGGCCCAAGGACCAGCCTGCCATGCATCTCCATCTCCAGCAAAGCCACACCACAGCCTCCGCAAAACACCACACCCTAGGCCACTGAAGTACTCACAGATACCACTAACATTGATTACAGCTAAAGAAATCATACAGAGACTACACAACTGTACCCTCCCAGAACCAAAGCCAAAACACCCTACCCAATCAACAATCTAAGCCATATCTATAGGAAAAAGTCTTTCCCTACAAAAGCGGCTTCATAAAATTGGAAGAACTGTTTGTTTCAACAGATGTACAGGTACAAACATAGGGACACAATACACATGGAAAAAGCAAGTACACCTCCACAGGAACACAATAAAACTTCAATAACAAATCCCAAAGAAAAGGACCTCTATGAAATGCTTGACAAAGAATTCAAATCATGATAAGGAAACCCAATGAAATAAAAGAGATAATTCAATGAAATAAGAAAAAATCATGATCTGAATAAGAAAGTCAGCAAAGAAATAAATATAAGAAAAAGAACCAAGGTTAAGTCTTGGAACTGAAGAATTCAATTAATAAAATTAAAAACATTATTGAGAGCTTCAATAATAGACTAGATCATGCAGAAGAAATAATTTCTAAACCTGAAAACAGGTCTCTTGAAATAACCCAGTCCAAAAAAGAAAAAATAATGAAGAAAGTCTATGTGGCATAGGGACACCATTAAGTGAACAAATATTTGCATTATTGGAAGTTACAGAAGGAAAAGGGACGGAAAACACATTAAAATCCTATTTAATGAAATACTGGTTGAAAATGTCACAAGTCTTGTGAAAGATATGGACAGACAGAGACAGGAAGCTCAAAGATCCCCAAATAGTTTCAACCCAAAAAACCTCTCTCAAGTACATTATAGTCTAAACGTCAAAAGTCAAAGACAAAAAGAGAATTCTAAAAACAGCAAAAGAAAAGCATAAAGTCACATATGAGTGAACTTCCATCAGATTAACAGTGGATTTCTCAAGAGAAACCTTACAGGTTAGGAGAGAATGGGATTCAAAGTGCTAAAAGGAAAAAAAAATTCCTATCAACAATACACAGCGAACAAAGTTATTCTTTTTCCCAGACAAGCAAAAACTGAGGGAACTCATCACCCTTAGACAAGTGCAAGAAGAAATGTTTAAGAGTCCTACATCTAGAAGCAAAAAGATATTTACCAGAATGAAAACACATGAAAGTTAAAACTCACTATTAAAGCAGATACACAAATGGGAAAGAGAAAGGAGTCAAATGTTATCACTATAAAAATCACCAAACTGCAAACTGTGAAGATAAACAATAAGAGAGGAAAAAAGGAACAAATGATATATTAAAAACCAGAAAATAATTACCAAAATGAAAGGAGTAAGTCCTCACTTATGAATAACAACCTTGAATGTAAATAGTTTAAATTCCTCAATTAAAAAATATAGACTGAAAATACATTTCTCTCCAAGGTCAACCCCTGTAGACCCACACTTAGTAGGGGGCATTTTTCTATCTCAAGTGCCTGCTCTACTGACGCCACCGCAAACAAACAGCAAAATGGCAATAACAAGTTCTTACTTATCAGTAATAACATTGAATGTAAATGGTCTAAGCTCTCCAATTAGTGGCTAAATGGATTTTTTTTAAAAACTCAACTATATGCTGCCTATAAGAAATTAACTTCACCTGTAAAGACACATGGACTGAATGTGAAGACATGGAAAAAGATAATTTAAGCAAACAAAAGCCAAAATCAAGCAGAACTAGCTATACTTATAGAAAACAAGCTAGACATTAAGTAAGAAAAAGGTGATTATAAAATGATAAAAAGAACAATTCAATAAGAGGATATAACAATTGTAAATATATATGTAACCAAACACACCCAGATACATGAAGCAAATATTGTTAGAGATAACAAGAGAGATAAATTCCATTATAATAATAGCTGAGGACTTCAACACCTCACACTCAGTATTGCACAGATCCTGTAGACAGAAAATCAACAAAGAAGTCTCGGACATAAACTATTACTATGGAACAATTTGACCTAATAAACATTTACAGAATATTTCATTCAACTACTGCAGAATACATGCTCTTCTCATCAGCACATGGAATATTCTCCACGATAAACCATACATTAGACCACAAAACAAGTCTCAACAAATTTTTTAAAATAGAAATCATACCAAGTATCTTTTTAGACCACAGTGGACTAAAATTAGAAATCAATCACATGAGAAACTTTGGAAATTCTAAAAATACATGGAAATTAAACAACATGCACCTGAATGACAAATGGAGTCAAGGAAGAAATTAAGAAGAAAATCCAAAAAATTCTTGAAACAAATGAAAATGGAGGCACAAACATATTAAAACCCATGAAATACAGCAAAAGCAGTACTAAGAGAACAGTTTATAGCAATAATGCTTACATCAAAAAGATAAAAAGATTTTTGGTTTCAAAATGGTGCCATAGGCCAGGTGCAGTGGCTCACACCTGTAATCCCAACACTTTGGGCGGCACAGGTGGGTGGATCACCTGAGGTCAGGAGTTCGATACCATGCTGGCCAAAATGCTGAAACTCCGTCTCTACTAAAAATACAAAAGTTAGCCAGGCGTGATGGCATGTACCTGTAATCCCAGCTACTTGGGAGGCTGAGGCAGGAGAATTGCTTGAACCCAGGAGGCGGAGCTTGTAGTGAGCCGAGATCATGCCATTGCACTCCAGCCTGGGCAACAGAGCAAGACTCTGTCTCAAAAAAAGAAAAAAAATGGTGGCATAGAAGCAAGCTGGTGGCACTGTTCCCCCGGAACCCCAAGATATACAAAAACAAAAACAAATATACAGCACCAAGATTATCACCAGCAATACCCCAGAACTCAAGTATAAAGATGAGACAGTTCCTGGAGCCAGAGAGAAGTGAAAAAACTCTAAGCAGAGAGTAAGAAAATCAGACTTCCATAGGCACAATGCCCCTCCCCACAACATTCCCAGCACCACAAGTGCAGAAAATCTCCCCAGACTCATGGTTTCTACAATCGAAAAAGTAAGATCAAGGTGAACAACCAGCTTCCCCAACATCTTAAGTTCCCTGCTAAGAGGCCAGTTCCTGCCTCAACCCACAGAAAGCATCTACTTTGAGTGACTGAAGGGAAAAATATATCTGAGGACAGCCAGAGACAAACAGGGGAGACAGCTCTTTAACTTGACCGAAGGAAATGCCAAATCAGAATGGCATCTGTTCAGCAGAACCACACTGTAGGAGGTATGTTCCATGTATCTCCTGGGCATGCACCTTAGCTAGCCTCCCACACTGCCAGAATATCCCCTTTGGGACATTTCCCATTTG
Organism: Symphalangus syndactylus; assembly: GCF_028878055.3. Classification (NCBI taxonomy): domain Eukaryota; kingdom Metazoa; phylum Chordata; class Mammalia; order Primates; family Hylobatidae; genus Symphalangus; species Symphalangus syndactylus. The sequence goes on along the minus strand of NC_072424.2, from coordinate 129,337,680 downwards.
GGATAGGCAATGCTCCAATCATTTACTACAGCTGAGGCAAACACAGGCTTGAGGCATCCTCAATCTATGTATCAATACTATTCTACCATAATAAAGCATGAAATCCTGTCATTCACAGCAACATGGATGAGTCTTGAGGACGTTATGTAAAGTGAAATAAGCCAGGCACAGAAAGATAAATATCACATATTCTCACTCATATGTAAAAGCTAAAAAAGTTGAGTGCATAGATGTAGAGAGTAGAATTGTGGTTATTAGAGGCTGGGAAAGGTGGGGGCAGGGCATAGGAAAAGGTTGGTTAATGGATACAGAATTACAGCTGGATAGAAGGAATAAGTTTTAGCGTTCTAAAGCACTATAGGGTGATTCTAGTTAACAACAATTTATTGTACATTTTCAAATAGCTAGAAGAGAAGATTTTGAACGTTTCCAACAAAAATAAATGATAAAATATTTGAGGCGATGGATATACTAATTACCTTGATTTGTTCATTATCCATTGTATACATGCATCAAAATATCACTCTGTATCCCAAAAATATGTACAGTTGTTATGAGCCAACTAAAAATGAGAGAAAAAGGTGTAACTAAGCAGGAATGTAGCAGAAATCAAAGATGGATGTTCAGCTTTGCAGTCTGGGCTCACTTCCCCTCCTTCCCTACCATAGGAACATGTGTCAAAATCAGGGTAATTAGCATTATCCATCGCCTCAAACATTTACCATTTCTTTGTGTTGGAAACATTCAAAATCCTCTCTTCTAGCTATTTGAAGATATACAATAAAGTATTGTTAACTATAGTCACCCTACAGTGTTACAGAATACTAAAACCTATTCCTCCTATCCAGCTGTAATATTGTAGCCATTAACCAACACACCTTTCTCAGCTCCTAATAAGGACACACCCCTCCACTCCTTCACCATCTGACCCCCAGGAGCATGCCTCTTGCTGGAGATCTGCTTGCTGTATACGTTCAGAAGTGGGAAAAGCTCAAAGCAGTCCCAGAAATCTGGTGGATCTACATCATTGGAGCTAAGTATGAGATGGGAGCTCAGGGGAAAAAAATTAAGAAAGGCTATACTCATTGGGTTGGAGAAAGTTCTGGAGTGGGGAAGGAATGTGGGGAGAGGCTGTCTCGTGTGGGAGATATAAAGAGTTACAAAGTGGGAGAGAACTTCACAGGTGGCTGAAGAATGTTAATCCCTTTTGGTGTTTCCTTGAAAGAGTGCAATGAAGATAATGAGCTTTCCACTAGTTTTTGGTTGTCTGACTGCTGATCTTCGGCCATAGCTCCCTACTAAGGTTGGGCCACATGATATCGGCTGATAGCTGATGGCTCTCCACCAAATAGCTATTCTTACTTTATTTCTTACTGTACAGAATAAAGACCCATTTCTCAGACCGACTTCACTTAAATGAGGTCCAGGGACTAAGTTACTAAGTTCTGGCCAACGGAGACATAAGAAGTGTTGTATCATTCCTGGAAAGCAGCACACAGGGTGTCCTTCCACTGTCCCTCCTTCCTGATGACTAGAGTGAAGCTGGAGCCCCAGCAGCTAGCTTGGCCTAGAAGATGGCATTGAGGACTAAAGCTATTGCTAGGATACTGAAGCAGAAGGTTGAAAACTGAGGTCGCCAGGTGCTTCTTTCCAGTGAGAAGGGAATAAATGCCTCTCCTCTCTAAGCCACTGATATTATGGGGTGTTTCAGTATATTGAGCTGAAACTAATGATAACTGATGCAGGCTATAAAGCACCTAGCATGATATAAATTACACAAAGCACTTTCTTCATCCTCTGCCATTCTGCCACGTGATTTCAGTACTTGGCATTTGCATTTGTGTATAAGGCTATGTTTGTGCCAATTAGTAGTTATCCTGGGCTAATAAGGAAATGGTAAAGGCAGAGTTAATACATAAATAATGTGTTCATGCAAAGTGAAGCCCAAACTATGTCATGGCATAGGTACAAATAAAGTATCTGCAGTATTAAAACACATGGTACAATAACTCCTATACCCTTAGGGAAAATAAACTTTAAACATGCCAAACTCAAAAGATAATAAACATTAAACAAGCCAAACTCAAAAGAACTTGCATCATGAGCAGTTGGTACCACACATTCTTATTAATGGATGTATTAGTCCATTAATGGATAGTATATAGTCCATGCTATAAAGAAATACCCAGCTGGGCACGTTGTCTCACGCCTGTAATCCCAGCACTTTAGGAGGCCGAGGAGGGTGGATCACCTGAGGTCAGGAGTTCACGACCAGCCTGGCCAACATGGTGAAACCCCATCTTTACTAAAAATACAAAAAATTAGCCAGGCATGGTGGTGCATGCCTGTAATCCCAGCTACTCAGGAGGCTGAAACAGGAGAATCGCTTGAACCCGGGAGGTGGAGGTTGCAGTGAGCTGAGATTGTGCCATTGCACTCCAGCCTAGGCAACAAGAGCGAAACTCCATCTCAAAAAAAAAAAAAGAAAGAAAGAAAGAAATATCCGAGACTGGGTAATTTATAACAGAAATAAATTTAATTGACTCACAGTTCTGCATCGCTGGGGAAAGCTCAGGAAACTTACAATCATGGCAGAAGGGGAAGCAGGCATGTCTTACATGGTAGCAGGCAAGAGTGAGAGCATGTGAAGAAGGAACTGTCAAACACTTATAAAACAATCAGATCTCATGAGAACTCATTATCATGAGAACAGCATGGGGAAAACCGCTCCCATGATCCAATCACCTCCCTCCCTCAACACATGGGGATTACAATTCAAGATGACATTTGGGTAGGGACACAGAGCCAAACCATATCAATGGTGATTTTAGTAAAATAATCTATCACATTGAATTAATATCCCTAATTTTTTAAATTCTATTTTATCCTTTGTTTTAATTTCTAAACTGATATGGATTTCATAACATTAAGAAATATAAGATTAAGAAATTTCTATGTAGTTTTAAGTTTGTACATTGTAAATATAATGAAATTATTTTAACTCAATACAGGTAGGGGAATTCGTGAAAAACATTTTTCTTGCAAAAAGGATTTCTATTATACTTATGTTTGCCTGCCAAATTAAAATGTAATAGTATCTGGAAAGGTCTACTTTTTCTCAGTCTAGAATTCAGGAGTAAATTTACAGCATGGGTCCTAAAACAGAAGATTTGTATAACCTAGGCATCGAGGTCTCCAATCATGGTTTTGAAACAGACATAGAAATGAGTACAAAAGCTTTCACCCAAATGTTCATAGCAGCCTTGTTCAGAATAGCCAAAAGTGGAAACAATCTAAATGCTCATCAAATGCTGAATGGACAAGCAAAATGTGGTATATCCATACAATGAAATATTCCTCATCCATAAAAAGGAATTATGATGGTTAATTTTATGTATCAGTTTGGCTGGGCAATCATGCCCAGATATTTGGTCAAATATTTAAATGGGTAGACTTTGCATAAAGCAGAGTGCCCTCCATAATATGAGTAAGCTTCATCCAATCAGTTGAAGGCATAAGCAGCACAAGACAATGAGCTTCCCTGAACACAAGGAAAATCTGCCAGCCTTCATATTTTTACCACAACATCAGCTCTACCTGGGTCTCCAGTCTGTCAGCCCATCCTGCTAGTCTCCATAATTGTGTGAGCCAATTCTTTAAAATAAATCTTTCTATATAGATAGATAGATGATTGATAGATCGATGTAGATATTTATATTAGATATTTATATCTATATAATCTGTCTGTATACACACACACACACACACACACACACACACACCTCCTATTGCTTCTGTTTTTCTGGAGAACACTGACCAATACAGGAATGAAGTACTGATCCATGGTACAACATGGGATGAACCTTGAAAATACTAAGTATACTCATACTAAGTAAAAGAAGTGATATGGTTTGGCTGTGTCACCACCCAAATGCCATCTTGAATTGTAGCTCCCATAATTCCCATATGTTGTGGGAGGGGCCCAGTTGGAGATAACTGAATCATGGGGGTGGTGTCCCCCCACTTTTCTCATGATAGTGAATAAGTTTTACGAGATCTGATGGCTGTCATTCTCTCTTGCCACTGCCATGTAAGAAGTGCCTTTAACCTTCTGCCATGATTATGAGGCCTTCCCAGCCATGTGTAACTGTAAGTCCATTAAACCTCTTTCTTTTGGAAATTGCCCAGTCTCAGGTATGTCTTTATCAGCGGCAGGAAAACAGACTAATACAAAAAGCCAGAGACAAAGGCCACATATTATATGATTCCATTTATATACAATTTACAGAATGGACAAATTTATAAAGACAGAAAGATTACTGGTTACCAGAAGTTGAAGAAAGGGTAAATGAAGAATGACTGTGGATGGGTGTGGGATTTTGGGGGAGGATGTGGGAGGAGTGATGCAAAGTCCTGGAATTAGATAGTGGTGATGTTTGTACAACCTTGTCAATATACTAAAAGCCATTCAATTGTACACTTTAAAAAATAAACTTTATGGCATGTAAATATTTCTCATTTTTAAAAAAACCATAGAAATGTAATTCAAATTATTATTTTATATTGTCCCTCTAAGAGTGGTAAAATTGTTAATTTAAAAAGTGTAGTGGTTTGAGTAGTGCCTTCCCAAAAGCTGTGTCCACCCAGAACCTCGGAATGTGACCTTATTTAGATAAGGGCCTTTGCAGGTAATGATTAAGATAAGAGTCTCATAAGGAGATCATTTTGAATTAGGATGGGCCCTAATGCCAACAATGGATGTCCTTATAAGAGACAGAAGAGACACACAGGGGGAGGTCACGTGAAGGGGAGGCAGAGATCGGAATTATGCAGCTATAAACCAAGGACTGTTAGCAGGATTGAGTATTAAGCCACTCAGCTTGTGGTAATTGGGTAGCCCTAAGAAATTAATACAGCAAAGCTATTTTTGCTAATGTCCAGAAATATTACTTTATGAATAGTGAAATTAATACAGGGACAAGCTTAGGCAATGTACAATGGTGGATAGCTGATATCAGTAATCTGTCTTGGAAATTGATTTCAGAAGTCTGATATTTTGGATTTGTATCAAATACAAAATAAAAATATATTCTGTATTTGCTATCTCATAAATGCATGAAGTTGACATTTATTGTGTTAACAAGTTAGAGAGATCTCTGTTCTCCACTGGAAGGAAGACTTAACATTCCTTTGAAATGTGTAGGGGCCTGAGTAATTCTTGAGTCAGTCAAACCAAGTCTCTCCTATACCTTTCCTATATCTTATCTGTAAAAGTATGTGGATCTGTCTATGCAAAATAAAGCAACCAAGTAAATACGCAAGCCAACTTTATTTACTTTCCTAACCCTAACTCTCTTCTTTTCATCCAAGTATCCCAGAAGGGTATTGCACTCTTTGTTTTCATTTCTCTTTCATCCCTGAAATTTGGCTTATTCTCAAAACCCTCACCCTCTACCACCATGATCTGTACATGCTTGACTCACAGATTTTCCAAAGCCAAGTATAGCGGATACTCCTTCAGTCATTATCTCACCGCTGTACTTGGTACAGTTGACCACAGCCTCATTCTGCTCTATCCCTATCTCTCTCTCTGTTTCTTCTCAGTCTCTTTCCTGACAATTTTATCCTCCAATGGCTCCCCAGGACCCAGAGGATAAGTCCAAACATCTTAGCGTGACACATAAGGCTCCATGTGATCCAGCCCCTGTCCACTGCTCAGCTTCTTCCACTCCCTAACTCCCAGACATTGTCAAGCTGTCATCAGCAGCCAACCAGACCTCCTATTCACCTATTATTGCATTGACTGTCACTCATCCTCATCCTCTGCTCCAACCAACTGTTGTTTGATCAGAAGCAATGTTGTACCACATACCATGACAGCACTAGGAGGTGATCTATGTTTATAAAGTCTTGGCAAAGACAGGAGACTGTTTGATTTTTCAGTCTGAGTTCATGAAACACTGTACAGCTCTGAGTTTTGCCATATCCGTGCCTACATGCAACCGCCTCCCTATGGGTAAGAGAAATTCTTCAAAAGTGTTAGATCAGGTCTGCAAATTCTCCTTATTGTTCTCTAAAGCCCCAAATTTTGTTTCCTTTTCAAAGCTGTGCATCACACATTGGCTATAATGGTGAGGTTCCTTTTCCTATTTTGTTCAATGACATTCTCGCACTATTAGCTGTCTTACCACTGGTTTCCATTTCTTTAACTTTTCTTTTCTAGCTTCTTTGGAAATGTCCAAAGGCCCTTTATTCTCTCTAACAAAGTAGTACTCCTGTATCTTTATAAGCAAGGATGTCAGAGGGGATGAGTGCCTCTGGCCTAGGGATGAACACCCGCACATCCTACAATCAGGAGCAGCTGGTGCAATGTCCCAGCCACATTAACTTTAGGATAATATTCATGGTCCTTTGGATACAGGAAACAAACTCCCCACTACCATCACCCCAAATGGTTAGAGCAGATGGTATTTGCAGCTAACTGCATTTCTTTGGGTTTAAAATTTATTTTTGTTCATGCAATGCCATCTTTAGGGGATTCTTCTCTCCCCTCCTTCTTTCTGAGATGATAACTGGGTGGAGGAAAGTCCTTGTGATTTTAGAAGAAGTGATTCTGGCCCTCATGCTGCCCCTGAATCTCTCCTATATCTATTATTTGACTCGTGAAATTTGTCAGGGTCTCTCACCAGAGTCAAGGCCACATCATTGGTCTCAGCTAATTCAAGGCTTGGCTGTAGCTGCTATTGGGCCACAGCCTAGGTGATTACCCCAGGGCCTCTGATGGCGGGTCACTTTGTCCCTCAGTTGAAAGGAACACCCCCATCTGCTCCTGTAATAAGCTCTCCAGCTTACGTTTCAGCTGTCATCCATATCCCTCACTAGTGAAAATGGAACTCCAGGCTCCAGGGAATTGGGGTGCAATCTAGGACCCCAAGATTCATCACCTTTTGCAGCCCCTTCCAGCCAGGGTTAGAGCAGCTGATGCTATTCCACCCTACCCCAAATCCCTGCTAAAGGTCATCTCAAGTTGTAAAGGGACTGTTGAGGGGACTTACCTCTGATATTTCCTCCCCACCCATGGCACCACCTCAGTTGCTTTCCCTTGCTTCCCCCCTTCCTTGTATTCAGATATGTGCCCTTCTCTGGGGGGTGCCCATTCTCCCCTTCTCCAAGGAAGTACACTTCAACTTGGCAGTCTAGCCCCAATGGCAGAAGGGCTTCAGCAGGGAAAAGAAAACTACTCAGAAGGGAGACTACAGTGGAAAATATTTTCTAAAACATGGTCCCCACTATGCATGTTCAAGGGCTGGCTTAATTCCAGATTCTTTTTCCCTGCTTGTCTGTTTCCAGATTCAGAAACCTTCCAAAAAGCAGTTTCAGAGCATTGTCTGCAAAGAGCCAGGATGTTACTGTCCACTGTGCTTGCAATTTGCACACATGCTGAGGATGATGTATGCATATTAAGTTACATATTATTGCCAGTGGCACACATGCATGACACGTAAATCTTTTGATTAAATTCTTCTAAGTTTCCATTTCTTTTTGCTCTGCCTTCGTTAGAAGTTGAACACCTTGAATATAGGAACTGTCTCCCCAGTTCTGGTGACCTTCTCCACTGGACTTGGTAATGATGTGTCCCACAGAGCACAACATAAATACTCTTGCCTGCCTGACTCTTTTCAGCAAACAGTTGTGCCTATTTTCCCATTTCTTCCTAAGCAAATTCCAATGTGATTAATCCCTCTATCATCACTAATAGCAGTCACCAACACTTTGGAGAAATGTATTTCTTTTCTGGACTTAAAACATCACCACTTTTTGGCCAGGTGCAGTGGCTCATACTTGTAATCCCAGCACTTCAGGAGGCTGAGGCAGGCGGATAACTTGAGGTCAGAAGTTGGGGACCAGTCTGGCCAACATGGTGAAACCCCATCTCTACTAAAAATATAAAATAATTAGCCTGATGTGGTAGCGCACACCTGTAATCCCAACTACTTGAGAGGCTGAAACAGGGGAATCACTTGAACCCAGGCAGAATTTGCAGTGAGTGAGTCGAGATCATGCCACTGCACTCTAGCCTGGACAACAGAGTGAGACTCATTCTCGAAAAAATTTTTTATAAGGCCAGGCGCAGTGGCTCACGCCTGTAATCCCAACACTTTGGGAGGCCAAGGCGGGCAGATCACCTGAGATCAGGAGTTCGAGACCAACCTGACCAACATGAAGAAACCCGATCTCTACTAAAAATCAAAATTAGCCGGGAGTGGTGGCGCATGCCTTAATCCTGGCTACTCCGGAGGGTGAGGCAGGAGAATTGCTTGAACACAGGAAGAGGAGGTTGTAGTAAGCCAAGATCACGCCATTGCACTCTAACCCTGGGCAACAAGAGCGAAACTCCTCCTGAAAAAAATTTTAAAAAAGAAAACATCACCACTTTTTGACTGACTTTTCACCTAGCAATGATGGCTTCACTTCAGATATTGAAGAGACAGTAAATGGATGTGTACTCTGATTTGTGTCATTTTTGCATTTTTCCCATAACTCTAGAAAATCAGAGGAAGCTTTCATCTTTCTTCTTCTGGCGTGTCCCGATTAAGCTGTCATTCTTTTGCATAAAACATTGACAGTAACCAGCAAAAAGCAATAACAAAATGGAGCCAAGCACTTGCCTTCAGTTCATTGGTGTCAGCCAGTTTGGCTTTGAGCTCGGTGTGCAAGTCTCGACACGTGTTCAGCTCTTTCTGCAGCCTCTCCACCTTCTTCTGCAAGTTCCTAATGGTAAGATGCGCGTTGTCCCTCTCAACCACCAAGGCCGTGCGTGCCTGCTTCTCCTCCTCCAGCTGGGCTATTTTCTGCCGGAGGAGGCTCATGTGTAGTTCTTTGCTCTCCAGTCTCTCTTTCTGTGTTTTTAGCTGGTTTGATGCAAACAGGGATTTTTTTTTAATAACTGAACAATAGTAAATATAAGTGAGTTACCCAGATAATGTTGATCTCTATCTACACCTCAATAAGAGTAATTTGTAAACCATCAAAAAATTCATGGGATTCCTTTTCTTGATTGCATTTTTTTTTTAAAGTTTATTTTTAACATTTTATTTTTTTTTTATTTTTTTTTTTAGCCTATCAATACTTAAAAGATTTAATGTAGTATTATGATCAGGGAACCAAATTATTTCATCACCTCCCCTCATTCTTCTTCTCCCTCCTTTCAGACCATTTTTTCTCCTAGCTTCTCCTTTTCCCTTGTACCCTCTTGAAAAATTTTTTTTTTAATTTTTTTTGCACACAAAAACAATAAACATTTTCTAAAAATACATACAAACAAAAAGATGCGTATCAAACATATTAGGAAGGTTGCACATGGGAAGTCGGGGAATAGAAATGGGGGGTGGGAGTTAAAATAAATGAGAGAGGGACTTTATATGGATCAGTGATAATAACTCAATCCTCTATTTGACAAAGAAGAGGGAGAAGGAAGAGGAAGAAAAAGAAAGTGGGATAAAGGATCAGAAAGGGAGGAAAATAGAAAAAATTAGAGTATGACTCCAGGGTAGACCTGTTTTGTTGTCACTGAGTTGGTTGGTTGGTTTGTCTGTTGTATTTTTCATGTTTCGCCAAGTTGGCCAGACTGGTCTCGAACTCCTAGCCCGAAGTGATCAACCCGCCTCACCCCCAAGAGTGCCGGGACCACAGGCGTAAGCCACCACGTCCAGCCCCCACATTGCTTCTGGCCTCCGTGGTAGACCTCCCAGATGGAGCGGCCGGGCAGAGGCACTCCTCACTTCTTCCCAGACACGGGGCGGCCAGGCAGAGGCGCTCCTCACTTCCCAGACGGGGCGGCCAGGCAGAGATGCTCCTCACTTCTTCCCAGACGATAGGTGGCCGGGCAGAGGCGCTCCTCACTTCCCAGACGATGGGTGGCCGGGCAGAGGCGCTCCTCACTTCCCAGACGGGGCGGCCGGGCAGAGGCGCTCCTCACTTCCCAGATGGGGCGGCCAGGCTGAGACGCTCCTCACTTCCCAGACGGGGCGGCCGGGCAGAGGCGCTCCTCACTTCCCAGACGACGGGCGGCCGGGCAGAGGCGCTCCTCACTTCCCAGGCGATGGGTGGCCGGGCAGAGGCGCTCCTCACCTCCCAGACGATGGGTGGCTGGGCAGAGGTGCTCCTCACTTCCCAGAAGGGGTGGCCAGGCAGAGGCGCTCCTCACTTCCCAGACGGGGCGGCCGGGCAGAGGCGCTCCTCACTTCCCAGGCGATGGGTGGCCGGGCAGAGGCGCTCCTCACTTCCCAGACGGGGCGACCGGGCAGAGGCGCTCCTCACTTCCCAGACGACGGGCGGCCGGGCAGAGGCGCTCCTCACTTCCCAGACGATGGGTGGCCGGGCAGAGGCGCTCCTCACTTCCCAGATGGGGTGGCCGGGCAGAGGCGCTCCTCACTTCCCAGACGATGGGTGGCCGGGCAGAGGCGCTCCTCACTTCCCAGACGGGGCGGCCGGGCAGAGGCGCTCCTCACTTCCCAGACGGGGCGGCCGGGCAGAGGCGCTCCTCACCTCCCAGACGATGGGTGGCCGGGCAGAGGCGCTCCTCACCTCCCAGACGATGGGTGGCCGGGCAGAGGCGCTCCTCACCTCCCAGACGATGGGTGGCCGGGCAGAGGCGCTCCTCACCTCCCAGACGATGGGTGGCCGGGCAGAGGCGCTCCTCACCTCCCAGACGATGGGTGGCCGGGCAGAAGCGCTCCTCACCTCCCAGACGGGCGGCCGGGCAGAGACGCTCCCCACCTCCCAGACGGGGCGGCGGCCGGGCAGGGGCTGCAATCCCAGCACCCTGGTAGGCCAAGGCAGGCGGCTGGGAGGCGGAGGCTGCCGCGAGGCCAGACCACGCCACCGCACTCCAGCCCGGGCAACACCGAGCACCGGGTGAGCGAGACTCCGTCTGCAGTCCCAGTACCTCGGGAGGCTGAGGCGGGCAGAGCACTCGGCGTCAGGAGCTGGCGACCAGCGTGGCCAACATGGCGAACGCGTGCCTGCAGCCAAAGGAGAAAAAGCAGGCAGCGGTGGCGCACGCCGGCAGTCCGGCGCAGGCAGCAGCGAGCCAAGTAGATTGCAGCGTGGGCCACAGAGGGAAAGGAAAGAGAGAGAGAGAGAGGGAGGGAGGGAGGGAGGGAAGGAAGGAAGGAAGGAAAGAAAGAAAGAAAGCGATTGCATTTTTTATTCATACCCTTTCCAAGAATTAATTGCGTACCTAAAATCTGAGACAAAAGAGCTCCAGAAAATGTGTGGAGGAGTCAGCTTTCCACATCTGATGCCCTCTGACATTATGTGCATCATCATAAAAATGTAAAATTACTTTTAAAAAACTCCTCAGATTAGTTTATCAAGAGCAGAATATAAGAAGACAGAGAGACAAAATCCTGTCCAACATCTAATGGCCACAATATCTGCACTGGCATTTTCTGAAATAAGATACAATGCAAGTGAGTACTGTAAACCTAGACTGGCTCATTTCAATCCCTTAGAACTGGAATAGGTGGCCCCCAACATGAGAGTGGATATATATCAACTTTTTTTTTTTGAGACAGGGTCTCATTCTATTGTGCAGGCTGGGGTGTAATGGCATGATCACAGCTCACTGCAGCCTCTCCCTCTCAGGCTCAAGCAATCCTTCCACCTCTCAGCCTCCCAAGTAGCTGGGACTACAGGTGCATGCCACCACACCCAGTTGATTTTTGTATTTTTTTGTAAAGACAGGGTTTCACCGTGTTGCCTAGTCTGGCCTTGAACTCCTGGGTTCAAGAGGTCCACCTGCGTCAGCCTCCAAAAGTGCTGGGATTACAGGTGTAAGCCACCACACCTGGCTGAGAGTTGATATATTTTTAAAGTAAGATATACCAAGGAGATTTTTAAGTAAGCTTTGCTTTAAATTTTTGCTTATACATATAAAATCTTAGAAATAAAAGGGACTGTAAGAAGGTTTCTTGGTCTTTGTTATATGCCTGGCCTATAAGGTCCACAAACTAAGCAGAGGATAGGTCCTCAAACATCATTTATCATTGGTAACCAAACTTAAAAAAGGAAATTAGAGTGATATTTAAGTAAATGACTATGGACTCTAGAGGGGGAAGAATCTTCCTGGGCTCCACATGTCACAATTAGTAGATGGAATATTAAGTACAGAAACCTCTGTCATCTGCTATAAACATCAGAATCAGAATCATATATTATCAAGTGTTCAAGCTGAAGACTATCAAAGTTCCCCTAATTATCTACTCTGCACTTGTAAAGTGGTAACAGGTGGAAAGACTTATTGAAACGCTGCTTTGAGTATCCTGCCTAACAGTGACGGCTGTGTCCATACCCAGATCATTTTTGAACAAGGCCTTTTTAATATTTCTCTAATCAAATTCCCTTTCTTAAGCTTCTTCATGTCAAATTCCACTCCAGGCCAGGCATGGTGGCTCATGCCTGTAATTCCAGCACTTCGGGAGGCCAAGGAAGGCGGATGACCTGAGGTCAGGAGTTTGAGACTAGCCTGGCCAACATGATGAAACCCAGTCTCTACTAAAAATACAAAAATTAGCCAGGCATGGTTGCAGGTGCCTGTAATCCCAGATACTCAGGAGGCTGAGGCAGGAGAATCACCTGAACCCGGGAGGCAGTAGTTGCAGTGAGCCGAGATCGCGCCATTGCACTCCAGCATGGGCGACAAGAGCGAAACTCTGTCTCAAAAAAAAAAGAAAAGAAAAAAAAATTCCACTCCATTGCAATTTTACACTGGTAAATTCTATAAACTGGTAAGTTTAATAATTATATAATTATTAAGAAGTAACAATTATATAATTGAGAAAAAGTATCAGTTATCTGAGTAGAACTTTGGAAAGAATGGTAGCTGAATTTTTATGCCTCTAATGGTAATAGGGTTTGTATGCTATCTTTTATAAAATATTTCTCAAGATATGGTAGTGGAGAAGAAGCCAAACATGAATACAGCATCTTTTGTGAGCCAAGGGTTTGAAAATATTATTTATTAAAAACTAACAACTCCTTGGGGTATATAGCATCCCCATCTTAAATATGAGGAAACAGAGACAGAGAGGTATGTAATTTGTTCAGGGTCACACAGCTTGATGGAACCAAGTTGGGAGCCCAGATGTGACTCATTATACAGCATCTACACTGGAATTGTATCATAGCATTTTTCTCCTAAGAACTATTATAAGAATACATCTGTGTTTTCCTATTTTTTTCCCCAATACCAATAATTACGTAACTAATAATTATATTTTATCCCTTTCATCCATTCATTCATTGATTTAGTCTAAACTGTTTCTAACTCTTCCTTTGAGTGAAGAAAAGTAAGCCCTTCTCTCTCTACTAGAATTTCTAGTGCAGCTGAGCTTATAAATGCAGAGGCTGCTAAATGTCCCCCCAGTTCTCCTCTTCTCCCAAAGTAATAGAAACTGTGAATTTTTTTCTAGCTAGGTAAATGGCAACCCAGAGTAAAGGCTACATTTGCAAGCCTCCCTTGCAGCTAGGTTTGACCACCAAAACATATTCTGGCCATGGGATATAAACAAAAGTTCATGTGGCAAATTCTGAGTGCCTTTTTCAAAAGATGCCTCTGCTTGTTCTTTTGCAGCCCTATTCCTCACTCCTTTCTTCTCTTCTATCTTGAACACAGATATAATGGTTCTGGGCACCATCTGGAACCATGAGAATAAGGATCACCCTAGGGATGGGAAGTGAATCAGCTGAAATGAGCCTGGTTCCTTGAAGACTTTACAGAGGAGAGTTGCCACACCAGCCCCAAACTTCCTGTCTCCAGGAATTTGTGTGAGAAAAAAACAAACAAATAAACAACAACAACAAAAAACTTCTACTTGCTTAAGTCACTGTCTTTGTGGGTACCCATTACACACCGTGAAACACGACCTTAGGTGACAGATACACTTACCAACTCTTCAGACTTGAAATTGAGCCTCCAATACTAAATACATATTTTTATAAGATGCTTCCTAGCTACACTGGTAAATATGGTGGCAGTACATTATTTTTCAATGTTTCAGTTTTTCAGAAATTTCTTCTCTCAATACTAGCAAGTTTCAATATCCCCTACCTTTCTCTGCAAATTGTGGGCAATGGTCTTGTTCTCAATGACTGCATTGCTCTCAAGACGAACCAGCTGCTCTGTTCGAGCTAAAACCACGTCCAGCCGCATGTCAAAGCCAAGTTCGGCAGCCATCTGGTCCAACTTCATTTTCTGAGAAAGCTGATCCAGAAATTTAAGATACTAAACCCAAGAACAGAAACGAAAATGGGACATGAAAGTCAAAGTTAATGGGTGATCTCACAGAATCTCTTCCTCTTTCTCCCAAGCTTACAGGTCATTCTCCTTTGCAGAGAGCATGGAGCAGAGCATGGACTCTGACCCACATGTGGTAATAAATTCCTGAACCACCCTGCCAGTTCCCTGCCTACCCCTTGTCTGAATGCTCTTGACTCTCCTAGCCCTTGATGTCGATGTTCAATCGAATATTATATACTTTTCTTTTTTTTTTTTTGAGACAGAGTCTCGCTCTGTCGCCCAGGCTCGAGTGCAGTGGCACAATCTCGGCTCACTGCAAGCTCCGCCTCCCAGGTTCACGCCATTCTCCTGCCTCAGCCTCTCCGAGCAGCTGTGACTACAGGCGCCCGCCACCACGCCCAGCTAATTTTTTTTGTATTTTTAGTAGAGAGACGGGGTTTCACCATGGTCTCGATCTCCTGACCTCATGATCCGCCCGCCTCAGCCTCCCAAAGTGCTGGGATTACAAGCGTGAGACACCGCACCCGGCTATATACTTTTCTTAACTCTGCCAAACAACACATTTGGCAATGTTTGATGACATCTTCATCTCTCTGCTTTGACAACCTGCTGATGCAACCACGCCCCTCTCAGGCTAATGTAGCCCCTGGGATCCACCCATTGATATGGTTTGGCTGTGTCGCCACTCATATCTCATCCTGAATTGTAGCTCCCATAATTCCCACATGTTGTGGGAGGGACCTAGTGGAAGATAATTGAATCATGGGGGCAGTTTTCCACATACTGTTCTCATGGTAGTGAATAAGTCTCACGACATCCGATGGTTTTATAAGGGGAAAACCCCTTTTGCTTGGCTCTCGTTCTCTCTCTTTGCCTGCCACCATGTAAGACATCCCTTACTCTTCCACCATGATTGTGAGGCCTCCCAAGCCACGTGGAACTGTGAGTCCATTAAACCTCTTTTTCTTTATAAATTACCCAGCCTCAGGTATGTCTTATTTATTTATTTATTTATTTATTTATTTATTTATTTATTTTGAGACAGAGTCTTCCTGTGTCACGCAGGCTGGAGTACAGTGGCTTGATCTCGGCTCACTGCAGCCTCTGCCTCCCAGGTTCCAGCAATTCTCCTGCCTCAGCCTCCCAGGTAGCTGGGATTACAGGCACGCACCACCATGCCTGGCTAATTTTTTTGTATTTTTAGTAGAGATGGGGTTTCACCATATTGGCCAGGCTGGTCTCAAACTCCTGACCTCAGGTGATCCACCCGTCTTGGCCTCCCAAAGTGCTAGGATTACAGGCGTCAGCCACCATGCCCACCCTATGTCTTTATCAGCAGTGTGAAAATGGACTAACACACCCACCCATGCACCTTCCTTGGGAATTTTTCCCACCTAACTGGGCCCTGGCCTCAAAGGTGGTCACTGGCAACTTAGCCAGTTGCCACTTTACTCTTCTTAGGCTCCACAGAGCACTCCAAACTCAAAGCTCACCATACAAACAAAATTTTGAACAACATTTCGGGGTCTTTTCTATTAATTAAGATGTTTTAGAAAATGTCTTTAAAATTGTTTAATGCAGGGCCAGGTGCAGTGGCTCACGCCTGTAATCCCAGCACTTTGGGAGGCCAAGGAGGGCAGATCACGAGGTCAGGAGATCGAGACCATCCTGGCTAACACAGTGAAACCCCGTCTCTACTAAAAATACAAAAAAATTAGCTGGGTGTGGTGGCGGACGCCTGTAGTCCCAGCTACTCGGGAGGCTGAGGCGGGAGAACGTTATGAACCCAGGAGGCAGAGCTTACAGTGAGCCGAGATTGCGCCACTGCACTCCAGCCTGAGCGACAGAGCAAGATTCCATCTCAAAAAAAAAAAAAAAAAAATTGTTTAATGCATCCAAGTTAAATGAACACCTCCTCCCTAAAGCAGAGCTGTATGAAGGAAGTCAAGGTTCATATTTTAGCAGTCTACGGTTAGAAAGCTATTTAAAGGTTTTCCTCTACTTGATTTCTGTGGTTTATCTGGCAAGTCCACACATAGGACAATGCTTACTAAGTGCTTGCTGGATGAATAAATCAATCAATGAGCTTTCTATATCATCATTTTATGATTTGGGTTTTATCTTTGATATTTTCTTCTGATTGCAATAATTTATCCATCTGGCATTTTCAGGCAATTAAATGTTTAAATAGGTACAATTTCCTGCCAACTGAAGCACACCAGCTTAAAGCCCAGAACTAGCTATGTTTTAATTATCAGGATGAAATTATTTATAAGTGTATATTTTCCAATTTTGGCAAATAGCAGACATATGAATACAATTTTATCTCTTCTTTATAAGTCACAGTCATTGCAAATATCACTTATTGCACTATGCTACCATAGTGCAATACCATAAACTGCTTTTGTCTCTACATCCTCAGGTTATTACTTTTTAATGCTGTATCAGCTATCTGGAATTTTTCATTTTTAACCTGTGTCTATGAAAGTGACCTAACTGCTATTGCTTGTATTTTACATAAAACAGAAAAGTACCTTTTACATGACAGTATGAAACCCTCTTTCTTTCTATTTCTACATATGACCCATCCATTTAGTAGGCCAGGACTACAACAGGCAAAAAGAGATTAAGACAAGACCAAGCCAAGACCCCATAGAGAAAGTTTCTATCTCAAGGATTTTGTCTATATTTCAAAAGATTAAGGTTACTAGAAACTTTTAACTTCATAGAAATGAAGGATTACTGTATATATTGTTCATTTGAATCACAGTTCAGCATAAATAAGAAACTGTGCATTCTACTGTCTGAGTCTGCCTAGATTACCTGCATTTAGCATTTAAACTCTATGCAACTTTGCTTTTCAATTTACATGGTACTATCCATCCTTACCAGAACGTGCATTTCATATGCAATTAGTGACGGAAAATTCACCATGGACAGAATTAGCTTACATAATTTGCTTTCATAACTGAGAGTTATTTGGACATAATCCCAATTAAAATTAATGATTCATTTACAGTAAGGGAAGGGAAGAAATAAAAATCCACCTGAAATTCTTGCCTTTAATATATTTCTTCCATAATTCAAATAATATTTATTGACTCTCTAGGCCCTGGAGAAACACAGGAAAAAATAATTTTTTCTGGCCTCAAGAAGCTTGGTATATTTGGAGAAGAAAAAACTTAAAAACAATCCAATAATGGTAAAAAGGACCATGAGAGAGGCAGATGCATGTTGCTTGGAGGGCATAAGGAAAGCTAGGTAAGTCTCTTAGGGAAGACTGCCAGAGGAAGTGGTATTTGAGATGAATCTCGAAGAGATTGCTGTTGCCAGGTGAAGGAGGTGAGGAGAACATTCTCTCGCTGAAGATGGCTATGGGGAATGTGGGAGGCAGCTGGAGGACGCCAGAGGAGTGCTGCTACGATCTGCATGGATGTCTTTAGGCCCCGTAATCACCGCAGACCCCACCAGGGTCCTGCCGCTCCCAGAAGGCTTCTGAGTTTGCCCCTGCTGGCAGGAAAAATTGCAGGGGAGAGGGAAGATGGAGAGGCCACCCGGCCAGCTCACAGAATGTGAGGCCATGGAAAAAGAAGGAATCTGTACCTGATCCTGGGGGCCCCAGAGAACCACTGACCAGTTTGAAGATAAAGAAAGATAAGATTAGGCATACCTTTCATTAAGACCTCCCTGGCAGCAATGAAGAGAGTAAATCTGAGGCATAAAGAACAATGCAGGGAGCTCAGTTAGTAGGTTGTTGCCCTAGTCCGTGTTAATGAGCACAATTCTCAGAGCCAAAGCACAGCTGCTGGATATAGAGATGGGGGAGGCACTGGAGATCTAGTAAGGAGACAGGATTTACAGTGCTTAGGAATTGATTAAAAAGAGGGAAGTGTTGAAGATGGCGTGGGCAAATGGAGGCAGATTACCACCATGACTGAAGCAGGAGAGGGACAAATTTGAACAGATGTCATTTCAGTTTTGAATGTATTTTGGTGTTCACGGACCATGCAGGTGTAGCTGTCCAGCAGGCATTAGTGGCTTCCAATTTACATTACCATACTCAGGTGCAATATTTCATTTTGTTTGGTTGTGATTGTTTTATTGTGTTCGTTTGTTTGTTTTGAGAGGGAGTCTCTGTCACCCAGGCTGGAGTACAATGGCGCAATCTTGGCTCACTGCCACCTCTGCCTCTCAAATTCAAGCGATTCTCCCGCCTCAGCTTCCTGGGTAGCTGAGATTACAGGCACACACCACCACACCTGGCTAATTTTTTGTATTTTTAGTAGAGATGGAGTTTCACCATGTTGGCCAGGCTATTCTTGAACTTCTGACCTCAAGTGATCCACCCGCCTCAGCCTCCTAAAGTGCTGAGATTATAGGCATGAGCCATCATGTCCGGCCTGTTTTTGTTGTTGTTGTTTTTGAGACACAGTCTCACTCTGTCACCTAGGCTGAAGCGGTGTGATCTCAGCTCACTGCAACCTCCACCTCCCAGGCTCAAGCTATCCTCCCATCTCAGCCTCCCAGGTAGCTGGGACCACAAGTGCGTGCTACCATGCCCAGCTAATTTTTGTTTTTTTTTGTAGAGATGGGGTTTCGCCATGTTGCCCAGGCTGGTCTTGAACTCCAGAGATCAAGTGATCCACCTGCCTTAACATCCCAAAGTGCTGGGATTATAGGTGTGAACCAACAAACCCAGCCAATATTTCTTTACAAAATCAAATTTTCCACCATCACACCTTTACAGATATCTAATAGAAAAAGCTCCCTTCACTCTCCCAGACTTCTCAAATCTATCCCCTATTTCCATTCACAAAACCACTACATGGGTCAGATCTTTATTATCTTCTGAACTGGACTAGTTTGAACTGGACTATCTAACTGGACCAGTCAGGGAGCCACTGACTGGGCTCCCTACCTTCCCTCAGCTGTGTCCAACCCTTGGAATGCAAGGACTTTTTTGCTTATCTGTGGTGGCAGATATGTCAAAAATTATGCATGGTTGTTTTTTGTTTGTTTTGTGTGTGTGTGTGTGTGTGTGTGTGTTTGTTGTTTGTTTGTTTGTTTGTTTTAGCTTATCAGCTATCACTACTGTTAGTGTATTTTACGTGTGGCCCAAGACAATTCTTCTTCCAATGTGGCCCAGGAAAGCCAAAAGGTTGGACACCCCTGCTACCCTCTAAGCCAGTCTGACTTGAGGGAAATCTTTCTTTTACTCAGAAACCTTCTCCGGCTTCCCATTACCTATGCAGTGAAGCCTGAGTCATTAGACTGACCTATCCCGATGATTCCTACACCTGCCTCCAGTGCCATCTCACACCTTTGGTTTCACCAAGTATCATGTCCCAGGCTCCCTGCACCTCATTCATTTCCCGAGCCATCTTTTCACACCTCCATTTCTTCTTTGTTCCTGCTGTTCTTTCTGCTTCAAATTTCTTCCCACCTCTTATGCCTGACAAATTCCTACTCATTCTTTAATGCTCCCCTCTTCTGTGAAGATGGCTCACTTACCGCACAGAAAAATTCATTGCTTCTTTTTCCAGGTTTCTGTCCAATTTTATACCTGTCTCCATCATGGCACTAATTGTACTATTTGCACTAGTTGCACTATTGCACTATTGTACTATTGCCCTAAGTGCACTAATTGCACTATTGTACTATTATGCCCCGATCTCCCTGTCTCATCTGCTAGACTATCTTTGCATATCCAACCTCAATGCAGGCATGATGATTCCTCAATGTTTTAAGTACAGAAGAATGAAAAGGAATATGTTACTTGAGTGTAGATGTTTCAACTTCAGAGTATTTTTCATGCCAAATTCTGCATTGAGGCTGTTGAGCCTGTGTGCCTCCCTTTCCCTTCCCACGCTCCCTCCTACGGACTCTTTCAGTCCACACTTTTCCTCCCCATCCTGTCCAGCAAAACCTCTCTTTGATCTTGTTTTTCACAGCCACTGCCTCATGCCTCTCTTCTCTTTGGTCACCAGACTTCACACTGGTCTACTAGGAGGTTGCTCCCCTTCCTCTCAAGTCTCCCCTCAGCACAAAGCAAACTGGCTTCTGCTCTCCACCACTCCACCAAAACTGCCTCTCAAAGATCACTGACAATCTCCCCCAGTTTGAATCCTCAGTGCAGGCCCCTTCTCTTCCCGTTTAACTCTCCTCTCCCACTGGGTGATCAGCGCCATTGTTTCTGAGACTCTGCATGCCACAATCTCAGCTCCACTGGGACATCACACTATCTTTCTAAAATACTGCAATGTGGCCGGGCGCGGTGGCTCACACCTGTAATCCCAGCACTTTGGGAGGCCGAGGCGGGCAGATCACGAGATCAGGAGATCGAGACCATCCTGGCTAACACGGTGAAACCCCATCTCTACTAAAAATACAAGAAATTAGCCAGGCGTGGTGGTGGGCGCCTGTAATCCCAGCTACTCGGGAGGCTGAGGCAGGAGAATGGTGTGAACCCAGGAGGTGGAGGTTGCAGTGAGCCGAGATCACGCCACTGCACTCCAGCCTGGGTGACACAGCAAGACTCCATCTCAAAAAAATAAAAATAATAAAAATAAACATAAAATGAAATAAAATACTGCAATGCTCACACTTACCACACTTCATATTCTACAGAGTAAAGAACACTCCATCTTCATAGTCTAAGCCATTCCAGTCTTTTCTCTTGCCACAGACCCACCAAGAATAAATAACATGTTCCAGCCATGTAGGATTCACCATTTTGCACTCTCTTAATATACCATGCGCTTGCCAGATTTCATGCCTTTGTTCAAACTGTTTCCCCTATAGTATCTGTCTCCTCTCTCCACTATAATCCGACTTATCTTTCAAAAATGAACTTAATTATCTCCTCTCCTATAAAATCTTCCCTTTATCTAGAAGCTCCCACAGCACTTTATTAATTCCATACAACATGTATAAACTTATAGTATAGCAAATTATCTAAGTATCTGCCTCCCCTGTTGAATTATGAGCCCTTTAAGATCAGTAACTGTGTATTATTCATATTTTAGCTTGCCAAACCTTTAGGACCTCATATATGATAGGCATTCAATAAATACTTGTTGAGTTTAATTAAATTAACTTGAATCAAGGAAGCTCCAAACCCACTGTTCCTTGAAATTGACTTAACCAATTAAGTCCAGGACTTAACCAAACTAAATACTGTAAAATTAACCAAACTAAATACTGTAAAATTCAGAATATTTTCAGGTAAAATTTTGTACTACAACAGATGCTTCCACTCATGGTCATGCCCTCAGGTCATTACTTTTTGTTTCTCAAAATTCAAGTTGTCTCGCAAAACACCTCCAGAAACCAGCTCTGCCTCCAGGCGTGTCAGCTGACCCTGAAGAGTCTCCAACATATTCTCTGCTTTCTGGGCCCTCTGGAGAGCTTTCTGGTGAAACCCAGACTCCTTTCCCAACTGTTCAACAAGCTCAGATATTTGGGCTTCAAGCTGGGAGACCATCTGGAAACAAAGAAACAGATCAAGAATAAGCCTTGTTTTGGATGCAAGGAAGTGTTCACATCTACTGCTCTGCCTAAGCAGCATAACTGTTTATGATACCAACTTCCAGATTATTTGTAAAAATCCCATTTAAAATATGTAATTGATAGCTGTATTTGCCTCTGTTTGAAATCGTCTACATTCATTATTGAATTAAATGTTTCGATTGGTATTTTTAATTTTTATATAATTCTTTTAACAGGTTAATCGATAAAAATTTATGGATAACATTTACTTACCCCAAAACTATTGCTAAGAGTTTCAGAGTTTAGTAGGAAAAAGAATTAAGACAAAAAGTACTGTAAAAATCTACAAAGAGTCATTCCCCAGAAAAATTCTTTCACCATTTTGAGTTGACTTAAGATTAGACAGTGAGTTAATCTTGGTAGGTAACATCGAGGTATTACAGGGAATTCATGCACAGATATATGTTTTTTCAAACTTTTTTCAGCTTTCTATTGAAGATTGGTTACCTATGCCCTAAACTCCAGGGATGCTGACTCTACACTACATAGTTATAGAGTAATACCATTTTTGCTTTGGAGAGGTCAACATCTCTTTAATATGGTGACTCTAAATAGGGTCAGTGTCGATGTACAAGAGAGCAGGGAGATCTGAGTACTGTCCCATGTTAAAGTCCCTCCAGGCTCTCCTCAACCCACCTGAGGTTTGCCCAATGCTCCCATCCTTCCCAGGAGTTCCTCTTTTTGTCCTGATCATTCCCTTAAACCAAGAGTGCAAGTTTACCAAGGACCTCAGGGACACTCTCAGAAAACTCAAACTGATTTTACTAAATCCAGTTTCATAAAATGTGGAATTCAATAAAACCACCAAGTCCAGAGTGATAAATTTGTTTTCTTTTGATGGTTTATTTTGGAAGAGAAGAGGGAAAACATAGTATTTACATAACAGTACAGTACCATTCTCACAGAAATGGAAACATCCTGACTGTTTCAGATTTTTACTGTCTAAATTTTTAAAAAGAAAACAATTTCTATTTGCCTATCTATAAACAGCCATGCTTAAACACGTAATCTGCCTTTAAACTTTTTGAAAGGCTATTATATGGGAGAACAAAAGGATTTGTTCTGAGTTACCCTCGGAGCCTATATTGAGAACCAATAGGTATAAATCAAAGAAATTCCATATTTATGAAAGGAAAACATTTTCCCCAGTTCCTATAATTATAAAGTAAGATATCCCCATAAAATTTCCTTTAACCACAAAAAGTATAAACAAGCAAAAAATAATCCCCTGTGATCCCACCACCCAGAGGTAAAAACTATTAACATTTTAAAATAATTTTTTGTGTGTATTGTTAAAATATAGTTGAAATATTATACATGCAATTTTGTGTCTTTGTTTTTACCTAATCATTCTCATGCCATTTGAAATTCTTAATTAACATTTTAATGGCTGCATTAAGAATTCATCAAGAGAATGCGTCATCATTCACTTAAGCATTCCTTTATAAGAAAGGTTTAAGTCTTCCCTATGAGGTCTGAGAAAAAAAATTAAAAATAATAAATAATTAAAATAAAGAAGAAAGGGAAAACTTTACAATGATTACAGCTGTATAAAGACACTGTCCAGTAGGTAGTGGATTCCCAGTCACTGAAGATGGCTGGAAATTGGCTAACTACAGGCACATCTCACTTTATTGCACTTACTTTATTGCTCTTCGCAGATATTTTAGTTTTTTACAAATTGAAGGTTTGTGGCAACCCTGCATTAAGCAACTCTATCAGCGTCATTTTTCCGACAGCACAAGCTCACTTTGTGTCCCTGTGTCACATTTCGGCAATACTAGCAATATTTCAAACGTTTTCATTACTATGATATCTGTTATGGTGATCTGTGATCAGAGATCTTTGATGTTACTATTGCAGTGTTTGGGGTGCCACAAACCACTCCCATATAAGTCAGTGAACTTAAATAATAAATGTGTACGTTCTGACTTTTCCACTAACTGGCTGACCCCACATCTCTCTTCCTCTCCTTGGGCCTCCCTATTTCCTGAGACACAACAATATTCACATTAAGCCAGTTAATAACCTTACAATGGCCTCTAAGTTTTCAAGTGAAAGGAAGAGTCAGGCTGGGCATAGTGGCTCACGCCTGTAATCCCAGCACTTTGGGAGGCCAAAGTGGGTGGATCACCTGAAGTCAGGAGTTCAAGACCAGCCTGGCCAACATGGCGAAACCCCATCTCTACTGAAAATACAAAAATTAGCTGGATGTAGTGGCTCACGCCTGTAGTCCCCGCTACTTGGAAGGCTGAGGCAGGAGAATCACTTGAACCTGGGAGGCAGAGGTTGTAGTGAGCCAACATTGCGCCACTGCACTCCAGCCTGGGTGACAGAATGAGACTCCGTCTCAAAAAAAGAAAAAAAGGAAGAGTCGCACTTCTCTCATTTTAACTCAAAAGCTAGAAATGACTAAGCTTAGTAAGAAAGGCATGTTGAAATCTGAGATCGGCCAAAAATTGGGCCTCTTACTTCAATTAGCCAAGTTGGAAATAGAAAGGAAGCATTCTTGAAAGAAATTAAAAGTGCTACTCCAGGCCAGGCACAGTGGTTCACACCTGTAATCCCAGCACTTTGGGAGGCCAAGGTGGGTGGATCACCTGAGGTCAGGAGTTCAAGACCAGGCTGACCAATATGGTGAAACCCCATCTTTACTAAAAATACAAAAACTAGCTGGGCATGGTGGCTGGCGCCTGTAGTCCCAGCTACTCAGGAGGCTGAGATAGGAGAATCACTTGAACCTGGGAGGCAGAGGTTGCAGTGAGCCGAGATTGCACCATTGCACTCCAGCCTGGGTGACACAGTAAGACTCCGTCTCAAAAAAAAAAAAGTGCTACTCCAGTAAACACACTGATACAGTGTGGATATTTGTCCTCTCTAAATCGCATGTTAAAATTTGATCCTCACAGTTGGAGGTGGGCCTAGTAGGAGATGTTTGGTTCATGGGAGCAGATCCTTCATGAATGACTTGGTGTCATTCTCGCAGAATTGAGTGACTGCTCACTCTTAGTGCCCATGAGATCTGGTTGTTGAAAAGAGCCTGGCACCTCCTCCTCTCTCTCCCTTTCTTTCTCTCTGGCCATGTGATGCCTGCTCCCCTTCATCTTCTGCCATGAGTGAAAGTTTCTTGAGGTTTATTGCAAGAAGTAGATGGCACTGTGCTTCTTGTATAGCCTGCAGAACCAGGAGCCAAATAAACCTCTTTTCTTTATAAATTACTCAGCCTCAGGTATTCTTTTATGGCAACACAAATGGACTAAGACACACACAAATGATGAGGAAAAAAATAGCCTTATTGCTGATACGGAGAAAGTTTGAGTGGTCTGAATAGACATCAAACCAGCCATAACATTCCCTTAAGCCAAAGCCTAATCCAGAGCAAGGCCCTAACTCTCCTTAAATCTATGAAGCCTAAGAGAGATGAGGAAGCTGCAGAAGAAAAGTTTGAAACTAGTAGAGGTTGATTCATGAGATTTAAGGAAAGAAGCCATCTTCATAACATAAAAGTACAAGATAAAGCAGTAAATGCTGATGTAGAAGCTGAGGCAAGTTATCCACAAGATCTAGCTAAGATCATTGATGAAGGTGGCGACACCAAACAACAGACTTTCAATGTAGGCAAAACAGCCTTCTATGGGAAGAGATTGCCATCTAGGACTTTCATAGCTAAAGAGGAGAAGTCAATGCCTGCCTTCAAAGCTTCAAAGAACAGGCTGACTCTCTTGTTAGAGGTTAATGCAGCTGGTGACTTGAAGTTGAGGCCAGTGCTCATTTACCATTCTGAAGACTCTAGGCCCCTTAAGAAATATGCTAAATCTATTCTGACTGTGCTCTAGAAATGGAACAGCAAAGCTGGATGACAGCACATCTGTCCACATCATGTTTTACTGAATATTTCAAGCCCACAGTTGAGACCTATGGCTCAGTAAAAGATTCCTTTCAAAATATTACTGCTCGTTGACAACATACCTGGTCACCCACGAACTCTGATGGAGAGGTACAAAGAGAGGAATGTTGTCTTCATGCCTACTAACACAGCATTCATTCTGCAGCCCATGGATCAAGGAGTAATTCTGACTTTAAAGTCTTATTATCTAAGAAATATACTTCATAAGGCTACAGCTGCCATAGAGAGTGATTCCTCTGATGGATCTGGGCAAAGTAAATTGAAAACCTTCTGGAAAGGATTCACTACTCTTGATACCATTAAGGACATTCATAAGTCATAAGAGGAGGTTAAAATATTAACATCATAGGTGTCATCTATGAGATGATTCTGAGGGGTTCAGGACTTCAGTGGAGGAAGTAACTGCAGATGTGGTGGAAATAGCAAGAGAACTAGAATTAGAAGTGGAGCCTAAAGATGTGACTGAATTGCTGTAACCTCATGATCAAACTTGAATGGATGAAGAGTTGCTTCTCATGGATGAGCAAAGAAAATTATTGAGATGAAATTTACTCCTAGTGAAGTTGCTTGAACATTGTTGAAACGACAATAAGCATTTAGAATATTACATAAACTTAGCTGACAAAAAAGCAGCAAGGTTTGAGAGGATTGACCTCAATTTAGAAAGAAGTTCTGCTGTTGGTAAAACGCTATCAAATAGCTCACATGCTACAGAGAAATCTTTTGAGAAAAAAAAGAGTCAATTGTTGTTTTCAACTACATTGTTGTCTTATTTTAAGAAATTGCCACAGCCACCCAACCTTCAGGAACCACCACTCTGATCAGCAGTAACCATCAATATTACAGTAAAACCCTCCACCAGCAAAAAGATTATGACTTGCTGAAGGCTGAGATGATTGTTAGCACTTCTTAGCAATAAAGTATTTTTAATTAAGGTATCTATATAGTTTTTTAGATATAGGGTTATTACACACTTAATAGACTACACAGTCTAGTATAAACATAACTTTTATATGCACTGAGAAACCAAAAAAAAATTGTGTGACGCATTTTATTGTGACATTTGCTTTGTTGCAGTGGTCTCTGAGGTATGCTTATACCAATTAAGAATGTTGCAATGCAGATTGAAGTGCTACATGAGGAAGGTTAGACTACCTGAGCTCTAAACCCTTCAATCCTGTGCTTCCATGGCTCTCAAGCTTCCAGACCTATAATTCAATTAATTCTACACTTCTGTGTGTGGGCTTGAAATTAGATATTTGATGGTAAGCTATTCAGAGCCACATCCAAGGAATTACATTTACCAAGGAAATTTTTAGTGTCATCTCAGAACAGGAAGCTCTGAGAAACCTCATTTCATATTTCCTACCTTTCCTGCTTACCAATAATAAAAATATCTACTGATACATTCATAGTTATATTAGTAAGTATACCTTACTCATATAGCAGATAAATCTGATCTTAATGCAAGAGAAACAGTGTTTATCTTGGTATA
This sequence comes from Symphalangus syndactylus, assembly GCF_028878055.3. Classification (NCBI taxonomy): domain Eukaryota; kingdom Metazoa; phylum Chordata; class Mammalia; order Primates; family Hylobatidae; genus Symphalangus; species Symphalangus syndactylus. Next base: position 129,310,428 of record NC_072424.2, on the reverse strand, counting down.
ACAAATAATGTAATCTACAAAAAATTGTCCACAAGATGCTGCCTCCCAAGGGACTGATTCGCATTACTAGAAGTACAGCACATCAGGAGATGTGGTTTCACGTTGGACTGCAAACAGGAAGTGAGCATTTCTACCTGAAGACTCTTCAACATCTCCTATACCACAAATGACACAGCGGAGAGAACAAAACCAAAGAGAAGACTGATTCAATAAACCTCAAGCGGAGAGAGGGAGAACTGTGTGATCACTTAGCTATAGTCAGAACACCACCGACTTTACTGGAAAAAAGCAAGCCTTCTGTAGACACCAATCAGTATGGTCTCCATTCCGAAGCTGACGCCCAGAGTAACTGCAGTAAGTTAGACTAAGGGAGTGATACTGACCCTGAAGGAAGATGTAAGCATCTGACGTAGACCAGAGTGCAGGACGGGGACTTTAGAGTCAGATAGCCCTGGTTTCAATTTCCCCTGTACCACTTACCAGTAGGTTAACTGAAGCAAGTAACTAATCTCTCTGAAATTCGTATATTTTGCTATGATGACTCAATGAGCTGATTTAGATAATTTGACCCCCACGGTGTTTCACACCATACTGAAGTTTAACACATCGCATCCATTTCCGTCATCAGGGTTACTGCTCCAGGGTACGGGTTCCATCAATCCTATGCTGTTGCCATGAGGAGCTAAAGAACCCTCCAGGAATTGTCCTATGCCATGTTTTTCAAACTATTTTCAGCATAGTTTTTCTCTCAACTAGAAGTCTTTCTAGGAAGAATAAATAAGGGACAAATGTGTTTGAATCAAAGGCAAGAAGGTCCCTCTTGCATCTTCACCCCATCTGGACCTGAGGGTGCTCTACAGACCCTTGAGACTCAGCGAAGTGCAACTTTAAAACCACTAATACATAGATCGCTGAAATTTGCAGGGGATACCTGCCATGCCAAGATTCTCGTGTCCAGAGAGAAGAAAACAGCTGAGAGCCCTCCTGCACTCTATCAGATCACAGAACGTAGCTTCAGAAGCTTATTTAGGTGTCAGTGCATACGACACCACCAAGTTTTTTTCTAACTAAATTTAGATAAATTAATTCAAATAAATTAACATTCCAAACTGACTCATTCTTGGGAACATCAAATGCCAGTGCCTGAGTGAACATATGTGCTCCACCAAAACCGTAAACTTGTGCTGTTTTTCATACCGAAATCTCTAAACAATAAATAAGCCTTGCTTTCTTTTCTTTTCTTTTTCTTAGGATCATTTCTTAACATATACCTGATATTCTATGGGACAAAATGCAGCAGATATTTCAACACTAGAGGTGGGCAGTGGGGGGTGAGGGGTGAAGAACACATACCTTTAAACAAAAAAGATATTTTTTTGTTTGTGCTTTTTTTTAAACAAAAAGCACAATATAGTTAAAGAATAAGCTGCATGGTTTTTAGAAGTAAAGTCATAATGCCCTAAAAGATTTAATTCACTCCCCAGGGACAACTATGTGTTGATTTCACCAGAGAGACATTTTTGTCCTAAAATTAAACCAAATAGAAGCCAAGAAGTTCTACACTGACGAAAGAGCCATTTGGGTCACTTACAGTCCAGTTCCTTTTAGACATAAACTCTTTTCCAATTATTCAAGCTATAATTTTCACTTGGAGAATATGTTAGTTACCAGGTACTAGAAAGTGTCGACCAAATCCTCCCTCCCTCCTGTTGGCTTGTGTGGCCAGCACTGTTGACTGGCTAACCCTACCCCACTTCCTCTGTTCATCTCAACTTTTGTTTTGAGTTAAATTAGGTCCCCCCAAAAAAAGATATGTTGAAGCCCCCCAGTACCTCAGAATGTGACTTTCTTTGGAAATCGGGTCTTTAGAGTGGTGATGAAGTTAAAACGAGGTCCCTAAGGTGGACCCTAATCCAAGATGACTGGGGTCCTTATAAGAGGAGAAATTTGGACACAAAGACCGACATGCATAGAGGAAGGCAATGTGAAGACGCAGGAAGAACACTATCCCTCCAACAAAGAATGCAATGCCTGAGGCCAGCAGAAGCTAGGAGTGAGACATGGGACAGATTCTCCCTCACAGCCCTCAGAAGGAACCAACCCTACTGACACCTTGATCCCAGACTTCTCATCTCCAGAACTGTGAGGCAAGAACTTTCTGTTGTTTAAGCTGCCCAATTGCAGTACTTTGTCATGGCAGCCCCAGGAAACTCATATAACTGGAGAGGCTAGAAACGCTGAAACTTCCATCTGTTCACTCTCTCAGATGCCTCTGTAGCCCGGAGCGACCGTGCAGCCTAATTTTGGACAATGAAATGTCCCAGATGGAAGTGTGCTGGTGCTTCTGGAAAGATGCTCACTTTAGTAGGTGGCAGGGTTAAGAACAGAGCAGGAGAATGATAATCGGGCTCTGGGATCAGAATGGGGAGGAGGAGGCTGTGGAGCACATCTCCAGTCCTTTACAGCAGAGATCGCCAGCCTTTTTGTCACCAGAGACTGGTTTCGTGGATGACAACTTTTGTGTCAGAATGAACCTGTTCCACCTCAGATCATCAGGCATTAGATTCTCATAAGATGCATGCAGCCTAGATCCCTCGCATGCACAGTTCACAATAGGGTTCACGTTCCTATGAGAATCTAATGCCACTGCTGATCTGACAGGAAGTGAACTCAGGCAGCAATGCTCACTCGCCCACCACTCCCCTCCGCCTGTGCAGCCCGTTTCCTACTAGGCCATGCACTGGTGCGGGCGCGCAGCCCGAGGGTTGGAGACCCTTGCTTTATAGCATCAGGCGGGGTCCCCACAGCTCCCACAGAGTCCCTGGACCAGCAAACACCTCAAGGAAGGAAATAAAGCCTTCGGTGTACCTAAAGCAGAACAGGAAAAATGTCCAGATAGAGGTGAAGAAGAAAGAAAACAAAATTGCCTCAAAATTCTAAAGTAAAATCTGAAAATGTCGTAACTTTCTGTCATTGTGCAAGAAGTCATTATTTCATAAACAACTGCTATGGTGTCCTGAAATTCCAAGGCTAAGTAACATCTAAATACTCATTTAGAATTCGTGGGAACCTGGCAGTAGAACATTCCTCTAAGACAGTGGTTTTCAACTGGGGGCAATTTTGACCCCCGGTGGACATTAGGCAGTCTCTAAAGACATCTGTGGTTGTCACAAACTGGGAAGGGGAGTGCTACTAGCAGGTAGAGGCCAAGGACGCCGCTCAAAATCCTGCAATGCACAGGACAGGCCCCCACAGCAAAAAATTATCCAGTCCAAAATGCCAATAGTTCTGAGGATGAAAAACTTTGCTCTAAGATATAGTAAAGCTTCTAAAAAGATTAAATCTTGCCAGAAGCAGATATGCAAGGAACAAGTAGAAATGCCGTGCTGTAAAAGTGTGGGTGATGTCCTGAATTCTACTGAGAACCGCAAACACAGGAGGGGAAAAATGGATAGCACAAGAGTAAACAAGACAAGCAACGTTCGGGAAGCAGGAGCCAGCCTGAAGCGGAGAATCTGCCAAGCTGAGCCTGAACCCGCAGTTGAGCCTTCACGTCAGAATTACTCAGCCACTGACTGTGTGCGTAGCCATGGCAGCTGGCAGGGACATGCAGCCTCCTCAACAAACAGATTCATCAATTTGTAAAGCTCCCATTCTTTAGAAACATTTCTAAGACAATATATGAAATCCATTTTCTCCTGATTTTACTTGAAGATGAGTCACATGAGACACCAGCTATATGCTTGATTTCAGGCTTTTAAATAGGGAGAGCAGCTATTGAAAAAAATTACAGGGTAGGAATGGCAGACAAAGGCACTAAAAAGACTGAATCATTCTAATTTTTATGGGGAGTGGGAGAAAGCATACCCAGCTTAACCAATTTACATCATTTGGCTTTAGAAAATAAACATATACATCATGCTGATAATTATGTGCCTTGTTTCACATTCAGGGATTAAAGTAGTTTTAAGAAAATACTTGGAAATATAGAAGTGGAAAGTAATAAAATGAAATGGCAAAAAAAAAAAATTAGCTATTGAAGTACAGATGCTCCTCGACTAATGGTGAGGTTATGTCCCGATAAAGACATGTTAGTTGAGTTTCTTAAGTCAGAAATGCATTTAATATACCTAACCTACCGAACATCATGGCTTTGCCTACCCTACCTTAAAAGTGCCCAGAACACTTACATTGGCCTATATTTGGGCAAAATCATCTAACACAAAGCCTATTCTATAACAAAGTATTGAAAGTCTCATGTAATTTGTTGAATACTGAAAGTGAAAAACAAGATGGCTGCATGCACACTCAAAGTATGGTTTCCACTGAATGTGTATCACTTTCACACCATCGTCAAGTTGAAAATTTTTTAAATTAAATTTTCATGAGCTGGAAATCGTCTGCATATCTGTTACCATTTAAGGAAATGACTTAATGAAGCTGATTTCCAAACCTATAAATCATTTTCTTTCTCAATCAAGTACCTCCATGTAGACTGAGTTACAAGAAAAACTAAGTTACTCGCGGAGACCTCTACACATTAGAGTGGAAGACAGCCAATGAGCACTCGACATTTTATCTCCACAAAGTGATAGAAAATGCACTTGGCAGCCGGGCACGGTGGCTCATGCCTGTAATCCCAGCACTTTGGGAGGCCGAGGCAGGCGGATCACAAGGTCAAGAGATCGAGACCATCCTGGCCAACATGGTGAAACCCCGTCACCACTAAAAATACAAAAATTAGCTGGGTGTGGTGGTGCACACCTGTAGTCCCAGCTACTCGGTAGGCTGAGGCAGGAGTATCGCTTGAACCTGGGAGGCGAAGGTTGCAGTGAGCCGAGTTTGCACCACTGCACTCCGGCCTGGGCGACAGAGCAAGACTCCATCTCAAAAAAAAAAAAAGAAAGAAAGAAAGAAAAGAAAAGAAAAGGAAAGAAAGGAAAGGAAAAGAAAAGAAAAGAGCCGGGCGCGGTGGCTCACGCTTGTAATCCCAGCACTTTGGGAGGCCGAGGCGGGCGGATCACGAGGTCAGGAGATCGAGACCACGGTGAAACCCCGTCTCTACCAAAAATACAAAAAATTAGCCGGGCGTGGTGGCGGGCGCCTGTAGTCCCAGCTACTCGGAGAGGCTGAGGCAGGAGAATGGCGTGAACCCGGGAGGCGGAGCTTGCAGTGAGCCGAGATCGCGCCACTGCACTCCAGCCTGGGTGACAGAGCAAGACTCCGTCTCAAAAAAAAAAAAAAAAAAAAAAAAAAAAAAAAAAAAAGAAAAGAAAAGAAAAGAAAAGAAAAGAAAAGAAAAGAAAAAGAAAAGAAAAGAAAAAGAAAAGAAAACGCGCTTGGCTAAAGGGGCCACTAAGGTTGCTCCTAGAGTATGCGCGAATTTCGGAGAATTTTTTTTTTTTTTTTTGAGACCGAGTCTCGCTCTGTCGCCCAGGCCGGAGTGCAGTGGCACGATCTCAGCTCACTGCAAGCTCGAAATTTGGAGAATTTTTAAAGGGAATTTACTATCACTAAAGGAAATTGACAAATGCAACCCTGAACTTTGAGTTAGTGATTCTTCTGAGTTTTTTAGTAACATTAAAAGATGGTAAAATGCATTTTCTCCTTTCAAGCAAGCATGACAGCAATAGAAGAAATAGTTCATAATGGAATTATACAAGGACTTTGGAGATCATTTACTTTAAAGCCTCATTAACTAGGACTTCTATAATTTAGGTTTGATGATAATTTAAACAAAGCCTGCGCTGAAGTGGACTCTGCTAGGTAAAGCTTTATAGAGAAAGAGAGTTCTTGATAGTAGAAACAAGATGACAGAGTTAAACAAGCCTCAATCATATACGTGAATTAAACCATTTTTCTCCATTTGTTAGATAGGACCCCTAAAAGACTGTTCTGGGCACCAACACATTATGAAAAAGAGGAGAGAAGGAGGAAGAAGGAGAGGCAACAGCAGCAATAGTTAATATTTATTGTTGTGACTTGCCAGGCAATGAGTTAAGATCTTTATAACAATTTTTTTCATTCAAGACATACATGAAACAATAACCTGATCAGCCAGATACCATTACAGGTCTGGGAACTTTTATCTGTAATTCCAAAATCCAGGTTTTTTCATAACTCATTTACTGACAAAGCTTGGCCTGACCTGACCCAGCTGGGCAGCAAATCCTGACCCAAAATGACAAGAGGCTATTTGCGGTCTTCATTTATCCCACTTACTGTTGCTCTCAGGCTTAGCTGCAGACCTGTGAATGTGATTGATGGTAGGAAACTGTCCCAGATACCACAGTGGAGGGCTGTGTAAGGCTGCACTCTGCATTACCTTTCTAAGCTCTGAAAAATTCTGAACTCAAAAACACAGTGGGCCCCAAGAGTTTCAGGTAAGGGGGGTCATGGAACCTGTGCTAACCCCTTTCTGTAGATAAGAAAACAATCTCCAAGGCCGTAAACTCAAGAACCTGCCCAAGCTTACATGGCCAGTGAGTGAATGTACAGCAGAGACGGGATTCAGCACCAGGCAGGTCCAACTCCAGAACCTGCATCATAGTTAGATGTGACTTGTGGGACTGCCATTACTTTCCATTAAAATGGAAATTAATACAACCATATTTAAATTATACTTTTTTTTAGAGACAGGATTTGCTCTGTAGCCCAGGCTGGAGTGCAGAGACGCAATCATAGCTCACTGCAACTTCAAACTCGTGGGCTCAAGAAATTCTCCCACTTCAGCCTCCCAAGTAGCTGGGACTTAATTTTTATTTTCAGTAGAGAGAGGGGTCTCACTATATTGCTCAGGCTGGTCTTGAACTCCTGGCCTCAAGTGACTACGTTGGCCTCCAAATGGACTGGGGTTATAGGCCTATGCCTGGCCTTAAGTGATGCTTTTAGCTAATTGAGATAAGTCACTGATATGGTTTGGCTGTGTCTCCACCCAAATCTCATCTTGAATTGTAGCTCCCATAATCCCCACATGTCGTGGGAGGGACCTGGTGGGAGGTAATTGAATTATGGGGGTAGCTTTTTCCCATGCTGTTCTTGTGATAGAGAATAACTCTCAGGAGATGTGATGGTTTTATAAAGGGCAGTTCCCCTGCACACTCTCTCTCTTGCCTGCCACCATGTAAGACGTGCCTTTGCTCCTCCTTTGCTTTCTGCCATGATTGTGAGGCCTCCCCAGCCATGTGGAACTGTGAATCCATTAAACCTCTTTTTCTTTATAAATTACTCAGTCTCGAGTATTTCTTATAGCAGTGTGAGAATAGACTAATACAGTCACTGAGCATGCTAAATGAATGAGCTCACTGTTCTTAAGATGTCTGTAAATAGCCATGACCCACTCACCTGGTCCCTGCTTTCTTCCCAGCTGTCCAGTTCTCGAATCTTCTCCAAAATGGTGTCCTCAGTGGACCCAGTCATGCTCAATCTGCCCCTAAGGAGGGCTGCGATTTTCTCCCTAAATGAGGAGTACTGGCTTTGTGAGGCTGTGACTGCATCCTGACTGGCCTTCAAACTCTTCTCCAACTCAGAAGAGCTTTTCTTCAGGAGGCTCACTTCCTGCTTTGAGGCATCCCAGACCTGCTGGCCAGCAAGCAGCCTTTCTTGGAAGATCTTAACTTCTCTTTCAAGAGCTTCTTTTGCTTCTACAACACTGAGCAGGTCCTAAAATGATGACAGAAAGTGAAGACAATAACATCAGAAGTCAACAGGGTACACCTGCATTTGCTATAGCAAATTCATTGACTTTGCATGCTAATAACTACAAGGGGTTGGGTTAATTACTCCTTCCATTTTTAACTCCAAGTTCCCTATAGTCTCCTCATAAAGTTATTAAATCCTAATGGTATGTCAGGAAAATTTAGGTGTCTTAAAAACAGAAAAGGGGGCCAGGCATGGTGGCTCACACCTGTAATCCCAGCATTTTGGAGGCTGAGGTGGGTGGATCGCTAAGGTCAGGAGTTCGAGACCAGCCTGGCCAACATGGTGAAACCCCACCTCTACTAAACAAAAATACAAAAATTAGCTGGGCATGGTGGCACACACCTGTAATCCCAGCTACTCGGGAGCCTGAGGCAGGAGAATCGCTTGAACCTGGGAGGTGGAGGTTGCAGTGAACTGAGATCACTCCACTGTACTCCAGCCTGGGCAACAGAACAAGACTCCATCAAAAAGAAAACAAAAAACAAACAAAAAAAACAGAGAAGGGATATAAAATATAAAATCTAGGTTAGAAAAAAGAAGGAAACTTTGACACATAAGCCTTTTCTGTGTGGAACACTGGAAAGAGTTAATAAAAACAAATCACTGGATAACATATTAGTAGATTCAGTCCATATATAGAATATGTTTATAGAACTATCTTTCTCAAGCTTGGTGTATATGGAAATTTATTTTTAATAAACAGTAAGCTCTCAGAGTCCTAGCTAGGCACTAACAATTATTTGAATAAAGGTGCCCCCTCAATGCTATTTTAAATAATAGAGGAATATTCTCATAAAAACATCATTGCATAAAAATATTCATTGACTTCCAATATCCAGTATTCATTGCATATCCCCTTGTCTCATAAAGACAATTAATGCAGAAAGAACCTGAAGAAAGGAAACAGAAACAACTAGCCATTTGGTAGGTGGGAGGATTAAAAGTAGAGGGAAAGTATCATACTTAGAAGAATAATCTTAAAGAATATAATATGGGCTGGGCACAGTGGCTCACACCTGTAATCCCAGCTCTTTGGGAGGTGGAGACAAAAGATCGCTTGAGCCCAGGAGTTGGACACCAGCCTGTGCAACTTGGTAAACCCCTATCATATATAAAATAAAATAATTAGCCATGCATGGTAGCATGTGCTATGGTCCCAGCTACTTGGGAGACTGAGACAGGAGGATTGCTTGAGCCTAGGAATTCGAGGCTACAGTGAGCAGTAATTGCATCAGTGCACTCCAGCCTTGGTGACACAGCACGACCTTGTCTCAAAATAACATAACGTGAAATTAGGTTGAGAAAAATAATGAAGGACATAAAGAAGGTTACCTGTGCACTTAATTCTATTTACCATAATCTAGAATGGTCCACAGAGGCACCAAAGGAGGATTTTTTTCCCCCTGGGACGGAGTTTCACTCTTGTTGCCCAGGCTGGAGTACAATGGCACAATCTCGGCTCACCACGACCTCCGCCTACTGGGTTCAAGCGATTCTCCTGCCACAGCCTCCCAAGTAGATGGGATTACAGGCACATGCCACCACGCCCAGCTAATTTTGTATTTTTAGTAGAGACAGGGTTTCTCCATATTGGTCAGGCTGGTCTTGAACTCCCAACCTCAGGTGATCTACCCGCCTCGGCCTCCCAAAGTGCTGGGATTACAGGCATGAGCATCTTTAAAATTGATTTTTTAAAATTATTTTTTAACATCAAGTTCCAAAATACATGAATTCACATTAAGAAATATTAAGCGGCGTGTTAACTAGCATTGCTATAGTATTCTGCCTAGTTAACTGGTAAAAAAAAAAAAAAAAAAAATTATTAAAAATAGTATGTTAGAGGTAAAAAGCACTAAAAAGAAACAAAATATCTTTAAATAACAGACTGTACATCTAAATGAGCTGATAACATTTCAGGCTGCCAGTTAAAATGCAATCATCTCTTTTGCATTAGAACTGGGCTTTAAAAGAAATTTCTCTCCATTAACAGCTTGGAAACAGGAAAAAGGATAGCCTGAAACACTAGTTCCTATTTTTTATAAGAAACATAACATCTTATTTTTTTTTCATTATGGTGACTTTTTAAAATCAGGGAAGTCTCAGGCATCAATTTGAGAGAAAAGTCACAGAGTAGCTATGTAGTTAGAGAAGCCTGCCCTTTTCAGAGATGTAATAACTCAACTAATTATGGAATCTATTTTGTAAAATGCCTTTTGCTTTTCAAGGTCTTGGTTTCCCCTTTCCTTTGCTAAACTAGTCATCTCTGTAGAGAAGCCCCACTGTTGCTGCTAATTAAATGACAGTCCTTAAAAGTAGAGTCAAGGACACTTTATCACAAATTCATTATTTTAACAGTTTGCAGATTTCTCTTCAGATCATAATGTAATAGCTTCTCACTTGCTCAATTAGAGTAACTAGTATCAGTAAAGGTGATAATAAATCAGGTGCATATTTTACTTGGAAACTACAGTCGTTCCCTGGTATCCTTGGGGAATTGGTTCTAGGACCCCGGAGGATATGAAAACCTGAGGATGCTCAAGTCTCCCATATAAAATGGAATGATATTCTCATATAAGCTACACATATTCTTCTGTATACTTTAAATCATCTCTAGATTACTTATCATACCAAATGCACTGTAAATACTAGGTAAACAACTGTTATCATGTGTTGTTTTTATTTGTATTATTTTTATTGTTGTCTTGTTATTTGTATTGGTTTTTTTCCACATTTTTTTATCCATGGTTAGTTGAATCCACAGATGTGGAACTTGTGGATGCAGAGGGCCAACTGCACAGTCTGATGTCTGGTTAGAAAATTGAGGTCCTAAATTCAATGATGCTGGGATGGAAATTAATCCTAATCACTTTAGAATTCTAAAACCATATGGAATATTATATATTCACTAAAGACCCTCAAAATACACAAAAAAAATCTCAGATGCTTGTGACCTATGGAGTTACTGTCCATTTGGAGTAGACAACTCAACTGGCAGCTAAAATCCACAAGACCAATAAACACAATTAAAATATTTCAACTATGAGGAATTTTTCTACCCCAATATCATACTATTGTTTCACCAACTTCGAGAAAAGGGCCAAAACAATCCTCTCTAACAAATCCAAAGAACGTTTTCTTTTTAAACCTAGGAATCAACATTTATGTCTAGTGAAAATCACAAAATCAGTTTGTGTTCATAGAATACAATGGTGTCTGTGAGCAGGTTGAGTTTCTCTTTTTCAGGCACATTCAGCTCAGTGAACCCTAAGCTGTTTCTTGTATAAAATGCAGGACTCAAGAGTCAGAGTGACAAGGCCTTGGGGATGGCCACTCCCTTAGTGCTCTGATTAAGTGCTGCAGGATTCAGGGGCACAGGGCTGATCTTCTGGAAATAAATGTCCTCAGACTGCAAATGCAATTACTTGTGCAGCTATCAGGAGAAAGCCACCAGAGTGGAGTCTGGTTCCATGGCTACCTCAAGGATACGCCAAAGCAGGCGGCATAAAATAATGTGACATCAGTACCACTGGCCGGGACCTGGGGATTGCTGTCAGACCACACTGACATACAGGACAAGAAACAAGAAGCTTCCTGCGAACAAAACCAAGGCTGACCTCCACAGAGGAAATCACAGAGGGCAGGCCCTATAGACTGTGATGGGGATCACTTAAAAAATTTTCTTTATAATTAATAAATCTTTAGGTTCAGTCTGACTGAAGCAACAAATGTAAAATGATTCTTTCAAAATTAGTTTAACAAAAACTTTTATAAATAATATGATTATGGCATTCAATTTAGCTTCCCATTTAAATGCATGAGTCTGCATTAAGTAATGAAACCATCCAAAGATTTGCATTTTAAAAACACAGTTGATTCCTGTTCTGTTGCTAACTATTTTACGGATTTAGATACACATGAGATCAAATTGCCACTCAAAAGTACAATGACTGATTATCATCAGGACAGAGAACCTGTGGCTTGAGCTTAATTCCTTCAATCCTAGATAGATTTTATAAAATAAAAAAATCAGTTGGTTAATTCTACCTACTGCAGTTATGATTCACGAAAAAACTCAGAAATTCCCCCAAACAGGCAGTCTCATACATTGCTGGTGGAAGTGTGAACAGGTATAATTTTGGTATAAATTATTGGTATAAATACATAACAAAACTTAATATGCACATACCTCTTGGCCCTGAAATTCCAGTCCTGAGGATATAAGATAGGTTACTAAATATAGAAAATGAGGAATAGGCAGTTATCCAATTATAATATAGCAAAAGACAAGGTACTACATGAATATTCATTGATATGTAACTTCTTAAACAAATATGGGACATCCATACTATAGAATATGATGTAGTCTTGAAAGGAAATGGGGAAGTTCTTTATATGCCAATCTGAACGACTCTCCAAGATACAGTTAGTGAAGAAAGTAAGGTGTCTAATAGTGCATCTATACAAATAACAAAGGTACATAGTATAGTACCATTTGTACCTTTCTGAAAAGAATATCTCTAGAAACACGCACAAGTAACTGCCAGTTCTCATCACCTCTAGAGAAGGGAACTGTAGCCACGGGTCAGAAATGAAAGGAAGATGTGATAGAATAGTGGCAACTATGAAAACACCGGGGAGGCCGGGCGCGGTGGCTCACGCTTGTAATCCTAGCACTTTGGGAGGCCGAGGCGGGCGGATCAGGAGGTCAGGAGATCGAGACGACGGTGAAACCCCGTCTCTACTAAAAATACAAAAAAAATTAGCTGGGCATGGTGGCGGGCGCCTGTAGTCCCAGCTACTCGGAGAGGCTGAGGCAGGAGAATGGCGTGAACCCGAGAGGCGGAGCTTGCAGTGAGCCAAGATTGCGCCACTGCACTCCAGCCTGGGCGACAGAGCGAGTCTCCGTCTCAAAAAAAAAAAAAAAAAAGAAAAAAGAAAAAGAAAACACCGGGGAATTTTAGTCCATTTAAAGTGTTGAGTCAACAGTGATATGAGCACAAATATACACATGCACAGGCACACACACATTCCGCCCCCCCCCCAAAACTTGGGCTGCATTCACAAAAGTAAAATATTTAGAATGAGAGAGGTGATATCCTGCTCTATTTCCTTTGAATTACACCAAGCCTGAAGTTTGGCATTCAGTTCTGGGATTCAAACTTTAATACAGACAAAACCCTCCTTGGACAGCACTATTCAAATTTACATTCTGGTACCACTCCTGCACCTGCTGTTCCCAGACCCAACAAGATCATTTCAGAAATTGAGGGTAAGAGAGTAGCAATTTCTATAGCAAGTTGACACTGATGCAACATCCAAATTCCATAGACTCCTTTATTTTTTTTTTTTTTTTTTTTTTTTGAGACAGAGTCTCACTCTGTCACCCAGGCTGGAGTGCAGTGGCATGATTTCAGCTCACTGCAACCTCCACCTCCTGGGTTCAAGCGATTCTCCTGCCTCAGCCTCCTGAGGAGCTGGGGCTACAGGGGCGTGCCACCATGCCCAGCTAATTTTCGTATTTTTAGTAGAGATGGGGTTTCACCATGTTGGTCAGAGTAGTCTTGAACTCCTGACCTTGTGACCCGCCTGCCTCAGCCTCCCAAAGTGCTGGGATTACAGGTGTGAGCCACCATGCCCAGCCTATACTCCATTTTTGAATGAAGTATGGACCTATTCACGCTTTGTTAGGCTCATGTGGTAAGTGGCTGGTGGTGAGAGTCGCATATCTGTTGTACACTGAAGGAACAGGCGACAAATGTGATATTTTAAGGCTGGTTTGCCAACTATAATCTAAATAAGTATATAAAATCCAGAACCCATTTCTTTCCTCAAAAGAATTTCATCACATTTAAACATAACTATACCTTTACAAAATAAACTAATAGAACTGTCGACAATTGAAGGATTGAAGATGGATTTTGAAAACACATTTGTTTCAGACGAGCATGGCGGCTCTCACCTGTAATTCCAGCACTTTGGGAGGCCAAGGCAGGTGGATCACTTGAGCTCAGGAGTTTGAGACCAGCCTAGGCAACATGGTGAAACCCTGTCTGTATCAAATATTTTTAAGAAAAAATAAACAAAAAAAAGCCAAGCTGAAATTACAATTGTTTAATTTGAATACAAGGTACCTACAAATATATTGAGCTTGTTGAAATTGCTTTAAAATCTATTCTCAATAAACCTCTGTTAGATTTGTTTTCTACTGTAAGTATCTGAAAAGCACAACATAAAAACAGTTTCCTAGCAGCCGGGCGCGGTGACTCACGCCTGTAATCCCAGCACTTTGGGAGGCCGAGGCAGGCTGATCACCTGAGGTCTGGAGTTCAAGATCAGCCTGACCAACATGGAGAAACCCCGTCTCTACTGAAAATACAAATTAGCTGGGTGTGGTGGCGCATGCCTGTAATCCTAGCTACTGGGGAAGCTGAGGCAGGAGAATCACTCGAACCAGGAGGCATAAGTTGCAGTGAGCTGAGATCGCACCATTGCACTCCAGCCTGGGCAACAAGAGCGAAACTCAGTCTCAAAAAAACAAAAAACAAAAAAAAAAATTTCCTATACAACAGGCACTGAAAGCAACATTGTCATCAATCCAACCAAGATTAACTAAGTGAACTAGCAAGAAGCAGCTCATTGTCACAAACTTTAAATACTAACACAAGCAGTATTCATTCAAAGTGTGTATGTAGAACTTTAATACAGGGAATTTTAGTCATAATAAAACTTATGACTAAAGAACAATAAAAGGAAGGCTATGAGTATAACAGTGATACTAGTGATTCATTATACTAATCTCCTACACACAAAGAAGAATGTGTACAATTTGGGTAATTCTATTCTTTCTCCCATGTTTATTCTGATTTTCATTATTGAAATTTAATTTTATGTCTGTGGCTTCTAATACTTAAAAATTTGGACTTGTGCTTGGTATATCTTATCAAATACTGTTTCTGTTCATTCGTTTTATAGAATTTAAATAATTTTTTTCAATTAATTCATTTTATTGTATTTTATAGAAGTATTTGTCAGCAATGGACTGGAAATAAAGAAAAAAGTATTCTCCCCCAAAAATAGTTTGAAAAAAAAAATCACATTCAGAGTTTAGGAAGGAGAATGGCAAAAGTCTTGAAATCATGTTCTAAGAGGAAATGTTAAAAGAACTGGAACATTTATCCTATAGATGTATTCAAATGATTGGAAGATTCGTGTAGAAGGAGGATTAGGTTTCTCCTGCTCAGGCCCATGAGCCAATAGAATGAAACCTTCAGAGAAACATTTTACTTCAAAATGAGGAAGACCCTCCCCAAATCTGAGCTTTCCCAATGACATAATCAACTCTGGAAAATTAGAATTCAGCTTAAGTTTGAAATTCTCAACATTGACAAAATCAGTACTAGTTGACAATAGATTTAGCTGCCCAAGAGGCCAGTGTGTTCCTGGGCTTCACTACAGCCCTGCAGACACTCTGCCCTGAACTAATCAGGACCATCGACAGTTCCCATCTGGAAATTCTAAAAGGGACACGGCAAAATGGAATGTGCTCAGCATCACATGCTAAGATTAGACCCATAATAAAAATATTTCTATAATCATGTTATTTAACATATGGATTTAACTGATCTTAAATTTTTAGAATGAACCTAAAGACAAACTACTAAAGACTTAGTTACAGCTGCAGAACAGAATGCAAACTTGGACAAGGTAAATACAATAATATGAAAAAACCAGGAAGTATACAGAAAGAAGAGGCTAAAAAATAGGAGGCATTAGAAATTCTCAAGGGGCAGGGCTTCAAGATGATGGACTAGAGGCATCTATCAGCTGCCCCTCCACAATGAAGAATAAAACAGCGAGTAGATAATCACAGTTTGAATAGATCATCAAAGACAGAACACTGGAATTCAACAGAGAACCGACAGGAAACACCTAGGGCAAGGAAGGGGAGGAAAGAAGCAGCCTGCTTGGTTGGCCAGGACTGGCTGGGAGCACAGAGAAGCTCCCCAATGCAGGGAAAGGGGAGTGACAGACCTGCAGCGTCCATATTCCCATCATGGATTCCTCTAGTCCCAGCCACCAGAGAGCCCCTCATAGGCCCAGAGACCAACATAGGGAGCTGTTTGCAGACAGCACAATGGCATTGCTCTAGAGAGGGAGCTCAGACTGAATCCCACACACCCCCCTGAGTTCTAGGCAGCTACAGCAAGATGCCATTTTGAGAGCCAGCCTCCACCAGACATCACCCTGCCTTGGGGCCCAACAGCCCCTGCATCTCCACATCCCAGGAGCCCCACTGCCATACCCCACCTGCAGCTGCTGCTTCAGCTGGCTGCTACTGCCAGGACCAAAACCAAGCCACTGCAGCAACCCCACCCCACTAACAACAGGCCACCATCACACATATACAAGTGTCCCAGGGACAGGCTTCCCAACGCATAGGTGCCAACTGGGGCCAAACTATGTGCTCCCCAGCTGCCTGCCTACAGCTGCAGCCACTAAAAGCAACCCCACCTTCTCCAGCAGCCGGGCCCCACTGCAGCTACTGCCTCCCCTATCAAAGCACTCCTCCAGGAGTCCAGGGATCACCCCACCCTTGCACATCACAGCCAGTGCTGATAGGCACCACCAGGGGGTCTGAGGACAGGCTCACCTGGCTTTGCTCTGCCCCTACCCCCACCCCACTGCATGAAGACACCATCCGGGGACTTGGGGATTACTCTGCCATATCCACCATCATTATCACCTGAGCACTTCCACCAGGGACCTGAAGATGGACTCACTCACCCTGTTGCTACCACCACAGATGGCACCCACCTGCACACACAACCTGCAGGCACAGGGCCTGGCCTGCCCAGCCATCACAGCCACTGCCAACACCAGCACAGACAGCTTGAGAGCCAAAGCATTGTCCCACAACTGCTACTATGATAGCCCATGCCACACTGCTGCCCAGGGACTGAAAGACCCACCTGCTGCTGCCACTGCCAGTATAGACCCACCTAAACCTGCTAAGACCAGTGCCAGCAAATGCTACCCTGAGGCCTAAGAACAGGCACTCTTGGCCCACTTCTGTTCCCATCGGGGCCTGAGGACTGGCCCACCTGGTATCCCTGTCCCCAGCAAAACTTCCCACAACTCCACCAAAAACCACACCCTAAGCTCTTGAGGAAATAACGGACACCAATGACACTATTTACAGCTGAACAAATTAGGAAACTACACTGCTGCACACATCCACGATCAGAGCCAAAGTGCCCTACCCAACCAACATCATAGATGCATCTCCAGGAAAACATCCTCCCCGACAAAAGCAAATCCAAAATATTGGAAGAAGTGACTGTCACACCAGATGCACAGATACCAACATAAAGACACAAGAAACGTGAAAAAGCAAGGAAATATGATTCCTCCAAAGGAGCGCAATAGGACTCTCCAAGATGGCAGACTAGGGACATTGAAAGCCAGTTCTCCTCAGAATGAAGATCAAAGTTACTAGTGAACGGACAAATTGTGAATGGAAAACTGAAAGAAGTGAGCCAGGACCTGTCAGAGTGCCCACAAAAAGAAGCTGAGCTGCAGAAAAAAAAAGCAACATGAGGCTGGCAGAGATTGACCCCTAAGAAGTTCAGAGCCCCACAGAAAGGGTAGGTGGGAGAGCTTCTCTGCTCCACTCACCTCTCTGACTATCCCCTGACTGTTAAACTGTTGGTGAGCCCCTCTGCCCTTGTGATCCAGGGCAACACTATTGGGGGCATCTGAGAACTTCTCAGGGACAGAGAACTTGGTGGCCAGCTCACATAGACATGCCCACACTTCCCTCACACCTGAGCTGAGACTGTGGGCACCATATTGGTCATGCACACATAGTGGGAAACAGCCCTGCCCAGGGACTCTCCACCCTTGAGTCACTGCACCACCAGATCTCTTGAAAACACACCCCACAACCCATTCTGACTTTGGCAGATGCAGGGGACTGGTAGGCCCCAAGGAGCTGCTGGATCTCTGGAGATTTAACTCTCAACATGGGACACCTCTAAGGGAGAGGGGAGCACAGCCCACCAAGTCCCTGTTGGGACAAAGAAAACACAGGTAAGATGCCAAGTACTAAAGGAGGCAGTCCCATAGCCAGGGAAGATATGTAGAGAGGGGTCATCTCCACCCCACTCATGCAGTTATGGACACAAGAGTGGTTCTTCCCACCAGAGGCCAGTGAGCACACACTTGGACACAGCATTTTTTGTGCTCTTCACAGTGGCTCTACCATGCTGAAAGTGAGCCCCGTGCTGCTCAGGCTTTTATGAACGGCAGGGACCACCTCCCCTTCCCTACACAGAATGGCACCATCCTGGAAAAGGAGGACAGACAAACCATGGAGGTAGCTGCTCTGGTCTGGGGGAAGAGACTCTCCCCTTAGCCCATTGGTGGTAGTCGCCAGAGGTGGTGGCCAACAGCCACACTGTGGCCAAAAACCAAAGGACCAAGTCTTTATGAAACGAAAGTCATGAGCCCTGCAACAGGGGTTTGATAGGGAAGCAAATCACATTTCTGCTGGCTCAGGATGAAAAGCAAGGACACTCCCCAGCCCCTCCCCTAAGGCCTCAGCACACCTACACTCCAACACCATCTCTTCCCACCCACTCCTCCCCCAAAACGCATCAAGGCACCTGCTTTCACTGGACATCAGCCTACCTGCCAGCTCTTACTCTTAAGCACTATTTACTGGACTGCAGTTTCAACTGCACTACCAAATACAAAATCTACTACCAGAAGGGCTTAGTGCTAGTCCACAAAATAAGCCCCCCAGGACCTCTGCACCCCCAGCCCTACAGAATATAGAATATCTAAACAGGAGAAAAATATTTAGATCTTAACAACCAGTTTTTCTAATTAGTTCTTACAGCCAAAATACAGCTTCAACAAGCACGATCTGAGAAAGCCACCACACAGAAGCTATTCACAACCAAGGAACACATACAGCACTTTGGCCCCCCTGAAAGCACCCAGAAATGAAGCCAAACAATCACACATAGCATATATCACAGCCATACCCCTAAGAGAAAAACAGAATTTAAACAAGAAGTCCCATTCAAACAGTAGCAAATTCAAAAATAAGAAGCAACATGTCCCTGAGAGAAGGACTCAGTGCAAGAACTCCAGCAGTACAAAAAGCCAGAGTGTTTTAACACCTCCGAAGCATTGCACTAGCTCTCTCACAATGGATCTTAATCAGAACAAAATATCTGAAATGACAGATAAAGAATTCAAAATATGGATTGCAAGGAAACTCAATAACATCTAAGAGAAATTTGAAATCCATTACAAAAAACAACAGAAAAATGATTCGGGATATGAAAGATTAGATGCCCATATTAAGAAAAAAAATAGAATTGCTCAAATTGAAAAAAATCACTAAAGTAATTTCAAAATAATGTTAGAGCTTTAACAATAGACTACACTAAGCAGAAGAAAGAATTTTAGATCTTGACAACCAGTCTTTCTAATTAACTGAGTCAGACAAAAATAAAATTTTAAAAAGAATTTTTAAAATGAACAGAGTTTTTGAGAAATATGGCTTTGACCAAATCTTCACAAATCTTCTATTTATTGGCATTCCTGAAAGAGAAGATGAAAAAGTAGTGTACAACTTGGAAAACAGATTTGAGGGAATAATTCAGAAATTTTTCCCTAATCTTGCTAGAGAGGTTGACATCCAGATTCAAGACATTTAGAGAACTCCTATGAGATAGTATACAAGAAGACCATTCCCAAGGCATATAGTCATCAGACTATCCAAGGTCAATTAGAAAGAAAAAAATCTTAAAGGCCCTTAGAAAAAAGGGCCAAATTACCTAGAGAAGAAAACCCATTAAATTAATAATAGACCTCTCAGTAGAAACTTTACAAGCCAGAAGAGATTGACATCCTATTTTTAGCCTCCTTAAAAGAAAAAAATTGCCAGCCAAGAATTTCATACCAAACTAAGCTTCATGAATGGAGAAATAGTCTTTCCCAGACAAGCAAACACTAAGAGAATTTATCACCACCAGATCAGACCTACAAGAAATGCTCAAAGGAGTTCTAAACATGGAAATGAAAGAATAATACTTGAGACCATAAAAGCACACATAAGTACAAAGTTCACAGACCCTATGAAGCAATTACACAATTAAGACTACAAAGCACTATAGTCAATAATAATTTAACTGTACATTTTAAAATAACTAAAAGAGTACAATTGGATTGTTTGTAACACAAAGGAAAAATGTTGAGGGGATGGATATCCCCATTCTTCATGATATGATTATTACACATTGCATGGTTATATGAAAATATCTCATGTACCCCATAAATACACACACCCACTATGTACCCACAAAATTTAAAAAAAAATTTAATAAATAAAAATTAAAATAATTTTTACTTTAAAAAAAGACTACAAAGCAACTAGTTAACAACACTATGATAGAAACAAAACCTCACATATCAACAGTAACTGTGACCATAAATGGCCTAAATGCTCCACTTAAAAGAAGTAGAGTGGTAAATTGGATTTAAAAACAAGACCCTACATTCTCTTTCCTCTAGAGATCCATCTTGCATGTAATAACACACACAGCTTAAAGTAAACGAATGGAGAAATATCTATCACACAAATGGAAAACAGAAAAGAGCAAAAGCTGCTATTCCTGTATCAGATAAAACAGAATTTAAACCTACAACAGTAAGAAGAAAAAGAAAAGAACTACATGATAATAAAGGGCTTAATTCAACAAGATTTAACTATCCTAAATATATGTGCACACAGTATCAGAGCACCTAGATTTATAAAATACTACTATTAATAGATCTAAGAAAAGAGATAGCCATACAACAGTCATAGGAAACTTCGACACCACATTGACAGCAATAGGCAGATCATTAAGTCAGAAAACTAACAAAGAAGCTCTGGACTTAAACTGGACTTTCAACAAAATGGACCTCACAGCCATCTGTAGAATACTGCACCCCACAACCACAGACGTACATTTTTCTCATCTGCGAATAGAACATTCTCTAAAACTGAACACATGCCTCAGTCATAAAGCAAGTCTCAATAAATTTAAAAAGAAACTAAATCATATCAAGCATCTTCTCTGATCACAGTGGAATAAAATTAGAAATCAACAGCAAGAAAAACTCCCAAAACCACACAAGCACATGGAAACTAAACAACCTGCTTCTTAATGACTTTTGAGTAAACAATGAGATTAAAGCAGGATTTAAAAATTCATTGAATCAAATTAAAATAAAGATGCAACATATCAAAACCTCTGGGATACAGCAAAAGTAGTGTTAAGAGGAAAATTTATAGTGCTAAATGCATACATCAAAAACATAGAAAGATCTCAAATTAACAACCTAACATCACACCTAATGGAACTACAAAAACAAGAACAAACTCAACCCAAAGCTAATAGAAGAAATAACTAAGATCAGAACAGAACTAAATAAAATTCGGAGCCAAAAAAAAATAAAAGGATGAACAAAATGAAGAGTTTCTATTTTGAAAGGATAAACCAAATTGACAGGCCACTAGCCAAGTTAACCAAGAAAAAAAAGAAGAACCAGAGAAGCACAATCAGAAATGACAAATGTGACATTACAACTGATACCACAGAAATACAAAAGATCCTCAGAGATGACTGTGAACATCTCTATGTATCCGAAAATCCTAGCCAGAGAAATCAGACAAGAGAAAGAAATAAATGACATCCAAATTGGAAAAGAGAAAGTTAAATTGTTCCTCTTTGCAGACAACATGATCTTATATTTAGGAAAACCAAAAGATTCCAAAAAAACCTCTTAAAACTTATAAATCAGTAAAGTAACAGAATACAAAATAAACATACAAAAATCAGTAGTGTTTCTATACACTAACAATGAACTACCTGAAAAAGAAATCAAGAAGGTAATCTCATTTGCAATAGCTACAAAAACATATAAAATAATTTATAAATTTAACCAAGGAAGCGAAAGACTTCTACAAGGAAAACTACAAAACACTGATGAAAGAAATTAAAGAGGACACAAACAAATGAAAAGACATCTCATGCTCATGGATCAGAATAATTAATGTTGTTGGCTGGGCACAGTGGCTTATGCCTGTAATCCCAGCACTTTGGGAGGTCAGGGCAAGTGGATCACTTGAGGCCGGGAGTTCAAGACCAGCCTGGCCAACATGGCAAAACCCTGTCTCTACTAAAAATACAAAAATTAGCCAAGCATGGTGGCATGCACCTGTTGTCCCAGCTACTCAGGAAGCTGGGCATGAGAATCGCTTGAACCTGGGAGGTGGAAGTTGCAGTGAGCCAAGATCACACCACTGCACTCCAGCCTGGGAGACAGAGGAAGATTCTGTCTCAAAAAAAGAAAGAAAAAATAAGTTAATGTTGTTAGATGACCATATTACCTAAAGCAATCTACAGATTTACTGTAATCCCTATTGAAACATTAATGTTATTTTTCACAGAAATAGAAAAAAATCATAAAATTTCTATTGATCCACAAAAATCCTTAAATAGCCAAAGCAATCCTGAGCAAAAAGAACAAAGCTGGAGGCATCACTGTAACTGACTTCAAAATATATTTCAAGGCTATAATAAACAAAACAGCAGGGTATTGGTATGAAATAGACACATAGACTAAACGGAACAGAAAAAAGAACCCAGAAATAAATCCACATAATTATAGCCATCTGATTTTCAACAATGGTGCCAAGCATATACATTGGGGTAAAAGAGAACCTCTTCAATAAATGGTGTTGGGAAAACTAGACATCCATATGCAGAGGAATGAAACTAGGTCACTATCTTTCTCATCATACACAAAAATCAATTCAAGATGGATTAATGACTTAAACCTAAAAGTATAAAACTACTAGAATAAAATATAGAGGAAACACTTCAAGACATTGGCTAGGCAAATATTTTATGGCTAAGATCTCAAAAGCACAGGCAACAAATACAGAAGTAGGCAAATGGGACTATATTAAACTAAAAAGCCTCTACACAGCACAAGGAACAATCAACAGAGTGAACAAACAACCTGCTGAATGGGAGAAAATTTTTGCAAACTATTTATCCAACAAGAGACTAATATCCAGAATACATACAGGAACTCAAGCAACTCAACAGTTTAAAAAAAAAAAACTAATCTCAATAAAAAGTGGGCGAGGACATGAATAGACATGAATAGGACATGAATAGAAGTTCATGAAAGACATACAAATGGCCAAAGGTTTCTTTATTTATTTATTTAAGATGGAGTCTCACTCTGTCACCAGGCTGGAGTGCAGTGGTGCAATCTCTGCTCAGTGCAACCTCCACCTCCCAAGCTCAAGCAATTCTCCTGCCTCAGCCTCCTGAGTAGCTGGGATTACAAGTGTACATCACCACACGCAGCTGATTTTTTGTATTTTTAGCAGAGATGGAGTTTGGCTATGTTGGCCAGGCTGGTCTCAAACTCCTAACCTCAGGTGATCCACCCACCTTGGCCTCCCAAAGTGCTGGGATTTGACCCAAAAGGTATGTTTTTAAAAGTTCAACATCACTAATCATCAGGGAAATGCAAATCAAAACCACAACGAGGTATCATCTAACCCCAGTTAGAATGGCTATTATTAAAAAGACAAAAACAAACAAACAAAAATAACAGATGCTGGCAAGGATACACAGAAGAGGTAACTTTTGTAACACTGTTGGTGGGAATGTAAATTAGTATGGCCACTATGAAACACAGTATGGAGATTTCTCAAAAAAAAACTAAAAATGTAAATACCACACATCCAGCAATCCCACTACTGAGTATTTATCCAAAGGAAAGGACATGAACATAACAAAGAGATTCCTGCACACTCATGTTTACTGCAGCACTAGTCACAATAGCAAATATATGGAATCAACCCATGTGTCCACCAATGGATGAATGGATTTTTTTTTTTTTTTTTTTAGACACAATCTCGCTCTGTTGCCCAGGCTGGAGTGCAGTGGCACGATCTCAGCTCACTGCAACCTCCGCCTCCTGGGTTCACGCCATTCTCCTGCCTCAGCCTCCCGAGTAGCTGGGACTACAGGCGCCCGCCACCACACCCGGCTAATTTTTTGTATTTTTTAGTAGAGACGGGGTTCCACCATGTTAGCCAGGATGGTCTCAATCTCCTGACCTTGTGATCTGCCTGCCTCAGCCTCCCAAAGTGCTGGGATTACAGGTGTGAGCCACTGCGCCAGGCCTGAAGAAGTTTTTTTAATGTGGTGTATATACACAATGGAATACTATTAAACCATTAAAAAATGAAATCATGTAATTTGCAGGAACATGGATGGAATGAGAGGTCATTATGTTGAGTGAAATAAGCCAGGCCCAGAAAGACAAATATCACATGTTCTCACTCATATGCAGGAACTAAAAGAGTTGACTCAGAGAGTAGAAAAATAGATTCCAGAGGCTGGGAAGGGTGACTGGGTGGGAGGAGGGATGAAGAGAGATTGGCTAATGGATACAAGCATACAGTTAGATAGAAGAAATAAGCTTTAATGTTCGTCAGCAGAGTAGGGTGACTATAGTTAACAATGTATTGTATATTTTGAAATAGCTAGAAGAGAGGGCTTGAAATGTTCCCGACACATAGAAATGATAAATAGTTGAGGTGATGAAGACCTTAAATACCTTGACTTGATCCTTACACGTTCTATGCGTGTAACAAAATAGTACATGTACCCGTTAAATACATACAAGTATCGTGTAGCAATAATAAATCTAAAAAGTAGAAGGCATGAAATTCTTCATATATCATAGCAGAAAGTCTTTGCCAAATACTGCCTCAAATTGATGAATCAGGAATAAAATTGTATTACTTTAAAGTTTTAGTTTTGTGTTTGTTTGTTTGATTTTGTTTTGAGACAGGGTCTCGCTTTGTCGCCCAGGCTGGAGTGCAGCAGCTCAGTCTCAGCTCACTGCAACCTCCACCTCCCAGGTTCAAGTGACTCTCGTGCCTCAGCCTCCCAATAGCTGGGATTACAGGCATGCACTACCGTGCCCAGCTAATTTTTGTGCTTTTGGAAGAGATGGGGTTTCACCATGTTGACCAAGCTGGTCTTGAACTTCGGGCCTCAAGTGATCTGCCTGCCTCAGCCTCCCAAAATGCTGGGATTACAGGCATAAGCCACCACGGCTGGCCACTTTAAAGTCTTAATAGTAATTTTCAAAAGAACTAATAAAGAGAATAAGTTATTTTGTAGGAGTCTTATAAACAGCTTTTCTTTTTATTGTAGAGATGGGGATCTCACTATGTTGCCCAGGGTGGCCTTGAACTCCTGGCCACAAGTGATCCTCCAGCCTCAGCCTCCCAAAGTGTTGAGATTACAGGCATACGCCACCATCCCCAACCCAACTTTAATTTTTTAGAATATGGGCAGATATTATTTGGTGTTTATTTTCATTTTAATTCCTCACCGACAGACTAGAACTCCCCCAACCTCTCAGGCGATAAGAAGGAGGGTTCAAGTAAGAAAAGTTTGAACGATCTAAGGCTGTTTAGCCAGAAGAAGAGACTTAGAAATCCATAATAAATGTCCTTAACCACTTGGGTGGCCATAAGAAAACGGATTTTCATTTATTCAGAGAAGTTTCACAAGTGAGTACCAGGATGAGGAGTTGAATTATAGAGACTCTAATCCTGACTTACTACAATATGGAACTGTCAAACAATTAGAACTTCACAAAGATGAGACGGACCTCCTTATACAGTAGTGAGTTCCCCGTTTCTAGAAGAGTTAAAGGAAAGGTTGAACATTAGCTAGTCAGGGAAATTGTTTTAAAACATGATTCTTATTTCACATAGAGAGTTAGATGATCTAGATGCTAAATGGCCTGAAAGTCACTTCCAACTTTATGATTCTAGAATTGTAAAGAGGTCTGTGATTTATTTAGTAATCTATCTCATCTAGTCATTTCTTACTTCCAGGAACTATTTCCATATGACTATAAATTAATCTCATGTTTATTTTATCCCTAGGTTTAAGTAAATAACTAGGAAAGGGAAATGAAAACACTGAACACCAATTGTGTGCCAGACACATACTAAGTATTTTATGTATATTTTATCATTTAATTCTAATATAATAGTAGGAAAGCCTTATTTTCCCATTTTACAGATTTTAAAAACTGAGGTCCAGGCTGTGTGTGGTGGCTCATGCCTGTAATCCCAGCACTTTGGGAGGCCGAGGCAGGCGGATCTCACAGTCAGGAGTTCAAGACCATCCTGGCCAACATAGTGAAACCCCATCTCTACTAAAAATACAAAAATTAGCTGGGCGTGGTGGTATGTGCCTGTAGTCCCAGCTACTCGGGAGATTGAGGCAGGAGAATCGTTTGAACCCAGGAGGCAGAAGTTGCAGTGAGCCGAAGTCATGCCATTGCACTCCAGCCTGGGCAATAGAGCAAGACTCTGTCTCACAAAAAAAAAAAAACAAAAAAAAAAACCTGAGGTCCAAAGAGATCAAGCTACGTGCCTGCAATCACATAGCCGAATGATTCTGGAGCCAGGATAAAAACCCAAGCAGCCTAATTAAAGAGCCTAGCTTCTTAAGCACTCTGCGCAGTGTCTCTCTCTCTCTCTCTTTTTTTTTTTTTTTGAGACGGAGTCTAGCTTTGTCACCCAGGCTGAAGTGCAGTGGTGCCATCTCAGCTCACTGCAACCTCTGCCTCCCGGGTTCAAGCAATTCTTCTGCCTCAGCCTCCCGAGTAGCTGGGATTACAGGCGCCCACCACACGCTTGGCTAATTTTTGTATTTTTAGTAGAGACGGGGTTTTGCCGTGTTGGTCAGGCTGGTCTCAAACTCCTGACCTCAAGTTATCCGCTCGCCCTGGCCTCCTAAAGTGCTGGGATTACAAGCATGAGCCACTGCACCTGGCCTGTGCAGTGTCTCTCTTACATACTCCACTGTAAACTAACAAAAAAGGCAGAACTGACATCATTGCAAATCCAGGCCCGCCTGACTCTAATACCACTTTATTTCCTAGCTTTAATTCTTGCTAGTAGAATTAAATGCAACACGGAAGTTTAGTTTCTGATCTCCGTGATTTTAACTTCTATAATTCATAGGAAATGGGTGTGTGGCTTGCCCAGGCAAAATGACTACTTTCCTCAACAGTAGGTTATTTCAAGAAAACCAAGGGAAAAAGTACCAAGCTTTGGTAGTTTTTAAGACATACTTCAATATGAACTACTAAAATCTTTTCAAGTAATATATTTATCATATATATGACAAATCACTTGGATTTTTATTTGCGAAATTTTCTTGAAGGAACTGAAGTAGAGTCTTCAAGCAAATCAGAAAAGCTGAGTTATGTAGAAACCACACCCTAGCCCTGTGGCTCCTTCTACTTCTGCAGTCCTTCTGGACTTCACTAATAAAGTAAGTCTCCTACCTCAAAAACAGAGCTTTAGAAAGCATTATGAAGACTCTTCTTGAGGTTGTCAGTAAAACCACTTGATGGTATTTTTAAGTAGTAAATCTTTCGGAGTCACAATCCTATGAATAAAGTACTTTATTAAAGACCTCAAGTTTTTTTTATTGCCCATATAATTTTTTTTTTACAATTTTTATGATTTTGGCAGGAACTTCATCCCAAAGTGAATGTGTTTCCAAAGTCTGAACAACATTGCATCAGCCATTTACAAGTGAAGACACTTATATAAGAAGAGGAATAAGTTCTGGTTTTTGAATGTGCTATTACAACACATTTTCTTACTCATTTCCTACTACTGATCTCTAGAGATGCATTTTTATAAATAAATATTAAATTCTTCCTAATAGTCAAGTCTTTTTTAACCCCTCTTCTCCCCCCAATATTCAAATCTTGATAATTTAATAACTACTAGTTATAATTGAATTAAAATGACTCACTGAGGACATTTGCATGGCTATTTATCGTTGTTGTTCCACTGACTAATAAATAGTTTCTGGTATCAGACTTGTATGTAGGATGTAGCTGTGAATATATATGGAAAGAGGATTATTGCTGAAGGTACAATAATGTAATGATCTGGGTTCAAATCCTAGCTTTGCCATTTAATAGCTGTGTGAACTTGAGCAAAGTGAATAACCTCTCTGATCATTAGCACAATGATTGTGCTAATGGGAAGTATTCAATAAATGAGCATTTATAAATCATCAGTTTTGGTTTCTAAGCACCATTCCCCAGTATTAGGAACCAAAGCTCTTTAAAGAATTGGCTGGTAGGCTGGGCGCAGTGGTTCATGCCTGTAATCCCAGCACTTTGGGAGGCCAAGGTGGGTGGATCACTTGAAGTCAGGAGTTCGAGACCAGCCTGGCCAACATGGTGAAACCTCTCTCTACTAAAATTACAAAAAATTAGCCAAGCATAGTGGCATGTGCCTGTAATCCCAGCTACTAGGGAGGCTGAGGCAGGAGAATCACTTGAACCTGGGAGGCAGAGGTTGCAGTGAGCTGAGATCGCGCCACTGGACTCCAGCCTGGGAGACAGAATGAGACTCAGTCTCAAAAAAAAAAAAAAAAAAAAAAAAAGAATTGGCTGGTTTGGCTGGTTTTAGTTCAGTGGCCTGAATATTGCAAGAGAGCCGGTGATGACTTCTTCAGCCAGAGATCAAGGAAGACTTGAGAGACTAAAGGACTCATGCTACAAGGTCACAGGGTACATCCTGAAGGAGCTTCTGCAGGACAAATTTGGAGAATTTGGAGCACTGAAAGAGAATAATTGATTATAACACAGAAAATAAATAAAAACCCCTGTGTCCATTGAATTGAAAACAAAAGGAAAGAAAATAAAGAAAGCTTTTCTTTAGAGAAGACTACCGCCTAATAGATGGGAGGAATGACGAAATTAGAATATCACCACTTTGCCACCCATGATGTAATAGTTAATCCAGACAAGAATCGGTGGATGCTAACATCACTAGGTAAAGTCAGAGGGAACAGGAATAACCTGATAATGATTACCCCATAGAAACTTAACTACAGAAGAGAAAAAATGTACCCTTACACCAGAGAGATTCGTAGTCAAATTTAGTGTCACCAGCAGTGGAACACTCTAACATTATTTGCCTTCTAATAGAATGCAATATGAAATATAATATATAATATTCTTGCCAAAAGCCTTAACCTGAATCCAATCCAGCCTCTAGATCCAACTTTTAAGTTTACAGGATATAGAGAAACAAGTTAAACCACACAGTGAAGAAACAATCAGGCCGCTGCTCTGGACTCTCCAACATGTCAATGCTATTTAAAACAATAACAACAACAACAACAAAAAACTGACACTAATCAACAAATGCAGTGAATTAACCTAGGTAGGATCCCAATCTGGGGAAGAAAACTGCTGTAAAAGACATTCTTGTAGCAAGTGGTGAAATTTAAATGTGGAATAATACTAGATTATTATTAGCTAAGCCAAACTTGGTGGCTTAAAACAGCAAAGACTGATTATCTCGCAGTTTCTATGGGTCAGGAAAATCGGCAAGACTTTGCTGGTGGTGGTTCTGGCTCAGGGGCTCTCCTAAGTTAGGGCCAAGCTGTTGAGCAGGGCTGCAGTCCTCCCCAGGATTGACCAGAGGAGGATTCCCTGCTGGGCTCACTCACATGGTAGCTGACAGGCATCAGGTCGTTAGCACGTGGGCCTCCCAAGAGGTGGCTGAGTGCCTTCACCACATGGTAGCTGACTTCCCTCTCCCTCTCCCTACCTCACAACATGGCCCCTGGCTTCCCTCAAGAGCAAGGGACTCCAGAGAGATCAATAGAGTGTATTTAAGACAGAAGCCACAGCCTTTTTATAACCTAATATCAAAAGTGATATCCATCATTTCTGACATATTCTATTCACTAGAAGGGAATCACTAAGCCCAGACTGTGCTCAAGAGGAAGCATGTAAAAAAATGCGTGTGCTTAAAAACCACCACAGATGGTATCCGGCATTTCAGTTAACTTTCAGATGCAGCAGTGGGATCGTGATTACATAGGGCAATGTCCTTATTCTTAGGATAAATATGCTGACATAGAGGCAATACAAATGATGTCTGCAACTTATTTTCAAGTGGTTCTGCAAATACATGTATGTTTATGTAACAATAAACAATAACAAATATATATTGTTTATATAAAACAATAAAGCAAATAAAACAAAATGCTAATCATTGTTGCATCTGGGTGGATGGTGGTGGGTGATCATTGTCATATTCCTTCACTCTTTCTATATATTTGAAATTTTTTAAAAGACAATGTTGGTGAAAAATAATGGAAAGTTATTAGGTTGATGCCATTAAAAGTCATTGCAAAAACCGCAATTACTTTTGCACCAACCTAATACTATCGACTGATTTGTGTCTTCCCCAAAATTCATATTTTGAAGTCCTAACCCCCAATGTGATGGTATTTGTGGGTGGGGCCTTTGGGAGGTGATTAGGTTCAGATGAAGTTTTGAGGATGGGGACCTCACAATGGGATTAGTGCCCTTAGAAGGAGAGACATCGTAGTTCTTTAGCTTGCTTGCTCTCTGTGACATGTGAGGACAGGGGGAGAAGGCAGCCATCTGCATGCAGGATGAGGGCGCTCACCAGAACCTGACCATGTTGGCACCCTGATCTTGGATTTCCCAGCCTCCAGATTTGTGAGAAATACATTTGTGTTATTTAAGCCACCCAGTCTATGGTACTGTATTATGGCAGCCCAAGCTGATAATAAGGGCATTGATAACAAAAATAAACTTCACACTTTCCAGAGAGTTAATGTGTCAGGAGAATAAAGCTAGTGGTGCGAAGGGCCTTTTGATGCAGGGAATTAATTGAAAATAGAAATTATCATCATGACTGTGCTTTCCAACTTCCCATCTTACCTCAGTGTGGCTGTCACTAGACAGAGAAGGCCCAAAAGAAATTCCTGAAAAGGCAACTCCTTCTCCTGCACCCACCAATTCCACAGGCCCCTCCTCAGCCTGTGGGCCACCACTAGCCCTTCACCCCCAGGGAGGCTCCCTTTATCAGCACCAGTCCTTAGCAGATCTTAAATTCCATCTGCTGGGCCATTGCCATTCACTTTTTTCCTATGTACTTTTATTAACTGATTGTATAAGCTCGCTTTTGCTTTTGGAAATGGATCATTATTATTAATCCCATAATAAATTTCTTTATCACAGAATTATAATTAAGGGATTATGCAGTGTTAAAAAAATACACGGTATTAAATAGCTCAAATAGGTTGCAGATCATTTGAAAAGATCAGCCAATTCACTGTGTAAATAAAAGTTTACAATTCAGTCACTTCCTTTTGGCAATATCTGTCAGAATTACAAGGTCCATGTCCTTTGGCCCAGCCAGTCTACTTCTTGGATTTTGTCTTACTGATATATCCTCCCACATGAAGAATGATATAAGATTACTCATAATAGCTGTATGGATAATAATGTATAGTATATTGCCACTTGTGTTAAAAAATAAAAAGAGAAACATATAGTGTGCAGAGTGTGTCAACATTTGTGTTAAAAAGAAATTAAAAGAATATGTAGGTATGTGTGTAAAATATTTCGAGAAGAGTATATAAGAAATCACTGGGGCAAGGCTCAATGTCTCATGCCTGTAATCCCAGCATTTTGGAAGTCCCAAGTGGGAGGATCACTTGAGGCCAGGAGTTTAGGACCAGCCTGGGCAACATAGCGAGACCCCGTCTCTACAAAAAAATTTTTAAAAGAAAGAAATGGTTAACAGAGAGGTTGCCTCTGAAGCGAACTGGGTGGCTGTGGAGAGGGGTATGGGGAACATGTTTCACCATATACTCTTGTACATTTAGAATTTTGTTTCTTGAACAAATATTACCTATTTGTTCAAATATATTAAATTTAAACTTTTTAAGATCCTATAATTTAACTAAAGTAAGACATCTTCTCTACAAATTCTTTACTTTTAAGTGTTTTGTATTCCTTTTTTCCAATTATTAAAAAAAATGTGGCTGGGCACAGTGGCTCACACCTGTAATTCCAGCACTTTGGGAGGCCAAGGTGGGCAGATCACTTGAGGCCAGGAGTCGAGACCAGCCTGGCTAACATGGTAAAACTCTGTCTCTATTAAACAAAAATTAGGCCAGCCACGGTGGCTCACGCCTATAATTCTACCACTCTGGGAGGCTGAGGCGGGCGGATCATGAGGTTAGGAAATCGAGACCATCCTGGCTAACACGGTGAAACCCCATCTCTACTAAAAATACAAAAAAACAAAATTAGCTGGGCGTGGTGGCGAGTGCCTATAGTCCCAGCTACTTGGGAGGCTGAGGTGGGAGAATGGCATGAACCAGGGAGGCGGAGCTTCAGCGAGCCAAGATAGCGCCACTGCACTCCAGCCTGGGCGACAGAGTGAAACTCCGTCCAAAACAAAACAAACAAACAAACAAACAAAAAATTAGCTGGGCATGGTGGTGGGTGCCTGTAGTCCCAGCTACTTGGGTGGTTGAGGCAGGAGAATTGCCGCCTTCCAGGGAGGCGGAAGTTGCAGTGAGTCAAGATCGCGCCACTGCACTCCAGTCTGGGTGACAGAGTGAGACTCCTTCTCAAAAATTAATTAATTAATTAATTAAAATTTAAATTTTAAAATGTTTAAATGTACATATATAGTCAATGGCCTGTTCAAGTCACTTTGTCCCATGTCACCCCCAACCCTCCTGCTGAGTGCAGGCTCTTAAAATTGTGATCAATAAAAAAAAATTGTAATCAATAGTTCTAGGGCACTTATCTGACATCCATCTCTTCCATTTCTGCTTCTTCAACATGGTCCCAGATGCACACATATATTTCACATATCGTACCTGGTTCAGCTTGTCTTTCTCTTCAGTACAGGAGGCAGCTTTTTTCTGCTCTCTGTTGACTTCTGAAGCCAGCCTCATGATCGTTTCTCTGCTAGCTTTTGCTTCCATCTCATGGACATTTATAGTCTCTTCAAGAATAACAATTTGTCCTTTCACGAATTCATTTTCTTTGCGCAGCTCTCTAAGCTGAAGAGGAAATAATTACAGCTGTCCTATAAAAATTAACAATTTCATACATTTTTTCTAAGCAAGTCACAATCTATAGACTGCATTATCATATGAAAAATGTAATAGCACTATCCCTACATGGACTGGAAAGGTCACATTTTCAAAGGCAGCCTGTAAACTCCGTTTTAGACCTGGGGGTCAAATTCAAATTATCCAAAAGGTGGCCACAAGGCAAGGATAATGAAGCCAAAAGCGTCCCAACGGAACACAAATCAGCAAATCTCTGGCTGCTAAATACACCAGGTAAGGTGAAGCTGGGCTACAGTAGGCGATGAAGCAAGGGACTTGCCTTCAGCCCATGTCCACTCAGACCTTCTGCAGTCAAGACACCATGTGGCACTGGAGAAAATACAGAGAACACAGGGCCATGCTTTTTTAAAAAATATATTCTTCTATTTAATATAAGCATAGGAAAATTCAGAATAACAGCTTAGTGTTTACCATAGGGAATTGAGATTAGCAGGGCTTTTGCTCACTATGTTGTGCATTGGAATGGTTAACTGGGAGCATTTATAAGATTTACAAGGGGAAAATAAAAGCCAGCAGGCTCCTTGACCTCAGGGAACGAGCCATACAGACAATCTCACTCCGTAGGGCCAAGGGGAGGCCTATAAGGTGACTTGAGACACCTCAGGACAGGGTCAGCATCTGTGTTGAGACTCTCCATGGAAGTGATGTACCTTTGAGCCTCAATGCTCTGAAAACATGGTGCCCCACTCCCAACTCATGCTGTTCCCTCTCTCTCCAACACTCTTCCTCACATTTGCATGATCTCTCCTCAATGGCCCTCAAAACTCCCGACCTCATGGGGGCGCTCTTCAGACAGTGTCTGACACCTGTGACTTGCTTCCCTCTCTATCCCTGCACCCTGATTTGTTTTTCTGTATTGTACCTTTCACCATGTGGAGCAATCGTAGATATTTATTTTGTTATTTCTTCACTATCCTTACCCTTTGAAAATGAAATCTCTAGGCAAGCATAGACATAGTCTTGTCTCATTCACTGCTATCTCTCCAGCACTCAGAACAGTGTCTAGCATATAGTAAGCACTCACTAAATACTTGTGAAATGAAGGAATGAATGTCTAATTATTAGGGATGCATGGTTCCTTGGGAATAAGTGTGCACACGTGTTTATGAGGGCGTGTGAAAGCGAAGGAACAGTTTTGAAACCAGAGCCATTTTGTTCTTGGAGGAACACCTAATGAGGCTGAAGTCTTGGTCAAGACAGCAGACTTCCTGATCTGGGCCAATTTTTTTTTTTTTTTTTTTAAGACAGGCTCCTGCTCACGTGGCCGAGATGCCAAAGCTCCAGATTCCTACCCTCTGTCGTGAAATATAGATTCCACTACTGTTCAGGTAAGCTGAGGCCAACAAATCCCAGGAGGAAATTGCCGTCAAAAAGATGGTTTCTTATTCATTGTTCCCAAGTGGAAGGAACCCACCACACTACACAGGGCCATGGGGAAGCACCAGGGTCAGTCAGGAGGCAGAAGAAGCGGGGAGAAGAGCGGGCGAGAGGCTTTATTGTCGCCTCCGCAGGAAGGAATAAGCAAAGCAGAGTAAGCAGACTTAGAGTTGGCTATTGAATGATTTCAGTGACTCTTGGGGTGTAGGGGCTGACCCGAGCTCTCTGGGGGGCTTAGGGCAAGGGGCAGTAACCTGCAGGTAAGAGCCAGTTGTAGGAGGTGGCTGGGGAGTGGGCTCTGGATTGGTCAGTTCATACGTGAAAGCTCTGCTGGGAAGGGCAGGCTCTCCCGGCTCAGCAAGACCCCGGAAGTCAAAGCGTTAGAAATACAGAAAAGACAAGGGCATGATGAATGTAGTAGAAACACCCAGATTAGCACCTGGAGATTGTGTCTGATAGAGAAAAGAGCGTCACGGAAGAAGGAGCTTCTGAATTCCCTTTTCTTATCCCCATCATTTGGTTTGAAAGATAATTCTCAAACTACAAGTGGACTTTTACAGCCGAGTTCCCGGTCATAAGTTAGCCATAGGGAGCAGGAGGAGAGGCATCCAGCACCCATGAGAGCATCAGGTGGACCCATGGTCCCAGCTATCAAAACCCATCCGTGAAGTGGAATACTTCCCAAAGTCGAATGAAGTCATCTTGCGGCTTTCAGAGAGGACATTTGGGAAGCTCACTAGCAGACACCTGAGAGGTGGCTTTTAAAAATGGCTGCATGATAGGCCAGACGTGATGGCTCACGCCTGCAATCCCAGGACTTTGGGAGACCAAGGTGGGAGAACCACTTGAGCCCAGGAGTTAGAGACCAGCCTGAGCAATACAGTGAGACCTCATCTCCATTAAAAAAAAAAAAAAAAAAAAAAAAAGATGCATGGGAGCTGGGCATGGTGGCCTACAACTGTAATCACAGCACTTTAGGAGGCAGAGGTGGGGTAATTGCTTGAGGCAAGGAGTTCAAGACCAGCCTGGACAACATAGGAAGACCTCATCTCTACATAAATAAAATAATTAGCCAGACATGGTGGTGCATGCCTGTAGTCTCAATTACTTAGGAGGCTGAGGCAGGAGGATCACTTGAGCCCAAGAAGTCAAGGTCACAGTAAACTAGGATCATACCACTGTACTCCAGCCTGGATGACAGTGCAAGATCTTGTCTCTAAATTTAAAACAAACAAACAAAAAAACAAAACAAAACAACAACAACAACAAAAAAAAAACGGCTGTATGGAAATCTGTCAGGAAGCAAGGATATAAAAGGTTTGTAAATAGCCAAAGAGAACCAAATACTTTCAGGTACCCTAATGAAGCACTATGGGGCAAGTGAATCATTCAGTTAATATTATTTATTTCTGACTTAATGGTAATCTACCATTAAAGTAGAATTTTTGCTATTTGTTTTTTTGTTTTGTTTATTTTTTGAGACAGAGTCTCACTCTGTGGCCCAGGCTGGAGTGCAGTGGCTTAATCTCACTGCAACCTCCGCCTCCTGGTTCAAGTGATTCTCCTGTCTCAGCCTTCCAATTAGCTGGGATTACAGGCACCCGCCACCACACCTGGCTAAGTTTTGTATTTTAGTAGAGATGGGGTTTCTCCATGTTGGCCAGGCTGGTCTCGAACCCCTGACCTCAGGTGATCTGCCCGCCTGGGCCTCCCAAAGTGCTGGGATTACAGGTGTGAGTCACCGCGCCCAGCCACTATTTGCTTTTAATGTAAATTCTTGAAGTACTTTAGAACTCACACTCAATCAGTATCCTAAAAATGACATGCAGCTCGTTGTGTGAGTATATGTCTGGCTGTAACTAAAAGGAAAAAAACTCCCTAAAGCAAATGGTTAAAATGAGTAATTAATTGTATATGACAACCTAAATATATTTTAGACAAAGCCATTAATCTCTTTTGGAGAATAATTAATTCCAATAATGCTAGAAAAGATCTTGGAATTGAGGCTCAGGCAGGTGATGTGACTTGTCCCAAGTCACACAGTTAATTAATGCTACACTTGGTCTACTGTGCCATTCTCCTGCCACCCCCAAACTCAACCACAGCACTTCCTTTCATGCCACATGTCAGAATTACCACTACATTTGTAGACTTTTTAATCTGCATACAGACACCTTTAAAATTAAATCTTCATCTGATGCCTTGTCATTCCTCTCATCTGGATCCAAGCAGTCACGCAGTTGAGTCAGAAATTCCTCATGTTTCGTGCAATTCTTTGAAACTTGTTTCTTATTCTCCTCATTTTCTTTTGAACACTTTCTGTTAAGCAAATAACAAATAAGTCAGCATCTAACACCATGGAAGATAACATTCATCAAACCAAGTCAGAATATAAGCTCTATGGGGGAAATAATTGTCATTTTCAACACAACACAGTTTCCCAGACACAGAGCAAATTATTGTCACAGAAGCCCTATAAAGCCCTATAAAGGAAGGAGAAAAGTGGCAGCAATTTCAGGACACCTGTGCTTTGCAGAAATATAAGGAAATCTTCAAGGCATTGTGGACTTAGTAACAGGAGGGGAAATGAATTCCCCTAGCTTCAACCCTTTAGGATCTCTAAAAATGGAGGCACGTGTCTAGAGCACACATGCTCACAATCCACATAGCCATGGGTCTTCACTGGGGCCTCATGGGGAAGGAGAGTGCTACCACATTGGTTCTAGAGGACCAAGCTTCATTTTATTTTCAAACTTTACAATACAGTGATTTATGAGGGTCCTGGTTCGTGGCCAGGCATAACTATAATAACAAATACATCAAAAGCACAGAAGATTCTCGCCTCTGGAAAACAGGTGTGCTCAATCACCAGCAAAGTTCATTATTAGTTTTCACACGCCCTCAGTCTTTAAAGCGTATCGGAAGAAAGGAAGGAAAATCAGTATATCGAAGAGATGTCTGAACCCCCATGTTTACTGCAGTTCTATTCATAATAGCAAAGATAGGGGATCAACATAAGTGCCCATCAGTGAGTGAATGGGAAAAAAAATATGATACATACACATCGGAATACTACTCAGCCTTTTAAAGAGTGAAATCCTGTCAGGAGTGGCAATATGGATGAACCTGGAGGATATTATGTTAAGTAAAATAAGTCAAGTACAGAAAGATAATTACTTCATGTTTTCACTCATATGTGGGAGCTAAAAAAAATTGAACTCGTAGAAACAGAGTAGAATTTTGATTATTAGAGGCTGGAAAGGGTAGCAGATGAAGGAGAATACAGTGAGGTTAGTCAATGGCTATAAACTTATAAAGACAGTTATAAACTTATAAAGCTAGATGGCAGGGGTAAGTTCTAGTGTTCTGTAGCATAGTAGGGTGAATACGCTTAACAAGAATTTAGTTTCCAAATAGCTAGAAGAGAGGATTTTGAATGTTCACAACACAAAAAAATGATAAATGTTCAAGATGATGGATTTACTAATTTCCCTGATTTGATCATTATACATTGTGTACATGTATCAAAATATCACTCCATATCCCATAAATATGTACAATTATTACAAGTCAACTAAAAATAAAAGGAAAAAAAGAGCATTGGAAGAGTACTAGAATTGGCCAGTCAAGGAAAAAGGAAATTTATGGTCCATTATGAATATATTATTTCAAATCTCCGATAGGTTTGTTGAAATAGTATGGTCTATTTCTAATGCTTTAAATGTTAGCAACTAAGAGATTGTCAAAAATAGGCATAATTTAAAGGCAAATTAGAATCATTTCAGTAATTTAGTGTCATTTTTCAAATACCCAAGATAATAAACATGATTATTGATTTCCTTTTTACCATGTTGAGTGTTTACTGCAAATTCCTTCACGCTATTCAAAGATTAACAAAGCATGTAATTGCAGATACTCAAAGCATATCAGATTTCTACTTAGAAAAATGTGTAACGATAAAAGACTAACATCACTATATTTCTGAGTTCTTATTTTAGCATATGAAAGGTAAAACTCTTCAGTCTTTTGGACCCAGGAAAGGCATAATTAATTGTATGGTGCTGATTGATTTACATATGTGATTCCATACATTAACCCCAAGATTTCAATCTTTCTTCTCCATTCCAGAGGTCTCTAAACTACTTCCATTTCTATTTGCAATTCACTTGACCCAACAAAGTTTCAGGAATCTACCTTAAGAAAATAATCACAGAAATTTAAAAATATGAATCACATAGATATTCATTGCAACTTGGTTTTTAGTAATTTTTTAAGTGGAACTAAACTAAGAGCCTGTAGAAATAGCAGAAGTAATTGATTGAGTAAATTCTGGTATTTCAAGCAAAGGAACACAATGGGCCATTTAAAATTATGTACTACGCTTGGCACAGTGGCTCACGCCTGTAATCCCAGCACTTTGGAAGGCCAAGGTGGGAGGATTGCTTGAGGTCAGGGATTCAAGACCAACCTGGGCAACATGGCAAGACGCCATCTCTACAAAAAAATTTAAAGATCAGCTGGGTGTAGTGGCATGCACCTGTGGTCTCAGCTACAAAAGAGGCTAAGGTGGGAGGATCACTTGAGCCTAGGAGGTCAAGGCTGCAGTGAGCCATAATTGCGCCACTGCACTCCAGCCTGGGTGGCAGAGTGAAAACCTGTCTTAAATAAGTAAATAAATAAAATTATATACTAAATGAGTTTTTAAAATATTTACAACACATGGCCAGGCACAGTGGCTCACTTCTATAATCCTAACACTTTGGGAGACCAAGGCAGGCAGATCAGGAGCTCGAGACCAGTCTGGCCAACATGGCAAAACCCTGTCTCTACTAAAAATACAAAAATTAGCCGGGTGTGGTGGCACACGCCTGTAATCCCAGCTACTCAAGAGGCTGAGGCATGAGAACTGCTTGAACCTAAGAGGTGGAGGCTGCAGTGAGCCGAGGTCATGTCACTGCACTCCAGCCTGGTTGACAGAGCAAGACTCTGTCTTAAAAAAAATATATATATATATATACACACACACATATATATATTTAGAACATATGATTCAGTAAAAATAGTACACTACCTAAAGTCATTTGTATATGATTTTCTGAAAAATCTGTTCAATAAAATATTAATATTAATTATAGCTTTTCTATAATCATAAGGTTTTAAGTAATTATTAATTTCTTCTTGGCACTTTTCTGTATAAAAAATATTTTTTACAATATGCATATAGTTTTTATTACTCATTTATTTAATAAATACTTATTGAGTACCCACCATACACCAAGCCCCATTAAAGGTGCTAAAGATACAATAGTAAACAAAAGAGATACAAATCCAGCCAGGCGCAGTGGTGTGCACCTGTAGTCCCAGCTACTAGGGAGGCTGAGGTGAGAGGATCACTTGAACCCAGGAATTTTAGGCCAGCCTGGGCAAGATAGTGAGACCCCCATCTCTGAAAAAAAAAAAATTATTGACCTCATGGAGCTTATGTTCTATTTGGAAAGATGGACAATAATCAAAATATTAATATATGTAAAATGTATAGTACATTATAATAGGACTAGAGAGAAAAAATTAAGCAGTAAGGAAAGAGGGGCAAGAGATATTAGAGGAGTAAATTTTTAGCTATGTTATTCATGGAACATCTCACTTGAAAAGTGCCATCTGAGTGAAGACTTAAAGGAAATGGAGGCAGCCATGTGATATCTGGGGGAAGAGCCTTCCAGGAAAAGAAATTAACAATTGCAAAGGTCCTGAGGTATGATGAGGTCTGTCAGGTTCAAGGGACAGCAAAGAAGACAGCGATCTGGAATAGAAAGAATAAGGAGGAGAATGGTAGCAAAACCAGGTCAGGATGAGCCTTTTGGCTCATAGAAAACACTGTCTTTACCGTGAATGAGAACAGAAGTCACTGGAGGACTCTGTGCTAAGAATTGACACGATCTAATTTGTGTTTTAACAGGATCACTCTGGCTGCAGGGGGCACAGTCA
Organism: Symphalangus syndactylus; assembly: GCF_028878055.3. Taxonomy (NCBI): domain Eukaryota; kingdom Metazoa; phylum Chordata; class Mammalia; order Primates; family Hylobatidae; genus Symphalangus; species Symphalangus syndactylus. The sequence continues at coordinate 129,270,238 of NC_072424.2, read as the reverse complement.
GAGGCAGGAAAAACACTGCTATGAACCAAATGTTTATGTCCTCCGAGAATTCATATGTTGAAGTCCTAATTCCCAATATGATGGTATAATATTTGGAGGTTGGGCCTTTGGGAGGTAATTAGGTCATAAGAGTAGAGCCCTCATGAATGAGATTAGTGCCCTTATAAGAAGGGACACTGGCTGGGCGTGGTGGCTTATCCCTATAATCCCAGCCCTTTGGGAGGCTGAGGCAGACAGATCACTTGAAGCCAGGAGTCTGAGATCACCCTGGCCAACATGGTGAAACCCCATCTCTACTAAAAATACAAAACATTAGCTGGGCATGGTGATGCACACCTATAATCCCAGCTACTTGGGAGGCTGAGTCACAAGAATTGCTTGAACCTGGGAGGCAGAGGTTGCAGTGAGCCAAGATCACACCCACTGCATTCCAGCCTGGGCAACAGAGCAACACTCTGTCAAAGAAAAAAAAAAAGGAAGCAGCAGAAGAAGAAGGAGGAGGAGGAGGAAGGAAGAGGAGGAAGAGGAGGAGAAACATGGAGAGGTGATCTCTCTCTCTGCCGTGTGAGGATACAGCAAGAAGGCATTCATCTGCAAACCAGAAAGAGGACCCTCACCAGGAACTGAATAGGCCAACATCTTGATCTTGGCCTTCCCAGCCTCCACAACTACAAGGAATAAATTTCTGTCATTTAAGCCACCCAGTATATGGTATTTTTCTTATAGCAGCCCAAACCAACTAAGACAGAAATTAGTACCAGCAGTGGGAGGCTGCTGTAACAGATACATATTACAATACTCCAGGTGAGAGTTAATGGTGGCTTGGATGAAGTTAGTGACAATAAAGGTTATAATGGAAAGCTGACAAAATTTAGATTTGTTTTGAAGATAGATATGATGGGATTTGCTGAAGAATCAGACATGGAGGGTGAAAAGAGAAAGAGAACCAAGTTTGATAGCAAGAATTTTGAAATGATCAACTAGAAGAATGGAATTATGAGCACATGAGATGAGGAAAAGTGCAGAAGGATTTTGTGGGAACACTGGGAGCTCCGTTTTGGACACATTAAGTTTAAGATGGGCCGGGCGCGGTGGCTCACGCCTGTAATCCCAGCACTTTGGGAGGCTGAGGCAGGCGGATCATGAGGTCAGGAGATCGCGACCTTCCTGGCTAACAGGGTGAAACCCCGTCTCTACTAAGAATACAAAAAATTAGCCGGGCGTGGTGGCGGGTGCCTGTAGTCCCAGCTACTCAGGAGGCTGAGGCAGGAGAATGGCGTGAACCCCAGAGGCGGAGCTTGCAGTGAGCCGAGATCGCGCCACTGCACTGCAGCCTGGGCAACAGAGCGAGAATCCGTCTCAAAAAAAAAAAAAGTTTGAGATGCCTGTCAGAGATCCACATGGAGATGTGCAGTAGCTAGTAAGATATGTGGTTCTTGAGCTCTGGGAAGGGATCCAGGCTAGACACAGAAATGTGGGAGTCACCAGCATTTAGATACTTAAAGCCATGAAACTAAATGATATCACGAAGAGAGTAAATTTAGATACAAATGAGAAGAGATTCAAGGGCGGATCCCTGAGGTATTCCAGTATTTGAAAGCCAAAGAGACGAGGAGAAACAGTGAAAGACACTAGATAGAGGCCGGGCGCGGTGGCTCAAGCCTGTAATCCCAGCACTTTGGGAGGCCGAGATGGGCGGATCACGAGGTCAGGAGATCGAGACCATCTTGGCTAACACGGTGAAACCCCGTTTCTACTAAAAATACAAAAAATTAGCCGGGCATGTTGGCGGGCGCCTGTAGTCCCAGCTACTTGGGAGGCTGAGGCAGGAGAATGGCATGAACCCAGGAGGCGGAGCTTGCAGTGAGCTGAGATCGCGCCACTGCACTCCAACCTGGGGGACACAACGGGACTCCGTCTCAAAAAAAAAAAAAAAAAAAAAAAAAAAAGACACTAGATAGAAAGGTAAGATTAAAAAAAGAAAAAACCTAGGCATGTGTAATATCCTGGAAGCCAAAAGAAGAAGAAAGTGGTTCAAAGAAAAAGATCAACTGTAACTGATGCCACTGATTGGTCAAGTAAGATAAGACTGACCATTTAACTTGCACTGTGCACTCACTGATGACCTTAATGAGTGGTTTCAGTGGAGCAGATTCCAGAGAGAGAAGAGAAATTGGAGACCATGAATACATACAACATTTTTTTTTTTTTTTGAGACAGAGTCTCTCTTTGTTGCCCAGGCTGGAGTGCAGTGGTGTGATCTCAGCTCACTGCAGCCTCCACCTGTCCAGGTTCAAGCAATTCTCATATCTCAGACTCTCAAGTAGCTGGGATTAAAGGCACCCGGCACCACACCCTGCTAATTTTTGTATTTAGTAGACACGGGGTTTCATCATGTTGGCCAGGCTGGTCTCAAACTCCTCACCTCAAGTAATCTGCCCACCTCAGCCTCCAAAAGTGCTGGGATTACAGGTGTGAGCCACCACGCCCGGCCATACATACAATGTTTAAGGAGTTTTTGCTGTAAGTGGAAGTAGAGAAAGAGGACAGGGGCTGGAAGTATTGGGTTGTTTTTTTAAGATGAAATAAGTAAAATAAATATCATGTATTTTGTTACTAAAGATATTTAACTCATTCGTAGAATTTTAAAATATATTTTAGGAACAACTCGTTCCCAGTCTTGTCTCAATAATCACCTCTTGTCAGAATGAAGTGTGGAAAACCTAGGTTTCATGAGTTCTCTGCATAAACTAGCAATAAAATCTAATGAGGAATGTTCAGTGTGATCTGGAGTGGTCTAGCTTCTGGGATGTTTTTATAACTGGCTACTAAATAAATATCTACCTCTGTGTACTATCCCACCAGCTCAGGGTTAAACTCTACTTAGAGAAATCTTCGAAATTGTGTAAATAAGCATTTGCAGCCCTAATTGATAAGCTATAAACATGCTTAAGACAAGGCTGTATTTGTTAAGACTCTTGATGATATTTAGAAATGAGCCTTGGAAAAATTTGTCAAGATTCCAAAGATATTTGAGGTCAATAACTTTTTTTCAAATTCAGTTTCAGGGCCAAGTAATGCAAAATGCCAGTACATTCAAAGAAAAATCTTGCTATCAGAAGCTAGTATTTTAATGCTAGCTGAAGCGAAAAATACATTGCGGTATCCTTACTGTAATTTTTCATTTAACTCTACAACTTTCTTCTTTAATTCCTGGTTCTCCTTGATTGCAGTGTGAGCTGTGATTTCTGTTCTGATTTTAGAAGTGGAAAGTGCTGCTGATTCTTCTTCCAGCTCCTGAATTCTGTCTCTCAAAGAGGTAAGGAGAGATGATTTTCTGGCATTGTTTTCCTTGTAGCTCTCCATTTCAGCTTTCAATTCTTGACAGGAGACTTCTTTAGAAAGCATCTTGGATCGGAGGTCTCGAAGCTAACACAGAAAAGAAGTTAAAAAAAAAAACACCTTAACAACATAAGTTTGAAGTATCTTTAAGAAACCCAAAGCCATCATTTAAATGTTCACCCTTTTATTCATGACTTAATCTAACTTTATTTTCTTTTCTAATATTTGTATCTGTATTACCAAATGAGAAATTCTGCCTAAATAATGGACTTTATTTTTTTTATTTATTTTTTTTTTTGACACGGAGTCTCGCTCTGTCGCCCAGGCTGGAGTGCAGTGGCGCAATCTCGGCTCACTGCAAGCTCCGCCTCCTGGGTTCACGCCATTCTCCTGCCTCAGCCTCTCCGAGTAGCTGGGACTACAGGCGCCCGCCACCACGCCCGGCTAATTTTTTTGTATTTTTAGTAGAGACGGGGTTTCACCGTGGTCTCCATCTCCTGACCTCGTGATCCGCCCGCCTCGGCCTCCCAAAGTGCTGGGATTACAAGCATGAGCCACCGCGCCCGGCCCAATAATGGACTTTATATTCTATCTTTTCCAAAACCAATTGAACAATGTCTTAAGTTGTTTAGTCTCATTCAGGAGACATTTATGATGTTGATTGCATAAGCAATAAAATATTTTGCAATGGTCCACATTTTCTAAATCTGTATTGCTCTTATTGCTGCTGATAAACAGTTAGACAAGGAACCTACAAATCACATGATCTGTGATTTCACAGCCATAACTCTTCCCCACTTAAACACAGACTACTCAGTGTATCACTGTATTTCTCACACTTATCTTCTGGACCCTAACTGTGAGTGATAAATAAAAATAATATTTCAATTTCTGGAAAAAAATGGGAGAAAAGAAAAATCCCTATAGGATTTATATAAAGAGAACATTTTAACTTTTATGAGTTCTGTGATATCAAAATGCTGAACAATATATATGCTCTATTGAATTAAAATGTCAGATCTACCCTATGAGAAAAAGTTACGAAAGCATGTACTTCTTTGGAACTGTGAGTGTGCATACATACATTTATTCACACACACATTATCAACTCATCTTTCTATGGGGTCCTGGCAGCCTTAGTGAGAAATCACAGGCCAGTCTAGAACTCCCTGGGGCCACCAGGCTATAAGCAGAATGAGTTTAGGAAGACTCTCAGAAACTCCACTCTAAACCTGAGCTAGCCTACAGGGTAGATGAATCCCACGCTTCTTCCTAGAATTTCCCCAGCCAGTTGGAACTACCACAGGAAAGGGATTCAGAATTCCCTCCTAAGAACTCCACGTTGCAAGCAATCCACATTAAAGGAAGATATTCTGAGAGATGCTGAAAGTTCTCTGAGGCCCACGGAGCTTTACTTAACATCTTCAGGTGCCCCCAGATCTCTCAAGGCTGTATAGCTCCTCTGAGATCCAGAATTCAGCCCAAGCCACCTGGCTTTACAATCTGGCAAATGCATAACTTTTCAGGAATTCTAGGGGATAGACACAAGAGAACAAGTTTTAACTTTGCCAAAAGTCTTAAATCTATATCCCACTGTCCTATTTCTAATCACTCCTACATTCTGTTTCTTTTTTCTTGCTTTTTGAGACAGAGTCTCGCTCTGTCGCCAGGCTGGAATGCAGTGGTGTGATCTCGCCTCACTGCAACCTCCACCTCCCGGATTCAAGCAATTCTCCTGCCTCAGCCTCCCGAGTAGCTAGTACTACGGGTGCTCACTACCACGCCCAGCTAATTTTTATATTTTTAGTAGAGACAGAGTTTCACTATGTTGGCCAGGATGGTCTGGATCTCTTGACCTCGTGATCTGCCTGCCTCAGCCTCCCAAAGTGCTGGGATTACAGGCGTGATCTGTTTCATTTTATAAGAAGCTAAGAAGGCCCCTTTCTGAGTGATGGAGATGCATTATCTTACCTCAGACTGAGTACATTCAAATTTGACCAAAGTTGCTGCAAGTTCACTTCGAGCATTTTGAGCCACATTCCGATAGTGGTTTAACTGCTCCCGTGTGACTGGGACTTCCAAAAGATGATTGTAAGTTTCCTGGTAGAATTCCCCCAAAATACAAAATATAAAGAAGAGTGTTAAACGATCTTTTCTGTGCAGCTGCACAAAGCAAGATTAAAGGCAGAAGCATTCTTTGTATTCCAAATGTGTCAAACATGCTACACAGAGAAGTGTTATATTCAGACCATTTGGTTCTCATTCTCAAAGTTCAAAGAGAGGCAGGAGAAAGTTCAGGAACAAATGATGTGCTCCTCTAGGATGGTGATGAGATTTGTCATTTAAGAATTGGCCTGTGGCAGAGTGTGTTGGCTCACACCTATAATCCTAGCACTTTTGGAGGCCAAGGCAGGAGGATTGCTTGAGGCCAGAAGTTCCAGACCAGCCTGGGCAACACAGCAAGACCCTATCTCTACAAAAAGAAAAAAAAATTTTTTTAATTTGTCAGGCATGGTGTCATGACCTGTAGTCCTATCTACTTGAGAGACTGAGGCAGGAGGATCACTTGAGCCCAGGAATTTGAGGTTTCAGTGAGCTATAATTGCACCACTGCACCCCAGCCCAGCCAATAGAGAAAGACTGCCTCCAAAAACAAGACAACAAAAAAAGGTTTTCCTCCCACTCAACTCAAATGGTATTTGACCTCTGCCCAGAATCAATAGACTCAACAAAGAATTATCAGAGGAGAACAATGCTACATCCTGTGTAACTAGGGACAGTTTTCGTTGCTTTTCTTTGTCCAGATCACAAAGATGATCAACTCATTTCTTGTCTGTTGATTAAAGTGTCTCATTTATTTATCAAAGAGATCATGTGATCTAAATGTAAACGTCTGTCTCCTTTGTAACTATTCACTATGCCTTTTATACTCAGTCTCATAACCTCATAACCATGATATTCTCAATCTCATAATCTCATATCCATGAATCATGAAGGCAACTGAAATGAACATGTGAGATGAGACATGGCTGGGTCACACATGGACAGCCCCTGCCCATCTGGAAGGGAACAGGTCTCAGCTCCACTGATGTTTGCAGATACAGAAATAAGGAATTTCCAGCCTGGCCAAACCACTCCAATTTGGGAATTTCCAATTCCAAATCATTCTGGTTTTTCAAGACAAGCCATACATCCAGACTTTTTGAAGTGTAAATTCCCGGTTTTTGCAGGTTGGCAACTGATTTAAATGTTTAAAAAAGAAACACATATGAATCAAATAAACACACCTGCAGAACAGATTTGGTGGGTTTGGCCTGTGGGCTGCAGACTGAACCCTCTGGTCCCGTTTCCATCCCACTCATGCCATATGCCTGCTTCCTTCAAGAATTATTACTGAGGTTGGATATCTACACCACCTCTATGGAGTTTCCAAGGCCTGTGGTCTTTGTGAAAGACACAGAAGAAAGTCATTCGTTTTTGAAGGAATACGAAAGAGGTCACATAAAGGAGGATTTCCCGGAGTATCGAAATGGCCTCAGGAGGCTCAGTGATAAAATCTTTTTAAGACTGCCAGAGACTACTCCACTGCCAGCAACTACTGTTTGATATAGTCATGAATGCAAAAGTCTTCTTAAAGCTCATAACTTTTCAACAAGCATCATGACCTGTGTGATTCAATCCACAAAATGCCAAATAAAACCTTCAGAGCTCTTAGTAATAGCTAGTGTTTGCCAATCATAGCACAACCAAGAAGATGGTAGATATGTACTCTGGGGAAAAAGCATAAAAAGTTTAACTGAATCTCTTATTAGAGAACCACATCCTGTTCAGACTCATTCAATAGTCGGAGGGTCTTCTCCACCCTGACCACCACGCCATATTTTCTAAACTAGGCCATATGAGGACATAGGTCACATATAAGAGATTTCACCTATAGTATGTATGGCATACCATTTTATAAAATTTATTAGGAAAATAAGTTTCCCAATGGCTATGATTATTTGATTATTTCTTTCAATGACTAACATCTCTTTTTTTTTTTTTTTTTTTTTTTAAGAAAAGAAGCTAGGCCAGGTGCAGTGGCTCATGCCTGTAATCCCAGTGTTTGGGGAGAATGAGACAGGAGGATCACTTGAGCCCAGGAATTCCAGACCAGACTGTGTAACAGTGAGAATCCCATCTCTGTGAAAAATTAGCTGGGCATGGTGGCATGTTCCCGTTGTCCCAGCTACTTGGGAGCCTGAGGTGGGAGGAGCGCTTGAGCCCCAGGAGGTCAAGCTGCAGTGAGCTGTGATCGCACCACTGCACTCCAGCCTCAGCAGCAGAGCAAAATCCTGTCTCAAAAAAAAAAGAAATGAATGAAAGAAAGAAAAGAAAAAAGAAAAGAAGCGAAGCTATATATTAAGATATTATTCCCTTGACACTGGAGTAGGGACTACATTTGGAGAGCTCTTTTGATGACTGAGTTTAGAAGGTAGTTGCTGGATTTACATCACCCTCAGAGTCCAGCATTCTGGAGATTATCCACCAAGTAATATTTACTGATAGCCTACTCTGGATCACGCAATGAGCTGACAGTCTAAAAGGGGAAAGAGAATTTATCAAACAACCACACTTAGAATTGTATAATTACAAAATGAAATAAATGCAAGGAAGGCAAAAAGGCAGCTAACAAAGGAAAATGACTTCAGATGAAGGAGGTGGAAGGAAAGAGTTCCCTAAAGAAGTGATGAATTTTTTTTTTTTTTTTTTTTGAGATGGAGTTTCACTATTGTTGCCCAGGCTAGAGAGCAATGGCACGATCTTGGCTCACTGCAACCTCCACCTGCCAGGTTCAAGCGATTCTCCTGCCTCAGCCTCCCAAATAGCTGGGATTACAGGCATGTACCACCACACCCTGCTAATTTTGTATTTTTAGTAGAGATGGGGTTTCTCCATGTTGGTCAGGCTGGTCTCGAACTCCCAACCTCAGGTGATCTGCCTGCCTCAGTCTCCCAAAGTGCTGGGATTACAGGCATGAGCCACCACACCCAGCCAGAAATGATGATTAAATAAGAATGAAATAGTCAGCCAGGTGCGGCAGCTCACACCTGTAATCCCAGCACTTCGGGAGGCCGAGGCAGGCAGATCACAAGGTCAGGAGATCGAAACCAGCCTGGCTAACACAGCGAAACCCCGTCTCTGCTAAAAATACGAAAAAATTAGCCGGGTGTGGTGGCAGGCGCCTATAGACCCAGCTACTCAGGAGGCTGAGGCAGGAGAATGGCGTGAACCTGGGAGGTGGAGCTTGCAGTGAGCCGAGACCACACCACTGCACTCCAACCTGGGCGACAGAGCAAGACTCCATCTCAAAAAAAAAGAAATAGTCAAGAGGTATTGAAGCAGGAGCTGCCCACATCATTCAAATAGCAAAAAGTCCATGCAAGGGCCCTGTGGCAGGGATCTGGCCCATGCAGGCAAGGATCTGAGAGAAAGCAGAGATGCCTACAGACAAACACAGACAAAACATCGTGGCAGCAGGGCTTGAAAGGCAGCCCTGAGGCCATTAATATATTTTGTATCTGGTAGGGTTTATTTTTCAGAATAACCCTGGCTATTCTTACATATTCATTTTCCCATATGAAATTCAAAATCTTCTTGGAAAATTCCAAAAAATTTTATTGGTATTGTTATTGGGGTCATGTTAATTTTATAAGTAAACTATGGAGAATTTATATGTTTTAAATGTTGAGTGTTCCACCTAAAATCATTTTTCTCATTTGTTCAAGAAGTCTTATTCTTTTTTTTTTTTCCTTTTTTTTTCTTTTGAGACAGAGTCTCCCTCTCACCCAGGCTGGAGTGCAGTGACGTAATCTCGGCTCACCGCAACTTTCGCCTCCCAGATTCCAGCAATTCTCCTGCCTCAGCCTCCCGAGTGGCTGGGATTACAGGCATGTGCCATGACGCCTGGCTAATTTTTGTATTTTTAGTAGAGACAGGGTTTCACCATGTTAGCCATGCTGGTCTCGAACTCCTGACCTCAACTGATCCACTCGCCTCAGCCTCCCAAAGTGCTGAGATTACAGGCATGAGCCACCACACCCCACCTATGCTTCTGTATTTACAAACCCTTTACAATAACTGTATTGCTTTCACAATTAGAATAAACATTCCCTCTTAAATTTAAAAAAAGAGACAAGAACTGACAAACATCACCAACCCTGCTATGCTGTATCTTTATGAAGAAGGTGATGACAAAGAAACAACCATAGGTAACAGACTTGAACAGATATGAAAGCTGACATCTTGGGGGTTTTCTCTCTTAATTCAGTCCTCCTGGACTACATAAAATTTTCTGAAAATTCTTCAAGTTTTCCTGTATCAAACAATCTTCCCTTAAAAAAATTTTTCCCCTATTTAAAATGGCAAGATTAAATAAAAACTCATCCATTTGTCCTCACCTGAGGACAATCTAAGTTATTAGGTACCTCTCAGCTAACCCATGAAGCAATTTTAGATTAGTTTTAGAGAGCCAACTACATATGATTTGATTCTGCTACTGATATTATTATGATAATGATTGAAATTGTCTCACGGGGTGGCTCATAGTCTTTTCAGAATAAAGGATGGTTTCAAAGCTCAATGGCATAAAGCAAAGATAAGCTTATTCATAATTTAGTACACAATGTGCCCAATTATCTGACCTGGGGACAATGTCTTGGGCCAGTCTTGCTACTATGGTATTTAGTTGTCTTATTATCCCATGGATGAAAAAATAAGAAGAAAATCACTGTCTGCCCCTGACACACAAAAGCTCCTAAATCCATTCCATTCTTATCATTCTATCCCATAACCAATCTACTCTTTGTCCCAGCATTATCCCATGCTGCAGTACACAATCGTCTTACCGCAGGCTCTTCCATTACGGAATGCCTCCTTGTACCTGTCTCCTCTCTCCCTCTCCCTCTCTCTCTTTCTATTTCTCTCTCCCTCTCTTTCTCCCCACGTCCCCACCAAGCTTCCAGTGGTGCCCAGTAAGCAACTCCTTCTAAGAAGCCCTCCCCTACTGTCCATGTTCTTCTCACTACAAAAAAGTTTCTTCCCTAATTTACAGTGTATACATTAAGTCTTGAAAGTTGCATTTCTCCAATGTAATCATTCATCCTGTCAATTTTTGACTATTTGCAATTCTTCCCACTTGGGAGGACTTTCCTGGCCCTCCTGGTTTTCTTCCTTCTTCTGTCTGCTCATGGTTTCTGGGGCCCACTAGAGCCTGCAGGGGAGAGTGTGGCAGCTGTGGGATCCAGAAAATATATCTGAGCATCTATACTTCAGCAGCCGTGGGAAAAGTTTTGGAAGAAGACATTTCTGCATAAAATCAAGTACGGTGAAAAAGCTGATCATATTGTTCTTACATTATTTTCCCATCTCTTTTCTCTTGGATGTTAGTCTTATTCAAATAAAAATCCTTCTAATATAGCTAAGCTCGATGGCTCACACCTGTAATCCCAGCACTTTCGGAGGCTGAAGCAGGCGGATCACTTGCGGCCAGGAGTCCATAGCCAGCCTGACCAACATGGCAAAACCCTATTGAAAATGCAAAAAAAAATTAGCTAAGCATGGTGGTGCACACCTCTAGTCCCAGCTACTCGGGAGGCTGAGGCACAAGAATTGCTTGAGCCTGGAAGGCAGAGGTTGTAGTGACAATGATGGTGCCACTGCAATCCAGCATGGGCGACAGAGTGAGACCCTGTCTCAAAAAAAAAAAAATTCTTCTCATTCAACATCCATGTTGAAGTGAATGCAGTGCTCTAAAATATTCTTAACACTCTTGCTCCTCTGAGTCTTCTTTTCACTGGGTGGGCAGGGGCTGCACTTAGAAAAACTTTCACTCTTCACACTCCCTCACCTAAAAATCAGGCAATTAAGGCCTAAAATGGGAATTATATTGCTGGATAGAAAACAAGTAGAAGGCCAGGGGTGGTGACTCATGCCTGTAATCCCAGCTACTCAGGAGGCTGAGGCAGGAGAATCGCTTGGACCCAGGAGGCAGAGGTTGCAGTGAGCCAAGATCACACCACTGCACTCCAGTCTGGCAACAGAGCGAGACTCCATCTCAAAAAAAAAAAAAAAAAAAAGCCCAGGCGGGGTGGCTCATGCCTGTAATCCCAGTACTATGGGAGGCCAAGGCAAGCAGATCACTAGGTCAAGGGATCGAGACCATCCTGGCCAACATGGTGAAACCCCATCTCCACAAAAAATACAAAAATTAGCTGGGCGTGGTAGCACATGCCTGTAGTTCCAGCTACTAGGGAGGCTGAGGCAGGAGAATGACTTGAACCTAGAAGGTGGAGGTTCAGTGAGCCGAGATCATGCCACTGCACTCCAGCCTGGGCAACAGAGAGAGACTCCGTCTCAAAAAAAAGAAAAAGAAAAAGAAAATGAGTAGAAGACAGATGAAAGAAAGAAAGAGAAAAAGAGAGAGGAGAGAGAGAGAGAAGGAGGGAGGGAGGGAAAGAGGGAGGGAAGGAAGGAAGGAAGGAGGGAAGGAAGGAAGGAAGGAAGGAAGGAAGGAAGGAAGGAAGGAAGGAAGGAAGGAAGGAGACTAGTACCAGATCTGGAAGCAATGATTGCTTTCTTTGCTGTATAATAAATAAAAACAAATTTAAAGTATGCTTAATGGAGGGATATGTAAAATGTCCCAACTACTGCAGGAGACACTTTTCTTTGCTGTATAATAAATAAAAACAAATTTAAAGTAAACTTAACAAAGGGATATGTAAAATGTCCCAGCCACTGCAGGGGACACTTTGGCATATACCCTGTGACCCACAGTTCTACTTCAAATTTTATATGCATGTTCATGTTCTGTAAGTGTCCATCAATACAGAAATTAGTTAACTATAGTGTCACACGTGTCTGTATGAAGAGACCACCCAACAGGCTTTGTGTGAGCAATAAAGCTTTTTAATCACCTGGGTGCAAGCAGGTTGAGTCCGAAAAGAGAGTCAGCAAAGGGTGGTGGGATTATCATTAGTTCTTAAAGGTTTGGGATAGGCGGTGGAGTTAGGAGCAATTTTTGTGGGCAGGGGGTGGATCTTACAAAGTACATTCTCAAGGGTGGGGAGAATATTACAAAGTACCTTCTTAAGGGTGGGGGAATATCACAAAGTGCATTATCCCAAGGGTGTGGAGAGTGTATTGTCATAAGGTCAATTGATCAGTTCGGGTGGGGCAGGAACAAATCACAATGGTGGAATGTCATCAGTTAAGGCAGGACCTGGCTATTTTCACTTCTTTTGTGGTTCTTCAGTTGCTTCAGGCCATCTGGATGTATACGTGCAGGTCACAGGGGATATGATGGCTTAGCTTGGGCTCAGAGGCCTGACATATAGTACATTCATAAATGGGAATCTCCAAAGCAGTTAAAAGAATCAGACTAGGCCAGGTGTGGTGGCTTATACCTGTAATCCCAGCACTTTGGGAGGCTGAGGCAGGCGGATCATGAGGTCAGGAGATTGAGACCATCCTGGCTAACACGGTGAAACCCTGTCTCTACTAAAAATACAAAAAATTAGCTGGGTGCAGTGGTGGGTGCCTGTAGTCCCAGCTACTAGGGAGGCTGAGGCAGGAGAATGGCATGAACCCAGGAGGCAGAGTTTCCAGTAAGCCGAGATTGCACCACTGCACTCCAGCCTGGGCAACAGAGTGAGACTCTGTCTCAAAAAAAAAAAAAAAAGAATCAGACTAAATCCATTTGGATCTATTTGGAGATAAATAGATCTCAAAAACATACTGTTTTTTAAATAAAGTAAATTAGAGAACAAAACTAACAGTATGATACCATTTATGTCTTAAAAGTACATACCAAACAAAATACGTGTATATGCACAATGAAATGAAAAAAATATTTTTAATGGTCTGAAGGACACTCACCAAACTTATATCATAATGACCTCTGAACAATGGGAGAAGATGATCAAGATTAGAGGTGGTTGTCAATGGAAACTGTAGCTTCATTTGTAATGTTCTAATTTTTAAAGAAAAAGTGACTATAATTTTAGTATTAAAATCAATTTCTTAATTAAGTAAAAGACAACTGGAAGCATGTTTTAAAAGTCCAATTAATTAGGTTTTCAGTTTTACATCCTAATATTCATATACTGCAGGCTTTAAGAATCTGAAAACTGTTTGTGAATTCCGTGTTTGTGAATTCTTTATTGGCTGCAGAGGCCACAGGAAATCCTGAACTTGGACCCCTGCATGGTCAAAGGAGAAGTCAAAAGGAGAATCACTGAGTTCCAGCTGAGAGAGGAGAAAGGAAGAAACTAGTCAGGCAGACAGTTAGGGTGGGTCCTTGGATGAATTCTTTCAAACTGAAGAACAGCCTGCAGGCACAGATAAGTGAACTTGCACAGGGGGGCTTGCCCAGACATGCCCTCAATGGAAAATTCCATCCCCTAACACATGCACAGTAAGGAGAACAAAGCAATATGGAGTAACTTAAGCTAAGGGCCCACATGTGCACTAGGAGGTCAGGGTGGAGCTACCAGAAATTTGCACCTTATGCAAATGAGATGCCCAGCCCTCATCAGTTTCTTATAAAAGCCTTTGCATTCAACTTCAAAAACCAGCAACCCTCTTCTGGGTCCCCTCTCCCCTGCAGTGAGCTTTCTCGTTTCGCTTATTAAACTTTTGCTCCAACCTCACCCTTTAATTCTCTTGGTCCTGAGACAAAGTACTCCAGGTGATAACTCACACAAAGAGACCAATACATTGTGGTGCATTGGCCAGACTGTAACACAGCAGTGTTTGCAATGCTTTTGTTGTGCAAGCACACATTTTGACTACATTTGGGACAGGAAATTCATTGTTAAAATAAACGGAATATAAATAGTGTTCTGGCCAAAAGATTAAGTGTCTTCAAGGATTAAAACAAGAATTCAATTTTTTTTTTTTTTTTTTTTTTTTTTTGAGACAGAGTCTCACTCTGTCACCCAGGCTGTAGTACAATGGCACAATCTCAGCTCACTGCAACCTCCACCTCCTGGGTTCAAGAGATTTTCCTGCCTCAGCATCCGGAGTAGCTAAGATTACAGGCATGCACCACCATGCCTGGCTAATTTTTGTATTTTTAGTAGAGACGAGGTTTCACCATATTGGCCAGGCTGGTCTCAAACTCCTGGCCTCAAGTGATCCACCCGCCTCAGCCTCCCAAATGCTGGGATTACAGGCATGAGCCACCATGCCTGGCTGCCAAGAATTCAATGATTTTTAATATTTTTATTAACTGGAAAAATATCTCCAATTAGCAAAGGACATGCCAGAGAGAAAATTAAATAGCTTCTGTCTTGCACTAAATCCTTACTTTATTTTCCAAGGTGTCCTTAGCTCTGCCTGAAGAAGGCTCAATAAAAATAATGCTGCTTCATCATTTCTAGGACCCACTTCTTCTGTTAGACAGAATCCATAGCATCCAGCTGCACAAACTCCTGAGAGCAACAGAGCCTCCACAGTGGCCCATTTTGTAAACACATGAGAAGAAAGTGGGAAATTGCAGCAGAATGCAATCTCCCCACGTCTCACTTTAGCAGAAATCAACCTTCCTGTAACAATTCTACTGTAACTGGAAAGGGGTCCCATTCCAGACCCTGAGAGAGGGTTCTGGGATCTTGTGCAAGAAAGAATTCAGGGAAAGTCCACAGAATAAGGTAAAAGCAAGCTTATTAAGAAAGTAAAGGAATAAAAGAATGGCTACTCTCTAGACAGAGCAGATAGAGCAGGGCATTCTCGAAAGCAAGAAGAGGAACGCGCACACCTTAGGTACGATGCTTGTTTATATGTAAGGTTGTTATAAAGCTTCAGTGCTACAAAAGGAATAGCACTTGAATATAACATTTTCTTTTTAATTCTCAGCAAGGCAAGTTACTTCTATAGAAGTGTGCACCCTTAAAGACGGAGCAATGGTGAGCGCACACTTGGACGAGGGAGGGGGAGGGGTTCTTTTCCCTGATGTACGTGGCCCCTGCTGCTGTGTTGTTCCCCTATTGGCTAGGGTTAGACCGCACAGGCTAAACTAATTCCAATTGGCTAATTTAAAGAGAATGACAGGGTGAGTACTTTGGCGGGAGTCAGGGCAGAGCAGGTAGCAGGTAATTGGAATGAGTTAGGGTTGAGCAGGTGATCGGAATGAGTCAGGGTGGAGTAGGTCATTGAAAAAGGTTGCTTTACAAGGAAATTAAGCTTAAAAGTAGAAGGCAAAGAATTGAACATACTGACATATTAATTCTTTGTAAAGAAATTGAGAACTCATTTCTAACAAGATACAATGCTTGTTTATATGTAAGATAACAAAGCAAAAAACATGAGGAAGATGTTCTCTACAAGGACTTGCAACAAAGGGTTGTTAATCTTTGTGTAATTACTGTCTTCTGCAAGAATCTATAGTATTATCTTTAAAGCAAAACTTTTTTTTTTTTTGACATGGAATTTCGCTCTTGTCACCCAGGCTGGAGTGCAATGGCGCAATCTCGGCTCGCTGCAACCTCCACCTCCCAGGTTCAGGTGATTCTCCTGCCTCGACCTTCCAAGTAGCTGGGATTACAGGCGCATGCCAACATGCCCAACAAATTTTTTTTGTATTTTTTTTTTTTTTGAGACAGAGTCTTGCTCAGTCGTCCAGGCTGGAGTGTAGTGGCTTGATCTCCACTCACTACAAGTTCCGCCTCCTGGGTTCACGCCATTCTCCTGCCTCAGACTCTTGAGTAGCTGGGACTACAGGCGCCTGCCACCACACCCAGCTAATTTTTTTGTATTTTTTTTTTTTTTTTTTTTGATAATAACTCAATCCTCTATTTGACAAAGAAGAGGGAGAAGGAAGAGGAAGAAAAAGAAAGTGGGATAAAGGATCAGAAAGGGAGGAAAATAGAAAAAATTAGAGTATGACTCCAGGGTAGACCTGTTTTGTTGTCATTGAGTTGGTTGGTTGGTTTGTCTGTTGTATTCTTCATGTTTCGCCAAGTTGGCCAGACTGGTCTCGAACTCCTAGCCCGAAGTGATCAACCCGCCTCGCCCCCCAGAGTGCCGGGACCACAGGCGTGCGCCACCACGTCCAGCCCCCACATTGCTTCTGGCCTCCGTGGTAGACCTCCCATACGGAGCGGCCAGGCAGAGGAGCTCCTCACTTCTACCCAGACACAGGGCGGCCGGGCAGAGGAGCTCCTCACTTCCCAGACGGAGCGGCCAGGCAGAGGGGCTCCTCACTTCCCAGACGGGGCGGCCAGGCAGAGACACTCCTCACTTCTTCCCAGACGATAGGTGGCCGGGCAGAGACGCTCCTCACTTCCCAGACGATGGGTGGTCGGGCAGAGGCGCTCCTCACTTTCCAGACGATGGGTGGCCGGGCAGAGGCGCTCCTCACCTCCCAGACGATGGGTGGCCGGGCAGAGGCGCTCCTCACCTCCCAGACGATGGGTGGCCGGGCAGAGGCGCTCCTCACCTCCCAGACGGGGCGGCCGGGCAGAGGCGCTCCTCACTTCTTCCCGGACGGGGCGGCCGGGCAGAGGCGCTCCTCACTTCTTCCCGACGGGGCGGCCGGGTAGAGGCGCTCCTCACTTCTTCCCGGACGGGGCGGCCGGGCAGAGGCGCTCCTCCCCTCTTCCCGGACGGGGCGGCCGGGCAGAGGCGCTCCTCACTTCTTCCCGGACGGGGCGGCCGGGCAGAGGCGCTCCTCACTTCCCAGACGGTGGGTGGCCGGGCAGAGGCGCTCCTCACTTCCCAGACGATGGGTGGCCGGGCAGAGGCGCTCCTCACTTCCCAGACGATGGGTGGCCGGGCAGAGGCGCTCCTCACTTCCCAGACGGTGGGTGGCCGGGCAGAGGCGCTCCTCACTTCCCAGACGGTGGGTGGCCAGGCAGAGGCGCTCCTCACTTTCCAGACGATGGGTGGCCGGGCAGAGGCACTCCTCACTTCTTCCCGGATGGGGCGGCCGGGCAGAGGCACTCCTCACTTCTTCCCAGATGGGGCGCCTGGGCAGAGGCGCTCCTCATTTCTTCCCGGACGGGGCGGCCGGGCAGAGGCGCTCCTCACTTCTTCCCGGACGGGGCGGCCAGGCAGAGGCGCTCCTCACTTCTTCCCGGACGGGGCGACCGGGCAGAGGCGCTCCTCACCTCCCAGACGGGGCGGCCGGGCAGAGGCGCTCCTCACTTCTTCCCGGACGGGGCGGCCGGGCAGAGGCGCTCCTCACTTCTTCCCGACGGGGCGGCCGGGTAGAGGCGCTCCTCACTTCTTCCCGGACGGGGCGGCCGGGCAGAGGCGCTCCTCCCCTCTTCCCGGACGGGGCGGCCGGGCAGAGGCGCTCCTCACTTCTTCCCGGACGGGGCGGCCGGGCAGAGGCGCTCCTCACTTCTTCCCGGACGGGGCGGCCGGGCAGAGGCGCTCCTCACTTCCCAGACGGTGGGTGGCCGGGCAGAGGCGCTCCTCACTTCCCAGACGATGGGTGGCCGGGCAGAGGCCCTCCTCACTTCTTCCCGGATGGGGCGGCCGGGCAGAGGCGCTCCTCACTTCTTCCCGGATGGGGCGCCCGGGCAGAGGCGCTCCTCATTTCTTCCCGGACGGGGCGGCCAGGCAGAGGCGCTCCTCACTTCCCAGACGGGGCGGCCGGGCAGAGGCGCTCCTCACTTCTTCCCGGACGGGGCGGCCGGTCAGAGGCGCTCCTCACTTCCTCCCGGACGGGGCGGCCGGGCAGAGGCGCTCCTCACTTCCTCCCGGACGGGGCGGCCAGGCAGAGGTGCTCCTCACCTCCCAGACGGGGCGGCCGGGCAGAGGCACTCCTCACTTCCCAGATGATGGGTGGCCGGGCAGAGGCGCTCCTCACTTCCCAGACGGGGTGGCCGGGCAGAGGCGCTCCTCACTTCCCAGACGGGGCGGCCGGGCAGAGGCGCTCCTCACCTCCCAGACGGTGGGTGGCCGGGCAGAGGCGCTCCTCACATCCCAGACGATGGGCGGCCGGGCAGAGGCGCTCCTCACTTCCCAGACGGTGGGTGGCCGGGCAGAGGCGCTCCTCACTTCCCAGACGGTGGGTGGCCGGGCAGAGGCGCTCCTCACTTCCCAGACGGTGGGTGGCCGGGCAGAGGCGCTCCTCACTTCCCAGACGGGGCGGCCGGGCAGAGGCGCTCCTCACTTCCCAGACGGTGGGTGGCCAGGCAGAGGCGCTCCTCACTTCCCAGACGATGGGTGGCCGGGCAGAGGCACTCCTCACTTCTTCCCGGATGGGGCGGCCGGGCAGAGGCACTCCTCACTTCTTCCCAGATGGGGCGCCTGGGCAGAGGCGCTCCTCATTTCTTCCCGGACGGGGCGGCCGGGCAGAGGCGCTCCTCACTTCTTCCCGGACGGGGCGGCCAGGCAGAGGCGCTCCTCACTTCTTCCCGGACGGGGCGACCGGGCAGAGGCGCTCCTCCCCTCCCAGACGGGGCGGCCGGGCAGAGGCGCTCCTCACTTCTTCCCGGACGGGGCGGCCGGGCAGAGGCGCTCCTCACTTCTTCCCGACGGGGCGGCCGGGTAGAGGCGCTCCTCACTTCTTCCCGGACAGGGCGGCCGGGCAGAGGCGCTCCTCCCCTCTTCCCGGACGGGGCGGCCGGGCAGAGGCGCTCCTCACTTCTTCCCGGACGGGGCGGCCGGGCAGAGGCGCTCCTCACTTCCCAGACGGTGGGTGGCCAGGCAGAGGCGCTCCTCACTTCCCAGACGATGGGTGGCCGGGCAGAGGCACTCCTCACTTCTTCCCGGATGGGGCGGCCGGGCAGAGGCACTCCTCACTTCTTCCCAGATGGGGCGCCCGGGCAGAGGCGCTCCTCATTTCTTCCCGGACGGGGCGGCCGGGCAGAGGCGCTCCTCACTTCTTCCCGGACGGGGCGGCCAGGCAGAGGCGCTCCTCACTTCTTCCCGGACGGGGTGACCGGGCAGAGGCGCTCCTCACTTCCCAGACGGGGCGGCCGGGCAGAGGCGCTCCTCACTTCTTCCCGGACGGGGCGGCCGGGCAGAGGCGCTCCTCACTTCTTCCCGGACGGGGCGGCCGGGCAGAGGTGCTCCTCACTTCCCAGACGGGGCGGCCGGGCAGAGGCACTCCTCACTTCCCAGACGATGGGTGGCCGGGCAGAGGCGCTCCTCACTTCTTCCCGGATGGGGCGGCCGGGCAGAGGCGCTCCTTACTTCTTCCCGGATGGGGCGCCCGGGCAGAGGCGCTCCTCATTTCTTCCCGGACGGGGCGGCCGGGCAGAGGCACTCCTCACTTCCCAGACGGGGTGGCCGGGCAGAGGCGCTCCTCACTTCTTCCCGGACGGGGGCGGCCGGGCAGAGGTGCTCCTCACTTCTTCCCGGACGGGGCAGCCGGGCAGAGGCGCTCCTCACTTCTTCCCGGACGGGGGCGGCCGGGCAGAGGCGCTCCTCACTTCTTCCCGGACGGGGCGGCCGGGCAGAGGCGCTCCTCACTTCTTCCCGGACGGGGCGGCCGGGCAGAGGCGCTCCTCACTTCTTCCCGGACGGGGCGGCCGGGCAGAGGCGCTCCTCACCTCTTCCCGGATGGGGCGGCCGGGCAGAGGCGCTCCTCACCTCCCAGACGATGGGAGGCCGGGCAGAGGCGCTCCTCACCTCCCAGACGATGGGAGGCCGGGCAGAGGCGCTCCTCACTTCCCAGACGGGGTGGCCGGGCAGAGGCGCTCCTCACTTCCCAGACGGGGTGGCCGGGCAGAGGCGCTCCTCACTTCCCAGACAGGGTGGCCGGGCAGAGGCGCTCCTCACTTCCCAGACGATGGGTGGCCGGGCAGAGGCGCTCCTCACTTCCCAGACGATGGGTGGCCGGGCAGAGGTGCTCCTCACTTCCCAGACGGGGTGGCCGGGCAGAGGCGCTCCTCACCTCCCAGACGGGGTGGCCGGGCAGAGGCGCTCCTCACCTCCCAGACGGTGGGTGGCCGGGCAGAGGCGCTCCTCACCTCCCAGACGGTGGGTGGCCGGGCAGAGGCGCTCCTCACTTCCCAGACGGTGGGTGGCCGGGCATAGGCGCTCCTCACTTCCCAGACGGTGGGTGGCCGGGCAGAGGCGCTCCTCACTTCCCAGACGGTGGGCGGCCGGGCAGTGGCGCTCCTCACTTCCCAGACGGGGCGGCCGGGCAGAGGCGCTCCTCACTTCCCAGACGGGGCGGCCGGGCAGAGGCGCTCCTCACCTCCCAGACGGGGCGGCCAGGCAGAGGCGCCCCTCACCTCCCAGACGGGGCGGCCGGGCAGAGGCGTTCCCCACCTTCCAGATGGGGCGGCGGCCACGCAGGGGTTGCAATCCCAGCACCCTGGCAGGCCAAGGCAGGCGGCCGGGGGGTAGAGGCTGCCGCGAGGCCAGATCACGCCACCGCACTCCAGCCCGGGCAACACCGAGCACTGGGTGAGCAAGACTCCGTCTGTAGTCCCAGCACCACGGGAGGCTGAGGCGGGCAGAGCAGTCGGCGTCAGGAGCCGGCGACCAGCGTGGCCAAGATGGCGAACGCGTGCCTGCATCCAAAGGAGAAAAGGCAGGCAGCGGTGGCGCGCGCCGGCAGTCCCAGGCAGTCCGTGGCGCGGCCAGCAGCAAACCGAGTAGATTGCAGCGTGGGCCAGAGAGGGAAAGAAAGAAAGAAAGAAAGAAAGAAAGAAAGAAAGGAAGGAAGGAAGGAAGGAAGGAAGGAAGGAAGGAAGGAAGGAAGGAAGGAAGGAAGGAAGGAAGGGTATTTTTTTAGTAGAGACGGGGTTTCATGATGTTGGCCAGGATGGTCGCTATCTCCTGACCTTGTGATCCACCCTCCTCGGCCTCCCAAAGTATTGGGATTACAGGCGTGAGCCACACGCCCAGCCCGAAACTTACTCTTAAACTAAGAATGCTTTTGTTCTTAAGACAGTGGGACATCAAGACATTTCCTTGGTCTATTTCCTGGGTCACTTAAGTCCTGGGTCTGTTCAATAAACATTATTAACTTGTTCCCTTAACTGTAAATATCCTGTTAACTAAGAATGCCTAACCTCCTAGGAATGTGGCCCAGTAGGTCTCAGCCTCATTTTACCCAATCCCTATCCAAGATGGAGTTACTCTGATTTGAACCCCTCTGATACTTGCAATGAGACAAAGATCCATAATTAGATTTTTATAATTTTTTTTCCACGATTTTGTTTTCAGAACAAATAGTATTAAAGGCAGATTACAAATCTTATACTGTTGTGCTTAGCAACTCTCATTACTTATCACGAGGATGACAAGAGTGTCCTCAACACTCTTTTTAGGACAGGCATAGGTAGACTCCAGTTTAGGATCCCATCCTTTCAAAAGATGGAACCCACTGTCTCCTTTATAACCAGAGCTCACCCTCAATTTAGTAAAGAGAGTAGCAGGAGGCAGCTGGGGAAGGTAAGAAATAATCAGAAGCCAATGAACAAAATCAGCAAATGAACAGCGTACACACCTTCACAGTAATCCTCTCATTCTTCTAATATTTACAATTTAAAACTCTTCCCAAGCCATTTTTGTAACCACCCAATGGGTTCACCTTGCCTGCTGCCTAGACAGAGCCGATTTATCAAGACAGGGGAATTGCAATAGAGAAAGAGTTAATTCACGCAGAGCTGGCTGTGCGGGAGGCCAGAGTTTTATTATTACTCAAATCAGTCTCCCTGAGCTTCAGGAATCAGAGTTTTTAAGGATAACTTGGTGGGTAGGGGGAAGCCAGTGAGCCAGGAGTGCTGACTGGTTAAGTAAGAGATGAAATCATGGGAAGTTGAAATTGTCCTCTTGTGCTGAGTCAGTTCCTAGCTGGGGGCCACAAGATCAGATGAGCCAGTTTATCGATCTGGGTCATGCCAGCTGATCCATCAAGTGCAGGGTCTGCAAAATGTCTCAAGCATGGATCTTAGGAGCAGTTTAGGGAGGGTCAGAGTCTTGTAGCCTCCAGCTGCAATGACTCCTTAACCATAATTTCTAATCTTATGGCTAATGTCTTAGTACTACAAAGGCAGTCTAGTCCCCAGGCAAGAAGGAGATTTGTTTTGGGAAAGAGCTGTTATCTTTATTTTAAACTCTAAACCAAATTCCTCCCAAAGTTAGTTCAGCCTACGCCCAGGAAGGAATAAGGACAGCTTAAAGGTTACAACCAAGATGGAGTCGGTTATATTAGATCTCTTTCACTGTCTCAGTCTAATTTTGCAAAGGCTGTTTCATTATTTGTCTGCCTAGGGTCCTGTGTCTGTACATCTTTGCCGATCACAGCTCCCACTGACCATATTTCTCTGACCATATTTCTGTCTTTCAGCTCTCCTCTCACACCAACCCCTGTTTCTCCCTCCTGGCACTTAGCACAAGGGGAAGGAATAAGCTGTGTGTTTAATTTTTAATAAGCAATCAATGTCTTCCTCCCTCCCCTACTCAGGACCTCACAATGTAAACATGCAATACTTATTTGTAGAATTAAGTAAATGAATGTGTCAGAGGCATTGGAACCAGAGTGGCTCCATCTTGAACAGGGGCTAGGTAAATTGAGGCTGAGACCTGCGTCTCCCGGAGGTTAGGCATTCTTTATCACAGGATGAGATAGGAGATCATAAAGTATAATCACAAAGACCCTGCTGATAAAACGGGATGCAATAAAGAAGCTGACCAAAACCCATCGAAATCAAGATGGCAATGAAAGTAACCTCTGGTCATCCTCACTGCTCATTATATGCTAATTATAATGCATTGGTATGCTAAAAGACACTCCCACCAGCAGCATAACGATTTGCAAATGTCATGGCAACATCAGGTTATTACCCTGCATGGTCTAAAAAGAAGAGAAACCCTCCAGTCTGGGAATTCTTCATCCCTTTCCTAGAAAATTCATGAATAGTACATGTTGTGGGAAGTCAGGGACCCCGAACAGAGGGACCAGCTGGAGCCACGGCAGAGGAACATGAATTGTGAAGATTTCATTTTAATATGGACATATATCAGTTCCCAAAATTAATACTTTTATAATTTCTTACACCTGTCTTTATTGCAATCTCTGAACATGAATTGTGAAGATTTCATTTTAATATGGACATTTATCAGTTCCCAAAATTAATACTTTTATAATTTCTTACACCTGTCTTTATTGCAATCTCTGAACATAAATTGTGAAGATTTCATTTTAATATGGACATTTATCAGTTCCCAAAATTAATACTTTTATAATTTCTTATGCCTGTCTTTACTTTAATCTCTTAATCCTCTTACCTTCATAAGCTGAGAATGTACGTCACCTCAGGACCACTATTGTGTTATCAGTACAAATTGATTGTAAAACATGTGTGTTTGAAAAATATGAAATCAGTGCACCTTGAAAAAGAACAGGATAACAGCGATTTTCAGGGAACAAGGGAAGACAACCATAGGGTCTGACTGCCTGCGGGGTCAGGCAGAATACAGCCATATTTTTCTTCTTGCAGAGAGCCTATAAATGGACATGCAAGTAGGGATGCTGTCGCTAAATTCTTTTCCCAGCAAGGAATATTAATAATTAATACCCTGGGGAAGGAATGCATTCCTAGGGAGGGGTCTCTAAACGGCTGCTCTGGGAATGTCTGTCTTATGCGGTTGAGATAAGGACTGAAATACACCCTGGCCTCCTGCAGTACTCTCAGGCTTATTAGGGTGGGGAAAAAACCCCACCCTGGTGAATTTGAGGTCAGACTGGTTCTCTGCTCTCAAATCCTGTTTTCTGTTATTTAAGATGCTTATCAAGACAATATGTGCACAGCTGAACATAAGCCTTATCAGGAGTTTTTGATTTTGCCCTTTGCCTTGTGATCTTTGCTTTGCCTTTTGCCTTGTGATCTTTATTGACCTCAGAAGCATGTGATCTTTGTTTTCCTTTTTACCCTTTGAAGCATGTGATCTTTACGACCTACTCCCTGTTCATACACCCCCTTCCCTTTTAAAGTCCTTAATAAAAACCTGCTGATTTTGCAGCTCAGGTGGGCATCACGGTCCTACCGATATGTGATGTCATCCCTGGAGGCCCAGCTGTAAAATTCCTCTCTTTGTACTCTTTCTCTTTATTTCTCAGCCAGCCGACACTTAGGGAAAATAGAAAGAACTTATGTTGAAATATTGGGGGCTGGTTCCCCTGATAAATACACCCCTTGTTTAGCATATAATCAAAAAATAATTATAAAAATAGCCAGCCAGCAGCCCTCAAGGCTGCTCTGCCTATGGAGTAGGCACCCTTTTATTCCTTTACTTTATTAATAAACTTGCTTTTACTTTACTCTGTGAACTCACCCAAATTCTTTCTTGCACAAGATCCAAGAACCCTCTCTTGGGGGTTTGAATTGGGACTCCTTCCTGGTAACAAATGTATGCTTTTTTTACTAACATCCCAGTCCTCACATTTGATTGACTTGACAGTCTCGTCCCATTCTCATCTGCTAAACCAAATCCCCTTAGCCCCTGGAGCTGGCTGATTTCTCCAAGATCCCACCCCCTGGAGATGGGCTGGCTTAGAAAGTGCACAGATTTTCCCACACTAAGAAAGATAGCCTGCAACACTCCATCTCAGCCTGGTCCACCCAGAAGCATTAGCGAACTAAAAAACATGGATGTATTCCATAACCACAAGACAAAAGGAGAAAGGTTGCCTTCTTCTGGACTCTGTGGTTCTGGGACATGCTTCTCCTGTACCATGGCAGGACCCTAAACTGAAGGCAAGGCCCCACCTTGCTAGTGTTTCATATAATCTTTACTGTTTGCAAAAGACCTGGATTTTAGAGAATTCCTTTAATTTCCAACCAAACCTTAAGGGCTATTTCTTATCTAGTGTGAAAACAAGAAAGAATGAAAAAAAAAAGAAGTAAATGGCAGTAAAGAAAAATTAAAGGAGGGAAAAAATAAGAGGAAGCACAGGAGTATTATATATGTGCTGTGAGTATTGTACACTTCCTAGAGGTGGACCACAGCTTGACTTGGCCCTTCCAAGTTGACAGACATGAGTCACACTGATACAGGAGTTAAGAAGAAATTATTAGTGGCCGAGCATGGTGGCTCACGCCTGTAACCCCAGCACTTTGGGAGGCAGAGGCGGGTGGAACACGAGGTCAGGAGTTTGAGACCAGCCTGACCAACATGGTGAAACCCCATCTCTACTAAAAATACAAAAAAAAAGAAAGCCGGGCATGGTGGTGGGCACCAGTAATCTCAACTACTCAGGAGACTGAGGCAGGAGAATTACTTGAACCCAGGAGGCAGAGGTTGCAGTGAGCCAAGATCACACCACTGCATGCAGCCTGGGCAACAGTGCAAGACTCCATCTCAAAAAAAAAAAAAAGAAGAAGAAGAAGAAATTATTAGTAAGGGTACAGGAGTCCTCAGTAAGGTTTTCTTTTTAATGAAAAGCAGCCCCAAAATAATTTTTTTTGTTTTTTGTTTTTTGAGACACAGTTTCATTCTTGTTGCCCAGGCTGGGGTGCAATAGCGTGATCTCGGCTCACCACAACCTCCACCTCCCGGATTCAAGCGATTCTCCTGCCTCAGCCTCCCAAGTAGATGAGATTACAGGCATGCACCACCACACTCAGCTAATTTTGTATTTTTAGTAGAGACAGTTCCTCCATGTTGGTCAGGCTGGTCTCCAACTCCTGACCTCAGGTATCCATCCGCCTAGGCCTCCTAAAGTGCTGGGATTATAGGCGTGAGCCACCATGCCCGGCCCCAAAATCATTTTCTTTTCTAACAAAGAGCAGCTTGTAAAATCAAGCTGCAGGCATAGACAAGTAAGCTGGAAGCTTGCACGGGTGGATGTTGGCAGTTGTGCCAAAAGGAAAAGGCTTCCTGGGACTAGGCATGTTCATCTTCTCTCTTTTTGCCAAACCATGTGCACAGTAAGGAGAAGACAATATGGCACCAGCCAGGCAAAGACCCCATTTGCATAATAAGATTAGGGTGGGACCACCAGGCTTCCCCAAGCACTAGGTAAACATCACACCTGGTCAAACCAATCTCTGGGCCCTACGTAAATCAGACACTGCCTCCTCAAGCCTGCCTATAAAATCTGGTACAGTCTGCAGCTGACCAGTTTTTCCCCTTCAGGAGCTCCTCTCTCTTGCGAGAGAGCTGTTCTTCTTTGTCTTTCTTTTGGGTATTAAACCTCTGCTCCTAAACTCACTCCTAATATGTGTCAGTGTCCTTAATCTTCTTGGTGCAAAATGACAAACCCTGAGTATTTACCCCAGACAACAACACCGCTTCAACATGATTTACTAGGACCTGATGGTAAAGCAAAGAACCTGCTCAGTTACAACACACCCATTCATGACAAGAAATCATGACAAATTTCAAAACCCACAAAACAATCTATCAACTAAAAATAACATTCTAAGCCTTCCAACTGACTGAATGGAGACCTCCTCTTGGCCAAGGGCATTCCAAAGTAAATTTGAAACTAGTTCAAGCCTTGATGGAAAATGGAGGCCCAACATACTTCATTATACCCTTCTCCCTTTGGAATTCAGACACAACTGACCAGCCTTAACATTAAAACAGAGATCTTAAGACTGAGAGAACAGACTCCTGTAGCAATAAGATACCAAATTCCAACCTGACTCTAGTATAGCATTACATGACAGATAACAGCCCTGAAAGAAATCGAAGTATTTTACCTCAAAATACATTTGTCTTTTTTTTTTTTTTTTTTTTTTTTGAGACAGAGCCTTGCTCTGTCACCAGGCTGGAGTGCAGTGGCGTGATCTCAGCTCACTGCAACCTCTGCCTCCAGGGTTCAAGTGATTCTCCTGCCTCAGCCTCCTGAGTAGCTGGGACTACAGGCACGTGCCACCACACCCAGCTAATTTTTGTATTTTTAGTAGAGACAGGGTTTCACCATGTTGGCCAGGATGGTCTTGATCTCTTGACCTCATGATCCGCCCGCCTCGGACTCCCAAAGAGTTGAGAATACAGGCATGAGCCACTGCGCCACACCTTCTTTGTCATATTTTTAAGTGGTCCTGAAAGCTGTCTCTTGTGGAGGAAATGTACATTCTGTAAAGAATCTCTCTCTTTATTAGGTCTTTTCAGGAGAGTCTACCACCTTTTATGGTCTGATAAGAAGACATTTACCATCTATTGTCTATGAAGCCTGCTACCTGGAGGCATCATCTACATAACAAGAACCTGGGCTTCCCACCTGCACAGTGGCTCACGCCTACAATCCCAGCACTTTGGATGGCCAAGGCAGGCAGATCACCTGAGGTCAGGAGTTCCAGACCAGACTGGCCAATATGGTGAGACCCCGTCTCTACTAAAAATACAAAAATTAGCCAGGTGTGGTGGTGTGCACTTGTAGTCCCAGTTACTTGGGAGGCTGAGGCAGGAGAATCACTTGAACCTGGGAGGCAGAGGTTGCAGTGAGCCAAGATCGCACCACTGCACTCCAGTCTGGGTGACAGAGTGAGACTCCGTCTCAATAAATAAGTAAATAAATTGATAGAGATTTGTCTCAGATACTTTTTGATTTACAAATCCAATGGCGTAATGCCAATCCCTAAAACAGGGTCCAAACAATGCAGTCCAAGTAGACATCTCTCCCAGGCTCTTGCATTTCAAGGGTAATTTTGAAGTAGGGCATAGAATGAATGAAATGCATATTCTTCAGCCAATCCTTTATAATAGCATTTGACTACATTTGTTTAGTTAATATAAGAAACACAATTTCCAAGACCTCTTGTTTAGCTATTAAGAGTGCATTCCTCATCACCTTGATCCAGTTTCTTGCAGAGACCAGGTGAGTGAGTGCGAAGTCCTCATTTATCTGACACTAACCTACCAAGCTCTCAAAAGTCACATAGCCTAAGCTGATGTATTAATGTGAAGGCATTTCAATATTAGGATGGAAATGAATGGTTCTGCCAAGGCTTCATCCAAAAAGAATGGAGACTGAAGCAAGAGCCTCCTCACTGCTCTCCCTTCTGACTCACTTTGTGCTGACCTAACCTTTGTGCTGCCACAAAGTAGCCACTCTGAAATGCAGACCTGATCCGTCTCTCTCCACCTACAAAGCTGCCCACAATAGGCAAGGTAAGGAATAAACTCGTTAAGGTATGTGAGTCTCTTCTCTATCAGCCAAAACCCGCATTCCCAGGGTTTCTGCCCCAATGCCCAATATCTAGCCTGACCTCCAGTCACATGGAAAAAATTCAATGTGTCTCAGCATGCCACGGAGCTTTCATAGCTGTTTCACCTTCTGGGTTCTTCCTCTTAAGGTTTTCTTTTTAATGAAAAGCAGCCCCAAAATAATTTTTTTTGTTTTTTGTTTTTTGAGACACAGTTTCATTCTTGTTGCCCAGGCTGGAGTGCAATAGCGTGATCTCGGCTCACCGCAACCTCCGTCTCCTGGGTTCAAGCAATCCTCCTGCCTCAGCCTCCCCAGTAGCTGGGACTACAAGCGCCCCCCACTATGCGTGGCTAATTTTGTATTTTTAGGAGAGGCAGGGTTTCACCATGTTGGCCGGGTTAGACTCGAACTCCTGACCTCAGGTGATCCATCTGCCTCGGCCTCCCAAAGTGCTGGGATGATAGGCGTGAGACACTGGGCCCAGCAGATGTAATATTTTAGCTCATATGTTGAGTGGTGTGTTTCAAATCTTAACAAGCTATTGATTTAAATTAGCTCCTCAGGAATATTTCCCTTAAATAGACTCGAAATACAGTTAATGCCATCTTCCAAAAGAGCAATGCTGTAGTGCCACAAAATTGTGGAACTAGGGAGACTGAAGACTGTTGGATGTCATTTCAATACTCACCAGTTTCATATCAACCTATAGGAGAAGGAGCAAACAACTTTAAGACTGAATTTTCCATTATCTATCACCTGGTAGTAACTCTTCTATTATTAATATTTATCAATGTTTTCTTTTCTTTCTTTCTTTTTTTGAGATGGAGCTCACTCTGTCATCAGGCTGGAGTACAGTGGCACGATCTCAGCTCACTGCAACCTCCGACTCCCTGGTTCAAGCGATCCTCCTGCCTCAGCCTCCCAAGTAGCTGGGATTACAGGCACACTCCACGACACCCAGTTAATGTTTGTATTTTTAGTAGAGACAGGGTTTCACCATGTTGGCCAGGATGGTCTCTATCTCTTGACCTCGTGATCTGCCCACCTCAGCCTCCCAAAGTGCTAGGATTACAGGCATGAGCCACTGCACCCGGCCAATATTTATCAATGTTTTCTATACAATGTTTCTACACACAGTTTCATCTCCCTACAGGGCTGACTTACAACTTTTGTGGGCCCTATACACTTTTGCCTTCATGGGTCCCTTCTTTCATAGAAGATATTAAAAATAATTTTTGTGACTACATTAGTATAAAGATGAATATATCAAAATATGTATCAAAACACAGATGCTCCTGAACTTACAGTGGGGTTGCATCCTCATAAACCCGTGGTAAAGTTGAAAAATCCTAAGTTGAACCATCATAAGTTGGGGATCATCTGTAATTTTTTCAACTTCAAATCTCATTTTTTTCTCTACTGATTAAAAAAAAAAATAGAACTTTCTCATGGATCCTTAGAAGTGTGGTAGGCTACCGTGAGCACCGATGGATTGGTCAGCCCTGTCTCTCTAGGAAATTGGTCAGGGGCCACAACAGGCTCTTCCCAGCATCCTGCTGTCCATTATTCACTTTTGGGTCTGTGTGTGAAGTACCTGTGGGCCTAGCTATACCCTGCCCTCTGTGTGGGCGCCAGATCCCCTCATTTCAACAAACCCTTCAAGCATGGAAGGACTCACAGTGAAGTTCCCCTGTATATTAGTCAGGATTCTCCAGAGAAACAGAACCAATAGGATGTGTATGTACATAGAGAGAGATTCATTTTAAGGAACTGGTTTACAAGATTGTGGGGACTGGCAAGTTGGAAATCTGCAGGACAGGCCAGCAGCCCCGAGACCCAGGGAAGAACTGGGTCTCGGGGCTGCAGCTCAAGTCCAAAAGGAGTCTGGAGGCAGAATTCCCTGTTCCTTGGGAAATCTTAGTCTTTTCTCTTCAGGCCTTCAACAGCTTGGATGAGGCTCACCCACATTACAGAGGGCCGTCTACTTTCAGTCTATTGATTTAAATGTTAATCTCATCTAAAAACAAACAAACAAACAAACAAAACCAAAAAAACTTCCCAGCAATACATAAAATGAACCATCACATCCTGTGTTTCCAAAAGAGTGTGGTCTTAAGGTTAATACCAGACCATTACACAAGGTTACAAAAATCTTCATGCAAATATCTCTGCCAGGATTGGAGAAGGAATAAACTGTCTCCAGGTCAAAATGATGTGAAATGAAACTCTATCGCCTGCATCTTGAATAAATCTATCTTTGTAAGCTTGAATAAATCTGAATATTTTAATTTCACTGTTAGGTAAATGTCAGTCTGCCCATTTGCCTTCATGAATAGAAGCACAGGCATTGATCTCTACTCAAATGGCATGGTTTAAAATCGTGAACCAGACATGACTTTAAATAGTTGGTTAATTACTATCGGAAAGAAACACTTAACAGCCAATATGGTCAAAACCATAATCATTTCTTGGCAATTATTCTCTAAAATTCTAATTGTCAATTCTAAATAAATCCATGTAATAAGTCAACTCATTGCATTACTTGGAGATATATTTTGTGGGTAGATATTGCTGGTGGGTCCATGAGGATATAGCTCAGGCCAACACTGGAAGATTTCCAGAGCTATAGAATTCTTTTATTTCTCTATTTATTTTTTAGAGACAGGGTCTCACTCCGTCACCCAGGCTGGAGTGAAGTGGTACAAATCATAGCTCACTGCAGCCTTGAACTCCTGTGCTCAAGGTATCCTCCTGCCCCAACCTCCTGAGTAGCTGGAACTACAGGAGCACACCACCATGCCCAATGTTTGTTTGTTTGTTTAATTTTTTTTGTAGAAATGGGGTCTCACTATGTTGCTCAGGCTGGTCTCAAACTCCTGGCTTCAAGAGATCCTCCTGTCTTGGCCTCTCAAACTGCTAGGATTATAAGCATGAGCCACTATGGCCAGCCTAGAGTTCTTGATTTTTAAGAAGTGGGCTTTCTGGAACAGAAGAATGATTTAAAATTTCAAAAGCATGGTTTTGCATATCAATAGCAAAGCCTTGAGGAGTCACAGCACACAAATCCTTGTTTTTTTTTTTTTGAGACAGAGTCTTGCTTTGTCGCCCAGGTCTAGTGCAGTGGCGCGATCTCAGCTCACTGCAAGCTTCGCCTCCCGGGTTCATGCCATTCTCCTGCCTCAACCTCCTGGGTAACTGGGACTACAGGGGCCCGCCACCACGCCCAGCTAATTTTTTTGTATTTTTAGTAGAGACAGGGTTTCACCGTGTTAGCCAGGATGGTCTTGATCTCCTGACCTCGTGACCTGCCTGCCTCGGCCTCCCAAAGTGCTGGGATTACAGGCATGAGCCACCATGCCCGGCAAGAATCCTTGCTTTTAATCCTAGAGTGGAGAACAATCCATATGGAGACCCATTTTCCCACCTGAAAGGGAATGTGTGCCACCAACACAGGGGAAAGGGGAGGCAGGACCAGTGCTGAGATGCTGCCTGCCCTCTTGAGACCTGGATGCATGGTGAGTATAAACACTCTAGCTGGTTCCTGGCTTCCTAGTATGCAGGCCACTGAGAAGGGAGCCTCTCAGAGAAGGTCTGTGGGCAACACAGCTCCTAGGAGTAGAATGAATGACAAAGACTAAGAGAAGTGCCCAGGGGGCAGAGGGCAGCTCCACAGGCCACCAAGTCCAGGTGACACTTTTTACTCTCTACCTGACTTGACCTCCTTTTTGGGCTTTGACACACAAATCACTTACTGCTGGGGAATCCTCCTTACTCTCACGCCCCCACTCTCTTCTGAGCGTCTCTCCTTTTTCCCACTTCTCTGGCCCTCCACTCAGGCCCTACTGCAGCTCACTTCCTTCATCCACTCACAACTTGATATTTGCTGGGTTCTGTCCTAGACGCTCTCTCCTCATCACTGGGATATTCTCATGGGTTTACATCATGCCCTCCTGCGATCTCAGCCACTTCCAGTATCTAATAGCTCCCAAATCTGCATCTCTAACTAGAGACTGACATTTCCAGCCATCTAATGACCATCATTTGCATGTCCTGATGGCACATCAAGGTCAGCATCACCCACTGACCACCACCACCACTGCCCCAGTAACCTCAGCAAAACCTCCAATCCCTCGTCCCTCCCTGGTCTACTAGAGCACACTGTGTAACTATGTTTGTTCATTGTGTCTGTCCCTCTAGGTCCTTCTCTGAGACCATATATTTACTCTAGCCATGCTTGCCTTCTTCCTTTTTAAAATTTTTATTTATTACCAATTATTATTTACCTAACTCAACTGTAAGCTCCATAGTTGGAGTGAAACAATGCCGTCTACTTTGTAACTCCATTTGTTGCCTGGCACATAATTTTTTTTAAATTTTTATTTCAATCCTACGGAAAAGTTGCAAGAATAATCCAAGGAACTCAAGTATGTTTCACTTTGATTAACCAATTGTGAGAACATTGTGCTACATCTGATGTATTCCTTTCTCTATGCGTATATTACAATATGATTGCTGAATCATTTGTGAGCAATTTGCAGACACTATGGCCCTTTACCCCTAAACACTTCAGCCTGTATTTTCTAAGAACAAGGACATTCCTCTTCATACAATTGTCAAATTCAAGAAATTTAACAGTGACACTATATTATTCACCAATTATCTCAACAATGTTCCTTAGAGAAACAATAAATGCATTGCATGTAGTTGCCAAGTATCTTTAGTCTGTTGAACCTGGAACAGTTTTGCAGCCTTTTTTTGTCTTCTGGCACGAGGTTCCATCTGCAATGCACTGAGAAGAACACAACACCTCTTATCCAATTGCCAAAAGTGCCCCAAATGATTAACTTGAATCTAATCGTGAGAAAACATTAGATATACCCAAATCGAGGAACACTGCACAAACTGCACTCTTTCTAAACACATTGCTGGGCGCAGTGGCTCACCCTTGTAATCCCAGCACTTTGGGAGGCTGGGGCAGGTGGATCACCTGAGGTCAGGAGTTCGAGACCAGCCTGGACGACATGGTGAAGCCCCATCTCTACTAAAAATACAAAAATTTGTTGGGCATGATGGTGCATGCCTGTAACTCAGCTACTTGGGAGGCTGAGGCAGGAGAATCGCTTGAGCCTGGGAGGCGGATGTTGCAGTCAGCTGAAATCGCACCATTGCACTCCAGCCTGGGTGACAAGAGCAAGATTCCGTCTCAAAAAAATAAAAATAAAAATAAAATAAACACATCAAGCTCATTCCTACCCAAGGGCCAGGCACCGCTCTTGCTGTTTCTAAGAACATTCCAATTCAGCATGTTTTCTCCTTGGGGAGCCAACCCTACCCACCCTACCCAGACTAGACCTCACCCTTCACCCCATTCTATCTCTATCCTGTTATTCTGTTTTATTTTCTTTTCAAAGGACTTAACACTCTCTAAAATTACCTTGTTTGTCTATTTGTTTACTTTTTAAAAATCTGTTTCTCACACCAGGATATAACTTTCTTTTTTTTTTTTTAAATGTAGTCTCGCCCTGTCGCCAGGCCAGAGGACAGTGGCGCGATCTCGGCTCACTGCAACTTCTGCCTCCCGGTTTCAAGCAATTCTCCTGCCTCAGCTTCCCAGGTAGCTGGGACTACAGGTGCGCACCACCATGTCCAGCTAATTTTTTGATTTTTTGTATTTTTAGTAGAGACGGGGTTTCACCATGTTGGCCAAGATGGTCTCCATCTCTTGACCTCATGATCCTCCCACCTCAGCCTCCCAAAGTGCTGGGATTACAGGCGTGAGCCACCGCACCCGGCAGTGGATATAACTTTTGTGAAAGGGGGACCACATCTAAAAGAGAACCTGCTTGAAAATGGGCACTCATTTTAGAGTTGGTCAAGGAAAAAAGTTCTTTATCTTCAGTGCCTAACAGAGTGCCTAAGACTCAATAAATGTTTGTCAAATGGGTGATTAATACAATGTATGATTCACTAAGCAGAATATTTATGGTTCCCATTTCCTCCTGAGTTTTCATTTTTGTTTACTCCAAACATTCATAAGATTTCAACAAAAAGAGTTCCTTTTCAGTGTTCAACTTTCCATTTCTTTTAGTCTGAAGTAGAAAAGACTTAGGGAAATGTGATAATTACAGTCAAGTCTTAAAATTGTTTCTTCTTGCACAGACATTGAGATTAGACTATGATGGCCTTAATATGCTGAAAAATGCATTTTTATATGAAGCTAATAAGGAAGATTCAAGAAGAAAAGCATAAGGGAAATTCAGTCATGAAAAGGAAGTCATTTCAGTTACTCAGAAATATAATTCAGGTATTTATTTTTATGAGACTGACCCACTCCCTATGGCACTAATGAGGGAACTCAGATATTTATTGATTTATTATTTACTAATTATGACTGTTGTTATTATTTTTTGAGTCAAAGTCTTGCTCTGCACACAGCCTGGAGTGCAGTGGCATGATCATGGTTCACTGCAGTCTCTAAACTCTTGGGCTCAAGCGATCCTCCAGCCTCAGTATCCTGAGTTGCTGAGATTACAGGTATGGGCCACCATGCCTGGTTTAGACAGTTATTTATATAAGCAATATCTGAACATGTAGATATATAAACTATCAGCAATAGCTGTGCTGGTATCAGTAAGAGAAAGAATGAGGTGCTACTGGTCTGCCTCAGCAATGCCTTTGAACTTCTCTGCCTTAGATCAAAGCCACCAAAGCACCAATTTCAAAGGAAAGAAAGTTGGAAGCAAAACAAAGAAATAAGGAAACCTTGGGTAAAAGAGCATAGCATAAATAATTCCTGGCTCAGCAAATGTTACTCCCTTTTTCAATTAAAAAAAATCAAGTTGTCCTTGAACATGGAAAAAAGTAAGTCTTTATAATTATTAGTCAACTTAATTCAAGTACAAACCAAGGAGTATTCACTATTGTTTGAAATACACTACATATTATATTTGGTAAAGGTAAGTAAATACACAAGCAATCTCTTTAAAATATGCAAAGAAAAAGTGACTCTGTTTGGCATTCTAAAACTCTCTCCTACCTGTTCTTTGAAGATTTTATCTCATCTCTAAAGCCAGGTGGTCAAAGAGCGATAGATACCAAGAGAAACTAAATGTTAAAGCTAAAATGAATTCGGATATGTAAACGGATTAACTGGTTATCATTTATTTGTTGAGACTTTTTTATTCTGAAATAATTTTAGAATTCCAAAAAAGTTACAAAACAAAACAGAGTTTCTATATGCCCTCTAGCCAGCTTCCCCTAATAATGACTTATACAACTAAGGTAAATCTATTAAAACCAAGAAATTGACATTGTTACAATACTATTAACTAAGTAATAGGCCTTATTCCAATATAATCAGTTTTTTTTTCACTAATGTATTTTTTCTAGTCCAGAAGCCATTTAGTTTTCATTTTTCCTTAGTCTCCCCAAATCCTGACCTTGACACTTTTGAAGAGTCCTGGTCAACATATTGTAGAATGTCCTTCAAGGTGGGTTTGTCTAATGTTTGCTCATAATTAGATAGTCATTATTTTTAATAGTATAAAGCCTTTTAATTTAAAACAAGGGGAAACATTTAATTACTCATCTAATTCACTTCCTACCAATAGAGTACAATTTCTAAGCTTTTGTCTGGTTTATTATTTCATAGTAGAAAGGCATTTATTCCCCTGGGTAACTGGGGAAAAATAATCCTGTTAATTTTTATAGCCATATCCCAAATATTTTACATATTTCTATTCTTCACAATGACTTAACTAAATTTGCATTTTAGCACTTTTAGCAGCTCTCTTACCAAATTTTTGTCTGGTTGATCTACTAAATACTAAGAGATATGTTTAAAATATTCTCTTTAGTTGTGGATTTGTCTATTTGTCCTTATAGATTTTTGCTTCTGTCAATTTTTGTTTTTCTATTTTGATGCTGTGTTCTTAGCGACATATACATTTAGAATTATTACAACTACCTGATGAATGAAATTTTTATCATTATTTAGTGACTCTCTTTACCACTACTAATGCTTTTCTTGTGTTATTTTGCATAATATTAATATAGCCAATCAATTTTATTTGGGTTGTTATGTGCCTGATATACACTTTTATACACTTTTGCTTTCAACCTTCCCCTATCTTTTTCTTTAAATGTGTCTTTCATAAATAATATACATTTAGATTTTTTTAAATACAATATGACTTTTCTTAGTTAACTAAGCATTTTGTCCATATATATTTATCATAATTACTGATATGTTTGTATTTCTTTCAACTATCATTTATGTTTTCTTTTTTCCATATTCCTTCTGTTTCTTTTTCTGTATATTCTCCTTTTGGGGGTAGTGGGGTAGAGATTGGTTTTCTTTTATCTAGAGAAAGCTTCCGACTTAAATTCATATGAAGACATGTGATTAGAGTCAGATCTCTTCTTAAACTTGATTTTGAGAAAAAGGAGAACAACAAAAAAAAAAAACAGCAAACCAGAAGAGGGAAGAAATGGTTCTTTAAAAAGTGGAAATAGATACTACCTCATACCCATTAGAAAGGCTACAACAAAGGAAGAAAACACACAGAAAATAACAAGTGTGGGTGAGGATGTGGAAAAATGAAAACCTTTGTGCATTGCTGGTGAGAATGTAAGATGTGTGCAGCCACTACGGAAACAGTATGGCAGTTCCTCAAAAAATTGATAATAGAATCACCATAGGATCCAGCAATTTCACTTCCGGGTATATATCCCTCAAAATTGAAAGCAGGGTCTCACAGAGATATTGGTTCACTCATTTTCATAGCAGCATTATTTACAACAGCCAAAAGATAGAAACAACACAAGTGTGCAGAGACAGATGAATGGATAAACAGAACATGACATATGCATACAATGGAATATATTTCAGGCTTAAAAAGGAAGGAAATTCTGATACATGTTACAACATGAGGACATTATGCTAAGTGAAATAAGCCAGTCATTGAAGGACAAATACAGTCTGATTCCACTTATACAGACAGAGTGCCTAGAATAGTCAAATACAGTCTAATTCCACTTATACAGCATGCCTAGAAGAGTCAAATACAGCCTGATTCCACTTACACAGCATGCCTAGAATAGTCAAATACAGTCTGATTCCACTTACACAGCGTGCCTAGAATAGTCAAATACAGTGTGATTCCACTTATACAGCGTGCCTAGAATAGTCAAATACAGTCTGATTCCACTTACACAGAGTGCCTAGAATAGTCAAATACAGTCTGATTCCACTTACACAGAGTGCCTAGAATAGTCAAATACAGTCTGATTCCACTTATACAGCGCACCTAAAATAGTCAAATACAGTCTAATTCCACTTATACAGCATGCCTAGAATAGTCAAATACAGTCTGATTCCACTTATACAGCATGTCTAGAATAGTCAAATTCATAGAGAAAGAAAGTAGAATGGTGGTTGTTAGGAGCTGTGGGGAGGAGGAAATGGGAAGTTATTTCTTAATGAGTACAGAGTTTCAGTTTTGCAAGATGAACAAAGGTTTGAAGATGGCTTGTGGCAACGGCTGCACAGCAATGTGAATGTACTTAATGCCACTAAACTGTATATTTATAAGTTAAGATGGCAAATTTTATGTCATGTATTTTATATGAGGTTTTTAAAAGAAGAAATGATGGGAAGAAAAAGGAAAAGACTTTAATTCCTTTATAATTAGCTATGACCAGCTCTAAGTCCTTTGTTTTCAGGAACTATAGCTGCTGATAGAGTGTGTTGCTATTTACATTTGCTTCTCATAACAATTCTGTTGATAGTTATTCCAACTAACCCTTGTTTTACAGAAAGGAAAGAGATGCTCAAATTCCCAACAATGGTATCTACTGGAGCTGTAACTTTGACCTAGGTTTTCCAGGTATGTGAAAACACTGACATAGCAAGAGCCTGCAAGCCACCATACGTCTGTGGCTTCTCACTGGGGTCAGAGGATTTGGAATCCAAGCACCTTCCACAAAACTATTGCTACAGCTTTTTGCCGACTGGTGATCCTATTTTATAATTCGGTCACTTTTTTTTTTTTTTTTTTTTTTTGAGATGGTGTCTCGCTCTGTCACCCAGGCTGGAGTTCAGTGGCACAATCTTGGCTCACTGCAACCTCTGCCTCCCAGGTTCAGGCAATTCTCCTGCCTCAGCCTCCCCAGTAACTGGGATTACAGGCACCCGCCACCACGCCTGGCTACTTTTTTGTGTTTTTAGTAGAGACGTGGTTTCACCATGTTAGCCAGGATGGTCTCGAACTCCTGACCTCAAGTGATCCTCCCGCCTCAGCCTCCCAAAGTGCTGGGATTACAGGCATGAGCCACCGCGCCCAGCACGTTTTCACTGGGTAGCGTTATTTCAAATGCATGACAAAGTTATGTAGTCTTACTGAAAGCTATGTTTGTAAACTTCCCCCAAAGCATATCTCTTTCCTTCGTGTTTGGGCTGCTCCACTTCAATTCTCATAATATTGCTGTTAGTATTAGTCACATTTTCCATCCCAGTAAGGCTCTGCTGGTGATCGCATTATAGGTAAATCCAACTTGAGAAGAGTTCAGCATTAAATTTGTGTCAATGAAAGAGTAATCTTTTTATATGTCTGTTTCTCTTGATTGTAAACTCTTTTTTTATTTTTATTTTATTTTTGAGACAGGGTCTTGTTCTGTTGCCCAGGCTGGAGTACAGTAGTGCGATCAAGGCTCACAACAGCCTTAACTTCCTGGGCTGAAGTGATCCCCCCACCTCAGCCTCGCAAGTAGCTAGGACTACAGGCCATGCCTGGGTACTTTTTTGTGTTTTTTGTAGAGATGGGGTTTTGCCATGTTGCCCAGGCTGGTCTTGAACTCTTGGGCTCAAGCGATCCACCCACCTCTGCCTCCCAAGGTGGATTGTAAACTGTCAATTCTTCATTATGAGCAGGGTCAGTCTCCAATTCATTTTTGTATCCTCTGTCCCTCCTACAGATTCTCAAAACACTGATTATTGAGATGGTGGCTGAAGTATTGATGGAAGCATTGGTGATGATGGTAGGAGTAGGTGCAGTGGTGTTGAAACCAAAGCAAATTCCAAAAGTTACAAAGAATAACGATAGCTAATATTGATATGCACTTATTCTGTCAGACACTCTCTTGGGTGCCTTACATTTATTAACTGTGAAATCCTCAAACTACATTATGTGATAAGTTTTATGATTCCATGTTTTAGATGAAAAAACTAAAATGCTGATACATTAATTGTTTTGACCAAGGTGTCACAGATGAGTAGTATAATCAGGATTGTTTGAATCTAGTTTTGAGTCTAAAGCTAGTATCTCAGTCTCTACAATATTTTACTTTCCCAGAAAGTTGCAGACTATCACTGCTTTGTAATTTAATGTTTTTCAGTCCAGCATGGTAGGAAAAGTACAAAGCTTTTGAAAGAAAAATACACGTCCCTGCTCCATCATTTCTAATCGAGTAAGCTATTTCCTCATCTTATATAGTGAGAAATTTTTGCCCTGCCTATCTAAATTATAAGATGATCTCAGATGAAGTATTTTGCAAACTGAACATTTAATTGTAATAAATGCTGCCTTTTCTGCAGCTACTTTTGTTATCAATAAAATTTAGTTATTTTAAGCCAATTAAAATCTCATGCTTAATGGACATTTTCCTTTTGTAGGTAGTGACTTATGCTAAAAATTTCTATCTGAATCAATATTATTACTCAACTAATATGATTGCTTATTTATTGCTAAAGGGGAAAAATCTGGCACAGGCCACCAGTTGGGGACATCACCAATAATGGGATAAGCTGATATATGCCCCTCCTGATGTGATACTCTGAGACATAACATCTCTTGTGTTATTCCTACCCAAAAATCTAATCACGAAGGACAATCAGAGAAACTTACTCTATGAAACAAATGGCCTGGACTCTGCAAAAATGTCAGTATCATCAAAGACAAAAACAAACAAACAAAAAACAAAAAAAAATGTGAAGAACTGTTCCAGGTTTGAAGAGACTGGAGACATAACTAAATATAGTGTGTGATCCTGAAATGGAAAAAAAAAATGGCAATAAATAGCATAATTGGGACAACTGGCAAAGTTTTAGTAGGTCGTGTATATTAGATAATATTGTCACAATGCTAAACATCCCGATTTTGACCATTGTATGTTCGTTAGAGAATGCCCTTATTCATGGGAGATAACACAACAGAGTATGTACAGATGAAAGGTCATAGGGGACCAGGCATGGTAGTGCATCTCTGTAATCCCAGCACTTTGGGAGTCTGAGGCAGGTGGATCGCTTGAGCTCAGGAGTTTGAGACCAGCCTGAGCAACACGATAAAACTCTGCCTCTGCAAAGAATACAAAAATTATCCCCTAATGCTAAATGACGAGTTAATGGGTGCAGGAAATCAACATGGCACATGGATACATATGTAACAAACCTGCACATTGTGCACATGTACCCTAAAACCCTAAAGTATAATAAAAAATAAAAATAAAAAAAAAAATAACTACTAGCAAAAAAAAAAAAAAATTATCCAGGCATCGTACCATGCCCCTAGTCCCAGCTACTCTGGAGGCTGAGGTGAGAGGATCGTTTGAGCCCAGGGGGGTCAAGGCGGCGGCTAGACAAGATCGTGCCACTGCACTCGAGCATGGGTAACAGAGACCCCCCTGTCTGAAAACAAGAAGAAAGAAAGAAAAGGAGGGAGGGAGAGAACGAGAGAAAAAAAGGAGAGAGAAAGAAGAATCATGATGGCTGTAATTTACTCTCAATGGGCTCACCAAAAAAAAATTAATAATATAAAAATACCACATACTTATGTATGGTTAAGACACCACATTGGGATAAAAATTAATAAAGTCAAAAATAAAAATGTCAGATGAAAGAAAAAACAACTAGTAACTGGCCTCTGAGTTAGAAAGAAAGAAAAATAGTTTTATTTCCACACAGTGGTACTTATTTTCCACAAATATTCCAGGAATCAGAGAAATCTAAATACAGGTCAGATGTAAGACAACAATCAAAGCTGCTGAATATTAGAAGAATTCCGATAGCACGTTGGAGAATTCAACTCATGTTTTGAATCCACTACATCCCCCAGGGATATCTATGGTCAGTACACAGCGTGGTAGGAAAAGTCCAAAACTTTGGAAAGAAAGAAAGATCCTCCATCATTTGCTAATTGGGTGAGTTACTTGCGGTTAGCAGTTGAGCTGAACACAATTCCCCCATCTCTGGCAACTACTCCCGTTACACACGATAACTGGTGGGCCCCGATGCCAGGGCCAAAGGGGGATTCTTAATCCAGGCTGAGCCAGCCAGATCTTCTTGTGCGCCCAAGTATGCATGTGCCCGTGTTCGTGTGCGCCCGTGTTTGTTCGCGTATGTGCGTGTTCGCGTGTGCACAAGCGTCTGTGTGTGAGTGCATGTTCGTGTGTGTGTGCGCGCGCGCGCGTTGGCACATCTAATACCTGAAAGTCCCCAGTGCCTAAGTAACGCCTGGGAGTAAATGAGTAGATGCATTCAGGAACAACTGAATTACCAACGTTTCTGGATTAGTTCGCAACGAAAGGGCCAGCGACTCTACTCCGGGCTGGCCCTCCTCCTACCACATCAGATTTTCCAGAAATTGCTCCGAAGCACACTTCAGTAGCTAAGCAGGGAAAGTTAAATGAAGGAATTCTTTGCTCCCAGGGGTGGCGGGGAGGAACTGCCCGGCCACACTGTCTTTCGAATTTCACCGGTTTAAATGGTCAGAGAAGCACCGTGGCACAACCTAAAATTCAGACGCACTCCGCAAACTCCGATCCTGCCCATCCCCTCCCAGGCCACCGCCCTCGCGGGCACAGAGCTGCTCTGATTCTGCCTACGCCTCCGGGAGGAAAAGGGTGCAAATCAGGGGCGCCTCGGCCCCTCCGGGGTGGTCTATCCCCAGGGCCACCCCCGCGCGCGGCCGGCGGCTGGGACCGTACCTCGGGCGCGGGCGAAGCGGCACCCAGCGCGATATGGCTGGTGCAGTCCAGGCTCCCGGAGCCAGAGGAGCGGCCGCGGCTCATGGCGACCCGAGCCCGGGGGCGCGCTCGGACCCGGAACCGGCCCTGAGGAAGCGGCGGCGCCGGGAGCCGGCGGGTGGCGCGGG
Organism: Symphalangus syndactylus; assembly: GCF_028878055.3. Taxonomy (NCBI): domain Eukaryota; kingdom Metazoa; phylum Chordata; class Mammalia; order Primates; family Hylobatidae; genus Symphalangus; species Symphalangus syndactylus. The sequence continues at coordinate 129,227,641 of NC_072424.2, read as the reverse complement.
CGTCTCCTCGGGCAACGGGTAAACACTGCGGGGACGTGGCGTCGCCCGGCTGCGCGCGAGTAGGGTGGCCCGGCCGCTGGAGGCCGGGGTGGAGCCCGAACCCCCGAGCGTGGCCTCCGTGGCGAGGGCCTGCAACTGAGCGCCCGACGCTGCCAGGGCGACCTCGGGGAGTCGGCGGGGATAAGGGTCGGTCCTCTCGGTGGGACTCTGCAGTGAATGCAATTCCAGGCCTCATCCTTAGGTCAGCGATAAATGCAGCCAGTGGTCAGTGTGAACGGTGCTGCTGCGAGTGAGGCGTAGGAGACTTCACAAGGGTGAACGGAGCATTTACTTAGCATCCACTGTGTGCAAATGTGTCTGCAAGCCTGCAACCTGTGCAGGTCCGGGTCCTGCGCTTGGTTTAATACTCAGCTGTCCCAGTCTTGACGTTTTTAGGAAGTTTTGAACAAGGTGTCCTGCATTTTCATTCTGTACCAGGGTCCACAAATTATGTAGCCTGCCTGGTGTGCGTTCTTTCATTTCACCTTCTCAACAACCCTGCCTGGAAATACGGGTATTAGTAATACCAGTGTTAGTAACAGCCACAGCTGCTCATTATTAAATACTCGTGCTCGTCCATGCACTGTTCTAAGTGCTTCCCACGCATGATCGATCTCCTTAAATGAAACAAGATTATGAAGTGGGTATTAGAATAATCCATCTTGAAGACAAGGAAACAGTCACAGGGAAGCAAAATAAAATTTCCAAGATGTACGGGGTAAGTGGTAGAGTGAAGATCAGGCTCCAGATCATAACACTAAGGCACAGAGAAGATGAGTAACTTGTTTAAAGTCCCACAATTTGTAGCAGAATCTGAAAATGGAATCTGCATTCACCTCACTTTAAAGCTTTTGGTGGGCCGGGCGCGGTGGCTCACTCCTGTAATCCCAACACTTTTGGGAGGCTGAGATGGGTGGATCACTTGAGGTCAGGAGTTTGAGACCAGCCTGGCCAAGATGGCGAAACCCTGTCTCTACTAAAAATACAAAAATTAGCCGGGCATGATGGCCGGCACCTGTAATCCAGCTATTCGAGAGGCTGAGGCAGGGAGAATCATTTGAACCTGGGAGGCAGAGGTTGCAGTGAGCCAAGATCAAGCCACTGCACTCCAGCCTGGGTGACAGAGCGAGACTATGTCTCAAAAAAAAAAAAAAAGAAAAAAAGCCTTTAGTAGACGCTTATGCTGTTTGAGACACATAAAATCAAACAGGTGGGAGGATTGCTTGAGGCCAGGAGTTTGAGACCAGCCTGGGCAATACAGCAAGACTCTATCTCTACAAGTTTTTTTTTTTTTTTAATTAGCCAGGCATGGTGGTGCACACCTGTAGTCCTAGCTACTCAGAAGGCTAAGGGGGGGCCAGGTGAGGTGACTCATGCCTATAATCCCAGTACTTTGGGAGGCCGAGGAGGTGGATCACCTGAGGTCAGGAGTTCGAGACCAGCCTGGCCAACATAGTGAAACCCCTGTCTCTACTAAAAATACAAAAATTAGCTAGGTGTGGTGGCACATGCCTGTAATCCCAGCTACTTGGGAGGCTGAGGCAGGAGAATCGCTTGAACCTGGGAGGCGGAGGTTGAATGAGCTGAGATAGCACCACTGCACTCCAGCCTGGGCGATAGAGCAAGACGCCATCTCAAAAAAAAAAAAAAAAAAAAAAAGAAGGCTAAGGCAGGAGGATAGCTTTGAGCCCAGGAGGTCAAGGCTGCAGTGAGCTATGATGACCACCGCACTCCAGCCTGGGTGACAGAGCAAGATCATGACTCTAAAGACAAACAAAAAGGCAAAATCAGAGCTACAGCAGCTTCTCTTGGATTCCATCAGTCATCCTACGTGCATTCATATCGACCCTGAGGATTTCTTCATCTGGACACTGGCTTTTGATCTCACGGTAACTTTGCCATATATCTAATCCAGAATCATCTCAAAGCTTTCACTTGATGCACCGTTAAAGAAAAAGTTCTTAATGAAAACTTAGGCTTTCAGAAATCTATTAATAGTACAGCTTGGAGTAAACACATTTTTAAGTTGTAGTTTTTCCTTGCGGTAGAACCACTACAAACTTGTCAAATTTTCTTTTTTTTTTTTTTTTTTTCCAGACAGAGTTTCACTCTTGTTGCCTAGGCTGGAATTCGATGGCGCAATCTCAGCTCACCGCAACCTCCGCCTCCCGGATTCAAGTGATTCTCCTGCCTCAGCCTCCCGAGTAGCTGGGATTACAGGCATGCGCCACCACGCCCTGCTAATTTTGTATTTTTAGTAGAGACGGGGTTTCGCCATGTTGGCCAAGCTGGTCTCGAAGTCCTGACCTCAGGTGATCCGCCTGCCTCCACCCCTCAAAGTGTTGGGATTACAGTCGTGAGCCACTGCGCCCAGCCAAACTTGTTAAATTTTCAGTGAACCAACACTGCCAGAGGAAACACAAAATTGATGAAAACGCAAGACACCTGGAAGAGAACCAGATGGAAATCCTTCTCCATTAACTCTAATCCAATTGTTTAAGAATCCCATGTCATAAAGCCTAATTCTGCTCACTTTGGTCAACCTTGTAGCTCTTATTCATGAGAATGGAAGATATAAATTTGCACAGTCTTTAAAAATCAGCATGAAACAGATTTTTCTCTGTATAAAACAATGTGATTTTGTGGTAACTGGAGGCAGAAAAAGTACTTGGCTCAGCCCTCCCCAGATGCCTTTGAGATTTCTGGGATATCAAGACATGAGCCAAGTGACTCTTCAAGCAGCATCTGATGATGTGATGACGTCAAAGAAGTTGAGCTGGGGGGACCCCGAGGTCTGGACCTTGGAGGAGATGACGATTTGGGCTAGCTGGGACCATGGTGGTAGAACATTTCAGGCTGGGAGTTGGAGGGGGGCAGTCTCTAGGTCTGATAACAGTTTAAGCAAAGGAGGGAAGAAAAAATGTACAAACAAGTTCCAGTCTAGACCTCTCACAAAACCCCGTGTGTGGGCAGCACCGTGTGGCCCACAATACCTCAGTACAGACCTCTGTTTTGGAGTTTTCTTGTGGTGTCGTAAGTTTAGAACTCTGGTTTCCTCCTTTTGCTTGTTTGTTTTACAGATGTACATGTTTCTCATAGGGACATTTGTAATATGATAACTTTTGAAGCTTTTGACTTCCGTTTGAAAACTTGTCACTGAAATCACTCCTATGACATTTTAATTGTCTAAAGGTTGTTTAAAAGAGTAGGCTTGATTTTAGTATTTTCCTAAACACTTGCTATGATCTAAATGTTGGTGCTCGCCATCCCAAATTCATTTGTTGGAACCTAATACCCATTGTGATAGTGCTAAGAAGTGGGGCCTTTGGGAAATGATGAAGTCATGGGGGCACCACCCTCATGATTGACATTAGCCCTCGTAAAAGTGGCTCGGATTTGTTAAAGGATACAAAGTGACAGCTAGACAAGAGGAATCAGTTCTAGTGTTCCATACCATCGTTTGATGACTACTGTTCACTATAGTACATTATATAGTTTCACATAGCTAGAAGGATACTGAATGTTCCTAATACAAAGAAATAATAAATGTTTGAGATGATGGATCTGCTAATTATCCTGGTCACTATATATTTGTATCAAAACGTCACTATGAATCCCATCAATATATACAATCATATGTCAATTTAAAAAACACCATTAAAATTTTTAGCCCGGCGCAGTGGCTCACGCCTGTAATCCCAGCACCTTGGGAGGCCGAGGCAGGCGGATCATGAGGTCAGGAGATCGAGACCATCCTGGCTAACATGGTGAAACCCCGTCTCTACTAAAAATACAAAAAATTAGCCAGGTGTGGTGGCGGGTGCCTGTAGTCCCAGCTGCTTGGGAGGCTGAGGCAGGAGAATGGTGTGAACCTAGGAGGTGGAGCTTGCAGTGAGCCAAGATTGTGCCACTGCACTCCAGGCCTGGGTGACAGAGCGAGACGCCATCTCAAAAAAATAAAAATAAAAATTTTTAAATGAAGAAAAAATTTTCAAAAGCAAAATTCTTTCTTAAAAGGACTTATCTCTATCTACATATAAAGTAACATTTTTGAAACTTAAAAAATGTGGCTTGAGTGAGCTCCCTTGCTTCTTCCTCCATGTGAGGATATAGCAAGACAGGCCGGGCATGGTGGCTCAGGCCTGTAATCTCAGCACTTTGGGAGGCCAAAGTGGCCAGATCACCTGAGGTCGAGAGTTCAAGACCAGCCTGGCCAACGTGCTGAAACCCCATCTCTACAAAAAATTAGCCGGGCGTGGTGGCAGCTGCCTATAATCCCAGCTACTCAGGAAGGATGAGACATGAGAATCACTTGAACCCAAGAGGCAGAGGCTGTGGTGAGCCAAGATCACACCACTGCACTCTAGCTGGGTGACAAAGCTAGACTCTGTCTCAAAAAAAAAAAAAAAAAAAAAGAGGACACAGCAAGAAGGTGCCATCCATCCATAAGGAACAGGAGGAGCTCACCAGGCACCAAATCTGTGGGCTCCTTCATCTTGGGCTTTCTGGCCTCCAGAACTGTGAGAAATAAATGTCTATTGTTTATAAATTCCCCAGTCGGCCGGGCGCGGTGGCTCACGCCTGTAATCCCAGCACATGGGAGGCCGAGGCGGGTGGATCACGAGGTCAGGAGATCGAGACCATCCTGCCTAACACGGTGAAACCCCGTCTCTACTAAAAATACAAAAAAATTAGCTGGGCGTGGTGGCGGGCGCCTGTAGTCCCAGCTACTCGGGAGGCTGAGGCAGGAGAATGGCGTGAACCCGGGAGGCGGAGCTTGCAGTGAGCCGAGATCCTGCCACTGCGCTCCAGCCTGGGCGACAGAGCAAGACTCTGTCTCAAATAAATAAATAAATAAATAAATAAATAAATAAATAAATTCCCCAGTCTAAGGTATTTTTGTTATAGCAGCCTGAATGGACTAAGTCCTAGCTGAACGAAATGTTCTCAAAGCCTGCAAGCAGCTCCTTCAGTCATCTACCAGAAGATTACTTGGTGAAGTACAAACCACTGAAACCTGCTATTCCAAGCGAGTGGCAGCTCTTAAAGGTCTTTAAAGCCATTCTCAGTCCTTTCCTAGACTTGTTTCACTTGTTTGCTGATCCTTATTTGATATATCTAATAAATGAACACTCTTCAGCAATGACTTTAATTCATCCTAAAACAGATCCCCTGTCCCTTACTTGTTCTATTGTGACATAAAGCTAGTTGTCAAACAATTTGTCGGTGTCATTTCCAAAGATTTTCGTACATTTCATTTCATTTATTTCAAGGTCCATTTTCTGTCTTTTCCCCATACATATGACTGTTTCCAATATATTTTTACACCTAAAATGTGATCCATCTTATAACTTTATTATAGGCTAAGCTTAGAGAAACATTGAGAGCTCACTTCATGAAAAATAAACTGAAAGACCTTCGGTTTCACTATTAAGGTAAATCACAATTGTTCTTTTAAAAAAACATCTTATCAAAAATGTAAAGTACATTTCAAGACATTTTAGTTGGGTAAATATAAGGTTCTAAAAAACACCTACAATAAATATATATTTTCTTGTCCTATATGATGTTTATTTGACTGTAAATTCAATACATTTGAATTCTGTTTTAATTGGTATTTTCTTAACTAGTCAAAAAGATTTGTTGTATATAATGCCACCATTCATGGCCTTACTGAAGTGATCTTTCAGTTGTGAAATTGCAAGTTTAAAATAGTTTAGTATTCTTGGAAAAATTTAGAGGGATAAACTGGGCAATCAATGTTAACATTTTTCTGTTCTAGGAGGAGAAAGCACTTTCTAGCAAAGGATTGCCAGAAGGACCACATCACATGTCTTTTTATAGGAAAAGTGTCAACCAATCGGGAGGATTAGGGAAAGACTGGGGTGAAGCAAGAGCTCCACGAGCCTTCTTTGAATCCTCTGTCCTCTGAGTCACCTGGCAGCCAATTATTCCTAAAGTTTTTTTCCCTTTGGGGGTTTCCCTAGAAGAGCTGAAGTCTACTACTAATAAGAACAGAATTATGTTGGGGGCTGAATAACATTCTTCTTCACTAAGGCTCAAAGTTAGTGTTTCCTATCATCAAAATTTATTCTTAATTTCCACTTTTTTTTGTTGTTGTTGCCCAGGCTGGAGTGCAGTGGCGCAATCTCGGCTCACCGCAACCTCCGCCTCCCAGTTTCAAGCGGAGCCTCCCTCCTGCCTCAGCCTCCCAAGTAGCTGGGATTACAGGCATACGCCACCACGCCCGGCTAATTTTGTATTTTTAGTAGAGACGGCGTTTCTCCATGTTGGTCAGGCTGGTCTCAAACTTCCAACCTCAGGTGATCCACCTGCCTCGGCCTCCCAAAGTGCTGGGATTACAGGCGTGAGCCACCACACCCAGCCACATTTCCATTTCTTAATGGTTATCTGGAATGAAAATTTACATGTTTCATCTTTAAAAATGTCATTCACACAGATGGGTACTGCTAACTACTGCTTTCATTTCATAAGCATGTGATTTAAATTGAGCATATTAATCACTCAGAAGGCATCTATAAAATTACCTTAGATTTTTATGCTGATATTTACCTTTTAGCATGTCATTACGCTGCAGATTAAAAGCCTCCAGTTGAAGGTTAGATGGAAGGAAGCTCCTCAATTGCAGTTGAATATTAATATATTTTTGAAATATGGGACTTTCCTTTGCATGCGCATTGAGGGCTGAATATTTGTGAGAATGAAGATTTCACATCTTGTTTTAAATTTCATCAGCACAGAAAGCATATAGGACAGCTTGACAGCTTGTACTTAGAACAACATTAGCAGTTATTACATATAGTACTGTCTTACCTCGTAATTATACCTTGAATTGATTAATAAATATTACCAACTCTACAGCAAAAGCTAATTTCCAAAGCCGTTCAGTATTCAGTAATACTGATTGAAGGCTGTGTGTCTTATTTGGAAAAACTTTCAATCTCAGCCCTGAGTTCAAAAAATTGAAATGAAACATTGTCGCCACTGATCCATCAAATTTCTGTGCATCAGAGCAAGTCAGGATATATGGTTTCTATTTCTGGCAAAAACCTGTAGAAGTGACAAAGGTTAAGTCCGCAAGAGCGATGAAGTTCAACATTTACACTATTGGTTTAATAATGCCTGATAAATACAAATATTTTCTGTGATGTGTTTGCTGATGAATAATATAATGAATAACCACAGGCTTTTCATTTTCAAAAGCTTTGTAAATGTACCCAATTAAACCCTTTTCTGGTGAACACATATTTTTACCATCATCAGTTTTAACACATCTTATCAGATTCTACTTCAGATTGTACTGAATTCATGTTTTCTGTTTCTCTTAAAATATTCTCACCTGTATTCTCTCCACACAGGCTTTTTTGATTACTTCAGTCTTGGCACTGATATTTCACATAACAACTGCTCAGTATTGTCAACATTTTTGAACTTGTCAAGAGCCAAAGAAAATCATTTGCCTTGTTTTTAAGGCAAAAATGTGTTCATGTTGCTCCCAACATCCTCAACTCTGAACAACCAGTCTCACTGAAAGGCAAGTTTATCTTCTCTAAGAGCACGTTTCTTTGGCTGCAGCAATTAAACATGATTTAATGAACTCAACATTGGTAAATGGCTCTCTTTGACTGGCTGATAAATTAACCACTCAGAAACTGACTTTGGTTGCAGCCTCATTTTATCTTTTATTTTTGTGAGACAATTCTGCTGTGGTCAGATATTCCATTTTAAATTTTCTAATTTTTCTAACTGTTACTTTTCTGAGAGTTAAGGATATTATAACAAGTGCTTGGTCTAGTTATGTCAATGTCTAAGTATTCTTTTAGCACATCTATAGTGTCATCTTTATAGTAAACATAATGCTTTGGCATTTAATTCTACAAAAATAATCTCCTACCCACTGTCTTAAAAGCATGACATCCAAAATCCATGTTTCTTGTATTAACATGATGAGTAAGCTCTGGTAATTTTAAAAGTAAAGTAAATGTCACCATAGTACAATACATATTGTACTTTACCAAACACCATAGAGTTATAACTGTACCCCTATTATTTGTGATGTGTGGATGAGCAGGGCAAAATGATAAGAGCACCACATGTAGTCTCTTTTGCAACCCCTCAATCCTGCTGTTTGAGTGTGAAAGTAACCAGAGACAAAACATAAACAAATGTGGCTATGTTCCTATAAAACTATCTATAGACCCCAAAATTTGAATTTTATGTTACTTATCTTCATATGTCACAAGATATTATTATTCTTTTTTTAAAAAACCAACCAAAAATTTAAAACTGACTCTTAGTTTATGAGCCATATAAAAACAGGTAACTATGGGCCATAGTTTGCCAACCCCTGGTCTAGGTCAAAGTTTAGGATATGGGTACATTTTTCAATTGGAATCAACTTAAGCTAAATTATTTAGTAAATGATTGCATAGGTAGTACTCAGATACACCAAAAGTCATACAGATGATAGAGGAATGACTAACATTTGGAGAACACCGTACAGGGAAACACAATGGAATTACCCAGCAGTGCTAAGTGAGCCCTTGAGGTTTATGGTCATGATTTTAAAATGAAACCAGTCAGCTCGATTGTATGATTTTTCTCCTATATATTTCCATTGTTTGAGAAAATGGAACATAGTTACCTTCAACCAAGGTCAGGGTTATGCCAGGAAAGTAAGATAGGGAGAGGAACAAGGTAATTGATTGTTTTTACAAGGGAGTCATTATAATGATGGATCATAGAATTTAAGCTGGATAGTAAAGAAAATGAAGATAGGAAGAAAATAAAGGAATACAGGAGTTTGAAAAAATAGAATAGGATCAATGACTGAGAGGTCCTGATGAGGTCAGAGCATTGTTGCAATGGGGCTATTCCAGTTAAGTGAATTGAAAGGAGAGTCGGTGGTGGTCAGAGTAGGATGCTTAAAACCAGAGATAGTGCAGTTCCTGGCCTAGGCTGTAACCATGGGAACAGGTGGCTCAGCTGAAATATTGCAAAAAAAAATCATTGATTCTGAGGCATGTCATCAACTAACTGAATGGCCAAGATTTTGGATGGGTCGCATAGTTGGACGTTGATGTCACCAAGGATGTTGACAGAGGACGACAGCTAAGAGCAAACCTCTTCAATAGATGTAGTACTTAAAAATTAGAGGCTGGCTTCCTTCCTTCCTTCCTTCCTTCCTTCCTTCCTTCCTTCCTTCCTTCCTTCCTTTCTTCTTTTCCCTCTCGGGCCCAGGCTGCAATCTACTCGGCTTGCTGCTGCCCGCGCCGCGGACTGCCTGGGTCTGCCGGCGCGCGCCACCGCTGCCTGCCTTTTCTCCTTTCACTGCAGGCACGCGTTCGCCATCTTGGCCACGCTGGTCGCCAGCTCCTCACGCCGAGTGCTCTGCCCGCCTCAGCCTCCCGAGCTACTGGAACTACAGACGGAGTCTCGCTCACCCAGTGCTCGGTGTTGCCCAGGCTGGAGTGCGGTGGCGTGGTCTGGCCTCGCGGCAGCCTCCGCCCCCCAGCCGCCTGCCTTGGCCTACCAGGGTGCTGGGATTGCAGCCCCTGCCCGGCCGCTGCCCCATCTGGGAGGTGGGGAGCGCCTCTGCCCGGCCGCCCCGTCTGGGAAGTGAGGAGCGCCTCTGCCCGGCCACCCACCGTCTGGGAAGTGAGGAGCGCCTCTGCCCGGCCACCCACCGTCTGGGAAGTGAGGAGCGCCTCTGCCCGGCCACCCACCATCTGGGAAGTGAGGAGCGCCTCTGCCCGGCCACCCCGTCTGGGAAGTGAGGAGCGCCTCTGCCCGGCCGCCCATCGTCTGGGAAGTGAGGAGCGCCTCTGCCCGGCCACCCATCGTCTGGGAAGTGAGGAGCGCCTCTGCCCGGCCACCCCGTCTGGGAAGTGAGGAGCGCCTCTGCCCGGCCGCCCCGTCTGGGAGGTGAGGAGCGCCTCTGCCCGGCCACCCATCATCTGGGAAGTGAGGAGCACCTCTGCCCGGCCTCCCATCGTCTGGGAGGTGAGGAGCGCCTCTGCCCGGCCGCCCCGTCCGGGAGGAAGTGAGGAGCGCCTCTGCCCAGCCGCCCCGTCCGGGAAGAAGTGAGGAGCGCCTCTGCCCGGCCGCCCCATCCGGGAAGAAGTGAGGAGCGCCTCTGCCCGGCTGCCCCGTCTGGGAAGTGAGCAGCGCCTCTGCCCGGCCGCCCCATCCGGGAAGAAATGAGGAGCGCCTCTGCCCGGGCGCCCCGTCCGGGAAGAAGTGAGGAGCGCCTCTGCCCGGCCGCCCCGTCTGGGAAGTGAGGAGCGCCTCTGCCCGGCCACCCACTGTCTGGGAAGTGAGGAGCGCCTCTGCCCGGCCACCCACCGTCTGGGAAGTGAGGAGCGCCTCTGCCCGGCCACCCCGTCTGGGAAATGAGGAGCGCCTCTGCCCGGCCGCCCTGTCTGGGAGGTGAGGAGCGCCTCTGCCCGGCCACCCATCGTCTGGGAAGTGAGGAGCGCCTCTGCCCGGCCTCCCATCGTCTGGGAGGTGAGGAGCGCCTCTGCCCGGCCGCCCCGTCCCGGAGGAAGTGAGGAGCGCCTCTGCCCGGCCGCCCCGTCCGGGAAGAAGTGAGGAGCGCCTCTGCCCGGCTGCCCCGTCTGGGAAGTGAGGAGCGCCTCTGCCCGGCCGCCCCGTCCGGGAAGAAATGAGGAGCGCCTCTGCCCGGGCGCCCCATCCGGGAAGAAGTGAGGAGCGCCTCTGCCCGGCCGCCCCATCCGGGAAGAAGTGAGGAGCGCCTCTGCCCGGCCGCCCCATCTGGGAGGTGAGGAGCGCCTCTGCCCGGCCACCCATCGTCTGGGAAGTGAGGAGCGCCTCTGCCCGGCCACCCACCTTCTGGGAAGTGAGGAGCGCCTCTGCCCGGCCGCCCCGTCTGGGAAGTGAGGAGCACCTCTGCCCGGCCGCCCCGTCTGGGAAGTGAGGAGTGCCTCTGTCCGGCCACCCATCGTCTGGGAAGTGAGCAGCGCCTCTGCCCGGCCACCCATCGTCTGGGAGGTGAGGAGCACCTCTGCCCGGCCGCCCCGTCTGGGAAGAAGTGAGGAGCGCCTCTGCCCGGCCGCCCCGTCCGGGAAGAAGTGAGGAGCGCCTCTGCCCGGCCGCCCCGTCCGGGAAGAAGTGAGGAGCGCCTCTGCCCGGCCGCCCCGTCCGGGAAGAAGTGAGGAGCGCCTCTGCCCGGCCGCCCCGTCCGGGAAGAAGTGAGGAGCGCCTCTGCCCGGCCGCCCCGTCCGGGAAGAAGTGAGGAGCGCCTCTGCCCGGCCGCCCCGTCCGGGAAGAAGTGAGGAGCGCCTCTGCCCGGCCGCCCCGTCCGGGAAGAAGTGAGGAGCGCCTCTGCCCGGCCGCCCCGTCCGGGAAGAAGTGAGGAGCGCCTCTGCCCGGAAGTGAGGAGCGCCTCTGCCCGGCCACCCATCGTCTGGGAGGTGAGGAGCGCCTCTGCCCGGCCACCCATCGTCTGGGAGGTGAGGAGCGCCTCTGCCCGGCCACCCATCGTCTGGGAAGTGAGGAGCGCCTCTGCCCGGCTGCCCCATCTGGGAAGTGAGGAGTGCCTCTGCCCGGCCACCCATCGTCTGGGAGGTGAGGAGCGCCTCTGCCCGGCCACCCATCGTCTGGGAAGTGAGGAGCGCCTCTGCCCGGCCACCCATCGTCTGGGAAGTGAGGAGCGCCTCTGCCCGGCCACCTATCGTCTGGGAAGAAGTGAGGAGCGTCTCTGCCTGGCCGCTCCGTCTGAGAAGTGAGGAGCTCCTCTGCCCGGCCGCCCTGTGTCTGGGTAGAAGTGAGGAGCTCCTCTGCCTGGCCGCTCCGTATGGGAGGTCTACCACGGAGGCCAGAAGCAATGTGAGGGCTGGACGTGGTGGCTCACGCCTGTGGTCCCGGCACTCTGGGGGGCGAGGCGGGTTGATCACTTCGGGCTAGGAGTTCGAGACCAGTCTGGCCAACTTGGCGAAACATGAAGAATACAACAGACAAACCAACCAACCAACTCAGTGACAACAAAACAGGTCTACCCTGGAGTCATACTCTAATTTTTTCTATTTTCTTCCCTTTCTGATCCTTTATCCCACTTTCTTTTTCTTCCTCTTCCTTCTCCCTCTTCTTTGTCAAATAGAGGATTGAGTTATCATCACTGATCCATATAAAGTCCCTCTCTCATTTATTTTAACTCCCACCCCCCATTTCTATTCCCCGACTTCCCATGTGCAACCTTCCTAATATGTTTGATACGCGTGTTTTTGTTTGTATGTATTTTTAGAAAATGTTCATTGTTTTTGTATGCAAAAATTAATTAAAAAAAAAAAAAATTAGAGGCTGGGCACGGTGGCTCATGCCTGTAATCCCAGCACTTTGGGAGGCCAAGGCAGGTGGATCACCTGAGGTCAGGAGTTCAAAACCAGTCTGGCCAAAATGGTGAAACCCCGTCTCTACTAAAAATACAAAAAAAAATAGCCAGGCATGGTGGCAGGCACCTGTATTCCCAGCTACTCGGGAGGCTGAGGCAGGAGAATCGCTTGAGCCCAAGAGGCAGAGTTTGCAGCAAGCTAAGATTGTGCCACTGAACTCCAGCCTGAGTGACAAGAGTGAAACTCCACCTCAAAAAAAAAAAAAAAATTACAGCTGATCCATGGAGTTGGCAGCTCTTTCCTGCATAAAAACTAGCCCTCCTTTTTGGTAGCTGGAAATAACAGATTGCCCAGTGAAATTGTTGTGGTTTAAAACATTTTCCCTGCTTTAACCAAGTTGCCAAAGAGTAGATTAACCCTTAATTTAAAATGTATTATAAATGAGATCTGGTTTCATATATATGAAAACGAAAACCAAAAATACATGAAGTATACGAGAGATCTTTTCTTCTTTTTTTTGCTCAAGAACTACAATGCCCTTTTTAAAAAATACTGAAAGCTGGCGAGGTGTGGTTGCTCACACCAGTAATCCCAGTGCTTTAAGAGGCTGAGGTGGGAGGGTGGCTTCAGCCGAGTAGTTCAAGGTTACAGTGAGCCAAGATCATGCCACTGCACTCCAGCCTAGGCGACACATGGAGACTCTATCTCTAAAAATAAAAATTAAAAAACTGAAAGTCCTTAGATTTACCCCTGGACTTGAAGGCCCTCTAACAGTGGTTAAGTAGACACACCCTGGAGTAAGGGTGTCTGGGTTCAAATCCTGTCTTTGCCGTTTCTGAATTCCCTGATCTTGGATAAGCTTCTCAACCTCCTAGGGCCTATCCCTCATCTGTAACATAGAAGTAATAGCAGTGCATAATCCATGTGGCTGCTTTGAAGATTAAGTTATGTAATGTATGTAAAATGCTTAGTCTGCAGAACCTAGGACAAAGTACAAAATAAGTATGAGCTATTAGCATTACTCTTCTAAAACACAGAGTAGAGAATTCTCTCATAAGACACTACAAAGAAGAGCTAGCAAAGTGTTTACTCTTACTGTAAATTATTCTGAAATTTGGAAGATCATTGGCTTAATTTTTTTTTGACTACTCAGTATGTAAGAATACATTTTTGAAGCATTTTCTTTACTTTTGGAAAATAGGAATTTTAGAAGGGGGTTGGAGCAACAAAGAGGTGCCTTGCCTCCAGGAACTTAGAACTATCAATTGGCCTATGGGCCAGGCGTGATGGCTCACACCTGAAATCCCAGCACTTTGAGAGGCCAAAGTGGGAGGATCACTTGAGTCCAGGAGTTTGAGGCTGCAGTGAACTACGATAGGCCAGCACACTCCAGCCTTGGTGACAGAGTGAGACCCTGTCTCAAATAAATAAATAAATGAAATAAAATCAATCAATCAATTGGCCTCATATGGTTAAACCAAAGCAGAGATATGCCAAACATCTTATAAAGACATGCTATCTCCCCAGCCAAGACAGAAATTTAACTAAATATATTAATACGTATAAGAAAAGCATATGATAATCACAAGACAGATTATTTCACAATGGAAACTGGTTGGGGGGCAGGGGAGGCTGAGAAGACAGTGGACCTCAAATGCCAATGTCTTGTCCATTTAATAGCTCAGTTTCTCATCTAAATTAATAAAAATCAAGATTTCACCCTCAAAGCCTGCAAGCCTGTGGCTACAAAGCCCTCCCCAGGACTCCTCTTCCCTCAGGCTCCCTGTCCATTCACAGGATGTGCCCATGAGCCGTCAATAGAACAGGACATTAAGGTTGCCATTATGACCATTGTGATGGTTAATATTGTCAACTTGATGGGATTGAAGGATGCAAAGTATTGATCCCGATGTGTCTCTGAGGGTGTTGCCAAAGGAGATTAACATTTGAGTCAGTGGGCTGGGGAAGGCAGACCTACCCTTAACCTGGGTGGGCACCATCTAATCAGCTACCAGCAAATATAAAGCAGGCAGAAAAACGTGAAAAGGCTAGACTGGCTTAGCCCCACAGCCTACATCTTTCTCCTGCGCTGGATGCTTCCTGCACTCAAACATCAGACTCCCAAATTCTTCAGCCTTGAGACTTAGACTGGCTTCCTTGCTCCTCAGCTTGCAGATGAGACCTTGTGATCGTGTGAGTTAATACTCCTTAATAAACTCCATATATATATATGTATATATCCTATTAGTTCTGTCCCTCTAGGGAACCCTGACTAATACAACCACCAAGGTGAGGTTAGTCAGGATTATTCTAAGGTAGCAATGAGAAAATGATATTGCTTCCACACATTGAAGTTCTAGAAAGACCAATGTTAAAGATTCCTCCAAAAAGATGATAATTTGCCTACCACTCCGTTAAAATCAACCTCAAAAGTAAACATGGTTTCTAAATGAAAGAAAAAAGACAGCTTCTTCTGGATCTTTAAAATGCCCTTATTATTTTGGAAAATCTTATGGCTTTGGGTGGTGGGGGGGTTAGTGTGGGATTTTCCTGACCCCATTTTAGACATGTGTTACATTTCTTTTAAAACTGTGCCAACTTTCTTTCAAAAAGCAACAAATACTTCTTGTTTTTAAAAGCTGAGAGCAACGACTGTTTCTCATATGTACTTACTGCCCTGGATTCTCCGTGTTGATTCTAACTTCCTGCTGAGGTTTCACAAAAGCATTCCAAAACATATCAGTAAATTTTCTGATGCAGACCAGGCTAGATTTCTATTATCAGTTGAAGTTTAGCCAATCCTATACATTTATATATATATGTGTGTGTATATATATATAGTGATTCCAAGTTTAGCCAATCCTATACATTTATATATATATATATAGTGATTCTCATCTGCCCCTCTCAGAAACATCATCATCATAAATTAGTCTAATTTTTGGAAAGACATTTTATCTTCTGCTGATTTCACAGATTTAACCTCAATTAAAATACCCAATTTGTAAACTTGCATTACTGGCCATAAATGTATTTGGTCTGTAAAACTTCCTCTTATAAAAGAGAGAAGGAAGCAAGACACAGGAAGCTGAGCAATCAGCTAATGATTTTTTTTAAAAAATGAACACCTCAGCCTTCCCAGAGGCAGAAGTCCCTTGAGATAGCTCCTAAAAGTGTTATCACTACATACAAAACACTGATTTAAGACCATCGACTGCTTCTATTTCATCTGATATATCAGCCTGCTGAATACAGACCACTGATCAGAGTCTTATTTTCTTCTGCAATGCTGCTTGACCCCAACACAAACTCGACAGTCGTTCCGAATAGCCGGAAAATGGCACTTTCAATTTTTCCATCCTACAAGATCTAAATAATTCTTGTCGTAAAATAGGCAAATGGTCTGAAGTGCCTGATGTCCAGGCATTCTTCTACACATCAGTCCCTCTCTAGTCTGTTTCCAATACAACTCATCCCAAATCTTCCTTCTTTCCCTCCCACCTGTCCCCAGTCCCAATCCCAAGCATCGCTGAGTCTTTCTAATCTTCCTTTTCTACAGACCCATCTGACCTCTCCCCTCCTCACCAGGCTGCTCCTCGCCAGGCCGAGCTAGGTCCCAATTCTTCCTCAGCCTCCGCTCCTCCACCCTGTAATCCTTTTATCACCTCCCCTCCTCACACTCGGTCCAGTTTACAGTTTCATTCCGTGAGTAGCCGTCCCCCACCTGCCCAGCAATTTCCTCTTAAAAAGGTGGCTGAAGCTAAAGGCATAGTCAAGGTTAATGCTCCTTTTTCTTTATCAGACCTCTCCCAAATCAGTGAACATTTAGGCTCTTTCATTAAATATAAAAAACCCAGCCCAGTTCATGGCTCGTTCAGCAGCAACCCTGAGACGCTTTACAACCCTAGACCCTAAAAGGTCAAAAAGCCGTCTTAGTCTTAATATACATTTTATTACCCAATCTGCTCCTGACATTAAATAAAACTCCAAAAATTAAATTCCGGCCCTCAAACCCCACAACAGGATTTAATTAACCTCGCCTTCAAGGTGTACAACAATAAAAAAAAAAAAGTTGCAATTCCTTGCCTCCACTGTGAGACAAACCCCAGCCACATCTCCAGCGCACAAGAACTTCCAAACACCTGAACCGCAGTGGCCAGGCGTTCCTCCAGAACCTCCTCCCCCAGGAGCTTGCTACAAGTGCCAGAAATCTAGCTACCGGGCACAGGAATGCCCACAGCCCGGGATTCCTCCTAAGCCACGTCCCATCTGTGTGGGACCCCACTGAAAATCGGACTGTTCAACTCACCTGGCAGCCACTCCCAGAGCCCCTGGAACTCTGGCCCAAGGCTCTCTTACTGACTCCTTCCTAGATCTTCTCGGCTTAGCAGCTGAAGACTGACACCGCCCAATCGCCTCGGAAGCCTACAGGACCATCACAGACGCTCTGGGTAACTCACAGTGGAAGCTAAGTCCGTCCCCTTCTTAATCAATACGGAGGCTACCCACTCCACATTACCTTCTTTTCAAAGGCCTGTTTCCGTTGCCTCCATAACTGTTGTGGGTATTGACAGCCAGGCTTCTAAACCTCTTAAAACTCCCCAACGCTGGTGCCAACTTAGACAATACTCTTTTAAGCACTCCTTTTTAGTTATCCCCACCTGCCCAGTTCCTTATTAGGCCGAGACACTTTAACTAAATTATCTGCTTCCCTGACTATTCCTGGGCTACAGCCACACCTCATTGCCACCTTTTCCCCCAGTTCAAAGCCTCCTTCACATCCTCCTCTTGTATCCCCCCACCTTAACCCACAAGTATAAGATACCTCTACTTCCTCCTTGGCGACCCATCATCCACCCCTTACCATCTCATTAAAACCTAATCACGCTTACCCCACTCAACGCCAATATCCCATCCCGCAGCACGCTTTAAAAAGATTAAAGCCTGTTATCACTCGCCTGCTACAGCATGGCCTTTTAAAGCCTATAAACTCTCCTTACAATTCCCCCATTTTACCTGTCCTAAAACCAGACAAGCCTTACAAGTTAGTTCAGGATCTGTGCCTTTTCAACCAAATTGTCTTGCCTATCCACCCCGTGGTGCCAAACCCATATACTCTCCTATCCTCAATACCTCCCTCCACAATCCATTATTCTGTTCTAGATCTCAAACATGTTTTCTTTACTATTCCTTTGCACCCATCATCCCAGCCTCTCTTAGCTTTCACTTGGACTGACCCTAACACCCATCAAGTTCAGCAAACTACCTAGGCTGTACTGCCGCAAAGCTTCACAGACAGCCCCCATTACTTCAGTCAAGCCCAAATTTCTTCCTCATCTGTTACCTATCTCAGCCTAATTCTCATAAAAACACACGTGCTCTCCCTGCCAATTGTGTCTGACCTCTCAAACCCCAGCACGTTCTACAAAACAACAACTCCTTTCCTTCCTAGGCATAGTTAGCATGGTCAGAATTCTTACACAAGAGCCAGGACCACACCCTGTAGCCTTTCTGTGCAAACCTTACTGTTTTAGCCTAGCCCTCATGTCTGCGTGCAGCGGCTGCCGCTGCTTTAATACTTTTAGAGGCCCTCAAAATCACAAACTATGCTCAACTCACTCTCTACAGTTCTCATAACTTCCAAAATCTATTTTCTTCCTCATACCTGACGCATATACTTTCTGTTTCCCGGCTCCTTCAGCTGTACTCACTCTTTGTTGAGTCTCCCACAATTACCGTTGTTCCTGGCCCAGACTTCAATCCGGCCTCCCCACATTATTCCGGATACCACACCTGACCCTCATGACTGCATCTCTCTGATCCACCTGACGTTCGCCCCATTTCCCCACATTTCCTTCTTCCCTGTTTCTCACCCTGATCACACTTGGTTTATTGATGGCAGTTCCACCAGGCCTAATCGCCACTCACCAGCGAAGGCAGGCTATGCTATAGTATCTTCCACATCTATCACTGAGACTGCCGCTGTGCCCCCCTCCACTACCTCTCAGCAAGCCGAACTAGTTTTCTTAACTCAAGCCCTCACTCTTGCAAAAGGACTACGCATCAATATCTATACTGACTCTAAATATGCCTTTCATATTCTGCACCACCATGCGGTCATATGGGCTGAAAGAGGTTTTCTCACTACACAAAGGTCCTCCATCATTAATGCCTCTTTAATAAAAACTCTACTCAAGGCCGCTTTACTTCCAAAAGAAGCTGAAGTCATTCACTGCAAGAGGAGTCAGATCCCATTGCTCTAGGCAACGCTTATGCTGATAAGGTGGCTAGACAAGCAGCTAGCTCTCCGACTTCTGTCCCTCAAGGCCAGTTTTTCTCCTTCACATCGGTCACTCCCACCTACTCCCCTGCTGAAACTTCCACCTATCAATCTCTTCCCACACAAGGCAAATGGTTCTTAGACCAAGGAAAATATCTCCTTCCAGCCTCACACACCCATTCTATTCTGTCGTCATTTCATAACGTCTTCCATGTAGGTTACAAGCCGCTAGCCCGTCTCTTACAACCTCTCATTTCCTTTCCATCGTGGAAATCTATCCTCAAGGAGATCACTTCTCAGTGTTCCATCTGCTATTCTACTACCCCTCAGGGATTGTTCAGGCCTCCTCCCTTTCCTACACATCAAGCTCGGGGATTTGCCCCTGCCCAGGACTAGCAAATTAGCTTTACTCAACATGCCCCAAGTCAGAAAACTAAAATATCTCTTAGTCTGGGTAGACACTTTCACTGGATAGGTAGAGGCCTTTCTTACAGTGTCTGAGAAGGCCACCGCAGTCATTTCTTCCCTTCTGTCAGACATAATTCCTCAGTTTAGCCTTCCCTCTTCTATACAGTCTGATAACAGACCAGCCTTTATTAGTCAAATCAGCCAAGCAGTTTTTCAGGCTCTTAGTATTCAGTGAAACCTTTATATCCCTTACAGTCCTCAGTCTTCAGGAAAAGTAGAACAGACTAATGGTCTATTAAAAACACACCTCACCAAGCTCAGCCACCAACTTAAAAAGGACTGGACAATACTTTTACCACTTTTGCTTCTCAGAATTCAGGCCTGTCCTCAGAATGCTACAAGGTACAGCCCATTTAAGCTCCTGTATAGACGCTCCTTTTTATTAGGCCCTAGTCTCATTCCAGACACCAGACCAACTTAGACTGTGCCCCAAAAACTTGTCATCCCTACTATCTCTGTCTAGTCATACTCCTATTCACCATTCTCAACTACTCATACATGCCCTGCTCTTGTTTACACTGCCGGTTTACACTGTTTCTCCAAGCCATCACAGCTTATCTCCTGGTGCTATCCCCAAACCGCCACTCTAAACTCTTGAAGTAAATAAATAATCTTTGCTGGCAGGATTATGCTGAATCTCGTTAGGCACTCTCTATCAGATATCCTGGGTCCTCCCAATTCTTAGACCTTTTATACCTGTTTTTCTCCTTCTCTTATTCCATTTAGTTTTTCAATTCATACAAAACAGTATCCAGGCCATCACCAATAATTCTAAATGACATGTTTCTTCTAACAACCCCACAATATCACCCCTTACCACAAAATCTTCCTTCAGCTTAATCTCTCCCACTCTAGGTTCCCACGCCGCCCCTAATCCTGCTCGAAGAAGCCCTGAGAAACATTGCCCATTATCTCTCCATACCATCCCCCAAAATTTTCGCTGTCCCAACACTTTACCACTATTTCATTTTATTTTTCTTATTAATATAAGAAGACAGGAATGTCAGGCCTCTGAGCCCAAGCTAAGCCATCATATCCCGTGACCTGCACGTACACATCTAGATGGCCGGTTCCTGCCTTAACTGATGACATTCCACCAGAAAAGAAGTGAAAATGGCCTGTTCCTGCCTTAACTGATGACATTGTCTTGTGAAATTCCTTCTCCTGGCTCATCCTGGCTCAAAAGCTCCCCTACTGAGCACCTTGTGACCCCCACTCCTGCCTGCCAGAGAATAACCCCCCTTTGACTGTAATTTTCCTTTACCTACCCAAATCCTATAAAATGGCCCCACCCTTATCTCTCTTCGCTGACTCTCTTCGGACTCAGCCCACCTGCACCCAGGTGAAATAAACAGCTTTATTGCTCACACAAAGCCTGTTTGGTGGTCTCTTCACACGGACTCGAGTGAAACTTACTAATACATTTAATTATATCTTCACGATTTGTCTTATAGAAACCATTTTAAACTCCCCATAAAAGCAGTAAACTTGCAAAAGTGTGTTGTTGTATAAGAGATACCACCAACTGGCCGGGCACAGTGGCTCATGCCTGTAATCCCAGCACTTTGGGAGACTGAGAGGGGCAGATCACAAGATCAGGAGTTTGAGACCAGCCTGACCAACATGGTGAAACCCTGTTTCTACTAAAAATACCAAAATTGGCTGGGCGTGGTGGAGCACGCCTGTAATCCCGGCTACTCCGGAGGCTGAGGCAGGAGAATCTCTTGAACCTGGCAGGCAGAGGTTGCCGTGAGCGGAGATTGCACCACTGCACTCCAGCCTGGGCGACAGAGCGAGACTCCATCTTGGGGGAAAAAAAAAGAGCGAGATACCACCAACCTGCCCAATGTGGACGTGGGAGTCATCACCTTATGGATGGAAATCAAGATGGGATTTAGCTGATACTTCAATGAGTTAAATGGATTAGCAGAGAGAAAAAGTAGAGTTTTCCGTGAAGAAAAAAAATGACATAAGCTAAGTAGGCAGAAGGAAGTAGAATTTTCTACAAAGTGCCGACTTTTTTTTTTTTTTGAGACGGAGTCTCGCTCTGTCGCCCAGGCTGGAGTGCAGTGGTGCGATCTCGGCTCACTGCAAGCTCCGCCTCCCGGGTTCACACCATTCTCCTGCCTCAGCCTCCCGAGTAGCTGGGACTACAGGCGCCCACCACCATGCCCGGCTAATTTTTTTATATTTTTAGTAGAGACGGGGTTTCACCGTGGTCTCGATCTCCTGACCTCATGATCCGCCCGCCTCGGCCTCCCAAAGTTCTGGGATTACAGGCGTGAGCCACCGCGCCCGGCGATAAAGTGCCAACTTTTGTGCACGATCAAATAGGATTGCTTGGTGCGTGGCAAAAAGCATAAGCAATTAGATCCTAAAATCACACACAGAGCTAAAAGTGAGTTTTCTGCGTATATATAACGACGTTAAGTAGCAAAATGAATGAAAAGCTAGCTAGATTTTGTGACCTATCTTCAAATGACATACTTATTTAGTAACAGAGCTGGGACTGGACGGACGCTTGCCCAAGTTATTGACTCTTTGAATCCATCTCAGTAATGGAAGTGGCTGATGAGTCTTCTCCAAGACCACAATTATTTGGATTTCAGTGGTTCAAATCACATTCCATTTGAGAAATGATGAGAAAAAATAAAAAATAAAAATGGAAAATTAATGCATACTTTCACAGATTAATGTAAAGTTGGACCTCATTTAGTTTTAAACAGTTTATCAGTAATGTTATCAAAGATGAGGCAGGAATTAGATTGATTTATACAAGTAGAATTTTGGATTTCAAGTTGAGAGCAAAACACAACTTTTCTGTCATCCATTTGGTTAGAAGAGTGAGCCAGTGTGTCCTGGTCAAATCATTTCCATTTGTTCACAAAAACCATTTCCCTCCAAAATCTTACCCACTGGCTTCCAGCTGCTTGGTGGCCTGAAACATCCTTTTCAATTGTAAAAATCCTCTTAATAATGTTAAGGATGACTCAATCCTTGTACACATGTGAAATCTACTGTTTCTTTTAAAGATCTTTTGACGGCATGGAGCTGCACAAGAAAGGCTTAGCATTAAGTGAGATTTGAGATGGGAAAAAAAAAGTACACTATAATGCATCTCCCCTTTGATTCAAAAAATTAAATAAATGGGACGGGCGTGGTGGCTCACGCCTGTAATCCCAACACTTTGGGAGGCCGAGGCAGGTGGATCACGAGGTCAGAAGTTCAAGACAAGCCTGACCAACATGGTGAAACCCCATCTCTACTAAAAATACAAAAATTAGCCAGGTGTGGTGGCGCTTGCCTGTAGCCCCAGCTACTCAGGGGGCTGAGGCAGAATAATCGCTTGAACCCAGGAGGCGGAGGTTGCAGTGAGCTGAGATCGTGCCACTGCACTCCAGCCTCGGTGACAAAGTAAGACTCCGTCCCATAAATAAATAAATAAATAAATAAATAAATAAATAAATAAAATCAGTCATGCCTTTCATCAACTTTGTGAAAAGGAAAGAGAATTGGGGGAACAAGAAAAAACGAGCACATGTTCATAACTGTTTGTGCCGTGGACTCCTCCAAATAAACTGTGTAAATGCGTTAAATAAACAATGCAAAGGGAAAAATTACATAGAAATAGTTAACAAAACATTAAAAACAAAAATCTGTGGCCAGGCGTGGTAGCTCACACCTGTAATCCAGCACTTTGGTAGGCCGAGGCAGGTGGATCCACCTGAGGCCAGGAGCTTGAGACCAACCTGGCCAGCATGATAAAACCCTGTCTCAACTAAAAATACAAAATTAGCCGGGCGTGGTGGCCAGCACCTGTAATCCCAGCTACTTGAGAGGCTCAGGCAGGAGAATCGCTTGAACCAGGATGCAGAAGTTGCAGTGAGCCAAGATCACACCACTGCACTCGAGCCGGAGCAACAGAACGAGATTTTGTCTCAAAATAAATAAATAAATAAATAATAAAAAAAGTAGAGGAAAAAGCAGTTTCCCTCCCCATGATAAGCAGTTACTTGATATTGACAACTTGGGGCTATGAATCTAATGCAAACACTATTCTAGGTGGACTAGAGTAACTGGGTGGCTCTTAATAATTAGCAGTATCTGAAGACTTTTAGTTGTCCAAAGATGTTCATTTCAGTTTTTTTTCTAGTAGCAAAATTTTTTAACAATCTATATAGCAAAATAAACTATGATCTAGTCATATGATGAATGTAGCCATTTAAAAATCACATTTTTGGCCTGGGCACAGTGGCTCATGCCTGTAATCCTAGCACTTTGGGAGGCCAAGGCAGGAGGATCGCTTGAGCCCAGGAGTTAGAGACAAGTCTGGGCAACATAGGAAGACGCCGTATTTGCCAAAAATACAAAAATTAGCCAGGTGTACTGGTAGGTGTCTGTAGTCCCAGCTACTCGGGAGGCTGAGGTGGGAGGATATCTTGAGCCTGGGAGGTGGAAGTTGCAAAGAGCCATGATCGTGCCACTGCACTCCAGCCTAGGCATCAGAGCCAGGACCTGTCTCAAAAAAAAAAAAAAAAATACATTTTGAAGAATTTTTAACAAACGGAAAATTGATTATAATATTGAAGGAACAAAGCAGTATTTAAAGAAGCATACACTTATCAAAAACTCTCAGGCCGGGTGCGGTGGCTCACGCCTGTAATTCCAGCACTTTGGGAGGCCGAGGCGGGTGGATCACCTGAGGTTAGGCGTTCAAGAACAGCCTGACCAACATGGTGAAACCCCATCTCTACTAAAAATACAAAATTAGCTGGGCACAGGGGCGCACGCCTGTAATCCCAGCTACTCAGGAGGCTGAGGCAGGAGAATCGCTTGAACCCAGGAGGTGGAGTTTGCAGGGTGCCAAGATTGCGCCACTGCACTCCAGCCTCGGCAACAAGAGCAATACTCCGTCTCAAAAAAAAGAAAAGAAAAAAGAAAACCCTCAATTATATAAAATATATATCCCTTTGTTCATTCAACAAGTACTATTGATCTCCTTATATGTCAGGCTTTCCAACAGATCCACTTAATCCTTCAGAGTTCAATTTAAATAGCATCAGCTCAGTTTTAAAGAAATATTTCAAGGCCAGGCATGATGGCTTATGCCTGTAATCCCAGCACTTTGGGAGGCCGAGGTGGGTGGATCACTTGAGTTCAGGGGTTCGAGACAAGCTTCACCAACATGGTGAAACCCTGTCTCTACTAAAAATACACACACACAAAAAAATTAGCCAAGTGTGGTGGCGCACGCCTGTAATCCCAGGTACTCGGGGGGCTGAGGCAGGAGAATCGCTTGAACCCGGGAGTCGGAGGTTGCAGTGAGCCGAAATCACACCATTGCACTCCAGCCTGGGTGACAAAGCGAGACTCCATCTCAAAAAACAAAGCAAAACAAAACAAGAAATATTTCAAACACTGGAATGCATTACCTATCAATCAGTCATTCATTGAGCAACTACTGTGTTCAATTGTGTGTAGGACAAATGCACAGAAGATACAGGTGGTGGCTGCCCTAAGAAATGTAAGATTAGTGGGAATCGACAAGTTAGAAGTGTCTTCTGTATGAACTGATGTTCCCTTTTATTTTCTAAAAGGTTTAAAAATGGGATGAAGTGCCGGGCGCGGTGGCTCACGCTTGTAATCCCAGCACTTTGGGAGGCCGAGGCGGGCAGATCACGAAGTCAGGAGATCGAGACCACGGTGAAACCCCGTCTCTACTAAAAATACAAAAAAATTAGCCGGGCGTGGTGGCGGGCGCCTGTAGTCCCAGCTACTGGGAGAGGCTGAGGCAGGAGAATGGCGTGAACCCGGGAGGCGGAGCTTGCAGTGAGCCGAGATCGCGCCACTGCACTCCAGCCTGGGCGACAGAGCGAGACTCCGCCTCAAAAAAAAAAAAAAAAAAAAAGGGATGAAGTAATAGTAAATAAAGTGAAAACGAAAAATGTGCCACACCAAAGAAAAGCAAAATGGAAAAAAATCAGGTTTTACAGAATATTCAGGTGGCCACTAGGGGGTGCCAGAATGTTAATACCTTTCAGCAAGTTTTCAGTTTCCCTCGGGTAATTTGAGTTTGGTATTCAATGTAGTTTAAATTGGCCGGAATTAACGTTTTTTTTTTCCAGCAAAATGGTAAGAATGTGACTCAGGTCACATACTTCATAGTAGACTGGTGCTATGATTTGAATCTATCCCCTCCAAAATTCATGTGCTGAAACTGGTGGCCAATAGGGTGATATTAATAGGCGGGGCCTTTAAGAGGTGATTTGGTCAGGAGGGATCCTCCTTCACAGATGGGTTTCAGAGGCGTCACGCGGCATTCAACTCCCGTCCGCCTTCTCCACGTGAGGACATAGTGTTCCTCCCCTCCTCTAGAAGACGCAGCAACAAGGCACCATCTTGGAAGCTGAGACCAGGACCTCACCAGTCAACAAACCTGCTGGCACCTTGATCTTGGACTCCCAGCCTCCAGAACGATGAGAAATAAATTTCTGTCGTTTTTAGACTACCCAGCCTCAGGTATTTTGTTATAGTGTCACCAATGGACTAAGACAATCAAGAATTATAAATCAAGTATTTATGAGTCTCAGGCCATTATTTAGTACGAGGGTCATATTGCTATCCAGAAAAAAAAAAAAAAAATCTCCTGGCGGGGCACAGTGGCTCACGCCTGTGATCCCGGCACTTTGGGAGGCCGAGGCGGGTAGATTACCTGAGGTCAGGAGTTCGAGACCAGCCTGGCCAACATGGCGAAACTCCGTCTCTACTAAAATACAAAAATTAGCCGGGCATGGTGGCAGGCGCCTGTAATCCCAGCTACTCGGGAGGCTGAGGCAGGAGAATCGCTTGAACCTGGGAGGCAGAGGTTGCAATGAACCAAGATTGTGCCATTGCACTCCAGCCTGAGGGACAAGAGTGAAACTGCGTCTCAAAACAAAACAAAAAAACCTCCTATCCGTCTAACATGAATTAATTAGTAAACTAAACAAACAAAAACCCCACAAAAAGTAAAATGACAACAAGAACAAAACCAACCAAACAAAAGTTAAAAGTTGGAAAAATACTTAAGAATTAAAAAAAATAAAATAAAAGTCTGGGTATAGGCTCATGCCTGTAATCCCAGCACTTTGGGAGGTTGAGGCAGTAGTCTCGTTTGAGCCCAGTAGTTTGAGACCAGCCTGGGCAACATAGTGAGACTTCATCTCTACAAAAAAAATTTAAATTAGCCAGGCATGGTGGTGCATGCCTGTAGTCTCAGCTACTTGGAAGGCTGAGGTAGGAAGATCACTTGAGCCTAGGAGGTCGAGGCTGCTGTGAGTGCCTGAGCGACAGAGTGAGACCTTGTCTCAAAAAAAAAAAAAAAAATGTTTTAATGGTATGATCCTGCTTTTTTATCTTAGAAATGTAAAAAAAGGTATGTCTATACATAAAGAAGAACTTAGCAATATATACATCAAATCTTAACGGGGTATTTGGAGATGGTGTTACTACACTGTTGTTGTTTTTCTGAGGTGTTTTTTTTTTCTCTGCTGTATTCATTTGCTGCAATTTCAAGATACCACTTAATGCTTACCATGAGTGTCAGACATGGCATGAGCACTTTATCTAGGTAATGACATGAATGCATAGAAGTGTTCAAAGTCTTCTCCACTCCCAATCTAGCAAAAAAAAAGGAGGGTAGAGACAAAAAGAGGAAAAAAGACATTTTGTAGATGTTCTGGAATAAAGCTTAGTGGGAGTTTGGGCAGAGAGGACTGTGTTAGAAAAATGATTGGGGCCGGGCGCGGTGGCTCACGCTTGTAATCCCAGCACTTTGGGAGGCCGAGGCGGGCGGATCACGAGGTCAGGAGATTGAGACCACGGTGAAACCCCGTCTCTACTAAAAGTACAAAAAAATTAGCCGGGCGTGGTGGCGGGCGCCTGTAGTCCCAGCTACTCGGAGAGGCTGAGGCAGGAGAATGGTGTGAACCCGGGAGGCGGAGCTTGCAGCGAGCCGAGATCGCGCCACTGCACTCCAGCCTGGGTGAGAGAGTGAGACTCCGTCTCAAAAAAAAAAAAAAAAAAAAAAAGAAAAATGATTGGGAGAGGAAATTTTAATAACAACTTTGAACTATGTTTTCAATCCACTCTGGGGTTTTCTTAAAATGCAAATAAAGGTTTAAACTGTGTTGCTTTTTGTGGCTGGTGCGTTTTCTTTTATAGAAACGTGACCTTGAGAATAAGCAACTCGGATTTTGGCTTTATAAAGTTTCGAAAAATTACTGCATTTTATCAAACACAAACACTGCCTCAAATTAGTAAGAAAAGTTGGACCATGGCTGGGCGCGGTGGCTCACGGCTGTAATCCCAGCACTTTGGGAGGCCAAGGTGGGCAGATCACCTGAGATCAGGAGTTCTAGACCAGCCTGGCCAACATGGCGAAACCCTGTTTCTACTAAAAATACAAAAAAAAAAATTAGCTGGGCGTGGTGGCGTGCACCTGTAGTCCTAGCTATTTGGGGAGGCTGAAGCAGGAGAATCACTTGAACCCGGAGGCAGAGGTTGCAGTGAGCCAAGATTATGCCACTGCACTCCAGCCTGGGTGACAGAGCAAGACTCCTTCTCAAAAAAAGAAAGAAAAGCTGGATCATGACAACAAATCTTGTCCACTTGCTGTTAAAACACCATTCTCTGCATAATTATTTACCTGCCCTTCATCTACATTTTCATCCTAATATACCTACAATACTGGATCTACGTCTTGATAAAAATGTATTGCATGAAATTTATAAGCTACACTTACTTCATATGTAGGTGTGGTAGCAGTTGAGAAAGAATTAAAGATGCTATTTTGGGAAGGCTACTCAGCTCTTCAGTGGAAAACCCATTCACACCCCATTGCAGAACCTCAGCGGAAAGATGAGCTCCTCTGCACCCATACTAAACTGTGCTCCTCTGCACCCATACTAAACATGTGTAGGCCACATTTGCTCAGGTGGAAACAAGAGTGTTGGAAGCAGGATGCGGGGAGTCTTGAGGGGGGTTGAGAGAATGTTGGCAGTCCCTCACTTTAGAGACCCTTAAGAGGATTTTAAGCAGCTCCAACACCAATGTTTTGCAATAAAAGTATTTATCCAAATTTAAAACGTTTGTGCTGCAAACTGATACCATCAAGAAATTGATCACACACAGAATTGGAGAAAATATTTATAAGTCATATGTCCAATAAGAGACCTGTATCCAGAAAATATATATATATGTTTTTTATATATATATATATATATATATAGTTGTTGTTGTTGAGATGGAGTCTCGCTCTTATCGCCCAGGCTGGAGTGCAGTGGCGTGATCTTGGCTCACTGCAGCCTCGGCCTCCCAGGTTCCAGTGATTCTCTTGGCTCAGCCTCCTGAGTAGCTGGGACTATAGGCATGCGCCACCATGCCCAGCTAATTTTTGTATTTTTTAGTAGAGAAGGGGTTTCTCCATATTGGTCAGGCTGGTCTCAAACTCCTGACCTCATGATCTGCCCACCTTGGCCTCCTAAAGTGCTGGGATTACAGACGTGAGCCACCACGCCTGGCCAGAATATATTATTATTATTATTTTTTTTTTTTTTTGAGACAGTCTCACTTTGTTACCAGGCTGACGTGCAGTGGCATGACCTCGGCTCACTGCGACCTCTACTGCCCTGGTTCAAGTGATTCTCCTGCCTCAGCCTCCCGAGTAGCTAGGATTACAGGCATAAGCCACCATGCCCAGCTAATTTATGTATTTTTAGTAGAGACAGGGTTTCAGCATGTTGGCCAGGATGGTCTCAATCTCTTGACCTTGTGATCTGCCCGCCTTGGCCTCCCAAAGTGCTGGGATTACAGGCGTGAGCCACTGCGCCCAGCCCAGAATATATCTTTTAAATTTTATAACTCATAAGAAGATAATGTTTAAATGGGCAGAGGAATTGAAGACATCTTCCCAAAGAAGATACACAAATGGCCAATGAGCACATGAAAATATGCTTAACATTATTCATTAGGGAAATGCCATTCAAAGGCATGAGATTCCCACTTTGCACCCAACAGTTCAGCTATAATCAAAAACACGGATACTATTAATAACAGGCCAGGCACAGTGGCTCACGCCTGTAATCCCAGCATTTTGGGAGACTGAGGCGGGTGGATTACTTGAGGTCAGGAGTTCAAGACCAGCCTGGCCAACATGGTGAAACCCAGTCTCTACTAAAAAAAATACAAAAATTAACTGGTGCATGGTGGTGCGTGCCTGTAATCCCAGTTACTTGGGAAACTGAGGCAAGAGGATCACTTGAACCCAGGAGGCAAGGTTGCAGTGAGCCGAGATCATGCCACTGCATTCCAGCCTGGGTGACAGAGCAAGACTCTGTCTCAAAAAAAAAGAGTAACAAGTGCTGACAAAAATGTGGAGAAGTTGGAGCCGTCGTGCATTGTCGGAAGGAATGTGAAATGGTGCAAACACGTCAGGGAAAGTATTTGGCAGACACACAAAACATTACAGTTACCATATGATGGAACACTTTCACCCCTACGTA
Organism: Symphalangus syndactylus; assembly: GCF_028878055.3. Lineage (NCBI taxonomy): Eukaryota > Metazoa > Chordata > Mammalia > Primates > Hylobatidae > Symphalangus > Symphalangus syndactylus. The sequence continues at coordinate 129,197,942 of NC_072424.2, read as the reverse complement.
TATACCCAAAAGAAGTGAAAACATACACAAGTCTTGTACATGAATGTCATAGCAGCATTATTCATAATAGTCAAAAAGTGGAAACAACCCAAATGCCCATCACCTGACAAATGAATAAAACATGGTATGTCCATACAATGGAATAGTATTTGGGCCGGGCGCAGTGGCTCACAACTGCAATCCCAGCACTTTAGGAGGCCAAGACTGGTGGCCAGGAGACCAGGGAGGTCTCCTGCACTCCCTGGTGCAGGGAGGTCTCCCAGCACTTTGGGAGGCCGGAGACCAGGCTGGGCAACATGGCAAAACCCCATCTCTTAAAAAAAAAAGTATTCAGCCATCAAAAAAGATGAAGTACTTGTAGAGTCCTAATTAGAGAAGAGTTGGGACTGACTGACACATACAACTGATGAACCTTCAAAATAAGCTACTCACAAAAGACCGCCTATTTTGATTCTATTTATATGTAATGTCCAGAACATCTAAATTCATATAGACAGAAAGATTCATGGTTGCCAAGTGCTAAGGAGGGGGCAAAGGGGAATGACTATCAATAGGTACTAGTTTGTTTTAGCGGTAACAAAAACAACCCTGTGAATATACTAAAATACTGTACCCTTTAAATGGATGAATTGTATTTATATTTCAGTAAAGCTGTTTTAAAAAATCAACTGGGCAAGGTGCGGTGGCTCACGCCTGTAATCCCAGCACTTTGGGAGGTCGAGGCGGGCAGATCATGAGGTCAGGAGATCGAGACCATCCTGGCCAACATGGTGAAACCCCGTCTCTACTAAAACTACAAAAATTAGCTGGGGTGGTGGCCCATGCCTGTAATCCCAGCTACTCGGGAGGCTGAGGCAGAAGAACCACTTGAACCTGGGAGGCGGAGATTGCAGTGAGCTGAGATTGCGCCACTGGACTCCAGCCTGGCAACAGAGTGAGACTCCGTCTCAAAAAAAAAAAAAAAAATCAACTGGTGAGGCTGGGCACAGTGGCCTTGCCTATAATCCTAGCACTTTGGGAGGTTGAAGCCAATAGTTTGAGACCAGCTCTGGGCAACATAGTGAGACGTCATCGCTACAAAATAAAAAAAATTAGCTGGGCATGGTGGCACACACCCATATTTCCAGCTACTGAAGAGGCTGGGGTGAGAGGATCACCTAAGTCTGGGAGGTCAAGACTGCAGTGAGCTGTGATCATGCCACTGCACTCCAGCCAGGGAAATAGGGCGAGACCCTGTCTTAAAAACAAAACAACACTAAACTAACATTAAAACTTAAAAATCAACTGGTGAAAACATAGGTAGGCCCTTCCTCTTGCTAAGCATTAAAAAAAATTCCACCTTGACCTGACTTCCTCTTCCTCAGTGCCACCTTTCTCGCACTAGTTTGCTTCCTTGCTCTTTTTCATGGGGGAGTGGGGGTGCTGAACTACTTCCAGTGCTGGAGCTCACACGGTGGCTATGAAGTCACCCTAAATATACAACTGTGTTTCTAAATTATGTCAAATGCCTACAAATAATTCTAATATGGAAGCATTTTACAAACTTACTCTTTAAAACAGGCACACATGTGGATAAAGAAACAGTAGATTCAAAATGTACAGCTATTTATATAAACATTTTGCAAAAATCTTTTTTAATACTTAGCAAGAGCATAGACTAATAACCTTTTATAAATGATATTTAATAACTGCTTTTGGCAACATCTAGAATACATATTATGTTTCTTTTTACATAAATCTCATTTTTAATCTTCCTTTCTTGACTTTTCCCCACTGGAAAACAAAACCAATGAGATTTTCAGTACAATTCATTTTTATTATTTTAGTGCAACAAAACATTTCCAGATTTATTTCCAATTTCAGTTTCAAAACAAACTGACCTGAAATTTTTAGTATTTAGTATCTGTGACAATGACCAATAAAATGTGTAAAAATATAAAAAATAAATTCATTCATTGTTGGTAGTACTCCAAATTCAATGCCTAAGAACTTTTTCTATCTAAAGCATTTTCCTAAAACTGCAAACTAAAAATCTGTTTATTTAAAACATTTATGTGGTAAAATAATCTCATTTGATTATGGATATCATAAATAGAATATAAAAGATATTACATTTCTTCAAATACCATTTGTTTCACTGTGTTCAATTTTGAGTTTCCTAACATCCATTCTACAGGTCAATCAAAATACAAAGGCGTGCAAATGAAACAAGCTATTGAAATGAAATAAAAAATTCAAGGAGAATAAAAATTAGAATTAACTTATGAGGTAACTTTTATGTAAGCAAACATCACAGTTGTAAGAAATGCCTCTCTTTACAAAGAGTCATTAAGATGTGCATTTTCATAGAGCTATTATTTCATGAGCCCAAAATCAAGCAAAATAAAATCCCATGCTTCCTGGACTATTAAATACCATGCAGTGTACTACTTAAGAAAAGAACAGGGTTAACTAACTAAAAGCAGAACTCACTTATTTTTTGCTTCCTAGCCGATAAAAATAAGTTCATTGGCTGGGCGCGGTGGCTCACGCTTGTAATCCCAGCACTTTGGGAGGCCGAGGCGGGCGGATCACGAGGTCAGGAGATCGAGACCACAGTGAAACCCTGTCTCTACTAAAAATATAAAAAAATTAGCCGGGCATGGTGGCGGGCGCCTGTAGTCCCAGCTACTCGGGAGGCTGAGGCAGGAGAATGGCGTGAACCCGGGAGGCAGAGCTTGCAGTGAGCCGAGATTGCGCCACTGCACTCCAGCCTGGGCGACAGAGCGAGACTCCGCCTCAAAAAAAAAAAAAAAAAAAAAAAAGTTCATTAAAAGCACTTGAAATTATGTATTTAACCTGAAAAAAAGTTGCTAAAATTCCAATATAAATGTAAATATCTTTAACTTGCTTAACCCAGCTATCCCCAAAACAGTGCAGTGGGGCAAAATGTTCAAAAGAAAAATCATCCAGTGTACATAGATGGGCACCGAGAAGTTAAGCTTCCCAGAGCACGTACAGAGCCGCCAGGCGACTCAATTCACGCGTTCCTTTTCTGGGGATGAAAAGGTGCTCATCAGATCTTTCTATGCAACTAGGAGCACCTAAATCAAGTCAAAGGGGACCATCGTACTGAAATATTCCGTATTTTCCAGTGGTCCACCAGCTGGGCTCAGAGGCCAGAAGCTGTTCCCCTTGCCCAGGCTGCAGACCAACCTGAATTTCAGCTTTTAATGTTCTTATGGTACAGAGGGGTGCAGGATGGAAGCCATTCAGAGCCTGATGAAATGGAACAGAAAACTCCCATTTTCTGTCACCTGTCAACTTCCTATAATTCAAATCACCCTTGAATAAAATTAAATGTGCCTTCTGTAGTTCAGCATATAAGTCGGGAGCAACCTGAGGCATTGCACAGTACTCATGAGGCAGAGTCCAAAATATATGATTGTGGTAAACCCATTTACCCATTTTAATATACTCTTCCCAGTCGGCCCCACACTTGGACATCCACTTATGATTGCTATGTTTTACCTGTTCAATTAACCAATTAAAATCATGTATAGTAGTATCAGAAACAAACCATGGAATTGTTTTTCCATAAAAATGAACCTCAGTAGCCAGTTCAGAGGACAACAAGAAGTTGGCTAATACTAAATCTGTAACAAGCTCAAATCCACAATTATCGAGAACAATATACACTCTAGTAACAGAAGCTTTTTCTCTTGTTTTCTTGCAATTGCTAAGCAATGACCAAAGATGTTCCATATCATTCAATAAAATGAAAGGTTTTAGGTCTTCCAATGAATTTAGTACATCAGTATCCTGAGAACTACTTTCTCCACCTGAGAATGACAGATCACACTTATTTCCCCACAGTGAAATCTGAAAAAGAAAAAGTAAAAAATATTCACCCTTCTTCTGAATAGCCAACAAAACTCCATTATGTAGCAGGGTGGGGGGACATTGCTAAAAAACTATTAAATATCTACAAAACTCTTTAAATGCCCATCAAATCTATACTTTCTCTAACAATGCACAAACATTATTTCACATGATGCTGTATTAACAAGATAAAACTGAAATTTTTAATTCATCAGTATGTAATGGACTTAAAAAAACTGGTTTCAATCATTCTAGCCCTCACATTGTTTATTCAGAATAAAAGTTTTTGCAGCTTGCAGATATTAGAACATAATCAGATGCGTGAAGAGAGGCTCAAAGTTGCCCATATAATCCAGAGTCAAGAGAAAAAATAAAAGTTTATTTTTTCCTCCTTGCCCCTGCAGAACTGTCCAGTTTCTTTCGCTAACTGCATAACCTTAGGACATGACACCTCTCTGGGATTTGGTTCTCTCATTTGTAAAATTTAAAAAACTGAACAAGGTGAAATCTAAAGACGCTACTTTTTAAACAAGGTCATGTTAACTAAAGACCCATTGTAATCAATTATCTTATTCAGCTTTAAATTGAATTAATACTCAATTACATTTTGTAGAAAACAGTATGTAGGCCTATTTTTTTTTTAAGCCATAAAATTACACGTTTAGGACTTCCAGCTCGACCTGGGTTCAAACTCAGCATCTTCAGTTTATGATCATCAACAAATTACTTAAGCTCTCTAAGGCTCAAGTCCTGCAACTGAAAAACGAGATACTACTACTTACCTCATAGAATTATTGTGAGAATTGATCTAATACATGTAAATAATGTACCAAATACCTGGCATATAGAAGTACTCAATAAACACTAGCCAAAACAGACTCTACTCTCATTTGTGATTTTTTTTGAATAAAGATGGGGTCTCACTATGTTGACCAGGCTAATTTCCATCTCCTGGCCTCAAGCAATCCTCCTGCCGTGGCCTCCCAAAATGCTGAGATTATAAGCATGAGCCACCTTGTCAGGCCCTCATTTGTGATTTAAAATAAGGAGAATGCATGTTCCCACCAACAGGGTTTTCGTTTCGCTTTTTTTTTTTTTTGAGATAGAGTCTCCGTCACCCAGGCTGGAGTGCGGTGGTGCGATCTTGGCTCACTGCAACCTCCGCCATCCAGGTTCAAGCAGTTCTCCTGCCTCAGCCTCCCAAGTAGCTGGGATTACAAGTGTATGCCACCATACTCAGCTAATTTTTATATTTTTAGTAGATACGGGGTTTTGCCATGTTGGACAGGCTGGTCTCGAACTCCTGACCTCAAGTGATGTGATCGCCTTAGCCTCCCAAAGTGCTGGGATTACAGGGAAATAGTATTATTTATTTTTATTTTTATTTATTTTTTGAGACAGAGTCTCGCTCTGTCACCCAGGCTGGAGTGCAGTGGCATGATCTCGGCTCACTGCAACCTCCGTCTCCCGGGTTCAAGCATTCTCCTGCCTCAGCCTCTCAAGTAGCTGGGATTACAGGCACCCACCACCATGCCCAGCTAATTTTTTGTATTTTTAGTAGAGACGGGGTTTTACCATGTTAGCCAGGCTGGTCTCAAACTCCTGGCCTCAGGTGATCTGCCCACCTCAGCCTCCCAAAGTGCTGGGATTACAGGTGTGAGCCACCATGCCCAGCCGAACAGTATTATTTTAAAAAGAGATAAATGAATAAATGTTTTTTAAAAAATAAGGCTTAAATAATAACTAAAGTGTCCAAGGTCACCTTTTTCTAGAGTTTCCTGAAGAAATCCATACAATGGTGTCCACGCTGGCCTTCAGCGACTGAGAGCAGGTTTTGTGCTAGCCTCCTGCACTTTCCCTTCACACCATCTTCCAGTTTGTAATGACATAGTTCTTTGTGCAATTACTTGATTGTCTATATTCTCTCAAGATTACAAGTTTTGATAGGGAGGATCAGCCTGTTTTTGTTTTACCACTACATGCCCAGCACCTAGAATGGCATTTGACATAGTGGCCCCAGAAATGTGCGTGTGGACAGTGGGAGAGTGCTATGACTTTTGAAAGAGATCAACATTCTCTGCAAACTAGAATGTTTTCAAGCTTCCCTTGAGATGTTAACCTGTTGCTCACTGCGGACACCAAGCAGAGGCAACTCTGGCCCCCTTCACTTGGGAGCACAGTGACAGTGTGAAGAAGTTGTTAGCTAAATCAGATGACAGAAAATAGATGCATGCTCATTCTTCTTCACAGTTTATTATACTTACGGGACAAAGAACACATTCAAAGAAGATGATTCCCTGAAAGAATGGGCTAGCTAGGAGTCAAGAACTAGCACACCAGTCTTTTTTTTTTTTTTTAATTCCAAGGCTAAGCATAAGGCAGAGTTAAGAGGAAAAAACAAAAAAACAAGGTTTATTAGTTAACAATGTCCTGGGCCAGGCAAGGTGGCTCATGCCTATAACCCCAGCACTTTGGGAGGCCAAGGCGGGCGGATCACCTGAGGTCAGGAGTTCAAGACCAGCCTGGCCAACATGGCGAAACCCGGTCTCTACTAAAAATACAAAAATTAGCCAGGTATGGTGGTATACGCCTGTAATCCCAGCTACTCAGGAGGCTGAGGCAGGAGAATCGCTTAAACCGGGGAGACGAAGGTTGCAGTGAGCTGAGATCGCACCACTGCACTCCAACCTGGGTGACAGAGCAAGACTGTCTCAAAAAAAAAAAAACAATGTCCTGACAATTTTTGTTTTGAACTCAAAATATGCCTTTATTTGTGACTTTGCTTGCCCTCGAAGTCTCACCAGGGCTTTGTCACCACGTATAATCTGTCAGCAAGTTCTGTAGCTTCTATGTTCAAAGAACACCCAGGTTCTGGTGATGTCACTAACTCTTACGCTACCAACTTGGCCCCAACCTCCCTCCCCAAGTTATTTTCAGACCAGCTCTCCCCATTTCCACCTTCGGCCCCTGCAGTCTATTCTCAGAAACATTCCTTGAAATAGTCAAATAGCATTACCTCTCTGTTCAAAACCCTCTGATGGCTTCTGTTCCACTTTTAGTAAAAATTTATTTAATACAAGCTGTTCTGTGTCCCTTCCACCCCGCTACCTCTCAGTAACTACAGGGTTTCCTTGCAATTTTTCTCATCTTTCCATGTACTCCACAGACATGCACCTGACTTACTCCTTCCCTGCCTTCAGGTCTGTGGCCTCAGCCTCCATGGACCCTTCCCTGGCAGCCCTGATCCCTTCCCCAACATCCCCAACGCCCTTTTCCTGCTTTATTTTTCTTCATAGCACTTTCTAACATTTCTTTTTGAAAGTCTTCCTCACTTTTTCTGGAAAATGTAAGGGCTGGGGATACTGCTATGTACCACATGTTTCCTATCTGATTCTAATAACGTGTTGTAAATTTCAGGATGTTTGCATGAATTAAAAACTAAACTGAATACAAGATAAACAAAGAAATGTAATGAAACTGTATTAATGGTCCAACTGAACACCCGAGTATTATCCCCTACTGTTGCTAACAGCAGGCTGTATCCCAGGCTCTGTGCTCAGCACTTCACATGCAAGAATCTAGTTGAATTCTCACATCAAATTACACAGTATACATTATCCTCATTGAACAGAGGAGGAAACTGAGGCCCAGAGAAATTAGGTGACAGGCCTCAGGTTCAAACACAAATTAGCCACAGAGCCAACACACACCCAAGTCAGCTGGGAGACCAAATTACTATTAAGTATTCTTTCAAGCATGACAAAAGCTAAGCAAATTACTATGAAGTATTCTCTCAAGTATGACAGAAGCTAGGAAGTCAGATAACTTCTTTGCCACTAAAATTATAGCCAGTGAGAGCAGAAAAAGATTTCAAACCCATTTCTAGAAATTAAATGGAATTTCATCTCTTAACACCATTAGGTAAAAAATCATCAATTATAGCAAAGAAAAATATTTACATGTTTTGTTAACTGTATAGCAGTTTATTTTGTTTAAATAAAACATACTCAGAAGATTAATGATCATATTTACCTGCAGAAGTTTAAAAAACTCATCTTTCAGCTGTTTTTCATCTACGTCTTCAATAGTTCTTATCAATTGTTGCAGGTAAGTACATAAAGCAATGATAGATTCCTGTGACTCATAGAAATTTTGCTCTTTTGATTCTTTAAATACATCAAAGTAATCGATTGGTGGACTAAAGTAGGAGAAAAACAAAGTGAAACATTTTAGTCTGTACATTTGGATAACTGCAGTTCTTCAAAGAAAACAGCACCATACAGTCTCAATAATTAGTGCTAACAGAAACTAGATATAACATTTATCTAATTGACTAACTAGAAAAACTTAACACTAAATAATCAAATTACACAAAAATCTCTCAAACTCATTTTAATAGTCAAAAGTTCCCAAATCAAGTATTTTTCTGGAAATATTAAATAGTGATAGTGACTATGCTCATAATTATCTACCTAGCAGGGATTCCAGGGCAAAAGAAGGAGAAAGATAAATTTCAAGACAACTGCTTTAGTTCAACAAACACTTTTTAAGCACCGATGTGGCAGAGTTCTAGTAACAAATGTATAGAATATAAACAGAATATTTGAATACAATGCAGCAATCACTAACAGAATGAAACACAGAGTATGATGGAAATACAATGAGTACTTAAGATAAATCAGACAATACTATTGTAAGTTTTAGAAGAACGATAATTTTTTATCACTAATATTTAGGTATTTTTGGGCAACTTTAACCAAAGGTGATGTATGCGGCATGGCTACACCTTCATGTTTTCCAATGAGAGATTAAATCATATTATATTGGCCTAAGAAAATCATAACTAAGAAGATATAAATACTAATATAATCATCTTTACTGAATTGAATATAAAAGACATTCAGATTATTGGGTCTTCCAAATTAACTACTTTTTCCATGGGTCATTCATGTTAGGGTAAAAACAATCTAACACTGGTGTAATCGGCTTGATTTGTTTTGTTTTTTTAAATAACACACCAGTATTTAAACATCCGAATGATGGCTGCCTCCTTCCGCCAGTCACCTCAGGAAGTTACACCCTTATTCCAAGGGCGCTGCCATTGCTCAGAGCACTTTTGGAATTCCTCTTTTGGAATTTTCTTCAGAACCTATGGCACATCATTAAACCTCCTGTCAGTGATCACATATCTTCATCCTTTGGAGTCAATTTATTTTTGGAAACAGCCAAAAGTCACTCTGAGTGATTTCAGTAGAATGAGGTGTGTGATCAAATTGGATAAAAACTTTTTTTAATCGAAAATGAGTAACTAAAAAAACAGGAAGACTAATTGTCATTTTGAGGCATGTAAACTTGCTCTGAAAGAAGTTCCAAATAATTCAAAGATGGTTTTAACAATGGCAGCACCGCTGAAATCAATCAGTCTCTCAAGGTGACTTAAAAGGATAAAAATCATTTGGATGCACAGACCCAATCCGGCCCACCACCTGTTTTGTCTGACTCACATGCTAAGAGTGGTTTTTACATTTTTGAATGGCTGAAAACAAAGTGAAAGAAAAGTGGTATTTTGTGACACATGAAATTCAAATTTCAGTGTCCACTGAATAAAGTTTCTTTAGAACACAGCCATGCTCATTCTTACATATTATTTAAGGCTGCTTTCACACTACAATGGCAGGTTCAGCAGCTGCAACAGAGACCACATGGCCCCTATGCCTAAAAGATTTACTACCTGGCCCTTTACAGAAAGTTCTAATAAAACATGTTCTAATTCATTAAAGTCACATCTCATATTAAGAATGAGCCTTATTTCTTGTATTTAAGAGAGTAAACTCACATAACTATATATAAATTCTCATTTTAGAATGTTTTCTATTTTAGAATCTACTAAAGCTGTGTATGTACACACACTATGACCCAGTGATTCACTTCTAGGGATATACCCAACAGATGTATTCATACATATGTTCAGCAAAAAAGTGTCAGAATGTTTATAGCAGCATTCTTCCTAACAACTCCAAACTGAAAAGTACTCAAATATCCATCACAACGAAGTAAACAGATTGTAATATGTTCGTATAACGCAATATTATAAAGCAATGAGAATGATCTATAATTATATTGTAACATATGGATGAGTCTCACAAACAAAAAAATGAGTGAAAGAAGCCAGACACAAAACTATATACACTGTATCATTTCATTTCAGTAAAGTTAAAAAACAGGCAAAACTAACACAGGTCAGAACAATGGTTATCCTTGAGAGGTAATGATGGCAGTGACTGGAAGGGGACTCAAAGTGGACTTCTGGGGTCTGTAAGGTTCTGTCTCTTGATCTGGGCACTGGGTACGCAAGTATGTTCTTGAACACATAAGGCATGCACATTTTTCTATATGTATATTACACTTTATTAAAAAGTTTTTTAAAAATCTAGTATTTTCTCTACACTTTCATCTTTCAGTATCTGAAGTGTATTTACCTAATATGTTTAAATTTCACATATGGCTAAAACTTTGAATCTTAATTTAGACTGGCAGACTATCGAAGCATGTTTCAGTGTAAAATGGTAAAATCAATATAAACATGTCTTTTATAAAAGCTGGTCAGTTTGGAGTTGCCATTGACCTAGGATAGGGATCCCCCATAGAAGAACCTAAAAATTAGACATTTAAGAATTACTTCAGTGCTGGCTCCACTGTAAGATGGCTCTTTATCTGCCACAGAAACCACTTTGGGAAGAGTTCTACATCCGTGATTGTGCAACATTCTAGTTTCTTGAACTTAAAAGTTGCATGTTCCCTCTATCCCATTTAACAATCTGTTCGCTGAACCAGTGGGTATCATCACTCCGAGCTTCCGAAAGAAAAACTGATACCCAGGCCCCACCCCAGATAAATTAAGCAATTTGTATTTATTCCAACATAATAATCTAAAATTATGTGGGGTTTTTTTGAGACGGAGTTTTGCTCGTCGCCCAGGCTGGAGTACAATGGCACGACCTCGGCTCACTGCAACCTCCACCTCCTGGGTTCAAATGATTCTCCTGCCTCAGCCTCCCGAGTAGCTGGGATTACAGGTGCTCATCACCATGCCTGACTATTTTTTGTATTTTTAGCTGAGACAGCGTTTCACCATGTTGGCCAGGCTGGTCTCAAACCCCTGACCTCAGGAGATCCACCTGCCTCGGCCTCCGAAAGTGCTGAGATCACAGGCATGAGCCACCGTGCCTGGCCTAAAAATACGCATTTTTGAAGCCACCTTCCTTTTCCCCCAACTGGGTCATAAATGTGCAGCCAGGTTTGTGAAAATCTGCTCTAGGTATTTTTAGTCTCTGAATCTGATCAACCTCTAAAATCAAACTCAGAAACAGCATTCCTCTTGCCTTAAACACACAAACTCCACCAACCCCGCTCAAGATGCCACCCAGTCTTTCAACACTTTGGCAGCTTTGGCTCATACCACAGATATTTTCCAAAACTATGAAACCATCACCCCGAATTTCAGACTACTCTCAGTCCTTGACAGGCATCTATATCTACTATTTGGGAAGAATGGTTGAATAAGGACACTAAATCTGATTCACACAGACCAGGCTCAAATCCTGGTTCCACCACCTACTAGCCATGTTACCTTGGGCATGTTAGAAATCTCTCTGAACCTCAGTCACCTCAACTGTAAAATGGAAACCATAACAACGCCTACATTTCACTGGGTTGCGCAGTCACTAGAACATTGCTAGTTACCGACAGCCCCTTACATCTTCAGCTGGGGTGCCTTCTCCGTGCCAAGCAGTGCACCAGTTTTTTTTGGTTTTTGAGACAGAGTCTCGCTCTTTCACCCAGGCTGGAGTGCAGTGGTGCAATCTTGGCTCACTGCAACCTCAGCCTCCTGGGTTCAAGTGATTCTTCTGCCTCAGTCTCCTAAGTAGCTGGGACTACAGGCGCACACCACCACACCCAGCTAATTTTTGTATTTTTAGTAGAGACGGGGTTTCAGCATGTTGGCCAGGATGGTCTCAATCTCTTGACCTTGTGATCTGCCTGCCTTGGCCTCCCAAAGTGCTGGGATTACAGCTGTGAGCCACCGCACCCGGCCTGCACCAGAATTTTAATAGCGTATTTTGCTTTTAGATCAGAAGTTCTAAAACCTATCTATCAGAAAAAACAACAAATTGTGATATGAAAAAAATATATAGGCTGGGCATGGTGGCTCATGCCTGTAATCCCAGCACTTCGGGAGGATGAGGTGGGCAGATCACCTGAGGTCAGGAGTCCAAGGCCAGCCTGGCCAACATAAGGAAACCCCATCTCTACTAAAAATACAAAAACAAAAAAAAGTTAGCCAGGCATGGTGGGGGGTGCTGTAATCCCAGCTACTCGGGAGGCTGAGGCAGGAGAACTGCTTGAACCCGGAAGGCAGAGGTTGTAGTAAGCCAAGATGGCGCCACTGTACTCCAGCCTGGGCGACAGAGCGAGACTCCATCTTAAACAAACAAACAACAACAAGAACAACAACAACAAAAATATGTATATATATGTGTGTGTAAGATTAAGACAAAAAAGCTAATGAACAGATTTTAAAGTTCCATATGTTTCCCAAAATAATTTTATTTTATAATTAGTGCTGACTTGATAGATCACTTTAAATTGTCCTATGCTATGTTTAGGAACAGATACCAAAGGATTCCTCTTAACAAACCTGTATTTTTGGAACCTATGCTTATTAAGGATAATCCAATAATCCCCGTTAACTTTTCTTTGGCACTATAAATAACAGTTTTTTGTTTTTTGGTTTTTTTAAACAGTCTCGCTCTGTCGCCCAGGCTGGAGTATGGTGGTGTAATCTCGGCTACTGCAACCTCCGCCTCCCAAGTTCAAGTGATTCTCCTGCCTCAGCCTCCCGAGTAGCTGGGACTACAGGCATGTGCCACCACACCTGGGTAATTACATATTTTTTGTAGAGACAGGGTTTCGCCACATTCAGCAGGCTGGTCTCAAATTCCTGACCTCAAGTGATCCACCTGCCTTAGCCTCCCAAAGTGCTGGGATTCCAGGCATGAGCCACCACGCCTGGTCTAAAAACTAGTTCTCTATCAGATGTTTTCCTGGGGAAAATTAAATAATATAAACAAGCCTATAAAAGTTACTTTGAAACATGTGTACTTTTAAAATCTTTTTCTAAACTAGCCTTTTTAAAAAAATGATGAAAGATTAAGACTGTAATACAATAGCATGATTCACTGTTCTCATGACTCCTTAAACCACATAAGTTGTAACATGTTTATTATCTATTTTAATAAACAAAACAGATGCTACTTTGTCCCATCCTGATTTATATATATAACTATTTCAAATTAACATTTTTTACTCAACAAGCAAAACTTCTTTTATTCTAGAAGTCTTTAATAGAATCGTTAATTAATTCATGCTTTATTTATCTATTTTATTGAGACAGAGTTTCACTCTGTTGCTCAGGCTGCAGTGCACTGGCGCAATTTTGGCACACTGCAACCTCTGCCTCCCAGGTTCAAGCGATTCCTATTCCTCAGCCTCCTGAGTAGCTGGGATTACAGGCCTGTGCCACCATGCCTCACTAATTTTTTTATTTTTAGTAGAGACGGGTTTCGTTATGCCGGCCAGGCTGGTCTCGAACTCCTGACCTCAAGCGATCTGCCCACCTCAGCTTCCCAAAGTGCTGGGATTACAAGCGTGAACCTCAGGGCCTGGCCAATTCATGCTTTAGATATTTACTCTTATGTCTATTCTAGGCAAGTAGATTATGATTGCCAAGAATCTGTTAAATCGGTAACAGCTATAGAAATATCCATCAGTAACATTTGTAGAAATGTCCAACAAGGCTATTAAGATTTGCTAAACTCAACCAAATTCAAGCTTCCAGTGGCGCTTATTTTTAAACTTATCCTTTTACAATTTCAGAAAAAGTATAAATTATCTAAACATTTGCTAGTTGATGATTACACACGTACCTCTGGATAATTGCTTCATGAATTCTACGATACATGTAACATTCTACGAACAACCACGGTGAGTAGAACCACCTTGATTTTCCATCACTTTCATTTAAAAGACTCTGTTGATATTCTAGGTACTGATTCCATATATCAGTATCAACAAATTTCTCAACCAAGGGGATAAATGGTTTATCTGTTTGCAATTCATTCCGTAATTTAGAAAGGAGAGAGATAGCTTTCTTTTCAGCTTCCACGCCTTCCTGCAAAAATACAAGAAAAATAAATTGTGTGTGTTTCTCTGTGTGTGTGTGTCTGTGCAATTCCTCTAGGGTAACATATTTTTACAGACTTAAGAAGAAAAGAAAAATGTTCAAAACTACATTTCTTTAAACATTACATTTAGAACTCTTAAACTGAAAATCAAAAAACACACACAGATCTCATATGAACATAACCATGCCTTATCTACCTAAGTTCTAGCCTTTCTGTATCTTCGGTGGGATGACCATTACTACAGAGGGAAAGGAACCCCTGCCAGATTTTCCATGTCTTTCATGCTTCCATACATATTCTTCTTTCACCATTGACACCACTAGAAAAGAAACTGTGGCCTTTCTGAGGTTTCTTTTGGTAGCTCAATTTTTTTTTGTTTTCTGCCGAATTCTAGCTAGGGGAGAGATGAGATAATGCTGACAAACAAGGCACTACAATATTATCTCACATAACAGGCCAATTGGAGTGGGGACAAATGTAATGGGATCAGAATGAAGTGAAAATGACTTGGCACCTCTGGTTTTACATCAGGAAGATTCCTGCCCCATTAAAAAAAAGAAAATGTAAGCCTAATAAGACACATATATAATAAAATGTAGAGAGTAAACATCAAGCCTGAGTATTTTTATAAGATCATTTTTATCGTGTTGATATTTAGTCCCTACTTTCAGACCTGTAATTTTCTCAATATAAACATCTCTCCAATCTTTCTTTTGTTCCAGGTAGAATTTATTTTGCTGCTAGAACAAAAGATTGAAGCTTTAGAGATTCTGCAGGTTCAGAAATAGAAGAAAAGAAGTTGTGGCTGACTGTTTTGAAAGGAACTCCCCCTCCTCCAAATCTCTTCCCTAAAGTCTTAAACTTCAACTCTTTAACTATAAATTCCAACAACTGAGGTTTTATAGGATGTCAGGCACCCTTTTACAGAAGCATATACCTAAAAAGGCTAATGGATTAATAGTTATGTCACTGCCAGTTTGTTCACTTACTTGAATTGAATTCAAACATTTACTGAACCCTGTATGCGCCTGACACTAACCTCAGGGCCAGAGAAAGATGAATAAAGCCTGGCCCTGTCTCCAGGAGACACACATCTGCCAAACCAGGTAGTCTAAGGGGACGGACGTTTGACCGCTGAGGTGGGGGAAGACAGAAAACTGTGTGGCATGGCTCCTTTGGAGATAAGCCTGGCCCTGCTATAGGTGGGGGCTTAGGGAACTAGGAGAACACATGAGGCCCAAGGAGAGTGGCCATACATATAACAGAGGCATGAAAAAGGGACAGAAAGGCTACCAAAAGCAGACTTTATCTGTGTCAATTTACACCTTGTTCTGTGCCCAGCAGAGTGTGAAATGGGGTAGGGCTGGTGAGACAATAAACTCTGCCTTCAGTCACCTGGTGATTACGGGCATACAGGCCAAGTAGCAATATACTAGGACTTCATTAATTACTACATTTTAGATCACCCTGGTCGAAAAAACTGAAATTACAAAAGCATTATGGGGCCAGGCACAGTGGCTCACGCCTGTAATACCAGCACTTTAGGATGCTGAACTGGGAGAACTGCTGGAATCTAGGAGTTTGAGGCAGCAGTGAGCTATGACTGCACCACTGCACTCTAGCCTAGTAGACAGAACAAGACCCTGTCTCAAAAAACAAAACAACAACAAGAAAAACAAAAGTATTGTGGTAATTTGCTTACATATATGACCAAATACTAAAGTGAACTATCCAAATTTGGCTAAATTATACTTGTGTGATAAAGGTATGTCAGCTACCAAAATTATGTTTATGTGATAAACATTAAAACCATTCATCAATAGAATTGTCAGTGTCTAAGCTTGATTTTAGCAATAATGAACAACAGGTAATCCCTGTGTTATGCCAGGATTAGTTTCAAACAAGACAATATAAAAGAAGTTGAAAGAAGTAGAACATTACACTCAAACTGCATATGTGTTATCTTGCTCCATTTCAATTTGGCCAAGGAGAAAAGATCACCAACCATTTCTCTAAATCTTTGTTTTCAACTCTTAAAAAAAATGTACTGGTGTATATATGCTCTTTGACAGTCTATTGTGTAATAGAAAGATTACTGGATCTACAAGTTTAAAGACCTATGTCTAACATAACATAGTTATTTGGATTTTTCCTCATCCATTAATTGAATGGACAAAGTGATTTCTAAAGTCCTATTCTGCACTGAATGCTAATGAGTCCCAACTTGAATCAGTACAATGTGTCAATCAATTATAATTCATATCCCTGAGCTGTGCATAGCAGCTTGAAGTTCCAGGACTCAAGATCTCAAATTAGTAATATAAATACTGCAACTCAAATTAAACTTGAAATTTAAAAAGCTCTTCTAAGCAACTCAATTGCTTAGTCATTTGACTAAGTCAATTGCAAGTCTGTTGCCCAGTCACCAATTACAACATTGCATATATTAGAAAATACATTCTGAGGTCTAAATAACTGACAGAATTAATTATTGGAACACAATTATTTTCTAAATTGAAGATTGGCTGTTCTATCTTCATTTCAATGTATTACCTTAAAAACAAATAAATACTTGGCCCATCTATTGATTTTTACATTTAAAGGAAAATTATATCTTCAGGAACTATTTATTATGTTTCTGTTGAGAAATTAACAAAAAATTAAAAGTTAAAACAATTCTTACCTCTCCATGTTTCTCAAAAAATTCACTTTTATGTCGATGCAATGTATCAATAACCTTAGTTAAGATCTGTGGTGTTCTGTCTTTAATTGTAAGATACGCAAATGATCTAGAAAAAAGAGTCACATGCAATGTATTACTTAGCAGCATCAATACTAGAAGACTGGCTATCTTTTAGTTTCTGGAACACTTCATGTATATTAAACTCCTCATACAACTATTAAAAGGTAGACAAGTATTGTATGATTACTATATTAAGACATAAGAAAACCTGAAAAATTCTCTGGTATGTCATGGAAGCCAAACCGTCTTGGTGCCTCTAATCCCAGATTCTCCCATGGAGTCTGTTTAATCATTCTTATCTTTCCTATTCTATTGCTTTTCTTTTCCTAAATCAGAAACTCGCTTAGCAACGTGATAAGATAGGGAATGGATTAGCTTAGAAATCAAACAGGCTCTTGTCTCAGGTCTACTATCTGCTAAGTCACATGCTTCGAAAGGTGAATGAAGCAATGCATCTAAAACCACCTGAAGTGTCTAATGTGCTTGAACAACATAAAGTATTAAAGGTACTTATAAGCCTGTTTCTCTCGATTCTGTCTATATTCTAAGTCAATTTTAATTATTTTCAAGTTTTCCCCTTCTCTGCCTTCTCTTTCTGCCCAATGGACTCCTTCCATCCTATTCTGCCCCTAAGGAAATGAAGCCAGCTACTGTCTCTTCCCAGTCAAAAAATGAGATCTTATAAAGTGTTCAAGAATGAAGCAAGCTGAAGATGAAGAAAAACTTATACCTGCATTAAAAAATTAAAGATATTCTTGATTTTATTCATACAAAAACCAAGATTTACAGATTACCATTTTATATCATTTTAAGGAAATACATGATTCGGGTAGAAAAAAAGCTTTATTTGGTGGAGAAATTCTGTGCAGTTTTAAATATAGAGCACAGAGCTTAGCTGACTAGTGTTTTTATCTCCGGATCACAGGAGACAATTGTTAAAATTACTAGATTGTAACTAGTAACCTTTCTTCAAAAGGTTTCCTCAAATGATAGCTACAGAACTTTAAGAAAAAAACTGCAAACACTTTCTGACTCTGTGGTGCTTTCAGTACCACCCAAAACAGTGATTAGGTTTTAATGCGCATAATAACTACGTTGATCAGAATTTAATTTTTAAAAATCATTAATAAAAGAAATCACTAATACCTCAGAGGGTGAGCAGGAACATTAAATCAACTGTCACTTGAATTTTCCCACGCAGTAGGTACAGTAAGTCCTTTTTTGAGATTTTACTTTAATTAGAAAGTATTACTGTTTTCCTAACTACTACATTTCCTGCACCTCTGGAGCAAAATCTCTGGCCAGGACTGGAGTGAGGCCAGAAGCCCTAGGGCGCAAAATTGAAGGAGACACTCTCTATACTTGCATGACCTGAAACAGTGCCTGCTTCAATTTGGGGCCATTGGCGCCACTTTGCTGGCCTCAACCTACTTTCTGCTCAGGTTTATTTTCTTCAAAGTGTTCTCGTCTTTTGCAATATTTTGAAGTAAGGACAAATTTCAAATATAAATTTGGCCATTCAATTTATGCAAATGGATGTTATTTGCACGGTTGCCCATAACTTTACCCAAGAATCAGTAGCGTGACGACTATAAAGCAAAAAACTACAGGCAGTTCTTACTGTGAGATTACGATTTGATCAACAATAGGAAGAAACCTGTTTCTTAATAGCGCTGAGATCCCCAACTCTTACGGAGAATTTTAACGCCCCCAAAGCGCTTTTATTAAAGTGAATAAAAAGTGACCGCCAGGAACAGACCGCGAAGCTGACCCCTATCCTGATCCTTACGAGCAGCCGCCGCGGGCAGGCTCCCTCCCCGGGACCTCCTCCCCTCGCCTCAGACCCAGTCCGCGAAATCCGCAAAAGCGTCCCGGGAAGCCGCGCCAGGCGGCGGGACTCGAACGCAGCCCACGGGGGAGCGGACGCCCTCCGCTTAGTCCCCACAGGCTCCCGGCGAGGCCCGGCTTTCCGCAAAAGTGGGGAGGAGAAAAGCTAGACTAACCCCACGTCCTGTCCTGAGAGAGACGCCGGGACGACAGCCATCACGTTCCGCGATCCCGGCCGCAAAGCTCGGCTGTTCAACCGCCGCAGAAACAGAGGCGGTACCACCGCGAAGGAGGAGCTGAGAATGGGGGTGGTGTGGCTTTAAAAAAAAAAGTGCTTTTGAATAAAGAAACTTTATTTGGTGCCCGATCAAACGGCAAACAGTGGCTTGCCAGAGGACCCAATCTTCCGGGGACGAAGGCGGGGACAGCGGAGGGCGACTAGAGGAGCGGATATGGAAGCGAGCGAAAGCCGGAAGCAGGCAAGGACCGGGAGGTCCCAGGGCCTAGGGAGCGGAAGAGGTCGCGGCGACGAGGGTCACGTGGTCAGACAGTCACGTGGCCCGAGTTTCTCCCGCTAAGTGAGACCAGAGTTCAGTGCGGCTGCGCAGTAGCGGGGATGGGAGGGAGCGCCCTTCCAGGAGATGGGTTGGCTGCAGTAGTGAGAGGCTGGTGGTGTGGCTCTTTCCTTGCAGTCCTGCGGAGGAAGCGTGCCTCCCTGGCGCTTCCTTCTTCTCTTCCGGCGGAGAGGTTAGTGTACTGCCTTTCCCTAGCAGCTCGGGTGGTCCGGCTCGGAGATCTGCGCCCTGGCTCCTGGCCGCCCGGAACGTATACAGTCACGGGTTACGCCAGTGCGGCTGTGACCCTTTGCCTCTTACCGTGATCTTTGGTCGACTTAGCTGGGAGTAAAAAGCACTCAGTCAATTAATGAACCCTTTTTTTGTGCCAGTGCACCGCGGTAACTAGAAATCGATAAAATAATTTTGAGTTTGAGGAATTGAACGGCATACTCCCAAAGAGGAGCGCCACTTATCTCTTGAATCGATTTTCTTAATTGATGTTATTGTTCTCTAAAAGTTGAAATGTGCTCGGGAACTGAGTAACTGCCTTGTATTTCATTTTAAAAGTTCGATCGAATGCCTACTATGTGCTGGGCGCTATTGTCAGGAGATATAGTAGGAAAAGACACACAAATCTGTATCCTCAGGGGGCTTCCATTCTGGAGGGAAGACACAAAAATCTGCCCTTTCCTCTTATTTTTTTCCTTTAGCGTTGTGTCTTACGTATTTTACTGATTTTCCTCGTTTTTGTCTGTCACTCCCAATGCAAGGTTCAAAAGATTCAAAAGATAGGATTTTTGTCTGTTTTATTTTCAGCTGTATTGTCAGCAACTAGGACAATGCCTGGCACGTGATAAGAACTGAGTTCGTTTGCAGTATGAATTAATAAGCTAAAAATTAAAGGTGTGCAAGTGATGTTAAACAATGGAGAAATGCAAAGTGGAGGAAGATAGAGAATGGATGCTGGTTGTGTGTTTTTAATGTAGTGGTTGGGGAAGCCTTCACTGGGTAGAAGACATTTTAGCAAACATCTGAAGGAGGTGAGGGTGTGAGCCTTTCAGATCCCTGGGAGAAGAGTGTAATGCAAGTGCAAAGATCCAGAGGCCAGAATGAGAAGCAAAATAAGCAAAGGAGAGTGCTGTCAGAGTGGTGATAAAGGGCCAGAGAATGTAGTGCCATGCAGGCCATTTTGAGGGCTTTAGCTTTTTTTTTTTTTTTTTTTTTGTCCGTGACGGAATCTCGCACTGTCGCCCAGGCATTAGTGCAGTGGCGCGATATCGGCTCACTGCAACCCCCGCCTCCTGGGTTCAGGCGATTCTCCTGCCTCAGCCTCCCGAGTAGCTGGGATTACAGGCACCCGCCACCACGCCCAGCTAATTTTTTTGTATTTTTAGTAGAGACGAGGTTTCACCATGTTGGCCAGGCTAGCCTCGAAGTCCTGACCTTGTGAATCACCCTCCTCGGCCTCCCAAAGTGCTGGGGTTACAGGCGTGAGCCACTGGGCCAGGCCTTTTTTTTTTTTTTTTCTGAGACAGAGTCTCGCTTTGTTGCTCATTCTGGAGTGCAGTGGCGCAATCTCTGCCTCCCAGATTCAAGCCATTCTCGTGCCTCAGCCTCCCAAGTAGCTGGGATTATGGGCCCATGCCACCATGCCCGGCTAATTTTTGTATTTTTAGTAGACACGGGGTTTCGCCGTGTTGGCCAGGCTGGTCTGGAACTCCTGACCCCAAGTGATCCCTCCCAAAGTGCTGAGATTACAGGCGTGAGCCGCCATGCCTGGTTGGAGGGCTTTGGCTTTTATTAAGTGAACCGTGAAGCCACAGCCAGATTTCGCGTTGAGATTCGACTTCAAAGGATCACTTTGGTTGCTGTGTTGAGAAGAAACTGTAGGGGGCCCAAAACAGAATCAGGAAAACTGGTTAAGAAGCTATTATAATAATCCATGGGAAGGATAGCAGTTTGGATCAGGTAGTATTACTGATGATGAGCAGTGGTCCCTAGAAGGCCCTTGGGATTTACTGACAAGTTGGATATGGAGAATAAAGAGTCAAGCTGGACTCCACGTTTTTGGCTTAGCAGTTATAAAGATATTTATTACTGCTCATGAATGGGAAAGACTGGGAAGAAAGGGATGCAAGGGATTCTAGGGGTATAAGGGAGAGTTAGAATGGTAGACCGGAGTGTAAACTGGATATGGAGGAAGTGAAGTCATGGGGAGTGAGAGACAGTGAAAAGGTGGTTGGATCATTGACTTGTGGGTCCTGTTGGGGTTGAAGAATTGTTGGAATTGGGTAATAGAAGGAGTGAGATGCAAAGATAGGAGGTGGTGCCTAGAGAGTAGAATGGATGAAATTGAGATGAGGAGGTCCAATGTATTGATAATGACAATAGGGCCATGTCTGATAGAAAAACAATGTAAGGCACAAATGTAATCTTAGGCTTTCTAGAAGGTGCAGTGATAAAAATGGGCTGGGTCCAGTGGCTCACGCCTGTAATCCCAACACTTTAGGAGGCCAAGGCAGGTGGATCACCTGAGGTCAGGATTTCAAGACCAGCCTGGCCAACATGATGAAACCCCGTCTCTACTAAAAATACAAAAAATTAAGTAGGCATGGCGGCAGACACCTGTAATCCCAGCTACTCGGGAGGCTGAGGCAGGAGAATCGCTTGAACCGGGGAGGCGGAGGTTGCAGTGAGCTGAGGTGGCACCACTGCACTCCAGCCTGAGTGACAGAGCAAGACTCCCATCTCAAAAAAAAAAAAAAAAAAAAAAAGAATTTACTCAAAGAGAATAAAAAGAATCCAGGACTGTAGACAAATTTCTAAAATATTTTATAGTTAGTTTCTTCAGAATTAAGTGGTTCAACTGGCATGGAATAGTACTAATTAAAGATGAACTACAGTAGCCAATTGGACTAGAATGAAGCACAGAATACCAGCTTTTGAAGGGATTTTGAAAGCAGCAGGTTCTACCTCCTAAATATCACCATGAATCATCTTTGTCCTTATCCTGGAGAGAGGTAATAAAGAAGTAGAAGGTAGTGGGTAAGAGTGTTGACTTTGGAATTGGGAAAGCCCGGGTTTTATTTTAATTACATCTCTGCAGCTTCTTAACGGTGAGCACTTAGCCTTTTTAAACCTCAGTTTCCCAATCAGTGAAATGGGATCATGAGGTGAAGCCGAGCACTTAGCGTGTAGAAAGCGCTCAGAGTGATGTCAGAGTCTCTCTGGTTTCCTCCTGCACATCATCACCAAAAATTTGTTTCATGAACATACATTTGACCGCGTGACTCTGAGTTAAAAGCTCAGCTTTCTCTCCACCTGTAGAAACTCTTTAGGATGACTTTATATATCCTTTGGTGATCTGGCCATCGGCTCTTTTTTGGTCCTTACCTCCTGCAGCTCACTCCTACCTCCTCTGAGATGGGGAGATGAATAGGACTCCATGCCTGGGGTGTTTGACTTGCTGATCCTTCTGCCCTTTCAAGACTCAGTTCAAATGTCACCTCTGTGACAATGCCACACTCTTCACATGTTCCTTTTTCCAGACTAGAGCAATTTGTGCATCTCATTCATTTTCCTCTGCTAGACTTTGAATTCTGAGATCATTGATTCATATATCTCTAGCACCTATCATATTATTTTTAAAAAAGAATTATTGATTACTACGGTCTAACTTTTTTTTTTTTTTTTTTTTTGAGACAGAGTCTTATTCTGTCACCCAGGCTGGAGTGCAGTGGGGCGATCCTGGCTCACTGCAACCTCTGCGTCCCTGGTTCGTGCGATTCTATATCTCAGCCACCTGAGTAGCTGGGATTAAAGGCATGCACCACCATGCCTGGCTAATTTTTTGTTGTATTTTTAGTAGAGATGGGGTTTTGCCATGTTGGCCAGGTTGGTTTTGAACTCCTGGCCTCAAGTGATTCCCCCCCAACCCCCCGCCTTTAGCCTCCCAGAGTGCTGGGATTACAGGCGTGAGCCACTGTGTGTGGCCTACTATAGGCTAACTTTAAAATAATACATTTCATAATGTAAATAAGGGGGAAATTCTGTTTCCCTTGTCTGGAATGTCCATGTGTGTATCTGACATGCCTCATGCACTCCCATGCCCAGCCCCAAGCTGAAAAGCACCTTCCCCTTCTAGAATCAGCTTAGATCTTTCTGGGAGCCTTTCCTGATTTTTTTTTTTTCCTGAGACGGAGAAAAAGCTGATGCAGTGGTACAATCATGACTCACTGCAGCCTCAGTCTTCTGGGCTCAAGTGATCCTCCCACCTCAGCCTGTGAGTAGCTGGGACTACAGGCATGAGCTGCCATCACACCCAGCTAATTTTTAAATTTTTGTCATTTTTGTAGAGATGAGGTTTCGCCATGTTGCCCCAGCTGGTCTGGAACTCATGGACTCAAGCGATCCACCTGCCTCAGCCTCCCAGTGTGCTGGGATTACAAGTGTGAGCTACAGTGCCTGGCCAGCACAGATTTTTATATACTTGATATGCTAATGAAGTAAATGAAGTGGTCTCATCACTTTTTTTTTTTTAAGGTTCTTGTTATTTCAGTAGCTTTATAATCTTGTAATCTTCCAGGAAGAAGGCCAAATGTTGGTAAAGACAAAGTGGCAGAAACACTGTACTTATTTTTTTAACCTTGTTCTTTTACTAGAATTTACTTAGAATGTATCTGTTTTACAAATTTTTCTTACAGAAATATGCCTGCTACCTAGGGAAATATTATATATGTTTTAAACATTAATTTAAAAACTTGAACTTTGAATTCCTTTTCTTTTAGCTTGGGATGTGATAATGCCAGCCACACTCCTCAGAGCTGTGGCCGGATCTCATCGTATATTATCAAAAGCACATCAGTGCCGAAGAATCGGTCATCTAATGTTAAAACCACTTAAGGAATTTGAAAATACAACATGCAGCACACTGACAATACGTCAAAATCTGGATTTGTTCCTTCATGATAAAACAGCTGGTGGTTTGAATAAGTCTCAGATCCTGGAAATGAACCAAAAAAAGTCAGATACAAGCATGCTCTCTCCATTAAATGCTGCTCGTTGCCAGGATGAAAAGGCACACCTTCCAACCATGAAATCCTTTGGTACTCACAGGAGAGTGACCCACAAACCAAATCTATTGGGTTCTAAATGGTTTATAAAAATATTAAAGAGGCATTTCTCACCTATATCGACGGAAACATTTGTTCCAAAACAAGACTTCCCACAGATGAAGAGACCACTAAAAGCATCCAGGACCAGACAGCCATCCAGGACCAACCTTCCAGTTCTGTCTGTGAACGAGGTAAAGTAGGGGTGGCCGTGGCTCTTGTGCTTAGTGATCATTGCTCACGCTAAACCAGTGTGCATTGCACCCCAGCCTTACCGCCAGCATAAGAGAACTAGCAGTCACTCAGACTTCTCCATCAAGGTCTTTGAAGCCTAATAAATATCCAAAGGGATTCAAAATCTTAATTTTTAACAATTAATTATACATATAGAAACAAAATACAGGTAATAAAACATGAAAATAGAGTTTATAAAAGATGTGGTTATTGGTCTAAGGAAACTGAAAAAGAGGACCAGTATTAAGTCCAGTCTAAGAATGGGACTGTAAAAAAAAAAAACAAAAAACCATTAAAAACAAACTAGAAATTCTTCATCAAATTAAAAAAAATTGTAACTCTGCAGACAGATAAGCCTTTATTAGGCTGTGGCAGTTGCATGGGGTGGTGAAATGACACGGTAGGGTGGACTCCAAAAGCAGCAGGGTGGGAGAGCCCTGCTTTTTTATCCTCTTAAGGTTTAAGGGGTTATTTTTTATTCATCCTTAAGGGGTTTCTGGGAATTTTTCTGCTACAATTTGCATTTCTCCTTTAATAACAACATAAGGGTCAAGATCAAGCCCTTGGTAACCTTTGTATCTTGCATAATACCTAGAACTGTACCTTGTACTTAAATGTTTATTAAATCAGAAAGGATTGAAAAAGAGGCAAGAGGATCTTTAATGCCGATAGTCATCAACTTTAAAGATATTTTAAACTTGATGAAGACTTCTGAATCTATCAGAAAACAGGTTAGAATGTCTGTCTTCAAGTCTTGATTCTGAAAAGTAGCCCCTGAGCCTGTTTCATTTTGGCTGTGTTTTTATTACTGTGCAGCTGACACCCCTTGGAAAGGTATACATACATACCTTTACTCATCCTCTGATTCTTAATCCAGGAATGAATGAATGGTTTTTGTGTTGGATTCTGGAATGCTTTCAATTCTTGTATGGTTTCTCTGAACTCAGGATGTGAAGGATGAAGTGTTGTGCAGCTACTGCTCCCCCTTTCCTTTTGCTGGAGCTTTGGGGTAACCTGGGAAATTCAGTATTTAAGTGTCCGAGATGACATTAAGTGTAAAAACCTGAATTCGTGGCAGATCCAAAAAAGAGAAAGCTCAACTCACTTTGTTCATTTGTAACATCTAGGAGCACAGTGCGTCAGGTTTCTTAGGAAGAAGCTGATAGGTGAGAGATGTCCCTAGGCTATTTCTTTGGGCCATCCTTAGACTTGGAAACAATTTTCCTAAATACCATATCTTATTTTTCTTTAGGTTTTTTTTTTTCTACTTCCTTCCAGGAAAGAATTTGAAGTATATTTTCAACATTCAACATAGTTTCAAATGAGATAATAAATACTTTCACATATTAGAGCAAATAGTTGACATGAACAGAAAAATGTTATGAAGTACCTGAAATGAATAATCTAGTTGAACATTTTGTTTTGAGAAGCCCAGTAGTTAAAAGAGGAAATCCTCCTGGGATTTATTGTTTGTTGTTTGTTGTTTATTGTTGTGGGAGAGGGCAGAGTAAAAACATAAAAATATCTTCAGAGAAATAATTTTTTCCAGCACTGAAATTAAGGAGTTAGTTATTTCATGGATTCTGTTATAGGAGACATTATGTAACATGACAGACAATGACTTCAGTTGGAGTTTGGCAAAAACAAGTCGCATGCTGTCTTTCTGAAAGCATAGGGAAATAATAGAAAATCAGATGTTTCTGGCCGGGCGGTGGCTCACACCTGTTATCCCAACACTTTGGGAGGCCCAGGCAGGCGGATTACTTGAGGTCAGGAGTTCAAGACCAGCCTAGCTAGCATGATGAAACCCTGTCTCTACAAAAATACAAAAATTAGCCAGGCGTGGTGGTGCACACCTGTAATCCCAGCTGCTCAGGAGGCTGAGGCAGAAGAATCTCTTGAACCCGGGAGGCAGAGGTTGCAGTGAGCCGAGATTGCACCACTGCACTCCAGCCTGGGTGACAGAGTGAGACTCTGTCTCAAAAAAAAAAAAGAAGAAAATCATGTTTCTAAAGTGATCTGAGATAATATAATTTTAGAACATCATTTTTTGAAGATTTTACTTTTCATAGAGAAAGCAGTCTTGGCATGACTAGGTAATATGTCCCCAGGACCAAAGACTGACTTTCCTCTGCCCCAATTGAGGGCCACTACATTTTCATTTGGCCATCATAGTGGTAAACCCTTTATACCACTTTATACCATCAAAGTGGTAAACCCTTTATACTACTCTTGACTGAGACAAGGAAAAGACTCTGCTTTGTGTCAGAAAGCACGTGGACTTTATTTTGTTCCCATAGTTGCACCTAGCTCATCTTTTCACCTCTGCAGAACAGCATGCATCTGGAGTTGGCTGAATGAGGTTTCAGTCACCCTGTCTGTTGGAATTAAATCTTTACCTGGTCTCATTTTCAGAGATCATAATCTGAGATACTCAACCCACATCCCTTTGGCTTACAATTCCTAAGAGCAATAGTGGGTCCAGTGGCTTATGCCTATAATTGCAGTGCTTTGGGAGGCTGACACAGAAAGACCACTTGAGGCCAGGAGTTGAAGATCAGCCTGGCAACATAGCAAGACTCCCATTTCTAAAAGACTTAAAAAAAAAAAAAAGAAGCCGGGCTTGCTGTTGCGCAGCTGTAGTCTTAGCTACTCAAGAGGCTGAGGTGGGAGGATCGCTTGAGCCCCAGGGTTCCAGGCTGCAGTGAGTCATGACTGCACCTCACTCCATCCAGCCTGGGCGACAGAGTGAGACCCTGTCACTAAACAAACGAGAAAACAATAATAGCAGTGCTTCTTGTTAATGTCCAGTCTTTGAAGAGAACAGCAGAGGATGGGAACGGCAGGTCTGAGTGGCATGGAGCCTGACACCAGGGAGAATGTTTTCAGGCTAATAGCACAGTGTGTTACAGAATCACTGGTGGATTGTTAACCATTTTTTTGAAAAATGAAATAGAATAGAAAATAACAGAATACATTACTCGTGATCAAGGTAAATACTGGTTTGTGAAGCTTTTGTGGCAATTACTGGTGTGTGAACATATACGTGTATATGTACTATGTATAATGATTTATAGGTTGTAGTCAAAAAAACTTACAAGATAAAGCATAATATTGGTAACGTAAAATGTATCTGTGTTTTTATAGCTTTCATCTCCAATCAGTACATTACAGGAGAAAAGGCATTTTTCCTTAGTATGATCTATCTACTCACAGTACTTCTGATATCAAATATATGGGGACCTCTTCCTCCTCCTACCAGCCAGTTCTCCAATTCTCCAGACACTAACAAGGTGTCCTGCAATTCAGTTCAATTCCAGCACTAGCCAGAATTAGTGCAGACCCCAGTTAGTTAAGCTCAGCCCCATAAGACTGCCTTCCCAGTTGACACCTGTGCCTCTGACCAACCAGCTCTATGACCACCACCCCTTCTTTAGGTTTGATGATTTGCTAGAATGGCCCACAGAACTCAGGGATCACTTTATTTACGTTTACTGGGTTTTTTATATAAAGTATACAAATGAACAACCAGAGGTAGAGGGGCATAGAGTGAAGTCAAGAAGGGCCTGGAACTCAGGAGCTTCTGTTCCTTGTAGGATTGGGCTGTGCCACCCTCCCAGCACATGGATGCATTGGCCAACCCAGGAGTTCTCCAGACCCCATCATTTGGGTGTTTTTATGGAGGTTTCATTGTGTAAGCCATGATTAATAATTAACTCAATCTCCAGCCCCTCTCCATCCACCAGAAGTTAAGGGTGAGGCTGAAAGTGCTAAGCTTCTAATCAAAGTTTGGTCTTTCTGGTAACCACCCCCCACCCTGAAGCTGTCCAAGAGCCACTGAGAGTCACCTCGTTAAAACAAAAGATGTTCCCATCACTCGTGAAATTCCAAGGGATTTTAGAAGCTCTGTGTTAGTAACTGAAGGCAAAGAGCAAATACTACAACCAAAAATGCCCCTGTCACTTAGAAAATTACAGGGGTGTTAGGAGTCTGTACTGGGAACCAAGGACAAAGACCAAATGTAAATGTATTATATCACTATAGAAGCAACATTGCTGTAATACACTAATTTTCTTCAGTAATACAGTGTAAATGAAAGTACAATTTTTAAAAAAATGTTCTGATCAGAACATGCGGTGCTCCTAAAACAAGAATCATATGTAGATTTCTAGCCCCATCTGCTGGAACATGTCTTCTATGGCCAGAAAAACAAAACACTAAAATACAGTGGTTTGGGGTTTTTGCTTTTTGGGTTTTTTTAAAACATTTTGAAGTAGAAAAGCCCTAAATCTCATAACTATTATAGGTTGGTTTGACACATCTATTTAAGAGCAAGTTGTAGATCCCCCATCCTGAAACCCAAAATATGCTTTACATATATATGTAGCTAATGCTTAATAAGGATTCACTATAAAAATCCAGAAAAAGATGTATAAAAATGAAAGCTGCTCAGAAAACAACAGCATCTTTAATAAAGAAAACAAAAGCAGACAAGACATTCCATGGTTCTCTTTCCTTTTACCAAATAGGCTAAAATAAAGCAAAGAAAACAAAACCAAAACAAAATGTCTAAAACGTCAAGTTCATCTATTAATAGAAGAAACCCACAACTAAGACTCAGAGCTAAGAAGTTTAAGGAGAATACAGAAAGTAGTGTGGCAAACCATACAAGCTGAGTGACACTGGATAGAACTTTGAGCCAAACTAAATGGGAGATCCCAAGAGAAGGAAAGGGGACAGTTGACAGTCTGGAAAACCTACAACAAAGATGCTTAGGATGGCTAAGTGAAAACAGATTGTGTTTAAAGATTTATTCATAATCTCTTTGGAGCTTAGAATATATTTTCTCATAAAAATAGTGATTGACTTGTCCTGTCCTTGAGAGTTGAAAATAGTACACATTCTCAATTTGCCATTAGTGTCTGAATATTCACATAATTTGGGATATCAGATTGCCCAAAACTCAGTTCTGAATATATTGAGCCCTTTATTTTTATCTCCAAGTGGCAGTTTTTAAAACTGGCCTTTTACCTTGGTTTAAAGTAATAGTTTCTGGCTGGGCATGGTGGCTCACGCCTGTAATCCCAGCACTTTGAGGCCGAGGTGGGCAGATTACCAGAGGTCAGGAGTTTGAGACCAGCCTGGCCAACATGAAGAAACACTGTCTCTACTAAAAATACAAAAACTAGCCAGGTGTGGTGGTGCATGCCTGTAATCCTAGCTACTCGGGAGGCTGAGGCAGGATAATCACTTGAATCCAGGAGGTAGAGGTTGCAGTGAGCTGAGATCGCTCCACTGCCCTCACGCCTGGGCGACAGAGGAAGACTCCGTCTCAAAAAATAATAAATAGGCCGGGCGTGGTCGCTGATGCCTGTAATCCCAGCACTGTGGGAGGCCGAGGCGGGAGGATCAGATGAGGTCGGGAGTTCAAGGCCAGCCTGACCAACATGGAGAAACCCCGTCTCTACTAAAAATACAAAAATTAGCCGGGCGTGGTGGCACATGCCTGTGATCCCAGCAACTCGAGAGGCTGAGGCAGGAGAATCGCTTGAACCCAGGAGGCGGAGGTTGTGATGAGCCAAGATTGTGCCATTGCACTCCAGCCTGGGCAACAAGAGTGAAACTGTCTCAAAAATATAATAATAATAAATCTAAAAATAGAATAAAATAATAATGCCTTGGCCGGGCGCGGTGGCTCACGCTTGTAATCCCAGCACTTTGGGAGGCCGAGGCGGGCGGATCACAAGGTCAGGAGATCGAGACCACGGTGAAACCCCGTCTCTACTAAAAATACAAAAAAATTAGCTGGGCGTGGTGGCGGGCGCCTCTAGTCCCAGCTACTCGGAGAGGCTGAGGCAGAAGAATGGCATGAACCCGGGAGGCGGAGCTTGCAGTGAGCCGAGATCGCGCCACTGCACTCCAGCCTGGGCGACAGAGCGAGACTCCGTCTCAAAAAAAAAATAATAATAATAATAATAATGCCTGCCACCACCATCAAACAGACCTTGTACTCTAATGCCAAGCTGTATATGGGACACTTGCCAGCATGTCTTCACTGGCGCTATAAAATATAGCCAAGAAGATAGGCTCTGAGAGTAAGAAGTCAGTGTTGGTTAGGAGTAACTTTGTCCTGGCTCGCTGGTATAAAGTTCTCAAATGTGAGTGTGTAAATCCGGGTGGAATAATGGACTCGGCTCTGTAACATGCCGTTGTGCAGAGAAGCACTCTAATGCATAAGCTTTTTATGCTGTAAAATATAGCAGCTGAAATTAAATGCCACTTTTTCAGAGGTGAATTAATGGAGAGCCTGGTGAAATTCAAAGCTTTTTGATGTATAAAACTTGATAAATGGAACTATTCCATCAACAAGCAAAGTATAACAACCTGTCTACGTAGATAGTACGTAATTTCTGCACAGGTCTCTGTTTAGTTAACACATCACTGTATATCAATCTAGAATCTTGCTCCAATAAAGGAACATAGAGTTTTGTTTTGTTTTTGTTTGAGATGGAGTCTTGCTGTGTTGCCCAGGCTAGAGTGCAGTCGTGCAATTTTGGCTCACTGCAACCTCGGCCTCCTGGATTCAAGGGATTCTCCTGCCTCGGCCTCCCGAGTAGCTGGGATTACAGGTGTGTGCCACCACGCCTGGCTGATTTTTGTATTTTTAATAGAGCCAGGGTTTCACCACGTTGACCAGGCTGGTCTCGAACTCCTGACCTCAAGTGATCCCCCCGCCTCAGCCTCCCAAAGTTCTGGGATTACAGGCATGAGTCATTGGGCCTTGCCAAGGTTTTTTTTTTTTTTTTTTTTTTTTTTTTGGAAAAAAAAAAAAAAGTAGTACACATTCTTAGTGCAGATGGGCTTGGCCAGTAACACATGATGGTGAAGCAGACGTGAGACAACAGGGAGAGGCAGGGACGGTGTAGGCTGGAGACCCTGGGCCCCCCTACTCTGTCCTAGTCCATTATTATAGCCAGATCTTCCACTCGGTCAGAAGATGATGGAAATCTGGATTTTGTGTGAAATCTCTCAGTTTATTGTTGACAAGTCAATTTGAATTTTAGAAACGTGATGTAGGTCAACTCTTGAGTTGGATGGTTCTCCGAGCTGCCAGTTTGCAACTCCGATTCTAGCGAAAGAGACAGCCTCTGCCATTTTCAGTACAGCTACAGGAAGATCCTTCAGTGGACTAGCTTGTGACCTCCTTATCTCCTTTTTGTGCCTCTTGCTCTTCCCACTTCAGCCCAAACTAAGCACATGAGCTGCAGCCATCACAGAAGTAATTCTGACATCCAACCTAATGTACTGTTATTTCACCTAGCAAGCTTGAGTGAATTTGTCAGGTCTTGCAGAGTGGAGCCTGCCCGAGGTCTGATGCCCCTTGCTAGGATTCCTTTCTTTCAGCTGGCTGAATATTTACACACATAGCACATCAGCTAGTTTTAACTCCATGGAGCCTTAAAAAGAATTAGTGCTCACAGGTCTAAACCTTAAGCACGTGCCTGTTCCCTATACTCTGGTAACTCCTGATACATTTTTATTTGTATATCCCTGTGTTCCTACTTTCATATGTGACTATGGGAATTAGCTAATTTGGAAGGAATTAGCAGTTATTTGCTCATAATTAGGGTACTACATCCATTTATCCCCACATTCCCCAGTAATTTCAGCTTGTCTGACTTTTTTTCTAATTGGATTAGCCTCATTTTGTTTATGAGTAGATACTTTATTGATTTTGGATTTTTCAGTTTGCATGGATCCTCAGGTTCTCTGTTATTCCTCTACCTTTAAACCACGCATC
Organism: Symphalangus syndactylus; assembly: GCF_028878055.3. NCBI lineage: Eukaryota > Metazoa > Chordata > Mammalia > Primates > Hylobatidae > Symphalangus > Symphalangus syndactylus. Next base: position 129,165,564 of record NC_072424.2, on the reverse strand, counting down.
AGAGCTGTGGAACAGATTGAGGAAGGGCAAATGGGGTCAGGCCATTTCATGAGAAAGCACCAGGAGTTACAGAATGGAGGTGGGAGGAAGGAATGAATTAATATATACTTCTCTAGAATTTCATACTAGGAATATACAGAACGGGAAAGAATTGGGGAGCTGAGAGGAGTAAATCCTAAGAATAAATGTTGGTTTAGTGACTCGTAAACTTGTTTTGGCCAACTAGAATCTAACAACTATTGAACAGTTGTGTTAGCCACAGTCCTGAGCAGTTTATTAGCTTATTTAAACTTTACAACAACCCCATAAAGTAGGCATTATTGTTATTCTGATACTCTTTTAAAATTGTAACCAACTTCTGTGCCTAAAATCTTAACTCTTATGCCAATAGCTTTCAAATTTTATTGACCACATCTCATAGTGAGAAATATATTTAACATTTTACATAGCAACCTAGAGTAGATACATAGATACATGTAAGTGACAGAAAACTTCATAAAATAGCATTTCCTGTGAATAATGCACTGTAATATTTTCTATTTAGTTTTATTTAAAAAGCTGTTTTGAGCCAACTAAACCGATATCAGAACTCACTAATGTGTTGTGACCTACAGTTTGAAAACACACAGCATTGAGCCACAGTGCTTACCATCTGTATATTGTATAGACACAAGATGACTCTCCTCATGTGTGCAAAGGCAAGATGGGGCATGAACCAGAGTACTAACCAAACCAAGACACATGCTCAGATTTACAGACCTTTTTGTTAAATGTTAACCAGTGTAAAAATACTGTAATTTCTTTGGGGATTTCAAGGAATCTGCCTGTATGAGAGTAGTTACAAATTAGGAAATGACCTCAAATACCAATGTTGCTTTGAAAAAGAGTCATGGAAACTCAGGGTTGGAGAGCCTTAACTATCATTCCATCCAGTCACGCATGTGATGCCTTAACCATCTCTATTTTGCATTCAGTCTATGCTTGAGACACTACCAGTTGAGAGTGGCTTCCCTTTCAGAATAATCCATTCCATCTTTTTGCCTGGTGGGAGGGAGCAAGTTCTTTTCAAGATTGAGCTGAAATTTGCCTCCCAGTAACTTCGTTCTCTTCATCTTCATCCCATCCCGTGTATCACCCTTGGAGATGTTTGATGAAAATTCTGGAGTTCTAGCTTTGCAGAATGGAGTCCTATAGGGTGCTCAGCAGCCGTCACAGATGCTTCAGCCTCTTCATAACCCATGTTATGCTCATCTCCCCGGAACAGGACCTAATGCACTGCACAGCATTTGCAACAGCAGATGAGTATCATCTGGGAAATCTGTCTCAAGATCTGGCCTCCCACGGATATGTTGAAGTAACAAGCTTGCCTAGAGGTACTTCTTCTTGAACCTGGGGCCAAGTATGTTAAAATGTATTGGATAATTTTCCTATGATACTATCTTAAGTATGTATTTGTTTGCAATTCATTTTCTTTTGAAAGGATTGTATCATAAAAGTGGATGTTGAATCTATACAGATGACAAAGTTAAGAATTAAAATGTATTTACAGAGAACTTCTCATTAAAATCAGTATGATTTATTAAGCATTATTTATAGGATCATTATTACTTGAGGTGGTCAGAGGTCATACTACTTCATTTCTAGCACATTAAGAAGTTCTTTTAGTTTGTGTGTATCTGTGTGTGTTTTTTCTTTTGTTTGTTTTTTGAGATGGAGTTTCACTCTTGTTGCCCAGGCTGGAGTGCAATGGCGCGATCTCGGCTCACTACAACTTCCGCCTCCCAGGTTCAAGCGATTCTCCTGCCTCAGCCTCCGGAGTAGCTAGGATTACAGGCATGTGCCACCACACCTGGCTAATTTTTGTATTTTTAATAGAGATGGGGTTTCTCCATGTTGGTCAGGCTGGCCTCAAACTCCCAACCTTATCTGATCCTCCCGCCTTGGCCTCCCAAAGTGCTGGGATTACAGGTTTGAGCCACCACACCCAGCCCGTTATTTTAGTCTTACAGAAGAATCATGAAGTTGATAGACATGGGGAGATCCTTTAAAAAAAAAATTTACCAGCTCAGTCTAATACTTTAAAACAGTTAGCCAGGTGCAGTGGCTCACGCCTGTAATTGCAGCACTTTGGGAGGCGGAGACGGGCAGATCACCTGAGGTCGGGAGTTCGAGACCAGCTTGACCAACATAGAGAAACCCCTGTCTCTACTAAAAATACAAATAATAATAGTAATAAAACGATTAGTTAAAAGATAAAAATGAAAAAGAAGAAAATTAAAATGAACTTAATTGAGGATTTTTATGGTGATATCAGGAAGGATTCTTGAGAAATGGCTTGCTTTACATTAATTAAAAATAATTTAGGCCAGGCATGGTGGCTCAGGCCTGTAATCCCAGCACTTTGGGAGGCTGAGGCAGGTGGATCACTTGAGGTCAGGAGTTTGAGACCAGCCTGGCCAACGTGGCGAAACTCCATCTGTACCAAAAATACAAAAATTAGCTAGGTATGGTGGCACGAGCCTGTAGTCCCAGCTACTTGGGAGACTGAGACACAACAATTGCTTGAACCTGGAAGGTGGAGGTTGCAGTGAGCTGAGATCATGCCACTGCACTCCAACCTGGGCAACAGAGTGAGACTCCGTCTCAAAAAATAAATAGGCCGGGCGTGATGGCTTATACCTGTAATCCCGCACTCTGGGAGGCTGAGACAGGCAGATCACCTGAGGTCAGGAGTTTGAGACCAGCCCTGGCCAACATGGTGAAACCCCACCTTTACTAAAAATACAAAAATTAGCTGGGCATGGTGATACGTGCCTGTAATCCCAGCTACTGAGGAGGCTGAGGCAGGAGAATCACTTGAACCTAGGAGGTGGAGGTTGCAGTGAGCCAAGATCATGCCACTGCACTCCAGCCTGGGCAACAGAGCGAGACTCTGTCTCAAAAATAAATAAGTTACTTAGAACATTTTGATAAAGAAACTTCTACAGTGAAACTCAGGATAGCCCAATACCCAGAACATTTATTAATTTACCTAAGAGTAGCAAAAATAGGTTGAAAGCCTTCCTATAACAGCGGAAATTCTTAAGAGTCAATCCCATAGAAGATAGTTGAGATATCATTGTGATAATCCAAACAGACTGTTTGTGTGATTATGTGACAAAAACAAGCATAGTTGACTTAGAAAGACAGAGCTATGTCTAGAGCCCCTTAGGATGAAAATTTGCCTGGAGGTATTGTTGGCTGATGCCGAAGGCTGCCAGCTGTGTGGTCTGTGCTTCACAGAATTGCGGGCTTCACTGCCCTGGGTTGTTTCAGTCGATTTTATTTTGTTTTTGGCTGCATAGGCAAACTCTGTCCTATGTAGGATGTAGTAATTAACAATTTACAAAAAACAAAAAATCACAGTTTTGGTCTCTGTCTGAATTGCCCATCACCCAACCTTTACCAGAAATTTTTGAAGCTTTGAGGATCTTAATTTTGTTAATTCCGTTAAGACATACAACCTTTTGCAAATTAATAGTATATTTATTAATTGATATATTAACATTGGTTGTAATTTATATTATGGAATATATGCTTATGATAAATATCACTATACTAATATGTAAAGCAATTTCTTATGATGAATATTGGTATATTAGTATATGTTTAACAATACTTAGGTCAGGCCCCGTGGCTCAGGCCTGTAATGCACTTTGGGAGGCCAAGGGAGGCAGATAGCTTGAGCTCAGGAGTTCAGGACCAGCCTGGGCAACATAGTGAGACCTCATTTCTACAAAACATAAACAAAAACTTAGCCAGGTGCGGTGGCGCATGCCTATAGTCCAAGCTACTTGGGAGGCTGAGGTGGGGGGGGTCCCTTGAGTCCAGGAGGTTGAGGCTGCATTGAGCTGAGATCATGGCACCACGCTTCAGCCTGGGAGACTGAGCAAGACCCTGTCTCAAAAAAAAAAAAAAAAAAAAAAAAACAAAACTTTTTTTTTTAAATAGTTGCAGGTGGCTGCAGTGGTAGTCCCTGCAGTGATTAACCTTGAAATCACATATGTTTTGAAGTGGTATCTTTATTTCTGTGTATTTTCTGTTGCCCTACTCTTTATACTTTAAAATTCAGCAGAAGGAGTAGTTTGGGAATGTTAAAATTGCATTATTAATGAAATGGTATTTAAAGGAAGAGAATATATTAATACTTCTTCAAATTTTATTTTTAATTTTGTAGAAGGAAGTTTAATTCTTGACACTTAGTTGTATCGAACCTAAGACTTTATTAATTATCTGGACTAGTGATTATTGAATCAAAATGGGCATGAATGAGCTCTAATAATAATATCACAGCTTGTTGAATGTTTTATAAAAGTAATTTCTGATCATTTTTTCTGTGGTCGTATTTGCATTTTTATATATTAAATCCTTTCAGAGGCCTTAGTAGAAAGATGGTGACTGTGTTACAGAGCACTCCATGGGACATAAAGAAATGATCTTAAGTACTTTATTAGAGTGTTTATAGGTGAGTCTTACACCTTGTGTTACCTTGACATAGCTTTTTTCTTCATTTATTTTAAATCACAGATGCAGCAAATATTTTGGTGGTGGGTGTGGACAATTCTGCAAAAGAAGGTGATCCTGGAACAATATTCTTCTTCAGGTAAGACAGGAAAGAAACCCCATTAGGTGATGATGGGTTTGGGTCAAGTAATTGTGGTCTTTAAAGGTGCAGACATACCTTTCTTAACAGTAAATATGTTCAAAATGTATTTGTGATTTAAATTTATCATTTAATTCTTATTTAATCTAGGAGAGTTTGTCACTTTTAGGAATTTTCTGGTAAACCCTCTTATAAGTAAATAATTTTTCAAACAAGTGAATGATCTTCCCCGGGGTGTCTTTCTTCGTAAATACAGATTTTCATGGAAAGCAGCCAATTTCCCATTCATCTTTAGTGGCCCTTGTCAGACTCCTGCCCCAGGGAAACTCCCGCTACCTCCCTGCTGTCTCTTCTTGCCATTTTCTTTTTTTTTCTCCCTTCCCCTTTGGTAGCTCTTTAAAGTTTTAGCTTACCTCTCCAGAGGTTTTAGACTAGGAGACTCACATACACACTTATTCCTTTTATCTAAAGGCTGACTCAATACTAAATACTCCACAGTAGCCGCCTGGGAATGATAATAATGATAGCACTGTGTGAAATAATCTCATTTATCCTCAGCACACTCAATGAAGGTCTGTTACTCCTATTTTGCAGCTGAGGAAACTGAGGGTCATAGGGATTAAGTGAATTACTCATAGTCATGAGACTAATATGTGACAGAACAGAAACACATGGACCATCTGTAGGAATCCAAAGTTGAATAAAGTTCTTGTGGTCATAGTCCTTATAGTTGATGATAAGTGGAAGTTCTTTTTTCCTTTCTTTTTTTTTTTTTTTTTTTTTTTGAGACGGAGTCTCGCTCTGTTGCCCAGGCTGGAGTGCAGTGGCGCGATCTCGGCTCACTGCAAGCTCCGCCTCCCGGGTTCACGCCATTCTCCTGCCTCAGCCTCTCCGAGTAGCTGGGACTACAGGCGCCCGCCACCACGCCCGGCTAATTTTTTGTATTTTTAGTAGAGATGGGGTTTCACCGTGGTCTCGATCTCCTGACCTCATGATCCGCCCGCCTTGGCCTCCCAAAGTGCTGGGATTACAAGCGTGAGCCACCGCGCCCGGCCTCTTTTTTCCTTTCAATGCCTACCTTCCTTTTAACCCCATCTTTAGAGATAATCAAGATTCCAACATTTAACTTAAGTAGAATAACAGCATCCCTATTGTTCCAAGTGAGGAATTTAGATTTCTGAGGGACTCTAGATCAGCACTGTCCAGCAGAAATACAATGCAAGCCTTGGCTGAGCGCGGTGGCTCATGCCTGTAATCCCAGCACTTTGGGAGGCTGAGGCAGGCAGATCACAAGGTCAGGAGTTTGAGACCAGCCTGGCCAACATGGTGAAACCCTGTCTCTACTAAAAATACAAAAAATTAGCCAGGCACATGGTGGAGGGTGCCTGTAATCCCAGCTACTCAGGAGGCTGAGGCAGGAGATTCACTTGAACGCGGGAGGCAATGGTTGTGGTCAGCTGAGATCGTGCCATTGCACTCCAGCCTAGCAACAGAGTGAGACTCTGCCTCAAAAAAAAAAAAAAAAAAAGAAATATAGTGCAAGCCTCATATGTAATGATACATTTTCCAGTAACCACATTTTAAATATTTTTAAAAAGATAAAATTAATTTTGAACAACACAAATATCATGTTTCTTAACATGATATTAACATGAAATTAATTTAACAATGTATTTTATTCAACCCAACATATCTAAAATATTATGATTTCAACATGTAATTGATAATGATATTTTTTCACTCTTCATAGTAAGTCTTTGAATTTTGCTGTGTATTTTACACTTACACTTACAGCACATCTCAGTTTGCACCAGGCATATTTCAAGCGCTCAGTAGCCACATGTGGCCTCTGAGTACCACATTGCACAGCGCAGTGCATTTCTCTGGATGGAGGAATACGCAATTCACCAGACCTCTCTTCTGCCTGGAAGGGATTCTCTGAACTGATACTGTGGCTGTGGCTTGAAATACCTCTCAAATCCATATCCTGAAACCTTATCCCTGCCTATTGTAACAGCTTATTGGCTCCCTGCCTGCCTGCTCACCCACCACTGGTCTGTTTATCTATTGTAAGCAGGGTCATTCTTCAGTGGCCATTTCTGACCACTACACTCTCCTGCCTAAATCTCCATGGACTATGAACAAATTCTCTATCACTGCATAAAATTCCCTCTGGATTGGCCCCTGTTTGCCTCTTTAACCTGCTTGCCCACTACTTAACCACATCTGCAGCCATGGAGCTACTGGCTCTTTATTCTGAGATGCTGCTCTGCTCCCTCCCACCTCCTCTCTGAGCCTGTGTGTGCCCTCTGCTATGTTGTCTCCTCTTGTTTTCTCATTTGGCTGCCTCTGCTAGTCCGTTAGCAAAGGGGTCCCTCTGGTGTACATCTCATGGTATACTCTGCATACTCTTGTAGCACTGATCACACACTATTGTAATTGGTGGTCTAAGTGTCAGTCCCAGTCTTTTCTAGATTGAGGATAGGAATGAAATCATACACATCTTTCTATCACAGATACTAAGCATGGACCCACACATATACTAAGTACTTTACTTAAGAAATGTTTAAAGAATAACGTGGGGCCATTAATATTTTTAACCTTTCTTTTATTTCCTCCTTTCCTTCCTCCGGTGCAGTGACTCTGAGCCATAACTCCTGTTTTTATTTACTACCTGAAACAGCTTCAACACATCAAACTTCAGAAATCAAAACCAGTGCATTTGTAGTTTTAGACCCTAAATAATGTTAAAGCCATAATCGGATTCAGAGAGCCGCCTATGGCACCATTGTAGTTCTGTTCCAAGCACTGTGAGCTTGGGGAGCATTATTCCATAGAGGCCTTTAACCATCTGACGCTTAAATTAACCACCATCTCTTTATTCCACAACTATTATAGGCATAGCCCTTTATTCCTTGCACATAGTAGAGTCTGCCTAATGAGAACTAAGACAAGGTCTCAAAAAATTTCCTTATTCTGATTTCTGTGGATCAGAATTGAACCAGGTAGGAAAGAGTCTACATATGTGAAGTTATATAGTATTACAATAATGGGTATTTGTTTGGCAAACCATGTGAGAAATCATAAATTTTGAGGAGGTTGGGTTTTATCAAGAATTTTATTTTAGCTCTTACTGTAGCAAGTTCACCTAAGGACCATAATATCAAATTAGTAAGTACTTCATATTTTGAAAAATTGCATCCTGTATACATTCTAGAAGTTACATGGCTTTATATATAACCCTAAAGAATGTATTCTACCTGTATCTTAGTTGGTTCTTTTATTTTTTTAAATCAGGGAAGGAGCTGCTGTGTTTTGGAACGTGAAAGACAAAACTGTAAGTGTAAATAAAAATGTGAAAGTATAAAAATTTAGTTTTGTGAGAACGAATTGTTAATTAGCACAAACTGAAACATTAGAAGGGAAATTAATAGATAATGCACAACTTATTTGCTCTGCATTACATGATACTTATCAGTTTCATCTTCCAAAATATATTGTATTTTGGGTTAAGATTTCCTGCTTTTTCCTTTCTCTAGACACACACTAATTTGTGGAGAATCAGAACCATCCTAACTATACTGCAGACAGAAACAAGTACTGTAGACTTTGCATGTTGTACTATACAAAATGTATGCACAGTTAATTGGAAGCTGGTTGCATTGAGTGTTCTTTTAGGTCAAGTTGTCTAGAACTTACTACTCATGGGAAATAATTTTTTCAAGATCCAAATCAAGATTTGTTTAATACAACCATTTTAGAGGCAAATTGGTAATCTACATTAAAGCTTTATATTTAACCCAGTAATTTTACACCTAGAAATTTATCCAAAGGAAATAATCATAACTATTCATGATGATTTTTGTACAAAAATGTTCATCAGAGCAATATTTATAATGGCAAAAATTAGAAATTACCAAAATACACAATAATAGTTTGTTAAATACATCGATATACTACAGATATACTATAGATCCCCTTAGAAATCATGTAAAAAAATATCTATTTCTGGGAGATTACCTATATATATAATACAGTTACATTAAAAGAGCAGATTATATGGCCAGGCATGGTGGCTTACGCCTGTAATCCCAGCACTTTGGGAGGCCAAGGCCGGCAGATATCTTGAGGCCAGGAGTTCAAGACCAGCCTGGCCAATGTGGTAAACCGCATGTCTACTAAAAATACAAAAATTAGCTGGGCGTGGTGGTGCACACCTGTAACCCCAGCTACTCGGGTAGCTGAGGCACATGAATTGCTTGAACCTTGGAGGCAGAGGTTGCAGTGAGCCAAGATCAGGCCATTGCACTCCAGCCTGGGAGACAGAGGGATACTCTGTCTCAAAAAAAAAAAAAAAAAAAAAAAAAAAAAGCAGGTTACAAAGTATAACCAATATAATCTCAGAACTGGTTAAAAAACATGCTTTATACAATCCCAATTTTACGGAAAGGAAACACACACAGTAGGTAGTTGGCAAGGGAACTTGGAGAAAAGAAAATATAAATGATCAATAAATATAAGAAATACAGGTTGGCTATTTGAAGTTGCAAAGATGTAAAAGCTGATAAACCCCATTTCTTAAGAGTAGTTTCATAAATGTTTAGATTCTACATTTGGAAAAACTGCTTTGGAGACAGGCTAGCAATATTGTAAGTGTAGGCCAGGTGTGGTAACTCACACCTGTAATCGTATCAATTTGGGAGTCTGGAGTGGGAGGATCACTTAAGCTCAGGAGTTCCAGACCAGCCTGAACAACACAGTGAGATCCCATCTCTACAAAAAGTTTTTAGAAATTAGCCAGGTGTGGTAGTGTGTGCCTGTAGTCCCAGCTACTTGGGAGGCTGAGGCAGGAGGATCGCTCAAACCCAGGAGTTTGAGGCTGCAATGAGCTATGATTGCATCACTGCACTCCAGCCTGGGTGACAAGGTGAGACCCTGTCTCTTACATATATACATATTGTGTAAGTCCGCATATCTTTTGATCTAGCAGTTCCTAAAGAAGTATTCCCAGAAGGCCATGAAGACCTATGCACAAGTGTGGCACACTGCAACATTGTAATAGTGGAGAGTAGAAAAAATTCCCCATGGAGGACACACCTAGGTTGGTTAAATAAATTGCAGTTCATCTGTAAAGGAAAATAGTGTGGAAAATGTCATGTGCATAATATGATCCTATTTTACATAAAAAGCATAAATAGGTACATATATACACATAAAAAGTCTGGAAGGATATGCACCAAGTTTAATCATGGTTGCCTCTGGGGATTAGGATTTCAGTCGAGAAGAGAGAAAGAGATGATCACCTCCCACACCTGTGTGGCTTAATTTTTTATTAGTATGTTGGGCTTTACTTTTTATTTATTTATTTATTTATTTATTTTTTTGAGATAGGGTCTTGCTCTGTCACACAGGCTAACATTGGCTCACCGCAACCTCCACCTCCCAGGCTCAAGCCAGCCTCTCAGGTAGCTGGGACTACAGGTGTACACCACCACACCCAGATAATTTTTGTATTTTTTTGTAGAGACAGGATTTTGCCATGTTGCCCAGGCTGGTCTTGAACTTTTGAGCTCAAGGATCCACCCGCCTCTGCCTCCCAAAGTGCTGGGATTATTAAAGAGATTTAAAGAATACACATTATAATATTACTAGTGATTTTCCTTGGGTTGTGGGATAATGATAACCTTGATTTTCTTCTCCATTCTCATCTGTGTTTTCCAAATGTAAAAACAAATGAACATGTCATCCTGATTACTTTAATATCGCAATGGATTTGATTTGCCTTTTCCTTAAAAACATGCAACAGAAATAATGCCTGTAAATGTAATGAAGACTGTTATAAGCATTAAAATCATAACATACTTGAACTGAGGGAGTCAGTTATGATTTCAGATTAATCTTCCTTTTCTTCTAGATGAAGCATGTGATGAAAGTTCTAGAAAAACATGAAATTCAGCCCTATGAAATCGCACTGGTACACTGGGAAAATGAAGAACTTAACTACATAAAAACAGAGTAAGCAACTTTTCATCAAATTTATGAAAGGGGCACTTGGAATAAATTAGGTAAAGCAATAGAGGAGACAAATAATTATGCATATGGAAATTTTTTTTTTTTTTTGAGATGGAGTCTCGCTCTGTCGCCCAGGCTGGAGTTCAGTGACGCAATCTCGGCTCGCTGCAACCACTGCCTCCCGGGTTCAAGCAATTCTCCTGCCTCAGCCTCCCGAGTAAGTGGGACTACAGGCGTGCACCACCACGCCCAGCTAATTTTTTGTATTTTTAGTAGAGACAGGGTTTCACCATGTTGGCCAGGATGGTCTCCATCTCTTGACCTTGTGATCCGCCTGCCTCAGCCTCTCAAAGTGCTGGGATTACAGGCGTGAGCCACCAGACCTGGCCTGGAAACTTCATTTTACGAAAAAAGTGGCCAGGCACAGTAGCTCACACCTGTAATCCCAGCACTTTGGGAGGCTGAGGCAGGTGGATTACCTGAGGTCAGGAGTTCAGGACCAGCCTGGCCAACATGGTGAAACCCCGTCTCTACTAAAAAATACAAAAATTAGCTGGTTATGGTGGTGGGTGCTTGTAATCCCAGCTACTCGGGAGGCCGAGACAGAATTGCTCGAACCTGGGAGGCGGAGGTTGCAGTGAGCCGAGATGGCGCCATTGCACTCCAGCCAGGGTGACGAGAGTCAAACTCCGTCTCAAAAAAATAAAAAAGAAAAAGATTACTGGTACAAATATGAAGTCTAAACCATATAATAAATATTAGAAGATAAACATAACTTTTTGAACTTCTCAGGCTATCCACAAATTAAAACAAGTCAGTAGTGTAGCCCCAAAATGGAAATGTTAAGTTTCTAAGCAGCCTAATCCAATAAAATAGTATGCATTTATCAAATGAACCTATCAAATTATTCCAGTAAATTTTCCTCTTAATCCAGTTTTTTCCTATTGATTTTGGGGGGTGAGGGGTATAAAAAGGAAGTATAGTGAGGCAGCAATCTAAGAGACCCACTTGTAGAAGTGTGGGTGCCAGAAGAAGTAGGACCTGATGTACCATTTTCACTAAGATAAATGGGTAGGCAACAGACTAGCTGATTTTCCTGACTCAGCCAGAGGGAAAAAAATGAAGAGATGTTAGGGCCAAGACAGAGGCAGTATGAACAAGATGGTAGTGTCTTTTTCCTCATGGAGTTACCTGTCTAGTAGAATATGAGTCTTTGCAGGTTCTTAAGAAAGGTAGTGTTGGCCAGATTTGGTGGCTCACACCTGTAATTTCAGCACTTTGGGAGGCCAGGGTGGGAGGATCACCTGAGTCAGGAGTTCAAGACAGCCTGGCCAACATGGAGAAAACCCATCTCTACTAAAAATACAAAAATTACCCAGGCATGGTGGCGAGCGTCTGTGATCCCAGCTACTTGGGAGGCGGAGGCTGAGAATTGCTTGAACCTGGGGGGTTGCCATGACCGAGATCGCACCGCTGCACTCCAGCCTGTGCAACAGAGCGAGACTCTGTCTCAAAAAAAAGCGTTAAAAGCAGAGCTCTGGGAAGACTTGGAAGAGAGACAGAGACTAGCTATAGAAAGACCAGATGGGGATAAGAGCTGAGTAATCAGCGCTCACCACCAATAGGGCCAGTCACGGTTTTCTAAGTAAGTGCCTTCCATGTATTATTTCATTTAATCCTGGGAAAAACCCTATAATTGCAGCTAACTGGCTTTCAGATGAGATTTATTGAATCCTGTCTTATCAAAGGGCACCTGACTGTGAGTCAGCCTGAGCCCAGTGGTGGCTGCAGTCAGAGGTGAGGATGTAAACCTGAGAGAGACAGCAAATGAGCAGCCGGTAGTTTTATTATCTTTAGTAGTTATTCAGCCCTTGGCCTGCAGATATGGCTCCTGTGAATCCCCTTTCTGTGTTCTATTAGGTTTATATTAAAATGGCAAAAACCGCGATTACTTTTGCACCAACCTAATACTTCCATATCGAGCTACTACTAGATCCTTGTGTGTGTGTATACGCTTATCCACACATACACACACACACACATTACTGTACAGTCTGTGAGGAGTAAAATCTTCAGTGCTTAGGATCCCAGAGTCAGTTATTTTGTTTCGTCAGAAAGACTGTCCTGGCTGCCACCTACATGGTTATTACGTGAGTCCTGCCATGATTCCAGGGATCTGCTCGGCTCTGTGGCATGGGCCCAGTTTACCCATAAAGCCTTTTGTGGCCGAGCACAGTGGCTCATGCCTGTAATCTCAACACTTTGAGAGGCCAAGGTGGGCAGATCACTTGAGGTCAGGAGTTCGAGACCAGCCTGGCCAATATGGTGATAAACATTAGCTGGGTGTGGTGGTGCACTCCTGTAATCCCGGCTACTCAGGAGGCTGAGGCAGGAGAATCGCTTGAACCCAGGAGGTGGGGGTTGCAGTGAGCCAAGATCACGCCACTACACTCCAGTCTGGGTGACGGAGCAATACTCCATCTCAAAAAAAAAAAAAAAAAAAACCTCTTGTGACTGCTGTCTTTGCTTTCCTTCCTCCATCTGAGGCTGTCATAGCAGATGCCGCCTCTCAGCCCTCCATCAGGCCCCTTGTCCCCCTCCCTTTGGCCGTCACTTCTTGTCTGACGTCTTTTGTGAAGGTTTACCCTGTCTTTTTTCCATTTGCGTGTGATGTTTATATTCACACGTTCCCCTCTTCCCCGTCCCCTGTCTAGGATTCTCCACCGTCACATGTTCATTTTTCACAACTTCCTTGCCCCCCTCCTCAACCCCATCATGTCGGTGTGATTTTAGATTACACTCCATATATAGTTTTATATGCAGCATTTTTTCACATAGAAATTTACTGTGAACGTTCTCCTTTTTATTAACTATCCTTCCAAAACATACTTTTAAGTTTTTCTTGTGTGGAGTGACTATTACTGAGCCAACCCCTACTGAACATTTGGTTTCTTTCCTAATTTTTTACTCTTAAACACTGACCTTTTTTTTTTTTTCTTTTGAGACGGAGTCTTGCTCAGTCTCCCAGGCTGGAGTGCAGTGGCGTGATTTCGGCTCACTGCAAGCTCCACCCCCCAGGTTCACGCCATTCTCCTGCCTCAGCCTCCTGAGTAGCTGGGACTACAGGCGCCTGCCACCACACCCGGCTAATTTTTTGTGTGTTTTGAGTAGAGAAGGGGTTTCACCATGTTAGCCAGGATGGTCTCGATCTCCTGACCTCGTGATCCACCTGTCTCAGCCTCCCAAAGTGCTGGGGTTACAGGTGTGAGCCACCGTGCCCAGCCAACACTGACCATTTTTTAAAAAGTTTTCAGCTGGGCAAGGTGGCTCACGCCTGTAATCGCACACTTTGGGAGGCTGAGGTGGGTGGATCATTTGAGGTCAGGAATTCAAGACCAGCCTGGCCAACATAGTGAAACTCCATCTCTATTAAAAATACAAAAAAAATTAGCTGGGCGTGGTGGCGCATGCCTGTAATCCCAGCTACTGGGGAGGCTGAGGCAGGAGAATCTCTTGAACCCAGGAGACCGAGGTTGCAGTGAGCTGAGATTGCACCACTGCACTCTAGCCTGGGCCGCAAAGTGAGACTCTGTCTCAAAAAAAAAAAAAGTTTTCTTGTATACAAATTTTTCTTTGCATCTTCGATTATTTCCTTAGGATAAACTCCTAGAAAGGGAATTACTTGGACCAAAGGATATGAGAACATTTGTAACACTCTTGATACAAATTGTCAAAATGACCTCCAGAAAGATGATATGGTGTCTTTTTCAAAGGAAAAGTTAAAGTGCTTTTTAAGATTTAGAAGGTATTATCTTTTTGCTTTTCACAGGGGACAGTCAAAACTTCACAGGGGGGAAATCAAGTTAAATTCAGAGCTGGATTTAGATGATGCCATCCTAGAGAAGTTTGCTTTCTCCAATGCTCTGTGCCTTTCTGGTAAGTTACTACTGCTTATGGGATAGGGTACTACAGTTGTCATTTCACTGAGGCAAGTTTAAATATTTAGTCACGATTTTGGTATATTTTCAGAATACTCAACAAAGACTTAGCATTCCTTTTCCTTTATTTCCCTCTGTCAGAAAAAATATCTAGTATAAAAGATAGTACTGTGCTGCAGTTACTCATTCCTTATTAATTGTATTAATAAAGCTTAACCTCTCCAAAAGTATTTTTTAGATGATGATTAAATTAGCCTTTGTTTTTTTCTCTTCTCTCCATGCGATTGTTATTCTTAGATAGTCTCTAACCCAGACAGAGAAGCCCAGCCTTGTGTGACTGGGCACAGGTCCCGGTGTAGAAAAACATACTCTAGTGTTTCATAGGAATGGGACCCAGAGTCACAGTGGCTGTAAGTTGGTTCTGAAAGATCCACATCCTGAATAAAACTATACAAGTTCTTTAAGAATTTCTTCTGCCGGTAGTCTACCTTAGGTGGCTGCTGCAGCATCCTGTCCATCCCACTCTGAGGGGCTTTGGAGATTTCTGAGGTTTACTGTTAGTCCTGAGGAGTGAAGGGGAGGCCAGGGAAGTCTTAGTCCTGCCCTATCTGCAGAGCTACCCATGGTATCAAGGTGTACCCTACCCTCCTCAGTTTCCAAGATGTAATATTAGAAAATCAAGAGTTCTACTAAATGTAGCTTTGGTCTTCCAATAGGGCATGGAAAGCGATTCAGTTTCCTCTGTCCACTTTAATTCTGTCCTTTATGATAATTAACTATTCTTAAACTATATTTTCAAGGTTTTAGTACTTTTTCTTAAACTATTATTGAAATAGTAGTGAAGATGCTGTGCAATTATGTATTTTATATAAATGTGAATATGATGATAAATGTTCCATTATTAATTTTTTTCCCAGTAAAACTGGCAATTTGGGAAGCATCACTGGATAAATTTATTGAATCTATTCAGTCAATTCCTGAGGTAACTATATCAATTCTATGCTTATTCAAGGATTGATTTTTATATGGAAAAAATATGAATTTCCCAGTATAACAATATATAGCTGTCCATCAGTATCCATCGGAGATTTGTTCCAAGATCCCACTGGATACCAGAATCTACCAGTGTCCAAGTCCCTGATATAAAATGGTATATATTTGCATATAACCTATGCATATCCTCATGTATACTTTCAACCATCTCTAGATTACTTAAAATACCTAATATAATGTAAATACTATATAAATAGTTGTTATACTGTATTGTTTAGGAAATAATAACAAGAAAAAACAGTTTGTACATGTTCAGTGCAGATGCAACCATTCTTTTTTCTCTAAATATTGTCAATTTGCAGTTGGTTGAATCTGCAGTTGCAGAACTTATAGAGGGCCGATTGTTTAGGAGTACAACATTATTATAAACAATAAGAAAGCTACACTAAACTTAAGAACTCCCAGTTACATATAAAATGACAAATTAAGAAACTTCATATTGATTACTTTTTACTTTTTAAAACTTCAAATTGTTTCCTCTGTTGGTGCAGTATTTTTTTTTTTTAATATTAATATAATTGAAATGGGATCTGGCCATGTTGCCCAGGCTGGTCTCGAACTCCTGGCCTGAAGCAGTCCTCCTGCCTCGGCCTCCCAAAGTTCTAGCATTACAGGCCATGAGCCACCATACCCATCAGTTGCAGTATTTTTAATGTAACTGAATTAAAGAAAAAAGTGAAATGTTTCCTCTCTGAGAATGGAAATTATGACCACTTTTCCTGATTTAAGAAAGTGTTTTGCTAAACTATGAGAAAAACAGTGGTATGAAAAATACATATAAAGTTATATTAAAATTTCAGTATACATTAAAAATCATCTTATTGTAATTAACTGTGTCTTTATTGTGAAAGAGTAATCTAATTATACTTCGGAAAGGAGGCCCTGCTTTTCTACTAAGAGATTAGGAATGTATATATCCTATGAAATGCTGATGAGAAGGGAAATGAAAAAAGAGAATATACAATTTCTACCTAATAAAATTATGAAATTTCAAGGTGAGTTAAGACAATCTGGGAGACAGCCATCCTAAAAAGTATTTACATAAGATCCAAATTATGCCACTTCAGATTTTGCCCTGTTGACCTAATGCTTATTAGAAAGAGAGATACATGGTTTTTTGGTTTTCCGATTCCCTCTCAACTAGGCTTTAAAAGCTGGGAAGAAAGTGAAACTATCTCATGAAGAAGTTATGCAGAAAATCGGTGAACTCTTTGCCCTAAGGTAAAAGTTTTCTCTCTAAATAAAATATTTCATATATTTAACAGTCTCAAGAAAACATTCCCATAGTTCTGTGGTGACGAGCAAACATTTACACCTTTATGGGAACTGTAGCTGTTTTCATTTCATTGATTATAAGCAGGGAGAACTCTTACCCATTAGAAGTAGTTGGGCTATGTTAAGACTGTACTGAAAGAAATTACGCATGTGCAAAAGAGATCACGATTCATCTACATTAAACCCACATTAAGGAGCGCAGTAGGTGTTCTTTGAAGGTAGAAAGACATATTCCCAAATTTGGTTAACGGGAATTCTCTGTAAAAATGTATCACTGCATCATAATGCTAAATAGACCTAATTGCTACAGAAAAGTTTCTTTGAATCCGAGACACCAAGATGCCACTGGAGAGAAAAACTGCTGCCAGTTAAACTATGACAATACTTTTTTTATCAGAGGATTAAAATTTTACACTTACTGAAATAGCTTTTAGTCTTAGCTGGATATAAATTATATCACATTCCCTCTTGGGCATATATGAAAAGGAAAGCATAAGAAAATAAATTATTTAAGGCAAAGACAAGTAAGTCTCAACTGCCACCTGTCAGACACCATTAATTTTAAGATGCCTCGAGATGTTAAAATGGGAATAACTGTGTCTAAAAACTGATGAATCATTTTAAATAAGTGTCTGGAAAGGTTTTCAGCTTATTTTATTCTTGTAGTTGTCCCAGGATTTATGGAATGAAACATCCCAGATGTTAGTGTTTTTCTCACAGGCAGCATTGTCCAGTTTATCCCTTCTAGCATGTGGAATGAGTTACCAGAGCTCATTGCAAATGTTCACCTAAGACTTGTTTTTCCATATTCTCCTTAGATGCTCTGCCTGGAGAGGAGAAGTGGTACGGTGTTTCATTGTCTGTGTATCTCTCATAGTACAGGACCTCTAGTTCAGGGTACCAACAAAACTTAAAAACCCATCCATCAGGAGCATCCTGCAGCAGATCTGAAGCTGCAAATTCTCTGAGAAGTAGGGTAGAGAGATTATTCTCTCCTCTTCTCTTTGTCATGCAAGCAGAAATTGATGTAGTGAATTATAATATCCAAACTGAATAATCAGGACTAAATATATGTAGGTTTGTAAATAATTTCTATAAAGGCTTACTTTTATTATCCTGTTTCCTTACCTGTACAATAGAAATGCTTATTTGTTAATACAAGGAATGTGATACATCTGTGAAAACAAACATGGCAAATAATATTAGATTAAAAAAACTAAATCTAAATTTATATAGGATATGATCCCATTTGTGTAAGCAAATAAAAATATTCATGTTTATATGCATACACATGTACATGTGTTTGCTTGCACACACATGCATGTATGAATACAGAAAGATCTGGAAATACACAGCCAAGTGTCTCTACAGGCCTGTCCTTGGGGAGAATAAAGGATTTAAGTCGTGTGGTAGCATAAGAGGGCCTACCATTATTTTTCTGAATCCTTCTGTAGGATATTTTCCTTTTTTTTTTTTTATCGTGAACAAGTATGTATGTGTTACTTTTTTTTTATTATTATTTTTAAGACAGGGTCTTGCCTTGTCACCCAGACTAGAGTGCAGTGGCATGATCATAGCTCACTGAAGCCTTGATCTCCTGGGCTCAGGGATTCCTCCTGCCTCACCCTCCTGGGTAGCTGGGACCACAGGAGTGCTCCACCACACCCAGCTAATTTTAAAAATAATCTGTAGAGACAGGGTCTCAAACCCTTGCTCAAGCGATCCTCCTCCCTTGGCCTCCCAAAGTGCTGGGATTACAGGTGTGAGCCACCACATCAGTTTATGTGTACGTTTATGACTTAGATTTTTATTTAGTTAAACATCTAAGTGTAAGGCCAGGCACAGTGGCTCACACCTGTAATGCCAGCACTTTGGGAGGCTGAGACAGGTGGATTGCTTGAGGCCGGGAGCTCGAGACCAGCCTGGCTAACATGATGAAACCCCATCTCTACCAAAAATACAAAAATTAGCCAGGAATGGTGGTGTGTGCCTGTGATCTCAGCTTCTTGGGAGGCTGAGGCACGAGAATTGCTTGAACCCAGGAGGCAAAGGTTGCAGTGAGCCAGGATCACGCCACTGCACTGCAGCCTGGGCGACAGAGCAAGATTCGGTCTCTAAAAAGAAAAAGACTGGGCATGGTGGCTCGCGCCTGTAATCCCAACACTTTGGGAGGCCGAGGCCGGTGGATCATCTGAGGTCAGGAGTTCAAGACCAGCCTGACCAACATGGAGAAACCCCATCTCTACTAAAAATACAAAATTAGCCGGGCGTGGTAGCACATGCCTGTAATCCCAGCTACTCGGGAGGCTGAGGCAGGAGAATTGCTTGAACCCAAGAGGTGGAGGTTGTGGTGAGCCGAGATCGCGCCAGTGCACTCCAGCCTGGGCAACAAGAACAAAACTCTGTCTCAGAAAAAAAAGTAAGCGCAGACTTCTTATATTCAAATGTAGAAATTAAGAGAGAGAGCATGTATGTGTATGCTTGCTTGTCTAGTGTTTGCATAAACACTGGAAATATACAGAGGAAACTAGAAGGGATTACTGATAGGGAAAGATACAGATAAGAATAAGAGTAAGATTTATCAATTTTTGCCTGTTTATATCTTGATCTGCTCAGGAGGCTGAGGCAGGAATATCACTTGAGCCCAGGAGTTTGAGGCTGCAGTAAGCTATGATTGTGTCACTGCACTCCAAACTGGGTGACATATGAAGACGTTATCTCTAAAAAAATTTTTTTAATAAAAAACAAAAAAGTGTATACATATTAAATTTTTTTTTTATTTGAGTTGAGTTCTCACTCTGTTGCCCAGGCTGGAGTACAGTGTCACAGTCTTGGCTCACTGCAGCCTCTGCCTCCCAGGTTCACATGATCCTCCCACCTCAGCCTCCCAAGTAGCTGGGACTACAGGCATACACCACCACACCTGGCTAGTTTTTGTATTTTTTGTAGAGATAGGGTTTCGCCATGCTGTCCAGGTTGGTCTCGAACTCACAGACTCAAGCAATCTGCCCGTCTTGGCCTTCCAAAGTGCTGGGATTACAGGCATGAACCACCATGCCTGGCCCTAAAATTTTTAATTAAAAAAAAGAAGCTTAGGCTGGGCATGGTGGCTCACGCCTGTAATCCCAGCACTTTGGGAGGCTGAGGTGGGCAGATCACGTGAGGTTAGGAGTTCGAGACCAGCCTGGCCAACTTGGTAAAACCCTTTCTCTACTAAAAATACAAAAAATTAGCCAGGCGTGATGGTAGGCGCCTGTAATCCCAGCTACTTGGGAGGCTGAGGCAGGAGAATCGCTTAAATCTGGGAGGCAGAGGTTGCAGTGAGCTGAGATCGTGCCATTGTACTCCATCCAGCCTGGGTGACAAGAGTGACTCTGTCTCAAAAATAAAAATAAAAATTGAAAACAAAATGAGTTTTTTTCTGTCTACTTCATAAATAATGTTGGTATTAAAGATTGAATTAATTTGATTCAGAAGTTTGAAACCCATTTGTAAATTTTATTTACATGTTTGTTGGAAGTATTTTGCAAAGGTCAGCGTTAACAAATGTTTTCAGCCGGATGCAATGCCACATGCCTGTAGTTCCAGCTACATGGGAGGCTGAGGCAGGAGGACAGCTTGAGCCCAGGAGTTCAGTTTGCAGTGAGTTGTGATCACACCACTGCACTCCATCCCGGGTAACATAGCAAGACCCTCTCTCTTACCAAAAAAAAAAAAAGAGTTTTCATAAAGCACTAAGTAAATATTAAATATAATAGAAACAATGATTTTTAATTCAAGATAAATAAAAAGTTATAATTTTCCCTTTTTTAAAGGCACCATATAAACTTGAGTTCAGACTTCTTGATTACTCCTGATTTCTACTGGGACAGAGAAAACCTGGAAGGACTTTATGATAAAACGTGTCAATTCCTTAGCATTGCCCGAAGAGTTAAGGTACATATTTTGCACTTTTAATGAGAGAAAAAGACACGTTGTCGCCTATAAGTTGAATATGTTTAACTGCTTGCAGAGAAATATCTTGCTTGACTTCCATTGAAATCTCTTTATATTTCCCCTTCTTGTCCTCTGTACAGTCACTTCAATTTTTTATGTCAAAGGATCTTCTAATATTAGCTCTACAGACTAGATAAGGTTGGTGAATAAGATGAGAGTTTGGAAGCCTAGTGGTCCATCAGGAAGTTCTTGTCAAGTTTCAAGCAAGAGTTCATGACTGATCCTGATCTGTCATGGTGACAGTGAGAATAGAAATAAATTTAAGAAAGAATCATATAAGACAAATCAAGTGATGGGTAGTGGCAGGCCATGGAGAAGGAAGAATAAAGGATGACTGATGTTTGCCTGGAGGTGACAAGTACAAAGGTGGAAAAACAATAATGAGAGGTCAGAGAGGGGAGGTAACAGACTAAATCTAAGATATGCTGAGATTAGAGTAGCAACGAGATATCCAATTAGCTCCGTCATGCAGGCATTTAGAAGGGCAGAAGCAAAGTCGAGAAGAGAGATGTGTATTAAGAAATTCCCAGCACTTTGGGAGGCCGAGGCAGATGGATCACCTGAGGTCGGGAGTTTGAGACCAGCCTGGCCAACATGGCGAAACCCTGTCTCTACTAAAAATACAAAAATTAGCCAGGCATGGTGGCACACACCTGCAGTCCCAGCTACTCAAGAGGCTGAGGCAGAAGAATCACTTGAACCCAGGAGGCGGAGGTTGCAGTAAGCCGAGGTCAAGCCACTGCACTCCAGCCTGGATGACAGAGCGAGACTCCGTCTCAAAAAAAAAAAAAAAAAAAAAAGCTGTAGTGATGGAGGTAGACCACATGGGGAAAGAGCATAGAAAACAGAAAATTGACATTAGTACAATGTCCGCACATAGTTCTGTGACATTTCGCCACATCTGTAGATCCATGCAACCACATGATCAAGACACAAAACTGTGCCAGGTGCGGTGGCTCATGCCTGTAACCCCAGCACTTTGTGAGGCCAGAGGTGGGCAGATCACTTGAGGTCAAGAGTTCAAGACCAGCTTGGCCAATATGGTAAAACCCCATCTCTACTAAAAATACAAAAATTAGCTGGGTGTGGTGGCACGTGCCTGTAGTCCCAGCTACTCGGGAGGCTGAGGCAGCAGAATCGCTTGAACCCAGGAAGTGGAGGTTGCAGTGAGCTGAGATCGTGCCATTGCACTCCAGCCTGGGTGTCGCAGCGAGACTCCATCTCAAAAAAACAAAACAAAAAGACACAAAACTGTTTTATCACCACACAGTTCTTCCTCATGCTACCCTGTATAGTCACACTGCCCTCCCCCTACCCGGACTGTCCCTAACCCCTGGCAGTGAGTAATCTCTTCTCCATCTCCATAATTTTGTCATTTTGAGGATGTTATATAGATAGTCATACAGTATGTGACTTTTTTTTTTTTTTTTTTTGAGACAGAGTCTCACTCTGTTGCCCAGGCTGGAGTGCAGTGGCTCGATCTTGGCTCACTGCAAGCTCTGCCTCCCGGGTTCACGCCATTCTCCTGCCTCAGCCTCCCGAGTAGCTGGGACTACAGGCACCTGCCACCACGCCCAGCTAATTTTTTTTTGTATTTTTAGTAGAGACGGGGTTTCACTGGGTTAGCCAGGATGGTCTTGATCTGTATGTGACTTTTTAACTGGCTTTTTTCACAGAGCATAATGCCCTCAACTTGGATCCATCCAAATTGTTGCTTGTATCAAAGTTCCTGTCTTCCTGTGGTTGCTGAAACATTTTTTTGGTATTTCATTTTGATGTTACTTTTTAGTATATCTTGTTGCATAGATATTTAGTAGTTGCTCTGGTTATTACATCATATGTATATAATTTATTACAATCTACTGATTTCAACATCTTGCAGATTAAATGAAGTATAGAATCTTTATTTCCCTAATGGATGATTGGATGCAGAAAAAAAAAAAAGAATCCTTATTTCTTTTATATTCCTTTACCCTTCCCTATTTATAATTTTCTTAACTATTCTTCTGCAGACATAGAAAACTTCATCAGATGTTATAATTTTTGCTTCAACCATCAAACATAATTTAGAAAACTAAGAAAAGTCTGTTGTATGTGCCCATGTTTTTATTCTTTCTGTTCTTTTTTCCTTCTGATCTTCTAAGATTTCTTTTACTGTTTTTTTTTTCAAGAACTTTGTTTAGCCATTCTTTTAAGGTAAGTCTAGTGAGACAGATTCTCTTAGTTTGTCTTCATCTGAGAGTGTATTAATTTTCACTTCATTCTTGAAGGATATTTTCCTAGAAATAGGATTCTACATAGACAGTTTGCTTTCAGCACCTGAAAAATGCCGTGCCACTTCCTTCTGACCTCCATGGTTTCTGATAGGAAATCTGCCATAATTCTATGACATGTACGTTTTATCTTTTATTATCATTTCACAAGGTCTTTGAGGCTCTGTTCACTTCTTTTCCAGTATATTTTGTCTCTGTTAAGATTGGGTAATGTCCTTTGTTTCATCTTCTAGTTGATTGATTCCTTCCTCTGTTACATTCATTCTGCTGCCCATCCTTGAGTTTTTTATTTCATTTATTGTATTTTTCAGTTCTAAAATTTCCATGTTTTTTTGTTTGTATCTTCTGTTTCTTTGCAGAGACTTCCTGCTTTTTCATTTGTTTCAAATGTGTTCAGAATTGCTTGTTGAATCATTTTTATGATGGTTGCTCTAACATCATCTAATAATACCTAACCTCAGATACCTCTTGATGTTAGCGTCTACTGATTGTCTTTTCGTATTCCCTCCAACTAATTTTAATACCTCCAGTTTCCCTCATTGCATCAAGTGTTCTGGCTTGATATACAAGGTCCTTCCTATTGTATCCCTTTTTCAATCATATTTCCTACCAATCCCACATTCACCTTCTTTCACATCAAAAATAAATGACTAGCCTGGGAAACACAATGAGACCTCATTTCTACTAACCTTTTTTTTTTAAAAAATTAGCCAGGTATAATGGCATGTGCCTGTAGTCTCAGCTACCCTAGGAGGCTGAGGCAGGAGGATTGCTTTAGCCCAGGAGTTTGAGGCTGCAGTGAGCCACTACATCCCAGTCTAGGTGACAGAGTGAGACCCTGTTTCAAAAAAATAAAAATAAAAAATACATGATTTATAATTTCAAAAACCTACCATGGCTTATTGAATGCTATGTTCCACTTTAGTGTCTACTTTTTTTCCTCTAAGCTAGACACTGCCCCTTGCAAAACCACATCAAAGGTATCTGCAGTTGTCACTGATCTTGGTACCACCTATTCCTCTGTAGATGTCTTCCAGCACAGGACAGTAGAGATCATCACCACTGGTCAGGGCAAGAAAACCAAGCTATGTTGCTTTTAGCTGACACAGCAAGTTTGATTAGTGATGGTTTAGGAATCAAATTCAGTGGACTCCATCAACACAGTTTTAGATACCAAAGGTGTAATTAGACACCGATTTGACAATCCAACTGAATGGTCAAACATGAAAAGCACTGGACTTTCCTGGTTGTCAACTGTGCACACAGGCTGAAGATCCAGAGGAGGTAAGGGAGGAATACTAAAAGCTTTATACAGTTGAGGTATTTCCTGTGGTTGTGTTAGCTATTGCTGTGTAACAAATTACCCCAAAACTTGGTGGACTGAAACACCACTTACTGGCTGGGCACGGTGGCTCACGCCTGTTACCCCAACACTTTGGTAGGCCAAGGCAGGCAGATCACATGAGGCCAGTTCAAGACCAGCCTGGCCAACATGGTGAAACCCCGTAAATTAGTCGGGCATGGTGGCGTGCACCTGTAGTCCCAAGTAGCTGACTGGAGGCTGAGGCACGAGAATCACTTGAACCCGAGAGGCAGAGGTTGCAGTGAGCTGAGATTGCACCACTGCACTCCAGCCTGGGTGACAGAGTGAGACTTTGTCTCAAAAAAAAAAAATAAAAAAGAAACACCACTTACTATTTCAGTTTTTGTGGGTCAGGAATCAGTGCAGCTTAGCTGGGTCCTCTGATTCTGTGTTTCTCACAAGGCTGCGGTCATCTCAGAGATTCACTTCCTAGTTCACTCGTGGTTATTGGCTGGATTTGGTTCCTCTCAGGCTATTAAATTGAGGCCTCAGTTCCTCATAAGCTATTGTCTAGAGGCTTCTCCATAGAGCATCTCACAACATGGCAGCGTGCTGCATCAGAATGAACAAGTAGGGGAGTGATATGGTTTAGATCTGTATCCCTGCCCAAATCTTGTGTCGAATTGTAATGCCCCGTGTTGGAGGTGGGTCCTGGTGGGGGTGATTGAATCATCAGGGTAGATTTCTCATGAGTGGTTTAGCACCATCCCCTTGGTGCTGTTCTTGTGATAGTGAGTTCTCGCGAGGTTGTTTAAAAGTGTATAGCACCTGCATCTCCCCTTGCTCGCTCTCTTTCATTTCTGCCATGTAAGGTACCTGCTCTCCCTTCACCTTCCACCATGATTGTAAGTTTCTGGAGGCTTCCCCAGAAACCAAGCACATGCCAGCATCATGCTTCCTGTAGAATAGTGCAGAACGATGAGCGAATTAGGCCTCTTTTCTTTATAAATTACCCAGTCTCAGGTATTTCTTTATAGCAATGAGAGAATGGACTAATACAGAGAGCAAGAGAGACTGTCAGGAGAGAATGCTAGTAAAACAGAAGTCACAGTCTTTTGCAACCTAATCACAGAAGTGATTTTTGCTGCTCTCTTTGTTAAAAACAAGTTAGGGCCAGGTGCAGTGGCTCATGCTTATAATCCTAGCCCTTTGGGAGGCTGAGATGGGAGGGTCACTTGAGGCCAGGAGTTCAAGACCAGCCTGGTCAACATAGTGATACCCCCATCTCTTAAAAAAAAAAAAAATTAAAAAGCAAGTTATGGCCAGGTGTGGTGGCTCACACTTGTAATCCCAGCACTTTGGGAGGCCGAGGTGGGTGGGTCACCTGAGGTCAGGAGTTCAAGGCCAGCGTGGCTAACATGGTGAAACCCTGTCTCTACTAAAAATACAAAAATTAGCTGGGCATGGTGGCGGACACCTGTAATCCCAGCCACTTAGGAGGCTGAGGCAGGCAAATCGCTTGAACCTAAGGGGGCAGAGGTTGCAGTGAGCCAAGATCAGCCTGGATGAAACAGCAAAACTTCGTCTCAAAAAAAAAGGCAAGTTATTAGACTGAGCCTACGCTCGAGGGTAGGGGATGACACAAAGGTGAACACCAGGAGGTGGGGAGTCTTTGGGTGATATCTTAGAAATCTGCCTACCACAGTGGTTTTGAAAAAGATGGAGAAAATCCTAGAAACCTACTTTATGACCCCTGACCCACATGATCCTCATACTGCCAGTTACTTTAATGGTTGCCAGCTTCAGGCCATCAAAGATGGTGGAACCATTACTGATCTCATTGTGTTCTGAATTGTCAGCAAGCCAAATGCTGCTGCTCTCGGCTTGGACGAGAACATTAATGCCAAAATTAATTATCTGATCTTTGACCTGGGTGGCATTTTTTATCTGTCCATCCTCAGTATTCAAGATGGAATTACTGAAGTCAAGTCTACAACTGAGGATACCCACCTGAGTGAAGAATACCTTGACAACTAAATGGTCAGCTGTTTCATGGCTGAGATCAACTGCAGGTATAGAAAGGACACCCGCTGAGAACAAGCAGGCTGCCCAAGCCCCTTCTGCCTCTACTGAATGTACTCTTCATTCTGGTATCGAGGCCAATTTGAGATTGAGTCCCTCCATGAAGGGGTTCACATCTATACCTCTGTGCACATGAGCAGCTGGAAGAATTAAAAGCCACCCCAGTCCCTGGCACCCTACACCTGTGGAGAAAGCCATAAGCAATGTCACCCAGACATATCACCAGTCCTTCACGGGTGGCTCTATCTATATCCCCAAGATTTAAAATCTCCTATAGGGCCGGGTGGGCGTGGTGGCTAACACCTGTAATCCCAGCACTTTGGGAGGCCAAGGTGGGAGGATCACTTGAGGCCAGGAGTTCAAGACCAGCCTGGCCAATGTGGTGAAACCTGTCTCTATTAAAAATACAAAAATTAGCCAGGCATGGTGGTGCACGCCTGTGATCCCAGGTGCATGAGGGGCTGAGGCACAAGAATCACTTGAACTTGGGAGGCAAAGGTTCCGATGAGCTGAGATTGCACCACTGCACTCCAGCCTGGGTGACAGAGTGAGACTTATCTCCCAAAAAATAATAAACAAGATAAAGTCTCCTACAGGAAGAACTAGAACTGAATTTATTTACAGGCAGCATGATCTTGTATGTAGAAGACCTGAAAGAATCTACAAAGAAGCTACCAGAATAAGTGAGTTTATCAAGGTTTCAACATCAATGTGTAAAAACGGTTATCTTTTGTTATACTGCAAATACACAATTGGAAAATGAAATTTAAAAAATACTGTTTATAGTTAGCACCCAAAACTTGAATTACTCAGGTTTGAATTGAGTGATTCAACTATTCC
Source organism: Symphalangus syndactylus (assembly GCF_028878055.3). NCBI lineage: Eukaryota > Metazoa > Chordata > Mammalia > Primates > Hylobatidae > Symphalangus > Symphalangus syndactylus. Next base: position 129,138,150 of record NC_072424.2, on the reverse strand, counting down.
AGAATAATATTAATTAATCAACTGGAGTAATCTGAGCAAGTAATTGTTCTTTATTTCATTCCCCAGTCTCACTGTGGGACATCTTTTTTGGTGTTAAGTCTTCTGCATGAGTTATGAAGCATACCTAAAAGGTCTCAAACTACATTTCTCAGAGTTTTCTCAGCATCCCAAAGGCAGTTCAGACTCGTTGGATTATGTCAAGGTTATTTAGAAGGGGTTTAGAGTTCACCCTGCCTTAGGCTCAGCATAGTGCTGGCATTATACATAATACAAAAAATAAGAATTGGTCCTGCCCTTCAGTCAGCTTTACAATCTTCTAAGAAAACAGATGGAACAGGCCGGGCGCGGTGGCTGACGCCTGTAATCCCAGCACTTTGGGAGGCCGAGGAGGGCGGATCACGAGGTCAGGAGATCCAGACTATCATGGCTAACATGGTGAGACCTCGTCTCTACTAAAAATACAAAAAAATTAGCCCGGTGTGGTGGCAGGCATCTGTAGTCCCAGCTACTCGGGAGGCTGAGGCAGGAGAATGGTGTGAATCTGGGAGGCAGAGCTTGCAGTGAGCCGAGATTGTGCCACTGCAGTCCAGCCTGGGTGACAGAGCAAGACTCCGCCTCAAAAAAAAAAAAAACAGATGGAACAAAGAGTGGCGGGGTTTTTTTTTCCCCCCTCAAAAAGTAGAAGAAAGGGTCTTGAGAAAATAGGGGTGAGTAGGCATAAGACATGCTAAAAACTTGAGTACAGAGGTCCAGATGCAGAGAGCAGTTAACACGGTGTCATGGGACAGAAACTAGTTGGCAGTGGATCCCTCGCTCCATTTTCTCACGTCAGTATCCCCTGAAGTCCTGTCATTGAGGCTTCTGTCCCCATGCCACCTACTCCGTGAACACTTGTTTGTTGTCATGACTTCTAATCCCACCTTTTCCTGGTGATTTTCAAATATCTCTCTCATCCCAGTCTCGTCTGCCTTCCAGACTTTTCCAGTTGCCCCTCAATCTCATAGATCTTCCTCATTTACGTATCTCATCGCATCCTTTTAAAAATTGTGTGTACCATTTTCCACTAGAATGTAAGCCCCATGAGATCGGAGACCATGATTATTTTCTTGCCTGTTCTTGGCAAAGGCCTCACATACAGTATGTCCTCAAAAAACATTTGTAGAATTAGTCAATGATTAAGATTTCAAAATGAAACTTTTGAAATTCCCACCCACCCCAGAAAATGGTAAACCTTTTCAGTTCTCTGTTTCAGCTCATGGGAGGACCTTCTAGCCTCACCTATCTAGTCATTCAACCAGAAACTTAAAAGTCATCTGAGTGTCCTTTTTCTCCTTCACCCTCCATATCCAGTCAAACAATCTTTTTATTTCCCTCTAAGTATCATGGATTCATTAGCAAACATTTATTGAAAGCTGTGATAGGCCCTGGGCTGGTAAAACAGGGGAATACCACACTGACCCGTCTTCAAGCCCCCAACTATTAATGTTCATCCACACAGCCCCTCATCTTCCTTTCCCACCTGGACTTGTCTGATTCCTTCTTCTCTCTCTGTCTCCAGACTGGACCTTTTTCCAGTCTCTCTGCACCCTTTGGCTGCAAGACAGAGACATGGGTCTATTTCACCATTCTGTCTCCTCTGCCCAGCACAGTACAGTAAATGTTAAAACAAGTACTTCCAGATTGAACAAAGGCCTCCCCATTACCTGCAGAATGAAGTTCAGATATTCTAGCATGACATGCTACTTTCCTATTGCTGCTTAACCTAGTGGCTTAACAAAAATTTATCATCTTACTGTTCTGTAGGTCAGAAGTCTGGCATGGCCTAAAGTTAAGATGTTGATTCCTCTTTGGAGACTGCGAGTGGAATCCATTTCCTCACCTTTTCCAGTGACTAGAGGCCACCCATATTCCTTGCTCATGGCCCCTTCCATCTAGCAAAGGCCAGTGGAATCCTCAGATTGTATCATTCTGAACTCTTCTGCCCCGCATTTCCACTTTTAAGGACCCTTGTGATTACATTGGGCTTACCCAGATAATCTAGGATTATCTCATCTTAAGGTCAGCTAATTAATAACTTTAATTTCTTATACAATCTTAATTCTCCTTTGCCATATTATATTCGCAGGTTCCAAGAATTAGGACATAAATATCTTTGGGGTGGGGGACATGGTTCTGCCTATACCATATGTAGTACACAGTACCTCTCACAATCTGGTACTAACTTTTTTTTTTTTCTGAGACGGAGTGCAATGCTGTGGTCTTGGCTCACTGCAACCGCCAACTCCCGGGTTCAAGTGATTCTCCTGCCTCAGCCTCCCAAATAGCTGAGATTACAGGTGCCCGCCACCACACCCAGCTAATTTTCTATTTTTAGTAGAGACGGGGTTTCGCTGTGTTGGCCAGGCTGCTCTTAAACTGACCTCAAGTGATCCACCTGCCTCGGCCTCCCAAAATGCTGAGATTACAGATGGGAGCCACCGCCCCCAGCTAACTTACCTTCTTAACCTCACTTCCAAGCACTTTCTTCTAGGTTGTCCACAATCTAGCTATGCTTGTCTGTATGCTGTTTCCTATGCTTGATATGCTCCATTCATCCCCCCATAACCCCACCAGCATCCCACCTTTCTTCGTGTCCACTGCCTTTTAAAGCCTAATTCACATTGCCTACCTCTGTGAAGCCTCTCCTGGTTGTTTTTTCTTTGCTCCCTTAATCTGCATGCTCGACACATACATGCCTGTATACCTAAATAAATAGAAAGCATGCTGTGGTGGTAGGGACTCTTGTGTGTGTGTGTGACGGAGTCTCGCTCTGTCGCCCAGGCTGGAGTGCAGTGGTGCAATCTTGGCTCACTGCAAGCTCTGCATCCCTGCCGGGTTCACACTTTTCTCCTGCCTCAGCCTCCCGACTGGCTGGGACAACAGGGGCCGCCACCACGCCCAGATAATTTTTTTGTATTTTTAGTAGAGATGGGGTTTTACCCTGTTAGCCAGGATGGTCTTGATCTCCTGACCTCGTGATCCTCCCGCCTCAGCCTCCCAAAGTGTTATGATTACAGATATGAGCCACCACACTCAGCCATAATGCTTTCACATTTCAGTGTGTTGTCAGATGCTTGGGTTAATTGAGGTTCGAAGCTAAGTTGTTAGACTTAATAATAGGAGACTTTGGGACGTTTAGGAGAGTTGTGGTAATATAAACAAACTAAAGTTAAGGAATAAATTGGATGATGATGAGGTAGTGGAGGAAGAAAATGTTGCCTGTTTTTTGGCCCAAGTTGAAAGAAAATGCAAGAGGCTGAATCAGTAGTCTGAAGAGAGAAGCAAGCTTAAGGATGAACATTAAAGACCAAGATCAAGCAGCCAATAGAAAGACATTAAGAAAGGGCAAGAGGAAAGGAAAAGAGGGGAAAGGAAGAGGGAAGAGGCATGCTCTACACATCTATACAGATTAGAAACTACAGGGTGACCATAACTCCTGGAAATAGGGGCAAATGGTGATGAGTGTGGTTCGGTGAGTTAGTCCTGTGGTTCCGTAAGGCAGTTTCTTTTTTTTTTTTTGGATCTCACTTTGTCACCCAGGCTGGAGTGCAGTGGTGTGATCTTGGCTCACTGCAGCCTTGACCACCTGAGCTCAAGCAATCCTCCCACCTCATCCCCGCCAAGTAGCTGGGACTACAGGCACACACCACCACAGGCACACACCACCATGCCTGGCTAATTTTTTGTAGAGACAGGGTTTCACTATGTTGCCCAGGCTGGTCTCCAACTCCTGAGCTCAAGTGCTCCTCCTGCCTCAGCCTCCCTAGGATTACAGGCATAAGCCACCGAGCCCAGCCTAGTAAGGCAGTTTAATGCTATGTGCAAAAATCGTTAACATGGTACAGTAACACATTCCAATCAACCCCCAAACACGTACCTGTGATTAACCTCTTAATGTTCACTGACCAAACCTGTAACTTCAGCATACCCCATGAGACAATGTTTTAAAATTTTGCTTCCAGGATTTACAGTAGCAAGTGATATATAAAGATATTAAGTAGTATTTAACAGTTGTCACATCCAGGCCTGGCACAGTGGCTCACGCCTGTAATCCCAGCACTTTGGGAGGCCAAGGCAGGCGGATCACAAGGTCAGGAGATCGAGACCATCCTGGCTAACACGGTGAAACCCCATCTCTACTAAAAATACAAAAATTAGCCAGGCGTGGTGGCGGGCACCTGTAGTCCCAGCTATTCAGGAGGCTGAGGCAGGAGAATGGCGTGAACCCAGGAGGCAGAGCTTGCAGTGAGCTGAGATCCGCCATTGCACTCCAGCCTGGGCAACAGAGCAAGACTCTGTCTCAAAAAAAAAAAAAAAAAGGTGTCACATCCAAATTTTGAATTCAGGGACTTTATTCTTTGAACCCCTACAGCCAGCTTGTTTGGAGGCATCGGAATGCAGAACTGTTGCAGTTCAGTTGAAAGCAATGCCATCTAGTGGTGTGTGTACAGCAGGTCAAATGTTAAGCGTAGATTTTCCTAGTAGAAAGTAAATTATCTTTAGGTCTTGCTAAAAAACATTATGTTTCAAGTTTGCCTCTTTTAACTGCTAAACAAAGGGCAGCTACTAAAAACTAGGACTCAAAAACCTATTTTTAGTTCTTCCATCAGAATCTTACAAATAGAAGAGCTTCAGTATGCAAAGTATTTCTTGCAGTTAAATCTGTACATTACAAAATGTCTCTGGATGGATTCACAAGAAACTGATAATGTTGCTGGCTGCCTTTGGGGAGAGGACTGAGGAGCAGGATTTTTCACTGTATAGCTACAGAATTTTTATGCGTATGACCGTATTAAATTGTTTAAATACATGTTACTAAAATTTGTCTTACACAGGTCATGAATGAAAAACTTCAGCACTGCATGGAACTAACAGATCTAATGCGGAATCACCTGAATGAGAAGAGGGCACTCCGCTTGGAGTGGATGATCGTCATCCTCATTACCATAGAGGTAAGATGGAAATGCTATGTACCATCATCAGTTACCATCTCTTCACAAATATAGAGGCTATGCTAATAAGATTGTTTAAGATAGAAAATTATTAGCAGGAAAGAGGCTGATTTTGTTGTCACTACTAACTCTACTTGGAAGTTTCAAATTACTGTTTGCAAATGCATTAAAAGTAATTTTTGAAAAGGTTCCACTTTTTAAAATTTGAGAGTAGACCTCAAGGTTCTGTTTTTAAAGACAGCATTTGGAAAAGGTTCTAGCTGTGAATTTGTAATGTACAGTTCAACATCAAATCAAGCACCCGTGCCTCCAATTCATAGGTTGCCACGTGAGAAAGGGCAAACATTTACCTTACTTCAGGAGCATTTCTCATTGATCACTATCTTGGAAGTCATTTTAGTTTGTACCCATAATTTGCCCATCATGAAATAATTCTCACTTTTTATTCTAAGGTAATGTTTGAGCTGGGACGAGTATTTTTCTGATCAAGTGATAACCAAAGTGTCACTGCAAGAGATATTCAAGTTCTACAATCAAAAATTAAATGTTCGGCCGGGCGCGGTGGCTCATGCCTGTAATCCCAGCACTTTTGGAGGCCAAGAAGGGTGGCTCATTTGAGGCCAGGAGCTCAAGACAAGCCTGGCCAACATGGTGAAACCCTGTGTCTACCAAAAATACAAGAATTAGCCAGGTGTGGCACACGCCCGTCATCTCAGCTACTTGGGAGGCTGAGGCAGATCTCTTGAACTTGGGAGGCGGAGGTTCCAGTGAGCTAAGATCACACCACTGTACTCCAGCCAGGGCGACAGTGAGACTGAGTCTCAAAAATAAAAAATAAATAAATGTTCACTACTGGGTGATCATTTAATAGGTGTTTTTTTAATCAAGAAATTTTCAGTCCCCAATATATTGTGTGAATTAAAATTATGTAGAATCTAGTGTTTGCATCTACATCACTGACAATTCAAAAGGAAAATATTTCCATTAAGAACTTTGGAAAACCTTAGCATCTAGGAAATCTTGGCAAATCTTGGCAGATACTTCTTAGTCAAAGGACTTACTTACATTTTAGACACCACAACTTAACCTATCCCCAGGGAATCCCATCATGGCCCTGGCTAAGAGAATCATACAGGAGCTCAAGTGTTGAAATCAATATATATAGACTGGGTGCAGTGGCTCACGCCTGTAATCCCAACATTTTGGGAGGCCGAGGTGGGTGGATCACAAGGTCAGGAGATCGAGACCATCCTGGCTAACATAACACGGTGAAATCCTGTCTCTACTAAAAATACAAAAAATTAGCCGGGTGTGGTGGCAGGCGCCTGCAGTCCCAGCTACTCAGGAGGCTGAGGCAGAATGGCATGAACCCGGGAGGCGGAGTTTGCAGTGCGCTGAGATCAAGCCACTGCACTCCAGCCTGGGCATCAGAGCAAGACTCCGTCTCAAAAGAGAGAAATCAATACATACAATAACAAGACAGGCTTCTGGTGGCAGAAATGAAATCTTAAATACCTATTTTAGATGGCATGATTTGAGTATGGCTGTTCACTGGCACCTTTTATTAATACTTTGTCCTCTCACCAAGTTAGTCACAGTATTCTTCCCACAGACGTTTGTTTCAGACATATTTTGGGGAAATTTAAAAAATACCAAGCACAAAGAATCTCACATCTACATATTTACCTCCTTGGGTTGACATTTAAAAAAATCAAATCTTTATCTTCATTGCCTTACTTTTATGCATAACCCCTCATGCCCCACTATAGTCCGCACCTGTCAACATTTCTTCACACATATCCTTTCGTTTTCCAACTCGCTTAACTGCTACACAGTATTATACCAAGAGAATACATTCATCTGTACTAACTGATGGACATACTTATTTGCAGTTAACAGTGCTAGGATAAACATCTGATGTCTTCCAGCGAGAGTTCTTCAGTAGCTGTCTTCCATTTGAGGTACCTACCTGTATGCCAAGGGTACCCACAAAAACTCTCCAAGGAGCATATAGGCACGGATAGTCCAAGAATTGCTGTTTAGGATGTGCATGGTGGCTCATGCCTGTAATCCCAGCACTTTGGGAGGTCAGGGTGGGAGCACTGCTTGAGGCCAGCAACCCTGTCTCAAAATAACTTTAAAAATTGCTTTCTAGATCAAGTTCCTCCCGATTTTCATAAAATCAACATACCTGTGTGCACACCTGCAGTGTATCCTGTTCTTCCCATCTTCCCTTATCACTCTTAAACAAGTGGCGTCTCTCACCTATCCTCAATAGTTTGGTCCACTATATTCAATAACCTTTAAATACATTAAACCTATTTGTCAACATTTTTGGGAAGCCACAAAAACAAAAAAAGGACAACTTGGAAGATTGGTAAATGCAGCCTCCTTTAATTGAGGCCATTATATTTTCTCCCATTTTTTTTAGGAGGTACAATTCCAGTAAAATTTTACTGCCAAGTATCAATGTATGCAATTTGCTGTTTTGGTCAACTAATTAGTAGTAACAATGTGAAAATAGTCCAGAAAAAAACCATGAACATTTGATGCCTTATGGTTACAGCAAATCAAACATTTCAAGTTATATACAAAAATTTACAAGAAATGAAAGGATCATCAAAAGAGGTTCATAAACATTTATTAGCATAAAGTGTTGTAGAGGAAATGTAACAAACATTTTCAAGAAGAAAAACTTGTATTTGCAGAGTTCACCTATGTTTACATGGATCATGGTGGACATCAGCTCAATACACTATTACAATGCACTAAATTACAAGGGCTTTCCTTAAAAGTGATAAAACAGCTTTATTTTAAAATACCAGTATTTACGATACACTGGCAATTACATCTTTTTCAACTAATTTTATGATTTAAAACCAAGTTATGAAAGTTTAAAGAATTGTTTTAGTTGTAACATAAGTACAAACTTTTATTTAGTTAATAAAGTAAAAACTTTATTAAGATCACCACCTCTCTAAGAACAAAATGACAAAGAAATTACACAGAGTATTTAGAGCCTAAAGTAATTACATTCACCACTGGCTCCGAAAGTCCTCAAAGTGGTATCTAATTTCTATCACACATGAGAGCTCACTGATTAAGACCAATCTGGATTTGAATTCTTGTTTCACCACCAATTCTTGCTGTTATAACCTTGGGCGAATCACTGAACCTCTTGGGCCTCAGTTTCCTCATCTGTGGCGTAGGTTTAATTATTAAACTATCTCACAGGTTGCTGTAAGGATTAATGAAATATGTGTGAACAGGAGGGTTTAATTATTAACCTATCTCACAGGGTTGCTGTGAGAATTAACTCCCAGATGAAATGGAGGCTAAATCAAATTCCCAGGATCCATCTTTGAATCTTTAAGAAATACCATAACTGAAACTTACAGAATAGATGTTACTGAATCCTGCACTGGAATAGAATGGTTAACTTAAATATAGCAATATTTTCACTGTATAAAATAGGTTGGCTCCTCAGTGCAAGCCCAAAAAGACTTTTTTAAACTACACATTTTTGCATATACCAAACAGTGGTGGCCAACAGGTATTCTGGGGTGCCTTCTTGGATAACCATAGCAGTCAGATGCAGACTTTTTTTTTAAACACATAAAATCAGTATCTTTCTAGTTTTACCATTTTAAAAATAAACCATACTTGCCTATTTTAAATTACTGTCCTGTCTACTATCTAAAGCAGGTCTTCCAAAGTATGGTCCTCAGACCAATTGCATCAGCAAATACTCAAGACTGTCCATTAATATTACTGACTCCTGAGTTCTACACCACACTAAATCAGAACGTCTGGGGCCAGAGCTAGGAAAATCTGTTTCTTCTAATTCTCCAGGAGACTCTTATGCTCCCTAAGCTCTGAGAAGCACTAACTTAGTCTATGTATTGGTTTACACTCAGGTTACACAGATTTTAAATAATTCATTAGCACTCTCTTGCTTACTAAGTACTAATCTCAAGTGACTCAGTTCTCCTCTTTCACCAACCCAATCTCCTCAGACCCTGCTCTATGCTTTGACAAAGTGCCTGTGTGTTGGAAGGTAATGTGGATGAGAAGTAGAGGGAATTTTTCCAAATCCAAATCTACTCTCACTTTCAGCTCTCTCCACTGGTTCTGAATTGCCATTTTAAAGGAAGGTTTAATGTCACCATTCTAAATTCCCTTCCCTCATAGATGGTTAATGAAACAATTTTTTTTTTGAGACAGAGTCTCACACTTTCACCCAGGCTGGAGTGCAGTGGCGCGATCTCGGCTCACTGCAAGCTCCGCCTCCCAGGTTCACGCCATTCTCCTGCCTCAGCCTCCCGAGTGGCTGGGACTACAGCCGCCCGCCACCACGCTAATTTTTTTGTATTTTTAGTAGAGACGGAGTTTCACCGTGTTAGCCAGGATGGTCTCGATCTCCTGACCTCATGATCTGCCCACCTCGGCCTCCCAAAGTGCTAGGATTACAGGCGTGAGCCACCGCGCCCAGACTTTTTTTTTTTTTTTTTTTTTTTTGAGACGGAGTCTCGCTCTGTCGCCCAGGCTGGAGTGCAGTGGCGCGATGGCTGACTGCCACCTCCGCCTCCCGGGTTCAAGCGATTCTCCTGCCTCAGCCTCCCGAGCAGCTGGGATTACAGGTGCCCACCCCCATGCCCAGCTAATTTTTGGCATTTTTAGTAGAGGCGGGGTTTCACTATGTTGGCCAGGCTGGTCTCAACTCCTGAACTCAGGTGATCCACCCGCCTCGGCCTCCCAAAGTGCTGGGATTACAGGCGTGAGTCACCACGCCCGGGCAACAAAATTTTTTAAAGACCACATTTTCACTTCCTCTGAACAGTATCAAACAAAACGTGGACTTTTAAACGTTTTAAAAACAAAACCTTTCCACATCCCCTAGACTGTTAAAATAATCTGGGAAGTATGCAGCATTGTAAAACTGACTCATATTCATTTTCTCATCCAATCCCACAATTACTTATTAGAAATTATGATGGGCTACTCTAAGATCTAAGACACAGTGGTAAAGATGACACATAGGGCCCCTGGCTTTCACGAAGCTTACATTCCAATGAAGACAGCAGGAAAACTAAGTAATCTGCTCATAGACAGATGCTCTATAAAGAAATCTAGGGCTGGGCGCGGTGGCTCATGCCTGTAATTCCAGCACTTTGGGAGGCAGAGGCGGGTGAATCACCTGAGGTCGAGAAATCGAGACCAGCCTGACCAACATGGAGAAACCCTGTCTCTACTAAAAATACAAAATTAGCCAGGCGTGCTGGCATGCACCTGTAAACCCAGCTACTAAGGAGGCTGAGGGAGGAGAATCGCTTGAACCCAGGAGGCAGAGCTTGCAGAGCCGAGATGGTGCCACTGCACTCCAGCCTAAATCTGTTTCAAAAAAAAAAAAAAATCTACACAAGAGGTAGAGAGGTGATGTGAAAAAGTCAGGAAAATGGAACAGACTAGTTAAGGAACTTAAAATGTCCTTAAGATTTAGACATCACCAGTTGAATTTAAAAACTCAAAACAAGAGAGATTCTGGTTAAGTAGGAACTTGACTTTTAATCTAGCTTCTGCACATAAGGCTTGGGAAGTTGCTTACTCAACAATTTAACAAAAATTAATGATGTAATTCCAATCAAATCTAAACCTCTAGCCACAAAACCTTAAATTCAAGGTGCTGATCTTAATCTAAAAAACCTCATGTGGTTTGGGTTCTGGTTACCTTAGAGATTTGACTCTAAGCACCCAAAGGCAATTAAGATTAGATGAAATACTTGGCCGATGGTTCACTACTGAAACCTGATGAACTGGAAATCCTCTGATTTTGTGTGTCTCTTTTCAGACAGGGTGACCAACCATTCTGGGGGTTTTTTTTGTTTTTTTTTTTTTTTTTTTTCAGACACAGTCTCACTCTGTCACCCAGGCTGGAGTGCAGTGGCACAATCTTGGCTCACTGCAAGCTCCACCTCCTGGGTTCAAGCGATTCTCTTGCCTCAGCCTCCCAAGCAGCTGGGATTACAGGCGTGCACCACCATGCCAGGCTATTTTTATTAGAGACGGGGTTTCACCATATTGGCCAGGCTGTTCTCAAACTCCTGACCTCGTGATCTGCCCACTTCAGCCTTCAGTGCTGGGATTACAGGCATGAGCTACAGCGCTTGGCCCCATTCTGGGTTTGACTGGGACCAAGGGGTTTCCTGGGAGCAGCCAGACTTTCACTGCTAATACTGGCAAAGTCCTGGGCAAACCAGGACTGGTCACACTATCTTCGGCCACATTTTAGAAACTGATATTTTAACAGCCACCTTTTTCAACTCTGGACTTTGCGGCAACTCTACAGAGCTTTAATGTGGATCAACTACTAAAAACAAGAACCTTCCCTAAAGAAAACCATGTTAATGTCACACACGGTTTTTACCAATCTGGTGGAAGTAGTAATTTTTCCCTATAAATTTTACCATTTATTTTACTTTTAAACACAAAAATCCTGAGCCAAATACTACTTGAGTAACTGTTAAGGAATTCAGATTCACGTTTAGGAAATAATGATTCAAAATTAAAATGTCTTTAAAGATCAGTTTTCAACGAATGATAGATGTAACAACTTGGACAAATCGCTCTCAACCCAATCTGGCTGGGTAAAGGAAGCTAGTGTGCAAAGGCAACATACTGTATAATTCCATTTATGTAACATCCTAGAAAAGGTAAAACTATAGTGATGGACAACAGATCGGTGACAGCCAGGGGTTAGGGGTGGAAACGGCACAGGTCTATAAAGACAGCAAAATAAAGTGATAGACCTGGCCTATATTCTCATGTTGGTGATTACACAAATAAATACTACGTTAAAATTCACAGAACGATATACCAAAAAAAAGGTCACTTTTACTACATAATTCTAAGGTTTTTTTTTTTAAATCAGTGATGATTTAAAAAATATACTGAATTTATCATTTACTGAGGTACTGTGCTACGCCCCCCCTCCTGTTTTGTTTTATATTCACCCAATGTTATGAGATAATCATTATTAACCCTATTTGAGGAAAAGGAAAACTTGAGGCTCAAAGGTTCAGTAACATGCCCAAAGCCATACAGTGTGTAAGGGATGGACTATAATTCCAATCCAGATCTGATTCCAAAGGCTATATTCTCAACCTCTACCAAACACTACACTCTCTCTCCTCTGTTCATAAATATCAACCACTCTATCCCTCCCAATGACAATATCAGGAGGCTGTTGTTTCCTAATTCTATTCTGAACTCAATACACTATTGATAACGTGAAAATAGGGAGAAGCAAAACATGATTCTAGAGCAGTGATGTCCAACTGAATTTTCTCCAATAGAAATGTTTTATATTATCTGTGCTGCCCAAATATGGTAGCCTCTAGCCACAGGTGGCTACTCAGCACACATGGCTAGTGTGACACTGAGTTGAACTGGACAGCACAGTTCTAGAAAAATAATGTGACAAGAATGTACATGTCACAGAAAGAATTTATTAAATTATGATGGTAACTCACCAACAATAAAAGGAAAATAATTCAAGGGAGATGTATAGTAAAGGAATGAAGCTAAAAAATGCACCACCCCCAAGGCACAAAACTAAGTCTATCCTTTTTTTTTTTTTTTTTTGATACAGAGCCTCGCTCTGTCACCAGGCTAGAGTGCAGTGGCAACATCTCGGCTCACTGCAACCCTCCAACTCCCTGGTTCAAGCGATTCTCCTGCCTCAGCCTCCTGAGTAGTTGGGATTACAGGCATGCACCACCACGCCCAGCTAACTTTTGTATTTTTAGTAGAGACGGGGTTTCACCATGTTGGCCAGGATGGTCTCGATCTCCTTACCTCAGGTGATCCACCCGCCTCGGCCTCCCAAAGTGCTGGGGTTACAGGCGTGAGCCACTGCGCTTGGCCACTAAGTCTATCTTCTGAACACCTGCTCACCGACCAAGATTCAGCTTAAATAGTTATCTACATACCCACAGCACTCTGCACATCTGCGTACAGAATAAATTGTATACTAAGTATCTGTGTTTTTCTCCCCCAGTGGACTGTGACCACCTGAAGAGCAGAGATAGGTATTCATATATGCACCAGCATCCAATACCTATGTGCAGATGCTTTCTGCAACAATAAACACCTTTTTCACTCAGTTCGAGTGGGAAAATGATCATCCTAAATCCTTTATCATCTTAGATCCTTTAACTATAAATTCAACTCAATTCTGCAAGCAATTGAGTACCAGGAGTGTACATAAAAAGAAGTACCTGCCCTCAGGGAGCTTACAGTGAGAGTGACGGATACAAGATATAGGTAGACAAATAACAAGCAAAAAGGGTAATCAAAATTAATTCTGTACAAACAGTACTTTAGGTCAGAACAGAAACAGTCAGGAATCATAGTGGTAAGTGAAAACTGAAAAATGATTTAAGTAGCCATTATCCGGCCGGGCGCAGTGGCTCACACCTGTAATCCTAGCACTTTGGGAGGCCAAGGCAGGTGGATCACCTGAGGTCAGGAGTTAGAGACCAGCCTGGCCAACATGGTGAAACCCCATCTCTACTAAAAATACAAAAATTAGCCAGGCGTGGTGGTACAGGCCTGTAATCCCAGCTACTCGGGAGGCTGAGGAAGGAGAAATCACTTGAACCCGGGAGGTGGAGGTTGCAGTGAGCCAAGATCGTGCCACTACACTCCAGCCTACGAGATGGGGGTAAGACTCCATCTCAAAAAAAAAAAAGTAGCCATTATCCCATTCTGTGAAGCAAAGGTGTAAGATAACTTATTCTATCCCAACATATAATTCAGAAAAGCCTAATGGATTAAAAAAAATTTTGAGTCTTTAGAAATTTATCCTGCTTTCGCTCACTACCAACGTCATCCTATTCCTTGTATCACTAAGCTAAAACTAGTCTTAGAACAAAATCCTTCCAGATCCAAAATTTCTATGAAAATTTCACAGCATAAAGAAGTGTAGACTTCTTTACACTTAAATTCTCATCATCTTTAAGTCACAACATCCTTTTGGGTTCTCAAAATGTGCTAATTGGAATTAGTTTGCACAGTACATCTCTTAGTGAGTATACAGGCAGCATCTGGAACAGTCTATTCAAAGTAGTTTGAATTCATTTAATAAGTACATTTTCTGTTTCCTCTAAAAATGAACAGGAGGGGTGCTAGTATGAGGAATCTAGACACCAAGCATTATCGGTATTTTAAAGTGTATTATAATATGGAGGTCTGCAAACTGGAAGACTGGCGAACAGTTCTACAGTGTAACTTCTTAATTTTCTCATCTTTATCAGCTCACATGTTATTCATGACAAAGGTCAGAGAAAATTTGTGAGGTTTTCCTAGACTGAATGACCTTGGGCTGCTTAATTACTTAAATTCTTTGAGCCTGCTTCCTCAAATTGAAGACTGAGAAGGAAGTGTGACTAGATGCCCTCAGAGAAAAAAATTGACTTAATTAACTAAGATAATTACTTATAGGTTGACAGCATGGCTTTTGGTGCAATCCTAACTCATCTTTAAAATGGAAAAACAGGCCAGGGCGGTGGCTCATGCCTGAAATCCCAGCACTTTGAGAGGCCGAGGCAGGTGGATCACCTGAGGTCGAGAGTTCGAGACCAGCCTGGCCAATATAGTGAAACCCCATCTCTACTAAAAATACAAAATTAGCCAGACGTGGTGGTGGGCACCTGTAATCCCAGCTACTTAGGGAGGCTGAGGCAGGACAATCACTTGAACCCGGGAGGCAGAGGCTGCAGTGAGCTGAGGTGATGCCACTGCACTCCAGTCTGGGCGACAGAGCAAGACTCCATCTCTAAATAAATAAATAAATAAATAAAATATAAAGTAGAAAAACATATCAATGCGGCAGCTATTAAAATATGTCCATAATTCTTTGATACTCGTCGCTTGAGTTTGGGCTGGACTTAAGTGACTTCTTTTTAATAGAATATGGCAGAAGTGATGGTGTGTGGCCTCCTCTCTGCTCTTGCTTGAATCACCTACTCTGGGGGTAGCTAGCCTTCACCATGATGTCAGGACACTCAAGCAGTGCAATAAAGAACTTCCACCATCAGCCACAGCTGACTTGCCAAATGAGAGCCACCTTGGAACCTCATGAAAAACCCTGACCCAGAACCACCTAACTAAGCTACTCCCAGATTCCTGACCCACAGAAACTACATGAGATAAACACAAGTTTATTGCTTTAAACCACTAAGTTTTCGGTTAATTTGTAACAGCAAGAGAACACACCAGTATTTTTTAAATAGTGGGTCCTGACTCGTTAGTGGTTGAAAAAATCAATTTAAGGCAGCAATATCAACTTTAAAAAAATGAAATAGAAGATAGCAGAGTACATCACTCTTAATACAAGTACTACTTTGTAAAAATTTTGTTTTACATGTATGTGTATACTAGGTGCAATTTAAAATGTGTTTCTTACAACCACAGCTGAAAACATTAAAACCCACAAGTCTAACCAGTAGGTTTAAAACAAAAAGCTCCCTAAAGCATAGGGAGTTCCTTGAGGGACTCTGGTCTCAGTAACAACCAACTATAAAACAAGCATTTTCTATAAACTTTATGACCAAACCAACGAAATGTAAGACACTCTCACAATACATCTTTTCCTATGTATATGCTAAGCTTGATATACAACACACAGGGCATGGTTATCTGCCCTAGAGTTTAATGTCTAACATGTAAAAGTACGCCATTTTCCTAATTTAAGAAATTACTCAACAGGACTTCCTTCATAAAATTAGTGAAAAATGCTGCTTTGGACTCAAACCGCATTTATTTTTTCCTACTATTACTTTTTATCAATGTTAAAGGAAATTCCATCTTCAACCTAAGCGCACACACACACAATAGATCTAGTACTATTAAATTGTTTTCTGGGCTGGGGACAATGGTTCACATCTGTAATCCCAGCACTTTGGGAGGCCGAGGCCGGTGGATCACGAGGTCAGGAGATCGAGACCATCCTGGCTAACACTGCGAAACCCCGTCTCTACTTAAAAAAAAAAAAAAAATACAAAAAAATTAGCCGGGTGTGGTGGCGGGCACCTGTAGTCCCAGCTACTCTGGAGGCTGAGGCATGAGAATCGCTTGAACCCAGGAGGTAGAGGATGCAGTGAGCCGATATCGCGCCACTGCACTCCAGCCTGGGAAACAGAGCAACACTCCATCTCAAAAAAAAAAAAAAATTTTTTTCTGCTCATTGTCCAAGTCTCACTGGAACTATCCTCCTTCAGAATACAAGCAAGTGCATATTTTTATGGTTGTGTCTCAGCAGAACACAAATCAAAACTTTCAGCAACACCAGACTCTGCAGAATATTTATGTATAACTTTTGATGAATCCACTCAGATTGCTTGCACTGTGATTTTCTTTGAAGTAAAAAGTGTTAAAACTATTTTTGAATTCCTAATTTACCAGATTCTCAAATTACCAAAATAAATTGGCACATAATTAAACAGCGATTTAACTTTTTTTTTTCCTTTTTAGAGACTCTGTTGCCCAGACTAGGGTGCAGTGATGCAATCATGGCTCACTGCAGCCTCGAACTCCTGGGCTATAAGCGATCCTGCCACCTCAGCCTCCCAAGCGGAGACTATAGGCCCACACCATCATGCCTGGCTAATTCTTTTTTTCTAATACATGGGGTTTTCTTATATTGTTCTGGCCGATCTGCAACTCCTGGGCTCAAGCAATCCTTCCGAAAGTCCTGGGATTAGAGGTGTGAGCCACCACGCTCAGCCTTTTTTTCTTATTACTGTACTAGGGACATTTGTGGTTTTTCCACAACGGTACTTAGTAGAGAACTGACAGCTTCCCTTGGCCCTATCCTGAAATACACTAACTAGCTCTTCTCTGCCAAGGCCACTGTTTTCTCCTCAACCTTTGCAGATGTATGTATCTATATAAATGTTTCTATTTCAACAAGTTGTAGAAAATATACAGTCTGTACAGCTCTCCTTATAATGCTATTACTTGATGATCCTGACTACAAGTTGGAATTATCTGCATACTTGGCAAAATTCAAGTGTGGCTGCCTATGCCTCGAGAGAATGAGCAGCAAACCAGCCCAGTCCTAAATTCGAGTAGTAGCTCTTGAAGAGAATAGGATGCTCTTGATAGGCTTTCTTTAGGACTGATATTCAAATTCTGGGCTTACCCCTGGGTTTATTTCTACAAGCCTATATAGAGTGTAACGCTAGAAAAATATTCAGTGATCTTAAAAATAAGCAGTTACTTTGACTCAAGACCAATTACTCTACACACATAGGCAAATTTCTGCCCAATGGTCTCAAGTTTAGCATTAGTTTTGCCCACTTTTTCTTTTATTCTTTCTTAAATCAATTTCACTCTTCACAGGAGCACTCCACCAACACCGTAAGGTTGAAAATTTTCAGAATGAAAGTCCAAAAGAATTAAGAACCTACGGATCTCTAATTATGATTCTCTACAAAACAATCAACATCATTTTGGTTCCCTAGTAAGATGAGACAGACCTCAATACTCAAGCCAATCCAAGGAACCAGGCATGCCAGTCTGAAGGCCAACTTTGATGTTCCAGTGACAGCCGTGCAGTAGAATACTTAGATCAGGGTCAGAATTTGGTTTTGGAGGCAGACATTTACCCACTAAAGTCATTTATCTAGCTGATCAAAAAACAGGAAAGTTCAAAGCAAGTATACACTGAATCTATTATCCATTTGAGAGCTACTGAAGCTACACCGCTGCTTATTTTGTTTTCAAAGAAGGAATTAGTCATCAGTACCTGCAGGTATAACTGGATTGCTAAATCAAACTCAGATTTTTAGGAGGGACACTTCCATGTATTAAATTGTCTTAAGATGGTAAGCTTGCCTTAAATGATTTGTAAACTATGTGCCAGGCATTGTGCTAGTGGTCAGACTGTGTAAACCAAAATGGGTTAGACATCACAACCAGGTTAGCGTGCCTTGAAACCAGAGTATCCTAGAAACTGCTGCCTCCACTTCCTTAGGAATAAAGCCATATTCTTTCCAAATCTCAAAAAAATCCTAGATGTGTAAAGAAATCATTAAATTCTAGTCCTCAAAGAACTGTACTTCCCCCAAAAAGACACGGATTCTAGAAAAATGGCAACAACCAAAAAGTAAACTTTAAAATGTTAAAAATGACCATCAGGAAATTCTAACTTCCCTGCCATGTTTCCATGTTTCACGATCTCCCCGTTAAAAGATTTTTCACACCTCTAAATCTAACAGAATAGCCAACTCTGGAATCCATACCTCAAAGACCAAAACCTAACAGGAAAATAAACTGTTCTTAACAAACATGCGTTGCAGACTTTCATTTTTGGGGAGCCAAAACTTCAAAAACGAAAATCAAGTTGCTGAAATAACCATCAAATTCAACCCTAACAGAAACATCTTACGTCTCTCAACTCATCTGCAAGGAAAAGGAAGCACCTCTGCCTCTGTGCACAGTACAGGCATCTGTACTTCAGCATGACTTTCAGTTACCAGTGGTGACAGAAAGATACTGCTGGTTTACAGTATCACCCCGTTCTAAAGGCCACTCCATTTCAAGTCTTAAAGATTAAAACAAACACGAAAAGTCAAGGGACAAGGGTAAAGGCCAAGAGATCTCAAGCAGAAGCCGGCAGAAGGATACGAGCAGTGGCTCTCCATCTCTACCCCGAGCATCTCAAGGAGTTATCCTACCTAAACACTTTATGTAAACAAGGGGCCTGTGACTCAGGCCTCCAGCCCCAATAGGTGGAGAGAAGTTTCCTCGCCTCGGCTGCACATGGTCTGCAGAAGTTTGGCTAGAGCAGAGCGCGGAGCCTGGGTGGGAGCGGCAGTGGAGTGCTGCAGGCGGCGGCGGCGGCGGCGGCGGCAGAGCAGCAGGAGGCGGAGGCGGGCGGGGGGAGGGGAGCGGCTGGGGGGGGGGGCGGAGGGGGCTCTTGCCGCCACTGCTCTCTCGCCGCCTCTCCCCCCCGGCGGGAGCCGCTCGCAGCCTCTTTGCACTAGTCTCTCCGCTCTCTCGGTCATGTGACCTTAACGTAACCGGACAGGAAAAGCCCCGCCGCCGCCGCCGCCGCCGCGCCGGAGACACCGACCGCGGCGGCAGCAGCAGCAGCAGCAGCAGCGAGAGGCAGAGGCGGCGGCGGCGGGGAGGACAGCACGGCCGAGGCTGCCCAGCGGCGCCTCCTCCACACCCCCCGCCGCAGCAGCACCGGCGACAGGTAAGCGCGCACCGCCTCCGCCTCCCGGGGCCGGTGCCCACGTGCCACCCCCAGCCCAGGGTCCGGGAAGGCGGTGGGGGAGCGGGGGCCACCGGAGCTCGCAAACGGTTCCGGCAGAGGCGGTGGCAACAAAGACGACGAATGACCCTCGTCCCAGGGCTCCGGGTGCAGGCAGGCGGAGGGCCCGGGCCACTCCGGGACCCGGTTCTGGGAAGCGAGGGCAGGGGCGCCTGGCGGGGGCGGCGGCGGCTGCGCCTGGCGCCGGGGCTCTGGCCGCTTGACAAAACCATCCCCCGGAGCCAGGCGGCGGCGAGTCGGCGGCGGCTCCATCCGGGGTTTTGCGGGAGGGGGAGGGGACGGAAGCCGAGAGGGCGGGCGGCGGATCGGAGGGAGGGAGGGAGGAAGGGAGGGGGGCGATTCGCGTTCGGTTCCCCGTGGCCGGTCCCTCCCTTCCCGCCGCCACCACGAAGTGCGCCCTGGGCGGCGGCGGCCGGTGAGCGTCCCGCGCTGGAGCCCTCAGAGGCGGGCCCGTCAGGTGCGTAATCCTTCCGACGCCTCGCCGCCGCCTCCTGCTGCTGCCGCCGCTGCTGCTTCGGCGGCAAGGCCGCGAGCTGCGGAAGTGGGTTTGGGGGAGGGGAGGGAGGAGGGAGGGGGAGGGGAGGGATCCGGTCCGACCGGAGCAGGCCCGGCCTCTCTGGCGCTTCTCCCAGCTGCAGCGGCTCCTACAGCTGCTGCCGCTACTGCTGCGGCTCCGCCTCCCGCTCGCGGGCGGGGGCGCGCACGCGCGTTTCCGGCCTCCTCGGCTCTCGCGCTGTCTCCGGCTCTCGCGCGCGCTCATCCCTCTCCCTCTCTCCCTGTCTGGGCCACCCCCGCCCCCGGCGCCGGGGCTGTTGCGCCGGCCGGGGCGTTGCGCACGGCGTAGGCGTCGGCATTGTGTTAAACTCCGCGGGACTTGGGGCGAGCGCGCGCGCGCACGCGGAACTGAGGGAAGCGGCGAGCGTGCAATGCGGCCGGAGTGCGTCGCCCCTCCCTCCCCCTCAGCCCCTCGGGGACGGGGACGGGGACAGGGGCGGGGCCGGCGAGACCGGAGGGGGCCAGAGGGCCCCGGCGCCGCGCCCCCGGCCCCGCCCCGGGGCGGGTGGGGCGAGGTGGCTGTAGCGCGCGCTCAGGCGGGCGGGGGACGCGTCGGCCTCTGTGGCGCCGCCCTTGTCGCCCGCTCGCTGCGGCTGCAGGCCGGGCCCCAGTCCCGGGTACTGAGAGCGTTGAGCCGGCGGTCTCCAGCTTCCGCCCGACGCGCCGTCTGCGCCTGCGATACAGCCCGGTTTGGCCCTGAGCGCGCTGTGATTTCGGCTGCTTAGCCTCGGGGCGTGGGACCCGCGCGGCCCTCACGCCCTGACCGGACTCCAAGGCGGGGAGGCTGCTTCCCGGGGCCAGCGTCGTTTTCTTGGTGTAGCGAAACCCTTAAAGCGTTCTAGTTTAAACAAAGCCGCAAGAGAGAACTGTTCAGCCAGAAGCTGCAAAGGAAGCTGGGTTTTAACGCTTTTCGCTGGTAGTAAAAGAGGCAATAAAGAAGCGAGGGTAGCAGAGCAGGCAAGTGCCTGGGTGGGGAGAAGCTGCAGCTACGCCTTTTACTGCAGGAACTTCCACCCGAATACGTGAACTCCTAATTATGCCTTGGGGATATAACCCGGCTCTCGCTCCCCGCCTCCCCCAGCTGCATTGTTCATTAGCTCTTTCATCATACAATGGGCTCACTGAGTTTGTGAGCCTTGATTCTATTCATTTTATCAGGGTATTGTTTTAGTAAAATAAAGCATAATGAAGGTCAGAATTATCAGAACTCCAGGGGGGCTCTGGGTTTACTTAAATGCGCTGCCCTGTCCTTGCTAATGTAAATCATCTATGCCAACCCCGTTGGGGCGCCAGGGCGAGTTGTGCACAGCAGCAGCGTTTTAGTGTGGGAGTATCCTGAACGTTTAATAGAGAATTAGGACTGTGCCATTTTAATTCTCATTTGACTGATTTATCACAAACCAAAATTATAAATTGGTAAGGTAAATTCCACTGCATTCTGAATGATCTTGGTGTGTATCCAGGATGTTTTGAAGCTGTTAAAAGGTCATTTTTTTTCTTTTTTCTTTTTAATAAGAGACAGGGGTCTCGCTATGTTGCCCAAGACGGTCTTGAACTCCTGGGCTCAAGTGATCCTCCCGCCTCGGCCTCCCAAAGTGCTGGGATTACAGGGGTGAGCCACCGCTCCTGGACAAGAAGGCAGTTTTTAAAGGCATAGTAATTTACCACTAATAGGACATCCTTTTAAACTGGGCATTTCTTATTTAATAAACTTGTGGTTTATTTGCTAAACAAAGAATTGTCCAGTTATTGAAGCCATCGTAAGTACAAGAAGTGATATGCCGGTGCCACTGATAGTCAACAGTGGAGGAGCAGTCTACACTACAGTGGAGTGTAGTCTACACCCCTAAAACTTTTGTCCTACAGTCCAAGTGCATACTTGCCAGTTTTAAAGTTTCTCTTCAAAAGGGATGTAAATACGTTGATGCTCAGCAACCTCTACCACTAGCAGCAGGGAATAAACACTAATCATGTTTTAAGTTATAGAATAAAAGCTGCCACGATGACACCTGCTTTATCTTAAACTTTAATATCAACTTTTCAGTAACCTCCAAAATCTGCACTTTTATAAGATAATATAAAATAATAGAAAAATGTGTTCATGGCTAGGCAAAGTGGCTCATGCCTACAATCCCAGCACTTTGGGAGGCCAAGGCTGGAGGATTGCTTGAAGCCAAGAGTTCAAGACCAACCTGGGTAACATGGACCCCACATCTCTATTAGAAAAGAAAATGTATTCACCCCAACCCCATAAAGAGATCTACCTTGTAATCCTGTGATTTCAAGTACCCACAGCGTGCCCATGAGTAAGTGGATATGCTTTCCCCGATTTGAGACTTACAAAATAGAGAAGGAAATATCTAAAGCTTATCTGTAGCATCGGCCTGGGATCAGCAGCTTTAGAGGTGGGGACTGTCCTGCCAGCTCTTACTGTTTCTTGGTGCTTCATCCCTAGCCCCACTCACCTTTCCCTGTAGGAACTTGGAAAAGCTGGGCAAGTCCCGTGGCACCAGCCTGCACAGGAAAGGTAGATTGAAAGAACTGGTTTGCTGGTAATTTTTTTTACCATACAATACCAAATGCATCTGGGAAAGGTCATTTATCATCGCTTTTCCTATTTTCTTATGCTCTTTGGCTCTCCAAACATGACTCTGAAAACCTAAAAGGGAACTGAACGTTTTTATTTCCCTGAAGAAAAAGAAAATGTAA
This sequence comes from Symphalangus syndactylus, assembly GCF_028878055.3. Taxonomy (NCBI): domain Eukaryota; kingdom Metazoa; phylum Chordata; class Mammalia; order Primates; family Hylobatidae; genus Symphalangus; species Symphalangus syndactylus. Next base: position 129,115,554 of record NC_072424.2, on the reverse strand, counting down.
ACATTCTAAGCATTAGACCAAGAATATTTATAAAACGTTCTTTATGCTCAAGTAGGTTATAATTTGTACTAGCAAATTAAACTATTAAATAATTAAAATATTACTTCGAATTGATAGTAAATAAGATTCAGTATTTTTACAATGCTGATAGAGCCATTAAGATATGGAATCAGTAGCCACAGAACCCTTACGAGGAGTTGGCAGCCCAAGATATGTAGATCCATTTTAGATGCCAACTTGGAGGCTCATATTTATGCTCGAACTCATAACCCCCAGTTCACATGCTTGAGGTATGCATCACATGCCTTTGAGTGTCACTTTAAGAAAGTTCAGTATTCAAAGATAGGAATTTGAAGAACACTTTTATGTATCTGCCTAAGTACTTAGGGAAACTACTTTTTTACTTTTGTAAGAGATTTTAGTGTACTGTTCTCTTAAACAGGGTGCACTCGCTAAGTTCTGCACCAAGAAGGGTAAGCGTCAGAATCCTCTGGAATGATTTCAAAGTGTGCATGTTCTCCTGCACCGGGAGAGTTATTTAGGTTCTCTGAGTCCCCAAAGTGATTCTGAATGGCGCTTGTTTAAGTGTGGTCTGCAGATCCTTTTGAAGCCCCAGGATCCTTTCAGGATTCAATGAAGTCAAAACTATTGTCATAGTAATACTAAGTTGTTATGGCCTTTTCCACTGTGTTGACAAAATGTCTTCTCAGTGTTGACACTGAGAAGATCTGCTTAATTCAGTGAGCTGCTATTTTCCAAATGACCAACGGATGATGTTAAAAATCATTAGTGGGTAAATGATCCGTTGAAAGTGGATAGACCAATGAATATTACTATAATAGAACAGGAAAAGTTAATTCAGTTATGTAGTTTTATATTACACAACCAACCTTTTTTTTGAGGCGGAATCTGGCTGTCGCCCAGGCTGGAGTGCAGTGGCGCGATCTCGGCTCACTGCAGGCTCCGCCCCCCGGGGTTCACGCCATTCTCCTGCCTCAACCTCCCAAGTAGCTGGGACTACAGGCGCCCGCCACCTCGCCCGGCTAATTTTTTGTATTTTTAGTAGAGACGGGGTTTCACTGTGTTAGTCAGGATGGTCTCGATCTCCTGACCTCGTGATCCGCCTGCCTCGGCCTCCCAAAGTGCTGGGATTACAGGCGTGAGCCACCGCACCCGGCCTACACAACCAACTTTTAAGAAAGTAGACTTGTCAAGTGTTGGTATCATATAAAAGAAGACTACCCACAATTACCTGAAAAGGCTATTCAAGTACTTCTCCTTTTTCCAACTACATAGGTGGGTGAGGCTGGATTTTCTTCACTACTCAACCAAAACAGAGTTAATTGAGGAGTAAATGCAAAATCCGGTTGTGTTCTGTTAAAGAGAATTGCAAAAATATAAAAAGACACCACTTTGTTGTTTTAGAAAATACAATTATTTTTTCATAAAAATGTTCTGTACTTTAACATGTAATGGGCTTATTGTTGTTTTTAATTGAAGTAAATATTTCTAAAATTTCTCCATTTTAATTTCTAATATGGTAATTATCAGTAGTTAAAATCCATATAAACATATAATTGATGTTCTTAATAATTTTTAAGACCATTAAGAGATCCCAACACCAAAAAGTTTGAGAAGCTCTGCTCTAAAATATTGAAATATATTATTAAGACTTTGAGTTAAACACATTTGAAACTCACCTGTGTTATGTACCCTGAACTACACATTTAGGTGATTATATTTTCTTCAGATTAATTTTACTAATCATTTTGCGGTATATAAAAAACAAAGGCACTTTGGGAGGCCGAGGCGGGCGGATCACGAGGTCAGGAGATCGAGACCACAGTGAAACCCCGTCTCTACTAAAAATACAAAAAATTAGCCGGGCGCGGTGACGGGTGCCTGTAGTCCCAGCTACTCGGAGAGGCTGAGGCAGGAGAATGGCGTGAACCCGGGAGGCGGAGCTTGCAGTGAGCCGAGATCGCGCCACTGCACTCCAGCCTGGGTGACACAGCGAGACTCCGTCTCAAAAGAAAAAAAAAAAAAAAAAAAAAAAACAAAGGCAATCTCCACTCTGGTGGATTATTAGAAGGAGATTAGTTTTTTGTTGTTGTTGTTTTGAGACAGGGTCTCACTCTTTCATCCAGGCTAGAGTGTAGTGGCATGACCACAGCTCACAGCAGCCTCAGCCTCCCTGGCTCAAGCAATCCTCCCACCTCAGCCTTCCGGTAGCTGGGACCATGGGCACATGCCACCACATTCAGCTAATTTTCTTTTTATAGAGACAGGGTCTCGTCATGTTGCACAGGCTGGTCTCCGGGGCTCAAGTGATCTGCCCACCTTGGCCTCCCAAAGTGCTGAGATTACAGGGGTGAGCCACTGTCCCAAGCCCAGATTAATTTTTTAATTTTGCTGTGTGTAATCATTTGTAAGTTTCCTTCAGGTTGATTGTAGCATAATGCCTTTAGAATTACTACTTTAATATGAACTCTTTATTAGCCATAAATCTCTAATCTACTTCTGTTTGACACCTAAGATGTCCCTGAATTGCCTCCTTATGACCCCAACTTACATTTGGAAACTAAAAACTAATTTAAGTGTAAACATAGGGAAAATATAATTGAAAACAGGAATATTTTACAAATGCAGTGCTTTTTAATATGAAAATAAGTGCTGTTAGTTTATGCCTCTCTCTTTTCTAATTACTATGGAAGAAGGTTGACTACGGAAATGTTAAGAAAAAAATGCCAATCAATTATCACAACTAAATAAGATGCATTTTCTACCTTCAAAATACAGTTTTAAAATATATTAAAATTCGAATGACCAGCCTCCTTCAGGTTTACTTCATGGGCCCTCCAATATTAATTATTAATAATAGTAATTGAAAAATCAGCTTTTCATCCTGGTAAGTGGTCTAAACTACTTGAAAGAATCAATCTTACTTGTGGGTAATGCTTCTACTGTTACTGATTGTCCTTTGCATTACAATATTCATTTATGCTTCACTTAAATAAAATCAAGGACTTCAGAGGACCCTTTTAGTGCCCTTGAAATGGGTAGTGTAAGTGGTGTTTAGTGTCTTAGAACAGCTATTATCTTTAAAAACTGAATCAACAATTTCCAAAAGCTGTTTTGGTCTCCTATTCTTACACTGAAAATGAAGGAGGAACTTAGGTTGTCAAAATACAACATAATTATATGTGCCCCATTCTTCTGCACCTCCAAAAGGATGAGTGAGTTGCTTACGGATCAACCCACATGTGCTCTGTGATGGAAACTGAAAGCAAGTGACAGCTAGGTGGTCAATGTCCCATTATCAAGTAGGAAACAGTGGTGACAGTGAAAACTAAAGCATTAAATAATCTGAAAGGTCATTTGTATTTGGCTCTAGGAAGTGTTTTTTATTTTTTCAAGATGAGTATGTCTTATAGTCTCTGAATTTACTTAAGAAAAGTAAAAGCTTTGTACACATACGTATACAGAAAGAAGGCATTCCATGAAAACCCATTTATAGGCACTGCCTCCTCTCTCCAGTGCTGCTTTTCTTCAGTTCCTCTCAGCTCACTATTCTAATTTAGAAAAGACAAATGACTTGTTTTTTATTTAGTTGGGTTTTTTTTTTAAGTTCATTTACAGTGTTAAATGGTTGGGGATTTTACACAGGTCTTCAGTTTCATGTCTTGATTCTCGGCCCTTTGTGACTGGGATCAGTAAGAACTTTTAGGAATGCTCTTTAGAGCGAGGTAGTAGAGTGGAGACAGCATGAACTGTATGCCCAGAAGACCAGAGTTCAATCCTGACTCTTATTTGTTGATAATTTTAACCTCTCTCAACTACAGTGTAGTGATTTAAGGACATGGTTTTTCCGAAGACTCAGACAAATCACAGTCAGGACTTCCAAGCTCCAGACCAGTGTAACCAACATATACTCTGCATTTCCACTTGGTTATCTCAAAAGTATCTCAAACCCAACATGTTTCGTGAACCTAACCTCTTGCTTTTCCCACCAAACTGGGTATTTGCCCTGTGTTCCCTCCTGTTGGAGGGCACCAAGATCTATGCAGTTATACAAATAAGAAGTCTAGGAAATCATCTTGGACACTTTGATCTGCTCCATTCTCCATCTCACTCGCCAACCAGGTCTGTTGATTTTTTACCTTCTAAATATCTTTTGAATCCTGTCAATTTCCTCCCTCTTTCTCAGTACCCCCTGGGTCCATCATCTGTTTTGTAGACCACTAGCAGTTGTCTCCTCTAGACCACTTTCCAGCAGGTCTTCACCTGCCCGCTTGTTACCCCCTCCTCCCCAGCTTGATTAGTTCTGTAATCTCTACATTGTAGAGATCTTATCAAGTCATCCTTCTTAAAAATCCCCTTGGGTGGCTTCCCATTGCTTTTAAGATATGGACCAAAATCCTTAACATTGCGTCTGTCTCCATCCTCGTTATTCTCTGGCTCTTTACCCTTCAGGGTTATTGTGAATTATAAAGCACTATTCAGAAATTAATTATTAGCATGAAGAAACACAAGGTAGTATTTTTAAATGGAAAAATTATTCCAAAACAGCAGGTGTTAAATTGATGAGAATTTTTTAGGTCAATCTAGGATAACTAGAAATTCAACTTCTACCCCCAGTCACCTAGCTGGTAAGAGGCTGAGCCTTGACTGGAACTCAGCACTCATCTCCTCCCAGAGCATCTGCTTATTAATTTACTTAACAAATACTAAACACTAGGCCATATGCAAGGCACTGGGATAAAACAGTAAATGAGGAGGAAGATTTGTTGCCAGCTTTCCAGAAGCATCAGGCAATGTGTATAAACTGGCTCGTTCACAGATGCACCAGGGCAAGGAGAGCATGAGGGGCAGGGGCAGGGGCAGGGGCAGGGGTAGGGGTATATGTGTGTGTGTGTGTCTGCCTGTCTGTCTGTCTCATGGTCAGTTCCTATGAAAGCAGCATATTGAAAATCCTGGAGCAGAGGTTCTAAGCCTGTGTGCAGATGGGACCCCTCTCCCCTAACCCTTTAGAGTTCAGGCTGCCAAGCTGCCCAGCCTCGAGAGTGAAGCCTTTGAGCAGTAAGTATTGTATGCTGTCAGGAGCCAAATCATCACCAGGGTGTTCAGGACCTTCTGGGAGACGAAACTGTCATTCCTTAGCTTAGCTTAGCTTATCCAGAAGTCCCAAAGTGAGTGAAATAACATCATTTTGTCTCCATTATCAATATATTCAAATAAAACTGAATTTTTAATAATGCTTGTATTTCAAAACAAGCTGGACCCTTGATGATCCATTCATAGAGCTCACCAAACTGACAATTGCATATAATTAGCTGGGCAAGGTGACATGTACTTCTAGTCCCAGCTACTCAGGAGGCTGAGGCAGGCGGATCACTTGAACCCAAGAGTTCAAGACCAGCCTGGGCAACATAGCAAGATCCCATATAAAAAATTAGATACAGGCCTGGTGCGGTGGCTCACGCCTGTAATCCCAGCACTTTGGGAGGCCGAGGTGGGTGGATCACGAAGTCAGGAGTTCCAGACCAGCCTGGCCAACATGGTGAAACCCCGTCTCTACTAAAAATACAAAAATTAGCCAGGTGTGGTGCTGGGCGCCTATAATCCCAGCTACTCGAGAGACTGAGGCAGAGAATTGCTTGAACCCAGGAGGCGGAGGTTGAAGTGAGCTGAGATCACACCACTGCACTCCAGCCTGGGCAGCAGAGTGAGACAATCTAAAAAAAAAAAAATTAGATATAACTTAATGTATTAAAGTAATATTTTATGTTGTAATTTGTTTGCATTAGAAAAATATTTTTTCAGAGCAAGGTGCAGTGGCTCACGCCTGTAGTCCCAGCACTTTGGGAGGCCGAGGTGGGTGGATCACTTGAGGTCAGGAATTCGAGACCAACCTAGCCAACATGGTGAAACCCCGTCTCTACTAAAAGTACAAAAATTAGCTGGGCACGGTGGCAGGGGCCTGTAATCCCAGCTACCTGGGAAGCTGAGGCAGGAGAATCGCTGGGGGAAGTGGGTAGGTGGAGGTTGCACTGAGCCGAGATTGTGCGCCATTTCACTCCAGCCTGGGCAACAAGAGCAAAACTCTGTCTCAAAAAAAAAGGCCGGGTGCAGTGGCTCACGCCTGTAATCCCAGCACTTTGGGAGGCCGAGGCGGGTGGATCATCTGAGGTCGGGAGTTCGAAACCAGCCTGACCAACATGGAGAAACCCCCTCTCTACTAAAAATACAAAATTAGCCAGGTGTGGTGGCGCATGCCTGTCATCCCAGCTACTCTAGAGGCTGAGGCAGGAGAATTGCTTGAACCCGGAGGTGGAGGTTGTGGTGAGCCGAGATTGCACCATTGCATTCCAGCCTGGGCAACAAGAGCAAAACTCCATCTAAAAAAAGAAAAGAAAAGAAAACTATTTTTTCATACATAGTCATATACCCATAATAAGATTTTAGTGAATGAAAGACCACATATACAACAATGGTCCCATAAGATTATAATACCATATTTTTACGTAAGTTTTTTGTGTTTAGCTGTTTAGATACACAAATACTTACCATTGTGTTATAATTGCCTACAGTACAGTAACATGCTGTCCAGGTTTGTAGCCTAGGAGCAGTAGATTACCATATAGCCTAGGCCTGTGTAGTAGGCTATACCAACTAGGTTTGTGGAAGTACCTTTATGATGTTTGCACAATGACGAAATTGCCTGACGATGCATTTCTCAGAACGTGTCTCTGTTGTTAAGCAAGGTATGACTGCATTGAATATAGTGCCACCTGTCCTAACTCTGGGAGGATAATACTGATATTGTGTCATTTCTGTGTATGTGTAAGAGCCTACCAGGTTTGTGAATGTTTCGTGTCTTTGCTGGCAAAATAAAGAGGGGGCAACGCTCTGTTGGACCCTAGTTTAGAGGTTTGTGGTTTTTAGTAGGTCTGTGAAATCAGAAAGCCTGGAAAGCATTAGTTTAGGTTAGCACCAGAGTATGGGATGCAGAGTAAGCAACTATTAGATGGTGCAGGACCCTGGAAGAGGTGCAGCGGCACTGGGATTTTGTCCTAGTGGCAGTAAGGAACCACAGAAGGGTTTTATTTATTTATTTATTTATTTATTTTTATTTTTATTTTTATTTATTTTTATTTTTTTTAGACGGAGTCTCACTGTGTCACCCAGGCTATAGTGCAGTGGCATGATCTTGGCTCACTGCAACCTCCACTTCCCAGGTTTAAGTGATTCTCCTGCCTCAGCCTCTCGAGTAGCTGGGATTACAGGCACTCGCCACCATGCCAGGCTAATTTTTGTATTTTTGATAGAGATAGGGTTTCACCATGTTGGCCAGGCTGGCCTCAAACTCCTGACCTCAGGTGATCTACCCGCCTCAGCCTCCCAAACTGCTGGGATTACAGGCATGAGCCACTGTGCCTGGCCCACAGGAGGATTTTAAGCAGGTGCCATCAGGTTTGCCCTTTCGAAAGATCATTCTGGCTATTGTGTGGTGGATGCATGAAGGAGGCCAGAACTGGAGATGGAGAGATGAGTGGGGAGGTTAGGCGAAAGGTGTGGCAGAAGGGTAGAGTTTCAATTGATGGCAACTGGGGGCTGATGTGAGGAGTAAGAGAATGGAGGCCTGAGGATGAATTGAGATTTCTGGTTTGGCCAGAGGGTGGAAGAAGGGCCCTGCACTGAGCCAGGGAATACAGAGGGAGCAGATTTGTGTACCTGGTTTTTATTGTCCTTTGGGGTAAATGGCAGTGAGAGGACAGGGAGGAATTGAGTTGAGTTTTACCTAAATCAAGTTTAGGGTTCCTGGGGGACAGCCAAGGAGAAGTGAAAGAGATCACCAAAGAGAGGCTACAGAATGAGGAGTGGGCTGGGGACCAGGCGCAGAGGAGACCAGCAAGTGGAACCCCTGGATGGGGATTAAAATAGAACAGCCTGTGGTGAGTCGAAAACCAGAGAGCAGCAGCCTGAAAACCGGAGACCAAAGATTTATCAGAGCGGGAGGAAGAGTACAAAATGCTGCCAAGAGGCTGAGTAAGCCACTGAGTCCCTGAGGCTGGGGAACAAGGTTCTTGGTGACCTTGGTGAGCAGAGCCGGGAAGGAGCTGGCCTGGAGGTGGGAAGAGCAAGCAGACAGCCATTCCCACAAAAGAGGGGCGGCCTCAGCCAAGCCATCCACGAGGATGCCAGGGCCCTAGCTGGCGTATTTTGGGCCAGTTAAGCCTCATGGAAATGAGTATGAAGGGAGGCCGTGATGAGAAAAGAGGAAAGAAAGATTTAGGAAAAGCCAGTACTGTCGCTGGGCAGGGGCCAGGGTGGAGCCCATAGTACCTTCTCCACCCTTTTGCCCCATTTCCTCAGGCAGCTCACATATGGAACACTCTAGGGGTTTTGGTTTTGGTTCTCTTTTTGAGAAAGGTTTTTTGGTCTCCAAAATAAGATTTTTTTCAAGTTGATCTGTGTGAATTTTCCCCCTTGTGAATTTTGAACATGCGACTTGTTCTGTTTTTCTGCTTTTTTGTTTTTTTCATTTCTCTGAGTCATGCACATGTATTCTTTCCTCTGTATTTGAATACTTATGTTCAGTGTGTTTCCTGATCTAGGGGATGTTCCTAAATTGACATTCTAAAATAACTAGTAGACTCTCTTAAATTCCTAAATTGAGATTCTAAAATAACTGGTAGACTCCCTTAAAAAATATTGAGCTTTTCTATCATGACTTCATTCTTATGGTCTGAATAGAATGCTTATGTTAGTCTGGAAAGAGAGGGAGCCATATAGTTTGCTGTATCGAAGGACATAATATATACCCATTCATGTAAAAACCAAAACCTCAAAATCCTCCTATAAAATATTGACAAATTTGATGGCATTAAAACATAAAATTGTATTTGTCAAAATCTCTATAAACAAATGCAAAGAAAGAAAATTATTAGAACATATGTGACACAGGGCCTATTTCCCTTATATACAAAGAGTTTTATAGATTTCTTTTCTCTCTTTTTTTTAAAGACAGGCTAGAGTGCACGCTAACACGGCTCACTGCAGCCTCAGCCCTCTGGACTCAAGTGATCCTCCCACTTCAGCTTCCAGAGTAGCTGGGACCACAGGTGTGTGCCACCATCCCTGGGTATTTTTTAAAATTTTCATAAAGATGGGGGTCTCTCCATGTTGCCCAGGCTGGTCTTGAACTCCTGAGCTTAAGCAGTCCTCCCACCTTGGCCTCCCCAAGTGCTAGGATTAGAGGCACAAGCCACCACACCTGGCCTGCTTTTATTAAATTGGTAAGAAAAAGACAATCGAATAGGAAAATGGGCAGAGCTCATGAAAAGATACTAAAGGAAATACAAATGGTCAATAAATATAAAAATAAGCTTTACTTCATCATTAAAGGCATACAAAGTGAAAAAGCCATATTGGCGAAGAATACCAAGTATTAACTAGAGTATGGAGAAAAGAGTTACGGTAGAGGTGGATAGAAAAATCTCACATTTTGTGTGTCCATAATATTTGAATCTTTTATAATAAGTATATGTACTTAAAAGCAGCAGCAAATAATAATATTAATTTAAAACAAACACACACACTTTCAGGTAGGACATTCCAACTAACCAAGTGAATCCCAGTTTAAAGCCTACTTATTGAATGTACTGGTTCTATAAGCTTGGGCAAGCCACCTACCCTCTCTAACCCTATTTCCTCGTTTATAAATGTGGGCAGCAATACTTCAAATATCTCAAATAAGTTGATGTGAAATTAAATTAATAGCATATGTAAATGATGGCCAATAGTAGCACTCCATAAGAAACAATTCTCATCATTATCATCAAGGGATAAATAGTAATGTTTTCCTGTACTTGAAGCTACTGTTGATGAGTGTGACACCTGAAGCTGTGGGACCTCAAGCTGCCTAAATATGATCAGCATGATCAGAGTCAGAGGATGTGGCAGGGAGCGTATCACAGTTGGGTCTCAGAGGATACTTTTTAAATGAGAAAAGTAGGTTAGTAAGATGGAAAAGGAAGTATTCTGGCACTTTACAGAGAATAACCTTGAAGACAAGCTTCTAAGTTATGTCTTGGTGGAGGTCAGGTTAGAGTGATGTTTCTCTGTAATCCAGGTTGCTTTTGCAACCCAGCAGTTCTCTGGCTTTCATCATGAACCCCATGCCTTTTCTGTGCCTCTCCTTCCTAACCTGAGTGCTTTCACCTTCTCTGACATACACAGAAAGTAGTGGGGAAACTGATCCATACCATCTGTTTGCATGAGACAACAGTCTAGGTCTTTATACCCAAATGATTTGCAAAATTGGATGACTCTTCTATCTCGTGCTTAGATATGACTCATGATAGAAAATATGAAATTTGACATTCTGGATTCTTGATTTGTGACCTGATCAGTCTCTTAAAATATTATTCCATTACATTTGTCTATTTTAGGGCATATTTGTTAATTTCTGAATCTGCCTGAACATCCCTAGAGCAGGAAGGGAGAGTAGGGAGTCCAGTACCTGCTGATTAAGAATTGCTGTGGATGGCTGATGTGAAGACAGTGTGTTATCTCGATTGTTTGGTTACAGATCAAATGCCTTGTTCTACTTTATTCCCCCTTCTCACTACTGCACTTGACTAGTCTAAAAATAAATAAATAAATAATTTTTAAAATTGCTGTGAGTCTGCTTTGATTTTTTTAAAGCTTATTGATAGTGCATTATCTATAGTGCATTCTTAACTCTGAAGTTAAGCATACTCACTTTTTTAAAATTTAGTCAATTAATGTGTAGTAGGCTTTTAAAAATTTAACTTGGCCGGGCACGGTGGCTCACATCTGTAATCCCAGCACTTTGGGAGGCCAAGGTGGGCGGATCACGAGGTCAGGAGATCAAGACTATCCTGGCTAACAACACGGTGAAACCCCATCTCTACTAAAAAATACAAAAAATTAGCTGGGCATGGTGGCGGGCGCTTGTAGTCCCAACTACTCGGGAGTTTGAGACAGGAGAATCCCTTGAACCCGGGAGGCGGAGGTGTCAGTGTGCCGAGATCATGCCACTGCACTCCAGCCTGGGCAATAGAGCGAGACTCGATCTCAAAAAAAAAAAAAAAAAAAAATTAGCCGGACATGGTGGCGGGCACCTGTAATCCCAGCTACTTAGGAGGCTGAGGCAGGAGAATCGCTTGAACCCGGGAGGCAGAGGTTGCAGTGAGTTGAGATGGTGCCATTGCACTCCAGCCTGGGCAACAAGAGCGAAACTCTGTCTCAAAAAAAAAAAAAATTGAACTTTATTTTGAGATCATTACAGAGTCATGCGGCTGCAAGAAATAATAGAGATCCCATATACCCTTTACCCAGTTTCCCCTAATGGAAACATCTTGCAAAACTATAGTATCACAGCCGGGATTTTGACATGCAGAACATTCCCATCACCACAAGGATCCCTCATGTTGCCCTTCCATAGCCATGCCCCCCCACTACCCCACACCCCCCCACCACTAATCTGTTCTCCATTTCCATAATTTTCACACATATTGTATCAGTGTAATCATACCGTATATAATATTTTGGGATTGGCTTTTTTCGCTGAGTGTAATTCACCCAAGTTGTTGTACGTTATCAGTAGGTCATTTCTTCTTATGGCTGAGTAGTTTTCGTCTGTGTGGGCATACTATAGTGTGTTTATTTAGTCATTGAAGGACATCTGAGTTGTTTCTAGTTTTTGATTATTAGGAATTAAGCTGCTATGGACATTCCTGTACAGGTTTTTGTGTGAACATAAGTTTTCATTCCTCTGGGATAAACGTCCAGGAGTGCAGTTGCTGGGTCATGTGGTAGTTGCATTTTTAGTTTTTTAAGAAACTGCTAACTCGTTTCCAGAGTGGCTGTACCATTTTACATTCCTACCAGCAGCATATGAATGATCCGGCTTCTCCACACTCTTGCCACCATGTGTTGTGACTGTTTCTTATTTTAGCCATTCTAATAGGTGCACAGTGATACTGTGGTTTTAATTTGCTTTTCCCTAGTGGCTAGTGGTTTCGAACATCTTTTCATGTGTTTATTTGCCTTGTCATCTGTATATCCTCTTTGGTGAAATGTCTCTTCAAGTCTATTACATATTTTGTGAGTTGATTTTTTTTTTTACTGTTGAGTTTTGAAAGTTCTTTATATATTCCAGTTACTAATCCTTTGTCAAAGGACTAGTTTGCAAAAGTTTTCAAATATTGACTACTAGTCTTTGAGCTTGTGTTTTCATCCTCTCAATAAGGTCTTTCAGAGAGCAAAAGTTTTTAATTTTGATGAAATCCAGTTTATCAAGTTCTCATTTTATGGATTCTGCTTTTGATGTCAAGTGTAAAAACTCTTTGACTAGCCCTAGATTTTAGATTTTCTTACATGTTTTTTCCAAAAGTTTTATAGTTTTGTGTTTTACATTTAAGTTCGTTATCCATTTTGAGTTGATTTTTATATAAAGTATGAGACTTAAGTGTCAAGTTTCTTTTTCTTTTTTATTTTTTGCCTGTGGAAGTCCAGTAGATTGTGCACCAGTTGTTGAAAAGCTTATTCTTCCTCCACTGAATTACTTTTGTGCCTTTGTCAGTAATCAATTGTGCATATTTATGTATGTCTACTTCTGGGTTCACAGTTTTGTTCTATTGATTCACTTGTCTGTCCCTCTGCCAATATCACACAGTCTTGAATACTATAGCAATATACTACATCTTGAAATTGGGTAGACTGGTTTCTCTCACTTTATGGTTCTTTTTTAAAAATTATTTTAGGCCGGGTAGGTGGATCACCTGAGGTCGGGAGTTCAAGGCCAGCCTAGCCAACATGGTGAAACCCCATCTCTACTAAAAATACAAAAAAACTTAGCCAGGCTTGGTGGTGCGTGCCTATAATCCCAGCTACCCCAGGGAGGCTGAGGCAAGATAATTGATTGAACCCAGGAGGTGGAGGTTGCAGTGAGCTGAGACTGTGCCACTGCACTGCTACCTGCAACAAGAGTGACTCTGTCTAAATATATATATATATATATATATATATATATATATATATAATTTTAGCTATTCTATTTCCTTTGCTTTTACATGTACATTTTAGAATAATTTTGTCTATTTCTACAAAAAAATGTTGCTGGGATTTTTATAGGAATTGCGTCAAACCTGTATGTCAGTTTGGGAAAATTGGTATCTTAACCCATGTTGAGTCTTCCTATCCATAATCATAGTATATCTGTTTGTTTATTTAGATCTTTTATTTCTTTCACCAGTGTTTTATAGTTTTCAACATGCAAGTCCTGCACGTTTTGTTAGATTTACACCCATGTATTTCATTTTTTGAATGATTTTAAATGGTATTATCTTTTTAATTCAGTCCACATGTTCATTGCTAGTATATAGAATTACAGCTGATTTTTTTTGTATGTTTATGACTTGCCAAACTCATTTATTAGTTCTACAAGGTTTTTTTTGTTTTGTTTTGTTTTTTTGAGACGGAGTCTTGCTCTGTCACCCAGGCTGGAGTGCAGTGGTGTGATCTCACCACAAGCTCCACCTCCTGGGTTCACGCCATTCTCCTGCGTCAGCCTCCCGAGTAGCTGGGACTACAGGTGCCCACCACCACGCCCAGCTAATTTTTTGTATTTTTTTTTTTTTTTTTAGTAGAGACGGGGTTTCACCGTGTTGGCCAGGATGGTCTCGATCTCCTGACCTCGTGATCCGCCCGCCTCCCAAAGTGCTGGGATTACAGGCGTGAGCCACCACGTCTGGCCTTTTTTTTTTTTTTTTTTTAAATAGATGCCTTGGGACTTTCTGTGTTACAATCATGTCATCTGCAAATAGTGCAATTTTATTTTTTTTTCTATATGCTTTTTATTTCCTGTCTTGCTTTGTTGCATGAGCTAGAACTTCCAGTGCTATGTTGAATACCGAGAGGGGACATCTTTGCCTTGTTCCCAATCTTATGGAGAAGGCATTCACCCTTTCTTACCATTAAGTATAATGTTAAATATAATGTTGGTCTGTGTGTAATGGGCTTTTATATATGCTCTTTGTGGAAAAGGAGCAGTCTAGTGATTTGATGAACCAGGCAATGTCAGGCAGCCTCTCAATTATAAATAGACTCAGGCCAGTGGGGTTTGCTAGGGTCAAGTGTGAATAATGAAAATCACAGAAGTTGGAATCAGTACATTCACATTTAAATTTTGATCCTCCCACCTTTTGGCTAGAAGGCCTGGGGCAAATTACTTACACTTCTCAAGACCCGTTTCCTCCCTCCACAAGGAAGGAAGCAGAGCCCCAACCCCACTTCCTCCATAAGTGCTAAGGGTCAGGGGTGATGGGGCTGTTACATCAGCAGCAGGAGCACGCAGCAGGAGCTGGACTATTGGCCCTCAGACTTACTGATTCTCACCCTGCCCTGCTGGGACCCTGCCCCAGACCTTAATTTATCTATCTCTGTGGAAGAATTGACTAACTCTGATGCATCATTAGAATTTCCATTTGGAATCTTAAACTAAAAGACTCCATTTGCATTTGGAATTTTAAACTAAAAGACTCGATGGTCCAAGATATTTGCTGTCTGTCTCCAGGACTTGATGCTTAAAGGCAGACCACCTGAGTTCATTTCCTGGCCTCTCCATTACCATCTGTGTGAGCTTGGGCAAATCACATAACTCCCTAATTTACTTTAAATGGCATCATTTTTTTTTTTTTTTTTTTAAAGGCATAATGACATAACTACTTCAGAGGACTGTTAGGAAGACTAAATGAGTTAATCTGTGTAACGTTTTTAGCAGTGCCTGACACGTTAGCTATGATGACATGTTAGCTATGATCATGACTGTTGGTGACTATAAAGGACACATTCTTATTTGTGAATCACCTTCTTAAAAATAAAATTGTTTGCTTTGCAGATTTTTTAAAAAATGGATTTGGCCAACCATGGACTTATTCTACTGCAACAGTTAAACGCTCAGCGAGAGTTTGGTTTCCTGTGTGACTGCACGGTTGCAATCGGCGATGTATACTTCAAGGCACACAAATCAGTTCTTGCTTCATTCTCCAATTACTTTAAGATGTTGTTTGTCCATCAGACCAGGTAACTAAAGTGGTTGCTAATAACCTAATGACTGTAGACTTCTTAACCTCCATGTGCCTGGCCCTCATCAAGACCATGGGTCTCTCTACCTCTCCTAGCTCCTAGGTGACCTGCTCCCTTGTGGCCTCACTCGCCCCCACTACCCTTCTTGTTACAGGTGCTTTCAGTAGCACTTGAATCACTGGACCTGCCAGCTCTACACAGCCCTTCCACCTCCAGATGCCCTCGCTGGGTGTCACCTGCATGGTCAGGATCTGCAAGATCAGGTCCATTATTATTTTTTTTTATTTTTTTATTTTTTTGAGACGGAGTCTTGCTCTGTCGCCCAGGCTGGAGTGCAGTGGTGCAATCTCGGCTCACTGCAAGCTCCGCCTCCCGGGTTCACGCCATTCTCCTGCCTCAGCCTCCCGAGTAGCTGGGACTACAGGCGCCCGCCACGACGCCCGGCTAATATTTTTGTATTTTTAGTAGAGACGGGGTTTCACTGTGTTAGCCAGGATGGTCTCAATCTTCTGACCTCGTGATCCGCCCGCCTCGGCCTCCCAAAGTGCTGGGATTACAGGCATGAGCCACCGCGCCCGGCAAGATCAGGTCCATTATAAAGCCAGCCACTCAACCTCAGTGAACCCTTCCAGCAGTAATCTTTCCTGGACTCATTATCTAAGCCCTATCTCTCATTCCTCCAGCCCCAGTCCCCTGAGTATTCCCCTGACTTTCAGCATTTATTCTTGTCCCCTCCTCTAACAAGAAGCTTGAGGACGTGAATTTCTCTAGTTTCCCTCTTTTCTGTCTTAAAACATCTCTATCTTTGCTCAGTTTCTTTCTTCTTATCTCTCCTGTCTTGAGAAAAGGGCCTCTCAGTGTCTCTGGAAAATGATCTCCCTCCCCTCATGCTGTGAGTCCCCACTCCTCTATTTTTATTCTGTTCTTTTTATTTTATCTGTTTTCATACACCCCCCACCCTGCCCCCAGCCCATGTGGGATCAGCACGTCCTCAACACTGCTGTCTGCCTGAGTTACGGTGCTGCTTCTCCTTCACTTTACTATGAAAGCCCTTAAAAGGGTGATCGAGGTCCTTGCCTGCAGTCTCCTCATCCCACACTCTTCCTATCGGTGTGCGCTGTGGTTTCCTCCCCTCCTTCACTCTGCTGCAGTCTTTTCTCAAAGGTCACCCCTCATCAAAACCACTGCCCTTCTCTCAGGCTTCTAGCATCCTGTCCTCCAGCATCTGCTGTTGTTTGCTTCCTTCTTAAGTGGTTGTCATCTGCATTTTTATAGCTGAATATCTCTTGTTTTTCTGCCCTCTAAACCTGGGCCTTTGGTCAATTTTGTCTTTTGCACTCTTCCTATGGGTGTGTGTCTTTTTCCTAGATCTCGCCTCTGCTGGAAACTTCAATTTATAGCTCTGGCCTTGACTGTTCTGTCTTCAGAACTCTATTCCCAAGGCCTTAGGCTGTGTGCTGGGCATTTAGAGTTGAGTATCTCCTTTTGTGTCTTTGAGGATGTACTGAATTAGGCCTTCTCCGAAGTTCCTCCTGCCTATTTTCTTATCTTCAAGTATCCCAAGCTTAACTCAGTCCCCAAATCATGTTTTCAAATTACCTTTCACATTTGTCACTTCTTTTCCTTTCTCACTTCCATTATCTCATCACTCATTCTCCACATTACTATTGGATTCGTATTTCCAAACACTGCTTTGACTGTAGTGTTTGATGAGGAACCTACTATACTGGGTTGTTCGTTGGATCAGAAACCTCGGGGATGCCCAGTGCATATTAAAATAACACGCAGGCTCCTTATTCTGTCATCCAAGGCCCCACAGGCTGGGAGCCCAACCTCCTTCTAGCCTCATCTGCGACTGGGCCCTCTGGGACACCCCACCCCCTCATCTTCACCTTAACCAGACCTACTTTTGTGGCTTCAGCTCACCTGGACCGCATTTTGCTGGTATCCTGCCCACTCCCTGAGTCCCAGCTCATGCAGCACCTCTTGTATGACCCCTCCCGGTCAAGTGAAACAAAACAAACGACAGTGACCACGTCCTCGCTCATGGCTCATAACACTTTAATTGTGCTCCTTTATAAGAGTGCATATGTGTACAAGAGTGCAAATGTGCACCTTTCCCCTATGTTGTTATGTGTGTACTTACCCCCTTCTTCACTTGTAAGTTTCTTGAGGGCAGGGACTGGGTTTTACAAATCTTTGCCAGCACCACCCAGTATGACTGAAGTATTTGCACACAATAGAATAGCCACTTGATCAATGTCTGGAGGAGCAGATGGGACAACTGCAGAATAACCCAGGAGGGGTGGCTCATCTGGCAATACTAAGGATGCTCCCTTTAACTCCAGTGTGTCAGAGACTTAAGGCCTAGTAGGGGTTTTGTACTGGGCAGTCTCAGCACAGTGAATTCAATGGTATTGAAAAGGAGGCAATTTTAATCTTGAGGAGTGCAAGAATACTACGTAATGAGTTTTAATTCGATGGAAGAAACCTACCTTTAAGTATAGGGCAGTAAATAAATGGCTTTCTAACAAGGAGGTGTGATATTTGTGTAATACAACAATGTAAAGCAACAGTGTGTATTACTGCATCAGAGGTGACACATGCCTAGTGGCCAGCTTTGTCCGCCTCCTAGTGCAGAATTCAAGCTCTTCGAGGCAAGGCAAACTCAGGGTGAAGGCCAGGGGCGTACTTTTCAACCAGCACCTCCTCTGTGGGGCACGACACACTGCCGCCCGACTACTCAGACATAGACTGAGAATACGGTCAATTTTTTCAAGTTTGGCTCCAAGGGAGATTTCTGGCTGTAGTTACCACGAGATGTCCCTGTCTTATGTCTGCTACTCCGAGTGGTATGCTTAAATCACAGATGACTACAGGCTTTCAGCTATCAAAAATAAAACCACTGAGGGAGAGGCCTAAGTGCAACCTTCTGACAATGCTAATGTTATTCAAAAATCCTTCCTTTTAAAGTTGTTTAAGCCTATCATTTCTTTTAAAATTCTAGTGAAGGAATAATTGAAAATAGAAATTACTATGGAAGTTTATACCAAAGGGCTTATAGCTGTAGTAAAACTATATTTATCTTTTTCCTACATAAAAGTATGTCAGCCAGCCTGGCCAACATGGTGAAACCCCATCTCTACTAAAAATAGAAAAATTAGCCGGGCATCGTGGCGTGCACCTGTAATCCCAGCTACTCGGGAGACTGAGGCAGGAGAACTGCTTGAACCCGGGAGGCAGAGGTTGCAGTAAGCCGAGATCATGCCACTGCATTCCAGCCTGGGCAACAAGAGTGAAACTCCATTTCAAAACAAAAAAAAATGTTATGTCAAATATATCTGGAAACTACTTAGATGTAAGTATATTGTAGAGAACTATGTCCTTTGCAAAGGACTGGGAAAAGACCGAAGTCTGGCGCATAGTGAGCTGAGTGATTGACAGAGGTCAAGCTGCCTGGAAATAAAAGCAGTCAGGGATGGAGATGGCTGAAATGTGCATTAAGGAACTTTGAAAAATTCTACCTGTTTTTTGTTTGTTTATTTGTTTTGAGACGGAGTCTCACTCTTGTCGCCCAGGCTGGAGTGCAATCCCAGTAGCTGGGATTATAGCTGCATGCCACCACACCCGGCTAATTTTTGTGTTTTTAGTAGAGATAGGGTTTTGCCATGTTGGCCAGGCTGGTCTTGAACACCTGACCTCAGATGATCCACCCACCTCGGCCTCCCAAAGTGCTGGGATTACAGGCATGAGCCACCGCGCCCGGCCTCCACCTGTTTTTTAAGTGTATGTGTGCACATGTGCTTCTGCTTCTAAAAAAAAAAATTTTTTTTAAGGCTGCGTGCAGTGGTTCACCCCTGTAATCCCAACGCTGCAATCCCAAGGCTGAGGCAGGAGGATTTCTTGAGCCCAGGAGTTCAGGACCAACCTGGGCAAGATGGTGAGGCCCTGTCTCTATAAAAGTTTAAAAATTAGCTGGATGTAGTGGCATGTGCCTATAGTCCGAGCTACTCAGGAGGCTGAGGCTGCAGTCAGCTATGATCGTGCCACTGCATTCCAGCCTGGGCCTACAGGGCAAGACCCCCTCTCTTAAAAAAAAATTGTTTTTAATCAAAATAAATTGATGTTTTGAGACCTCCTTGGGCCCTCGCATCCCTGGCTGTAAACCCCAGGGACTCGCCACTTTCTTTTCCCTGGCCCCTTGGAGTCCTCCCTCCAGGCCTGCGTAAAGTGTGGGCCAAGGTGTACCCAGCTGTGTCCTTTTTTTGCCATCTGAGACTGTACACAGTTCTTTCAAATTTGAGAGGCTTACTGTTGAGTCACCATTCATAAGTGATAGACAAGACAGCCTATCCAACAGTGAATGAGAAAAGAATTACAAAATTTACACCAAAGTCAGCCAGGTGCAGTGGCTCACTCCTGTAATCCTAGCACTTTGGGAGGCCGAGACGGGTAGATCACTTGAGGTCAGGAGTTCAAGACCAAGCCTGGCCAACACAGTGAAACCCTGTCTCTACTAAAAAAATACAAAAATTAGCTGGGCCTGGTCGTGGGCACCTGTAGTCCCAGCTACTTGGGAGGCTAAGCAGAAGAATCACTTGAACCTGGGAGGCGGAGATTGCAGTGAGCCAAAACCATGCCACTGCACTCCAGCCTGGGCAGCAGAGCAAGACTTCGTCTCAAAATTAAAAAGAAGAAAAAAGAAAAATGACCAGGCGCAGTAGCTTACGCCTGTAATCCCATCACTTTGGGAGGCCAAGGTGGGCGGATCACCTGAGAGGTCAGGAGTTCGAGACCAGCCTGGCCAACATGGCAAAACCCTATCCCTACTAAATACACAAAAACTAGCCGGGACTGGTGGCACGCGCCTGTAATCCCAGCTACTTGGGAGGCTGAGGAAGGAGAGTCTCTTGGACCCGGGGATGGAGGGTGCAGTGAGCTGAGATTGTGCCACTGCACTCCAGCCTGGCGACAGAGTGAGGACTCTGTCTCAAAACAAAACAAAACAAAAAACACCAAAGTTGCTGGGCGCGGTGGCTCACGCCTGTAATCCCAGCACTTTGGGAGGCCGAGGCAGGCAGATCATGAGGTCAGCAGATCGAGACCATCCTGGCTAACATGATGAAACTCCGTCTCTACTAAAAATACAACAAGAAATTAGCCGGGCGTGGTGGCAGGCACCTGTAGTCCCAACTATTCTGGAGGCTGAGGCAGGAGAATGGTGTGAACCTGGGAGGCGGAGCTTGCAGTGAGCCAAGATCGCGCCACTACACTCCAGCCTGGGTGACAGAGCAAGACTCCATCTCAAAAAAACAGAAGAAAAGAAAAGAAAATGTTTGTTAATCAAATGAGCATGATTGCTAAAAGGGCCAAAGAAAGTTACAATACAAAAAGTAGTATAATAAAAGAAAATTATAAATTCTAAAAGCATTCAAGGAAGCTGTCTTTGAATTTGAAATGCATTGTCTATAGAATATCCACTCAGTGGAACGTAATATATACCTTGTGATAATGTGGATATAGATCTCACTGATTTCTAATGATGCTTTAGAATTTGTTACTACTGATGGTCTGGGAAGAGTTCTTGGGAACCTCTTCATTATTGCTTGATCAGGGATGATGTTTCTGAAATGATAAAAGGAGTAGAATCTAAAGTTATAAAATTGATAGCATCATCAACTGCTTTAGGTGCCTTAGATAAATCACTTAACTTTTTGGGACCTCAGTTTCCATATCTGTCAAATGGGACTAAATAAATCCACTTTATCTACCATACAGGATTGTTTTGATTCTCTAAAGGATCTTGCTGTGGTGGCTTTGGAATTAGACAAACATTGTTTCAAATACCAGCTTCACCACTTACTAACTACATGATATTGAACAGGTTATTAACCCCTCCAATCCTCAATCCTTTCCTGTAAAATGAGAATGAATGACAATCAAGTGAGAAGGAATCCCTGTAAATCCCAGGAGCAGTGCTGATGTTGATGGTGGCATTTGATAAGGAACTCCTAGAGTTCTATATAAAAATAGAATACCTAATATTTAATTTAACTTGGCCAGGTGCGGTGGCTCACTCCTGTAATCCCAGCACTTTGGGAGTCCAAGGAGGTCTCATCACTTGAGGTCAGGAATTGGAGACCACCGTGGCCAACGTGGTGAATCCCCGTCTCTATTAAAAATACAAAA
Organism: Symphalangus syndactylus; assembly: GCF_028878055.3. Taxonomy (NCBI): domain Eukaryota; kingdom Metazoa; phylum Chordata; class Mammalia; order Primates; family Hylobatidae; genus Symphalangus; species Symphalangus syndactylus. Next base: position 129,094,248 of record NC_072424.2, on the reverse strand, counting down.
ATTAACTGGGCGTGGTAGTAGGCGCCTGTAATCCCAGCTACTCGGGAGGCTGAGGCAGGAGAATCACTTGAACCTGGGAGGCGGAGCTTGCAGTGAGCCGAGATTGCGCCATTGCATTCCAGCCAGGGTGACAGAGTGAGACTCCGTCTCAAAAAAAAAAAAAAATTAGCTTACTAGGAGAAAAACTGCTCTAAGAGTCTGTGGATTAAGATATCACATTTCTTTAACGTGAACTTCGTCTCTTGATTATTTCATCCCATTTTCATGAAACTTACTAAAAATCAAGGATAGGAAGTGTTCTTGTTTCCTTTGTTTTTAAGCGTTCATTTTTTTCTCAGGCTCTATGTTAACACCTAGACTGGCATTTACTCATGTATTTTTTTACTTGTTTCTTTCAGTGAGTGTGTCCGCTTGAAACCAACTGATATACAGCCCGACATCTTCAGCTATCTCTTACACTTGATGTACACTGGGAAGATGGCACCTCAGCTCATCGACCCGGTTCGATTAGAACAGGGCATCAAGTTTCTGCACGCCTACCCGCTCATCCAGGAAGCCAGCCTCGCCAGCCAGGGAGCCTTTTCTCACCCTGACCAAGTTTTCCCACTGGCTTCTTCATTGTATGGCATTCAGATTGCAGATCATCAGTTGAGACAAGCCACCAAGATTGCTTCAGCACCTGAAAAACTCGGGCGAGATCCACGGCCACAGACCTCCAGGATAAGCCAGGAGCAGGTTCCTGAGGCCTCACAGCTCTCCCAGCTGACTTCAAATCTGGCCCAGGTGAATCGGACAAATATGACTCCCTCAGACCCCCTGCAGACCTCGCTGTCTCCAGAACTTGTTTCCACTCCTGTTCCTCCCCCTCCTCCCGGGGAGGAGACCAATCTGGAAGCATCTTCCTCCGATGAGCAGCCTGCGTCCCTCACAATAGCCCATGTCAAGCCGAGCATCATGAAGAGGAATGGGAGCTTTCCAAAGTACTATGCCTGCCACCTGTGTGGACGGCGCTTCACTCTCCGGAGCAGCTTACGTGAACACCTCCAGATCCACACAGGAGTACCTTTCACATCTAGCCAACAGGGAGAAAGTCGTGTCCCCCTGACTCTCTGTAGCAATGCAGCTGACCTCGGGAAAGATGCTATGGAAGTGCCTGAAGCCGGGATGATAAGTGACAGTGAGCTGCAGCACATCTCCGATTCTCCCATCATCGATGGGCAGCAGCAGTCGGAAACCCCACCCCCCTCAGACATTGCTGACATTGACAACCTGGAGCAGGCCGACCAGGAGAGGGAGGTGAAGAGGCGGAAGTACGAGTGCACAATATGTGGACGCAAATTTATCCAGAAAAGCCACTGGAGGGAACACATGTACATACACACCGGGAAGCCTTTCAAGTGCAGCACTTGTGACAAAAGCTTTTGCAGGGCCAACCAGGCTGCCCGCCACGTGTGCCTCAACCAGAGTATCGACACTTACACCATGGTGGACAAACAGACTCTGGAACTCTGCACATTTGAGGAAGGGAGTCAGATGGACAACATGCTGGTGCAAACGAACAAACCCTACAAATGCAACTTGTGTGACAAAACATTCTCCACTCCCAATGAGGTTGTTAAACATTCATGCCAAAACCAGAACTCGGACGTCTTTGCCCTAGACGAAGGGCGACCCATTCTCCTGGGCAGTGGGGACTCAGAAGTAACGGAGCCTGACCACCCAGTGTTAGCTTCCATCAAAAAGGAACAGGAAACCGTCTTACTAGACTGAATGTCACTTATCTTTTTAAAAAACTCTCATTTTTACAAAGACCATTTTCCCTCCCTTCCCTGAATTCAGAACTGTAGTTCTCCATGGCATGATACAAACAGGTCCTTGTTCTCTTCTCCTCTTCCCCTTTTCCACATCCCAGCCCCACCTCTGTAAAGGCTTTGTGCATTATAAACCTGGAATGTATCGACTTTCATTCAGGGGATATTGGAAAGATAATGGTCATTATACTTATAAACTCAAATTTTGAGAGGTTTTAGATTATTTAAAAGCATACTTGGAACTAATGAAGGGTATATAATAAAACAACTGGAATCCAATTTGGTAAGCTAAAATTATGACTTTCCCTGGGTAAAATGTCTTCTCAGAAAAACAATGTCAGAAAATACAGCGTGCTTCTTAGAGATACGGCTGGGCTCTGTGCTATGCAAAATCTAGAAGGTGTGGGGAAACTTTAAACCCAAGAAAACGTTCTTAATATTCATCCTCCAGGTGTCTTAATTCAGAATGCATCCTTTGAGATTATGTCCACTTAAGAAAAATCATCAGTTAAGAAATCTACTTTAACAAAACAAAGAGGAGAAAAAGTAATAATGTGATGGCAATCTTAATTTTTGGGTACAACATGACAAGCTGTGAGTTTGTGTGTTTGTAAGAGAAAAATGTGTGGGTACTTGCTATAAACAGGTGAATTAATGCACATCCTTATCTCATTGCTGGCTTCTTTCCAAGTTGAGCAACAACAAAATGCTGTATTTGAGTTTCTGACAAATTTGTTTTAAAAATCAAATTTGAATGTGGTATTCTATAAATTGCCTTTCTGAATAGAACATGACATGCCATTTTCTAGCAGCTGCCAGTAATAATTTGTTTTACACTAACTTTTAAATCAGTGTGTCTACTGCAGGGAAAAGGATATAGGAATATTCATCTTACAGGGGAATTTGTGACCAGAAGATGTAGTAACTTCAATGACTGAAAAAGTCAATGCTGATAGTTTACTGGCAACATTAATTGAAGCATCAAAAATAAATGGCAAAGAGAAATCAGGACAAAAAATCTAATTGCTGTTTGGGGAAAAACTTGAGATGTTTATTCTCCAGGTTTTTGGTTGTTGTTTTTTTTCTTTTTTAATGCCTGAAATTTTCTCCATTGGCCCAAAAGCAGTAAAAACTGTTCATTAATCTTCCGTTAGGCCAATAAAGGAAGGGCCGGCCTCACAGGACAAAACAGGAGCCAGAAGTAAGGACTGAAGGAGAAGGGGAGAATAGCTAATAGCTATACTATATGTATGTGTTAAAAACTGAATATCCCATCATCCTATTTCATGTATAGTTGAGTTCTCAAATTTGTAAGTTTTTATACATCCTTTCATTGAATAAACGTTTAATTAAATGAGTATATGATGTCATGTCATCTCTGCGTCTTTGTCTACCCAAAGAGATACAGGAACCGGATGCGTAGTGGAGCAGTGCTTGAGGAGTCATTTTCTCTTTTTTTTTTTTTTTTTTTTTTTGAGATGGAGTCTTGTTCTGTTGCCCAGGCTGGAGTGCAATGGCGTGATCTCGGCTCACTGCAACCTCCACCTCCCGTATTCAAGAGATTCTCCTGCCTCAGCCTGGCGAGTAGCTGGGATTACAGGCACCTGCCACCATGACCGGCTAATTTTTGTATTTTTTAGTAGAGACAGGGTTTCACCATGTTGGTCAGGCTGGTCTCGAACTTCTGACCTCAGGTATCCACCTGCGTCAGCCTCCCAAAGTTCTGGGATTACAGGCGTGAGCCACCGCGCCCGGCAAGGAGTCGTTTTCTTGCTGTATCTTCTCGTCTGCAGAACTTTGGGCAGTTGCTCTAACCTGAGTGACGTTTTCCACACTTATAAAATGAAGATGTTGATAACCGCTTTGGGTCATAAGATTGTGAGAATGAAATGAGTGAACTCTGTGAAGATGCTGTGATCATCTTGCCCCAACTTTTTATTTTATTTTATTTTATATTTTATTTTATTTTTATTTTATTTTATTTTATTTTATTTTTGAGACAAGAGTCTTGCTCCCTCACCCAGGCTGGAGTGCAGTAGCACAATCTCGGCTCATTGCAACATCTGCCTCCCAGATTCAAGCGATTCTTGTGCTTCAGCCTCCTGAGTAGCTGGGATTACCGGCGTGCGCCACCATACCCAACTAATTTTTGTATTTTTAGTAGAGACAGGGTTTCACCATGTTGGCCAGGCTGGTCTTGAACTCCTAACCTCAGGTGATCTGCCTGCCTCAGCCTCCCAAAGTGCTGGGGTTACAGGTGCGAGGCACCAAGCCCAGCCACCTCAATTTTCTTTTACAGGGAAAAAAAGGGAGGCCAGAAGATGTTTACCTAAAGATGACACAAATTGGAATAGCAATATAAACTGATTATCAAATATTAGGTGGTGGCCAGGCGCAGTGGTTCACTTCTGTAGTCCCAGCACTTTGGGAGGCTGAGGCGGACAGATCACGAGATCAGGAGATTGAGACCATCCTGGGTAACATGGTGAAACCCCCATGTCCACTAAAAATACAAAAAATTAGTCGGGCGTGGTGGCGTGTGCCTGTAGTCCCAGCTACTTGGTAGGCTGAGGCAAGAGAATCGTTTGAACCCGGGAGGCAGATGTTGCAGTGAGCCAAGATCGCACCACTGCACTCCAGCCTGGGTGACAGAGCGAGGCTCCGTCTAAAAAAAAAAAAAAAAAATTTATATATATATATATAGATATATATATATATATATAGATATATATATAGATATATATAGTGGTTTCCACTCATTATGTCTTTTTTAATAAACTGTATTCATATCTCTCAAGACAGCCTTGTGCCAAGCTGACTTTTCTGAATATCTGTGAGAGGGTAAATGGTGTGCCTCTGCAGCCCTCCATGATGCCCCCATGCAGCCTTGAAAGGACACGAGGTGCAGCCAAAGGGCAGGGTCTTGGAGACCAGAAAATCATGGGGATCACAAGACAGTAGTGGATGAGGATAACAGACCCGCCAGCCCCAGTTCAGCTCCCCAAGTTGATGGAGGGGGAGGGCGGCCATTGTGTTCATCTGTGGAACGCAGGGTCTTCTAGAAACAGCTTGTGGCCACCTCCTCCACCAAGGCAGACCTGCAGAACTCCAGGTTCCTCCCTAAGAGAAGAGCTGGCTGTAGATACTGAAGCCCACCCACCCCACCCTGGAATGCCCAGTGCCTATTCCAGTCCCAGGGGGGATAAATTTAGCAACCTATTCTGAGTTTTGGATGGTACTAATTTAAACAAGCTTTGGAAATGTCATTTGATGACATAAGCAAAATCAAATTGAGCTGTCATTCTTCTGGTTTTACCTCTTATTAACACCACTAGTGCTATTACTTTTCCTCTTATAAAGAAAACAATCAAAAGTGGCTCGCTCATTCAACAGATGTTGCTAAAAAATAGATTGTATAAAGTACTGTAGGGTTTTTACTATAGGAAATATGGCTTTAGTGGGAAGAAAGCATTGCCATAAAAAGGTAGCTTTGGATAAAGATTTAAGAATGGAGGGTAGAGTGGACCTCAACTTTCTCCTTGTTACAGGTGCTAGCCATTGATGCTTTTGAAATTTCAACTTGCAAGAAAAGGAAAACTTGAAGAATCCAAATGAACCCTTCAGTTCAAAATTTCATGTCTCAGTCACACATTTCAGGCAAAAGACAACATTGCTATGTTTAAGAAGATATAGGCAACTGGCCGGGTGTGGTGGCCCACGCCTATAATCCCAGCACTTTGGGAGGCCAAGGTGGGTGAATCACGAAGTCAGGAGTTCAAGACCAGCCTGGCCAACATGGTGAAACCCCGTCTCTACTAAAAATACAAAAATTAGCTGAGCGTGGTGGTGCGCGCCTGTAATCCCAGCTACCCAGGAGGCTGCGGCAGGAGAATTACTTGAATCTGGGAGGTGGAGGTTGCAGTGAGCTGAGATCACACCACTGCACTCCAGCCTGGGCAACAGAGCAAGACTCCATCTCAAAAAAAAAAAAAAAAAAGATATAGACTCTTAAGAAGGAAAAATGGTTGGGGAGGGTGGTATATATGGGGTGCCTCCTCCTGCAATTTGGCTGGGGATTATGATGGGGAAGGGGAAGCCCTCTTTTCACTGTTCACTAGGAGTGAATTCTAAGACAAAATTATTTGTAGGCTGGGCATGGTGGCTCATGCCTATAATTCCAACAATTTGGGAGGCCAAGGCAGGCGGATCACTTGAAGTCAAGAGTTCAAGACCAGCCAGGCCAACATGGTGAAATTCCATCTCTACTGAAAATACAAAAATTAGCCAGATGTGGTGGCACCCACCTGTAGTCCCAGCTACTCAGGAGGCTGATTCACAAGAATTGCTTGAACCCAGGAGGCAGAGGTTGCAGTGAGCTGAGACTGTGCCACTGCGCTCCAGCCTGGGTGACAGAGCGAGACCATGTCTAAAAAAAAAAAGAATTATTTGTAGGTAGAGTGTAGTTTGTTGTAATAGAATGCAACTTGTTCTCAAGTTGACATTTGCATCTTCATGACAAATTTCAGAACCCTCCAAATATTTAAATTGATTTTTCCTTCGTTTTATTCCTCCATTTTGATCTAGAGCAATGGATCACTCTACATCATTTGCAGGAAAGCAAGATTTAAGGTTAGAAGTCTTTAAACAAATAAAAAGTTGATTATCTTAAGATATAGATTAATTAATCTGTCTTTTGTTTTCTTTCTTTCTTTTTTTTTTTTGAGGCACAGTTTCGCTCTTGTTGCCCAGGCAGGAGTGTAATGGCACCATCTCGGCTCACCACAACCTCTGCCTCCTGGGTTCAAGCGATTCTCCTGCCTCAGCCTCCCTAGTAGCTGGGATTGCACCACCACGCCGGGCTAATTTTTTCTTTTTTCTTTTTAGTAGAGACGGGGTTTCTCCATGTTGGTTAGGCTGGTCTCAAACTTCCAACCTCAGGTGATCCGCCCACCTCGGCCTCCCAAAGTACTGAGATTACAGGCATGAGCCACCATGCCTGGCCTAATCTGCCTTTTCTAGAACTAGCTCCTTTAACATAATGGTAAGAATATTGACTGAACTATTAGCAGATCTCTAAATAAGATAAAAACTAGGCTGTGACATTTTTTTTTTTTTTTTTTTGAGATGCAGTCTTGCTCTGTTGCAACTGTGACAATTTTTAGTGTGGAAAAAAAAAGGACCAGGATGAAATTATATTATTTGGTTTTGTTCTCAGGCAGATCAAAATATTTCTGAACATAAAAAAGTTATTCAGTGTATGAATCAAGCTTATGCTATTCTCTGGAAAATGTGCAATACCCACCCTGCTGAAATTCCCTGGCTGTTGGGAAGATGGATCCTTGCGAAGAATGCACTGTCAACTGAAAGGCTGAATGGGAGGGAAGCCAGAGACCGTATTGGGTGTCTGCCTGCTATGCCTGCTATGTGCTCTTATTTACTCCTTTTTTTTTTTTTTTTTTTTGAGGCAGAATCTTGCTCTGTTGCCCAGACTAGAGTGCAGTGGTGCAATCTCAGCTCACTGCAACCTCCACCTTCTGGGTTCAAGTAATTCTCATGCCTCAGCCTCTGGGGTAGCTAGGATTACAAGTGTGTACCACGATGCCCGGCTAATTTTTGTATTTTCAGTAGAGGAAGGGTTTCGCCATGTTGGCCAGGCTGGTCTCAAACTTCTGGCCTCAAGTGATTTGCCTGCCTCAGCCTCCCAAATTGCTGTGATTACAGGCATGAGCCACCGCACGCACCGGGGTTCATTGACTCCTAAGAGTCCTGTCAAACATGTCTCCTGGTTTTTTAGATGAGAAAACTGAGGCCCAGAGAGGCTAAATAACTTTTCTGAGGTTACCCAGACAAACAGAAACAGCCAGGATTCAATTCCCCATGTGACTCACTCAAAAAGCAATGCTCTTTCTATTACTTCCCAATGTTATTAACACCCAATATATAAGGTTTGAGCAGTACTAGGAAATGAACAGATCCCGTGGCCAGGCGTGGTGGCTCATGTCTGTAATTCTAGCACTTTGGGAGGCCAAGGCGGGTGGATCACTTGAGCCCAGGAGTTTGAGACTAGCCTGGGCAACATAGTGAGATCCTGTCCCTACAAAAAGTAAACACAATTAGCTGTGTGTGGCGGTGTGTGCCTGTGGTCCCAGCTATTCAGGAGGCTGAGGTGTGAGGATTGCTTGAGCCTGGGAGGGCTCAAGGTTGCAGTGAGCCATGATCGAACCACTGCACTCCAGTCTGGGCAACAGAGTGAGACTCTGTTTCCAAAAAAAAAAGAGAGAGAGAGAAATAAAAAGGGGAAAAAAGGCAAGTCTTGTGCAATTGACAAGCCTTTCATTTTGCAAAAAAGAGAAAGCTCTGGGCAAAAAGTGTAAGGCATGGCTTTTCTTGTTCATCTGGCCTACTTTCTTGTGTTTGGCTTTAGATCTAGTTTTGTCCAAATTATACTAAAAAGGAAAAATATTTTCCCAAATATGCAAGCATTTCTGTGAGCTAGAAGCAATGATGGCAGAGGAAAAGGGGAAGGAAAAACGTTTTTACCTGTTAATCTCTTTATTCTGTCATTAAGGAAATTCACTTATTATAGCCTTTTTATAGCTTTATATTACCACAATGGTCCTCAAACTTCAATGCAACAGAATCTCCTGGAGGGCTTGATGAAACGGATAGCCAGCCCTGCCCCTACAATGTCTCATTCAGTGGGTGTAGTGTAGGGCCAATAATTTCACAGATTCCTGGGTGGTGCTGATGCCGGAAGCCATACTTTAAACAGCACAGTGTGACTAGATAGCTTCTGCTATGATGCAACTGCCCTGTCTTGGCCCTACTTGCTTCTCAGAGTTCTAATAACCAGAGGAGCTCATGAAGGGCTGTGAGGGGATTTGTGCCAATTGTGGCATGATTCTTCTTTCGTGGCAAGGTGCTCCTTAATGAGATGTGGGCAAGGTGCAGATCTGTGCGTGGACCCTTAGAAGAAGTGCGTGTGTGGGAAGCTCTGGGATTTATTCTAAACCTCCCTGTCTTCATTCTCAATGCCTTCGTAATCTGTCAGCACAGAATAAAATGTAGTGGAAAGTAACAAATATCCTAAATTATTTTTAAAGAGGCCACCTGTATGCTCTTCCTTATTATAAGGAAGGCAAGGATCCTGGTGAAAAGATGAAATGATATTAGTTAATTTGCCAAGATCACACAACTTTATTTTTTTCAGACAGGGTCTCGCTCTGTGCAGTGGTGTGAACATGGGTTCACAGCAGCCTTGACCCCTGCCAGGCTCAAGTGATCCTCCCGCCTTGGCCTCCCAAAGTGCTGGGATTACAGGCCTGAGTCACGGTGCCTGACTTTCACACAGCTTCTTAGTGGTAATTACAGAGTTCAAGTTTTCCAGTTCCAGGGCCCTTTCTGCTACCATCACACTGTGTAAGAAACTCTTCCTAGAGTTTTGCCGTTTCTATTTTTTTTCTGTCTTTTTTTTTAACAAATGAAAATGGACTAAAGAATTTTTTTCTCTTTCCAGTTAGATACCCACAAGCAAAGGTCTGAAGGCAGCCAGCCAGAGAGAACCAAGGTACTGAAACATACACAACCTGGGGAGACAGGAGTGACCGGGAAGAGACTGCAGGTTTGACCCCCTCCCAACTCCAGTCCCTCCTCCCGACTTGTCCTTCCCTCCCTCTGGGGATGTGCTAGCAGGCAACAAATGCCCAAAAGGCAACAGGGAGAGGAAAGGAATGTGCATCACACACACAGTAGACTTTAGCTTCTAAATAAGAGCCTGTCTGAGTACAATGTAGACTTGCGCAATTTTTTTTTTTTTTTTTTTTTTTTGAGACAGAGTTTCGCTCTTGTTGCCCAGGCTGGAGTGCAAAGGTGCGATCTCAGCTCACTGCAACCTCCGCCTCCCAGGTTCAAGCGATTCTCCTGCCTCAGCCTCCTGAGGAGCTGGGATTACAGGCGTGCGCCATCACGCCCGGCTAATTTTGTATTTTTAGTAGAGATGGGGTTTCTCCATGTTGGTCAAGCTGGTCTCAAACTCCTGACCTCAGGTGATCCACCCACCTTGGCCTCCCAAAGTGCTGGGATTACAGACGTGAGCCACTGCGCCCGGCCGTCTTGTGCAATTTTAAGGAAGATCAGTCCCATTATTCTGAATCTACCAAAATATTCAGGGGGACAGTAGCAGTCACTAAGTTGCTTCTGGAGGAAAGTTTTATCAAAATCTGTCTTTCTCTTGCAGTTACTGATATTAATGCTTTACGGTACATTTTGCTTCCTCGTTTATGAAGCACTTTCACAGTGGGAAAATCTTGTGAATACAGTCTTTAGTTACACATTCTGAAATGAGGAATGGCTGAGACAGGGCAGGTGAACTCTTTCTCAGTCACCAAGCTGAAGTTTGCACATTAGATATTAAGAAACAATGCAAGCAGGCCGGGCGCGGTGGCTCACGCCTGTAATCCCAGCACTTTGGGAGGCCGAGGCGGGTGGATCATGAGGTCAGGAGATCGAGACCATCCTGGCTAACACGGTGAAACCCCGTCTCTACTAAAAATACAAAAAATCAGCCAGGCAAGGTGGCGGGCGCCTGTAGTCCCAGCTACTCGGGAGGCTGAGGCAGGAGAATGGTGTGAACCCCGGGGGGCGGAGCGTGCAGTGAGCCGAGATCGCGCCACTGCACTCCAGCCTGGGCAAGAGCGAGACTCTGTCTCAAAAAAGAAAAAAAAAAGAAAGAAACGATGCAAGCATCTTATAGATAGTCTTCTATGTGTTTCTAAGGACACAGAGAAGGCAAAAGAGTTGTTGTCTCTCTGTCCCGAATTGTGAGACCCATATACTGAGCTGCCAACTCCACTGACTCTTGGATATCTCTTAGGTTTCTCAAATTGCCCCCACGCTCATGTCAGTCTGTGCCTCCGTATCCAGGTTGGCAATCTGGAAACTTCATTCTTCACCCCACAGTTCCCACAGAAGATAATCAGGTAATGTGCCCTGTCGATCTGCCTCCTAACAGCTCTTGATCTCACCCACGGATCTCCAGCCAAACTGCACCTACTTTAATATAGGCCATTATCAGTTCTTGTCTGGATTATTCTCTTTTTTTAAACTTTTATTAATTGTATTTTTAATTTTTTTTTAAGAGACAGGAGTCTCCCTATGTTGGTTAGGCTGATCTCAAACTCTTAGGTTCAAGAGATCCTCCCACCTTAGCCTTCTACCTGGGACTACAGCTGCATCCCATCACACCCAGCTTGCCTGGATTATTGTAACAGCGTGTAAGCAAACCTCCTCTCAACCTGCAGGCCTCAATTCTCTGCAAGATAGACGCCACTGACATTTTAGGTAGAAATATCTGTCTTATGCAGGGCTGTTCTGTGCCATGCAAGATGTCAAACACCTGTGGCTGTAACTCATTACATACTTTAACACCCTAGCTGTTGTGGTAACCAGACACGTGGCAGCACAAACCAGGGTGGAGAGTGGGACCTTTCACTAGCCCGACACTGAGGATCGCTACGGTAAGAGGATTGCATCTTTTCCCTGCCAAACTATTTCAATGACTTTGTAGGATAAATGTCACATCTTGAAATGGCCCCCTGGCCGTCTCTGCAGTATCATTTCTATAGTCTTTAAGAAGGACCCTAGTTATGTTTAGATTTCAAATTCTAGAGGCAATTCCATCTGCTTTTCCGGGAATTAGGTAAGCCCCCAAGAGTCACAGGGATAAGTAGAATCAAGCACAATGTGGTTTTAAAATCAGCCTTATTTAGAGTATTGCCTCTTTGTTCATTAATTATACCTAGTTACTTGAGATTATTAAAACAAATAGAAAAAAAAAACACAGCGTTAAGAATTAGCACTGGGCTTTAGTACTCAGTATTCTGGGCGCATTAGACTTAGGTCCTCGTTTCATTATTTAGGTATTGTTATTCTACCTCTGGTCTCTAAACATAGGTGTTATACTCAGTGAAGCCTCTCTTGAAGGTTACATGGTTTTTTTTTGTTTTTTTTTTTTTTTTTTTTGAGACGAAGTCTCGCTCTCTCACCCAGGCTGGAGTGCAGTGGCGCGATCTCGGCTCGCTGCAAGCTCCGCCTCCCGGGTTCACGCCATTCTCCTGCCTCAGCCTCTCCGAGTAGCTGGGACTACAGGCGCCCGCCACCACGCCCGGCTAATTTTCCACGCCCGGCTAATTTTTTTTTTTGTATTTTTAGTAGAGATGGGATTTCACCGTGGTCTCGATCTCCTGACCTCGTGATCCGCCCGCCTCGGCCTCCCAAAGTGCTGGGATTACAAGCGTGAGCCACTGCGCCCGGCCTGAAGGTTACATGTTAAACTACCCTTCTCCTGTTAAAGCTTTTAACGTCGGCTGGGCGCGGTGGCTCACGCCTGTAATCCCAGCACTTTGGGAGGCCGAGGCGGGCAGATCACGAGGTCAGGAGGTCGAGACCATCCTAGCTAACACGGTGAAAACCCGTCTCTACTAAAAATAGAAAAAATTAGCCGGGCGTAGTGGCCGGCACCTGTAGTCCCAGCTACTCGGGAGGCTGAGGCAGGAGAATGGCGTGAACCCGGGAGGCGGAGCTTGCAGTGAGCTGAGATCATGCCACTGCACTCCAGCCTGGGCGACAGAGCAAGACTCCGTCTCAAAAAAAAAAAAAAAAAAACTTTTAATGTCAACAAGTGATAGAAGAAGAATATGCACAGTTGCAAGAAGACCTCACTCAAACCTGTAGAATACTACAGTAAAGATGTCTCACACCTGTAATCCCAACACTTCGGGAGGCTAAGGCAGGAGGATGGCTTGAGTCCAGGAGTTGGAGACCACTAGCCTAGGCAACATAGGGAGGTCCCGTCTTTACAAAATATAAAAAATTATCTGGACATGGTGGGGCACACCTGTGGGTGTTGTAGAGGCTGAGGTGGGAGGATTGCTTGAGCCAAGGAGGTTGAGGCTGCAGTGAGCCATGATTGCATCACTGCACTCCAGCCTGGGTGATAGAGTGAGACTCTTTCTCAAATAAATAAATCATGATTATTTTCACCACCATGCTATCTTCAAATCCTGGTTAGCTTAGCCAAACCTGTGTTATCACTTCAGTCTCAGCTTTCTCATATTAAAAGAAGGGCTCAGCTTATTTTCCTAATTCCAATTATATAGGTTGGAGATAATAAGCAGTCTGTTAGGAGAAGCTCGCATTTGTATCAAAGTTATACCAGGTCGTCTGTGACCAGCAGATCCATTTCCAGAATCTCATTAGAAATGAATAGTCGGCTGGGCGCGGTGGCTCATGCCTGTAATCCCAGCACTTTGGGAGGCCAAGGCGGGTGGATTACAAGGTCAGGAGATCGAGACCATCCTGGCTAACATGGTGAAACCCCGTTTCTACCAAAAATACAAAAAATTAGCCGGGCGTGGTGGCGGGCGCCTGTAGTCCCAGCTACTCGGGAGGCTGAGGCAGGAGAATGGCATGAACCCGGTAGGCGGAGGTTGCAGTGAGCCGAGATCGCGCCACTGCACTCCAGCCTGGGTGACAGAGCGAGACTCCGTCTCGAGGAAAAAAAAAAAAAAAGAAATAATAGTCAGGGCTGGGCACAGTGGCTCATGCCTCTAATCCCAGCACTTTGAGAGGCTGTGGTGGGCGGATCAGTTGATGCCGGGAGTTCAAGACTAGCTTGGCTAACATGGAAAAACTCCGTCTCTACTAAAAATGCAAAAATTAGCTGGGCATAGTGGTGAGGGCCTATAGTCCCAGCTACTCAGGAGGCTGAGGCATGAGAATTGCTTGAACCTGGGAGGCGGAGGTTGCAGTGAACCTCAATTGCACTACCGCACTCCAGCCTGGGTGGAGTGAGACTCTGTCTCAAAAAAAAAAAAAAAAAAAAAAAGAAAAAGAAGAAAAAGAAAAAAATGGTCATGTTGTTTAACTGAAGTCACAAGTCTCTGATTCCAGAGAGCATCCTGCCCCATGCCCGGAAGGAAGGAATGTGTGCTCAGAGAGACCAAGAAGAATCTAGACAGACAGGCCTTGCTGTGTTTCCCCACTCAGTCTGCTAGCATTTGATCATATCCCTTTTGTCCAATCATATTTCTCCACGTCCATACTTTGTTGAACCTACACATTAAAATGGACAATTTCCCCTGCATTTTTAGGTCTTCATTCTGAAGGCTCCCAGGTACACATTAATAAAATTTGTATGACTTTTATTTAAAAAAGAATAGGGCCAGGTGTGGTGGCGCATGCCTGTTATCCGAGCACTCTGGGAGGCTGAGGTGGGTGGACTGCTTGAGTCCAGGAGTTTGAGACCAGCCTGAGCAACATACCAAAACCCCATCTCTATTAAACATGTATGTATGTAATTCTCTATTCTTGACTAGGATTTCAAAACAACAAAAAATAGAATACACTCTGGGGGGCCAAGACAGAATTGTTTTAGGCCAGGAGTTCGAGACCAGCGTGGGCAACATGGCAAGACCCCATTTCATGGTGGCACATGCCTGTAGTCCCAGCTACTCAGGAGATGGGAGGATCCCTTGAGTCCAGGGGTTCAAGGTTACACTGAGCTCTGATGGCATCACTGCATTCCAGCCTGGGTGACAGAGCCATACCCCACCTCTACAAAATATGAAATTAAAATAAAAATAAATGTTTAAAAGTTAAAGAAAAAAAAGAAATAGTCATGTAGATTTGAATTTAGTGACACTGATTTTGTGTTCGGGTTCCAAGCTCTACTACTATCTGGGAATCCTTGGACTGCGTCCATTTCTTTTCTTACAGGGTTGGAGAAAGAGGCTCTAACTCTGGTTCTGGTTATTGGTTGGCATTTCAGAGAAGGTTTGTGTGACTATCCAAAAACTGTACATAAAACTTTATATTGGGGAGTCAGAGGTCAGCTAGAAGCTTAATGAGATTCTAATTAAAGGAGCCCAGGACCCAAAAAGGTTATGATCATGAATAGAGATCTTTGTGGACTCACGCCTATCGTAGATACATTCATTCCAAACTCTCATGATGCTGTATGAACAAAGGGTGCTAAGTAGTTAAAAGCAGAGCTTAAATGTATGACGAATATCACAACAGACAAGAGAAAAGCAATCGAAACTGAATCACAGTGAAATTACAGAAAGAAAATCCATGGCATTTAATTAGATTGCATTTTATTTAGATAAATGAAAATTTGCCCCAAACAGAACTAGGAATCAAATATTGTCTTGGACTAGAGGTAATTGCTAAGCTGGAAGCTATATTGAAAACTAAAATTTCCAGCCCTTGACTATCTGTAGTTCCAAACATCAAAGGAAAATATTGGAACAATTTATCTATGTACAGAGAGAGGCAACTCATGGGTACCATAAGCAAAACAACCTGAGGGGGAACATTTGATATTACAAGAAGTGGTGAGAGTTTACAAGTCTTGCATTGCTTTCTATTGTACATGGCTCTGTAGTAATGCCAAAAATAACAAAATGTAGGCACTTGCTCTGACTTCTGCAGTTTACATTAGATTATTATGTACTTCATAAATTAACAGCAGCTTTAGAATTATAAAACAGTATTGTATTTCATGCTACTGTTGGTGTTCTTCTTGTTAAAATAATGTTCTCAACGGACATAGATACAGAGCTTGTACAGAAGTAACTCTGGGCACATCCAGATAGTACAAAAAGCAGTCATGAAGCAGCTACTCATGGAATCTCAACTGTGATGGCCAGTGAGCACCTGGCCACAGGTGGTAGGAAAAGACAAACGCGGGTGGAATTTAAACAAAAACATCAATTTCCCACAAACTACACAAATCTTTAATCTGTTCAAAACAGCACAGAATGTCTTCCTGCCATAGAGAGGAAGTCAATATGAAACTTGTTATAAATTGCTGTCATTTCCAAAACTCTTTAGTTGATGTTCAGAACTAGACACCAGCACTTGGATTTAAATCTCAGTTGGCCAAAAAAAAAAAAAAATATATATATATATATATATATATATATATATATATCTCAGAGGTTTTTTGAATTTGGGGATTTTAATAATGATGCATGGGTAGCTATTATATATATTTGAGAATAACTCCTAAAAGATGACTTCCAACTACAAACAATACTATACACTGCTATCATGAGGTGTTTTACTAATATGGCCAATCCCAATTATGTATGAAGTTAGATTTGTTAGCATAGAAGAAACTACTTTCAGTTTTAAAAGCAAACTTTCTTTCCACTAAAACTAGGCTTTCCAGCTAATCAGCAGTCAAAATTTAAATTTTCAAACTGGAGTACCAAGTTTGAATAAAATCTAGAAAGCTATATGCCAGGCCAGTTCTATATGTCAAGAGTAGATAAGTGACACTATTCTTTGTGTGACAATTGTCTGACAAAACCCTTAATGTAGGCTGAGGCAGGAGAATCGCTGGAATCTGGGAGGTGGAGGTTGCGGTGAGCTGAGATCGTGCCATTGCACTCCAGCCTGGGCAACAAGAGCGAAACTCTGTCTCAAAAATAAACCCTTAATGTATTAGCATGACTCATCATTTTGACATTTAAAAAATTTTCCAAGATTATTTCAGGAAAGGCATTTTTACTATTAAGCTTTCTTAAAATTTCTTTCTAGAGACATTTGTTATTGTTCGAAACCAAAAATATTAACACAAAAAAATTGACATTTTCAGGAATTACCAGATGGTAGAATTGTAGCAAGAATGTCAATCTGAAAAGCCACTGGTTTACTTCAGGAAAAGCATCTCGGCCATGGCTTCCTCTGAACACACAACTCAAACCAGTGAAAAGGGGTTTCATGTAATGACCACATCAGAAAGTTCTAGCTTATCAATCATTATCTTTATCATTCTAATGTGGTACACATATGTCCCAGGCTTCCTGGTATCTAATAAAACCAGCAAATCTAAGTGAAGCAAATATTTTATTTAAATCAGTCGTCAAATCACAACTTATCCAAATGAATGTGTTGCAACATTGTTCTTAAAAGAATGGCACAAATATGGCACAAACACAATCCAGTATCTATCAAAATACCATCTGTAAAGAACCTGACTTATTTCATGCCGTGTGTGAATGCAGTCCAGCATATAAGAGTAGAATCAAAAACTTACAACAATTCTTTTCTTCATAACATATAAAACACTTCACTACTTTGCCTCAGGAGTAAGCATACTTATAGGTCCAAACAACCATAACAAGTAGGAAAAAGGATGTAAAGTTAATTTGCTACCAGAAGATAACTTCTTTCTAACCTCCACTGGGTTAGAAAGAAAAATTTCCCAATGACAACAGAACATTCTGTATGTTTCAAAATGCTTTTTAGTTTTAGCACACTCCACGTAATAGGAAAGTGACCAATTTCAGAGTACCACTAAATATGGACCTCAATCATTAGTGAATTTTAAAGAATTGTACCTTGATTAGGAATGTTACATCTAGGAAGCTTTGTTTTTCGTGGGTTATAACTGAGGCTTAAAGCTCCCCAAGGCTGCACTATGGCACATGCCCCATCATATACTGTGTGATATAAAAAGCATGTAGTATCCTGCACATTTCCTTAAACATTAAGAAAAAAATATACAATAGATACAGAAAGAGGATTACTTAAAACATACATATAAATACGTAAAGAATGATACTCCAGTTTGAGAAGCAGAACTAGGTATTGCCGACTCCAGTTCCAGGTTAAGAATTTAGGACCTTAAATCAGAATTTATATGGTTATCAAGGGAAAACAGTAGGTTGGTCTTGGAAAGAGGAAATGTTAAATGGCTCTAGCTCCTGATGAAGCCTCAGGATTGTCAGGGGCTCTCTAGAAATGAGATCAGTTGATGTGCCTGCTCTCCGATTCTCAAAGTTCTGAAATACTGGTCTTCAGTCTCAGCAGCAGCATTCATTTTCTTCTACTACTTGTCTTCACATTCTGGTCTTCCAAATAGACAATGAGTTTAACTGTAGGAGGAGGAAGAATCAGCGTAAATAAAATCTCCTTTTTCTCTCTCATTTATTAACAACAGGATAGTTGTCAAAGTGACCTAACAATACCATAGTTTAACTCCATTAAAAAAAACAAAGATGGGGCCGGGCGCAGTGACTCATGCCTGTAATCCCAGCACTTTGTGAGGCTGAGGCGGGAGGATCATGAGGTAAAGAGACTGAGACCATCCTGGCCAACGTGGTGAAACCCCGTCTCTACTAAAAATACAAAAATAAGCTGGGCATGGTGGCATGCACCTATAGTCCCAGCTATTCAGGGGGCTGAGGCAGGAGAATCGCTTGAACCCAGGAGGTGGAGGTTGCAGTAAGCTGAGATTGTGCCTCTGCACTCCAGCCTGGCGACAGAGCAAGACCCTGTCTCAAAAACAAACAAACAAACAAACAAAAAACAAAGATAGGGCCAGGTGCGGTGGCTCATGCCTGTAATCCCAGCACTTTAGGAGGCCGAGGCAGGCAGATCACTTGAGGTCAGGAGTTCGAAACCATCCTGGGGGAAACTCTGTCTCTACTAAAAATACAAAAATAAGCTGGGCATGGTGGCACGTGTCTGTAATCCCAGCTACTCAGGAGGCTGAGGCAGGAGGATCGCTTGAACCTGGGAGACTGAGGTTGCAGTGAGCCGAGATTGCGCCACTGCACTCCAGCCGGGGTGACAGAGTGAGACTGTCTCAAAAACAAAACAAAACAAAACAAAACAAAACGAAGATGGGTTGGGCACAGTGGCCCACGACTGTAATCCTAGCACTTTGGGAGGCTGAGGCAGGAGGATTTCTTGAGGCCAGGAGACCAGCCTGGGCAACACAGCAAGACCCCTGTCTCTACAAAAAAATTTAACAATTAGCTGGGAGTGGTGGCATGTGCCTGTGGTCCCAGCAGCTATTCAGGAGACAAAGGCAGAGGCAGGCGATTTGCTTTAGCCCAGGAGGTCAAGGTTGCAGCAATCCATGATTGCACCACGGCATTCCAGCCTGGGTGACACAGCAAGGCTCTCTCAAAAAACAAAACAAAGATAGGGCTGGGTGCGGTAGCTCAAAAAAAAAAACAAAAAACAAAAAAAAGCCGGGTGCGGTGGCTCACGCCTGTAATCGCAGCACTTTGGGAGGCCGAGGCAGGCAGATCACGAGGTGAGGAGATCGAGACCATCCTGGCTAACACGGTGAAACCCCATCTCTACTAAAAATACAAAAAATTAGCCGGGTGTGGTGGCAGGTGCCTGTAGTCCCAGCTACTCGGGAGGCTGAGGCAGGAGAATGGCATGAACCCAGGAGGCAGAGCTTGCAGTGAGCCGAGATCGCGCCACTGCACTCCAGCCTGGGCAACAGAGCGACACTCCGTCTCAAAAAACAAAACAAAACAAAAAACAAAGATGGGGAAGGTCTTGTATTATGTTACACTACCATAAAACTAGCGACTGCAAGTAACTAACACAATGAGGGTCGGTCATTATATGCACTGGAAAATTTTTAAAAATACTTGTTACTACTGCTAGGGGAAAAAAATCCATTTTTTCTGAAAGAGCTATCAGCCATATTTCAGGCAGTTTAATATTAACCCATTTTGGGGCACTGGTTTTTTTTTGTTTTTTTTTGAGATGGAGTCTCACTCTGTCGCCCAGGCTGGAGTTCAGTGGTGCGATCTCAGCTCACCGCAACCTCTGCCTCCCAGGTTCAAGCAATTCTCCTGCCTCAGCCTCCCGAGTAGCTGGGAATACAGGCGCCCACCACCACACCCAGCTAATTTTTGTATTTTTAGTAGAGACAAGGTTTCACCATGTTGGTCAGGCTGGTCTCGAACTCCTGACCTCAGGTGATCCACCAGCCTTGGCCTCCCAAAGTGCTGGAATTACAGGCATGAGCCAGCACGCCCAGCCATTGGAGCACTAGTTATTTTTTTAAAAACTCAACAAGCTAGTTGAGTGAACACAATGTATTTCTTATGCCTTTGGGTCAAACACACACATGTGCACACACAGATGCCGCTTTATTTTCTTCTAAAGCAGTCACATTAGGGGGTAAAACGAAGCCATTCTTTTCATAACATTGATAAGACTAAATGGCACTTCAATCACCAAAAACCATGAAACTATCCTAGATCTTTGAATCTAGTTGATGGTTATTTTCCTCAACTGAAGGTTCTACATGAAGGCATTAATTATTTGCTCCCGATTCCTTATATAACAAATTTGCCATCTATTGGCATAAAAGAGAAAAATTATCTTAGAAGACAAGGAAGCTTACCTGCATGATGTTTTAAGATTCTGTAAGTTCTGACTTTGCAGATTCTCTCTCTTGTTTCTGTAACTCCTCCTGTGCTTGGGGTGTGATCGCGTTATCTGATTCACTGTGCACTTTTCCTTCCTGCAATTCTACTTCCTGGGCATCTTCCTTCTCTTTTTGTTTTGGTCCATTTGTATCTGGGGACTCTTTGGTTAAGCCTCCTGAGGCATCAGTATCAGCCAGGGCTGAGTTCTGGTTTTCAGGGTCATCGACATCATCACCTTTTTCATCTTCTTTTGGTTCAACTAGTGACTTCTCTATTCTTTCTGCTAACAAGGCATGACCATCATCTTCTGGCACAGACTTTGTTCCAGCTCCATCTCCCTCTTCCTCAGATGGGAGGACGACCTCTTCCAGCTGCTGATCATTTACAGTGGAACCTTCTACCTCAACAGTCGTGGTCTTTTCTGAGGCTTCACTCGTGTCTTTGGAAATATCAGAATGTGCTTGTCCCACTGCGGTTGACTCTGACTCCTCTTTGGCTGAAGTAATTGGTGTTTCATCCTGTGCAGAGGCCTGAGGTTCCTCTCCTTCTTTCTCCATTTCCCGTCCAGCGTCCTGGTTGTCAGCTTCTATCACGTGAGCTGGCGTCTGTAACTCAGACGTCAACATTTCGGTGGCTGTTTCTTCTGTACGTACAAACTGGTCAACGGCTGTCTGAATGATGTTTTGGACAAGTTTACTGC
The DNA here is from genome assembly GCF_028878055.3 of Symphalangus syndactylus. Taxonomy (NCBI): domain Eukaryota; kingdom Metazoa; phylum Chordata; class Mammalia; order Primates; family Hylobatidae; genus Symphalangus; species Symphalangus syndactylus. The sequence continues at coordinate 129,073,486 of NC_072424.2, read as the reverse complement.
TTTTGGTCTCAAGTTCCAAAATCCCATTTTCAGGCTGTAAATCCTCCTCGATTGCTACACTCACTTTGACCTCCTGGCAAGCAACCTGCTCATCGACTTCATCTGACTTCCACTTCAGTGATGTGGTTTTCTCTCCTTCCAGGTCGGAACTTAAGCCTTTTTCGGTAGTAGCAGATACTATCACTGGTGTCGATTTTGCCTGACACTCGGGCCCTGTGGGCACAGCATCTTCCCCTGGATGAGCAGTAAAGTCTTCATTTTTTTCAGAGGATTTCTCTTCCAGAACTAAATGTGCACCTGCAGGCTCCAATGTTTCACCTGTTTCTAAAATGTTGACAGTTTCTCCTAAGACCTTTTCCTCCTCTGCAGCAGCTGTTAGAGTGAATGATGCCTCAGAGCTCTGAACTTGAATTTTGGTGCATACTGCCTCCTCTTGACCTGGGCAGGGAGGAGGGCTTCCTTCCAAACTGCTGACTTCCTTTGCCCCATCTATGATGGGCACATTCACTGTCTGGAGCAGCTGCTTACTGACCTCTTCAGATACGGTAACAGCTGTTTTGTGCTCAAGCTTCTCTTCATTCACATGGGTTGGCTCTGCTTCTGTTTTCTCCCTTTCGACTTGAACTACCATCTCTCTCTCCACAGGGGATGGAGCAGACTTAGCATGACTCTGCAGTTCAAGAGCATCATCCTTTTTACATTCAGCTTCTTCTGTCCCTTCATCTTTAAGGGCAACTTCAGTGACCTTTTCCTGACTGACTGTTATGCCTGTGTCTATAGACCCCTTAAGTCCTTCGACAAATGGTACGTCTTTGGTTTTCTCATCAGCATACTGGCCAGCCTCTTGAGTCCCCTCAGTCTTTGACAGAATGGATACAGTTTCCACCGACACCTCTTTATCTGTATGTTCTAGAGTGTCTTCCATCTTTGACTGTTCTTTAGTCTCTTCCTGGAACACAAAATTGGAACGTGCTAGAGGCCTCTCTTTCTGTGCAGGAACTGCCTCTGCTTCTGTGCCCCCTGACCAGGTACCAGATGCGACCTCATTCTCCTCATGGATTTCCACAATCTCGTCTTTCTGGGTTGTGCCTGGCGCGTCAAAGTCTGCTATGGGGGTGCTTCCATCGGTCTCACTGTCTGTAGGGGTTTCCAGCGAGTCAGGGGGGATAGCCTGTTCCATCACCATCTCCTGTGATTTTACCCCAGCTAAGGTTTCGGCTTGACAAGTGGTTACAAGCTCACTGGACTCTATGCTCTCTGTGACTTCAGGAGCTTTTTCAAAGCTTTCTGGGGTGGTCTGCCCCACCACCTTCCCTTGTGTAAAAGGCTCAGTTTTTGCCTCCTGAGCATCTACTTTCAACACTACATCCGTTTCTTTCTTCAGACCCGGCGCTTCAGCATCCTCTTCTGGTCTTTCTGCCTCTGCTCTCTGCACAGGCTGAAGCGCGTCTTCTGGTCCACCGGTGCCAGGCAGCTGGGATTCCTCTTTCACTTTTTCTGCCACTGCCTGGAGGACCTCTTGAGTCCGCCTCTCTTGCTCTTCTATGTCAGGTAGGCCACCTTCCACCTCCTGCACTGGAGTGGCCTCCTCTGTGGTGTCTGGGGAGTCGGTTAACTGGGAGACTGCTGACACCATTTCTGTGGTCTCTTCAGCAGCAGATGCTTCAGTCCCTTCTTCAGCACCCAATGGCCCTGCAGTTTCTGCAGCTGTCACAGCTTCAGGGGTCAATTCTGCCTCACTAACGACCGTGTCTCCCCGGGCCTCTCTGTTCTCTGGCAGAGGTTCGGTAACCGCGGGGGGTTCTTCTTCTGCAATTACTTCTCTTTCCAATACCTCCTCAGTTAACGGTGTGGCTTCAGCTTCTATTTGTTCAAGAGGTTCTGTCACTGAAGCAGATATCCACGAAGGAGACCTTTCTTCAATAATGGCGGCTGCCCTCGTCCCGTCAATGACAGCCGCTGCCATCATATGAGCCTGACTCTCGCTGAGCTCCTTGGACACCTCAGCGGCTGCCTTCTGCTCGGGCTGCTCTGTGCTTTTGTGGGCTTGCTGTGCCTCCATTTTCTCCCTTTCTACAGCATCATACTCAGACAGAGGGACCACGGCCGGGACATCAGAGTCATCTTCGTTGGCCCCTGTTGGCCCTGCGTCTTCAACAGCGGCTTGTTCTTGTTTCCCATCTGGCCTTTTCTTCCTTCGTCCAGGAATAAACTTCTTGATTGAGACCCAAGATTCTTCTTTCCCGGGTTCAGCATCTGGAGTGGAATGTTCTACACCAGACCCAGCTATGGAGTCTTCACTTTTCTCTTCCAGCTTGGACTTTGATTTTTTTCTTGGCGTGACTAACCTTTTAAATGACTCCCAGGTGGAAACGCCCTCCCCTTCGGTAGGGCTTCCAGCTTGCTCGGGGGAGGAACTTCCCTGCCCTGGATCATGTTCTTGGGAACTAGCAAGGATCCCGTCTGTCCCCGTCTCTTTGTCTTTTCCGGCCTCATCGGCTTTCTGGTTGTCTCCTCCCATTGCTTTTGGTCCCCCTTCCTCATCAGAAGAGGATCCTTTCCTTGCTCTTTTCTTGGATGATCCCACACAAATTAAAGCTTCCCAAGATACTGAGGTATCCACCTTGCGCTTCGGTTCTTCTGGCTTTGGCTCTTCCACGCTCCCTTTCATTTCGTCTTGCATTTCAGAGGCTGCGCTCTCGGTGGAAGACAAGGTAGCGCTCTTGACCTTGTCCAGCTCATCTTCTTTATCACTTTCCGAAGGCCGTCTAACGCGCTTCTTGGGCGTCACCATCTTTTTGAATGATGCCCAGGGAGTGACACCTTCTCTTTTTTTCTCTCCATCGGAAGTAGCTCCTTCTTCAGCTTCCCCATCCTGCTGCACCTCGGCTAAGCCCTTTTCCAGACACGTGATCTCCTCGGGCTCCTCAGGGGATGAGGCAGAGCTCTCGCCCTTTTGCTCCTCATGGCTGTCCGGAGAATCGGCTGGAACCTGAGTGTGCTCCCCTGATTCCTCGTCTCCTCCTCCTCTTTTCCCTTTCTGTTTCTTTCCAGAAAGCTTTTTTAAGCCAGTGCTGGTAAAAAGCTTCTTTAGTGGACTTCCCTGCACCTTCATTCTCTCCTGTGATGACAGCATTTCCACCTCACTCACAACGCCTTCGGGGGGTTTGGACAGCACCTTCTCATCAGGACCGAGGTCGGCTCCCTGTGTAGGGTCCTCTCCGGAAACGCACGTTTCTTTGAGCTTCATCAGCTCCTTGGCAGGTTCAGCTTCCTGAGGTTCTGCATTCATTTCAACCAATTCTTCAGCTGGCACAGACCCTGCTGTTTCTTCCACCTCCGTTTTCTGCTCCTCGGTTCTGTCCTCCACGGTGCTGACGTGGACTTCGGCCACAACCTCTTCTTGGTGGACTTCTATTTTCTCATCAAACACTTCTGTTGCTAACGGAGCAGGTTTCTCTTCAGAAGGTCCCTGCGAGCCACTGACTTGCTCCTCTGAGGGCAGCTCGACTTTCTCATATTCAGCTGATAACCGGGGCTCGTGGGCGCTTTCTGCCGGCTCCTGCGGGTGGGCTTGCTCGGAGGCGGTCAGCTTCTCGGAGGCAGCCTCTGCCTTTCCGTTTTCTTCTGTGTCTACTTTTTCTGGCTCTTGTTCCTTTTTCTTCTCTGAAGCTTCCACTTCATCCTCCTTCGGCTTCTTGAAACTGGTCTTTTTGCGCCAGCCGGCCCAACCTTGAGTGAAGAATTTTTTGAAGGTCGATCCCGTTTCACTGGTCACAGGACTAGTAGGAGATTCTGCAGACTTGCTGGGTTCTTTTTCTTGTTTCTCTTCTCCTTCCTCTTTGCATTCCTCCACTGCTTGGCCAGATTCGGCTGGGGGAGAAATTTCCGCTTGGCTTTGCTCGCGCTTCAGGGTCTCTTCAGGTTTTTCTGTAGATTGTTTGGGTTCGCTTTCTTTGGATGCTGCTTCTCCAGCCCCGAGGCTGGGTTCCTGGTGGTCGCCAGCCCCTGCTGCTCCTTCCCCTTCATCTTTTTTCACAGTGAGTAGCTGGACAGTGTCAGGCTTCTCTGTCTTATCCTTTTTCACAGTGAATTTAAAGCCAACAAACTTAAACACCTTCTTAAATCCAATATCATTCGCCTGGGACTCAGTGGGTTGTGTTAGCTCTTCTAAATTGCTTTCTGAAGAAGGAATCTGTTCGATTATTTCGGGCGTCTCCTCCTGCCCATCATCTGTGACGTCGTGAACAACCACTGACTTAGCAGCCATCTCCTTATCGGAGTCTCTTTCGCTCACATCTTCAGAGTCTCTCTCACCAACTATTAACAAAAAGGGGCGGGAGGTGGGGAGAAGAGAAAAGGTGATTACAATTCAAGAAAATTGTTTTTCTCAGACAGGGCCTCACTCTCTTGCCCCAGCTGGAGTGCAGTGGTGTGGTCTCGGCTCACTGCAGCCTCAACCTCCCAGGCTCAAAGAATCCTCCCACCTCAGCATCCCGAGTAGCTGGGACAACAGGCACATGCCACCATGTCCAGCTAAGATTTTTATTTTCTGTAGAGACGAGATCTCACTATGTTGTCCAGGCTGGTCTCCAACTGCTGGGCTCAAGTGACCCTCCTGACTCAGCTTCTCAAAGCGGTGGGATTACAACCATGAGCTACAGTGCCCAGCCCAAGAAAATTAACTTTTTTTTTGAGACAGAGTTTCACTCTGTCTCCCAGGCTGGAACGCAGTGGCACGATCTCGGCTCACTGTAACCTCTGCCCCAGGTTCAAATGATTCTCCCACCTCAGCCTCCCGATTAGCTGGGATTACAGGCGTCTGTCACCATGCCCAGCTAATTTTTTTTTTTTTTTTTTGAGACGGAGTCTCGCTCTGTCGCCCAGGCTGGAGTGCAGAGGCGTGATCGCGGCTCACTGCAAGCTCCGCCTCCTGGGTTCACGCCATTCTCCTGCCTCAGCCTCCCGAGTAGCTGGGACTACAGGCGCCCGCCACCACGCCTGGCTAATTTTTTTTTATTATTATTTTTAGTAGAGACGGGGTTTCACCATGTTAGCCAGAATGGTCTCGATCTTCTGACCTCGTGATCCACCCGCCTCTGCCTCCCAAAGTGCTGGGATTACAGGCGTGAGCCACCACACCCAGTCAATTTTTGTATTTTTAGTAGAGGAGGGGTTTCACCATGCTGGCCAGGCTGGTCTCGAGCTCCTGACCTCTAGTGATCCACCCACCTCAGCCTCCCAAAGTGCTGGGATTACAGGCGTGAGCCACTGCGCCCATTGAAAATTAAATATTTTAAAAATATGACCAATTAATACTTTCTTTAATGCCAGGCAATTCAAGGATAAAGTGAGATTTTACAGAGATTTGCAAATCTTAATAGATTAATGTCTACTTCTTTCCAATGACCTTCAAAAATTCAGGTTCAAAGAGAATTATCTGCTCTTTCTGTTGCTTGTTAAAGGGAAAGTTGACAAACTTAACTATCAAAAAATTAGTTCCACATAAGTAGTCACGGCACCTCTAAGAGTGAGTCAACCAGGTAGTGTATCTTCTGTTGCAATGTAAGATGGAATCCCACATCACACCCATATTTTAAACAAGAATCCATCAAGTTTTAGATATAACTTCCCACTTAACAGGAAATATAGGGTTTGAGGAACAAGCTAAAGAACAAACAAGTATCTACACAAATCTAAAGAAGGGGACATTCTATGTGGTAACTAAGTCCGACCTCAACAGGTCCCCAAAAGGGACCAGAGCTCTTTGGAGAAATTCCAGGCTGGGTCAGAGGACATATGAAGAATATTTTGTTGTGACAGAAAGGAGATGCTCAAAAGCTGATGGAGGTGTCAAAAGGACACAAGAAATGGCTTGAAGGGGCTCCCAATGCCCAAACTTTGAAGCATAGAAAAGAATAATGGATCCTTTGTAGTTTACGAGAGTGACCATTGGGTGTTCATGTGCAATGTGTGCATTGTTACCACGATGGCACATTACTCGTCTGACGTGAAAAAGAAAAAGAAAGAGAATAATGACATTGATGAGTTACAACACATTGAATAAAAAAAGAATCCATGAATCGAGAGTGATACTAAAAAAGGTAAATCAGAAGGGACCACTTCTTTAAGGAAAAAAAATGTCAATAAATATAGATATAACTTCCACTTTGATCCTCAAAGTCATTATTGTTAGAATTTTAGATGTAGAAAATCACAATTTACAGACACCATTTTAATAACTCATTCAGTCAAGGATCATACTGCTAAAACCATCAGGTAAAAGGCTGTCAGGAAACATACATTCAGAATACCAACATACAGATTACTTAATTTCAAAAAAATGTCCTTGACAATGGAGAAATCTGGCAGGCACCACCTTAACCAAGTGATCACATTGAACATCCTCAATAATGGGACAGATGCCATCGCGCTTCCTGGTGTGAAGCACTGAGAAGGACAAGAATTCATCTACGTGGCATTCCTGACCAAAAGGTTTAATGGCATCTAATCACAACGACACAACCAGACAAATCCACAATGAAGGGCATTCTGCAACACAACTAGCCTGGCCTGAAATGTCAATGTCACAGAAGGACGAAAATCCAGCAGAAACACAAAAGGATTGTCTGCAAGTAACTTTCAAATAGCTTGGTGGGTGGTGGAGCGGATGATGTGGCTTTCCATAAATGGTGAATTAGGTCAAGTGTATATAAGTGTTTACTATATTTTCCCGGGTTTGTAATTTTAAAATCATGGAGGGGAAAAGTCAAGTCAATGTGATTTAATGGGGGCCAGTAGGGGCGAGATGTATTGTGTTAAATTAAGAGATTTAAGGAACACAACAACCAGAGGTATCTGGCATGATCCTGAATTGGATATTTGTTAAGGAAAAACAGCAGAAGGACGTTTTTGGGTCTTCTTGGGAAATACTGAGTATGAGATTTGGGATTAGATGAGATGAATTTTAATTTAAATAAAAGGGTAGAGATTTGACTGCAGAAAGCAGGTTACCAAACAGTATATACAATGACCTCATTCTGGCTTAAAAACAATTGTCTCTGCTTTCTCTATCTCTCTCTCTCTCTCACACACACACACACACACACACATACACACACACACACATCCTTCACATATGATCTCTGGGGGATGCGAATGTCATTTATTTTAGTTTTGCTTGTCTGAATTTTCTTTTTTCTTTTCTTTTTTTTTTTTTAAGACAGAGTCTCACTCTGTCGCCCAGGCTGCAGTGATGTGATCTGGGCTCACTGCAACCTCCACCTCCCGGGTTCAAGCGATTTTCCTGCCTCAGCCTCCCGAGTAGCTGGGACTACTGGCCTGTGCCACCACACGTGGCTAATGTTTGTATTTTTAGTAGAGATGGGGTTTCACTATGTTGGCCAGGCTGGTCTCGAGAACTCCTGGTCTCAGGTGATCCACCCGCCTCAACCTCCCAAAGTGCTAGGATTACAGGCCTGAGCCACTGCACCCAGCCTCCAATTATCTATATCGGACATATATCGATTTTTGTACTAAACAAAAAGGTCAATTAAAATGGACACCAAAAAGATCTTAACAAAAACTGCAAAAATATACTTAATGTTTTAAGCACAAATTGAAGGTTAATAATTATAACTAGCCGGGCACAGTGGCTCACGTCTGTAATCCCAGCACTTTGGGAGGCCGAGGTGGGAGGATCACAAGGTCAGGAGATTGAGACCATCCTGGCTAACATGGTGAAACCCCGTCTCTACTAAAAATACAAAAAATTAGCTGGGCGTGGTGGCAGGAGCCTGTAATCCAAGCTACTCGGGAGGCTGAGGCAGGAGAACGGTGTGAACCCGGGAGGTGGAGGTTGCAGTGAGCTGAGATCACGTCACTGCACTCCAGCCTGGGCAACACAGCAAGACTCTGTCCCAAAAGAAAAAAAAATTTTAACTAGTACATACACCAAGACTTAGAACACAGCAATGAATACTTGAAATGCAGAAATATTTAGAAATATAGAATGCTTCCTGAAATGCATACATTCCTTCCAATTATATAATCTTATTACTCTGAAAACAATTTAATTTTCTTATTTGTGAAATATTACAAATCTATGTCTACAAATTTCCATCATACTACTTATTTGGTTTTATTTTGAAACTGAACCCCAGAAAGTCAAGTAAAAAACTAGGCTGGGCGTGGTGGCTCATCCCTGTAATGCCAGCACTTTGGGAGGTCCAGGCAGGTGGATCATTTGAGGTCAGGAGTTTGAGAGCAGGCTGGCCAACATGGTGAAACCCTGTCTCTACTAAAAATACAAAAACCGCCGGGCGCGGTGGCTCACGCTTGTAATCCCAGCACTTTGGGAGGCCGAGGCGGGCGGATCACAAGGTCAGGAGATCGAGACCACGGTGAAACCCCGTCTCTACTAAAAAATACAAAAAATTAGCCGGGCGTGGTGGCGGGCGCCTGTAGTCCCAGCTACTCGGAGAGGCTGAGGCAGGAGAATGGCGTGAACCCGGGAGGCGGAGCTTGCAGTGAGCCGAGATCGCGCCACTGCACTCCAGCCTGGGTGACAGAGCGAGACTCCATCTAAAAAAAAAAAAAAAAAAAAAAAAATACAAAAACCAGCCAGGCGTAGTGGCAGGCGCCTGTAGCCCTAGCTACTCGGGAGGCTGAGGCAGGAGAATCGCTTGAACCCGGGAGGCAGAGGTTGCAGTGAGCCAAGATCACACCATTGCACTCCAGCCTGGGTGACCGAGTGAGACTGACTCAAAAAACAAATGAACAGACAAAAACAACAACAACAATAAAATGCCTAAGGTACCCAACCAAATCAGGGCAAGAGTGTGACCTAGAGATTTTTTTTTGTCCTTGTACCTTGTTATTCTCTAAGTTAAGCTAAAGTTCTTGTTTTCTTTTCAAATATTGCTAGATTTTTGGATATTCATAGATGAATAGGTTATCTGGGCCTCTTATTCTTCAGAGACTCAATAAGGGCCTTTGCTTCAGTGGTGATGCCATAGAGTCACCATCTGTAACAGATAATCAGCAAGGCTCATTTTTCTCTGCCATCAGTATCTAAGGTAGCATTTAAAACAAAACATTTTCGTTTTACCTCTGAGAACTAAACATTTCAGATAGCGATGAAGATTTCACAAAAAACCCAAGAATCTCATTATTTTGATCTAAGGCACACTTCCTAAAGGATTTCCCTTTTTCCTTTATAAAATACACATTTGTGACCAACATTAGACTTAACAAACAATAAGGAAAAATTAAACATTCATATTAAACTTTGAAGCAAATATTCAAAGAGAAAGAAAAGTCCAGACATCTACGATTTAAACTTCTTCTACATTTTAGATATATACACTCTTCCCATTGTTTTTTAAAGCATGTATAGTATTCTGAAATAAGAAAATGCTTTAAGTTTCTGTTTGTTCCTATTATAAACTGACATTGTGATGAATTTATTTATAGTTAAATCCAAAGGTTTCTTTAAGTGTATTTCCATGAACTATTTCTTATTTTTTTCTTTTTTTGAGCCAGAGTCTTCGCTCTGTCGCCCACGCTGGAGTGCAGTGGCACGATCTCAGCTCACTGCAACCTCCGCCTCCTGGGTTCAAGTGATTCTCCTGCCTCAGCTTCCCAAGTAGCTGGGATTACAGGCGGCCGCCACCACGCTCGGCTAATTTTTGTATTTTTAGTACAGATAACGTTTCACCATGTTGGCCAGGCTGGTTTCAAACTCCTGACCTCAGGTGATCCGCCTGCCTCAGCTTCTCAAAGTGCTGTGTTTACAGGCGTGAGCCACCATGCCTGGAGGTCACAAAAGAACTTTTTGCAAACACTTCTAATGCAATTTAAGAGATGCGACTTTCCTTTTGAAAAAGTTGGATAAAATAATTGGAAATATACTAGACAAAAAAGAAAAATTCCAATAACAAACTCTATTCTAGTATGATTTCACTAGTACAGAATACAAACGTAAATTACATATCCTGCCAGCAAGCACGTGATTAAAAGCAAACACTCATCAACCTCCCTGGAATCAGAAAATGCAGACATGTCGTTAATACAGGAGTAGAAAGCTGGTGTCACACAACCATTTCCCCCTCACTATTTTCCCTCCACTCTTAAATCTGTGTTACTGTTGGAAACACTTCTGTTTCATTCTGAAAGAGCTGAAATGTTTATAGACAGAACTAGGGAGATAAAGGTTCATGAACCAGCTGCTAGCAGGCAGAACAAAACAGCTATTGGGCTGGGCACTATGGCTCACACCTGTAATCCCAGCATTTTGGGAGGCCGAGGCAGGCGGTTCACTTGAGGTCAGGAGGTCAAGACCACACTGGCCAAAGTGGTGAAACCCCATCTCTACTAAAAATACAAAAATCAGTCATGCATGGTGGCGGATGCCTGTAGTCTCAGCTACTTGGGAGGCTGAGGCAGGAGAATCACTTGAACCCGGGAGGTGGAGGTTGCAGTGAGCCAAGATCACACTACTGCACTCCAGCCCGGGCGACTGCCATCAGTATCTAAGGTAGCTGTTACTGAAGAGCTATTGATAGTTCAGTATAGCTTAACAATAATCAGATGTTCTCTTTATAAAGAGTGAGTTATGAGTTGAACACATAATAAAACGTATATAGAAAAATTTTAAGTTGTAACTGGTCAACAAGTCTGCAGTCTCTTTTGACCTAAGTAATCCTAAGAGCTACAATTGTCAGAACAATCTTCTGGCGCCTCCACGCTTTGTGCTTCACCCTGATTTCGGCCTCCACATACCCTCTGTGCTGGAGCAATGTACACATTCCATACAAGATACCTGCTAAGCAAGGCCTCCTAAAATACCGCTTCTATCACATCACCAGGCTGTTGACTCCTAATGGCTCCAGGGCCTAGAGAACAGTCTTCTAACCTACCTAGCCTGGCAGGTACCTATATCTGTACCCGCGCTGTTGAGATCCTGACCCCAAAACACATGCGATCGTGTGGCCCCCCACTGGGCTTGGAACCCGCATTGAAGCCTAGACCGTACTTCCCAGCCTGCCCCATCACTGGGCTCCACACTCCCCATGGCGCAGCCCAAGTGTTGAGGCCTGTTCCATTCTGTTCTGCGTCCCACACTTTGCTGGCCTCCAGGCCTCACAGTGAGGGCAACTTTGCTAAATCCTGGTGACTTTTTGAGGCCTAGGTCATCCTCGACCTGCCCTGCCGCCCACCTCCCCAGGTGACCGCAGCCACAGCCATGTCCATTCCAACCCCCCGACTCCCCTTTCAAGCCAGAGTCTTCCGAGGGGTGTCCTCTGGGTGGCAGGAAGTGGGGCCCACCCTGGGGCATCCCTGGGGTTGCGGCTGTGTTAAAGTGTTTCTCTCACATCTCCCTGTTGGAGGTAGGCTGCTAGCGCAGAGCGTTTTGGCACCTATGTCACGGGACCCAGAACGAGGCCTTGCCTTTCTGGGGCTGGGGGCCTGGGGCAAGATCAAGGGCAGCGGGCGGCTCTACAGCCTGGGCTGGGATGCCAAGGGCGCAGGCCCTTCCCGACCTGTCCCTGAGCGCCTTGGCCAGTAGAGAGGCTTTCCCAAGCCTGGGACGGGGAGAAAGGAGGATGGAAAACCCACACACCCATCTCAGGCCAGTCCTAAGGGACAGTTGGTGGCCCTCGGGATTCCGCGTCCACCATCGCCGCGGGGCGAACTGCCGCTTGGGGGCACGTGCTACTCACTGCAGAGTTTACTCCACCAAGGCATGGCGCGCGCAGCCCGCCGGCAGGGGCAGCCCAACAGCGGCCCGCGAGGCCCAGCGCGCCCCTGCCGGCTGCCATAGCTCGCGAAAGCCTGGGCCCGGGAAGCCGGCAGCGAACGTCACAAAGGACGCAGCCTCCCCGCGCCCGGCGCCAGCCCTCGACCTCCCAGGAAACCCCCGGGGGTCCTGCGGACCGCCCCAGTGGGGTCACTTCAAACCATCCTGCTAACTAACTGCCAAGCCGCCGCTGAACTTCCCTGACACTTAATTTCAACAAAAAGGGCCTCGAGGCCTGGCGCGGTGGCTCACGCCTGTAATCCCAGCACTTTGGGAGGCCAAAGCGGGCGGATCACATGAGGTCAGGAGTTCGAGACCAGCCTGGCCAACATGGTGAAACCTCATCTCTACTAAAAATACAAACAAATTAGCCGGGCGTGGTAGCACATGTCTGTAATCCCAGTTACTCGGGAGGCTGAGGCAGGAGAATCGGTTGAACCAGGGAGGCGGAGGTTGTAGTGAGCCGAGATCGCACCACTGCATTCCAGCCTGGGAGACAGGGCAAGACTGTCTCCAAAAAAAAAAAAAAAAAGAAACAAAAACAAACAAAAAGGACCTCGACAATGGAGAAATCTGGCAGGCACCACTTTAACCAAGTGATCAGACTTATCCTCGATAATGGAATAGATGTCATTGTGCTTCCTGATGTGAGGCACTAAGAAGGACAAGAATTCATCTTTGCAGCACTGCTGATCAAAATGTTTAACGGCATCTAATCACGAGGAAACAATCAGACGAATCCACAGTGAAGGACGTTCTGCAAAACAACTAGCGTGGCCTGAAATGTCAATGTCACAGAAGGACGAAAATCAAGCAAAAACACAATGGGGTTTTGTATGGCAATGGCCAAGGCATGGTGGAACCTGCTCGTGGGTTTGGCTTGGTTGTAAAGAGCTTTAAGTTCTTGAGTATTCGCCCATGAGGGTATCAGTCAAGTTCCCATCACAAAGCCATCACTTATAGAGCCTTACGGGCTAGAAGGTGGAGCTCACCTGCTCCCTCCAACTGGGACTTCAAAAATAGTCATCTGTGAGAATGCAAATGGACAACCACTTGGGAGGACAGTCTGTGGTTTCTTTTCATACTGAACACACTCTTACCATATGATCTGGCAATCATGCTCCTTGGTATTCACCCAAATGAGTTGAAAATTTATGTCCACACAAAACATCTGCACACAGATGTTTATAGCAGCTTTATGCATAATTGCCAAAACTTGGAAGCAATCAGATGTCCTTCAATAAGTGAGTGGATAAAGTATGGTATATCCAGAGAACAGAATACTATTCAGCACTGAAAAAAAAAACTACCACTGGGCGCGGTGGCTCATGACTGTAATCCCAGCACTTTGGGAGGCCGAGGTGGGTGGATCACGAGGTCATGAGTTCGAGACCAGCCTTGTCAAGATGGTGAAACCCTGTCTCTACTAAAAAAAAAAAAAAATACAAAAATTAGCCGGGCATGGTGGTGGGCGCCTGTAATCCCAGCTACTCGGGAGGCTGAGGCAGAGAATTGCCTGAACCTGGGAGGCAGGGCTTGCAGTGAGCTGAGATCACGCCACTGCACTCCAGCCTGGGCAACAGGGCGAGACTGTCTCAAAAAAGAAAAATTAGTTATCAGGCCATGAAAATACATGGAGGGAACTTAAATATATATAGCTAAGCAAAAGAAGACACTCTGAGGAAGATACACAATGTATGATTCCAAATATATGACATTCTGAAAAAGGCAAAACTATGGAGACAGTAAAAAGAGCAGTGGCTACCAGGGGTTGGGGGGAGGAAGGGATGAATATGTGAAGCACAGATGATTTTTATGGCAGTGAAGCCATTCTGTATGACACTGTAATGGTGGGTACACATCATTATGTATTGGCCCAAACCCACAGAATGCACACCACCAAGAGTGAGCCCTAATGTAAACTATGGACTTTGGGTGATAACAATGTGTCAATGTAGGTTCATTGATTGTAACAAACGACCCATTCTGGTGGGAATGTTGATAAGGGTTGGGGGAGGCTATGCAGACACTGGGGCAAGGGACACATGGGAATTCTCCGAACTCTCCACTCAATTTTGCTGTGAACCTGAAACTGCTCTTAAAAATAGTCTATTTTTAAAAATGGTCATATGACTTGACCAATGTCATATAGGTGTGTGGTATCTCAGGAGAGCCAAATGCTGGCTGGGGAGTGCTTAGAGTGAAGGCACTAAAGAAGCAAAATACACAGTTTGTCTTTTTGAAAGAAAAGTCAATTTCATACATTTTTAAAGCATAAACGTTTTTTCCATAAATCATTACAACCTTTTATAGTTCATAAGCGCCACTTACGGCAAGAACAAGTATTTCGATATGTCAGCTCCTACACTTAGATGGAAAAACTGCTTTATGTCTAATGTGGACAGCAATTTGAATTCTATTTCAGTGTGAAAGGCAGAGTTTATTCATAGTTACAGTCATGCATCGTTTTGAAAAGGAAAGAGTGCATACATCCTACCCACCCACTCACAGATAGTGATTCAAAAGATCACCCGAGCATCATTTTACAACCATCAAAGTGAAAGCTGGGTAAAGCAAGAATCGTAAGGGTGCTAAAGTGCTAAATGGAGGGGAGGGGAGGATATTTATATGCTTATTGTTGAAAGGGAGGGAGAAAAGCCCAATTCTACAGTGGAGAAATTGGAAAACACCTTAACATCAGCCTACAAGGGACAGATGGACACTGCGTGCAATACCCTGAGAAGGACACAACATCACCTTTGCAGGATTCTGGCTTAGAATGAATAACCTATGGCCAGGTGCAGTGGCTCACGCCTGTAATCCCGGCACTTTGGGAGTGTGAGGTAGGCAGATCACCTGAAGTCAGGAGTTCGAGACCAGCCTGGCCAATATGGCGAAACCCAGTCTCTACTAAAAACACAAAAATTAGCCGGGCGTGGTGGTGGGTGCCTGTAGTCCCAGCTACTCAGGAAGCTGAGGTGGGAGAATCGCTTAAACCCGGGAGGCGGAGGTTGCAGTAAACCGAGATCACGCCACTACACTCCAGCCTGGGCAACAGAGCAAGACTCCGTCTCAGGGGAAAAAAAAAAAAAAAAGAATGAGTAACCTAACCTACATTGATTTAGGCAAAAGAAACATCAAATAAGGAATGAGTAGAAATGGGGAGAGAACTTATACTTTGAACATATCAAAGTCTAAAAGACAAAAGCTATAGAAGTCTTCCAGATTAAAAGAAGCTGAAAAGGCAACAACAACACAAAATCTCTGACCCTAGGGTGGATCTTGTAATGCAAAGAGGAATGCTTTAAAATGGACATAATTAGATTAAAACTGACAAAATTAGAAGCAAATTATAGAAAAGTTCTGTAATAACGTAAATGTATAGTATTGAGAACTGTCAATAACTCTACTGTGGTTATGAAAGGGAATATCCCTATTCTTGGAAAATACACACTGAAATATTTAGGGGTAAAGGACCATGATGTATATGTAACTTACTTTCAAATGCTTCCCTATTTTTTTTTTGAGACGGAGTCTCGCTCTGTCACCCAGGCTGGAGTGCAGTGGCGCAATCTCGGCTCACTGCAAGCTCCGCCTCCCGGGTTCACGCCATTCTCCTGCTTCAGCCTCTCCGAGTAGCTGGGACCACAGGCGCCCGCCACCACGCCCGGCTAATTTTTTTGTATTTTTAGTAGAGATGGGGTTTCACTGTGGTCTCGATCTGACCTCGTGATCCGCCCGCCTCGGCCTCCCAAAGTGCTGGGATTACAAGCGTGAGCCACCGCACTCGGCCATTTTTTTTTTGTTTTTTTTTTTTTGAGACAAGATGTCCCTCTATCACCCAGGCAGGAGTACCGTGGCGTCATCTTGGCTCACTGCAGCCTCCGCTTCCAGGGCTCAAGCGATTCTCCAGCCTCAGCCTCCCGAGTAGCTGGGACTACAGGTGTGAGCCACCAACTCCTGGCTAGTTTTTGTATTTTTAGTAGACACAGGGGTTTCGCCATGGCTGGCCTTGAACTCCTGAGCTCAAAGCAATCCGCCTCAGTCTCCCAAAGTGCTGGGATTACAGGTGTGAGCCACTGTGCCAGGCCTTCTTCAGTGAATTTATTAATATATCTCATACCTACGTGAGTTATAACAGAAACCTGTGGACTGATGTTTGTTTTGTTTTCCAACAAAAAGAGAGTAAATATAGCAAGTGAGGGAAAATGTTGACAATATCCCACTATTTGGGATAGGTGAATCTGAGTAAAGGGTATGGGTGTTCTCTGTATTCATTTTAGTTTTCCAGCTTTCTGTATGTTTAAAGTTATCTTTCTTTCTTTCTTTTCTTTTTTTTCTTTTTTTTTTTTTTTTTGAGACAGAAACTCTTGTTGCCCAGGCTGGAGTGCAATGGCGCGATCTCGGCTCACTGCAACCTCCGCCTCCCAGGTTCCAGTGATTCTTCTGTCCCAGCCTCCCAAGTAGCTGGGATTACAGGCGCCCGCCCCCATGCCTGGCTAATTTTTTGTATTTTTAGTAGAGCCAGAGTTTCACCATGTCTCTACTAAACTGTAGAGACTGGTCTCGAACTCCTGACCTCAGGTGATCTACCCACCTCAGCCTCTCAAAGTGCTGGGATTACAGGTGTGAGCCACCAGACCTGGCCTGAAGTTTTTTTTTTTTTTAAATCACTTGGAAGAATGCACTCTGAATTGCAGATAACTACTAAAAATTATAGAAAACAACAAAATACAGAGTGATGATTTACCCAACCTGATTTTAGAGGAGGATATCCGATATTTGCTTCACATTACATACCCTAATATAAATTTTGTCTATGTATTAAACAACAGGAAAACGACTTAACTTTCCCCCACCAAAGCAAGAAAAAGAATTCAGGCAGAGGGGAAGAAAATTAAAGAGCAGAAGTTCCGGGGACAGACTGGTGTTTAAATTTTAGCTGTACCACTTACTAGCACTGGGCCCTTGGGCAAAATCTCTGTTCTTAGACATTTCTCAAAAGAAGACATACAAACGGCAAAGAAACATATGAAAACAATTCTCAGCATCACTAATTATCAGAGAAATGCAAATTAAAACCACAATCTTGCACCAGTCAGAATGGCTATTTTTTATTATTTATTTATTTTGAGACGGAGTCTCGCTCTGTCGCCCAGGCTGGAGTGCAATGGCGTGATCTCAGCTCCACTGCAACCTCCGCCTCCTGGGTTCAAGCAATTCTGTCTCAGCCTCCCGAGTAGCTAGGACTACAGCCGCACGCCACCACGCCTGGCTAATTTTTATATTTTTAGTAGAGATGGGGTTTCACCATGTTGGCCAGGTTGGTCTTGAACTGCTGACCTCAGGTGATCCACCTGCCTCAGCCTCCCAAAGTGCTGGGATTATAGATGTGAGCCACTGCGCCTAGCCAGAATGGCTATTATTAAAAAGTCAAAAACAACAGATGTTGGCACAGATGTGGAGAAAAGGGAACGTTTATACATTGCCAGTGGGAATGTAAATTAGTAAGAGAGCTATAGAAAACAATATGGAGATTTCTCAAGGAACAAAAAACAGAACTACCATTCCACACAGCAATCCCATTATTTGGCATCTACCCAAGAGAGATAAAATCAATTTATCAAAAAGATGTATGCACTTCTATGTTTCTTGCAGCACTATTCACACTAGCAAAGTCATGGAACCAACCCAAGTGTCCATCAAAGTTTGAGTGGATAAAGAAAATGTGGTCCATATACACCATGGAATACTATGCAGCCATAAAAAAGAATGAAATCATGTCCTTTGCAGCAACATAGAAGGATCTGGAGGCCATTATCCTAAGTAAAATAACTCAGAAACAGAAAGTAAAATGCTGCAATATTTCTCATAAATGGTAGCTAACCAATGAGTACACAGGGACATAAAGATGGAAATAATAGACACTGGGGACTCTAAAAGGGAGGGAGGGTGGAAGGGAAGTGGGAGTTGAAAAATACTATTGAGTACAATGTTCACCACTCCGGTGACGGGTACACTAGAGCCCAGACCTCACCATTATGCAATATATCCCGGTAACAAACCTATACATGTATCCCCTGAATCCAAATGAAAAATAAGGCCAGGTGCAGAGGCTCACAGGGCTGTAATCCCAGCACTTTGGGAGGCCGAGGCAGGAGGATTGCTTGAACCTGTGAGGTGGAGGTTGCAATGAGTGGAGATCGTGCCACTGCACTTCAGCCTGGGTGACAGAGTGAGTCTCCATCTCAAAAAAAAAAAAAAATAAAAAGTAAAAATAAAAAGAAAATGAAAATCTCTGTTCTTAGCGTTCTCACCTATAACATAAGTCACTTATAGGTGAGGACACTAAGGCTGGTTATGAGGATGAAGTATCAGTTGGCTTTCTATCAAAATAACAAAAACTTTAATATTTTTGCTTGTTTTCTTCAGAATAGAACGACTTGTTTTTCATTACTTTTTGCCAATTCCAAACATAATCAGTATAAATTGTAGAAGACTTTAAAATACAGAGAATAGGAAAAATTTTTCATAAGTACAACATCCAGATAATCACTATTTGTGTTGTTTTTTGAATAAAGTCTTCAAAACTAAGACCTAATGGCTGCACACTTTGTTTTTCTGTCCCCATGGTTAGATAATGTCCAATTTTCACCATCATGCTTTGTCACAAACATTCCCGAGTATAAAATCATTGTCCAAATGCCTGAATGAGTTTTGGACAGAAGAGGGCAGTATTGAACAGCTTTCAGCTCTGCTGAACCAGCAAGCTCTTGATTTTCAGGACCAGAAGTCACTGAAAATCACCAATACAAAAAGTTGAAGGCCGGGCGCGGCGGCTCACGCCTGTAACCCCAGCACTCTAGGAGGCCGAAGCGGGCGGATCACGAGGTCAGGAGATTGAGACCATCCTGGCTAACATGGAGAAACCCCGTCTCTACTAAAAAAACACAAAAAATTAGCCGAACATGGTGGCAGGTGCCTGTGGTCCCAGCTACTCGGGAGGCTGAGGCAGGAGAATGGCGTGAACCCGGGAGGCGGAGCTTGCAGCGAGCCGAGATCGCGCCACTGCACTACAGTCTGGGCGACAGAGCAAGGCTCCGTCTCGGAAAAAAAAAAAAAAAAAAAAAGTTGAGATGCACTCTTTTATTTTTTTGAGATGGAGTCTTGCTCTGTGGCCCAGGCTGGAGTACAGTGGCGTGATGTCAGCTCTCTGCAGCCTCTGCCTCCAGGGTTCCAGCGATTCTCCTGCCTCAGCCTCCTGCGTAGCTGCGATTACAGGCATGCCACCACGCCCGGCTAATTTTTGTATTTTTAGTAGAGACAGGGTTTTGCCATGTTGGCCAGGCTGGTCTCGAACTCCTGACCTCAGGTGATCCACCTGCCTCGGCCTCTGAAAGTGTTGAGATTACAGGTGAGCCACCGTGCCCAGCTGAGATGCACTTTCAAATCCTGTAAAGTTGAATGTGACACTGTGCCTATTTTTACCACCTTGACTTTCAACATCAGCATTTCAAGGGGAGAAAAGGAGCACATATTAGTATGTCTCGAGTTAACTCCCTATCTTCTAGTTTTCTTTATTTGCACCATGTAAAGATGCAGATCCCTTTTCTGTTTTTGTTTTGTGTTTGTTTTTGTAGAGATGGAGGATCTCGCTGTGTTGCCCAGGCTGGTATTGAACTCCTGGCCTCAAGTGATCCTCCCACCTCAGCCTCCCAAAGTGCTAGGATTACAGACGTAAGCCACACAGCCTGGCCAGATGCAGGTCCTTTACCCCAAGTATGGGTCAAAGGTGGCCGGGACCCTTCTTCCTGTGCTGACCTCCCCCTCCTCACCCTCTTCTTCACTTTTTTTGCTTTCCCCGGCCCAACTGTACATGATACACCAAAATCACCCCCACATTTCCCAGGTTCTTGCTGCAGGTAAAGAGTACCAAACAAGACCATATCATTCCCTTGTAGTTTGTGGTTAGCAGAAACCTTTCAATTTTTTTTTTTTTTTTTTGAGACACAGTCTTGCTCTGTTGCCCAGGCTAGAGTGCAGTGGCGTGATCTCGAATCACTGCAGACTCCACCTCCTGGGTTCAAGCAATTTTCCTGCCTCAGCCTCCCGAGTAGCTGGGACCACAGGGGCCCGCCACCATGCTCAGGTAATTTTTGTATTTTTAGTAGAGACAGAGTTTTGCCATGTTGGCCAGACTGGCCTCAAACTCCTGACCTCAGGTGATCCGCTCATGCCGGCCTCCCAAAGTGCTGGGATTACAGGTGTAAGCCACTGCACCCGGCCTGAGAAAGTATTTTTACGTGCTCCCTGCATGCTGGTTGTGAATGAGTTAAAGATTGTAGCTTAGTGAGCACAGCGGGAGGCTGTTAAATGCATTATAAAATAGCCTAAAAGATGTGGCCGTGGCAGGCAGGAGAGGCTCAGACCAGAGGCTCAACCCACTCCCACTGCTGGGAGTGAAGGGAGTAAGTGATTGATAAGAGGCCTCTAAAAATAATGGAGGGGGCTTCCAGGACAGGCAGCCAGTGCTCATCCGTGCAGGCCTGGCATGGTGGAATCCATTCACAACCACACTTCATCACAGCCTTCCGTTAGGGCGCTTCTTTTAATTCAAAACTCCTATGGAATTTTTATCTGCCTTAGATTTGTCTGACTAGCTACGAAGAGGAAAATCAAAAAGCTCCATCTTTGATTTGGGATCACTGATATGGGGATGTACTTTTTGGTGCCCCTAAAACCTCCTTTGATTTTGGAGTGGCCTCTTCCACACAATGTATAGTTTTTTAACTCATGTGTGATTGAATGATCCCGCCATTTTTAAATGCGCTGCTATCCACCCAAGTCTCTCCGATGCCCAGAAAGCCCAGTCGTGGTGCTCACGTACTCACTGGTGCTGAGGTTCAGCTAGAAACAATTCCAGCATCCCACTAGGTCACAAAGATGGCCAAAATGTTAAAGGGAGGGGTCGGTGTGTCCCCTGTAGAAGCCTCTGGAGCCCAAACTCACAGGCACCTCCGTCTTCATACTGTCCTGCTAGTCACTGGTCTTTTCCCACCCTGTAGACACTTCAAAGTGCAGGAAAAAGACTAATCCTTCCAACAGGCCACATACCCATGTGTGATACAGTCTTGTATTGACAGGTCTTTCGACATCAACCATTAGTGAAACAACATCATCCATGCCTTGTTTCTCAAGAGAATATTACTACAGAAGCCAAGTATTTCTATGCCCTTCTTCTGGGTGGAGACACCTAATCACATGCTTGTGTGAGACAGGGTCAATATGCGGAAAACATTACTTGGAAAAGATAAGATAATTTTAAAGAAGATGTAGAAAAAGCTTTCATTCACTTAATTTTCTGAATATACCCAAGAAGGAGGGATCTCTGCATGGATATAGTGCATATAAGACGCAGGGCTGGGCCGGGCGCGGTGGCTCACGTCTGTAATCCTGGCACTTTGGGAGGCCGAGGCAGGCGGATCACGAGGTCAGGAGATCGAGACCATCCTGGCTAACACGGTGAAACCCCGTCTCTACTAAAAATACAAAAATTTAGCCGGGCGTGGTGGCGGGCGCCTGTAATCCCAGCTACTCAGGAGGCTGAGGCAGGAGAATCATTTGAACCTGGGAGGTGGAGGCTGCAGTGAGCCGAGATCGTGCCACTGCACTCCAGCCTGACAACAGAGCGAGACTGTCTCAAAAAAAAGACTGTCAAAAAAAAAAAAAAAAAAAAAAAGACGCAGGGCTGGACGTGCTACTCAGTAGGGTCCCAGCTACTTGGGAGGCTGAGACAGAAGGATCGTTGAGCCCAGGAGTTCCAGGCTGCACTGAGCTATGATCGTGCTACTAGTACTCCAAAACAAAACTTTTTTTTTTTTTTTTTTTGAGATGAGTCTCTCTCTCTGTCGTCCTGGCTGGAGTGCGTTGGTGCAATCTTGGCTCACTGCCAGCTCCACCTCCCAGGTTCACGCCACTCTCCCGCCTCGGCCGCCCGAGTAGCTGGGACTACAGGCACCCGCCACCACGCCCGGCTAATTTTTTGTATTTTTAGTAGAGATGGGATTTCACCATGTTAGCCAGGATGGTCTCAATCTCCTGACCTCGTGATCTGCCCGCCTCGGCCTCCCAAAGTGCTGGGATTACAGGCGTGAGCCACCGCGCCCGGCCAAAACTTTTAAAAAGATGCAGTAAAAATAAAGGCTGGATATGGATGAAGCTACTTCATGCTACAACATTCCAGAAGGAAAAATAACTTGAAGTTATCACTGCCAAGCAAGACCTTGGGTAGGCTTTTGCTTTATGTTTTTCTAACATATGAATGAAAGTTATCCTTAATAAGTGTGGAAAGTGAAATACAGAAGTTACTTCCTGGACTGAACACCTCTCACCCTATTTTTAAGAGTATAAACTATTCTCAATTACAACATTATAAAAAAATTATAACACTTCTTTAATAATAACAAACTAGGTGCTTTTTAATATTTTAAACAGCTTTGTCATAACAAGCCCCTTCGAGGTTAAAAAAGAAAGTTCTATAGAATATTAATGGAGTCAAATAAATGTGAAAATATATGAAAAGTTGCATCTTTAGTGATGTAGTAAGAAAGCAAAACTTGAAATCATTTCATGTACAAAAATCTCACTTTGGCCAAGAATTACTGGTGCTTCACATTGAGGTGTTACCTGCTATTAACCTAGGTTTACCTCCAGATAAATGTTCTGTGAATCCCAATTTATAAAATCAATCTCCAGGTCTATAATGTGTATGTGCAAATACACATTTTCCTTTCGAAAATATCCATAGTCTCCCTGTCCCCAAAGCTGCAAAGGCTCCATGATCCCAAGAAGGGCTAAGCTACAGTGGTCCCTGCTGGCTATGTGTTCCCCACCCCCAAGCTCCATATAATGTAGAGACAGCCCGTGTGTTCAAAACCTGGAGCATCATCTTTCTTTTCTCACTTTTCCAAATACTTAGCAATTAAGAGATAAATTATAAATTGTTTTCTTTTACTTTAGAGGCTTAAAAGAAAAAAAAACTTTAAAGGAATATGTTGATTATTAATAATATTACAAAATATTAATTAATAATATTACAAAATATTAATGTTTTTATCCAAAACTTAGCTATCAGGTTTCAGTGACACCACCACCATCATTTTTGGTTGAGAAAAAGAAGTGCGATACTGCAGAAACGACATGTTCATTTTTCAGGCTTAGAATCACCAGTGCTCCCCATCCCCAGGCACATCAGGATGGCTTACAGTGACATCTGGAACTAGTTATCTTTCCCCCAAGATTCATAGCATTGTCCTGGAATTTTTCCAGGAATTCTCTGCATTCTAAGTCCATCCCTTATAGGCTACACACCCAACCTCCCTTGTTCTAAAGCTCATTAACCAGAAAACCTCCAAGCGGAGATACATTCAAATTCATAAAAGCAAGGATGCCATACAGGAGCATATCGGTGACACCATCACTGGACCTGGTGTTTTTTTTTTGGGGGGGTGGGGTGGGGACAGGGTCTTGCTCTGTTGTTCAGGCTGGAATGCAGTAGCACAAGTGATCTTCCTACCTCAGCTTCCCAAGTAACTGGGACTACAGGCACGTGCCACCATGCCCAGCTAAATTTTTAATTTTTTGTGGAGAGGAGGTCTCCCCTATGTTGACCATGCTGGTCTCAAACTCCTGGACTCAAGTGATCCGCCTGCCTTGGCCTCCCAAAGTGCTGGGATTACAGGCATAAGCCACCGTGCCCAGTCCCAATCCCTGGTCTTGATATTGATGTTTCACGATCCCTTAAACATCTGGGCAGGCATGTAAGAATGCGGGTCACTAAACAAGTATTAGCATCTTCACAACGAGAAAGAGGTCTTTTGCAAGGTATTCTACAGTTATGCTCTTTCTAGCTGTGAAACTTGGGTAATTATCAAATCATGAGAAACTTACTTTTATGATAGAAACGGGTTACAGAACCACTTTCTGCAGGATTATTGTGAGGAATACATGATAATGTCCACAAAGTGCTGAACAACACCTGCCAGACTAGGCGCTCAGGAAGTGGTAGTTATTAATCCAGCAGTTGTGAAAGTATCAATTTTGTGTCTCCAAAGTCTCTTGACAAGGAATCTGTCTCCATAGCAGATGTGAAACACCCATGTGCAAGGTATTTTTTTCTCTTGTAAAAATTATTTGCATCAGAAAGTGCATTATAAATAATCTAGAACTAACATGAACGTTGGAGGATTGATTCTTCCCCAGTTTCTACTTTAAAGAATAATGTCCCTATTTCTCATGATACTTCACAGTTTGCAATGTATCAATATTATCAGTTTCAGTAATGTGGGTGACTTAGAGAAAAAAGGTACTTGCTTAATTCAAAAAGCATTTTTTTGGCTGGGCGTGGTGGCTCACACCACTTTGGGAGGCTGAGGCGGGTGGATCACCTGAGGTCAGGAGTTCAAGACCAGCCTGGCCAACATGGCGAAACCTCGTCTCTACTAATACAAACATTAGCCGGGCGTGATGGCGGGTGCCTGTAATCCCAGCTGCTTGGGAGGCTGAGGCAGGGAGAATTGCTTGAACCAGGGAGGTGGAGGTTGCAGTGAGCTGAGATTGCGCCACTGCACTCCAGCCTGGGCGACAGAGTGAGACTTCGTCTCAAAAAAAAAAAAAAAAAGGCGTTTTTATGCTGGCATGCTATTTACAGTTGAGTGGGGAAGGGAATGATCATCGTGTCACATCACTTATTTCTTGTTTCAAAGCTAACTTATTGCAAATGAGATGTGAGAGAAAGAGACCCCAAGAATGGCAACAGTATGTAATGTGAATAAGCAATCATTTTGTAATTCAATTTCCACTGCATTCATTTTAGTGGTTTGTGTAAACTGGGTTGTGTGTGTGTGTGGGGGGGGGGGGGGGGGCGGATAATAGTATTAAGTGACAGCTTTTCCTTACTTTCAGAAATGCAAACTTGTTCCTAAGTAGTTCCTACAAAATGCCATCAGTCCTGCTAATGAATTGTAAAATTTAAACACATGCCTCCTAAAATAACATAGTACTAAAGAGAACTACAATAACCTTCTATAGTATTTAAGTGAATAATCCCAAAGATGCAAGAGACCTTTAAGATTTCATTAAACTTTACTGTCAATTTATTTTTATTTTTATTTTTTTGAGATGGAGTCTTGCTCTGTCACCCAGGCTGGAGTGCAGTGGCACAATCTCAGCTCACTGCAACCTCTGCCTCCCAGGTTCAAGCGATTCTCCTGCCTCAGCCTCCTGAGCAGCTGGGATCACAGGTGCACACTACCACGCCCTGCTAATTTTTGTATTTTTAGTACAGACGGGGTTTCACCATGTTGGTCAGGCTAGTCTTGTACTCTTGACCTCGTGATCCGCCCGCCTCAGCCTCCCAAAGTGCTGGAATCACAGGTGTGAGCCGCTGCGTCCGGCCACCTTACTGTCAATTTTTTTTTTTTTCCGAGACGGAGTCTCGCTCTGTTGCCCAGGCTGGAGTGCAGAGGCGCGATCTCGGCTCACCGCAAGCTCTGCCTCCCGAGTTCACGCCATTCTCCTGCCTCAGCCTCCCAAGTAGCTGGGACTACAGGCACCCGCCACCACGCCCGGCTAATTTTTTTGTATTTTTAGTAGAGATGGGGTTTCACCATGTGAGCCAGGATGGTCTCGATCTCCTGACCTCGTGATCTGCCCGCCTTGGCCTCCCAAAGTGCTGGGATTACAGGCGTGAGCCACCGCACCCGGCCGTTACTGTCAATTTTTAAAGCTCTCATGGCTTTTCAAGATTCTGAGCAACTATTTAAAGATGATGATTATGAATCTTCCCCATCAGAATAACTTGCGGAGGAAAAACCAAATGACAGCTGAAATTCCCTTTCATTTTTACTTTTTCCACTACATAAGATTTCTTGCTGGTACATTTTTGGAGTTAAGATTTTCTGTGCACTTTCTTATTACCAGGAAAAAGTGTAAAATTTTGCCATATCCTCCACACCCACATTGTAAGAAAAGTAAATTCAGAAAGCAATAGAGCCAATTACCTGATTTTGCCTTAAAAATCAGTCCTTCCCGCTATTTCCATTCATTTATCATTCCATTGGGATTACCTGAGCCAACTATTACAAGCCCCCTCAAGTGCTCCAAGTTTAACCTTTAATTACTGCTAAAACTTTAGACCACCTCCTTTTACCATAGGAATCTCAGTATGCAACTAATTGAACAGTGAATATAATAAAAATCATATTGTACCCGAAAAGTACTCAGAAAAAAGTCATGATCTCAGAAGCACCACCCCGAGCTGTGACTCCCTACAATACACATTTGCATATTTCACTCATAGAAAAATTAATGATCTGGGGAAAAAAATGGAGATTTTTGTGTTTTCAATTTTTTTCATATTGTACAGCCTATTTATTAACAGTTTCAAGATATGGCATAAACTTTCAAGCTGAGTAAAATGGTAGAAAGGTTAGCCAAGTCAATTTGGGGGTCGAATTTTAAGGAAATCTCAAAGTAAACAAGCTAATCTATAGGAAGTGAGAGACAATTTTAGTATTGCCGAACTTTCACATTCTTTTAAATTCCACAGGAGTGCATGGCTTTGCAGGAGCAGTTACATTGAGAAAATTTTAAGTCCTAGAAATTCTATAGTTGCTTTAAAAAAAAAAAAACATGTAGGCCAGGTGCGGTGGCTCACGCCTATAATCCCAGCACTTTGGGAGACTGAGGCGGGCAGATCACAAGGTCAAGAGATCGAGACCATCCTGGCCAACTTGATGAAACCCCGGCTCTACTAAAAATACAAAAATTATCTGGGCGTGGTGGCGCATGCCTGTAACCCCAGCTACTCGGGAGGCTGAGGCAGGAGAATCACTTGAACCTGGGAGGTGGAGGTTGCAGTGAGCCAAGATCGCACCATTGCACTCCAATCTGGCAAAAGAGCAAGACTCCATCTCAAAAAAAAAAAACAAAAAACCGAAAAAAAAAACAGATTTGGCAGGAATGATCTCAAATATTTAAAGAATAAAGAAGTGCTGTTCCTATAAAGTTAAATTCACAAATGCAGTTTAATTTTGATGAGAGGAAGAGAAAATACGCAGGTTAGGTCACAGTACAATGGCATAAGACTATCAAATGTCAAGTTAGAGGAGCTGTAAGAGCATTCTAAAAGTTTGATGCGTGTAAGTTATTTGCTAGAAGTAGGCATTAAATATTATAATTCATACTCACGGCCAGATTCCTAGAAAGTAAGCTAAAGAAACAAACTTTTTTTGTTGTTGTTGTTGCTTCCTGGCCACCGATTTTATAATAACTATGGCTTTATTAAAACCACCACTTAAAGCACAGCTTAAATGTTAGTCCCCTAAACCACCAAGTGTACCTTTATTCAAAGTTCCTAGTAAACAAGTCAAAATGCAAACACTTGTAATTTGCCCAGAAGAGGAATGTATTCGGTCTATGACTACGGCAAGAGATTAAGCTTTCACAACTTATTTTCAAATTCACACAAATCTGACATATTTCTATTCAGTCGGCTGCTGTTGTTCCTCTCCACATCCCTCTCTCCCTAAGGGGAAAGGTACAACCCCGAACAAAATATACTAAAAGTCTCCCATAGGCACAGTCAAGAAGATTCCAGTTCAGCCAAAAATGAAACACTGAGGTTGTCTGATTCTTGCTGAGCCAAAGGGAGAATGTTCTTCTGATGAAAAACTCAGCACACGGAGGGAAATAAATGCCAATAACGGTCCAGCCACTGACCTGCCGGGCTCCCCACCAAACGCTCATTCTACGGAAGGAAGCCCTTTTCGTGCCCCGTGCCTGCCGTCCAGGGAGGACAAAAGCGACCTGGCTTGTGCCTTACCTGTGACGGTGATGGTCCCCAGCATATTTTAAGTAGCACTACTGTACAGCAGATCAGTTTAGCGGGTCCTTGCCCTCCCCGGCAGACGCCTCGTCTCCTTCCTGTGAATCCCAGGTGGTTTCGGTGGGATCAGAGCGGACTAAACGCCCAGCCACTCCCGTAGGAGGATCGGGGAGAACAGGAGGTGCCCTCGGAGCTGCCGCAGCGAAAAGCGGAGCGCGGATGCATTTCCCCAGATAATTATAGGCGGACCCCCCCACCCACGCCCCCACCCAGCCACCCACACGCGGGCTGGCGTCGGCCCCTCCCTTGCTGTGCTCCAGGACTTTGGGAGCGCAAACTTCTCGGCCCGGGCTGCACAAGCAGGGGGTCACGTGCTTCACCTTAAAGCCCTCCCCCGAGCTGGGCTCTGTGAGTGGTCAGCGGGCTCTGCAGAGTCCCGGGAGGTTTTAAAGGGTGCCGGGCATGAGTTCGATGCTGGAGCCGCCGCATTGGATCTAAACGGTTACTTCATTCCTGGCACCGATTTACTAATACTTCTGTATCTCAGCTTTTTAAGTCATTTCAAGGAACTAGCCACACAGACATTAAATTCTCCCTCCATTTTAAAGACTGCATTCTGCATCCTTATGTTTGTTTAAAGGTTGGTGTGGTGCAAAACACCTCCCTTCTTGGCACCTGTAGCATTTGATATTTTCACCATCTGTGTCTTACACATACACACACGTTGCACTGATCTGAGGATTGGCAACTCTCAGTAGTGCTGTTTCCTGAACTCTTTGAGAAGGGCTCTTAGAAGTGAACTTGTTCCTTCTAACAAGTGCTGTCTTCAACACTTGACCAAGGCAACTTTTCAAAAGCAGACTTGAGCATGAGGTCTTTTTCTAAATGGCAGAAGTCAGCTAACCTTTTAGATCAAACTATGCCATGTTCCAATTTTTAGACACTATCATATCTCTAACATGCAAGCACACAACTCGGAAATCAAAGCCTATGCTAAAAGTTCGGAAGAGTTCAGGCAGCCCTAGAATACTTCAATTCTTTCTCATTGAAGCTTCAGGTTTGTTCTTTGTAAAGACACGAGTGACGAATGAGTTGGTGTGGTCTCACAATTTTAATACACTTTTTTTGTACGCCAATTTTTTGTTAGGGTAGGTCCGTTAGGTCCCCTGGGTTTGTTCCCTTCTTTCATCCTTTCCCTATTTATCACTTCATGCCTTGCCTGCCTGACCCATTAACACCAGCTCTTCCCATACACAAACAAAAAGGAAAGTTTTACTATTGCACTTCTCCTCACAGAATGAAGATCTTGTTCATTATTGCTTGGGGCAGGGAGGAGGGAGGGGAGCCGCGGCGTCGACCACAGTGGGCACAGCAAAGAGAAGGGTGGGCAAGGAACAGGAGAATCAGGGAAAAATGGAAGTTAAGTCCAGGAGAGCTTGGCTGGCGTGGCACGTAGTTGCGCTTTTTGGGCACCAGGGGGCGCGATGCACCACACTCGGGCCCAGAGTGAGCAGCGTGAAGGCCGCTTCCTTGCCCGTAACAGGACCTAGTTACAAAAATCAGCTTCAGCCTCTCCAAAAACCTGGCTTCCGTTTCATATCCTGGCAAATACCCGGCCTGGCAGGAACAGGGAATGATGGGCCTTGTCCTGACTCAGTGAGATATTGCCTGGAAGCTGACTCCCAGACCCAGCCATTGAGCAGCTTCCCAACCTTTTATCTTCTCTAGAGAAATCTCAACTCTAGTTCACAAATTGTTCCAATTTTAATAATGAGGCTGGTGTGTGTGTGAAATGCTGCTGGTACTGACCATCATTCTGGAGTCCACAGAGCCAAGGGGGCAGGGCAACTTGGCCATTCCTCTCCTCCCAGTCCCAGCCCCGGAGTGTCCTGGCTGTGAAAATCATGGATAAAGACGACTTGGGATGTTGCATCAGGGTCTACGTTAATAAGTCCCTTCCCCAGAGATGTCCCAGGAGCCGTGGGTGATCTGGGATCTGAGGGCTTGGTTCTGCATCATTTCTCAGCACCAGTGGTTGGGGACAACACAGGGCTATCATCTGGTGCCACTTCTGAAATCGAGTCTGCCCTTGCAGAGCAGAATGAATCTCCAGCTCCTCTCCTTTCTATCAGTCCAAATTCTAACAATAGGACAAGCAACAGCTATTCCACTGAGCTGGATAGGAAGAAAAATAAAAACACACAAAATGTCACTAGTTACACATTTAATACCCTAAACAACATTTTCAAAGGTCACTGTACTGCTGTTCAGTTTTGGCACTGAAACATTTCTTTTTATGACATTCATGAAGATGCTAATACATCTGATTTGATATTCTTTTTTTGGGGATGGAGTCTCGCTCTTGTCGCCCAGGCTGGGGTGCAATGACGCAATCTCGGCTCATTGCAACCTCTGACCCCCCGTTCAAGTGATTCTCCTGCCTCAGCCTCCCAAGTAGCTGGGATTACAGGTGCATGCCACCACGCCCGGCTAATTTTTGTACTTTTAGTAGAGACGGGGTTTCACTATGTTGGCCAGGCTGGTCTCGAACTCCTAACCTCAGGTGATCCACCAGCCTCGGCCTCCCAGAGCGCTGGGATTACAGGCATGAGCCACTGCGTCCGGCCTGATTTGATATTCTTAAAGAGGCACTTAAAATCATGGCAGAGCAATAGATCACGTGGCAAGCTGTAGACTCTCTCAGCCAATGGGTCTCCTTTGATCTCTGCCTCTAAGAATGATCAAGGACAGGGTGCATGGCCCAGCTGCCCAGCGAGCCTCTGTGTGTCTGCGTTTACAAAGAAAAGCCATCAATTAGGATAAAAACAGGAGTAAAGATGAGACCTAAGGTCACTGTCCAATGCAGGAGACTTTCTTTTATCATTTCCATTCTCCGTTTTTGTTAAATCAGGATTTTTAGAGGAAGACATCACCACCCAAAGCAAGAATTATAGGAAACGTTTTGCTGTATAATACATAGGTGGATGATAGAAAACGTGTTTTCCCAAATCTGAATGTTTCACTCAACAAATATTTACCAAGTTGTTGCTCCGTATTTATTATGTGAAACACCCAGGGTTCTAATTAGATGCTGTCCCTGGCCTCGGGGAGCTCAGTCGTGGGTGGTGGACACACCCAGTGGTGGGAGCGGGTGGTGGAGACGCCCAGTAGCGGGAGTGGGCAGCTCCAGTTTGGTTCACCTCTGAGGTAGCCTTGGAGCTGGTCTCTGAAGGGATGAGGGGACACTCCCTACCTGGGGCACAAAAGAAGGCGGTCCATAGGGAGAGACAAGCATGGGCAGAGATGCCAAGAGCAGGACATTGGGGCAGTTATGAGTGGGTTCCTCATAGCCATGAGGTTCGGAGTTTACTTAGGGGAGGTCTGGGAGTTGGGGGCTTGGGGGGAAGACAATGCTGGAGATGAAACTAAAAATATTTATAAAGGGTTTTGAATGACATGTTAAAAACTTTGTAACAAATTATCCATTAAAAGTGAGCAAAGACTCTGAGTAGCCATTTCTCTAAAGAAAATACACAAACGACCAATGAGCACATGAAAATATGTCCAACATTATTAGCCCTTAGAAAAATGCAAATCAAAACCACCTCACACTCACTAGGATGACTATAACAAAAAAGAAAAAAGACAACAGGTTGGGCGCGGTGGCTCACACCTGTAATCCCAGCACTTTGGGAGCCTGAGGCGAGCGGATTACGAGGTCAGGAGTTCGAGACCAGCCTGGCCAACATGATGAAACCCCGTCCCTACTAAAAATACAAAAATTAGCCGGGCGTGGTGGCGGGTGCCTGTAATCCCAGCTACTGAGGAGGCTGAGGCAGGAGAATTGCTTGAACCCAGAGGGGTGGAGGTTGCAGTAAGATATTGCACCACTGCACTCCAGCCTGGGCGACAAAGTGAGACTCTGTCTCAAAAAAAAAAAAAAAAAAAAGACAACAACATAAAGGTGATGTGCCTGGTTTAAAAAACAGGGGCAGGTGGCGGGGGGCAAGGAAGACCACAATAACAAGGAATGGTGAAACTGGAACCCTCATACATTGCTATTGGGAAGGTAAAATGGTACAGCTACTTTGGAAAATAGGCTGGTAGTTCCTCAAAATGTTAAACATAAATTTATTATATGACCCAGCAATTCTCCTAGACATATTATAACCAAGAGCAATGAAAATACACACCCACACAAAAACTTGTCCATCAATGTTCATTACAGCATAATATTCCTAGTAGCCAAAAGTGGAAGCAACCTAAATATCTATCAGCTCATGCAGAGATAAATAAAACTGAGCTTATCTAATGGAAATGGGTTAGTAATAAAAAGTAATAAGAAATAAAGTACTGAAACATGCTATAACATAGATGAATATTGAAAAAACTTTAAGTGAAAGAAGCTAGTCACCAAAGAGCATATATTGTTTAATTCCATTTATTTGAAATGTCTACAAGAGGCAAATCTATAGACATAAGGTAGTTAGTGGTTACCTAGGACTGGGGGTTTTGGCGGGAGAGGGAGTGACAGCTAACCAGGATGGAGTTTCTTTACGAGGTAATGAAAATGTCCTGGCTGGGCGTGGTGGCTCACGCCTATAATCCCAACACTTTGGGAGGCCGAGGCGGGCCGATCACTTGAGGTCGGGAGTTCAAGACCAGCCTGGCCAACATGGTAAAATCCCATCTCTATTAAAAATACAAAATTTAGCCAGACATTGTGGCACATGCCTGTAATCCCAGCTACTCGGGAGGCTGAGGCATGAGAATCACTTGAACCCAGGAGGTGGAGGTTGCAGTGAGCTGAGATCATGCCATTGCACTCCAGCCTGGGCAACAGAGCAAGACTCCCTCTCAAAAAAAAAAAAAAAGAAAGAGAGAAAAGAAAATGTCCCACAGTTGATTGTGGGGGTGGTTATACAACTCTGTGAATATAGCAAAAACCACTGAACTGTGTACTTTAAATGGGTCAACTGCATAGTATGTGAATTATAGCTCACAAAAGCTGGTTTGTTTCTTTAAAAAAGAACTTTGTAGGCCGGGCGCGGTGGCTCACGCTTGTAATCCCAGCACTTTAGGAGGCCGAGGCGGGCGGATCATGAGGTCAGGAGATCGAGACCATGGTGAAACCCCGTCTCTACTAAAAAATAGAAAAAATTAGCCGGGCGTGGTGGCGGGCGCCTGTAGTCCCAGCTACTCGGAGAGGCTGAGGCAGGAGAATGGCGTGAACCCGGGAGGGGGAGCTTGCAGTGAGCCGAGATTGCACCACTGCACTCCAGCCTGGGCGACAGAGCGAGACTCCGTCTCAAAAAAAAAAAAAAAAAAAAAAAAAAAAAAGAACTTTGTGCTGCTGGTTCTGAAGACTATAGGGAACCAATGGAAGCTTGAGGCAGGCGATGGTGGCACCGAATTTGACTGTGATTTAGAAAAGGCAACCAGGCTGTGATGACGGGAGGAAGAGACTGAAGCAACAAAACAGATGGACGCGGTAGTGACGAAGGTGAGGGAGGAGTCCAAAGTTACGGTGCCCACAAGATGAAAGATGCAATGCGAATCTGTGGGATCATCCGAACGGAATGATGTCCATCAAATAAGAATGGCCTGGAACCCTGAGGAAGAGGAATCTGAAAAAGGACCCTGGGAATGGACAGGGATTAGGGGCAATGAGGGAGAAAGTGGCAGTGAAGCCACATGTGGAGAGGATTAAAACATGGAAACAGTGGTCCACAGTGTGGCAGCACAAAGTAGTGACACAGGCCGGGCGAGGTGGCCCATGCCTGTAATCCCAGCACTTCGGGAGGCCGAGATGGGAGGATTGCTTGAGACCAGGAGTTCGAGACCAGTTGCAACACAGCAAGACCCCATCTCTATAAAAAACAAAAGCAAAAAACAAAGCAGTGACACAGGAAGAGAACAGGAGAGGCCTCAGAGTGGGCAGTCTGGAGGCGGGACCAGCGGACAGACGGCTGCAATAAAGCAGGCTACTCTCCTCTTTTTTTCCTGAAAGGGAGGGGACAGGGACCACTACACTCAGAATTAAAACCAATATTAGGCTCTCCAACTTCCTCCAAGGATATTTAGGTATTTAACCCAAATATGAGTGTCACGGAATGGAAGAATGGACTTGCACACCAAATTCAACCCTCCCTGGCCTCCTCTCCTCTCATTTTCTCTTTAACCTGGCATCACCCTTGGAGGAAAAGAAGCCAAAAACCAGTAGGTTCTCTTTTCTTCTTGCTGGAAAAGGACAGATGAAATAGAAGGGAGAATCGATGCCACTGTTATTCCTTTAAATGAACCTTGAGCACGTGTTTGGAGGTTCTAGCAGGGGAGCACAGCTACTTGTACACCCTTGAGTGAAGACCAGTCCTCCCCTATCGGGGATGGTCATCCTCTTCGACCAAGTGTGCAGCTTCGGGAGGGACGCAGATGGAGTGGTGAGGGAGGAAGGGGACACCTGCCTAGTCAGCCAGATCAGCCAAGTCAACCCTGGCAATCAGTGGGGTGACCTCACCACCTGTTATTCCTTTGAAATGCTCCAAGATAATTTAAAGTTGAGTGAAATACAGCTCCAAATTGGATAACTGTAAAAGAGGAGATATATCTATCTATCTAGATATCTATCTATATCTAGATATCTATCTATCTATCTATATCTAGATATCTATCTATCTATATCTAGATATCTATCTATATCTAGATATAGGTATAGGTAGTAGATAGATAGATAGATAGATAGATGATAGATAGATAGACATCTGTCTGTAGATGTATCTATCTATACACACCCTGAATCTAAATGACACTGTCAGGTTATCTACAGGATGGGCAGGCTCTCTGCTGCATGCTATGCACATAGATAAATATCAACTAATTGAGTTTTATGGTCCAGTTGAACTGGACATGTTTGTATAGACATGGTTATTGCTATTCAAAATCCAAGATAAATACTCTGAAGAATAGTTCCTCAAAGGAATTGTTATGATACAACAGAAACACTAAAGGAGAATTTTAAAACCACTTTAAAAAGCAAGAGGAAAATAAACATTAAAAACTCAAATAATAAAAGTGATGTAGAATAAATATTATTTCTCTCCTTGAGTCCACATATATTTATTTCTTTACCTAGGCAATTCTATGAAATAGACCAAATGAAAAAGTATAGATATATGTAAAAAAATTTCTCAGAAATGAGGTACATGAATTTTTCTTTTCTTTTCTTAGAGACAGGGTCTCACTCTGTCACCCAGGCTAGAGCGTAAATGGTGAGATTCATTGCAACCTCAACCTCCTGGGCTCAAGTAATTCTCCTGTCTGAGCCTCTGGAGTAGCTGGAACTACAGGCATGCACCACCACACCTAGATAATTTTTTTATTTTTATTTTTTTGTAGAGGTGGGGTCTTGCTGTGTTGCCCAGGCTGGTCTCAAAATCCTGGGCTCAAGTGATCCTCCCACCTTGGCCTCCCAGAGCACTGGAATTACAGGCATGAGCCACTGCGTCCAGCCAAGTGCATGAGTTTCTAGACTGAAAGAGCTCAAAGAACCCAGCACATTGAATGGAAATGGATTCACATGGAGAGTCTTCATTACAAGATATTCAGAAGACTGAAGACCAAAAGGAGTCCATGAGCTACACAAGGGATGAAGACTCAAAACAGCATCAGATTCCAATGGCCAGACATCTATCAAGGTGACACTGACACAGAATCCTAAGATATTTGAACATACTCAACAGAAATGGACTTGATTGGGGAATACTTAGGACCAAGTATGAGGAAGACATCACAGTTTTTGTTCATTTTCCTAGTCCATTTGGGCTGCTATAAAAGCACCATATAAACCAGGTGGCGTATAAACAACGGACAATTTTATTTTCCACAATCCTGCAGGCTGAAAGTCAGAGATCATGAGGCCAGTGTGGTTGGGACCTGGTGATCCCGGGTTCTTCTGGACTGCAGACTGCTCCCCGTAACCTCACATGGTGAAAGGGAAGTGGCCCCTTTTATAAGGACACTAATCCCATTGATGAGGGCTCCACCCTCATGACCTAAGTACCTCGCAAAGGCTTTCCCTCCAAATACCACATCACCTTAGAAGTTAGGATTTCGACATGTACATTTAGGGGGACACAAACCTTCAGTCCATACTGCTAAGCTTACACAGTGAGGTCACAGGGCTTGCGGCTCAGAGCTCGGCAGGAGGCTGCTTGGGAGCAGACCCTGGCTCCGCTCCCTGACTATTTGGTTGGACACTATCCATCTGCCACTTTATTTACAGCTAACAGTTATCTGGAAAGCAGGAATTCTCTTGCTCTAATCTCTGGCTACTGCATTGTGTAAGGGTGTATGCTAATCATCTCGTTGAGTGAAGTACCAGAAGGGTGACTGATCATTCCAGGGTTAGAAATCCATGTCAACATATATTGATGTTTTCTTCACTTTATTTGACTTCAGCTCATTTTGCAACATCCTTGAGGTAAGGGACTCCCTTATACCAGCAGCCACATACTTCAGCATCAATGACTCATGTCCTCCAGTCAATTCTTTCAGTATATAATATTTGGCTTAAAGCAAACTAAGTTGTTCTCATGTTTTAAAGAGTCTGAGAAAGAAACTGTTCTTAAAACTGGGGATACTGAAATTGAAACCCAGTCATGTTTGGCAAGCTTCCATCAAGCACATTCCTATCTGAAATATATATAAGCCCTGGAGTTTTTCTTTTAATGTGAGACAGGTTATTTTCTCGGGAGATGTTTTGCCTAGAGAAGAAAAGGAAAGACATGATAAATGTTTTCAAATACTTAGAGAGCTGCCATGTGGAAAAAGGAGGTGAGTTTATTCTCTGTAGTTCCACAAGGCAGCCCTGGGAACAGAGAAGAGCAGTTGGAGGGAGGCATATTTTAGCTCCAGGGGAATAAATGGCTTCCTTTTATGGAGAAAACTCCACAAACCTTCAAGCGGTTAAGCAGAAGAGCCTCCTGCACAGGGGTAGGCTCCTAGTTCAGAGAGCCTCAAAGCTCCCTTCTACTAACATTTCTCTGGTCCCAAATCTGACTTTCCAGTGGATCGTTCATGGAGGTGGTGTTATGAGCTGAACTGTGTCCCCCCAAATTTCACATTTGAAGTCCTAACTCCCAGTACTTCAGAAAGTTATTGCATTTGGAGACAGGGCCTTTAATGAAGTGACTAAGTTAAAATGAGGCCATTAGCCTGGGCCCTAATAAGAACAGGAGTCCTGGCCGGGTGTGGTGGCTCACGCCTGTAATCCCAGCACTTTGAGAGGCCAAGACGGGCTGATCACTTGAGGTCAGGAATTCGAGACCATCCTGGCCAACATGGTGAAGAGTAGAATCCCGTCTCTACTAAAAATACAAAAATTAGCCAGGTGTAGTGATGCAAGCCTGTAATCCCAGCTACCCGGAAGGCTGAGGCAGAAGAATCACTTGAAACCAGGAGGTGGAGGTTGCAGTGAGCCAAGATCACGCCACTGCACTCCAGCCTGGGTGACAGAGCAATACTGTGTCTCAAAAAAATTATAAGAACAGGAAATTTGGACATACCAAGAGACCAGGGATGTGCACATGCACAGAGGAAAGACCAAGTGACGATACAGTGAGAAGGTGGCCGTCTGCAAGCAACAGAGAGAGAGGCCTCAGGAGGAACCAAACCTGCAACACCAAGATCTTTGACCTCCAGCCTCCAGAACTGTGAGAAAATAAATTTCTGTTGTGTGAACCACCAGTCGAGTATTTTGTCATGACAACCTTAGCAAATTAATACAGGGGGATAATGACCTTATGCTTGCAGTTGGTCTAAATATTGCATGTCCATGTTAAGACACACGAAAGCAACCAGTTCATTCAATTAATTAAATCTAGCACATAGCACTTTTCACCTGAATGACTAATGAATGCACTGGTTGACACTAGAGGTCGGAGGAAAACTACCTGATATCAGGCTGTACTGATACTTGAACTAAAGAGCAATTTGAAAACAATTCAAAGCATGATATGCAGGAATGAATCTTAACAGGTTAAACAGTTGTTGAATTTTAAGCCCAGAGAATACATCTTCAGACATTATCAAAGCATCCTTTTCTATATGATATGGTTTGTCTGTGTCCCCACCCAAATCTCATCTTGATTTGTAGTTCCCATAATCCCCATGTTCAATGGGAGGAATGCAGTGGGAGGAAATTTAATCATGGGGGCAGTTACCCTCATGCTGTCCTCATGACAGTGAGTGAGTTCTCAGGAGATCTGATGGTTTTATAAGGGGTTCTTCCCACTTTTGCTCGCCACTTCTCCTTCCTGCTGCCATGCGAAGAAGGATGTGTTTGCTTCCCCTTCCACCATTATTGTTAAGTTTCCTGAGGCCTCCCCCGCCCTGCAGAACTGTGAGTCAGTTAAACCTCTTTCCTTTATAAACTACCCAGTCTTGGGCAGTTCTTTATAACAGTGTGAGAATGGACCAATACACTATAATATAGGGGCATTGTGCTCTAGACTATATCATTGCCTTAACCATGTAAAAGTTACTATAAATTAGGTGACACTGAAACTGTTTTACACTCAAGGTGAGTCAGTCCTTGAGAAAATGCCTAAAAGATTTTCATTCCATAAATAAAACAGCCACTACAGTCTGAATGTTTGTATCCCTCCCCACAAAAAATTTCATATGTTGAAACCTAATCACCAAGGTGCTGGTATTAGAGGGTGGGGCCTTTAGGAGGTGATCAGCCTCGGGGTGGAGCACTCATGAATGGGATTAGTGCCCTCACATAAGAGGCTTAAGGGAGTTTGTTTGTCCCCTCTGCCCTTCTGCCACATGAGGACACATAGGTGGCACCATCCAGAGAAAGTGGGACCTCACAGGACTCTGATTCTGCTGGTGCCTTGATCTGGGACTTCCCAGCCTCCAGAACTGTAAGAAATAAATTTCTGTTGCTTATAAATTACCTGGTCTAAGGTATTTTGTTACAGCAGCCTGAACGGACTAAGATAACAGCTAAAATAATTCCATGTCTCCATTAGTGGCTTAGTTACAATCAGAGAGCCACTCCTTGTGGACCACCTCAGTCCCTTCAAGGAAAAGGGCCTAAATCTTTTTTTTTTTTTTTTTTTTTGAGACAGAGTCTCGCTCTGTTGCCCAGGGTGGAGTGCAATGGTGTGATCTTGGCTCACTGCAACCCTCGCCTACAGGGTTCAAGCAATTCTCCTGCCTCAGCCTCCCGAATAGCTGGGACTACAGCTGTGTGCCACCATGCCGGGCTAATTTTTGTATTTTTAGTAGAGACAGGGTTTCACTATGTTGCCCAGGCTGGTCTCGAACTCCTGACCTTGTGATCCACCCACCTCAGCCTCCCAAAGTGCTGGGATTACAGGTGTGAGCCATTGTGCCTGGCAGAAAAGGGCCTAATTCTTAGACTGTTACTTGGGCAAGCCTATAGGCTGACTTACCTGGCTGCTTCTCAAATGGGCCAGAACATGGACCCAATTTGAAAGTGGACTTGAGTGGCCTCTGAACTATAGAGATTTATAGGTAACATCTCCAAGGCTGACTGAAAATCTTTAGGGCAAGCAGCTATGACTTTTACCAACTTCTTTCCCCCATCCCTGGCTATAACCAACCCCTATTACACAGTCCTGACCGCCAGTCATTCAGCAGAACACATACAGGAGGATGAGAGGATGACGTTTGGTGGCCACATGTGTGAAGGGATTTATCTTATTCTTTGACACCAAGAAGATTATATTTCAAGATATTCTTGAATAAAACTCCCCCCTTGAACTTTTTGTTTAATTAAATTAAAACTTCAAATCTAGAAAATGGCTTTTAAGATCAGGTTAGAGGCCAGGTGTGGTGGCTCATGCGTGTAATCCCAGCAGTTGGGAGGCTGAAGTGAGTGGATGACTTGAGGTTAGGAGTTTGAGACCAGCCATGGTCAACATGGCAAAACCCCATCTCTACTAAAATACAAAAATTAGCCGGGCACGGTGGTGCACGCCTGTAATTCCAGCTACTCAGGAGCCTGAGGCATGAGAATTGCTTGAACCCAGGAAGCAGAGGTTGCAGTGAGCTGAGACTGCACCACTGTACTTCAGCCTGGGTGACAGACAGAGACTTTGTCTCCAAAAAAAAAAAAAAAAAATAGAAAAGCTATAAAAGTATTTTTATAAAAAGGCATAATGGAATTACCAAGTGGATTGCTGCCTACTTCAGGTCGCTTGGGTGTCTTCATTAGCTAATCCACTATTTCATTTTTAGTACCCATATAACTAGTCATATTGGTATTAGCCACAGAATTTCAGAGATGGGTGGGGATGCTCATTTCATAGATGAAAACTGACTTGCAATGAGATAAAGAAATGTATTCAAATCAAGATCACGCAAAAAGTAGTAATTAAAGAAGTCTTAGCCGTGTCTAGCCCCCTAGAATTAGTTGATTTATGAAGGGGAGAGAGGGTGAACAGAAGTCTTGCCATCCTTCTTCCTCGCTCCTTTTAAGTCAGAAGCAAAAAGAAAAGTTCACTGCACTGTCAGACTCGAATATAGTTCAGAGAAAAACATCTTGACTGCTGATTACAAAAAAATAAATCTGTGTTTCTTTAAGGATGAAGGCAGTGAAATATTTGGACCAGAAATTTGTCAATGACATAAGTAATTTCAGTGCAGCCACACTAAAAACAATTGCTGCAGAGCAGAAGAATGAATTAAAACCAGTTCCCAGAAATCGCATAGCATAGTACTTTTACCTAAGTTCAAGGCCTATTTTGTGTGTGTTCCCTCCAGTCTTCAAAACATTACAAAACAGGATACAGCTTGAGAAAATGTCATGCAATAATATTGTATTTGAAATACCAAAGTGTGTGCAAGGGGACCCCTCTCTTTATCTATTGGACACTTGTGTTTGATAGCGTTACTAGGAATCCACATTTAATCACGTGCAGGTCAGGGTCGGATTTCATGTTTCCAGGCAACACCTGGCTAACCAACAGCATGCACCTGTGAGAACCCAGCATGGTGCAGTCCTGGAAAGGGTCTGGCTTTGTCAGTGCTGATGCAACAAGGGAAAGAGAGCCCTGGATAAAACGTACAAAGCCGCAGTCTTTAAGCAGGAAATGAATTGATACAGAGTTAAAGCCAACAGATCCTCCTCACCTAGATGATTATAAATGTAATACTGCGAACTCCAACTGAAAACTGTGTCTTCATTTATTCAAATATTTGCTGAGCACTTCCTCTGTTCCAGCTACTGGTCCAGGCTCAGAGGATTCAGCACTGAACTAAACAGCCCCCCTCACCCCATCTCCTGCCATGGACCACCCTCCGAATCCCCATCCCAAGAAATCTCTGCCCTCATGGTTCTTTTTTTTTTTTTTTGAGACAGAGTCTCCCTCTTGTAGCCTAGGCTGGAGTGCAGTGGCACGATCTCGGCTCACTGCAACCTCCACCTCCCGGGTTCAAGCGATTCTCCTGCTTCAGCCTCCCAAGTAGCTGGGACTACAGGCGCCCGCCACCATGCCCAGCTAATTTTTTTTTGTATTTTTAGTAGAGATGGAGTTTCACCGTGTCAGCCAGGATAGTCTAGATCTCCTGACCTCGTGATCCGCCCACCTCGGCCTCCCAAAGTGCGGGGATTGCAGGTGTGAGCCACCGCGCCCGGCCGTCCTCATGATTCTTATATTTTATTTTATTTTTTGAGACAGGGTCTCAATCTGTTGCCCAGGCTGGTACAGTGGTGCAATCATGGCTCACTGCAGCCTCAAACTCCTGGACTCAAGTCAAGCGATCCTCCCACCTTAGCCTCCCAAGCAGCTGGGAATACAGGCGTGCACCACCACGTCCAGCTAATTTTTTTTAAACGTTTGTAGAGACAAGGGTCTCACTATGCTTCCCAGCCTGGTCTCGAACTCCTGGGCTCAAGTGATCCACCCTCCTCAGCCTCCCAAAGTGCTGGGATTACAGTTGTAAGTCACCGCACCTGGGCTTGATTCTTATATTTTAGCCAAAGTGAGGGTGAGAGACAGATGTCAAATGCCAGATGTTAACAACTGGTGTAGAGAAAAGGAAAGGAGGAGTGGAGGGCTGTAATGTGGGTGACAGGCACTTCTAACAAGATACCAATGATGTCACAATTTGAAAACTAAAATAGAAAAGGAATCAAATCATAAAAATATTCCTTCTGGGCAGAGAAAGCAGCCTCTTGCAGAGAAACAGGTATGGGGTGGGGGAGTCATCTTTGAAGAGGCTCAAAGCAGGTCTTAGGGTGCCTACTATACAGATAAAGTTATTAAATGTTCAAAGCAAAGAAGAACGACTTTTAACTCAGAATGGATTTTCTATAAGGTAACAAGATCTGTAGGGAGGGCTGGGATTATCTGGCGGTAACCTTTCGGCCTTTCTGTTTCCCAGAGGAACTGTACGCCAGGAGCTGGTGGGTTCAAATGGCAAATTTAATAAACGCAGACGATGACATTAAGCGCCATTAGAAAAATGAAATTCTCTATAGTGTTGTATTTGTTACTATATCTGGGGGAA
This sequence comes from Symphalangus syndactylus, assembly GCF_028878055.3. Taxonomy (NCBI): domain Eukaryota; kingdom Metazoa; phylum Chordata; class Mammalia; order Primates; family Hylobatidae; genus Symphalangus; species Symphalangus syndactylus. The sequence continues at coordinate 129,031,256 of NC_072424.2, read as the reverse complement.
AATACTCAGATGTAGAAAAGTGGAATCCTGTAAAACGTTAAGAAATACATCCTCTCAAAGACTTCTGCTTTAAGCGACAGCATTTTGAGGGTTTTTGTTTTTTATTTTTCCCCAGGGGTTGGGGGGTGTGATCACAGCTGGTGTCACAGTGGTGGTCCACGAGCACACACCAGGAGCCGCCTCTATACCATTGTCTGATTAGCGTAACAAGGCCTGGTTCGTCTGGTCACTGGCTGACAGTTTTAAAACAGCTGGTCCCAGAGTGGCAAATGTCAAGGTCAGAGCACCCAGCTGCTTCCTGCTCCGTTGCTGCTGGTGTAAATATCCTCAACTCTGGGTACACAAAGGGTGTGAAGCCTCTGTGAACACAAATTATTTAAGGCCGGCTGTGGTGGCTCACTTCTGTAGTCCCAAGACTTTGGGAGGCTGACGTGGAAGGAAGCTTGAAGCCAAGAATTTGAGACCAGTCTGGGCAACATGGCAAAAACCTGTTTCTACAAAAGCATTTTAAAAAACTATCTGGCGCAGTGGCACATGCCTGTAGTCTTAACTACTGGGAAGGCTGAGCCAGGAGGATCACATGTGCCCAGAAGTTTGAGGCTGCATCGAACCATGATTGCACTATTGCACTCTGACTTGGGCGACAGAGCAAGGCCCTCTTTAAAAAAAAACTTTCTAAAGCTAAGGAAAAGACTGCCATTGTTTGTTTGCTCACAGAAACAAATGTGACCTGTGAAGGTTGGAGAAAAGATGGTTTTCACATGCTTTAAAATGTTTGCTGTATGTACTCTGCAGAGACGCAAATCTCAGAAAGAAAACAAATAACTGCATTGTAAGTGATTAATTCAAATGTATGAAGACCTGAGATAATCACTGGATTACTTGTATATGGCATTGAGTTTTGCAGACACTTTATTTCAAAATCAAATATGTTATTATCAAAATAAATAAGGTGTTGCTTTTTGAGTAATTGATTTTCCTCAACTGTTCGGGGGGAAAAAAAATCATCTGCCTAACAGATAGTAAGATTGAATTTCACATTTAAATTTCAAAGTTGTTCTAAGTACCAAAAGTTAAAAAAAAAAAAAAAGAGAGACAAGGTTTCGCCACGTTGGCTGATCTCAAAATCCTGGACCCAAGCCTTGGCCTCCCAAAGTGTTGTGATTACAGGCGTGAGCCACCGCACCCAGCCTGCAAAAGTTTTAAATCTAAAATTGGTCTCAGCCCAAGATACAATGTTTTAGAAATCATTCTTGTTTGGGTTTTTTTTTTTTTTTTTTTTTTTGAGATGGAGTTTCGCTCTTGTTGCCCAGGCTGGAGTGCAGTGGCATGATCTCAGCTCACTGCACCCTCTGCCTCCTGGGTTCAAGCGATTCTCCTGCCTCAGCCTCCTGAGTAGCTGGGATATCAGACATCTGCCACAAAGCCCAGCTAATTTTTTGTATTTTTAGTAGAGACGGGGTTTCACCATGTTGGCCAAGCTGGTCTCGACCTCCTGACCTGAGGTGATCCACCCGCCTTGGCCCCCCAAAGCGCTGGGATCACAGGTGTGAGCCACTACGCCCAGCCTCTTGTTCGAGTTTTTAACAAAGAGAAGACCATACAAGCCATAGACTATAAAGCGATTGATAATTTGGGTTGCGGAAAGGGAGCTTTTCTTTTTCTTTTTTTTTCATCTTTTCAGTAGAAGCAGATTTGCCCAAAACTAATGGCACTTGTGCAGTGTCTGGGAATAGCACAGCATGACAGCACTTTTTAGTTAGGGAGAGAAAGCCCAGTTGCATGTCTATATAAGCTGTCTGTATAAACTGAAAATCCCAAAGCTCAGAAGAAAGGGACTGCTCGCCAAGGCTAAGGTAATTAGTTGTGTTTATTTTCATTATAAATAAATGTTTGTGTCCATGCCTCATTGTGTATGCTCTTATAGAAGGCCACCAAATGACATAATCAAGCCCCCTCCCCAAATCTACATATATCAGACGCTGCTGTAGAGTTTAGACAGTATTTAGTACACGGTTCCTTCTTTCTAACATTTAAGAAAGTTTACAAAGAAGCAGAATTCTGTTTTCATTATAGGAGGAGGGTTGGTTCTGAATTACCAGTATTTCCAGTTTTAGAAAGAGCAAGTGAGTTAAGATGGGAAAAATAATTTCACCTCTGGCTTTGTCTGCCACTGTAAAGTAAAAACCCTCCAGCAGGAATTGCCCTTGTTCATTATTTTCTCCCGTCAGTTGATCTTGCTATTTTATCTATAGCAGGACCAAATTCCACTGTGGGCTAATCCTCCCAGGGACCAAAATGGGTCAGTTCTCTTCTAATTTAAGTGGACAGCGGTAGAAACAAAGGTGTCCCAAATCCTACAGGTCAGTGTCACATGCCAAATTATGCCTTTGTCTATACTACAGCAAACTGTCGTATAGAATTCTGATTTCTGGAAGCAACCATAAAGCCTAATCATGAGCGAGCCGGGCGTGGTGGCTCACGCCTGTAATCCCAGCACTTTGGGAGGCCAAGGCAGGCGGATCACCTTAAGTCAGGAGTTCGAGACCAGCCTGGCCAACACGGTGAAACCCTGTCTCTACTAAAAATACAAAAATTAGCCGGGCATGGTGGTGCATGCCTGTAATCCCAGCTACTTGGGAGGCTGAGGCAGGAGAATCGCTTGAACCCAGGAGGCGGAAATTGCAGTGAGCCGAGATCACGCCACTGCACTCCAGCTTGGGTGACGGGGCGAGACTCCGTCTCAAAACAAAACTAAACAAAAACCTACTCATGAGCTGTCACTGATGTCAAAAGCATGGAAAAATGCTGTTTAATAAGTTAACATGAAGATTTTGTCTGTATTTACATTGTCAGGCTATTAATTATCATCTGCCACACAGAAAAAATAGAGAAAGAAAAAAACAAAATGAGTATGCCAAGTTGCCACAGAGAACCTAATAAACCAAGAGAATAGCAGTTGGACCTAAAACAGCAAAAGCTCACCCCAAAAGTAAGGCCCCCAGAAACACCTCTGGTGGGTAGCCTCTGTAGCCTTGGGCTATGGTACGGAGGCATATCTAGCTCTTTTTTCCTAGAGGACAAGGCCTTTTCAAGATCTTGGGAAGGACAAGATATATTAATTGGCTGGTCACGGTGGCTCACATCTGTAATCCCAGCACTTTGGGAGGTTGAGGAGGGTGGATCACTTGAGGTCAAGAGTTCAAGACCATACTGGCCAACATGGTGAAATCTCGTCTCCACTAAAAATACAAAAGTTAGCCAGGCATGATGGCAGGCACCTGTAATCCCAGGTACTCAGGAGTCTGAGGCAGGAGAATCGCTTGAACCTGGAAGGCAGAGGTTGCACTGAGCCGAAATCATGCCACTGCATTCTAGCCTGGGTGACAGAGCAAGACCCTGTCTCAAAATAAACAAACAACAAAAAAAAATGTATATTAATTACCACTCTTCCACAGCTGGGCATGGCGGCTCACGCCTGTAATCCCACCACTTTGGGGGGCTGAGGCGGGCATATCACTTGAGGTCCGAAGTTTGAAACCAGCCTGGCCAACATGGTGAAACCCCGTTTCTACTAAAAATACAAAAATTAGCCAGGTGTGGTGGCACGTCCCAGCTACTCAGGAGGCTGAGGCAGAATTACTGGAGCCTGGATGGAGCGGGGCGGGGCGGGGAGGCAGATGTTGCAGTAAGCCGAGCTCAAGCCACTGCACTCCAGCCTGGGTGACAGAGTGAGACGCTGTCTCAAAAAATAAAAAATAAAAATCACCACCCTTCCTGCATGGGGGATTTGATATTTGCTCAGACCTCCGAGGCCATGGTCAGAAGCCTGGGTCACCTCAGGGAGATGATGGAATAGTCACAGTGGAGGGACTGAATCACTCACTATGAAAATCAGTGTTTACCCACGTGGCTGAAATGTAAAAGAAATCACATCTGGACTAAGGGAAGATAACCTTAAGACCTCCAGTAAACATGCCACAGATTAAAAAAGAATTTCCAGCCTATTTGGGATTCTATGAAAAAAGCATGTGTCCCTGCCCCATCCCTCCCTCCTCTTATCCATCCTACAGATCAGCTAAGTCAGACAAGAAGCCTCTGGCACCCCCTTGGTGGCACAGTGCAGTGATCACACGTTGTCCACTAAATACTTTCTAAACTCCACTCAGCTTTCAGGGCCCTATTATCTGGCCCCTTTTCCCTTCTGGGCTTTCATTCTACACCCTTCAATAAAAACTCTTTGCTGGGGCTGGGCTGTTCCAACACACCAGCCTCCGAATCTGCCCGGCACAGTCAGAGCACAGTGGTTAAGTGGTTTTGGAATCTGCTGATCTGGATTTGCATCTTGGGAACAATATTACCTACTTCATAGGGTTGCTGTAACTATTAAAGGTGATAACACACAAAAGGCACCTCTCTGGGCCCTATAATAAAAGCACATAAAGTGTTGGTTGTTATTATTCTCCTCACTTTTGCTGGCATTCCTTGTTTAGACACATCTAAATCCAGCCTCCCCCTAATCTCCCCTTTGACCTCAAGTGACTGCTCCACCTGAACCCTGCAGCTCTCATCCCTTGCACAATTCATTTGGTAGTCACCAAGTTGCCTTGTCTTAACCTTACAGACTTGGCCATAGTAAGGTCACATGTTGCTGGTGCTTGACTTGATTCAAAAGTTAACATGGGAAAGACAAAGCTTTGGACTTGGGAATTTGAGTTGGGTTCATTCCAATCATTTGGGTGAAAATTATTTGAAACTCTCACACTAGGTCATGCAAATACTCCGCCTGTGAGACTGTGTATATTTCTAACTTTATATTGTGCCTGTGGTGCTATACACAGATAAGTATTCCCACCAACTTCAAAAGCAGCTCCCTGCTTGAAGCAGCTCTGTGGGGGCATCAAACAAGAAGAAAAACAGGTTCCACATGTTTGAAGAATCTCATCTAAGTGAGGCGATGTTGAATCTCCTGTGAAAGGACTTTTCCCTTCATTTGTCTCTCTTATTCATATTACATGAATCAATTTACTGTATGCCAAATCATCATTTTACATATCTTTGAAAGCAGTTATTGGTTATCCCTTTATTTATGATTAAATGGAACAATGAACTCAAGGTCCTTCTTCAACATGCAGCCTTTCACTTTTCAGAAGAGACTTACTGGTCCACTTGCTCTCAATTCTGACCTCAAGATATGGTTCCCCACCCCCCATATAGGCAAAAATCAAATCCCAATACTGTGTCCAAACGGTCGCTCTTCAATAACCATTCCTCGAGGATCTCTAGGCTCAAGAGCTATAAAACATGCAGCATATCATAGTTTAAGCAAAGAGGGGCATATGCCTTTCAATGCACCTATCAGAAAAAGTTGTACAAGTATAGCAGGCTCCTCTCTAAAGGGAGAGATAGCTCACGCTTGTAATCCCAGCACTTTGGGAGGCCGAGGCAGGCGGATCATGAGGTCAGGAGATCGAGACCACGGTGAAACCCTGTCTCTACTAAAAATACAAAAAAATTAGCCGGGCGTGGTGGCGGGCGCCTGTAGTCCCAGCTACTCGGAGAGGCTGAGGCAGGAGAATGGTGTGAACCCGGGAGGTGGAGCTTGCAGTGAGCCGAGATGGCGCCACTGCACTCCAGCCTGGGTGAGAGAGCGAGACTCCGTCTCAAAAAAAAAAAAAAAAAAAAAAAAAAAAAAAAAAAAAAATAAAGGGAGAGATAATGACTCTTTTAAAGCAATCATGACTTCTGTTTCCAACAAGAACTCACATTCAACTCCAGACAAGTAGTTGGGACAAAGCAACAATAATTTAAAAAGCATCAAGTTCCAGATAAGAAAAAGGAAACGTAACTTCAAGGTCTAAGTATAGGGGGTATCCAAATGGTCGGATAAGTACTTCCTTTTGTAACCAATTGATTGTTTTTGCTAAAACAATCCACCACCAGGCAGTATGAGAGAGTATTTTCTGCTGAGTCCAAAGTTTGTTGCAAGTGCTGTGTGCCTTCCAGTTCCTGGAGGGGCGGCTTACCCTCTGTGACCATGACTTCTTCTTTCTCCTGGCCGTTGAGGTCTCCTTGACCATTCAGGGCTCCTTTCTGGCCATTCAGGTCACCCTCCTGGAGGCTGAGCTCATCTTGCTCAGCTACGCCATTGATGGTGGACAGCTGACCATTCTTCTGTAGGAGCTATGGGAAAGACAGAGCCATAGAAACTTAATTTCGGTCCTCATGACCAAGTCAGAAACAAGGCATTAACTTCCAGCATATAAACCAGTGAAAGAAGAAATACAGAGAAAAGGAAGTTCAAAAACAATGAAGAGCTAAGTCTTATATTTGTCTGAAAGATCCAGCTACCTTACAAGCAGACAGGGCCTTGTAGCTGGGTAAGTGTGCCCACGAACCATTCATGCACTCATTAATTCATTCATTGGAACACCAGATACATACACTCACCTTTCCAGACCTGTTTCAAATATAACCATGAATAAATCAGATGTTTCCCAAGCTTTGAACTTACAAATTACTATGGAAGGCAGACTTAAAAACCTCTTTTTTACTTTAAAATAATAAATAATGTTTCCTTGTGATCAGATGCAGGTTAAGCATAATTGACTGAACAAGTCAGAAGGCAGACTTTCAAACAAATAATTACTAAAGCAAAGCTATGGAAACTGTCATGAACGAGGCATACATAGAACAAATAACAATAAATAGAGCCCTTGAGAATGAATCAAGTAGGTTTAAAAAAAAAAAAAACCAGCCCTAACTGAGGCTGAGGGTGTCCAGGACTTCTCTGAGGAAGCAATGGTAAAGCTGAGATCTCATTTCCACAGGCAAGGGCTGTGTGAGAAAAGGATAAACGGGATGCAGAGAAGGGAGGCCGCTTGGTGCGAAGGCCAGTGCTCCCAAGCCCAGCGAGCAAACAAGACACATATAACATGTGCATTTGGGTCATTGGTTTTTCCTTAAAAATATTACTACAATGGTCATTTGCAATCCTCCCCATAGGATGCCCTGTGCAATTGATGGCATCAGTTTCAAAATCAGCAGGCATGGTCGGGCGTGGTGGCTCATGTTTGTAATCCCAGCACTTTGGGAGGCCGAGGCGGGCAGATCACGAGGAGTTCAAGACCAGCCTAGCCAACATAATGAAACCCGGTCTCTACTAATAATACAAAAAAATTAGCCAGGCATGGTGGTGCATGCCTGTAGTCCCAGCTACTCGGGAGGCTGAAGCAGGAGAATCACTTGAACCTGGAGGTGGATGTGGGAGGTGGAGGTTGCAGCGAGCAGAGATCGAGCCACAGCACTCCAGCGTGAGTGACAGAGTGAGAAAAACAAAGAACAAAAACAAAAATGAAAAAACCCACAAAATCAGCAGGCATGTAAGGCATGCCTTTGGTCATATAAGACTTTTTTTTTTTTTGAGTTGGAGTCTCACTCTGTCACCCAGGCTGAAGTGCAGTGGCGTGATCTTGGTTCACTGCAACCTCCACTTCCCAGGTTCAAGTGATCCTCCTGCCTCAGCCTCCCACATAGCAGGGATTACAGGCATGCGCCACCATGCCTGGCTAATTTTTGTATTTTTAGTAGAGACGTGGTTTTGCCATGTTGGCCAGGCTGGTCTCAGACTCCTGACCTCAAGTGGTCCGCCCACCTCTCCCTCCCAAAGTGTTAGGATTACAGGCGTGAGCCACTGTGCCCGGCTTGCTCTTGGTCATATTTTTAATCCTGAGAATATAGGTAAAAAAAATTTTAAGCCAATAGAAACAATAACCATTAGGAACCTAAATGTTTCAACAATGTAATATACAACAATGTTATATATACAGATATCTCATTTATCTTAAAACCAACGTAGGCAGCTGCTGTTATTTCCATTTTATAATAATGACACTGGGACTCAAAGCAATTCTAGTGGGGTGGGGTTGTCTTGCCCCAGGTCACACAGCTCAGGAATGGGGGCATCGTGGCCCGAAGCCAGCTCTTGCCACCAACTATTTCCAGGGTTTTCTGTTTAAGGCTCTCAACATAAAGATAGGTGCCATGGCCGGGCGTGGTGGCTCATGCCTGTAATCCCAGCACTTTGGGAGGCTGAGGCGGGCAGATCACGAGGTCAGGAGATCGAGACCATCCTGGTTAACATGGTGAAACCCCGTCTCTACTAAAAATACAAAAACTTAGCTGGGCGAGGTGGCGGGCGCCTGTAGTCCCAGCTACGCAGGAGGCTGAGGCAGGAGAATGGCATGAACGCCGGAAGGCAGAGCCTGCAGTGAGCCGAGATCACACCACTGCACTCTAGCCTGGGCGACAGCGAGACTCCGTCTCAAAAAAAAAAAAAAAAAAGATAGGTGCCATGCTTTGAAGGTCCTGTTACCACCACAATTATAAAATGGCTTAAAGGGTATTCCAGGTCTGGAACTGGTCTGGAAAAGGTCTGGTACAGACCTGCATGCTACAAAGCAATGTCAACTCCGCACTCCATCTGACATCATTCCATCCTGCTTCCAGGCCAATGAATGACTCTGGCCTCACCACTGACTTAGACCCTGAACCCTGAAGGGACAGTGGGTTCAAGACACGCAATCCAGAGGCCTTGAGTTGTGCTAAATTGATTTCACCTGGCTGTTCTCGGCTCCCAGCAAGGCTGTCCTTCAACTGCATGAGCTTCCTCCTGAAATAATACCACTGTAGTTTAATACTTACACTACAGATGGGATTGTTGGCTTCAAAATGCCCATGCTGAGTCCATTTATTAAACAGAATACTCAGATTACATTTCCACTTAAAGTCTTCTCTTACCAAAATATGAAAGATGGGAATTTTAAATGAAACCTAAAGACAAAAGCAGGGGGTAGGGAATGGAGAAGAGGGTAGTGTGTCTCCACAAAGCCCATCAGCAAAAATGTCAGAGTATTTTTTTTTTTTTTTTGAGATGGATTTTCGCTCTTGTCCCCCAGGTTGTAGTCCAATGGCGTGATCTTGGCTCACTGCAACATCCGCCTTTTGGGTTCAAGTGATTCTTCTGCCTCAGCCTCCTGAGTAGCTGGGATTACAGGTGCCTGCCACCATGCCCAGCTAATTTTTGTATTTTTAGTGGAGATGGGATTACACCATGTTGGCCAGGCTGGTCTCCAATTCCTGATCTCAGCTGATCCGCCCGCCTCAGCCTCCCAAAGTGCTGGGATTACAGGCATAAGCCACTGCGCCCGGCCAAATGTCAGAGTATTTTAACTAAAAATCATTGAGTATGTACACAGGACTTAGATTTGATTAGTAACAGGAAGAAAAGTTGGAGGAGGAAATTGGCAGGAATCACATATTATCGTGGGCTACATGGTAACCCAGTGAATCTTAGACCTAGAAACTGTTGACATATAAGGTTTCATGATATGGCAAACTAAACAGGGAACATAAAAAAGCCATCTTAATACCTCAATTTCAATGCAATAAACTTTGGTCAATTGTGCCTCTTGTTTAGGAACCAGAACTCTGAAGTTCTATAGAGTTTAGGGTTCTACAAAGTACCTAAAATTATTGAAAAAATTCTTATAATCCTTTGTGAATTGTCGAATCCAAGATATCTTTAGCTGGAGCCAAATTGAGTCTCTTTAAACATGAAGACTATAGCACACAGGCACAAATTTCCATCTACTCTTTTAGAAATGTACTGAGCCGGGCACTGTGATGTGCGCTGTAGTCCCAGCACTTAGGAGACTGAAGCAGGAGGACTGCTTGAGCCCAAACGTTTGAGGCCAGCCTAGACAACATAGAGAGACCTTCATCTCCAAATAAAAACATCATTTAAAAAAGAGATGTTACACCAGGCGCGGTGGCTCACGCCTGTAATCCCAGCACTTGGGGAGGCCGAGGCAGGCAGATCATGAGGGCAGGAGATGGAGACCATCCTGGCTAACATGGTGAAACCCCATCTCTACTAAAAATACAAAAAATTAGCCAGGTGTGGTGGTGTGTGCCTGTAATCCCAGCTACTAGGGAGGCTGAGGCAGGAGAATCGCTTGAACCTGGGAGGCGGAGGTTGCAGCAAGCTGAGATCACGCCACTGCACTCCAGCCTGGACGACAGAGGGAGACTCTGTCTCTTAAAAAAAAAAAAAAAAAAAAAAAAAGAGATGTTACACACGCATAGCAAAGTACATTAGATGATAAAAAGAAGGACCCTTAAAAACTGAAGTCAAATGCTACACATCCTTATATTCTAAGTATGATAATGAATACATTATAAGATAGTAATTTTCAGTAACCACGGGGTAACTGTCCCTACTTGAGAAAGGCATTAGATACATTATTAACTTCAGTAGAAAACAATTTATGACAGTGACGTTACTGAACCTGAGTTTTGAGTCTATTTTACTATGTGAATAGCTTGCATCCCGCCAGGGTACCCAAGCTTTGACCTCAAGGGTGATGTCTCAGGTGAGCTTTCAGAGCCTATGAGGCACCAACATCCGCACAAAATGGGACTTCATTCCTGGTCAGATTGTCACATTCGGACATGTCCACACTTTTGAAAATCCCACGTGTTGTTAAAGATGGATAATTCCCTTTATTTCACTCCAAATTAAAAGTGTTTTTGTTTTTTCTCCCATCCCCAAGCCATCTAAATAATTCATACCATTGTTAAAAATTCAGGGACTTCTGAGAATTATCAATAAGTTAAAGTCACCTCAAATAGAGGAAATCAAACCCACATTCATTTAAGTCTTTTCTGTGTTTTCTACGTGTGTGTATATATATAGGCACAAACATTCACTTAAAAAATAATGGGGAACACGTGTTATTTTATGACCTGATGGTTTCATACGTTGTGGGTACATTTCTTTATTAATAAACACGCACCTTGCTTAACTTCAATCAGTCTCTCTTTTGCCTGCAACTCAAATGGCCACAGAAGACAGGATTTACACACAGCTCTGCCCAGAGAGACCCTGAAAGATGCAGACACAACATAGTGGCACATGGGATGGGAGGTGGTGGAGCCAGATGGAATTCGGTGGAGTAAGATGGGATTCGAGGGCCACCCATTTCAGGGAGGAAAGTAACATTGGGACTTAACTGTTACCAAACAAGAAAGAAGGAGGAATTGTGTATTTCACTTTTTCCACTCCGAAGCTTCCTCGCACAGCATTATCCATCCACCCCGAACTTAGTTTTATAAATAGTTATTTCTTTCGAGATGAGAACTAGACTTGAAAGACATGCTCCTTACACTTAAACATGGTAAGCACCAGAAAACCTATTTTCCCACTGGATTTGTGCTTCAAAAAGCACAAATGCCTCCTTTGAACAAATCAAAACCCTAAATGTTTTCAAGCTTATATCCTTTGAGTGGGTCAGCCAGAGTTTATTCCCATGAAGTATTACCACATTACAACTAAACAAGCTGTTAAAAAAAAAAGACCCTAAAAACCTCAAATGTTTCCAGCAACAGTGTTTTCCTCTCATTTCGGTAAGAACAACAACCAAGAATGTCCAAGTGGTAGCCAAGGCACCACAGAAAAACTAGGAGACTTCTCCATCCACTTCCTTCTCCACAGGAGTCCACAACATGCTGGGGACCTCCTTTGCAGAGTAAGAAACAAGAGTACCAGGCTGTTTAACGAAGTTGTAAAATGATGAGCCCTTGACAGCTGTCAGGATGCCGGGGGCAGAGGAGGTAAGCCAACTAAAGCAACTCTTTTCACTGCAGAAGTGATACTCCCGCATATACATCCTCACTGGACGACCAGGTGCAAGTGGCCCAGCACTCCTGCAGTTCACACGGTAGACAAGGCTCCAAAGGGGCAATTCGTCCCACCCAGGGCAGTACGACCAAGAAGCAAACCTGTAAGTGGCCTTCGTGGGAAGGAACCAGAAGCCAATATAACCAGGACACACCCACAAATGATCAAATGATCAGAATTAAAGATTATCTGGAAGGAATTTTAAATCCCATGACAAAACTTTTGTAAAGAAATCTCTTCACTGTGTTTTATGCTTCATTCTAATAGAAAGTGTTTGAAAGTAAATCTTCAAAAATGTCAAACAAACATAAAAAAAAAAAAAAAACCAGAGTACAAATCAATAAACAATATCCCTGGAAGGCAATTTGGAAATAGGGATAAAATTTTAAATATGCAAACCCATTAGCTACACCATGCCATTCTAATAGATATGGCATTACATATTTATGAGGCGCAGCACATAATAACTTATAAAAGGGTTGGGCGTGGTGCCTCATGCCTATAATTCCGGCACTTTGGGAGGCTGAGGCAGGAGGATGGCTTTAAGCCAGGAGTTCGAGACGAGCCTGGGCAACAAAGTGAAACCCAGTCTCTACAAAGGAAAAACAAATAAGTAATAAATACTTTATAATAGCAAAAAAAAAAAAAAAACCCTTAAATGTCTATCAGTAGAGGGGAGTAGTTAAATTATGAGACGTCCATGCAATAGACAACATCAAAAGCTATGAGGTAGATTCAGACACACTCATGTGTGAAGATGTCTCTGGCTTAAGGGGGAAAAGAAGCAAGTTGCTGAGAATGATTCTTTTATGTGTTTAAAACCAAACCAAACAAAAATAACCCACTGACAAAGAGGGAGAGGAAGAGGAAAAGGGAGACAGAAAAGGAGTCAATGTCTGTGTGAGCATTTTTTTTAAAGTCTGGAACAATATGTACCAAATCTTTAATAATGGCTACCTCTATGGCATTGTTGTTGTTTGGTTTTATCTTTTTAGGGGGAAATTGGGAGAACAGGCACGGTTTCCTTTTTACTCACTTTATCATTGTAAAAGTGAAAACACATTGAACCCTAAAACTCATAGCTTCTTAGGCTTCAAGCATGTTAATAACCTGGCTTGCCAGGGTTCATAAATCTTTTTTTTTTTTTTTTTTTGAGACGGAGTCTTGCTCTGTCGCCCAGGCTGGAGTACAGTGGCGCAATCTCGGCTCACTGCAAGCTCCGCCTCCCAGGTTCACGCCATTCTCCTGCCTCAGCCTCTCCGAGTAGCTGGGACTACAGGCGCCCGCCACCACGCCCGGCTAATTTTTTGTATTTTTTAGTAGAGACGGGGTTTCACTGTGGTCTCGATCTCCTGACCTCGTGATCCGCCCGCCTCGGCCTCCCAAAGTGCTGGGATTACAAGCATGAGCCACTGCGCCCGGCCTCATAAATCTTTTAAGATCATCTAGGCCAACAGGCCACACTGCTGGAGCTTTAACTCCTCTGTTTATATCATCTCCAAATGTAAATAACATATTAATGTCCTCAGCTAAGCCATTCATCAAAAACATTGACCGGGACAGAGCCAAGCATATCACTGTTCTACAGCAGGCCACTACAGGCTCCTGACAGAGAACACATGTATCCTATGCATTATGTACCCATTTCACAAGTGTGTTTCCTATACATTTGCTTCTGCCTTAAGGAAGTTACTTTCATGACCTTGAGCACGTTTCTTGCCTCCCTCATATCTTCTCCATTCTCTGTAAAATGGAGTTAAGAATTCATTTTTAGGCTGGTCCGATGGTAGTGGGTTATCAGAAATTAACATCAGTGTTACTAAAGTTGTTATACAACCCCACACTGCTAAACTTGACTGGCTTTTAAAAAAGAAAAAAAAATTTCTTTTTTTTTTTCTTTTCTTTTTTTTTTTTTTTGAGATGGAGTCTCACTCTGTTGCCCAGGCTGGAGCACAGTGGTGCCATCTCGGCTCACTGCAACCTCTGCCTCCTGGGTTCAAGTGATTCTCCTGCCTCAGCCTCCCAAGTAGTTGGGATCATAGTCAAGTGCCACCACGCCTGGCTAATTTTTTTGCATTTTTAGTAGAGATGGGGTTTCACCATGTTGGTCAGGTTCGTCTCGAACTCCTGACCTTAAGTGATCCACCCACGTTGGCTTCCCAAAGTGTTGGGATTACAGGCGTGAGCCACCTCGCCCGGCCAAGAATTCATTTTTATATACCTCAAAGAATATTTGAAACATCACCAGGAACATATTAAGTTCTTAATAAGTCAACTATTAACATAAATTTTAGCTGTCTTTGTCATACTATTTGTTCTCAGTAATTGTGGTCTTGGGAATTACTTGTTCCATAGCTGCGTTCCTCTCTAAAATGAAAGCTCTGGGAGTTATTACCTGTGTTCTTCCTGCTCTGCACTCAACAACAACACCTGGCAAATGGCAAAGGTGTCTAATCTTTCTGATTTTAGAGGACTGGGCAGGACAAAGGGGGTAAAGGTGGTTTATCTAAAGGTCTAAATGGAGGAGGGACGCCTGTGATTTTTCTTTTCTTTTCTTTTTTAAACTATAGAAGGCATGGGGGAAACAGAAGACAGCACAGCACATACAAGGTCTTGGTTAGAGTCCAAGCTCCTCTCAGCTATGGAATTTTACCTCTGAGCTCATCTTCCCGGTTACAAACTGAGACTAATACTATCTCTGTTTTTGGATTGTGTGAGATTCAAATGAAATCATAGTGGGGGAAATTCTCTTTCTAAATAGAAAAGCACTCAGCAGCCATTTTATGAGACTTGGTCCATTTGATCAAATCAAGGTCCATGTGCTATCCCAGTACTTTCCAGCCCTTATCTCACACTATAGTCACCTTTTATAAATGGTCCTCATGTTTCTGTTAAGGAGGGTTTCGAAGGAGGCAGCACTTGGTTTGAGTCTGAGATGTGAAATGACAAGGGAATCCAACAAAACTAGACACAGGTCGGTAGAGGCGACACATCTCACTACATCCCAGGACACACATTCACACGGGGCTGCACCTCAAGACACGGGTACGGCTACAGGTAACGTGGCCATAGCCTTGAAATCACAGATTTGCTCACAGGAAGAGAAAAGAGGACATAGTAGCCTTTTTTTTTTTGAGACAAAGTTGCGCTCTGTCCCCCAGGCTGGAGTACAGTGGCACGATCTTGGCTCACTGCAACCTCCATTTCCTGGGTTCAAGCGATTCTCCTGCCTCAGCCTCCTGAGTAGCTGGGATTACAGATGCGCACCACCACACCCGCCTCGGCCTCCCAAAATTCTGGGATTACAGGTGTGAGCCACTGCGCCCGGCCCATAGCAGCCTTTTTTTTCCTGAGATTCCTGGTTGGTTCAGATCCTCAGGCTGTGAGGGCAAGTGATCCTGCCCCCACAACACACACACACACACACACACACACCCAGAGCTGTGTGGTGTGTATCAGTGAGCCCACCCATCAATGTAACTCAAAGAGCTATCATTAAGACTGATGATTTATTTCATACAAGTCAATAGCTATAGCTCCAATTGGTGTATTCACTCTAAAATTAAATACTTCAAACAGCAATCCAGACTGGCAAAAAAAAAAAAAAACAAAAAAAACTTTTATTTCAACCTAGGCATACAATGTATTTTCCAATGTATATTTAAATTTCCAGAAGTAGGCTGAAAATAAGATGGAGGCTAAATGCAGAAATGGATTATTCCATTGGTGATCCAGATTTATGAGAAGTTTAGATGAACAATAGCCCTAATTTTTGTGAGGGAACTGGATCGAATTCTTTAGTCTCTCCATTCCTTCCCCGATAGTCATGCTCTCCAAGAAGTTCAGCCTGAAGATGCTGCATCTCAGTTGCAGGCTAGAGTGCAGGCTAGAGTGAGTGCAGTGGCGTGATCTTAGCTCACTGCAACCTCTGCCTCCCAGAGTCAAGCGATTCTCCTGTCTCAGCCTCCTGAGTAGCTGGGATTACAGGCATGTGCCACCACACCTGGCTAATTTTTGTATTTTTAGTAAAGATGCGGTTTCGCCACATTGGCCAGGCTGGTCTCAAGCTCCTGACCTCAGGTGATCCGCCCACCTCAGCCTCCTAAGGTGTTGGGATTTCAGGCGTGAGCCACCCCCATCTGGCCAATGTGATTTTCAATTACCTCAAGATATATAGTAAGCACTGCTAAGGCAATCAGGAATATACATTTATATTCCATGAATTTAAAAAAAGATTTAAGGCAATCTGCAAAAGAAAAATATGAGGAGGCCTTTTAACCCGCAAGGTTTTTAAAAGAGAGAAAATGAACTGCTTATCGGGTTTCAGAGCTATTACCAAAGCATAGAGTCAAAAGCTCTCTCCAACCACATGAAATTGAGAAGAGGATGCATCCCGGGGTGGGCGTGATTGTAGTGATCTCTAAAAATAAGAAGCCCTTATCTCTGAGAAAGTGGCCTCCAGAGCTCTCTTCCTGCTGCCAGTTTTCCTCAGGGAAGAGGCAGCAGATCCTCTTGAGGGTGGCAGCAGGTCCCAGGTCTTAACCTACAGATGCTATGAAGCCTCTGATCTTTAAATAAAGCCACTGCTGGTTTTAAATTTCATGATATTTCTTTCCACCCATATATTCAGCAAAACAAAACCAACAAGCCAAAAAAGTCCCCTTCCTGCTTGGTGACGTCACTTTAAGCTCGACTGAGTTCATTTGAAGGACTCAGAAAAGGGGGTGAACATCTCCTCACCATCACCCAGAGTCCCTGTGGCCCCTTCCCTCCAGCTCCACAGGACGAAAACAACAGGGCCCAGCTGTCTGAACCCCATGTGTCCCACGGCACTTTATCCTGCAGGTCTTTATTCCAAGACGGGGTTTACAGCCTATGCTACATCATCCCACCAACTGCCAAGTAAGAGCTATTCACCCGACAGCAACATTTATCCACTTTGAATACCTGATTGGCTTAGACCAGCTTTGTCATGCTGTCACATTCGTTCAACTAATTTAATTTAATCCTAGTGCAAAAATTCTAATTTCTAGAATGCCAATATTAATTTTATTTTGTGTTTGAAACGGCAGTGCTTGCTATTTAAGGAAGGCGGCTGGAACGGTTTCTTTCTCACAGAGCTTGCGGGCCCATGAGTGCTGCTTGGTGAGGGGTATAAATACTAGATAGAGAGTTTCTCGCCACTGTCTACAAATCCTAGATTTTTCTGTTTCTTATCATTTTCAGTAAAATTCATGAAAATTAGTTAACCATAATTTCAGGAGAAATAACCCAAACTCATCTTTGGACATGAGAAAGAATGATTGCTAAGAGAGATCCACTAAAATCATCAGCTGGCTTTTAGCATGCAAAATTAATTCCATTGAACATTAATATTCAAATTGTTGGATGTCTTAGAAAATAATGTATCTCACATTGCTTATGGAAACCCCAAAGGACTGGCCACTACAGGTGAACTCATTTTATCAGGGCTGTTGTCTACAAATTAGGCCTCTAAATTCTCGAAGGTAGGCATTTATCAAACCGGCATCTGAGCACATGAGTGTCCTGGGTGCATCAACACCAACATACCACGCATTATCTCAGAAGTGCTCTGTGCTCCAGGTTAGCTTGGGAAACTCTGATGTAGACAGAGTTAAGCAGATTTACTCAGAGTTTAAAGACTCCTTAATGTGCATTCTGAACCACTAAGGAGGAAATCACTGCATTTTCTAAAATGAGTTCCTCAAGGAACCCTCTCTGAGTCACATCTACTAACACTCCCCATAACTAAAGACACCACGGATGCATGCAGTATGTTTTAACACACAACACTTCAGTCAAGTATTCCCTACTTTATAAAAAGTTACAGTTGTTTTTAAAAGTATTAAAACTCCCGAGTTCTCTGGGAAATTATGTTAAAGAAAACAAAGCACGCTAAATCTGGTTAGGTGGGAGATCAACCATGCTGATTTCAGGCAAAGGGAATTTAAAAGATCTCTGCTGGAGATAGGGGCAATAAAAAGCACCACCTACCAATGACAGCAATTCACTGCATGAAGATGGCCTGCCAGAATTCCGTTCTGTGAAATGCCTACCTTGTAATGTTGGCAAACCCCACAGCATTTGGGTCTTAGGACAGAGACGAGCTCATTAAATCCAACTGGAAGAAAAACCTGTGAATCCTAGACCAAGTCTCTGACACAACCAGTATCTTCCTGTGTGGACACTGTGGACAGTAATTACAGTACATGGGGCATCCCTGGCACCCCCACCCCCGGCCCCCAATACCAAGAAATGTGTACCTCCCCTGAGGTGGTGGTGATAACATTCCCGGTTAAGAACCACTACTCAGAGCCTCATAGAACCAGGAAAGAACTCCAGGCTAAACATGATGGCTCACACTTGTAATCCCAGCACTTTGGGAGGCCAAGGTGGGTGGATCATGAGGTCAAGAACATCTTGGCCAACATAGTGAAACCCCGTCTCTACTAAAAATACAAAAATTAGCTGGGCATGGTGGCAGTCGCCTGTAGTCCCAGCTACTTGAGAGGCTGAGGCAGGAGAATTGCTTGAACCTGGGAGGCGGAGGTTGCAGTGAGTCGAGATTGCGCCCCTGTGTTCTAGCCTGGCAACAGAGGAAGACTCCATCTCAAAAAAAAAAAAAAAGAAGAAGAAGAAGAAGAAGCACTCTAAGACTGAACCTAAAGAATTTTATTCTTTTTTTTTTCCCTAAGGTACCTTAAACCAAGAAAATGCATCTCTACTTAATTATGCTGGATCCATGATATGATCTGTCTAACACAGATCTTAGGCATGTGAGCCATGGTTGCAGTGGGTGTCCACTCAGGGGAGAAGAATGTGTAATCCGGCAATTCCAAGGATTCTTGTGTTAAGGACAGGGAACAAGCCCAATACCATGTTACTTACTGTCTCCTTAAGCTTCAGAGGAATACTGGAGTTCCGTGTTTAACAAAAAAGCACCTGACTTCTCTTGATTAGTTATTTAACTTTGGTTAAATAACTAATAAGTAACCAGATCATGTCAAGTTACAGAGCACAGAATACAGACCCCTAGAGCTAGATCTTTATATTCCAGTGTCATGACCTGCATCGTGAATGTCTAAGACAAGTTCCCCACCACCCGCTGCTCTGAGCTGATGCACCTACCAGCTGTCCCGGGCAAATTAATTACCATCTTGACTTCTTGGACCTCCACAAATTCCAATTGCAAAATAAGCAAAATGTTATTGTGAAGAGTTAGAATAATGAAAATAAATAATCTCAAAACACATTTCTGACAATTCTGGCAATTCTCATGACTAGTTTTTTCTGTGGCCCCGCACCAGCAAATTCATAGGTTTTATCTACAGCATATGTGCAAGTCAAGATCTCAGTTCTCACTTAATTCCTACACACCACTTCATATTCAAGCAATTACTCTCACGTTAAGTGGCTGCTTCTCTCAAAAGAATCCTCATTTGGTAGTAAAATAATTACATCACATCCTTGCTTAGAAATCTGATAATACCAAATGTTTTGAAATCCACTGTGTGCCACAGAAAGGCTAAATAGTTTCTGAGTCCAAGAGATAAACAATTTCGACAGAGGAGGAAACCAGCGTTATCCCAAGTAAAGTCTTGATTTTAAAGTTCAAAAAATTTTAGAGGCTAATATTACTTCTTCTAATCAAAGGTGTGTCCCTAAGACAGGAGTATCAGAAAGTCCACCATGGAGGCAGTCAGATATGAGAAATACGTAGTGCCTAAACACTGCACAACTGTCACCTGCTTACGGGGGCAAAGGCAGAGACGGGCAAGAGGAAGACACAAGAAGGTCTCATAAAAAGCTCTTCTCCCATCCTGAGAAGGGATGTTTGTTTGGTTTGTGTTAGGCAGCCCTAGGCAGCACCCATCAGCATGCCTTGTAGGCTCTTCACCATGCTGACAGCTGCAATACAGGGAGGTGGAGACAGAAGCTGACTCCAAACTTTGCCAAAACAGGTAACATATTACCATTCAATGAGGATAATTGAGACCCCTGTTGAAGTGAAATACAGTCAGCCTTCCGTATCTGCAGTTCCTCATCCTGCAAATACTATCTTTTCAATCCTTGGTTAGTTGAATCTGAGGTTAGGGAACCCCTGGATCCAGAGGGCAAACTGTAGGACTTGAGCATCTTTGTATTTTGGTACCAACAGGGGTGGGAGGGTCCTGGAACCAATTCTTCTAAGATACTGAAGGACAACTGTACTACACACTGTCTAAAAATTTGTACCTATACTGCCTTTGAACCAGATTGCTTAAACTGATTGCTGATTTTTAACTAAAAACCCAGTTAGAATGTATTGCCCACCCCATTGCAACTTCAATTCTAAGTCCATGCTCCATTCGACTGAAAGAGAAAAAGAACAAGCAAAATTGCTTGTCTCCTTTTCAGTAGAATGCGCTTGATTTGCAAAGATGGCCTAAGATAATGTGATTTAGCCAAGAATCAACAGTTATTATCCTATTATGTTCAACTCCAAATATTTGTAGCACAATCACCAAAATGTAAGATACAGAACGAAAAAGTAGCAAATTTCAAATCCACAAACAACTGTCCTGTGTTTGCTAACGAGCATCTATGGGAATTAGCAGATGGAGGCTGAATTCTAAACTGCTTTTCGATGGAAATGTCTCTGCCTCACAGGCTCCTTTCTGAAGCCCGCTAGGCAGAGGGCTCCACTGCCAGAACCTCTGCTGGCTGCAGCATTCAAGATAGAAGGCACTGCACATGGAAGGAAGGGAAAGAGGCCACAAGTCAGCTGGCAGGGATGGGCTATGTTAAGCCATCCCAAGTGACTTCGAGAAATGCCTCCTTATATGTGAAAAAAACTCAAGAAA
The DNA here is from genome assembly GCF_028878055.3 of Symphalangus syndactylus. Taxonomy (NCBI): domain Eukaryota; kingdom Metazoa; phylum Chordata; class Mammalia; order Primates; family Hylobatidae; genus Symphalangus; species Symphalangus syndactylus. The sequence goes on along the minus strand of NC_072424.2, from coordinate 129,010,652 downwards.
GTTTCCTATACACTGTGGCATCCATCGGTTACTTAATAAAGTCATTAAACATTTATCTCTGATAATGGACTTGCAGATGCCATTGTGGAGAATCCATTTAGGGTCTGTGGATGCTTAATAGCAAAATTAAAATGATAAATTGAAATGGCTTTCTCTGACGTGTGTGCTTAGCTCCGTGCGCCACAGCATACAAGCAGCCTCTTGCATACCAAAGTAAGTGACGCGAATCCAGCCCTGCTGCTGCTTGAGCACAGCCAGTGTTTATCAGTCTGCTCGGAGGAAAACAGGGACTTCGCCTAGGGCAACTGATTCCTAAGGGGCAGGCAACGGCAAGACCCCTTCTTAGCTGGTAATGATCCCGCTGTGCTTCTCTGGATCCAGCATAGCCCAGGACAGTCAACAGAAAGAGCATGATTTGCAAGCTCACCCATGAAAGGAAATCTCAGATGAGCCACTCATTAGCTGTGAGACATGTGGGCAAATTTCTCACCCTCTGAGCCTATAGAACGAGGGGTAATACTTTTGTGGGGCTGTTGTTGTGGTTATATCCTAACCCAATTAAGTCAGAATCTCTGGGAAAGGACCCACATATTAGTAGTTTCTAAGGCTCTCTCAGGTGATTCCAATGGGCAGCTGCTGTCTCAGAGGCATGACACTGACCAAGGGAACCTGACAGATGGTGAAGGGGACACTGGATGAGGTGATCTGCAGCAACTGGAGACCAGCTCTCAAAAGGAAAGTAAATCAGAAAGCAGCTCCGTTTATGTGCAGAGAGGGGGAGTTTCTACGCAGGTAAGGTTACAGGGAGAACCTAGAAGGACTAACTTCTGAGGAAGAGAAGGGGATTTGGTAGGGGAGAGGGTGAGAAGTAAAAACAAGAATCTAAGCTGGGCAAGGTGGCTCACGCCTGTAATCCCAGCACTTTGGGAGGCCGAGGCGGGCGGATCATCTGAGGTCAGGAGTTCAAGACCAGCCTGACCAGCATGGAGAAACCCCGTCTCTACTAAAAATACAAAATTAGCCTGGCGTGGTGGTGCATGCCTGTAATCCCAGCTACTCGGGAGGCTGAGGCAGGAGAATCACTTGAACCTGGGAGGCAGAGGTTGCAGTGTGCCAAGATCATGCCACTGCACTCCAGCCTGGGCAACAAGAGTGAAACTCCATCTCAAAAAAAAAAAAAAATCTGGTGAAGGCTGGGAACCATCAGTGAGGGGGATGGGAGAGGAAGCTGGCCTGTGAGAGGTAAGAGGTCTTCGAGGAGTCGTAACTGAACTTCAGGGCCTCACTGCCAGGGGTCAATCTGCTTGGCTTCAGATTTTTTGGGGAACACCCAGTGGCATGGATGTCTAAGTGGAGAAAGACTGTAGTTGGGTGAGGGATGTGCTAGGAGAATGAGATAACGGTGAGTGCTTCTCTATTCTGTGTGGCTCAGTCACCTGGGACTGAGCTCATCATGGTGTCCAGCTGATGCCACTGTGGGTGGGAACTTCCACCCACCCTCCCTGTACGGTGTGCAGCGAAGATGTTGGCCTTTCCAGACACTGCCCAGTTTTCCTATCCTCCAAAATGGCCCTGATCAAGCTCCCTGAATTCAGTGGAGAAGGAATTCAACAATACTAGTCCCTATAAGCATTAATAGGTGCCAGAATAATGTTTCCCATAAAGAAATGATGACTATTCTAAGAACACATTTGTGTTAGTCCACACATTACTCCAGTCTCAAAAGGAAGCTTCCAAACCATCTTGTTCAGATGCCTCTTCCCATCGGATGCGTTACCTTCTAAACACCAAAGTGTATTAAAACACAACAAAAGCAAAACGCCAGCCATAACCATGCTAGTCATCATGTTACCCAAGGAGGAAAGAATTACAATCCAAGTTCCACAACTGAAGGATTTGCAGGTTAAACATCTCTCAGCCTTTGCTTTGAATGAGCTAAGAGCCAAGCTAAAACCTCACAAGGGAAAGTACATCTCGGAAAGCCCACCACCGTCCCTTTACAAAGTTAACCTGGTGACGGTATCTCTATTCAAAATCCCTGTGCTTCCTTTCTCTTACAGGCCAGCCTAGAATGTATTGATCAAGACATTCTAAGAAAGACAAATAACAATTCTAGTTTCTTTTCTTTCTTATTTTCCTGGTTTTACAAAATTACTCAATAAAACAGTTATATCGCACATCTTGCAACCTTCTTATCAAGACCTTACTCTACTGAGAAAAAAAGGGAGAGTGTTTCTTAAGAAGTGACAATGTATGAGAGGCAAAGCCCTGTGGAAACCACATCAACCACAAGATGGGTTTTTGGCTTTTTGCTTTTTGTTTGGCTGGTTGGTGTTTGCTACCAAATCTATTCTCTCATACTTCTGCTTCTGAGACATGCAGGCTGGTCAGAATATTCACTACTACATAACCCAATGCTCTAAAAATCAGTGCCTAATTAAAAATACATTCACAGTCTAGCCAAGTTTGGTGAATTTGCAGAGGACCTTGAAGCTGCATAACCATCTCTCTCAACATTAGGGGTGGAGAATATCAGTTTGAATCTCCCCGTCTGCGCTCAAGGGCTGGCTGGTGTTGGTTCTGTTGGAGAAGGGCAGTGACTGTGAACTTGACATTCATCTCTCACAGCATGTTTTCAGCAATTCTGGTGATTTGGGATTTGTTGCAAATTTTAAAAAGAAAAGAAAAACTTATGTCCTGCAATGTCTACTAAAAACAAAAATCCTCCAGCAAAAAATACAAGCCTCAGGAGAAAGCACTTGCAGTAGGTACTGATTATGGCTTGAATAAGTGATCTTACACAAGTGCGTTTTCCATTCTAACGGGAATCCATTAACCTCATTTATAAATCATACGTTATAGCTGTTAAAAGAGCTTTTAGAGCTGCCAGCTGTTACAGGGCGCATCTAGCGATGCCATTAATCCCTTAATTTTTAGCTTCATCAGCAATACAGTGGAACACAGACCAGGCCTCGTTTCCCACATAAGCACACCTGAAAAATGTGGTCCTGATTTAGGAGGCAGAAGACAGTAATTTGGGAGAAATTCACTCTGTCCTCCAAAAGCATGAGTTTTGACTTCTGAAAGGGAATGAGAAGAGTGACAGGCAGTTCAGATGTACCCCAAATCCCACAAAATATTAATTAAATACTTCAGGGGCTCTCTGTAATCCTTCACTATAACTCTATCAACTTTATTTTAGCACCTATTGTTTGGAAAGTCCATTTAACCAATGTGCTTGTGACTCTTTTTCTTTCTTTCTTTCTTTTTCTGAGATGATGTCTTGCTCTGTCCCCCAGGCTGGAGTACAGCGGCACGATCTCAGCTCACTGTAGCCTCCGCCTCCCGGGTTCAACCCTCCTCTCAGCCTCCTGAGTAGCTAAATTTACAGGTGCCTTCCACCATGCCTGGCTAATTTTTTTGTATTTTTCGTAGAGTCAGGGTTTCACCATGTTGTCCAGGCTGGTTTCAAACTCCTGACCTCAAGTGATCCACCACCTCGGCTTTCCAAAGTGTTGGGATTATAGGCATGGGCCACTGCGCCCAGCCATAATTCTTGTTTTTTTTTTTTAATACTTTAAGTTCTGGGATACATGTCCAGAACATGCAGGTTTGTTACAGAGGTATACACATGCCATGGTGATTTGCTGTACCCATCAACGCGTCATCTACATTAGGTATTTCTCCTAATGCCATCCCTCCCCTAGCCCCCCACCCCCCAACAAGTCCCGGTGTGTGATGTTCCCCTCCCTGTGTCCAGGTGTTCTCCTTGTTCAACTCCTACTTATGAGTGAGAACATGTGGTGTTTGGTTTTCTGTTCCTGTGTTAGTTTGCTGAGAATAATGGTTTCCAGCTTCATCCATGTCCCTGCAAAGGACATGAACTCGTCCTTTCTTATGGCTGCATAGTATTCCATGGTGTATATGTGCCACATTTCCTTTATCCAGTCTATCATTGATGGGCATTTGGGTTGGTTCCAAGTCTTTGCTATTGTGAACAGTGCTGCAATAGACATACGTATGCATGTGTCTTTATAGTAGAATGATTTATAATCCTTTGGGTATATACCCAGTAATAGGATTGCTGGATCAAATGGTATTTCTGGTTCTAGATCCTTGAGGAATCGCCACACTGTCTTCCACAATGGTTGAACTAATTTACACTCCCACCAACGGTGTAAAAGCATTCCGCCGAGGCAGGCGGATCACAAGGTCAGGAGATCGAGATCATCCTGGCTAACACGGTGAAACCTCGTTTCTACTAAAAATATAAAAAATTAGCCGGGCATGGTGGCAGGCACCTGTAGTCCCAGCTACTAGGAAGGCTGAGGCAGGAGAATGGTGTGAACCCGGGAGGCAGAGGTGAGCAGTGAGCCGAGATCACGCCACTGCACTCCAGCCTGGGCAACAGAGTGAGACTCCATCTCAAAAAAAAAAAAGAAAAGAAAAAGAAAAAGAAAATATACTTACCCCCATCACTGCCACCCCAACAACTGTGGGACCTTGGTCAAGTCAACAGCACTAGCTTTGGTTCTCACCTAATTGTTTTGTTTTGTTAAAGACCTGAACTCTCTGAGCTCTGAGCTCTAACCTTCTCTGACTCAGATCACATTTAGGACTCCGTCAAGAGGGGCAACTTACTCTGCTTTGACGCCTGGAAAGACAGAGTACAAAGTGGCTTGTTTAGTCCATACGCGCTTAAATAAATAATAATAGATAATGGACACCTCAATGGAAAGGATTCATTCCTTAACCACTTGGTTCAAGATCTGTAAGCAAACTAAATGATTTCAAGAAGTATAGACTATAACTGCTAGTGAAACAGTCTCCAATATTCACATCTGAGTGACTAGAAAGGGAGAGTTTCTTTGTTTTGTTTTCTGTTTCCTAAGAATGCAAGCCGACGCCCCATCCAGCGAGGGGTGGCGCTTCCTCATGAAGTCGTGTGGGCTTCTGGGAAATGCCCCCTCCCTGCTGTTATTGATCTTGAACCTTGACAGCAAGCAATGTAGAACGTATTTGTATAGTAAGAGCACAGAGATGCAGCAGACAGGTGCCAGCCTTCCTGCCAACTTTATTTGAAATGCAAACAAAATGCTTTCAGCCTGATGCTATTCCTAAAGCAAGTTTGCTTCTGCAGGAAAAAGGGCTTTCCCTAAACAAGTGTCCCATCAATGACTCACTCTCAAAATCACTGTTGCCTTAATCTTTTAAAAAAATTATCACCTCCATGGCTGTAATCCCAGCACTTTGGGAGGCCAAAGCGGGTAGATCATCTGAGGCCAGGAGTTCGAGATCAGCCTGGCCAACATGGTGAAACCTCGTCTCTACTAAAAATACAAAAAAATTACCCAGGCATGGTGGTGCCCCTGTAATCTCAGCTACTCGGGAGGCTGAGGCAGGAGAATCGCTTGAACTTGGGAGGCAGAGGTTGCAGAGAACGGAGTGAGCCATTGCACTCCAGCCTGGGTGATAAGTGCAAACCTCCGTCTCAAAAAAAAAAAAAAAAATTATCACCTCCAGAAGATAACCATGTGATAGATACAGATGATCAATCATAAAGCCTTTGCACTTTTTGAACCAAATACTGACTTACAGGAAATGATGTGCTTTAAATTCAGAGCATACACAGATTATCTTAGAAACTGGAAAATATATTTATTTCTTCATCAGACTGTACAAATGACTTCTTTTCCCCTCCACAACTCACCCAAATGATAGACTGTGATACTTTAAATTTTTTTGTTTTTGTTTACGTAATCCTCCCCCCGTTTTTGCATGAAATTGATTTTTTTTTAATCCAAGACATTACAACCAGAGAAGTTACTGCAAAAAAGGACTTCGCTATAATACTCACTTGTCTCAAACTTTCTGGTTATTGTTCTTTAAAAAAATGCTTTTTTCATCTTTTCCACAAACTCTCCATTGAGAATTATAAGCTCTTTGGTAATCAGTAGATTGAAAAAGATACACACACACACACACATACACACACACACACACAGTGAAATGTAGCTCTCTGATGTGTACTTCCTGGCAAGGAAAAAATAGTTCAATAGCAAACTCAATAATGTGAATCACTGCCAAGACAGGAAAACATTATTTGGTATCCACTCCTATGACAATGGGAAAAATAGTTCTGAGAGTGAAAAGTTTTTATATCAATTAGGTTATGTCCTCTAAAACTGTTTCCAGTTATTGCTTCTGGGGACTGAGGGGACAATATATTTGCTTTGATATATAAGTTTTCACAATGGAGCATTAGTCTTACTTGGTCTCAATACACTCCCCACTCTGTCGTTCATAAATCATGTTCTTCACGTTAACTATTCCTAAAATAAAGTGCCTGAATCTTGCAGTCCAGACCCACCACATGCTCATACTGCATCTTGCATTTCATCCTCTTTGTTGACCTCCAAGTTCACTCTCCAAAGCCTCTGAACATTCATCGTTTTGCAAAAGCCTCAGTTCCACCCTGGGTCCCCATGCATTATTCAACATTTGATTAATCCCTGTGATGGGTTCCTATGTCATCTGGATGCATCAAGTCAAAAGGAGGTGCCACACATCGAAGACAGAGTACTAAGACATATAGTACTAACAGAGAGGGGTCCCTTTCAGTTCTGTTGATAAGAGAAAGTGTACAAGAAAAAGTTGAGTTTTGAGCTTGATCTGGATAGGCAAAAGGTACCAACGGCAGGGAAGAGAGAAATAAGACACCGACGTGTTCGTTCTTTGCTTTTCGTTTTGGTTTTGTTTGAGACAGGGTCTTGCTCTGTTGCCCAGACTGGAGTGCAGTAGCTCAGTTATGGCTCACTGCAGCTTTGACCTCTCAGGCTGAAGCAATACTCCAGCCTCAGCCCCCGAAGTAGCTGGGACTACAGGCGCACACTGCCACACCCAGCTATTTTTTTTGTATTTTTTGTAGAGATGGGGTTTCACCATGTTGCCAGGCTGGTCTCAAACTCCTGGGCTCAAGCGATCCTCCCACCTCGGCTTCCCAAAGTGCTGGGATTACAGGTGTGAGCCACCACACCCAGCCATACATTCTTATTTATCTCATATCAGGCAATGGCAAAGAGTGCAATGTGGAAGTGATGCCAGGAGATCTGGTAACGGCATGACTCAACGTGCAGGTTTCAAAGATCACTGCATACGAGGTGAACGATGTGCGATGCTGATCTGTGCAGACAGAAGTCAGAATGTAATTACCTCTTGGGGAGCAATAAGCAGAAGGAGATGCAAGGGAGGCTTCTGGGGCACTGGCGAGGTTCTCCAACCTGACCTGGGAGAGGGTTACTCGTGCGTTCACCTTGTAAGAACTCACCAAGCTATACGCTTAAGACTTGCTCGCTTTATCAGATATAAATTGACCACAGACAAACCCTAAAAACCCCCAAACCAGCAATCTGCCTGCAGAGAGAAGGAGCTGAAGAAGACCAAGCTGGAGGCAGCAGGAAGCCTGCTGCTGTGTCCGTTCAGGGGCGAGATGAAGCCAGGGAAGGCCCTGTGGACAGAATGGGTGGATGTGAAACATCTTTGGAGATGAGGCCAGCGGGACTTGCCAATGGAAACAGAACGACTCCCGGATTTGAGGCGTGGTTATATCAGGGACAGCTTCTGAGCTCTCAGAAAGACACCTGACATTGCTTTTAACAGTGGGCTTTCTGTCTTTACACTGAATTCTGTCTTTGTCTCTCCCTCTCTTAGGCATTCTCTGATCAGAATGCCTCGCCTTGAGAAGAGGCCCTACCTGTAAGGTCCCTTCACCTCTAGGTGCCTGCTTCCTCATTGGTACAATGGGGATTTACAAGTGTCTATCACAAGTGTACCAAGTGCGTAGGACAGCACCTGACACCTTAAGCACTAGTCAGTGTCAGCCATTAGTATTACAGAAAACAAATCACTGCTTTTGTTACCCTGTCCCTCTGTTTTCTGGGTCAACAGTGAGACTATGTCTTTATTTGATAATATTCTTTTTCAGGCAAAGAATTAGCATCCTAGTTGGAAAAGCCTAGAAACCTGGAGATCATCTTGGGCTTTTCCGCATCTTGGTCATCCTCATGCTCCCTCAAATCCTATCATTTCTTTTGTGTTCAATGCTGTCTGTAGCCATTGCTTGATTTCTGCCGTAGTTCAAGCTTTAGCATTTCATGGTTGATTTAATGCAATATCCTAAGAGCTGATCTCTCTGCCTTTGAGTGCCTCTTGTTTAGCTCTACCTTAACGCTCAATCTGTCATGCTGGTCTCCTTTAGTTCCTAAAGCGTGCCTCCTCACCGTCATTAAATGGACCCCAGCCTCCTTATACAAGGGCCTCCACTTTTCTAAAATCTCCTGCTGCCCACTTTCATAAAAGCTCAGTCCTGGGCTGAGAAGTAAGAAAGAAATCCTGAATGTGCTTCAACAGTCATCTAAATTTTTTCATAACATGAGTGCAGGCTATACTGTGGGAAATTAGCAAGAGCTAAGCCAAGATAAAAACTAAACTCCATGAAGATGAAGACAGCAACTTTCTTACAAATCTAGCACTTTATACATAATACACTTTATATAGTTAGTGATTTCAAGTTTGACCAGCCTGAACATTGACAGTAATCAGGAATGAATAACCTGATAGGTAGACAGCAGGGAAAACATTATTCAACCAATAGACAAGAGAAGTCAGGGAATAAGCAACTGCTTCAAAGAATCCCTGTGAGTGGTAACACCATCAGACCCAGGCAGAGTCCCTCACTGCGAAGAGCCCCATTCTGGCCCTCCTCTGGCTACATCCTTCCCCCGCAGCAACCAAAAGGGCAAACCTTCCTGAAATTAACATCCACCTGTCCTGGGGGCCCAAGATTTGGAATTCTCAGAACCTATGCAAGCCTCTTCCCTGGGCACCTCTAGACCAAAGGGCTACAGGGCATTCGTTTTGGTGAAGGTTGGGCATGTGGGCTGGAAAGCCCCCATGCGTGAGCTGGAGGTCCCTTAAGATGTATGGGCAGGCTGGGCACAGTGGCTCACCCCTGTAATCCCAGCACTGTGGGAGGCCGAGGTGGGTGGATCACCTGAGGTCAGGAAATCAAGACCAGCCTCGTCAACGTGGCAAAACCCTGTCTCTACTAAAAATACAAAAATTAGCTGGGCGTGGTGGCACACACCTGTAGTCCCAGCTAACAAGAGGCTGAGGCAGCTACTACTCGGCTCACTGCAACCTCTGCCTCCCGCTCGAACCCGGGAGGCGGAGGTTGCAGTGAGCCGAGATCGCACCACTGCATTCCAGCCTGGGTGACAGAGCAAGACTCCATCTCAGAAAAAATAAAAATAGATGTATGGGCAGCTGAGAGCGGGAACAGGAGGGGGAAGAGGATAGCCCGCTTCTGCATCACACATTCTGACATGGGACGTCGTGCCAGACTGCGCTTGGTGGGTCACGCCTATAATCCCAGTGCTTTGGGAGGCCAAGGTGGGAAGATCTCTTGAAGCCAGGTGTTTGATCAGCTTGGGCAACGCAGGGAGACCTCATCCTTACAACAAAATTTAAAATTAGCTGGGTGTTGGGGAAGGGAGGGTATGGTGTAGGCCTGTATTTCTAGCTACTCAGAAGGCTGAGGCAGGAAGATCTCCTGAGCCCAGGAAGTCAAGGCTGCAGTGAGCACCACTGCACTCCAGCCTGGGTGACAGAGCAGGACCTTGTCTCAATAAATAAATAAATAAAACAAATGTGTGTGGAGAAAAGAATGAAGCCATAGGAAATTGGGTCCTAACCTCACATAGAATGCCCCAATTCCGAGACTTAAAATTCTATATAGCATCATCAAAATACAATGGGTTGAGTTAGGATTTGGGGGGCTATTCCCTACGTGTAGGAGAACTTCTTGCAAATGTGAAGTATCAACCATGAGATCTGAAGCATATAAGAAGACCCCAAAAGATAAAGCGGGCACTAAATCTGCTCATAACCTGAAATTAAATTAGCGAGCCAATACATAGACCTACAGAATTACAGTTATCTCTTCCCATACATTACAGAAATGCAAAAGTCAAAGCAAACTTAAAACACCATCCTTCACCTGTCAAAGTAACACTACCAATATCACTGACGTGGCCAAATCTGAACACTCATTTGTTCTTAGTAGCATCAAAATTAGCACAACTTGTAAAAACATGTTCTTTAGCAACCTTCATCCAGTTTGTAGAAGGAGGCTCGCAAGTCAAGTCACTTATCTAACGTAAGTGGCTGAGTTGGGGATTCAAATCCACATCCTGACCACCACGCACATGCCCCTTCTACTTTGCATGAAGCCTAGATGTTTACCCTAAGGAAATAACAGGAGGAAAGCACAGAAACAAAGCTACTTCCTGCAGAATGGAAAGAAGCTGCCAATGTGTTCACTGGCAAATTTAAAACATGACCTTTATATATCTGTATATATCTTTAACTGTATATATCTTTAGAATTACACATAAGAAATGGTAATTCTATAAGTGAAAGCAAAACACGAGTGTTTCAAGCTAACTGCAACTCAGTCAAAAGTCAAAGGTTTGTGAAATATGATTGCCAAAATGAGGCATTGTGAGTATTCTGTGAAGTATCTAATATTACAATATTTTCGAAAAGAAAAGAGCTGGGCATGGTGGCCCACAACTGTAGTCCTAGCTACTCGGGGGGCTGAAGTGGGAGGGTCGCTTGAGCCCAGGACTTTGGGGTTACAGTGAGGTGTGATTGTGTCCCTCCAGCCTGGGCAACAAAAGGAAGACCCTTTTTCAAAAAAAAAAGAAAAAGAAAGAAAAGAAAAGAGCGCTCATTTGGTTTGGCAGCACAGACACTAAAATGGAAACGATACAGAGATTAGCATGGCCCCTATGCAAAGATGAGACCCAAATTTGTAAAGCTTTCTATATTTTTATATACAGTGTGTGCTGTGAGCTATTGAAAGCTGAATGCATTAAGCATATTTTGAAACTTAAGTCATTCCTTGGTTAACAAGTAAATGTGTCAGAAATTTATCATATAGAAAAAGGTGAAAGAGTGGGGCATTCCCTTTCATCTGGGAATTAGTCCTATAGAAATATTTGCACAAGCATAAATGAGTATGTATATTATACATAATTTTCATTTTATATATCAAAGTTATATTATATATGAAAGGATGTTCATTTCAGCATTACTTGTAATAGGAGACCATCAGAATCAACTTAAATGTCAATCAGTAAAGAGACTGGTTAAATAAATTAGAGTATATCCATGTCACTGAACATGTAGCCATTAAGCAGTGAGCCAGGTCTATGTATACTGAACCAAAAGGTGCTTCTGATTTCCTGTTGAGTGAAAAAGACAAGTTATGCAACAATATTATCTATATGCATATTTAAAAAAAAAACAACAACAGAAAGGATATGTTTGTATGTGTATGTAAGAAAAATCTCAGAAGACGAGGCAATGAAGGAACTTTTTTTCTTATATGGTGGCATTTGCACAATGACAATATACCACTTTTATGCTTAAAAAAAGATATTTATTTAAAATTTTTTCAAGTTTGATTTCCCTTGCTTATTTATTTACTTTTTTAAAGAGACCAGGTCTCACTCCATCACCCAGGATGGAGTGCAGTGGTGCGATCGTTAGCTCACTGCAGCCTCAACCTCCTGGGCTCAAGCAGTCCTCCCACTTCAGCCTCCCCCCAGTAGCTAGGACTACAGGCGCAGGTCACCTCGCCGGCTTTTGCTTACTTATTGTCTCCATCCCGTTTCTATTATTTAAATGCCTCACTGAGCAGTGTTAAGGGTTAATTTTAAAAGAAAGAGAGAGAAAATAAATTTTTAAAATATTATACAATGCCTTCTCCATGTTCAGATTTTTCCTACCTTTATCCTTTATCATATATTTCTCGTTTCTTCTTGCATACATGTTAAAAACTGCTGTACGTTTTTTCCTAGGTCAAGGAGAGTTGTATATAAATAAATTCACCATTCTTAAGTTAATCACACACAAAAATTTTAAAACCTGAAGAGCTGTTCTTCAAGATCACCTAAAACAAACAGTCCCTTCCATGACACTGACAAGAACCAAATCCTGAAAGAATGTTACTTGCCAAGCATCACAGCAGACCTTGTTAGGATTAGAAACCATGCCAGAGAAATTCCTTCTCTATCCCTACTTTCTTAAAAAAAGATAACATTTTGATGAGACCAGGGAATACAATCTTTTAAAACACTAAAACAACACTGAATGTCTTCCTAAGTAAGTCCGACTCAGGTTCTGGGTGTGAGCCCTCCAGGCCACTCAAGCAGTGTAGGCAGTAACGACACTCCAGGTGTGTTCTCAATTTCAAATTCACTATAACTGCTTATTGAACAATTTATTCTAGGAATTTTAGAAAATAGAAATGAAGTAAGTTTTAATGAAGAACACTTTAAAAGCCATTGTTCTATGCTAAGTTAAGAACTAGACACTACCGCCGGGAGCGGTGGCTCACGCCTGTAATCCCAGAACTTTGGGAGGCCGAGGCGGGTGGATCACAAGGTCAGGAGATCGAGACCATCCTGGCTAACACGGTGAAACCCTGTCTCTACTAAAAATACAAAAAATTAGCCGGGCATGGTGGCGGGCGCCTGTAGTCCCAGCTACTCGGGAGGCTGAAGCAGGAGAATGGCATGAACCTGGGAGGCAGAGCTTGCAGTGAGTGGAGATCACGCCACTGCACTCTAGCCTGGGTGACAGAGCGAGACTCTGTCTCAAAAAAAAAAAAAAAACAACAACTAGACACTACCGTTTATTAATTGCAGTACCAATAACATCATGGCAGAAAGAAAGTGATCTCCAATACAACAGTAGTCAAAGAACAGAACCTCCCAGAAACTGGCCTCCAACTGGATTTACAATGCTATGATTCTTCTTTGATAAAAACACATGACACAGCCAGGTGCGGTGGCTCAAGCCTGTAATCCCAGCCCTTTGGTAGGCCAAGGAGGGAGGATCACCTGAGGTAAGGTGTTCGAGACCAGCCTGGCCAACATGGCAAAACCCTGTCTCTACTAAAGATAGGAAAATTAGCTGGGCATGGTGGTGGGCGCCTGCAATCCCAGCTACTCGGGAGGCTAAGGCAGGATAATCGCTTGAACCCAGGAGGCGAAGGCTGCAGTGAGCCGAGATTGCACCACTTTACTCCAGCCTGGATGACAGAGTGAGACTCCGTCTCAAAAAAAAAAACAAAACAAAACAAACAAACAAACAAAAAACAAACAAAAAAAACACAACGTCTGAATTCCCCTTCATTGTAAATCCATCCCCGTTAACACGTTATAGACCTCAAAGAAAGTTAATACAAAATTAATCCATAAACTTTTTACATACTACCTTAAGTGATACATTTTCATCATTGTAGATTTTAAATAAAATATAAAAGAAGATAAATTCTATTATTTCCCTTCCACAATAGTAAGACGAAAGAGATCTTTCTTGCTAGAAAAAAATAAACAGACAGACACACACACATACACACACACACCTATTAGCTATTCCCTAAGGATCTGAAAAGGGAAGATGTAACACGTCTTACGTATTTCAATGATTAATGCTGTATTTAACATTAGGAAAAACATCAGCACCAGAAGAACCAATACAGTTGAAGAGTAAATCCTTACAAAATCCACATATTACTCTGAAAATTTGTTCCTGCTTATATTCTTATTCACATTGAAAATGTCTTTTATATTTGTTGAAGAACAAAAGAAAAAAGCTAAATAAAAAATGCGATTTATATTCCTGTTAAAACAAAATATTACCAAAGAAAATACTAAATAGGAGGCAAGAGTCTGCTTGCAGGTTTCAACCTGATCATTTTGTAAGCCCTAATAGTTAACTCATTCAATAAATATCTATTAAACATCTATCATTTACCAAGCACCAAATTTTGAGGTAAAGGAATTTAACATGCATTGTTTCAAATTATTTCAGTTCTACAAAGTTCTCCTATTGGAAACATCTAGATTTTTAGAAACAATATGCCTTTCCATCCATTTTGCATTTAAAAAACATTTCTTAAAGAGGAGTAGAGACAGAAACCAGGATTTTTGTCTATAGGTGTGGTTATCATACGAGTACTCCACTCCCCCAAAAGATAAAATCCAGGCTGTCTTTTAAATCAAGAGCATACATATTGCTTACCAAAGCATCCCAGTCTACGTGACATTCATAACTGACAAAAGTATCTTGCAACCTCATTAATTAATAGCCATTTTCAGACATTTGCTCAATATCTCCATCTGCTACGGTGGACATCTGGAGCCCCAGTGTGTAGAAACCCACCTTTAAACAGCTGCAGAAGTAATTACACCTAGGAAAGGATGGATTCCTATTCATTTTCTTCGGTATCTTCAAGATTGCACAGGTTGTTGTATTTGTTTTTAGGTTTGTTTGTTTTCTTGTTAACTAAATGACCAAGAGCAAGATTTGACTTAAATTGTTTCAATTGATTATGTGCCGGTGGAGATGCATACATAAAGAATTCCACCTCAAACTGCCAAGAAAAACTCAATCCTTCCATACCATTCCATCAAAGATAGACTTAAAGGACGAGTCCCCTTGCATTCTTACTACTAAATAGATAAATCAAGAAAAAGGGACAGAGGCATCAATGGGCGATCTAAAGCATTCATAAAAGCATACGATCTTGATAAAGCACAATCAGTGACTTGCTAGGGGGAAAGGCAAATAAATAAATAAGAAATACATAAGTTTCTTCAAGTCTTGGATCCCCTGGTGTTTTGTGCTCCTGGAGCCACTCCCAGCTGCGCTGGCTTCTCTTTGTGCGGGGCTCAGGGAGGCTCTGTCCACTGGGAGATTGCTCTGCAGTGACTGAAAGGCTGGTCGGCACTGGAGGAACCAAATCCCTTCAAGGGCCAGACCGCTGACTAAGCAAAGTTACTCTAATTAGCCATCCTTTCTCAATTCCATTACAGCCCTAAGCAAAAACTATAGACATGTTTTGATGGGTACAGCAAATGTCTGATGCAACCGAATGTACTGGCAGCTATGAAAATGTCTTAATCACTTTCAAACATGAAGCAAATTCCTGGAGGAAGGAATCTAAATTTGCCACTCATTCCTGGCTCTATTAGCAAGCACTTGCAATCAGTGACTATAACCACCAGGACACCTTGCTATTAAAATGAACTTTTATGTAATTTTAGCTTTGCTACATTTAAATTTTATTCAAGATTTTTTTTTAAAGGGTGTTCAGGAACATGGAAAGATTTTTTACTTAAGTACAAGATTTTTTGTTCTACACTGAAAATTGCATTTCAAGGTCTCTTTAGGCTCAAAACTACACCAAAAGTATGTTTACACACAAAATTCCAACCTGATCAATGTGTTAACCAACAACTGTTAGACCAAGGCAAACAAATGCTTAATGGTGACATCTATTAATAATTATGTTCAGTCTAATTTTTATTTACCAGCGATTTTCTTTCTGCAAAGATAAATGCTAACCAATTAAATGGAACCAGCCTGGATGTCCAGATGATAAGAACAATTTTCCAGATCAACGAGGTATTCTATTGATTTAATCAGCATAAAACCATTCAACAAAAATAAGCATAAAAACAGCCTTTCTGCAATCCCACACTGGAGTGGAAAATACAAAGGCACCACTTGGCGGCTAAGTCATACATTTGATGGAAGGAAAATGATACGCAGGTGGTCCTGCTGACAACAGATGGTAGGGAAATAATCCCAAAAAACCTTACTCCCTCCAGTGATCATGCCATCGTAGAAGATTTATCATTTTTAACATCCAAATTCCTAAATCAATGTAAAATGTATTAAAGTATTCTGATAAAAAAAAAAAGACTGTCAATGATTCATCCAAATGTCTTCTATAACAAAATACGAACACGAGAAAGGTGACTTCTGCTATCGTGGAATTTCTGAGTGAAGGTCTCAGTCACGCTGTTTTGTTGACCACCTTCTTGGAGGGTAGATTTGTTTTCCATAATCCATTCTTTTACAGATTTTTTTTTCCCTTTTCTAGATGGAAAATGTACAATTTTAGGGCATCTGTTACTCTGAGGGCTCAACATCCCGAAAGCAAATAGCACTGGAAACCTCAGCCTTTTAAACTCCAGGGACACCTCCAAGCCCCAGCCTTTCTCGAATGCAAACCTCTCGCCTTTCAAAAGTGTTTTCCAGACACAGAAAGCAAGAGCTGGGAAGAAAGACGGTTTAGATCCCCTTGTTGGGGAACAGAAACAGTGGTTGGGGAGTACAACCAGTGTCACCACTTTATCACATATGGGCCAAACACGTTTGTGAGAACAATTATAATTAAAAAATTTTTTTTTTGAGACAGGGTCTTGCTCTGTCACCCAGGCTGGAGTGCAGTGGCGCGATCACGGCTCATTGCAGCCTCGACCTCCCAGGCTCAATCGATCCTCCCACTTCAGCCTCTCAAGTAGCTGGGACTTTAGGAATGTGCCATCAGGCCTGGTTAATTTTTATATTTTTTGTAGAGGTGGGGTTTCACCCATGTTGCCGAGGCTGGTCTCCAACTCCTCAGCTCAAGTGATCCATCTGCCTCGGCCTCCCAAAGTGCTGGGATTATAGGAATGAGTTACCTAGCCCAGTGACGATTAGAAATTCTTACCTCCATTTTTACACTATTGTTTCTATCACCTTGAGTTTTTCTCAAAAATGCCTTTGAAGTTAGAAACTGCCTATAAAATTGTGAAATGCCCCCAACTCACAAACACTCCTTTTTTCTAACAACATAAAAAAGTGATAATGGTTGTGTTAAAAATAGGAACTTCTATTTTTTGTTATATTTTTAAATCTTTCTATAATTTCTAATTTCCATACTTAGAAGGCTTAAAGATCCCTACCTTATCAAGGACAGAACTTTTTTGCATAATTTAATTCATGACTTTCTTCAGGAAAACATTCCCAACAAAATGTTTCTGATACACTTTAATGAAATCATGATCTATAATTTTAAACCACTTCCCTACTACCCAACCCCCCCACCTCCTCCACCATCACCACACCCCCAGGTAATCTTCAAGAACTGAAGGTAGGCCGGGTGCAGTGGCTCACGCCTGTAGTCCCAGCACTTTGGAAGACCGAGGCAGGTGGATTGCTTGAGCCCAGGAGTTCCAGACCAGCATGGACAACATGGTGGAACCCATCTCTACAAAAAAAAATACAAAAATTAGCAGGGCATAGTGGCATGCCCCTGCCCCTGTAGTCCCAGCTACTTGGGAGGCTGAGG
The DNA here is from genome assembly GCF_028878055.3 of Symphalangus syndactylus. Classification (NCBI taxonomy): domain Eukaryota; kingdom Metazoa; phylum Chordata; class Mammalia; order Primates; family Hylobatidae; genus Symphalangus; species Symphalangus syndactylus. The sequence continues at coordinate 128,993,398 of NC_072424.2, read as the reverse complement.
TGACAGGATTGCCTAAGCCCAGGAGGCAGAGGTCGCAGTGAGCCAAGATTGTGCCACTGCCCTCCAGCCTGGGCAAAAGAGCAAGATCCTGTCTCAAAAAAAAAAAAGAACTGAGGGAAACCATTTTGACCTCATTCTTTTTTTTTTTTTTTAGACGGAGTCTTGGAGTCTTGCTCTGTCACCCAGGCTGGAGGGCAGTGGTGCAATCTCGGCTCACTGCAACCTCCACCTCCTGGGTTCATGCGATTCTCCTGCCTCAGCCTCCCGAGTAGCTGGGATTACAGGCACACACCACCATACCCGGCTAATTTTCATATTTTTAGTGGAGATGCAGTTTCACCATGTTGGTCAGGCTGTTCTTAAACTCCTGACCTCATGATCCACCCGCCTCGGCCTCCCAAAGTGCTGGGATTACAGGCGTGAGCCACCGCGCCCAGCCGGCCTCATTCTTTTAACTAGTCTAACAGTAACCACCTAGCCATTCTTTTTCTACTAAATATGTCTACCAAAAGAGTCTTTGAATTGGTCAGCTGGAGGTCTCTTTCCTTAAGTTTGACATAAAAGTTGGAAATATGCTCAATAACTTAATTGTTGGAAAGATGTTTAACTTTTAGGGGAAAACAAACGGAGAGATGAGGGTAAAAGGAAAAAGCTCACCTATACGGAAGAATGCCAGATGGAGAAATATAGAAAAGAATAACAGATGAGAAAGTCACCATTTCACAATGATTTAGGCGAGAGTCATCACTGGATGCGAATACACTGGCAATGGAATCACCGGTATCAAACTACCATAGTACCCCACAGGGAAACTCAGCCCTTATTAGCATCTAACAGTCAAACTCAGCATCACCGATAACAGGAGGGACAGGCATTGTCTGTGATTGCTGGTGTGATACAACAGTAAAGACTCACTATCACCGCACCATCTCCACAGCATCACCTAAGTGGTATTCTTGCTAAGAATGTCCAGCCTGGGCCGGGCGCGGTGGCTCACGCCTGTAATCTCAGCACTTTGGGAGGCCGAGGCAGGCGGATCACAACGTCAGGAGATCGAGACCATCCTGGCTAACATGGTGAAACCTGTCTCTACTAAAAATACAAAAACAAAATTAGCCAGGTGTGGTGGCGGGCACCTGTAGTCCCAGCTACTCGGGAGGCTGGGGCAGAAGAATGGCGTGAACCTGGAAGGCGGAGCTTGCTGTGAGTTGAGATTGAGCCACTGCACTCCAGCCTGGCCCACAGAGCGAGACTCTGTCTCAAAAATAAAAGAATGTCCAGCCTGAATCTAATCATAGATAAATCTGACTAATCCACTACATAAGACAACTGGCCTGGGCTCTTCATAAAAATAAATCTCATGGGCTGGGTGCAGTGCCTTACACCTGTAATCCCAGCACTTTGGGAGGCCAAGGCGGGTGGATCACTTGAGGCCAGGAGTTTGAGACCAGCCTGGCATGGTAAAACCCTGTCTCTACTAAAAATACAAAAATGAACAGGGCATGGTGGCAAATGCCTGTAATCCCAGCTACTGGGGAGGCTGAGGCAGGAGCATCACTCGAACCCAGGAGGCAGAGGTTGCAGTGAGCCGAGGTTACAGTGAGCCGAGATCATACCACTGCACTCCAGCCTGGGTGACAGAGTGAGACTCCATATCATCTATCTATCTATCTATCTATCTATCTATCTATCTATCTATCTATCATCTATCTATCTATCTATCTATCATCTATCTATCTATCTATCTATCATCTATCTATCTATCTATTATCTATCTATCTATCTATCTATCTATCTATCTATCTATCTATCATCTATCTATCATCTCATGAAAAACAGGAAGGCAAAGGGAGTATGAAAAACAGAAAGGCAAAGGGAGTATTCTAGTTTAAGAAACTAGAAAAGAAACATGACCAAATGCAATTTGGTTATATGCTGGACCCCATTTTCTTTTCTTTTTTTTTTTTTTTTTTTTTTTGAAACAGGGTCTCACTGTCACTCAGGCTGGAATGCAGTGATGCAATCATAGCTCACTGCAGCTTCAAACTCCTTGGCTCAAGGGATCCTTCCACCTGGGCCTCCTAAGTAGCTAGGACTACAGGCATGCACCACCACACTGGGCTAATTTTTTGTATTTTTTTTTTTTGTAGAGATGAAGTCTCATTACGTTGCCCAGGCTAGTCTTGGATTCCTCACCTCAAGTGATGATCCCACCTCAGCCTCCCACAGTGCAGGGATTACAGCATGAGCCACCACGCCTGGCCAGGACCCAATTTTTAAAGCAGGTATAAAATACATTTAAGGTTAACAGAGGAAGTTTGAATACAAACTCTATCTTAGATGATATCATTAAATTAATGTTGAGCTGGGTGCAGTGGCTCACGCCTGTAATCTCAGCACTTTGGGAGGCCGAGGTGGGTGGATCATTTGCAGTCAGGAGTTCGAGACCAACCTGGCCAACATGGTAAAACCCCGTCTCTACAAAAAATACAAAAATTAGCTGGACGTGGTGGCACAGACCTGTAGTCCCAGCTACTCCGGAGGCTGAGGTGGGAGGATCACATGAGACTGGGAGGCAGAGGCTGCAGTGAGCTGAGATCATTCCATTTTACTGTAGCCTGGGTGACAGAATGAGAATCACTCAAAAAAAAAAAAAAAAAAAAAGTTTCTTAGTTGTGTTAATGGCACTGGGGGTAAGCAGAAGAATGTAGGAATATATTCCCAGGAGACGATGCTGAACTATCTGGGAGTGAAGTGTCTGGTATCCAAAACTTACTCTAAAAGAGTTCAGCAGCAAGAAAAAGGATGCAAACAGGAGAAAGAAAGCAAAGATGGCAAAACGATACTGACCTGTAACTCTAACAGAAGAAACTGCTTCCGCATATTTGGTGGGAAACATACTTAACCAACCACTAGCAAAACCTCTTCACCATCACCCCTCTCTACCATGGAGACATTTTATTATTTTAGCAACTAACTCCCAAAACTAGAAGCAGTAACTCTTTATCTAAATACTAAATCAGAACTCTAAGAACTGTTATTCAGAAGCCAGAGAAGTCTGCTTTGATTGCTAAGAGTGCATAATGCTCACTTGGATTCATCATGATGTCCGCCGTATACACATTCATTTCAGAAGACATTTTTAATTTTTAGCTTTAGTTTGGCATATGAGACTACCAGATATTTCATTCACTAAAAACAAAAGGGATCCACACAATTAGTTATCAGGGAAATGCACATCAAAACCACAATGAGATGCCACTTCACACTCACTAGGATGTCTCTAACCAAAAGGGCAGATAACAAGTGTTATCAAGGATATAGAGAAATTGGAACCCTCAAACACTGCTGGTTAGAATTTAAAATGGTGCAGCTGCTTTGGAAAAGTCTGCCAGTTCCTCAAGAGGTTAAACAAAGGGTTAATATATAGCAATTTCATTTCTAGATAAATACCCAAGAGAAATGAAAACATTTATGTTCAGGCAAAGAATTGTACATTAGTGTTCATAGCAATATTATTCACGACAGCCAAAAGGTGGAAGCAACCCCAATGCCAATGTCTATCAACTGCTGCATAGATAAATAAAATGTAGGATATATCCATACAACGGAATATTATACAGCAGTTTAAAAAACCAGCTGGGCTCAGAGGCTCACGCCTGTAATCCCAGCACTTTGGGGGGCCGAGGCGGGCAGATCACCTGAGGTTGGGAGTTCGAGACCAGCCTGACCAACATGGAAATTCCATCTCTACTAAAAATACAAAAAATTAGTCCGGCGTGGTGGTGCATGCCTGTAGTCCCAGCTACTCAGGAGGCTGAGGCAGGAGAATCACTTGAACCTAGGAGGCGGAGGTTGCAGTGAGCCAAGATGGCGCCACTGCACTCCAGCCTGGGCAACAGGCAACACTGCACTCCAGCCTGGGCAACAGCCTGGCCAACAACAACAACAATAAAACAGGAAGTACTGATGTACACTATAACATGGATGAATTTTGCAAACACTACAATAAATGAAAGCCAGACACCAAAGGCTACATATTGTATGATTCCATTGATATAAAATGTCCAGAATAGGCAAATCCATAGAGAGACAGAAAGTGGCTCTGTGGTTCCTGGGAATGAGGGGAGTGGGAAATGGAGAGTGACGGCTAATGGGTATGGGGTTTCTCTGGGGAGTGAAAATGTTCGAAGATCATGACAGTTATGCAACTCTGTAAACATGCTAAAAACCACTGAGTTGTACCCTTTAAATGGTGAATTGTATGGTATGTGAATTATTATCTTAACAAAGGTATCCGAAAAACCTGGAAGAATTAATACTTTTCCAGCAATTGAGACTAGGAAAATATCTCAGAGGAAGAGTGCTCGGAGGCAAAGTGATCCAGAGACATCTTCCTAGGGTAAATGTATCTGCTCCAGAGTATTCATTTCCTCTTAATCATAAACAAGAACTACAATGCCTCTTGAGTTGAGCAACAGTGAAGTGTCATGGCAAATCAGATTCAAGTGCTGTTGATTCCTAAAGGAAATAAAATACATTCTTTAATTATGAAATCCTCCCCAGATGTCTTGGCAAGTTCTATGATAGAAAGAAGTTCCTTTTCCACTAAATTTGGAGAAGACAAACAGGATGACAAACAGGTCTAAAATGCTGTTGAGAAAAATTCTGCACTGAATAATAAAAATTTTAGAAAAAAAATATAAAATTGAAATACACACAAAAAAACTGAAAATGCTGCTGACATTTTGGGATTATCATCCATCCTTTAACGAGACCGTTACGAATGGGCTACAGCTGTCTTCAAAAAGACCTGTCTCAAAATTTTAAAAAAGCCACTTGTACTGTCTATATTCAACTGTCCACAGAAAACTTTTGTGAGAAAGATTTCACCTAAGACTGAACATCTTTCATCTTGACTGTGAGATTTAATCATTAGATATTAAATGTTTCTCACATCTGGTTTAAGCCCAATTTTCAATTTTCCCTCTGTAATATTAAAGTAAGTGTTTAGATGTTGATTTAAAAAAAAAAAAAAAAACAGTCCAGACATGGTGGCTCATGCCTGTAATCCCAGAAATTTGGGAAGCCAAGGCGGGTGGATCACTTGAGGACAGGAGTCCCAGATCAGCCTGGCCATCATGGTGAAACCCCGTCTCTACAAAAAATACAAAAATTAGCTGGGCATGGTGGCACGTGCCTGTAGTCCCAGCTAACTCAGGAGGCTGAGGCAGGAGAATCACTTGAACCCAGGAGGTGGAGGTTGCAGTGAACTGAGATCATGCTGCTGCAACTCCAGTGTGGGTGACACAGTGAGAATCTGTCTCGAAGAATTAAAAAAAACTCAAACAAACAAAAAACCACAAGTCTTTTCCAAAATGGAAACGTTACATAGAATTGGAAGTTTCCATATAATATGGGTATTTGGTTAGAAGTCTTATCTTCCCTTGTAAGCAAAAAGAACAGATTCATGCTAAATCTAGTTTTACATAGCTGCCAAGTGTTATTTTTGCCTTAAATACATATATTTGAGAACACATAGTCACACTATTTTTTTGTTTGTTTTGAGATGGAGTTTCACCCTTGTTGCCCAGGCTGGAGTGCAATGGCGCGATCTCAGCTCACCACAACCTCTGCCTCCTGGGTTCAAGCAATTCTCCTGCCTCAGCCTCCCAAGTAGCTGGGATTACAGGCATGCACCACCACGCCTGGCTAATTTTATATTTCTAGTAGAAATACAAAAATACATCTCCATGTTGGTCAGGCTGGTCTCGAACTCCTGACCTCAGGTGATCCGCCTGCCTTGGCTTCCCAAAGTGCTGGGATTACAGGCACGAGCCACCCCACCCAGCAGTCACACTGTTTTAATAATGGTTACTTGTGGGTCCCATGAGGGTTCCTAGATCCAGCTTAGAAGGAAAAGATAAAATAGGAGTTGGGGATGGAGGGGTATGGCATCTGTCAGGCAGGAAGGTGACACTCAAGGAGCATGCATAGGAGTCACAGCAACTGAAGAGGGCAAAAGGACATGACCATTCAGCTCACTCTATCAGCAAATGCCGAGAGAGACAGGTTTGGGTGCCTGAGGAACGATGTCTGTCTCCCGGCAATGGAAAAATCCGGTGAAGAAACCACATCCACCTTCCATGGAACCTTTGGCACTGTAACTTCCTGCCATTATCCCTGCTATTTTTTGCCTATGAAAAGCCTTCATTAACCATAGTGATACATAGCGATGGTGTTTTTTTATGGCTACGTTCTAGAAATGTAATAGGTCCTGAAAACAGGGATCAGAAATGGTAAATAATAACTATAGACACAAAATCTTGTCGTTTGTTCTATACATCTATGACTGTCTTTGAAAAAATTGTCAGAGGAAATGGACTGGTGCTCTGAAAACCACCCAATAGCCCTACTGCACACCCCACCCTCTCTCTGTTGGCCAGAGTTTGGCATTCTGTGGACTCTTCCATACTGTGATGTGTCTACTGACGGCTTTGACAACTGTCTCTCAAACAGCTGAAAACTGCAAGAGTCTTTTAAGGTCCAAAATCTACATGTCTGACTTTAATGCGGCAATGCCTGACATTAAAATGTGACTATGACAATTAAGTACAATAGTCCAAATAGATGCTGACTGGTGCAAACAACAGTATGGTGTTATTTCTATTAATATGGCATAAGAGTCTATTCAAAATGCTCTATATTAACCACCCTCTCACAGTTGAGATTACAGTGAATATAAAATCAATCAAACTCCCAGCTAATTTTTAACCTTCTCCCCTACTTATAAGCTATACTCTCCCTCATCCTCAATTCCTTCCCGTTGATCTATCTGCTGGTTTTTTACAAAATCTCAAGAAAGAGAAAGGAAAGTTTTGAAAAGATGAAACGATCTAAAACCCTATCATTCCAACACCTTGTAATTTTGTGATTTTCACGTTCTCCTTTCTTTTTTTTTTTTTTTTTGTTTTGAGGCGGAGTCTCGCTCTGTCCGCCAGGCTGGTGGAGTGGCGCGATCTCGGCTCACTGCAGGCTCCGCCTCCGGGGTTTATGCCATTCTCCTGCCTCAGCCTCCTGAGTATCTCCTTTCAACCTTTAGCCACATACATGCGTTTTTTAAATACAATTACTATTGTGGAATACAGTTCTGCGTATTTTCCCATTTCATGGCCATAAACATTTCTCCAAGTAGCTAAAATTTCTCCTGTGCCCCTGAATGACAATGATCAGGTATATGTACAATACATGATTCACTGAACTGATCTTTCAACATCTTCAACAAGGCTATGGCAAACATTTGTAACAAACATTTTATGGAATACAGTTTTCCTTCCCCTGTGTTATTTATTTGTTGAATTTCCAGAATTAGCAGCACTGGAGCAATGGATATGAACATTTATATGGTGAGACATGTTGCCAAATTGCTTTATAATTTGACCTTCTAAAATGCACAGGAATTGATGCATTTCATCAGGGTGTTTTTCTTCTATTCTACCTAGACTCCTCCCTCCCCTGTCCTTCCACAGATCCAGTGCCTTCCTCCTTACGCCATCTTCAAGTCTGACTGCTCCGCTGCACTGAGAGCTAACACTGTCTTTCCTCTTTATACCAAAATGCTGGCACCATATCTAAGTTTGGAAAATATTTAAATAGGAGTAGTGAAAGAAATAAGCAATGACAGAACATAATTAATATTATTAAAGATCAAAAAATTTAAAAAAAGAGAAAGAAGAGAAAAATATGTGATTCTGCATCAGCTATCTATCCTAACTTTTAACTTTTTAAATCATTTGTCACTTTGAGATGTCTGTCTTCACTTCTCATGCAAGTTGATAAAGAATTAACCCTGGCAAGGCCAAGGAGAGTTTTACAGCAGACAGCTCTGACCAGGATGATCAATTACATTTATTCCAGATACTTTTGATCAGCCCACATTTAGACAGAGCTCCTGAATTACTCAATTTTGTCAAATCACTTTAGTGAAACGCAGAATCACCATCAGTCCAGTCCCCCAAATCCTGGAGTCCAGGAACCTGAAAATAACAACAAAAAGACCAACTAAAGGAAGAACGAAAAGAATATTACATAAATGTGATTGTTGGGCTCATCCTTAGTGAAGCCACACTGACTCCTAACGATCACCAATTTCTTTTCTCACACAGTTGTTGAGTAATCCACCGTAGCCCAGGAAGGATATTATAATCATCATTAACTATGGTTCCTCTGGTGAGAAACTGATGAGGGATGGATGGGAAAGAACAAAGAGCAGCTTTTATATACCTTTGCATGTACTGTTAGATTTTTAACAAGCATTATTATTCTTGAATTTTAAAATATTGAATTTAAACTAAGTGGTCCTTTTTCCCTAGAGGTATAATACTGTATGTTTATTTTCTTCTAGTATATTTTTTCAAGTTGATTTTCTTCTGTTATGTTTTAAATCTACTGGATTGAACTCAGTTTAGCGAATTGATTTCCTGGGTCACTATATCCCTACAGTGACTATTTAAAGTTCAAATAGCAATAGCAGTTCCCTTCTTACATTTTGATTTTTGGATAATTTTTAGAATGGGCTAGCTGAATTCCTGCAAAGGAAAAGTTTTAAGCAGTCATATGAACGTAAGTCAGACCAGTTAACAAATATCTGCTTCCAGTTGTTGAATAACACTTTTCAACTAAGAATGCTTTGATTACTAAAACCCACTGACCTGTACACTTTAAAGCGGTAAACTATATGGTATGTGAGTTACAGTATCTCAGCAAAGCTATTGCAAAAAAAAAAAAAAAAAAGAGGCTTGATTTACATGTATAAATTTAACTTTGTCCCTAAGATATAAACTTTTTTTTTTTTTTTTTGAGACGGAGTCTCGCTCTGTTGCCCAGGCTGGAGTGCAATGGCACGATCTCGGCTCACTGCAACCTCCACCTCCTGGGTTCAAGCAATTCTTCCGTCTCAGCCTCTCGGGTAGCCGGGATTATAGGCACCCACCATCATGCCCGGCTAATTTTTTGTATTTTTGTCGAGAAAGGGTTTCGCCAGTTGGTCAGGCTGCTCTTGAGGGGTTTCACCAGTTGGCCAGGCTGGTCTTGAACTCCTGACCTCAGGTGATCTTGATCTGCCCACCTTGGCCTCCCAAAGTGCTGGGATTACAAGCGACAGCCACTGCGCCTGGCCGACATAAACTTTTAGATAAAAATTATTTTCCCACAGATTTAAGCTTTCAACAAAATCATCCTATGCAAATGAATGAGATGTTTGAAGCTAAATTAATTTATTTTTGTCAAAAATATTATAGATATATTACCTAAAAATGTACCTCTAATATGAATTTGTACATCATACTATTTATCTTTAATTCTTTTTTTTTTTTTGGGATGAAGTCTCACTCTGTCGCCCAGGCTGGAGTTCAGTGATATGATCTTGGTTCACTGCAACCTCTGCCTCCCAGGTTCAAGCGATTCTCCTGCCTCAGCCTCCTGAGTAGCTGGGATTACAGGTGCCTGCCACCACACCCGGCTAATTTTTGTATTTTTAGTAGAGACGGGGTTTCTCCATGTTGGTCAAGCTGGTCTCAAACTCCTGACCTCAGGTGATCCACCCACCTCGGCCTCCCAAAGTGCTGGGATTACAGGTGTGAGCCATTATGCCCGACCTTTTTTTTTTTTTTTTTTTTTTAAGACATGGGGTCTTGGCCAGGTCTATCTTATTCTTTTATGATGTTAGTGGCACTTTGAGCAAAACTAATAATTTGCTTTAAACATACTAGTTTTAGAGCCAGCAGGCTTTGGCCTCTTGTCCTCAAGGAATGTCAGCAGTTCATTCACGTCTCCTTCCCAAGGCCGCACCCTGCTCCACTTTCATCTTGGCATGCTTGGATATTGAGCCCCAGCCAAGGGGATGTTCTCCATTCTCTTCCTTTCTTTTATTCAGTCCCTTCTGCATACCATTAGCTTTCCTAATGAAACAGTGTCCCCTCCACCTGCCCCAAGCTGGAGAGTGCATTGACAGGGATGAGAACAGACAGTGTAGATCTGAGCTGGGTGGGCTCAGCTTAAAGGGGCAAGACAATGAAGTAGAGGCATCCTAGGTGGAGAGATGCAGAGGTTTGGGATTCATCAGCACATAGATGTAACGGAAGCCAAGACCATGGGTAAGATCTCTCAAGAGCTGGGCGCATTGGCTCACGCCTGTAATCCCAGCACTTTGGGAGGCTGAGTCAGGAGGATCACCTGAGGTCAGGAGTTCGAGACTAGCCTGGCCAACATGGTGAAACCCTATCTCTACTAAAAATACAAAAATTAGCCAGGCGTGGGTGCGGATGCCTGTAATCACAGTTACTCAGGAGGCTGAGACAGGAAAATCGCTTGAACCCAGGAGGTGGAAGTTGCAGTGAGCAGAGATCGCGCCATTGCACTCCAGCCTGGGTGACAGAGTGAAACTCCATCTCAAAAAAATAAAAATAAAAAAGAAAAGAAAAGAAAAGAAAATCTCTCAAGAGAGTATAGTGGGTAAAAATGAAGAATGTGAACTGAAGAAGGAATTTATTATTATCCGTTGAATGGATGTTTCAACAACCAGTTTTGCATGGATACAGAGTTAGAGAAAGAGTTCTGAGTTAGAAGAAAAGCAAAGCTTTCAGGAAGTTAAGTGGTAATTCTCCTGCCACTAAGCTACCTAGGCTCTCACAGAATCATATTTAGAGTCAAAAAGAAAAATTAAGGCCTGGAAGTGGTGACTTATGCCTGTAACCCCAGCATTTTGGGAGGCCAAGGCAGGGGGATTGCTTGAGCCCAAGAGTTGGAGGCCAGCCTGGGCAACATAGAAAGACCCTATCTCTAAAAAAATGTATAAATTAGCCAGGCATGGTGGTACATGCCCATAGTCCCAGCTACTCAGAAGGCTGAGGTGGGAGGATGGCTTGAGCTCAGGAGATTGAGGCTACAGTAAGCTAGGATTGCACCACTGCACTCCAGCCTGGGCAAGAGTGACACCCATCTATAAAAAACAAAATAACCCCCCAAAGGGAAAGAAATCTAAAGGTTAACTTAACTTCAGCTAATCAACTACCTTTTATATGCAGGCAAAGAAAATGTGCTTGAACTCTGGAGTATAAGGGAATTGAGACCCGGAAAACCTTAGATTTTAAGTTGTAGAATGTCTCTCTTAGCTTTGAAAAAACAACAGCAGGAGGCACCGAGCGGGCCTGTGAGATGGTGTTCACTGGTGAAACAGTCCTGACTGAGGAAGGCTTCAGCAAGATGCTCCCTGTACTAAGTCTACTATTTTGTGATAAAAATTACAAAAGGCTTTAGGAATTTTCTTCTTTTTGGGGGTGGGGAGGGAAGAAGAAAAACAAAGATCTTCTAAACTTTAGTTAGTTCATGCCAGATATTCACTTGCTAAAAATGAAAATGCCAACAAATGAAGTGTTTGAACTTGAAGTTGAAGTCAGTTAGCCATGTTTTTGATGCAGACAGAATTCCCAAAATAAAAGCCAACCTGATAATGGGATAAATTTAGAGCCAAAGGACAATTATATATAAATATGATCAAGAGTCTGTAGTCTGCATTTCTTAGAGCACACCCAAGGTGTGGGAAAGTTGACTGCATTATGTAGACATTTATCTGAGGCCATGCCACCGCACTACATGAAAAAGTACTTAAAATAAACAAAGGCAATGAGCAGAGCTTTTATTTATTACTATATGCATTGACTGAACAGAAGAAGAACGTGTAGCAGACCAGCAAGAAAACATCTAAAACCCATTGTTTTGGGCTGGGTGCAGTGGCTCACACCTGTTATCCCAGCACTTTGGGAGGCTGAGGCGGGTAGATCACCTGAGGTCGCAAGTTCGAGACCAGTGTGACCAACATGGAGAAACCCCATCTCTACTAAAAATACAAATAATTAGCCGGGCGTGGTGGTGCATGCCTGTAATCTCAGCTACTCGGGAGGCCGAGGAAGGAGAATCGCTTGAACCAGGGAGGCAGAGGTTGTGGTGAGCCGAGATCATGCCATTGCACTCCAGCCTGGGGAACAAGAGTGAAACTCCATCTCATAAATAAATAAATAAAATAATAAAAACCATTGTTGTTCTTGTTTGTTCGTTTGTTTTTGAGATGGAGTCTGGCTCTGTTGACAGGCTGGAGTGCAATGGCATGATCTCGGCTCACTGCAACCTCCACCTCCTGGGTTCAAGTGATTCTCCTGCCTCAGCCTCCCAAGCAGTTGGGATTACAGGCACCCGCCATAATGCCCGGCTAATTTTTGTATTTTTTAGAGAAGGGGTTTGTATTTTTTAGAGACGGGTTATATTTTTGTATGGTCTCTTTTTTTTTTTTTTTATTAATTTTTTTTGCATACAAAAACAATAAACATTTTCTAAAAATACATACAAACAAAAAGATGCGTATCAAACATATTAGGAAGGTTGCACATGGGAAGTCGGGGAATAGAAATGGGGGTGGGAGTTAAAATAAATGAGAGAGGGACTTTATATGGATCAGTGACAATAACTCAATCCTCTATTTGACAAAGAAGAGGGAGAAGGAAGAGGAAGAAAAAGAAAGTGGGATAAAGGATCAGAAAGGGAGGAAAATAGAAAAAATTAGAGTATGACTCCAGGGTAGACCTGTTTTGTTGTCATTGAGTTGGTTGGTTGGTTTGTCTGTTGTATTCTTCATGTTTCGCCAAGTTGGCCAGACTGGTCTCGAACTCCTAGCCCAAAGTGATCAACCCGCCTCGCCCCCCAGAGTGCCGGGACCACAGGCGTGAGCCACCACGTCCAGCCCCCACATTGCTTCTGGCCTCCGTGGTAGACCTCCCAGACGGAGCGGCCAGGCAGAGGAGCTCCTCACTTCTACCCAGACACGGGGCGGCCGGGCAGAGGGGCTCCTCACTTCCCAGACGGGGCGGCCAGGCAGAGACGCTCCTCACTTCTTCCCAGACGATAGGTGGCCGGGCAGAGGCGCTCCTCACTTCCCAGACGATGGGTGGTCGGGCAGAGGCGCTCCTCACTTCCCAGACGATGGGCGGCCGGGCAGAGGCGCTCCTCACCTCCCAGACGATGGGTGGCCGGGCAGAGGCACTCCTCACTTCCCAGATGGGGCAGCCGGGCAGAGGCGCTCCTCACTTTCCAGACGATGGGTGGCCGGGCAGAGGCGCTCCTCACCTCCCAGACGATGGGTGGCCGGGCAGAGGCGCTCCTCACTTCTTCCCGGACGGGGCGGCCGGGCAGAGGCGCTCCTCACTTCTTCCCGGACGGGGCGGCCGGGCAGAGGCGCTCCTCACTTCTTCCCGGACGGGGCGGCCGGGCAGAGGCGCTCCTCACTTCTTCCCGGACGAGGCGGCCGGGCAGAGGCGCTCCTCACTTCTTCCCGGACGGGGCGGCCGGGCAGAGGCGCTCCTCACTTCCTCCCGGACGGGGCGGCCGGGCAGAGGCGCTCCTCACCTCCCAGACGATGGGAGGCCGGGCAGAGGCGCTCCTCACTTCCCAGACGATGGGTGGCCGGGCAGAGGCGCTCCTCACTTCTTCCCAGATGGGGCGGCCGGGCAGAGGCGCTCCTCACTTCTTCCCGGACGAGGCGGCCGGGCAGAGGCGCTCCTCACTTCTTCCCGGACGGGGCGGCCGGGCAGAGGCGCTCCTCACTTCCTCCCGGACGGGGTGGCCGGGCAGAGGCGCCCCTCACCTCCCAGACGATGGGAGGCCGGGCAGAGGCGCTCCTCACTTCCCAGACGATGGGTGGCCGGGCAGAGGCGCTCCTCACTTCCCAGACGGTGGGTGGCCGGGCAGAGGCGCTCCTCACTTCCCAGACGGTGGGTGGCCGGGCAGAGGCGCTCCTCACTTCCCAGACGGTGGGTGGCCGGGCAGAGGCGCTCCTCACTTCCCAGACGGTGGGTGGCCGGGCAGAGGCGCTCCTCACTTCCCAGACGGTGGGTGGCCGGGCAGAGGCGCTCCTCACTTCCCAGACGGTGGGTGGCCGGGCAGAGGCGCTCCTCACTTCCCAGACCGGGCGGCCGGGCAGAGGCGCTCCTCACTTCCCAGACGGTGGGTGGCCGGGCAGAGGCGCTCCTCACTTCCCAGACGGTGGGTGGCCGGGCAGAGGCGCTCCTCACTTAACAGACGGTGGGTGGCCGGGCAGAGGCGCTCCTCACTTCCCAGACGGGGCGGCCGGGCAGAGGCGCTCCTCACTTAACAGACGGTGGGTGGCCGGGCAGAGGCGCTCCTCACCTCCCAGACGGGGCGGCCAGGCAGAGGCGCTCCTCACCTCCCAGACGGGGCGGCCGGGCAGAGGCGCTCCTCACCTCCCAGACGGGGCGGCCGGGCAGAGGTGCTCCTCACTTCCCAGACGGGGCGGCCGGGCAGAGGCGCTCCCCACCTTCCAGATGGGGCGGCGGCCGGGCAGGGGCTGCAATCCCAGCACCCTGGCAGGCCAAGGCAGGCGGCCGGGGGGTAGAGGCTGTCGCGAGGCCAGACCACGCCACCGCACTCCAGCCCGGGCAACACCGAGCACTGGGTGAGCGAGACTCCGTTTGTAGTCCCAGTACCTCGGGAGGCTGAGGCGGGCAGAGCACTCGGCGTCAGGAGGTGGCGACCAGCGTGGCCAAGATGGCGAACGCGTGCCTGCATCCAAAGGAGAAAAGGCAGGCAGCGGTGGCGCGCGCCGGCAGTCCCAGGCAGTCGGCGGCGCGGGCAGCAGCAAGCCGAGTAGATTGTAGCCTGCGCCAGAGAGGGAAAGAAAGAAAGAAAGAAAGAAAGAAAGAAAGAAAGGAAGAAAGGAAGGAAGGAAGGAAGGAAGGAAGGAAGGAAGGAAGGAAGGAAGGAAGGAAGGAAGGATTGATTTTTGTATGGTCTCGAACTCCCCACCTCAGGTGATCCACCTGCCTCGGCCTCCCCAAGTGCTGGGATTACAGGAGTGAGCCACTGTGCCCAGCCAAACCACTGGCTTTTATTTTATTTTATGGTTTTTTTTTTTTTTTTTTGAGATGGAGTCTCACTCTGTCACCCAGGCTGGAGTGCAGTGGCACAATCTTGGATCACTGCAAAACCTCCGCCTCCTAGTTCAAACGATTCTCCTGCCTTAGCCTCCTGAGAGGCTAATTTTTGTATTTTTACAAAATACATGCCCGGCTAATTTTGTATTTTTAGTAGAGATGGGGTCTCGCTATGTTAACCAGGCTGGTCTCGAACTCCTGACCTCAGGTGATCCACCCATGTCAGTCTCCCAGAGTGCTGGGATTCAAGCATGAGCCACTGAAGCCGGCCAAACCATTGGTTTTTAGATGCCAACCCTCAAGATGCAACTTGAGGAGTGAAGAATAAAGGAATGCACAGGTGCATGCTGGAAGAAAAAGAGTTTAGGGGCCGGGCGCGGTGGCTCACGCTTGTAATCCCAGCACTTTGGGAGGCCGAGGCGGGTGGATCACAAGGTCAGGAGATCGAGACCACAGTGAAACCCCGTCTCTACTAAAAATACAAAAAATTAGCTGGGCGTGGTGGCGGGCGCCTATAGTCCCAGCTACTCGGAGAGGCTGAGGCAGGAGAATGGCGTGAACCCGGGAGGCGGAGCTTGCAGTGAGCCGAGATTGCGCCACTGCACTCCAGCCTGGGCGACAGAGCAAGACTCCGTCTCAAGAAAAAAAAAAAAAAAAAAAAAAAAAAGAGTTTAGGAAAAGTATGGAGGAATATAAACAGAGAGTCCCGAGTCACAGGGCTCCAGGATGCAGTGGCACGATCTTGGCTCACTGCAACCTCCACCTCCCCAGTTCAAGTGATTCTCCTACGTCAGCCTCCCAAGTAGCTGGGACTACAGGTGTGCACCACCATGCTCAGCTAATTTTTGTATTTTTAGTAGAGACAGGGTTTCACATATTGGCCAGGTTGGTCTCGAACTCCTGACCTCAGGTGATTTGCCCACAGGGGGCCTCCCAAAGTGCTGGGATTACAGGCATGAGTCACTGCACCCAAAATAAAGAGAAAAATGTGCAGTATCAATTCTCATTTCAGACGTACGACCTGCATCCAAACTCAAAGAGCTTTTACAGCCTGGCATTAGCCACCTCTAAACCATGACAGGCTGGGAGCAGTGAGGACAGGGTCTGAAACAAGGGGCTGGCCTTATTAGATCATCATTCACCATCTACTGGACAGCAGATCTTAGTAATACATCCTGAAATACCTAGGAAGGCAGAGTGCACTGGGATCTTAGGAGCTGTCTGACATCCCAGAAGCTAATAATGAGAGACATCTCCTATTCGGCACCATAGCCAAGGTCCCTGTCACACTGCAGTGATCTCATCATACCCACGAGCTCCAAGACTGAGAGTTGCCCAAACAGGAGTGAGACCTCTAGCATTGCACTCAAGAGCGATCGAATCAAAAGCTCCAATTCCTAGTAAAATTTCCACTCTACTGGCTCATTTTGAAAATGGGAATGATACCAGTCACCTCACAGAAGTTATAAACTGTTAGTAACATAGTGAATAGCATGTATAAGTGCCCCAACAACTGCTTGGTACCTAATAGGCACTCAAACCCAATAAACGTTAGTGAATTGACAGTAAGAAAAGAGACTGTATGTTTTATATTTCTATATGCACCTGACTCTTTATTAGTTGATTCTTTACAAGTTTCAACCTTGTAATTAACACAAAAATACACAGTAAAACAACTGTGCTAGGAACTCTCAGACACAGGCGGAACACCCCAAATTGGCCCATCCAGTCCCATCTCCTTCATTCACATTGTTAATGCTTTGTGCAAGGAAAAAAAAAAGTTACATTGAAGAAAAGGGTTGGCCGGGTGCAGTGGCTCATGCCTGTAATCCCAGCACTTTGGGAGGCTGAGGCAGGTGGATCACTTGAGGCCAGGAGTTCAAGACCAGCCTGGGCAACATGCTGAAACCCCATGTCTACTAAAAAAACAAAAATTAGCTGGGCATGGTGGCATGCACCTGTAGTCTCAGGTACTCGAGGATGAGGCATGAGAACAGCTTGAACCTGGCAGGTGGAGGTTGCAATGAGTCTTGGCAGTGCCACTGCACTCCAGCCTGGGTGACAAAGTGAGACTCCATCTCAAAAAAAAAAAAAAAAAAAGAAAAGGAAAAAAAGGGTCAATAAGTGGGCATATTAAACATATATATATATATATATACACACATATACACACACACACATATATATATACATATATAAATATATACGCTATTTTTTTAAAAGAAGGAGTTCCTAGGAAAATATGTTATTTTAAAAAATATAGGCCGGGCGGATATATAGGCCTGTAATCCCAGCACTTTGGAAGGCCAAGGTGGGCGGACTACCTGAGGTCAGGAATTTGAGATCAGACCAGCCAACATGGTGAAACCCCATCTCTACTAAAAATACAAAAAATTAGCCGGGCGTGGTGGTGGGCGCCTGTAATCCCAGCTACTTGGGAGGCTGAGGCACAAGAATTGCTTGAACCCAGGAGGTGGAGGTTACAGTGAGCCAAGATTGTGCCACTGCACTCCAGCCTGGGTGACAGAGCAAGACTCTGTCTCATATATATATATACATACACACATATATATATACACACACACACATATTTATTTTGTATAAATGTATACATATATACACACACATATAGATACATTATGTGTATATATACATATATATATATAGTGTGTATATAAACACACACACACACACACACAGGCTGGGCACAGTGGCTCATACCTATAATTCCAGCACTTGGGGAGGCTGAGGTGGGCAGATCACTTGAGGTCAGGAGTTCAAGACCAGCCTGACTAACATGGTGAAACCCTGTCTCTACTAAAAATACAAAAATTAGCTGGTGTAGTAGCACACACCTGTAAGCCCAGCTACTCAGGAGTTTGAGGCAGGAGAATCACTTGAACCCAGGAGCCAAGATAGCACCACTGCACTCCAGCCTGGGCAACAGAGCAAGACCCTGTCTCAAATACATAAATTAATAAAATAAAATATATACAGTTTAGTAGATATTTATCAAGAAGCAGGAATCAGTAGAATGAGCTCTTCCTCTTTATGTGGCCAAAAGTAATCTTACAAGAATAGCCCTATGTTGATTTTTAGGTTTTACAAAGAAACAACCTTCTTAAAAGTTTAGTTTAGTTACAATCTCAGAATATAGTTATTTGCTTTTCTATGAGACTGTCAGTGATCAGACTCAAGGAAAAAATAAATCAGCGTCCTTCTCAAGTTCTTCTCCAATGCTGAAAAAAGCCAGCTGGTCAGCTCACAGCAAAGGAATCATAAGCTTTGGGGATTTTTTCCCTCTTCATGACCATAAAAAGCAACAAACTTGTGACATTTCCCTTTACTTGTATTTGCCAGAGGAAGAATTTGCAACTCCATTCAAGAAGGCTCTGTGTGACCTTCCCCTGATCTTCGTTCAAGTTCACACACAGTTACAATACCTCCAGTATTCACTGCAGGAGCAGCAGAGACTTTGAGGACACAATACTCTGCAGCTTTTCACTCCACAGTAGTCCAATTGTCTCTGGCCCCAGAAAATATGGTGAAGGGAGAGTTTGCAGGCATAAGTGGGTTGCCCCAGGAGGGTTAGCTCCACATGCAATTACATGCCATAGAAATCAGTTCTACAAAGAGTTGTTACTGAAGACCAAAAACTAAAAACTAAATCTAATGCAAATTATCAGGATTATTTGAACAATGAAATCCATCCAAAGTGTGCTCAATGCAAAAAAATTTTACTCATCCTCATTTTCTACTCCTTTTTCTCTTCCACCCAATCCCCAAAGTATCAGCAAGTCTAGACAGATGTAACTTAATAAGGAGATTAAAAATATGAAATCTTTCATCAGGATAATCTAAGGCACTTCCCACATAACGTACATTTAAAAGTTGTGACATGCAGCCATAAAAAAGAATAAAATCACGTCCTTTGCAGCAACACGGATGCAGCTGGAGGCCATTATCCTATGCGAATTAAGTCAGGAACAGAAAAACAAATACTGCATGTTATCTCTTGTAAGTGGGAGCTAGGCTGGGTGCAGTGGCTCACTCCTATAATCTCAGCACTTTTGGAAGCTGGGGTGGGTGGATCGCTTGAGGTCAGGAGTTCAAGACCAGTCTGGCCAACATAGTGAAACCCTGTCTCTACCAAAAATACAAAAATTAGCCGGGTGTGGTGGTGCACAACTGTAATCCCAGCTACTCAGGAGGCTGAAGCAGGAGAATCGCTTGAACCTGGGAGGCAGAGGTTTCAGCGAGTTGAGATCATGCCGCTGCACTCCAGCCTGGGCGACAGAGCAAGACTGTTTCAAAAATAAAATACAAATAAATGAATAAATAAATAGGAGCTAAACATTAAGTGCTCATGGACAGAAAGATGGCAACAGTAGACACTGGGAACTACTAGACAAGGGGGAGAGGGAGGGGGCAAAAGTTGAAAAACTACCTATTAGGTACTACGCTCAGCACCTGGGGGACGGGATCAATTGTACCCCAAACCTCAGCACCACACTATATACCTAGATAACAGACCTGCACATGCATCCCCTGAATCTAAAATAAAAGCGAAATTATTTTTTTTAAAGTTGTGGCATATTTCATATCTTTCCATTTAACCAAGATTAAAGAATAAGAATCTCTCTATATTTGGTTAAAGTTTATATATATATATAGGCCGGGCGCTGTGGCTCATATCTGTAATCCCAACACTTTGGGAGGCCAAGGCAGGCAGATCACCTGAAGTCAGGAGTTTGAGACCAGCCTGGCCAATATGGTAAAACCCGTCTCTACTAAAAATACAAAAATTAGGCAGGCATGGTGGCACATGCCTGTAGTTCCAGATACTTGAGAGGATGAGGCAGGAGAATCTCTTGAACCTGGGAGGTGGAGGTTGCAGTGAGCCGAGATCGCGTCACTGCACTCCAGCCTGGGTGACAGAGTGAGACTTCATCTAAAAAAGAAATAAAAAATAAAAATAAAATAAAATTTATATATGTGTATATACACACACATATATATATAAAATACAATCATCTTTATATGAAGAAAATGAAATTCCACCCTTTCCCCTTCCTAAAGAAGAGAAAATTTTCTTTAATATCTTAAAATTATTTTCTCAGTCCCAGATTAGAATATAAAGTTAGGTAATTATTGGCTTTATATTGCGATCATAATAAATGCAGAAGTCACACCCTACTGTTCAAAATTCTCCACAGCAGAGCCACAAAATACTACTAAAGGCTTCTGAATTGCTCTTCTAATTGTGCTCTCTTCTCTAGCCTGGCCTTTCCGAACTGTATTTGGGTAAAGATGCATATTCCATTTCCCCTTTTGAAGATTAATAATTAATACTATTAACATATTAAGGGTTCTGGAAAGTTCTGCAGTCTGGAAAATCCAAGCTTCGACTCAACTTTTCCTAGACTATTTTTCAATCAGTATTTCTTCCAACAGGCTGAGGTTCTTTCCTGCCTCATTATTCAGTGGTTCTTTCTCTCGTGCGTCTCCATTCTGCAAAGACTCAGCACAAATTTCTCCCTGCCACCTTTCCTGGTACTCAGTATCTCTGAGCGCTGTCAGATTGGTGCCTCTTGTCCAGCACTTGGATGCAATTCAGGGCAAAACCTGGTACATGAGCATGTTTAAGTCCACAAATGCCTGGGTACATGCTCAGCTGGGTCCCCTGCAGTGCTGAACACTGGCAGCAAAGGAAGACCCCAAGTTCAGGTTCAGTTAAAAGGCGGCTCTCTCTGTTTTTCCCTTCTTCCTAAATTTATTTACACACTGATTGTCCATCAGTGCTTGCTTTTTGCTCTTTAAATAATTTTTTTGTTTTGTTTTTGGATAACCTGTCACCCAGGCTGGAGTGCAGTGGTTCAACCACGACTCACTGTAGCCCAGACCTCCCTGGCTCAAGCAATCCTCCCACCTCAGCCTCCTGAGTAGCTGGGACTATAGGCATATGCCACCATGCCTGGCTAATTTCTTGTAGAGGCAGGGTCCCAGTATGTTGGCCAGGCTGGTGTTTAACTCCTGGGCTTGAATGACCCTCCTGCCTCGGCTTCCCAAAGCACTGGGATTACAGGCATGAGCCACTACGCCTGACTCTAAACAACTTTTACTGCAGGATCGCACAATAAAGAAACAACATTTATTAATCCCGGCCGGGCGCGGTGGCCATGCCATTGCACTCCAGCCTGGGCAACAGGAGTGAAACTCCGTCTCAAAAACAAAACAAAACAAAACAAAAACATTTATCAATCCCATCTACCGTTTTTCCAGTCACCTGCCTATAACTCTAACTTCATTTTTGTTGACAAGGGTGCAGGCGCGTGTGGTGAATCTGTGACTTTCAGTCCAGCCCTCCTAGAGGCTGGGAAGTTAATTCAGCCCCCAAATTTGCCTACAACTAAAGCATTCTGGGCAAAGAACAAGCTGGGTTCTGAAGATCACAGGGACTGCTTGAGAAACTTTCTCTGGCAAATGTAATACTTTAACATGACCTACTTCCCTGAATACTTGAGCATTCTTTGCATTCCTCCCTGTCATGCAGAGATTGTTTATCAGGCCAGTTCCAGAAGTGACTTGAAATCTCTGTCATTGTTGCGATTCAAGATAAAATTGTAAGCCCTCTTCAGTCACCAGATTCTCAGTTTAGGACAAAAATTCAAAAACCTCAGTGAGTCTTTAACGAGTATCAAGCGAATAACCGATCGTTGTCTTAATCAAGGCTAAATGAGCTTTCTGTATTATAAACAAAATGAAAACTGATCTAAGGCCAGGCGCAGTGGTTCACACCTTTGATCCCAGCACTTTGGAAGGCCGAGGTGGGTGGATCACCTAAGATCAAGAGTTCGACACCAGCCTGACCAACTTAGTGAAACCTGGTCTCTACTAAAAATACAAAATTAGCTGGGCATGGTGGCACATGCCTGTAATCCCAGCTACTTGCAAGACTAAGGCAGGAGAATCTCTTGAACCTGGGAGGCGGAGGTTGCAGTGAGCCGAGATCACACAACTGCACTTCAGCCTGGGCAACAGAGTGAAACTCCGTCTCAAAAAAAAAAAAAAAGACTGATCTGGCCGGGCACGGTGGCTCAAGCCTGTAATCCCAGCACTTTGGGAGGCCGAGGCGGGCGGATCACGTGGTCAGGAGATCGAGACTACCCTGGCTAACACCGTGAAACCCCGTCTCTACTAAAAATACAGAAAAATTAGCCGGTCGTGGTGGCGGGCACCTGTAGTCCCAGCTACTCGGGAGGCTGAGGCAGGAGAATGGCGTGAACCCGGGAGGCAGAGCTTGCAGTGAGCCGAGATCGCGCCACTGCACTCCAGCCTGGGTGAGAGAGCGAGACTCCGTCTCAAAAAAAAAAAAAACTGATCTAAAACTGCCTTCTAACTGAGTTCAAACTAAACTTTAGCTCCTGAAGGTTTTACAAAGAAAATAAATCAGCTATAAAACCAATCAACTGGGTTTTTGCTCACATTAAGGTCAACTATTTTTTGTTCAAATTTTATTCCGCTGCTTTTGTCAGTGGAATACAAAGATTGTAACGGTCAGGACTAATTTAGTAAACTTTTGTGGTGACATGTTCCACTGCTTTTCAATAACTTATTTCATGTAAAACAGAGCAGAACAAGAACAAAAATTTCCATTTAAATATTTAGGTTAACAATATAGGAATCAGGAATTCATGTCTAAGCATTGGTTAAATATGTCATTTCTGGCCAGGCACAGTGGTTCACACCTGTAGTCCCAGCACTTTGGGAGGCCCAGAGAGGCAGATTACCTGAGGTCAGGAGTTGGAGACCAGTCTGGCCAACATGGTAAAACCCTGTCTCTACTAAAAATACAAAAAAATTAGCCAGGTGTGGTGGCTCACACCTGTAATCCCAGCTACTCGAGAGGCTGAGGCAAGAGAATCTCTTGAACCGGGGAGGCAGAGGTCACAGTGAGCACCACTGCACTCTCCAGCCTGGGTAACAGAGCAGGACTCTGCCTCAAAAAAAAAAAAAATAAATAAATAAATAAAAAGTCATTTGTGCAAAAATCATCATAGCAAAATTGGCTAATTCTTAGCAATCTCCCGTAGACTACAATCCTATTCCCCCTCTCCCTCCCAGTTTGTACTGCAGTGCATATCAATTGTAAGTTCAAAGTAGATAGGCCACCTAAGGTTGAAATTTCTACAGAATTCAATATATTACTGATGTTGAATAAGACTGTTTTGACTGGGTGCAGTGGCTTATGCCTGTAATTTTAATTTCAGGAGGCCCAGGTGGGACTATCCATCCTTTCAGCCCAAGAATTCGAGACCAGCCTAGGCAACACAGCGAGACCTGTCTCTTTTTATTTTAAAAGAAAAAAAAAATTAAAACAAAAAAAAGACTTTTACATATGTATCCAAATGAAAAACAATTTCAAATGAAAGTTTCTAAAGACGCATTCTTTGAAAATTCTTTGAAAATGCGAAAATTCTTTGAAAAACATTTATCAATCCCATCTACCGTTTTTCCAGTCACCTGCCTATAACTCTAACTTCATTTTTGTTGACAAGGGTGCAGGCGCATGTGGTAAATCTGTGACTTTCAGTCCAGCCCTCCTAGAGGCTGGGAAGTTAATTCAGCCCCCAAATTTGCCTACAACTAAAGCATTCTGGGCAAAGAACAAGCTGGGTTCTGAAGATCACAGGGACTGCTTGAGAAACTTGAGTAAGAGAAACTTGAAGATCACAGGGGCTGCTTGGGTAATTTCCTATAACTTTGTGAAAAATTATCACCAAGAACTGAAAACATAAAGAGGTTAAAAACTGAAATGCATCAACAATCTTGTCTTACGTATCACAACAAAATATACTTTACAGAGTAAAGAAAACTAGGAGCCAATGAAGCATGTCTTCACTAAAAGTGGTCAATATCAGGGAGTGACAATAGAAATTCATCATTTGTGGCAGGTAAAACCCAGGGCCTGTAATGGCTCAATTCAATAAAAAATCATAGGCTCAGACACAAAGAAAAATAAATCATAAATTGTATTCTGAACGACAAACCAAAGGGCAGACAATGGAGATGGAAAAATTACAAAGTGAAAATGTCTTCTCTGGGGGGAAAGGTACGCATTCCCCAAGCAACCTCATTTCTTTGCCTACAAATGGAAGCAATGCAGTCAATGACCAGCTCTTTCATTTTCAGGTGGACCCAGCCATGCTGGGATAGAACAGTCACTGTGGCATGATGCCATCACGATCTGCCAACTGCTCATCCGGCGGCATCTCTTTTATCTCGTTTTCTCATCTTTTTATTTTTATTTTTCAGAGACAGGGGTCTTGCTATCTTGCCCAGGCTGGTCTCAAACTCCTGTAGTCAAATGATCTTCCCACCTTGGCCTCCCAAAGTACTGGGAATACCAGGTCCACCATGAGCCACGATGCTCACCTCTAAGTCCTCTCTTCTACTAAGACTCACTTTTAGCTCCACCTGCACTTCTCCATAGCCACTATCAGGTCGTTCAGTGTTGATCATCTCTTTTCCTAAAAAATTTGACTTTCTGGCTGGGCGCGGTAGCTCACACCTGTAATCCCAATACTTTGGGAGGCCAAAGCAGGTGGATCACCTGAGGTCAAGATTTTGAGACCAGCCTGGCCAACATGGTGAAACTCTGTCTTTACTAAAAATACAAAAATTAGCCAGGCATGGTGGCATGCACCTGTAGTCCCAGCTACTCGAGAGGCTGAGGCATGAGAATCTTGAACCCGGGAGGCTGGGGTGCAATAAGCTGAGATCACGCCGCTGCACTCCAGCCTGAGTGACAGAGCGAGACTCCATCTCAAAAAAAAAAAAAAAAAAAGAAACTTGACCTTCAGCTGTGCCTCCCTTGCCCAATACTCCAAAAGCCTCCATGGCCCCCAAAGCCAGTGGTCTCTGCTGTGACGCAGACCACTATTAGAGAAATGTTTTGAGCTCATGGAAGCCCTCTGTCATTATCTAGAGAGTCTGCCTCAAATCTCTGCTTTACTTCTATTTATTTATTTATCTGTTTCTTGAGACAGAGTCTCACTCACTCTGTCTCCCAGGCTGGAGTGCAGTGGTGCAATCTCGGCTTCACTGCAAGCCCCGCCTCCTGGGTTCAAGCGATTCTCCTGCCTCAGCCCCTCAAGTAGTTGGGACTACAGGCGCCCGCCAGCACACCCGGCTAACTTTTTTTTTTTTTTTTTTTTTTTGAGACGGAGTCTTGCTCTTTCACCCAGGCTGGAGTGCAGTGGCGCGTTCTCGGCTCACTGCAGGCTCCGCCCCCCGGGGTTCACGCCATTCTCCTGCCTCAGCCTCCCGAGTAGCTGGGACTACAGGCGCCTGCCACCTCGCCCGGCTAATTTTTTGTATTTTTTTAGTAGAGACGGGGTTTCACCGTGTTAGCCAGGATGGTCTCGATCTCCTGACCTCGTGATCCGCCCGCCTCGGCCTCCCAAAGTGCTGGGATTACAGGCGTGAGCCACCGCGCCTGGCCACGGCTAACTTTTTTGTATTTTTAGTAAAGCGGAGTTTCACCATGTTGGTCAGACTGGTCTCAAACTCGTGACCTCAAATGATCCACCCGCCTCAGCCTCCCAAATGCTGGGATTACACGCGTGAGCCACCACGCCCAGCCTATTTATTTTTTTGAGACAGGGTCTCTGCAGCTTCAACTTCCCGGGCTCTAGTGATCTTCCCACCTCAGACTCCCAAGTAGCTGGAATTACAGGCATGTGCCACCACACTTGGCTAATTTTTAAATTTTTTGTAGCAGTGGGGTCTCACTATGCTGCCTAGGCTGATCTTGAACTCCTAGGCTCAAGTGATCCTCCCACCTTCGCCTCCCAAAGTGCTGGGATTACAGGCATGAGCCACCATGCCCACCAGGTGTGAGCCACCATGCCCACGAGCCACATGTTGGTATTTATGTATGTATGAAGTCACCATAGCCATGAAAGAGACGAGGGTAACACTTGAGATGTAGAATATAAAACTATTTTAAACCATGGGCTTGCTATTATAATTGATCGGATGTTTAGCCACTCCCACAATGCTTTCAGTTTATTGCACAAATAAACACAGCAGAAAAAATTGAAAAGTAAAAGGAATCAATAAATCAATAAACAGGTTTATGCATATATGGAAACTTGAGTTTTAACAAGAGGTAACTTTTTAATCAATGGTACTGGAGCAATAGATAACCCATATAAAAATGAATTTAAGATTTCTTTTTTTTTTTTTTTTTTTTTTTTTTTTTTTGAGACGGAGTCTCGCTCTGTCGCCCTGGCTGGAGTGCAGTGGCGCAATCTCGGCTCACTGCAAGCTCCGCCTCCCGGGTTCACGCCATTCTCCTGCCTCAGCTTCTCCGAGTAGCTGGGACTACAGGCCCCCGCCACTACGCCCGGCTAATTTTTTTGTATTTTTAGTAGAGACGGGGTTTTCACCGTGGTCTCGATCTCCTGACCTCGTGATCCGCCCGCCTCGGCCTCCCAAAGTGCTGGGATTACAAGCGTGAGCCACCGCGCCCGGCCTAAGATTTCTCCTTCTAGACATAATCAATAGCTAGTGGAATAAAGATCTAAACATATGAAAAAGAGAACTTTAACTTTTTTAGAACTGAACTTCTGTTTCCCCAGTTCCTAGCACAGTTCCTGGAGTACAGAAGCTAGTAAAGAAGTATTTATGAAATGGCCAGGCGTGGGTGGCTCACCCCGTAAGCCAGCACTTTGGGAGGCCAAGGCAGGAGGATCACTTGAGCTCAGGAGTTCGAGACCAGCCTTGGCAACACAGTGAGACCTTGTCTCTATTATATTAAAAAATAAATAGAAGAAATTAAAAAAGAAATATTTATGAAATCAAGATTGAATAGTAAGTGGCCGAGAAAGCCAGAACTCTATTCTTCAACAACTTGGTAGGTTTTAAGATTTCTTTACAGATTTTTGGACCAGTCAAATGCCATAAACTAAGCCCTTAGCTAGTGTCTACTTATTCAGCACAAGGGAAGTTTTAAATTGATAAATAAGGGAAGAGGGCTTAGGAGGCAATGAGATGGAAGCGGAACACTGAAAAGTCACAGCTTCTGGCTCAGTAAGGATAGGGGCATTTCACTGAACACCTACTTACCTTGAATGGCACAATTTATTTAGAAAAGCCTCCGTTAGGAACCCACTTTTTTTTTTTTTTTTTTTTTTGAGACAGAGTCTTGCTCTGTTACCCAGGCTGGAGTGCAATGGCGCGGTCTCGGCTCACTGCAACCTCCACCTCCTAGGTTCAAGCGACTCTCCTGCCTCAGCCTCCCGAGTAGCTGGGATTACAGGTACATACCACTACACCTGGCTAATTTTTGTATTTTTAATAGAGATGGGGTTTCACCATGTTGGCCAGGCTAGTCTTGAACTGCTGACCTCGTGATCCGCCCGCCTCGGCCTCCCAAAGTGCTGGGATTACAGGCGTGAGCCACCATGCCCAGCCAGCAACCCACTTTTTAATATAGTCAAACAAAGGAATGAAATTATGTGGAAGAAATATTTTCCTTTATTTTATCCTCCAGACGTGTGAAGGAAAATGGTACTCTTCCATCATGTGAAACCTTCCCTCTCACCCACGCGAGTTCCAATCTCAGTGAAATTTGTGCACGCTATCACCCAGTGTCACCTAGACCTGAACCTCTCCCTGGCCCTTATTCAGCTCTTATGCCTACTCTTTCCCCTCCCTTAAGGTAACAGAGCCCACACCTCACACATTAGAACATCTGATGAGCATTTTAAGACTACAGAATCCCAGCACAGTGGCAGGAGCTGGTAGTGTCAGTTACTCAGGAGGTTGAGGCCAAACGATGGCCTGAGTCCAGGAGTTCAAGACTAGCCTGGGAAACACAGTGAGACCCTGTCCCTCAAAAAAAAAAAAAAAATCACAGAATCCCAGACCCTGAGATTGCCTGGGATTTTAATTCAATAAATCCAGGATGAGGTGTAGGGGTGTCTTTGAAAAGCTCCCTAGGTGATTCAATAGCACCACCAGGTTTGGGAACCAGGAAAAATTTAATCCTTCAATACTCCCAGTTTGCAGTGTTTGTATATAACAAATAGATGGTCAGCCAATAAACTGTGGTAATCTCTCCTTCTTAAATTTTGGTTCATTTCATTTTGAAATCAAACATGAAAATGACATGTTACTACAACTGGGATTAAGATTAGGCAGAGTGAAACTACAGGGTTTCCCCCATTTAAAAAACATCACAGAGAAATCATAGGGAAGACAAAAAGCTTTGAACCTGAAATGAATACTTGTATTAAGAGGCACCTAACGGTGTCCCGGTGTCCCAGATAGTTTCCTGTGCTTTGAACACCTACGTTTTTCTCAGAAAATCCGTGTATACCATCCAGTTAACAGAGCCAGGCTGTTGTGAGAACAGGAGAGGATCCCAGGTGAGCCTTCACCCTATTGTTTTCCCAAGAGGTGGATTTCTGCTGCTTCCAATCCCTGATCTCAACATTTCACGGATCATGACCATAAAGTAATTTCTGGCAACTAAATGATTTTAGATTGTTCCAAGAGAAGAAATTTTAAAAGTGATAGCTAAAGAAGTAGGTCATTCTCCAAGCAAATAAATTTAAAGATGGTTCATTAATCCGGAAAGGAAAAGGAGCAAAGAAGAGTAAGACTGCTCTACCTCAGCTGGGTTTTTATTCCTGAACTTGCTTTTTTCCAATTTGAGTAATTTCTGGGGAAAAGATTTTTTTGTTTTTGTTTTGTTTTGTTTTGTTTTGTTTTTTAGAGATAGGGTCTTGCTTGCTCTGTCACCCAGGCTATATAGTGCAGTAGCATGATCATAGCTCACTGCAGCCTCATACTCCTGGGTGGAAGCAACCCTCTCACCTCAGCCTTCCAAGTAGCTAGGACTACAGATACACGCCACCACACTCAGCTACATTTTTTATTTTTTGTAGAGATAGGGTCTTGCTATGTTGCCCAGGCCACTTGAACTCTTAGCCTCGAGTGATCCTGATCCTCCCTTCTTGGCCTCTCAAAGTGCTGGGATTACAGGTGTGAGCCCCCACACCTGGCCAGAAAAAAAAAAACTTTAAAAATTAATTGGGCTGGGCATGGGGGCTCACACCTGTAATCCCAGCACTTTGGGAGGCTGAAGTGGGAGGATTTCTTGAGTCCAGGAGGTCCAGACCAGCCTGGGCAACACAGTGAGACCCTGTCTCTACCAAAAATAAACAAAATTAGCCAGACATGGTGGTATGCACTTGTAGTCCCAGCTACCTGGTGGTGTGTGCCTGTAGTCCCAGCTACTCGGGAGGCTGAGGTAGGAGGGTCATTTGAGCCCAGGAGGTCGAGGCTGCAGTCAACCAAGATTGCACCACCGCATTCCAGACTGGGCAATAGAATGACAGCCTATCTCAAAAACAATAAATAAATAAAATTAAAGTTAAATGCAAATGAAAATGAAAAGTAATTAACAGTAAAACAAACCATAGCCTTTCATGCTCTGACAGCCAGGCCAGTGCATGATCAGATGGCAAGCACATGGCAGAGAAACATGATGAGGCATTCAACTTCACAGTTAAAAATGCACCAAGGAAACTGAGGTACCATTCTTCACCTAGCACATTGGCAAGAACTGGAAAATCTGATACCCATGAAGGCAAAGCATGGGAAAACAAGTGCTGATCTCCACGGTGGGAGTGCAAAGTGGTAGAACCTCTTTGGAAAGTCAATTTAGGAAGGGTTAATTTTTTTTTTTTTTTTTTGAGACAGACTCTCGCTCTGTCGCCCAGGCTGGAGTGCAGTGGTGCAATCTCGGCTCACTGCAAGCTCCGCCTCCCGGGTTCACGCCATTCTCCTGCCTCAGCCTCTCCAAGTAGCTGAGACTACAGGCGCCCGCCACCACGCCCGGCTAATTTTTTGTATTTTTAGTAGAGACAGGGTTTCACCGTGGTCTCGATCTCCTGACCTCGTGATCCGCCCGTCTCGGCCTCCCAAAGTGCTGGGATTACAAGCGTGAGCCACCGTGCCTGGCCTAAATTTTTTGTTTTTGTTTTTGAGACGGAGTCTTGCACTGTCGCCCGGGCTGGAATGCACTGGTGAGATCTCAGCTCACTGCAATCTCCCCCTCCCAGGTTCAAGAGATTCTCCTGCCTCAGCCACCCAAGTAGCTGGGATTACAGGACCCGCCATCACACCCAGCTAATTTTTTGTATTTTTAGTAGAGACGAGGTTTCACCATGTTGGCCAGGCTGGTCTCGAACTCCTGACCTCGTGATTCACCTGCCTCGGCCTCCCGAAGTGCTGGGATTACAGGCATGAGCCTCCACACCTTGCCGGGTTAAATTTTTAAATGCATATAAAGCTTGCAATTCAGCAATTACACTTATGGACTAGGACAATCTAAATAGAAACCCAAGGAATTGGTCAAATCATTACAGGGCTTCAACCCACAAAAGGGAAATTTATGCACCCAAATTAATAAGAATGGGGGCAGTTATTTATGTCCTGATATGAAAAGACATCCAAAACCTAAAGTTCCAGAATCTACACGTGATATGGTCTTTTTCTGAAATGGAAAAGACTGTGCCATTTTTATCTACTTTCATGTGCATTAAGTTTTTGAAAGAATATGTAAGAAGCCATCATATTGGCTTCAAATTATTACTTAAATTTGTAAGTAATTTACCCTACTTATAAATTTAAGTTCTCAATCATTCATATTTTTAAAAAAATAAACATTAAATGAATCTTGCTATGCAATGACTTTAAATAAAAATCATTAATAAGGGTAAACAAATGCTTTTGATCTTTTTTTTTTTTTTGAGACAGAGTCTCTCTCTGTCGCCCAGGCTGGAGTGCAGTGGTGCCATCTCGGCTCATTGCAAGCTCCATCTCCCGGGTTCATGCCATTCTCTTGCCTCAGCTGGGTGGATCATGAGGTCAGGAGTTTGAGACCAGCCTGGCCAACATGGTGAAACCCCATCTCTACTAAAAATACAGAAAATTAGCTGGGCATGGTGGTGGGCGCCTGTAATCCCAGCTACTCGGAAGGCTGAGGCAGAAGAATCGCTTGAACCCAGGAGGCAAAGGTTGCAGTGAGCCAAGATTGTGCCATTGCACTACAGCCTGGTCAACAAGAGGGAAACTCTGTCTCAAAAAAAAAAAAAAAAAAAAGAATTCAGTTCAAGGAAATTCAGTTGTTTTTTTTTTTTTTTTTCAAGAGATAAATGTACTGGCTTAATTTTTCTTAGAATGCTTAGTACTATAAATTCTAATTTCTAACTTCATGAATGGCTACTGCATATAGAATTATAGAGACGGGGGATGATGCCATTTAGTTTGAGTTTTCCTGCACTGGTGTTCTTTAACCACTGAATATGTATTAAAACTAACTAAGACAAAGGAAAATAAATAATTTATTAGTATTTTTAAAAACAAAACATTTTATTTCCATTTTGTTATCTTACAAGATCCAAACTAGAATAATCTTAAAATGTCAGCTTAAAGCTGTAAAGGCATAGAAATTAGTCAACCCAAAAGAGGATGCACATTTCAAGGCCTTTTCTTCATAGAAGGAAATATTTCAAGTGAAAATCCCCACTGATCTTATTCATCCACTAGCCCATAAGCTGTAATGGATTTAAAGGAAGCCGTGCGATTCCTGCAGTCTATCGGTACCCAAAAGAATCATCCCCACATCCATATCTCCAATTTTTGGTCTCTGCTCTGATCAGAAAGTAGCAGCTCTTATAATCTGGTGAAAATCCACAGGAATATAGGTAGCCACAGACACAGAAACATCCCTCTATTAAGCAACATATAATTCTTGCCTTAAATTCTGGCCCATTTTTGTAACACTGGTGATGTAGTCACTTTGAGGCCATCTTCATTCTCCATTTCCATTGCTAAACAAGTGGCAAATAGGAGGAAGCATATGACCTCAGCTTATGGAAGAATTATGAAATGCAGCTGGCCGCCTCAACTGTCTATTTTTTTTTTTTCTTTGAGACAGAGTCTCGCTCTGTCGCCCAGACTGGAGTGCAGTGGCTCCATCTCGGCTTATTGCAAACTCCGCCTCCCGAGTTCACGCCATTCTCCTGTGTCAGCCTCCCGAGTGGCTGGGACTACAGGAGCCCACCACCACGCCCGGCTAATTTTTTGTATTTTTAGTAGAGATGGGGTTTCACAGTGTTAGCCAGGATGGTCTCGATCTCCTGACCTTGTGATCCACCCACCTCAGCCTCCCAAAGTGCTGGGATTACGGGCGTGAGCCACCGCGCCCGGCCAATTGTCTGTTTTAATGCATGAGAGTCAAACACATCCTTAAATTTACCAGTCAGACAATGGATTCTTCTATTTGAGTACATCTTTATGTTTTGGTGATTCATGGCTCTTGTAATCAAATGGAACCATAGCTTGTGGAGCTAACAAGAGTCCCCATCTCCCCACCTGCCAGAGACAATGGCCTCACCCTGTTGCAACAGACCATTGTTCAATGTCCAGCATTGAAATCACTCATCAGGCAATAAATATAGAAAGGCTAATTAATTATGATTGTCCAGACTTAGTCTGGAGCCTGGCTCCAGAAATCAAGATTAGCCAGACACATGGAAGTCAGTTTGTCACTGCTCACCCCACCCTCTGTTGCCACCTGAATATGTTGCCACCTTAATATTTTTTTAAGACAAATTTTTAAAAACAGACAAAGAATAATGTGAAGT
Source organism: Symphalangus syndactylus (assembly GCF_028878055.3). Lineage (NCBI taxonomy): Eukaryota > Metazoa > Chordata > Mammalia > Primates > Hylobatidae > Symphalangus > Symphalangus syndactylus. Next base: position 128,960,673 of record NC_072424.2, on the reverse strand, counting down.
GTGAGGCTTTACTTACCACCAGCATTCAGGTCATCTAATCTTCCTGCACCCTGCAGTTGTGAAACGGCCATGTCTCAAAATTAAACCCTGGCAGATAACAGATCAAGCCACTCCCCCCTCGCCCCCGCCCGGATCTTACATATAAAGACTGTAAAAGATTTCCAGTCTATCTCTGGATCTAAGGGAAAAAATAAAGATTACAAAAGATTGAATAGAAGATAAAAACTCCTTCCATTTTACAGAAATGCACCATAGATAAAACCAAGATTTCTGCTTTAGTGCATCTAACTGTTAAGCCTGGGTAATCAAAAGCTTGTTTAACTCTCCATTTGACCTAATACAAGTGATAATTCAACCAGCGTAATGTCCGTTCAGTAAAGGGCACTTAGTCAGTAACTGGTAATTAAAATTAGCAGAAAAAAAAGGAAAGTCAATCCAATTGATAAACAGATACCATGCATGTGATATAAATGTCAGCTATTAGATAGAAAAAGATCTGCCTACAACCTTTAATTAATGATCACATTCTATCCAAGGAGGGAAAAATGATGTATTAGCTTAAACCTCCCCAACCGTCCATAGACACATCAAGGAAGTTCAAGACATAATCCTATGTAACTCAGGGTATGAAATGGTCTCATTTGAGCCATATGCACTTAATATATTTGTCTATTTAAGATAAAACCCAATTTAAAATTGCAACGCTAACAAGTCACTCTATATCTAGAGAAACAGAATCCAAAGCCCCCAAATCTGAGGTTTTTGGCCAAAGTAGTCACTTGATCTATTAATAACCGAACAGACTGACTTGCCATAGTCACTATCATCATCAGTCTCACGTGATAATGAAATGATCAAGGGTTAAATTGTAGTAAAATCAGATAGGTCAAGGTATTCTCCAACTTGATATTCTCCAATCAAAACCAAGGAGCCAATATCACCCCTTCCTCTTTCCACAAGTATTCCTGAGAGCTGACTCTGCCAGACAGCATGGCACGCATGAAGGTACACCGTTGGTCGGCACAACCAGGCGTGTTCCCTGTCCCTGTGAAGTATTCAGAACAGCCAGAACACTAAACCCACACATGTGAAAACTGCTGGGACGGGTCCATGGTGCCACGGAGCCTGGAGTGGGAGATGGGATTACTTGGAGGTCAGGAATTGGAGCTTAACGAGAAGAGGGGAGGCAAGGGCCATGGTGCTGAGTCATTCTTAATTGGGGAGTCCTTTTGAAAAGACATTTGTGTTCAAAGCCTGAGTGATAAATTTGGCTAGTTTAAATGAAAACTAAATACATTCCAAGGATACATGTAAGTGTATTGATTTGTCTCCAAATTGATAACTGGGCACTATGCCAACAAGTTCAATGATATTCTGGATGTCATTTAAGTGATGTTTTAAAAGGAGGTTGTTTGGCTGCTTCAAGACGGTTGGCAACTTGGAAAGAGGAAAAGGATAAGGTTATGGAAGAAGGAAAAAGAGAACGGAAGGAATATTTTTAAATAAACAAATTCAAGTTTACTGGGAAGGGAATAAATCCCGTATTTCAGGGTGGACAGTTAGTAAGATCTGAAGGAGTATAAAAGCCGGGGCGGTGGGGGGAATGTCACCCAACTGCAAGTTTTTAGCAATTATACCTTAAAATTATTTTCATCACTAGACTCTGAACACTGATTACAGAGCCACTTTGACAGTAGCTGGCATCAAAACATTATGTGCATACAGTAAGTATTAAAATGCGACTTGGATCTCAAAAGGATAGTACATTCCTCAGGCCAGAAGCTTAAGCATCTCTTAGAAAAACCTACATAGCACAGAGGCACAGTTAGTACTTAATATCTAGGGACCACGGATTTTACAAGTAGTTACGAATCAAAGACTGGAGGTAAAAACTATATTATTAACAGCAGTCTCTCAGCCCAAATGAGACTAGGACAGCTAAGGAGGTCAAGGCAATTAGGTCATGGTTGTAGGTTCCTTTTTTTTTTTTTCATATTGTAAACATCTACACCTCCTGCGATAACTCACGTGCTCTATCCTCAAATTTGACATACCGCAAATTTAACTATTAAACATGGTTATCCACATCTTTCTACAAGGTATCACAAGGGTACCTTTGTGATACCAGTAGAGTGAAGCCTTGCTAATGAATACACGCGCTGGAAAATACATCTAAAATACCACGACCAGAACAAGCCACAGTCTTGGCGGCTGTCCTGGCCCACAAGAAATATTCCAGCCTTGAAGACTGAAGCCGATAAAATGCAGTCGTTTCAGCACTGCGTCCAGGGAAGAGTACCCGGAATGCTCGTTACACTCCGACCCCATCCTTCGAGAACTTCTAGCCACTCTACTGTGTGTTTGGCCAACTGAGTCTGCAGGCAAAGCGCTGAGCGAACGCGAGGGCGCTGGCTGGTTTGCGAAACCTGTCATTCCTTCTGGAAACGCAGCGCCTGCCCAGGTTTTCCCAGGCTCCGAGCGAGCTACACCCCAGGCTTTGCCTCGGGAAGGCGGTGCCTGCTTGGGCCGCTGCCGCAGGAGGACTGGGTACCAAACCCGCTCGCTCCAGGCACCGCTGGCATCCAGGGCGGTACGCGGCGGGGAACCCGAGGGTGGTTGGGCTCCCCGGCAGGCTCCACCACGCGTTCTGGCCTCACAGCTGACTTTCCCCATCTCCGAGCTCCGGAGGGCCGGCCCGGGGTCCATTCTCCACGGATCCCCCCGCGCAGCTCCTCCGCCTCGGGCTGGATGGCTCCCACCGGAAGAGTGCGGAGAAAGGCTCAGCCGCCGTGGGCAGGGCGCGGGTTTTATTACTGCGGATGGCGCAGTCGCCTCCCCTGGAGACCCGCGACAAAGATGCAAGCCCCCCGCCGCGCTCGCCGCTGCTCTGGCCCCGCCCCGGCGCAAAAGACCCTGAAAAGCCTCCAAAGAGGGGTTCGCACTCCTGAGTTTGCAGATGGGGCTGGATGGGCTAGGAAGTTCTCTCGGCGGAAATCGGAGGGACCCCCCACCCCCACCCCAAAGACCCGCGCCTCCCGGCGCAGGTGGCCCGGCACGCCCGTACCTTGGTGGCGGGGTCCGCGGCAGCGATGGCGGGGGCCCCGGTGGTGTCTGGCGCCGCCTCGGCCGAGGGGCCGCCGCCGCTGGGCTCGGGCTCAGCCGGCGTGGAGCTCCCCTCGGGCGGCTGCTCCGGGCTGCGCTGCTCGGTGGAGCTCCCGGCGCCCATGGCTCCTCCGCACTTCTCCCGCGCCTAGCCGCCGGGTTACGCCTTCCCCAAGCCGCAGGGACAGGGGCAAGAGCCAAAAGACGCGCGCCCGCGAGGTCCCAAGAGCGCCTTCCTTCGCCGCCAGCCTCCTGCGAACGCGCCCAGCCTGCGAATGAAGGAGACGCGCTCGCGGCAAACTCCTTAAAAGAAAAGGAAAAAAAAAAAAAGGCCACCTCTTAGCCTCCGCCTCCCTCCCCCTGGTTTTTCCCTCGCTTCATCACATGAGCACAGCCCCAGACACGCCTTGCAGCAGCATCTGCCCCCAGGCTGCCGGGACCAGAGGCGCTGCGACGCGCCAGCTCAGGTCCAGGCAGCAGCCCACCGGCCCTCGGGCGCCTCCTGTTTCTAACAGGGGGACTAGAGCTGCGGGGACGACCCAGGGCCTCAGAAGGCAAGAGAGCAGGGGAGCAAAAAGCCTGCCGGTGACACTGGATTCTCTGGGGTTTATTAAATGATGGATCACCCAAGGCAGGAGCTTCTGCTGCAGCCGACTTTCAGCTCGCCCAGGAGCGAGTCCGAGTCCCCGTTTGCTTTCCTGCAGACTGTGTTTAACTCCAAACATTTGTTCCAGCCTCCTCCCCATTAGCAGGAGAAAGGCAAGCGCTCCCTGGCTCCTCCTGAGTGCGACCATATTTGGGCACCTCACGTGGCAAGAGCAGGGAACCGAGAGGTTAACGCAGTCAGGCCACGGATGAGGTGGGCCACGCAGGCCCACGCTCTCCTATCCTCCGGAACAAGTGATGTCAGGCGATGCCATCAGCAGTGCTAGCCGCCCCCCTTCCCCCGGGGAACGGAACGGGGGAAATGAGGCTGTTACCGGAAATGTGCCCGTCCTTCTTTGAGGGCCTGTGCTGGGGGTTACCCATCCAGGCCACCTCTGCTCCGCGCGATGCTGAGGCATGACAGCATAGATCTGTTCCTTTGCCATCAGCCTTTCTCAAAAGATGAAGACTAAATAATATCAATACAAGTGGCTTGCATCCTTTCATTTCCGACCCTTGAATATAATATGTATTATATGAACATGGCAGCCAATCAATAAGTATTTGAACTAAATTAAATTTGTAGCTGGATTGCTTGGCGCAAAGCATTAAGGCTTTGGGGCTGAAAGACAAAATTTATTCCAGTTGTAACTAGCAATCGAGTGCCCCAGTTTTCACAAATACTTTGAATCTCCATTAAGAATGAAGAAACCAGCCGGGCGCGGTGGCTCACGCCTGTAATCCCAGCACTTTGGGAGGCCGAGACGGGCGGATCACGAGGTCAGGAGATCGAGACCATCTTGGCTAACACGGTGAAACCCCGTTTCTACTAAAAATGCAAAAAATTAGCCGGGCATGTTGGCGGGCGCCTGTAGTCCCAGCTACTCGGGAGGCTGAGGCAGGAGAATGGCGTGAACCCAGGAGACGGAGCTCGCAGTGAGCTGAGATCGCGCCACTGCATTCCAGCCTGGGCGACACAGCGGGACTCCGTCTCAAAAAAAAAAAAAAGAATGAAGAAACCAGCCTGGTTAACATAGCGAGACCTTGTCTCTACAAAAAATAGAAAAATTAGCTAGGCGCAGTGGTGCACCTGTAGTCCCAGCTACTCAGGAGGCTGGGGAGGCTGGGGTGGAAGGACGACTTCAGCCCAGGAATTCGAGGCTGCAGTGAGCTATGATTGTGCCACTACACTCCATCCTAGTCGACAGAGCAAGATTCTGTCAAAAAAAAAAAAAAAAAAAAGAAAGAAAGAAGGAAGAAACTTTCGGAATATTCACACTAAATTCCAGATAGATATCTCATACTCAGATTTAGTACAATTTTGTAGAACGTTGGTGTAAGCAGTAGTTCAGCACTAGGACGTTTCATGCCTAATGAATTGCATGAATCGAATGGTACCCTGGGAACCATAGGTTACTTACTCACCATCAAATTTGTTTTCTGAATTGATTTTTTTTCTTTTTCTTTTTTGAGACAAGGTCTCGCTGTGTTGCCCAGGCTAGTGTTGAACTGGGCTCAAGTGATCCTCCTGCCTTGGCCTCTCAAAGTGCTGGGATTATAGGTGTGAACCACCACACTGGGCCTGTTTTCTGAATTAATTATTTTTATTTAAAGGACTACACAAAGGCCAATTTATCTAGAGTTTATCTCTTAAGAAACAGTATATTTGCAAAATGCTTAGTTTTAGGAATTTACACACATTTCTGCCATTTTGACTTAAATTTTGACTATTTAGGAAACATTAGAATTCTTATTCTGTACCAGGCACTGTTCAATGCACTTTACATAATAATCTTTACAATAACCCCATGGGATAGACAGTATTATTCTCATTTTACCATTGGCAGGTGGGGGAGGAGTAGGCCCAGAGGAATTAAATTGTGTGCTTTAGGTTTCACACCCAGGAGTTGGAAGAGCAGGAAGTCCAACTGGCATCTGCCTTCAAGGTTCACACTTCACCACCGCATGGCACTCCCCTTCCCTTTCCATCAACTGTGTTCTCTCCTCTCAGGGGTGTTAGTGAAACGTGGCATTTGGACCTCACTTAGGATTTTAAGAGCAAAAATCACTGTTAAAACCTACTTGAGGCCAGGTGCGGTGGCTTACACCTGTAATCTCAGCACTTTGGGAGGCCGAGGTGGGTGGATCACCTGAGGACAGGAGTTCAAGACCAGCCTGGGCAACATGGCGAAACCCCGTCTCTACCAAAAGTACAAAAATTAGCCAGGCATGGTGGCGCGTGTCTGTAATCCCAGCTACTCAGGAGGCCAAGACACAAGAATTGCTTGAACCTGGGAGGTGGAGGTTGCAGTGAACTGAGATCGTGCCATTGCACTCCAGCCTGGGTGACAGAGTGAGACTCCGTCTCAAAAAAAAAGAAGAAGAAGAAGAAAAAAAAACTATTTGAGAGTGATTAACGTCAGCACATTTGAAAGTGTATCAGTAAGTAGCACAAATACTATCAACATTTTCACATTCTGTGAGATTATATTTACTTGGTTCCTGGGAAATTCTTAGCAAAGCTTTTCACATCCACTAGCCTTTAAATTTTCAGAAAGGATTGCAAGGTCAAGCCAACAGTGTACAACCTACATGCTGAGGAAGATATCAGCATCTGCTTAGATTAGCAGTTGCTTGCTTTTTGTTTATTTTCCAAGACATGTAAATGTTCATATTCTTATTTGTAAAAAGTAAAATCATAGGGCTGGGCACGGTGGTTCACGCCTGTAATCCCAGCACTTCGGGAGGCCGAGGCGGGCGGATCCCAAGGTCAAGAGATTGAGACCATCCTGACCAACATGGTGAAACCCCATCTCTACTAAAAATACAAAAATTAGCCAGGCACGGTGGCACGCGCCTGCAGTCCCAGCTACTCAGGAGGCTGAGTCAGGAGAATCGCTCGAACCCGGGAGGCGGAGGTTGCAGTGAGCCAAGATCGCGCCACTGCACCCCGGCCTAGCGACAGAGACTCCATATCAAAACAAACAAAAAAAAAGTAAAATCATATTTTAGGAGATGTGCACATTCTAGTACTCTCTATTCTGCCTGAAACAGCTCTGTGATAAAGGAGAATTAAGAATAACAAATTCACACAAGCACATACGTAACTACCTTTGGTTTCTGAACTGACCAAAAACCCCTTCTATCTTACTTAGAGACTAGGGAGTTACTTTTTATTTTTTTTGGTTGTTTGTTTACAAAAGTGATTATGGTCAGGCCTAGTGGCTCACACCTGTAATCCCAGCACTTTGGGAGGTTGAAGTGGAAGGATTGCTTGACACCAGGGGTTCAAGACCAGCCTGGGCAACACAGTGAAACTCCCATCTCTACAAAAAATAAAAAAAATTTAGCCAGGAATTGTGGTGCATGCCTGTAGTCCTAGCTACTTGGGAGGCTGAGGCGGGAGGATCACTTGAGCCCAGGAGTTCCAGACTGCAGCCTGGATGACATAGTGAGACCCTGTCTCAAAAAAAAAAAAAAAAAAGAAAAGTGGTTATGTTATTAATTATCTCTAGCAATGAAATAGCCCAACCTTTTGGGTATGCCACTTAGTGCTTCAGTATGTTACAAAGTTCGTTTTTCTTTTCTTTTCTTTTGTTTTCTTTTCTTTCTTTCTTTTTTTCTTTCTTTCCTTCTTCTCTCTTCTTTCTTTTTCTTTCTTTCCTTCCCTCTTTCTTTTTCTTTCTTTCCTTCTTCTCTTTCTTTCTTTCTTTCAATAAATTTTTATCAAGTGCCTATTATGTGCCAAGCACAAAGTTACCACTCTACTTTCCAAGGTTCTAAATCGAGTCATTGAGGTTTTCTTTTCTAGGGCTTCCAAGATGCCTTCAGAATTGCTTGGATTGGCATCAGAGTGGAGGGGAGGCCAGGTGTTCTCTATTTTTCACTTCTCAGTCCAAGGCTGTTGGTTCAATGTTTCACCAGCAGCTCAATTTTTCTCCAAATAGCAGGATGCAGGTGTCCCCACACATCCTCTCCCATGGGACAGTCATTGGTAGAGCTGTTTCCCTGAGAGGGTTAATTCTGTCATAAAAACAGTTTGAGATTTCTCAAAAACAAATGCAGGTTGCCTGTGTAGCAGGCTGAACCTGTACTTCGCACACATACTTCTCCAGAAAGACGGGTCACATGATGTTTAACAATAAAATGTAGAGTCATAGTTGGGCACCTTGTGCATGCACCAAAACATTTTCAAATATAACATTAAAGGAATTCACAAATGTCAAACATTTTACACCTGAGTTCAGACACCCCCTTCAAAGTGTAATAATAATTATAATTGGCCGGGCGCGGTGGCTCACGCCTGTAATCCCAGCACTTTGGGAGGCCGAGGCGGGCGGATCACGAGGTCAGGAGATCGAGACCATCCTGGCTAACATGGTGAAACCCCGTCTCTACTAAAAATACAAAAAATTAGCTGGGCGCGGTGGCGGGCGCCTGTAGTCCCAGCTACTCGGGAGGCTGAGGCAGGAGAATGGCGTGAACCCGAGAGGCAGAGCTTGCAGTGAGCCGAGATCGCGCCACTGCACTCCAGCCTGGGCGACAGAGCCAGACTCCATCTCAAAAAAAAAAAAAAAAAAAAAAAAAAAAAAAAAAAAAATTATAATTATTAAAACAGTTTAAAATCTACCGTTAACTCTACCCTAAAGATTCATTCTCTAGTTACAAAGCCTTCACTGAGACTGGCAACTCTTCACCTTCACCTTTGAAACTGCTTCTCTCTTAATTATGACTTCTTTGCTTTCCCTGGATAAAAAGCCTACTTCTTTCTGAACCAATTGTTCCCACAGAGATATCCAGTCATCTAAGAACCTAATTCCCACTCTATCTTGTACTTGTGTGAATTTGTTATTCTTAATACTCCCTTACCACAGAGCTGTTTCAGGCAGAATAGAGAGTACTAGAATGTGCGCATCTCTTAAAATATGATTTCACTTTTTACAAATAAGAATATTAACATTTACATGGCCTGGAAAATAAATAACCAAGAATAATGTTATTATCCTCTTGAGAATTCTATGGAAGAAACTGTGAGTAAATTATTTGAATTTTACTTTCTATGTGAGGATTTGAGACGGATTATTTTAGAGCATTAATTATAATTTGCTAATTACAAACTAGAAGAATTAACAGTTTTATTCAATTCATGAGTACTTAATCTAAAGTTCATACGGAAGCTACAGAAAACGTTCAATTTACAGATGAAGTTTAAAGCTCAGCCACTTGTAGACATACATCACATATATATATATATGTGCAAATGCTATCCTTGTAACTCTTAAGGAATTTATTGCTTCGGAGTTAAGTATAAAGCCAGCTATTTGGATCTCAGTTTCATTTACCAAGGTTTAAGACTGGCACCTGACTCAAATTCAGGATTACTCTAAAGTAACAAAGGAGAGACTGGAACCAAGATAGAGTAAATGATGTGTCCAATATGGAGAAATAATTTTTCAGGATGCAGTGTTAGAAGATACCAGAAGGTATGTGGAAGGTATCTACATTCCAGGGTAGATCAAGTGGCTGTAATCCTCACAATTTCAAATCCCTTTTACGAAGGACCCTATAAGTATCCAACATTAAAATATATACATTTTCACATATTAATTCAATAAACTTTCACTGAGTTGAGTGCCAGGCAAAATGCAGAGGACTTTTCAACGTTGGAAACTTTGCTTCAATAAGTCAACATTACTTACTCAAAACAAAGCTATTATACAATATATTATATGATGCGAACTGTAGATTTTATGTTCCTCTACCAACTTAAATCCCTTTGTGGCCTGGGGCAGTGGCTCACATCTATAATCCCAGCACTTTGGGAGGCAGAGGCGGGTGGATCACCTGAGGTCAGGAGTTTGAGACCAGCCTGGCCAGCATGGTGAAACCCCGTCTCTACTTTAAAAACATACAAAAATTAGCTGAGCATGGTGGCGTGAGCCTGTAATCCCAGCTACTTGGGAGGCTGAGGCAGGAGAATTGCTTGAACCTGGGAGATGGAGGTTGCAATGAGCCAAGATAGCCACTGCACTCCAGCCTGGGCGACAGAGTAAGACTCTGTCTCAAAAAAAAAAAAAAAAAAAGATTAGGTTGTGAACTGATAAACATCTCAACTAGCAATACACAAAGGAAAGGTGGATAAACTGATCTAATGTTTATTTTGTATTCCTTTAAGTTAGCTTGCTAAATGCTTTTAAAATCATAACAATAGCAATAAACCTATATAAATATGCCCAAATGATTTTTGACAACGGCTCAAAAGTATTCACATGGAGATGTCACTAGTAAATAAATAAACAAATAAATGTATTTTTTTAAAAAGACAAAGGTGCAAAAGTAATTCAATGGTGGATGACAGTCTTTCAACAAATGATGCTGAAGCAATTGAACATTCATGGGCAAAAAGTTAAACTTGACTTATGTCACACACCTGATAAAATAATTAACTACAAATAGATCACAGACTTACATGTAAAACATAAAACTGTAAAACTTTTAGAAAAGACAGGAGAAGGCCAGGTGCGGTGGCTCACGCCTCTAATCCCAGCACTTTGGGAGGCCGAGGCGGGCGGATCACGAGGTCAGGAGATCGAGACCATCCTGGCTAACATGGTGAAACCCCGTCTCTACTAAAAATACAAAAAATTAGCCAGGCGTGTTGGCGGGCGCCTGTAGTCCCAGCTGCTCGGGAGGCTGAGGCAGGAGAATGGTGTGAACCCGGGAGGCGGAGCTTGCAGTGAGCCAAGATCTCCCCACTGCACTCCAGCCTGGGTGACAGAGCAAGACTCCATCTCAAAACAAAAAAAAAAAGAAAAGACAGGAGAAAATCTTAGAGAGCTAAGCCAAAGCAGGATAGTTCTTAGACTTGATTAAAAAAAAAAGCATGATCCATAAGAGGAAAAACTATAAATTGGACTTCACCAAAATTTAATACTTTTGTCCTACGTAAGACCCAGTTGAGAAGATGAAAAGAAAAGCTACAGATTGGGAGAAAATGTTTGCAAACCACATATCCCACAAGGGACTAGTATCTAAATATAGAAAGAATTCTTAAAACTCAGCAGTAAAAAAACAAGCAAACAAACAAAAAATCAACGAGAACACAGGTAAAAGACTTGAAGCAACATTTCATCAAAGAGGATCTACAGGTGGCAAATAAATTGTGTGCAATTTGGGAAAAGCAAATTAAAACCACAGTGAGATATCACTACATAAAGATCAGGGTGGCTAAAATGAAAAAAATAGTGACAACGCCAAATGCTGATGAGGCTGCAGAGAAACTGGATCACTCATACATTGCTGGTGGGAATGTAATACGGCATAGTCACTCTGGAAGACAGTTTGGCAGCTTCTTTTTTTTTTTTTTTTTTTAAACTGAGTCTCACTCTATCGCCCAGGCTGGAGTATGGTGTGCGATCTTGGCTCACTACAACCGCCACCTCCCGGGTTCAAGCGATTCTTGTGCCTCAGCCTCCCAAGCAGCTGGGATTACAGGCGCAAATCACGCCCAGCTAATTTTTGTATTTTTAGTAGAGACAGGGTTTCACCATGTTGGCCAAACTGGTCTCGAACACCTAACCTCAAGTGATCTGCCTGCCTCGGCCTCCCAAAGTGCTGGGATTACAGGTGTGAGCCACCATGGCTAGCCAGCAGCTTCTTAAAAAACTAAGAAGCCAGGCAGGGCACGGTGGCTCACGCCTGTAATCCCAGCACTTTGGGAGGCCGAGGTGGGTGGATCACAAGGTCAGGAGTTCAAGACCTGCCTGGCCAAGATGGTGAAACCCCAACTGTACTAAAAATACCAAAAAAAATTAGCTGGGCATGGCGGTGGGCGCCTGTAATCCCAGCCACTCGGGAGGCTGAGGCAGAGAATTGCTTCAACCCGGGAGGTGGAGGTTGCAGTGAGCCAAGATCACGCCACTGCACTCCAGCCTGGGCGACAGACCGAGACTCGTCTCAAAAAAAAAAAAACTAAGAAGCCAAAAAACAAAAAAGACAAGAAACAAACAACTACCATACCATATGACCTTACAGTTACACTCCTGGAGCTTCACATAACAACTTGAACATGCATGTTTATACCAGTTTTACTTGAAATAGCCCCAAAATGGAAAACCTAGATGCCCTTCAACATGTTGGTTAAACAAACTGATCTGCCCATACCATGAAATACTAGTCAAAAATAAAAAGAAATAAACTATTAATACATGCAACAACCTGCATGAATCTCCAGAGAATTCTGCTGAAAGAAACCTGCCAATCCCCAAAGGTTCCATACAAATGATCCCATTTATATGACAGACTTGAAATGGCAAAATTACAGAAATGAAGAGGTCAGTGGTAGCTAAGGGTTAAAGAAGGGTAGAGGGTGGAGAGAACCGGGTGTTGCTGTAAGAATGCAACAAGAGGGATTTTTATGGGATGGGAATGTTCTGTTCCTTGACTGTATCAATGTCAATATCTTGGTTGTGATATTGCACTCTATTTTTGCAAGATGTTACTATTGGGGAAAACTGGGTGAAGGGTATACAGGATCTCTCTGTATTATTTCTCACAACTGCATGGTAATCCACAATTAACTCAAAATGAAAATTTTAATTTCTGAAAAAGAATGATAAAATATGTATTTTCAGATGGGCTAAAATAAAGGTCCAAGGTACCTGTTTATGTTCAACTTACAGCCTCCTTCACTTTCCAGTATCTTTGAAATACCCTTTTAATATTAAAATAAGCCAAGATAGAGATCAACACAGTATTAATAGGTTGGTATTTTGTTTTGCTTGTAAGCTTGTTAACTCTGAAACAATCAGACTTGATAAAATACAGGAACAATAGATTTCCTGACTCTGCAGTGCTTTGTACAAAGCTCCTTTCACTCCTTGGCTTCATCTTGCCAATGAAGAAGTAGTGGACACACCTATAATCTTCCTGGCTGATATCATTTCCAAATGCTCCCGCAAGAGTCTCTCACCTCTCTGTTTCTCTCCTCACCAATGTGTAGCATGGCTCTAGTTTGTAAAATGCATGTTGGAATCTAATGGATCATGAAGATGTGTTCAGAGTCAGATAAAGAAAAAAAGGGCCAGGCGCGGTGGCTCACGCCTGTAATCCCAGCACTTTGGGAGGCTGAGGCGGGTGGATCATCAGAGGTCAGGAGTTCGAGAACAGCCTGACCAACATAGTGAAACCCCATTTCTACTAAAAATACAAAAATTAGCCGAGTGCAGTGGCGCACACCTGTAGTCCCAGCTACTTGGGAGACTGGGGCAGGAGAATCACTTGAAGCCAGGAGGTGGAGGTTGCAGTGAGCTGAGATCGCACAGTGCCACTGCACTCCAGCCTGGGCAACAAGAGCGAGACTCTATCTAAAAAAAAAAAAAAAAAAAAAAAAAAAAAACACGAAAAACAACAAAAAAAAAAAAAAAAAGAAAAGAAAAGAAAAAAGGGATGACTTTGGGATTTTAAATGTTCATTTTCTAGAGTAAATTTAATTTGAACAAAATTGAGCATGGTTCATACTTTCTGAATTTAGAAAATCCATATCATTCTTATTGCCTATATTTAATAACAACTATTATATATTCACTTGCCTGTAAACATTTGCAACACTCAGGGTAATGCAGCAAGACACTCTCCAAGATTAACACATAAGTAAACTTTTTTTCTTTTTAGAGATGGGGGTCTCACTATGTTGCCCAGGCTGGTCTTGAACTCCTGGGCTCAAGCAATCCTCCTGCCTCAGCCTCCTAATATAACCATTCTATAATTATGTTTTTAAAAAGCTTCAATAATGAGTAAAGCTCTCAGCACATAGTATTCACCAACATTAGAAGCTATTTTTTTTCTTTTTCTTTTTTAGATGCAAGGTCTCACTGGGTCTCACCCAGGCTGGAGTGCAGTAGTGTGATCACAGCTCATTGCAGCCTTGACTTCCTAGGCTCAAATGATCCTCCCACCTCAGCCTCCTGAGTAGATGAGACTACAGGTGTGCACCATCACACGCAGCTAATTTTTTTCATTTCTGTAGTGACAGGGTCTCCCTATGTTGCCCAGGCTGGTCTCAAACTCCTGGCCTCAAGCAATCCTCCCACCTCAGCCTCTCAAAGCACAGGGATTAGAGGCATAAGCCTCCATATCTGGTCACAAGCTGATTTTTTTTTTTTTTTTTTTTTTTTTTTTTTGAGGTGGTGCCTGGCTCTGTCGCCCAGGCTGGAGTGCAGTGGTGTGATCTCGGCTCACTGCAACAACCTCTGCCTCCCAGGTTCAGGCAATTCTCCTGCCTCAGCCATCAGAGCAGCTGGAATTACAGGCGCATGCCACCAAGCCCCAGCTAATTTTTGTATGTTTAGTAGCAACAGAGTTTTACCATGTTGGTCTGGCTGGTCTCAAACTGCTGACCTCTATGAGATCCTTTGAGATCTATGAGATGGGCTTGGTTTGAAAAAACTAGCAATGAAGTTGAAGAATAATTTCCCCCACTTCTAACACTGTTTTTCTTTTCTTTTCTTTTTTTTTTTTGAGACAGAGTCTTGCTCTGTCACCCAGGCTGGAGTGCAGTGGCACGATCTCGGCTCACTGCAAGCTCCACCTCCCGGGTTCACGGCATTCTCCTGCCTCAGCCTCTCCAAGTAGCTGGGACTACAGGCGCCCGCCACGACGCCTGGCTAATTTTTTTATTTTTTTTTATTTTTAGTAGAGACGGGGTTTCACCGTGGTCTCGATCTCCTGACCTCGTGATCTGCCCGCCTCGGCCTCCCAAAGTGCTGGGATTACAAGCGTGAGCCACCGCGCCTGGCCTCTAACACTGTTTTTCTCAGTACAAGTTACAAGAGCAACTTCCTTTACTTCTTTATTTTATTTTAGATACAGAGTCTTGCTCTGTCACCCAGGCTAGAGTGCAGTGGCACATTTACGGCTCACTGCAGCCTCAACCTCCTGGACTCAACTGACCCTCCTGCCTCAGCCTCCCCAGTAGCTGGGACTACAGGCCTGTGCCACCATACCATGCCTGCCTCAGCCTCCCAAAGTGCTGAGATTCCAGGCGTGAGCCACCGCACCCGGCCCAGAAGCTGATTGTTGAGCAGAATGAGACTCGGGTGCTGACAGTGGAGCTAGCCCTAGCCCCAAATATGTCTGCATGGAAGGAGTTTTGATCTGCAACACTTCATTGTGTTCAAGTAAAATGGTTTCTTTTTTTTTTTTTTTTTTTTTTTGAGACAGAATCTCGCTCTGTCGCCCGGGCTGGAGTGCAGTGGCGCAATCTCGGCTCACTGCAAGCTCCGCCTCCCGGGTTCACGCCATTCTCCTGCCTCAGCCTCCGAGTAGCTGGGACTACAGGCGCCCGCCACCGCGCCCGGCTAATTTTTTGTATTTTTTAGTAGAGACTGGGTTTCACCGTGGTCTCGATCTCCTGACCTCGTGATCCGCCCGCCTCGGCCTCCCAAAGTGCTGGGATTACAAGCGTGAGCCACCGCGCCCGGCCAAGTAAAATGGTTTCTTGACACTTTGGAGATATGCAGAGAATTCCATCTTGGCCCCTCTCCCATGTAATGGTATGCCTAAATTTGGTGTCAGGGAGAAGAGGTAAGGGGATATAAAATGTTTCTCTATACTTCTCCTCCAGACTTTCAGAGATTTAAGAGCTTTAAATATCTCATTCTCCAGTCTAGGGAGGAAGACACTGTGGACTTTCTCCACTCATGATAAGAACTGGCTGAAAGAGCTGATTCACCATTTGTTCCTGGCTTCACAGTTTCTTTGAGATCTATGAGATGGGCTTGGTTTGAAAAAAACAGAAATTAAGTTGAAGAATAATTTCCCCCCATTCTAACACTGTTTTTCTTAGTACAAGTTGCAAGAGCAACTTCCTTTATTTCTTTATTTTAGAGACGGAGTCTTGCTCTGTCACCCAGGCCAGAGTGCATTGGCACGTTTATGGCTCACTGCAGCCTCAACATCCTGGAATCAATTGATCCTCCTGCCTCAGCCTCCCCAGTAGCTGGGACTACAAGCATGTGCCACCATACCATGCCCAGCTAATTTTTTTTTTTTTTTTTTTGAGACAGAGTCTTGCTCTGTCACCCAGGCTGCAGTGCAGTGGCACGATCTCAGCTCACTGCAAGCTCTGCCTCCCGGGTTCACGCCATTCTCCTGCCTCAGCCTCCCAAGTAGCTAGGACTACAGGTGCCTGCCACCAGGCCCGGCTAATTTTTTGTATTTTTAGTAGAGACTGGGTTTCACCGTGTTAACCAGGATGGTCTCAATCTCCTGACCTCGTGATCTGCATGCCCAGCTAATTTTTTGTAGAGACGGAGTTTCACCATGTTGCCCAGGCTGGTCTCGAACTCGTGGGCTCAAGGGATCTGCCCGCCTTGGCCTCGCAAAGTGGTGGGATTATAGGCCTGAACCACAGAGCTCAGCCTAGAGCAACTTTCTTTAAATATATTGTCATCCAAAACCTTAAAACCATATAGATAATTAAGTGGGAGTCTCTTCCTTCCCACCCAAGCCATAGTTGGGATTCCGGAAATTGTTTGGAGCAGGTAAAAATGTTTGGGCTTGGCTCTCATTCGAGTTCTTTCTTAAAGCTGCAAACGTTTCAGTCACTGCCCATATACTACTTATTTGTTATATATTCATCATGAGAGCTGCTGATCTGATTTGAAGTCCCTTATCTGCCCCACCCTTTCCAGACACCCACTCCTGCTCCATGCAATGGAGGCAGTTTGCTGCAGGGAAACTTGCCCCAGGGCTTTCTTGGTCTTCCTGGAGCCTCTAGCAGCCTAAGTTATGTGTCCTGGAACCCCTAGACCCTTGGAGAAATTGGCACAATTATTCATCCCTTTGTGGGGTGGGGGTGAGAGGGGCCTGCCTGGGACAGGCCCCAAGAACAATGAAGTTACTCTCTTGATAAATTGGACGTATTTTATTTTATTTTATTTATTTATTTATTTATTTATTTATTTATTTATTTATTTTTGAGATGGAGTCTCGCTCTGTCACCCAGGCTGGAGTGCAGTGGCGCAATCTCGGCTCACTGCAAGCTCCGCCTCCCGGGTTCACACCATTCTCCTGCCTCAGCCTCTCCGAGTAGCTGGGACTACAGGCGCCCGCCACCACGCCCGGCTAATTTTTTGTATTTTTAGTAGAGATGGGGTTTCACCGTGGTCTCGATCTCCTGACCTCGTGATCCGCCCGCCTCGGCCTCCCAAAGTGCTGGGATTACAAGCGTGAGCCACCGCGCCAGGCCATGGACGTATTTTAAACCAGTGCATTGTCTTTTTTGTTTTGTTTGTTTGTTTTGGTGGGGCAAGGGGTTGACTACAAAATAGGAAAACGAATCAGTGTGATTTAAGCCAGATAGGGTGGTGCACGCCTGTAGTAGTCCTAGCTACTAGAGGGCTGAGGCAGGAAGATTGCTTGAGCCCTGGGGTTCAAGACCAGCCTGAGCAGCATTGTTACCAAGAGGGGTCCGGATCCAGACCTCAAGAGAGGATTCTTGGACCTTGCACAAGAAAGAATTTGGGGCGAGTCCATATCAGAAAGTGAAAGCAAATTTATTAGGAAAGTAAAGGAATAAAAGAATGGCTACTCCACAGACAGAGCAGCAGCACGGGCTCCTCGTTGGCTATGTTATTTCTTGATTATCTGCTTAACAAGGAGTGGATTATTCATGCGTTTCTCTGGGAAAGGTGTGGGCAGTTCCAGGAACTGAGGGTTCCTCCCCTTTTAGACCATATAGGGTAACTTCCTGACGTTGCCATGGCATTTGTAAGCTGTCATGGTGCTGGTGGGAGTGTCTATTGGCATGCTAATACATTATAATTAACATATAGTGAGCAGTGAAGACGACCAGAGGTCACTTTCATCGCCATCTTAGTTTTGGTGGGTTTTGACCAGCTTCTTTACCACAAACTGTTTTATTAGCAAGGTCTTTGTGACTTGTACCTTGTGCCAACCTCCTGTCTCATCCTGTGACTTAGAATGCCTAACCTCCTGGGAATGCAGCCCAGCAGAGCTCAGCCTTATTTTACCCAGCTCCTATTCAAATTGGAGTTGCTCTGGTTCAAACACCTCTGACAGCACCCCATCTCTACAAAAAAAAAAAAAAAAAAAAAAATAGCCGGAAGTAGTGGTCCATACCTGTAGTTCCAGCTACTGGGGAGGCTGATGCGGGAGGATCCCTTGAGCCTGAGAGTTTGAGGCTGCAGTGAGCCATGATAGCACCACTGCACTCCAGCCTGGTTAACAGAAGGAGACTGTCTTAAAAAAAACATACAAAAACAAACAAACAAAAACAATAGCAACAACTACGAAAAACCAACATTAAATAATGTGATCTATCTCACTGATCATTGTGGAATCAAAAGCTTCCACCAATTCGAAGTGAGAGTTTAGTCTGTGAATCAATAGCTGATGAACAAGAGATGAGATCAGTTAACATGACAGACTTAGCCACTTGGGGAACTTTTTTTCTAGAGGACAAATTGATGAAAACAACAGGAATTACAACCCGTTAATCTGTCTTAGGACCTAGAAAATGAGGAAAACTATTTATCTTGAAAATAATCATTGGGTATGATCATTAAAGCCCCCTTAATTCAGATTCTCTCTTCTGGTTGCACTCTAAGCCTATCATGATTTCCCACAAACACAAGAATTCTGAGACTGAGATTCTTCAGAATTTTCCATGAGCAACAATTCTAAGTAATGACAAAGGTGCTGCACACAGGGCCATGCCCAACCAACAGGCTCTCAGAGGACTCTTGAGGTGGAAATGAAAACAGGTAACTTCCATTTATATGTGTTTCATCTCATTCTATTTTAATTACTAATTTGAGTACAGTCTGCACCAGGTAAGATGGTTAGATCAATGAAGGGCCACATATATGATGGTGGTCCCATAAGAGGATAATGGAGCTGAGAAATTCCTATTGCCTGGTGATGTAGGAGCCATTGTCACACATTACGCACGTGTCTGTGGTGATGCTGGTGTAAACACCGGTCATGTAAAAGTCTAGTACAGGCCGGGCGCAGTGGCTCACGCCTGTAATCCTAGTACTTTCGGAGGCTGAGGAGCTCAGAAGTTCGAGACCAGCCTGGGCAACATGGCAAAACCCTGTCTCTACCAAAAATATATATATACTTTCTTTTTTGAGGTGGAGTCTCACTCTGCAATGGCACGATCTTGGCTCACTGCAACCTCTGCTTCCTGAGTTCAAGTGATTCTCCTGCCTCAGCCTCCCAAGTAGCTGGGATTACAGGTGACTGCCACCACAACTGGCCACTTTCTGTATTTTTAGTAGAGATGGGGTATCACCATTTTGGCCAGGCTGGTCTTGAACTCCTGACCTCAGGTAATCCACTCGCCTTGGCTGGGATTACAGGCGTGAGCCACAGTACCTGGCCCCAGTATATTTATATATACTTATTTATAGCATATTCTTCCTATTAATCCACAACTTTGAGCATTAGTGCTATGAAGTAAAAAGCTATGTGTCATATTTTACCAGGGTCGGACAGTGTGTCCAACCCTGGTATCACTTTTGAGGTTAAAGACTTGGGCTGCCACCTTGGATCTTCCCTCTCATCTTTCAGTCTGAGGAAAGCAGGCTGCCATCTTGTAAGCCACCCAGTGGAGAGGGCTGTGTGGCTGAAGCCTCCTGCCCAGGCGTTGAGAACCAATACCTACCAACAACTATGACAGTGAATTTGGAAGTAAAGTCCAGTGTCAAATGATCCTTGAGATGACAGCCTCTGGCCGACAGCTTAAATGCAATCTCTTGAGAGTCCCTGAGTCAGGACCAACCAGCTAAGCCATTTCTGGGTTCCTGATCCTCAGAAAATGTGAAATAATAAATATTTGGGGGTTTTGGTGTTTAAAAAAATGCTGTGTGTTTGTGTTTAAAGGACGAATAAATTACATGTAAATTTGCAAGTCTAAGGATTTTCAGATGTTTTATAAAGAGGACTGTGGTAGATTCTTCTTGACTTTAGCAAATACAAATTCTCGGTGGTTACTGTTCCTATCTGAGCTGAGGCCTCGGTGTTTCTCATGTCCGAGTTTGGCTGAAGCCCTACTCTGCGAGGCTGCTGCAGCGCTTGGTTTCCGAATAGGATCAGCATCAAGCTCTCAGAGGCAGGTGTATGAGTGGGAAATGAGTTCATTTAATGGCAGGCAGAGTCACAGAACAACTTCCCAACGAAGACGGTGCTACAAGGAGAACCTGTACTGTGACCACAGAGGCAGAATCAGCTATGATCATCTCATCTGCAAATAAAAAAACCAAGAGGAGCTCAACCAAAAACAACTGAAATTGAACTGTAGGTACAATGGCCTTTTTTTATGCTTGGGGCTGAGAAGCTCCAGAATTTTAGACAATGACACTAAAACACTACCTACATTCAGACCTAATAGTTCTGAATGAAAATTTGAAGTTATTTTTTGGAGTGGCAAATTATATGTACATTTAAATGTCCAAGTTCAATATAGGACAGTCTTTGGCTGGGCACGGTGGTTTACGCCTGTAATCTCAGCACTATGGGAGGCTGAGGTGGGTGGATTACCTGAGGTCAGGAGTTCGAGACCAGCCTGGCCAACATGGTGAAACCCCATCTCTACTAAAAATACAAAAATTAGCCAAGCATGGTGGCGGGCCCCTGTAATCCTAGCTACTTGGGAGGCTGAGGCAGAAGAATCGCTTGAACCTGGGAGGCAGAGTTGGAGTGAATCGAGACCACACCATTGCACTCCAATCTGGGCGACAAGAGCAAAACTCTGTCTCAAAATTAAAAAAAAAAAAAAAAAAAAAAAAAGAACAGTCCTCGGATCTGAAAGATGTTTCCCTAGAGGCCCAAGAGGCTTTTGCATCAGAAACAGAGAAAGGTAAATAGCCCATTGTGGAAAGAATGACTTTGCAAGGGAGGCCGAAGAGAAGTTTCCAGTTAATTCCACTTAGATGGAATGTCAAAGCAGTAACTATAGTCAATGCAGTAACTAAAGTCAATACTGTAAAAGTCAATATTTGTAAAAGACACAATAGGTTGGCTTGAAAATGGTAAGAGTAGGTCTCTCAGATCTAGGCAGAAATTTTTAACATGCTAAGAATTTGAGGCTCTTTCCCTGCCGCCACCGAGTCGTGCAGATGCGGAGGCTTGGGTGCCTCAAGATTCGGCTTCACCTGTAAGCCACCACCATGGCCGAGGAAGGCATTGCTGCTGGAGGTGTAATGGACATTAATACTGCTTTACAAGAGGTGCTGAAGACCGCTCTCATCCACGATGGCCTAGCACGTGGAATTCGTGAAGCTGCCGAAGCCTTAGACAAGTGCCAAGCCCATCTTTGTGTGCTTGCACCCAACCGTGATGAGTCTATGTATGTCAAGTTGTGGAGGCCCTTTGCCATGAACACCAAATCAACCTAATTAAGGTTGATGACAACAGGAGACTAGGGGAATGGGTAGGCCTCTGTAAAATTGACAGAGAAGGGAATCCCTGTAAAGTGGTTGGTTGCAGTTGTGTAGTAGTTAAGGACTATGGCAAGGAGTCTCAGGCCAAGGATGTCATCGAAGAGTACTTCAAATGCAAGAAATGAAGAAATAAATCTTTGGCTCACACACACACACACACAAAAAGAATTTGAGGGGCCACACATTTTTAGAACTTCTGAGGCCCCATCATTTCACTGAAGTAAATGTTTTGGCCAGGCACAGTGGCTCACACCTGTAATCCCAGCACTTTGGGAGGCCAAGGCAGGTGGACCACCTGAGGTCAGGAGTTCGAGATCAGCCTAGTCAACACGGTGAAACCCTGTTCTCTACTAAAAATACAAAAATTAGCCAGACATGGTGGCGCACACCTGTAGTCTCAGCTACTCTGGAGGCTGAGGAAGGATAATTGCTTGAACCCAGGAGGCAGAGGCTGTAGTGAGGAGAGACCGTGCCACTGCACTCTAGCCTGGGTGACAGGAAGACTCTGTCTAGGAAAGGAAGGAAGGAAGGAAGGAAGGAAGGAAGGAAGGAAGGAAGAAAGGAAGAAAGAAGGAAGGAAGGAAAGAAGGAAATGCTTTAAAACACTTCCACTTTTAAATGCAAGATTTTAATCATACTCAGCTCCAATTTAGTGAAGACACAATGCCTGTAGAGTATGACCTCTGCTGACACTTTGATCTTTAATAATAGGTGGTCTCCTTTTTTCCCTCATATCGTAATTAAATAGTAGATCCTTCATATGAAACCATTGTTTAGTTTGTAATGTTGGGCCTTGTATTTTTGTCCACCATTTCATTTTTGTGCCCTCTACAGTAGATAGCTGTGATGAAGAGGTCGTTGGTCATGTTGTCCTCTGTGCACTGCATGCCCATCACGCAGATTTCTCATCCACCCCGGGAGGTTTGTGCCTCTGTCTGTGTGTCCAGGTAGCATCACTGCAGGTAGGAACTGTTAACACACTGGAAAAGAGTCACTTTGGGTTTTCCAACTTTTTAGCCCCAAATAGAGCATTTCCTGTCTTTCTGCTCCACTGGGATCTCATTAATTCTCCAACTCAACCATACAGGTAACTCTTATATCTTTATTGGAGCATGCTGGTGGATGGAGGTAACAGAAGCTGCTATTTGAATACTAGGCTAATGCCAGTACATGGGTTCCATGGATAGTTTCACCCACCCCCATCTTTAATCACTTCCTCTATTGACTTTATCTTTTATAGAAATGTTGAAATCTATTTTAGGTTTAAAAATAAACAGACAGAAGCATCCAAATTGGAAAGGAAGTGTTCACGGATCATCTGGGCTTATATGCAGCAAGCCCTAATGATCACACACATACAAACACACATACACAGTTAGAATGAATGTGTTTAGCAAAGTTGTAGGACATAAAGTCATACAAAAATTAGTTGCATTTTTATATGCTAACAATGAACAATCTGAATAGGAAATTAACAGAAAAATTATTATGAAAAAGAATGAAATATTTCAGAATTTACTTAACCAATGAGGCAAAAAACTTGTGCATTGAAAACATTGCTGAAATAAATGAAAGAAGACACAAATAAATGAAAAGACTTCTCATGTTCATGGATTGAAAGACATAATATTGTTAAAATATCAATACTACACAAATAGGCTGGGCATGGTGGCTCACACCTATAATCTCAGCACTTTGGGAGGCTGAGATAGATGGATCACCTGAGGTCAGGAGTTTGAGACCAGCCTGGCCAACATGGTGAAATCCTGTCTCTACTAAAAATACAAAAATTAGTTGGATGTGGTGGCAGGTGCCTGTAATCCGAGCTACTCAGGAGGCTGAGGCAGGAGATCACTTGAACCCAGGAGGTGGAGGTTGCAGTGAGCTGAGATTGTGCTATTGCACTCCAGCCTGGGCAACAAGAGCAAGACTCCATCTCAAAACAAACAAACAAAAAAAACCAAAAAAAACCACACACACAAATAGATCAACAGATTCAGTGCAATCTCTATCAAAATCCCAATGGCAGAAAAGTCTATCCCCAAATTTATATAAACTCTCAAGCGACCCTGAATAGCTAATCTTGAAAAAGAACAAAGTTGGAGGTGTTACACTTCTTGATTTCAAAACTTATTATAAAACTACAGTAATCAAAAGAATATGGTATGCATAAAGACAGGCATATAAACCAGTGGAATACAATAGAGAACTCAGAAATAGACCCATGCATGTATGGCCAAATGATTTGTTTAAATTCTTATTATTTTTTTGAGATGGGGTCTTGCTGACCTTGAATTCCTGGCCTCAAGCAATTCTCCTACCTCCGCCTCCCGAGTAGTGAGGACTACATATGTCTTCCACTTCACCCAGCTACATGGCTTTTGACAAAGATGCCAAGACTGTTCAATGAAGAAAGAACAGCCTTTCAAAAAATGGTGTTGGAAAAACTGTATTTCCATATGCAAACAAATGAAATTGAGTCCTTACTTTATACCATACATGAAAAGCAACTTAAAATGGATCAAAGAACTAAATATAAAACTTAGAACTATTAAACTCTTAGACGAAAACAGGGGAAAAGCTGACATTGGATTTGGCAAGTGTTTCCCAGACATGATACCAAAAGCATAGGTAACAATGGCAAAAATGTGTAAATCAAACAGCATCACAACTATAAACTGGCTGGGCATGGTGGCTCACACCTGTAACCTCAGCACTTTGGGAGGCAGAGGCCAGTGGATCACCTGAGGTCAGGAGTTCGAGACCAGCCTAGGCAACACGGTGAAACCCCATGTCTACCAAAAGTACAAAAATTAGCCGGATGTGGTGGCACATGTCTGTAGTCCCAGCTACACAGGAGGCTGAAGCAGGAGAACTGCTTGAACCCGGGAGGTAGAGGTTGCAGTGAGCCGAGACTGCACCACTGCACTCCATCTTGGGCAACAGGGCGAGACTTTGTCTCAAAAAAACAAAAAAAACTATGAATTTCTTTGCATTAAAGAACACAATCAAAAGACTGAAAAGGTAACCTATGGAGTGGCAGAAAATATGTACAAATCATATACCTGAAAAGGAGTTACTATCCAGAATACATAAAGAACTCCTACAACTCAACAACAAAAAAGTCAAATGACCTGATGTAAAAGGGCAAAGGACTTGAATAGACATTTCTTCAATAAATATAAATGACATTCAAATGACTCACCTCACAATTACTAGGATGGCTACTTTCAAAACAACAGAAAATAGAAAATGTTGGTGAGGATGTGGAGAAATTTGAACTCTAGTGCACTGTTGGTGGGATTGTGCAAAAGTAATTGTGGGTTTGGCCCATGAATTTTAAATCATTATAACTAGGCCCAGACACATCTTTATTAATCAAAATAGGAACCATTACAATCGACACATTTTTGCCAACAAGAAATAAGTTTGTTTATTCCTGTAGCGTAAAAACCTGTGCTTTGGGATTCAACGAACTTTTGGAAAGCATTTTCTGCACCCCGCTGGTTGTGGAAGCATTTTCCTTGCAAAAAGTTGTCGAGATGCCTGGTAGTCAATTGGTAAGAGGTCAGGTGAATATGACGGATGAGGCAAAACTTTGTAGCCCAATTCTTTCGACTTTTGAAGCATTGGTTGTGCGACGTGCAGTTCTGTGCTATTGTGAAGAAGAACTGAGCCCTTTCTGTTGACCAATGCCGGCTGCAGACATTGCAGTTTTTGGTGCATCTCATTGATTTGCTAAGCATACTTCTCAGATGTAATGGTTTTGTCAGGATTCAGAAAGCTGTAGCGGATCAGACCAGCAGCAGACCACCAAACAGTGACCATGACCTTTTTTTTTTTTTTTTTTTTTTTTTTTTTGGAGACGGAGTCTCGCTCTGTCACCCAAGCTGGAGTGCAGTGGCGCAGTCTCGGCTCACTGCAAGCTCCGCCTTCCGGGTTCACGCCATTCTCCTGTCTCAGCCTCTCCGAGTAGCTGGGACTACAGGCGCCCGCCACCACGCCCGGCTAATTTTTTTGTATTTTTAGTAGAGACGGGGTTTCACCGTGGTCTCGATCTCCTGACCTTGTGATCCGCCCGCCTCGGCCTCCCAAAGTGCTGGGATTACAAGCGTGAGCCACCGCGCCCAGCCTGACCATGACCTTTTTTTGGTGAAAGTTTGGCTTTGGGAAGTGCTTTGGAGTTTCTTCTCAGTCCAACCACTGGTTGTTGTATAAAATCCACTTTTGGTCTCATGTCACAATCCGATTGAGAAATGGTTCGTTGTTGCTGTGTATAATAAGAGAAGATGACACTTCAAAATGACGATTTTTAAAAATTTTCGCTCAGCTCATGAGGCATCCACTTATGGAGCTTTTTTCACCTTTCCAATTTGCTTCAAATGCCGAACGACCATAGAATGGTCGACAGTGATTTCCTTGGCAACCTCTCAGGTAGTTGTAAGAAGATCACCTTCGATGATTGCTCTCAACTTGTCATCGTCAGCTTCTGATGGCTGTCCGCTACTCTCCTCATCTTCAAGATTCTTGTCTCCTTTACAAAGCTTCTTGAACCATCACTGCACTGTATGTTCATTTGCAGATCCTGGGCCAAATGCATTGTTGATGGTGCAAGTTGCCTGTGCTGCTTTATGACCTATTTTGAACTCGAATTTGCTTTTCATCTAACATCTTTTTTTTTTTTTTTTTTAAGATGGAGTCTTACTCTGTTGCCCAGGCTGGCGTGCAGTGGCCCAATCTCAGCTCACTGCAACCTCTGCCTCCCAGGTTCAAGCGATTCTGCTGCCTCAGCCTCCTGAGTAGCTGGGACTACAGGTGCCTGCCACCACACCTGGCCAATTTTGGTATTTTTAGTAGAGATGGAGTTTTGCCATGTTGGCCAGGCTGGTCTCAAACTCCTGACCTCAGGTAATCCACCCACCTCGGCTTTCCAAAGTGCTGGGATTACAGGTGTAAGCCACCATGCCTGGCCAATTGTCTAATATCATTTTCATTGTCTAAAATAAATATAATATAAATAGCAAGTAATAAGTCATTAGCAAAATACAAAGTGAGAAGTGCACATTAAAATGATGCATAACATAACCACATTTATTTAAGAATGTTTTCTAATATCAAAGTACACATTTCAACAACACAAAAACCTCAATTACTTTTGCATCAACCTAATAAAACGGTTTATCCACTATGGAAGACAGTAGGGCAAAAAAATAAAAATAGAATTACCATATGATGCAGCAATTTCACTTCTGGATATATATCCATAAGAATTGAAAGCAAGATCTTGATACCCATGTTCATAGAAGCATTATTCACAATAGCCAAGAGATGGAAGCAACCCAAGTGTCCACGGATGGATGGATGGGTGGATGGACGATGGATGGATGGATGGACAAAACGTAGTAGATGCAGACAATGGATTCTAATTCAGCCTTAAAATGGAAAAAAAATTCTGAAACCTGCTACAACCCTGAGGACATTATGCTAAGTGAAGCAAGACAGTAACACACACAAAATATACTGTACAGAGATTCCACTTACATAAAGTGTCTAGAGGAGTCAAATTCAGACGAGATCGGGCGCGTTCAGGGTAGTATGGCCGCCTCATCTAGGAAGTGAGGAGCGTCTCTGCCCGGCCGCCCATCATCTGGGATGTGAGGAGCGCCTCTGCCCGGCCACCCCGTCTGGGACGTGAGGAGCGCCTCTGCCCAGCCGCCCCGTCTGGGAAGTGAGGAGCCCCTCTGCCCGGCCGCCCATCTTCTGGGATGTGAGGAGCACCTCTGCCTGGCTGCCCCATTTGGGAAGTGAGGAGCACCTCTGCCTGGCCGCTGTGCAACCTTCCAAGTGTGAAGTGACAGCCTTCGTTGTAGAATGAATGAAGACACTGGCACTGATTATATAACACCTTGGCAGCTATCTGAAGTCGTTGATGGTGGAGGTATTGGAATTATAGAAGAAAGCAAACACACAAATTTGACTAAAGGCGATTTTGTGACTTCTTTCTATTGGCCCTGGCAAACCAAGGTTATTCTGGATGGAAATAGCCTTGAAAAGGTGAGATATATATGAACATATCTGATTTTTTTTCCCCGTATAATTCTTACTTTGTGCATTTGATATTCAGTTGTGTTTGTAATCACAGAAAAATAAAAGCATACATATATATATATATATATATATATATATATATATATATATAAAACTGTGGGCTTATGTATCCCCTTAATAGAAGGAGGGAGGTGGGTTAGTGATACTTGCAGAAAAATCTATGACTCTTAGGAAAGATAAACGGCCCTTAGAAGAGTAGATGTCAGATGTGATCATTTTGCAACACCATCTATCTGGGTGTGGTGCTGACATCCCTTCTCTGATCCAGGACAGGGAATTTATGACCTCTTTTGGGAGGCTTTGCTTTTAGGCAGGTAAAGGAGTTTGGAAAGAAGTCTATTCTCAAATGCCTTCAGTTCGAAATAATCTTTATTTGCCAAAGTGGCAAAATCTGGAATCTTCCAGTAGCCACTTACTTGCTGAGAATGCCCAAAAGTGTACCTTAGCCCAGGCTCTGTTCTGTGATCCAGAACACACTATCCAGTTGCCTCAGGTCACATCAACAAGAACATCAAAGTGCATTCACCTCCTTTTCCTATAAACCTATTTTTTCTCTTGTATTTCATATCATGCTAGTTCATCAAGCCAGAAAACTTCAAGTCATGCCAAATTCCACATCTCCCTCATCCGGTAATGAAACCTGATTCATTCTGTCTCCTGAGAGCTTTTGGTACTTGTTTCTCTCCTACCACTGTCACCGCGGCAGACTGTTATCATTAGGCCCTTACAATCTCCCCCTTATTATATTGTCCTAATTTACATCACAGCACAGATGTCCAGTGTGACATACGTATGTTTGTGCAGGTTAACTTTAATCTACATTCTAGGAGCTGTTAGTTAGCATTTCCAAGACCCTGATCCTGATACTTTTCAGCCTTTACAAAGAATACAATTCTGATACAGGTTACAACCTAGATGAAGCTTGAAAGCATGCTAAGTGAAATAAGCCAGACGCAAGGGGACAAATATTGTATGATTCTACTTATATGAGGTACTTAGAATAGTCAAATTCATAGAGACAGGAAGTAGACTGGTGTTTCCCAGGGTTTGGGAGGAGAGGATAATGGGGCCTTTGTGTTTCATAGGTACAGAGATTTAGTTTGGAAAGATGACAAAGTTCTGAAGATGGATGGTAGTGATGATGATTACACAATAATATTCATGTACTTAATACGGCTGAATTGCACACTTAAAATGATTAAAATGGTAAATTTTATTAGTATATTTACCATAATAAAAAAAAGAGTGAAGGCCAGGTGCAGCGGCTCACACCTGTAATCCCAGCACTTTGGGAGGCTGAGGTGGATGGATCACTTGAGTTCAGGAGTTCAAGACCAGCCTGGGCAACATGGCAAAACCTTGTTTCTACTAAAAATGCAAAAATTAGCCGGGTGTGGTGGCGTGCACCTGTAGTCCCAGCTACTCAGGAGATGAGGCACGAGAATCTCTTGAACCTGGGAGGCAGAAGCTACAGTGAGCTGAGATTGTGCCATTGCACTCCAGCCTGGGTGACAGAGAGAGACTGTCTCAAAAACAACAACAACAAGCAGCCCAGGCCCTAATCAAAACTCCACCCACAGAAGGTACTTCAGATACCTCATTTAATGTGTACTAGAGGGGCTGGGCACAGTGGCTTGCACCTGTAATTCCAGCACTTTGGGAGGCCAAGGCGGGTGGATCACCTGAGGTCAGGAATTCGAGACCAGTCTGACCAATATGGTGAAACCTTGTCTCTACTAAAAACACAAAAATTAGCTGGGTGTGGTGGCATGCGCCTGTAGTCCCAGCTACTCGGGAGGCTGAGACACGAGAATTGCTTGAACCCAGGAGGTGGAGATTGCAGTGAGCCAAGATCCCGCCACTGCAGTCCAGCCTGGGGGACAGAGCAAGACTCTATCTCAAAAAAAAAAAAAAAAAATCTGTACTAGAGGATTCACTGATCAGCAGAAGGGTGTTAAAGATCATTTTCTTTTATATATATATATATATATATATGTAAATTTTTTTTGTATAGGGACCACTGCAATGGGGCCTTGCAGTGGGGGAGAGAGGTTGGGCTCAGCTCCCAAAGATCATTTTCTTTTTATTTCATTGATAGAAGAAATAGGGCCTCACTTTGTTGCCAGGCTAGCCTTCAACTCCTGGCTTCAAGTGATCCTCCCCTGCTTCACCCTCCGAAATTGCTAGGATTACAGGCATGAACTGCCACCGCTGAACCCATTTTTTAAGAGATGGGGTCTCATTCTGTCACCCAGGCTGGAGTGCAAAGATCATTTTCAATTGGAAAGACAGTGCCTGCTAGAAAGCTACATAAGCACTTACCCTTTTGTACAAATGTGTGCACAGATGAACTCAGTAGCCTAACACCTTCAGAGTGATTCCTTAATATAGAAATTCTAGAAATCCCGTAGTGTGTCCCCTCCATTCCCACCCCCACTCAATCACGTTTAATGAAGGATTTTTGTTAGAGAAGGCTTGCTGACATCCTGTCCTCAGAGCGTTGTCATATTTGCCATGGGTTGGGTCTTTTGTGTGAGCTATCTCTGCTCCAAAAGGCTAGAGAGCTAGGATTTCACTGGTCTTGCTCACACAACAGCATGTATGACTGTTTCGGTGCCTGCTTGCTCCTGACGTTTGTATCTGCTTAAAACCCTGGGGACCTCTTGGCTGCCTCTAATCCTGAGAGGCTGCTGAATTTCTCCTGTCATCCCCCTACAATGCAAATCAGGTCATGTCAATTTCTCACTCCGAATTCTTCAGTAGACCCCTCCGCTCCCTCCCATTACAGAGTAAAATACCAACTCCTGCCCTCCAGGATCTGCACCTACCTTCCTCTCCCTTCTTCACTCCAGGGTGGAAGCCCTTGAATCTGTCCACGCCTCTCCCACCTCCATACCTCTGCGCATGCCATTTGTTCTGCCTACAAAGCTCTTCCTCTCCCTACACTCTTTGGTTTCAGGGAACACAGCTGAATTCAGGGACGCCAAGTCCTTGCCTAGAAGGATATCATCTGTGCCTGGAATTTTACCTTTTTTTTTCAGCACACTTTCAGCAGCAATGAAAGAATCCAGTCTGTGTAGAAAGATGAGTGACGTAGACACAGTAGAGAGAAACAGATGACTTCTTAGAAGGGGGAAGAGAGAAACCCAGGGGGCAGCTGCCTTTGTTCATAAAACGGTCCAGTTCCTGGGTTCCTTTCCTTCTGGGAGGCATCTGAGCCTCCCGTCCTTGGGTTCTGGGAGCTGGTTGGGAAGCTCTTTTGTAGCCAGTTGAGTCTTGACCAGGATACAGGTCTGCAGACTTATCCCTTTCTTGGTGGTGAGGCCAGCCCCAAGCCACCCTGGAAGACCTGCTGGGGGTGGACTACGGGGGGAGCTGTGGCCGCTCCCTACCCTCCCAGGGCTGGCCACCTGGGGCAGCCTGAGCTCTCTGCTTTTGGAAGAACTGGTTTAGCAATCTGGTATCTTAAAGTCAAATTACGTAATTTGACTTTCAAGTCCACTCAATTGATCATCAAGAAAGAATGTAAAAGGCCAGGCAGTGGCTCATGCCTGTAATCCCAGCACTTTGGGAAGCCGAAGCAGGTGGATCACCTGAGGCCAGGAGTTCAAGACCAGCCGGGAAAACATGGTGAAACCCCATCTCTGCTAAAAATAAAAAGATTAGCCAGATGTGGTGGTGCACACCTGTAATCCCAGCTACTCAGGAGGCTGAGGCAGGAGAATCACTTGAACACGGGAGGCAGAGGTTGCAGTGAGCTGAGATCATGCCACTGCACTCCAGCCTGGGCGACAGAGCAAGATCCTGTCTCAAAAAAAAAAAAGAAAGAATGTTAAGAGTGTTAAAAGAAATTGCTAACAATTTCTTCAGGAGCCACCACGCCCGGCCAAGACTTTTAAACATTTTATTGTTGACTCATTTGAGTCCCTTGTGTATTCAGGATATTAATCCCTTGTAGGATGAATGTTTGCAAATAATTTCTCCCATTCAACAGGTTGTCTCTTCACTCTATTGTTTCCTTTGCTGTGCAGAAGCTTTTTCATTTAATATAGTTCTATTTGTCTATTTTTGTTTTAGTTTTTTGTTCTTTTGAGATCTTAGCCATAAAATCTGCCTAGACTAATGTCCTGAAGTATTTTCCCTATGTTTTCTTCTATTAGTTCTGGATCTTATATTTAAGTATTCAATCCATCTTGAGTTGATTTTTGTATATGATGAGAGATAGGGTCCATTTTCATTCCTCAGCACTGTTTATTGAAGACAATGTCCTTCCCCCAGTGTTATCTTCTTGGTACTTTTATTGAAAATCAGTTGGCTATAAATACATGTATTTATTTCTGTATTCTGTATTCTGTTCCATCAGTCTGTCTGCTTTTATACTAATACCATGCTGTTTTGTTTACTGTAGCCTTGTAACATATTTTGAAGTCAGGTAGTGTGATACCTCCAGCTTTGTTCTTTTTTCTCAGAATTGCATTGGCTATTCAGGCTCTTTTTTGGTTCCATAAGAATTTTATGATTTTTTTTTTCTAATTCTGTGAAAAATGATATTGGTATTTTGATAGGGATTGCATTGAATCTGTAGATTGCTATGGGCAATATGGTCTTTTTTTTTTTTTGGACGGTCTCACTCTTTCCCAGGCTGGGGTACAGTGGTGCTATCTCGGCTCACTGCAGCCTCCGCCTCTTGGGTTCAAGTGATTCTCATGCCTCAGCCTCCCAAGTAGCTGGAATCACAGGCGCCTGCCACTACGCTTAGCTAATTTTTGTATTTTTAGTAGAGATGGGGTTGCACTGTGTTTGTCTAGGCTGGTCTTGAACTCCTGACCTCAAGTGATCCACCTGCCTTGGCCTCCCAAAGTGCTGGGATTACAGGCGGGCGTAAGCCACCATGCCTGGCCAATATGATAATTTTAATGATATTATTTCTTCCAGCTATGAGCATGGGATGTCAGTCCATTTGTATGTGTCCACTTCAGTTTCTGTCATCAGTGTTTTGTAGTTTTCTTTGTAGAGCTCTTTCACCTCTTTGGTGAATGTATATTCCTGAGTGTTTTATTCTTTTTTTATAGCTACTATAAATAGGATTGCTTTCTTGATTTTTTTCTCAGCTAGTTCATTATGGGTGTATAGAAATGCTACTGATTTTGTATATCAATTTTGTATCCTACAATGTTACTTAATTTATTTATTAGATTTAAGAGTTTTTCGGTGGAGTCTGGGTTTTTCTAGATATAAGTTCATATCAACAGTAAAGAGGGACAATTTGACTTTCTCTTTTCTAATTTGGACACCTTTTATTTATTTCTCTTGCCTTATTGCTCTGGCCAGGACATCCAATACTTACATTCTTTTTTTTTTTTTTTTGAGACAGAGTCTCCCTCTGTCTCCCAGGCTGGAGTGCAGTGGCATGATCTCGGATCACTGCAACCTCTTCCTCCCCGGCTCAAGTGATTCTCCTACCTCAGCCTCCCAAGTAGTGGGGACTACAGGTGCACACCACCATGCCCAGCTAATTTTTGTATTTTTAGTAGAGACAGGTTTTCATCATGTTGGCCAAGCTGGTCTCGAACTCCTGACCTCAAGTGATCTGCCCGCCTTGGCCTCCCAAAGTGCTAGGATTACAGGTGTGAGCCACCTCACCCGGCCTACAGTACTTATATTCTTACATGGCTCATATCTGTAGCTGATTTCCAATGGGAGAAACCAAGGGACTGTTGCTATAAAGCTGCACATGAAAACAAGAGGTACCATTATCTCATGAACAGCTTCCAACTGTGCAGAGTCCATGCATCCTCACCTGATCCTCCAGAAACACCACCCCTGGTCTGCAAGCTGATTTGCTTCTGACACAGAGAGGCACCCAGCAGAAGCAAGGACTCGCGTCTACAGAGAACACCTAATCAGATTGTTGGGGCTAGCTGGGCTCCTTGGGAAATGGAAGGTGCAGTAGGTGCCAGGGCAGGGGAAAAGCTTATTGAGAACAAGAGCAGGATGCAGGGAATGAGCAGAAAATAAACCTGAACTCTGTCTCGATTACAATTAAGTGTCTGCCACTGGAAAGCAACTTAGACAGCAGCCACATCAGCTGCCAGTGCCTGCGGGCTCGTATGACCAATCCCGGCCGTGTAGCTATTCTTAGTCACAGTTTCTCCTGACTCAATCTGCAGTAGAAGTGAAGAGACTCTTCTACCTGTAATACAGAGCTGTCCTTCCTCCCTTTATCTCTTGATTTTTACCATTTGTTCTGCAGTCTCTGTTAGTGTGTGTTCTGGACATAATAAAATATGGCTAGTTAATTCAAGCAAAAGCTTGCGGTGACTTGGCAAAGCATTATCATGATTAATGGGAGGACAGGCAGAGGATAAAATGAGGTTGAGACTGGCTTGCCTTGTATTCAAAAATCCTAACTCCTCTTTTTACTGATTATCTTAGCTATGCATTTTTTTGTAAAGCCTCTTGAATTCAAACCGGATAAAGCTTTCTTTCTTTCCAATGTACTTAATAACTAGGACCTGCATCTGACATTCACTGTGCGATTGCAGTGACTATAAATGCTTCCTTTACATCTGTGTAATTTCTAAATCAAATGTTCGGAAACCAACAGAAATGTTTATTCTTAGATAAATTAACTATGATTCAACAACTTTGTGCTCTAATTTACAGAAGAGATTCTCTCTCCATCAGTGACGTTGGCTGGGTTGTGTTATTAGAGATGAGCAATGTGCATTAGTGAGGCTTGCCTGGATCTTCCTTGTCAGGTTGGGTATGTCTCATAAAATTAGTTGAAAGGGCTGGGCACGGTGGCCCACGCCTGTAATCCCAGCACTTTGGGAGGCCCAGGCTGGTGGATCACTTGAGGTCAGGAATTTGAGACCAGCCTGGCCAACATGGCGAAACCCCATCTCTACAAAAAATACAAAAATCAGCGGGGCATGGTGACACGTGTCTATAGTCCCAGCTACTGGGAAGGCTGAGGCAGGAGAATGACTTGAACCCGAAGGTGGAGGTTGCAGTAAGCCGAGATCACGCCACTGCACTCCAGTCTGGGTGACAGAGCAAGACTTCGTCTCAAAACAAAAAACAAACAAACAAAAAAGATTAGTTGAAAGGGAAAGAGAGAAATTGCAAGTGACAGGAGCAACGGAGTTGCAGGGGTGGCACATATACAATGGGTGTAGACTTTGTGAGGGGAAGGATGACAGCGTGTCATATTGTGGTCAAGATCACAGCCTTTACTGCCAGGCAGATCCGACTCTACTGCTGTGTGACCTTGGATGGATTGCTTAATGTCTCTACGTTTTCATTTCTGTTTTATCATGTGTGAAGTGGGGATATAAAAGACAATCTAGGCCGGGCGCGGTGGCTCATGCCTGTAATCCCAGCACTTTGGGAGGCTGAGGCAGGTGGATCACCTGAGTTCAGGAGTTCAAGACCAGCCTGGCCAATATGACAAAAACCCGTTTCTACTAAAAATACAAAAAAAATAGCCAGGCATGGTGGCAGGCACCTGTGGTTCCAGCTACTTGAAAGGCTGAGACAGGAGGACTGCTTGAACCTGGGAGGTGGAGGTTGCAGTGAGCCGAGATCGCACCACTGCACTCCAGCCTGGGCGACACAGCAAGGCTCTGTCTCAAAAAAAAAAAAAAAAAAGCCAATGCCAGTGTACAAAAGATTGTTGAAAGGATTCCATGAGATAAAAGATACAAGGCATTAAGCCCAAGAGAGAAACATTAGCTGTTGCCATTTTTTTTTTCTTTTCCTTCAAGAGTATGCTAACTTATTTTGTTATTGTTCTAATCCTAGCTCTACCTTATGACTGTGGAAGCTCGGGCAGGACTGCTGAAACCTGGTTCTTCCTTTCTAAAATGGGGCTGTTAACATCTTCTTGATGGGATTACTGTGAGAATGAACAGACAGAATGATGTGTGTGAAGAATGCCTGACACGGAGAGTGCCTTGCAGAGTGCATGCAGCCAATCAGTTTCAGGGCCCCCTTCTCACTCCTGACCACTTCATGGAGAGACCACAGGCCGAAATCATAGACTCTCTGGATGTGAGGTACTATGATGAAAGCCAAAAATCAGGGCGTGGTGGCTCACGCCTGTAATCCCAACACTTTGAGAGGTCAAGGCGAGCAGATCATCTGAGGTCAGGAGTTCAAGACCAGCCTGCCCAACATGGCGAAACCCCATCTCTACTAAAAAAATACAAAAAATTAGCCAGGTGTGGTGGCAGGTACCTGTAACCCCAGCTACTCGGGAGGCTGAGGCAGGAGAATCGCTTGAACCTGGGAGGCAGAGGTTGCAATGAGCTGAGATCGCACCACTGCACTCCATCCTGGGCCACAAGAGTGAAACTCCATCTCAAAAAAAAAAAAGCCAAAAAACAAAAAACAACTCCCCCGATGATTCTGATGTGAATGAAATCAGGGTAAGACCCTAGATTGTCTAGAGGTTTGATGGTAGATCTTGGGACAGTGAAACTTATCTACTTCTATTTTTCTTCTTTTGAAACAAGGTCTCACTACGTTGCCCAGGCTGGACTCAAACTCCTGGGCTCAAGCGATCCTCCCAATTCAGCCTCCAGAATAGCTGGAATTAGAGGTGTAAGCCACCACACCCAGTGCTACCTACCTCTATTTTCACCACAGACATAGAGTGTAAGTTCTCTTACTCACAAGTGCCAGCCATTGGTCATGAGGAAAATCAAGCTCATCTTTATTCCTGAAAATCCATTTTCTTAGTCAGCTGGCACTGCTATGAAAAAATACCACAGGCTGGGTGCCTTAAACTACAGTCATTTATTTCTCACAACTCTAGGGGCTGGGAAGTCTAACACCAAGGTGCTGGCCTATATGGTTCCTGGTGAAGGTTCCCTTTTGGCTTGCAGATGGCCCCGTCCCTTTGTTTCCTCATGTGGAGAGGAGGAGGGGGAGAGAGAGACCAAGCTGTCTTGTGTCTCTTCTTATAAGGGCACTAATCCCATCATGAGTGCCCCACCTTCACGTCTGCATCTAAACCTAATTATTAACACCTCACAAACGCCCATCTCCAAATGCCACCACATTCCACATTGGGGGTT
Organism: Symphalangus syndactylus; assembly: GCF_028878055.3. NCBI lineage: Eukaryota > Metazoa > Chordata > Mammalia > Primates > Hylobatidae > Symphalangus > Symphalangus syndactylus. The sequence goes on along the minus strand of NC_072424.2, from coordinate 128,924,267 downwards.
AGAAATTTCAGGAATATAAATTTGGGGAGGGCAGAACTCAAACCATAACACCAACTCCAAGAGCTGGCTTTGCTAAGTAAAGGTTGGTTGTGCTTCAGAGCTCTAACAGCTCTGGGAGGTCATTGTGAAATAGGCCTATTGTCACTTGTTGAAGGTTGTGCAACTCCTAGTGGCTGAACCATCAGATTCCAAACTTCGTTCTTTTCATTATATCAAATAAATGGCCTTGAAAGATCTGTAATGAGGACAAGAGTGACCAGTCAGAAAAATGGCAAAGAAATCAGTAACAAAAGGGAATATGACAATTAAGTGCATAATAAATCGGGTAGGGGAGATAATGAAAAATAAACAAATAAAGGAAGAATGAATGAATAGGATTTAGGGCATGCATTGATTACTTAAAAAAGAGACTGAAAAGTCTGAGGGAATCTTTTGTGAAAATTAATGAAATAGGCCCAGCATTTTCTGACTCGTGTTTTATGTGTGTGCAAGGCTCATGTTTACAGTTATTCTTGAACACTCCTTGCTCTACCCCACCCTCCCAAGTCTTTTGACCTCAAGAAAAATCAGTCTAAAGAGATTGTTTTTGTCATCTCCAGCTGTCCCAGTTGCCCATCAAATCCAGCCTTTGTTTCTCTTGCAGCCTCATCGTCTCTGATTGCAACTTTAACCCTGTCTTGAATTGTCTAAGAGGCTGGGGGCTGACAGCTGAATCCAAGTCTCAGACATATAGACTTTGACCTTTGCAGTCCACTGACCTGCAAAATACATCAGTTAATACACATAGGAAGAGATGGAAGAAAGAGCAACATGAAAGTGGGCAAAGGATTATCAAAGGAGGAGTAAAGAGATGGAGAGCAGAGTGGGCTGAGCAAAGACATCTAGATTAATGATAAGGTGACCAAGGGATAGCTTTAATGCAGGCTGGGAAGGGTTCTGGTGGCAGTGTTAGCAGCCATTTCTTTTCCTTTTTCTTTTCTATTTTTCTAGCTAAGACTGAAGGAAAGGCGTTAAATACAATCTGGGGTGCAGTGGCTCACACCTGTAATCCCAGCACTTTGGGAGGCCGAGGTGGGTGGATCACCTGAGGTCAGGCGTTTGATACCAGCCTGGCCAGCGAAACCTTGTCTCTACTAAAAATACAAAAAAAAAAAAAATAGCCAGGCATGGTGGCATGCATCTGTAATCCCAGCTTCTTGGGAGGCTGAGGCAGGAGAATCACTTGAACCCAAGAGGCGGAGATTGCAGTGAGCCAAGATCATGCTACTGCACTCCAGCCTGGTTGAGAGAGCAAGATTCCGTCTCAGAAAAAAATAAATAAATAAAATAAAAATTTAAAAAATGCAATCTGGAATTGAGATTAAATATAAGAAATAACTTTCAGAGAGAACTATTTATTTAATAAAGGAAAAGATTATTGACAAGGCTATGTAAGTCACCCTTACTGCATAATACTGAGGCATAATTATTATCAAGCCCCATCTAGAAGTTTGGCAGTCTCTTGGGCACTTCAAATGCATACATTACTTCATTTAATCTTTCTGGGAACTCCCTAAAGTGAATAGTATTACCCCCATTTTACAGCAAAGTAAACTGAGGCTCAAGGATGGTAAGGGACTTGCCAGGGACCTATGCAGTGGGTGGTACAGCTGAGTTTAGGCCAATTTACATTGGACTCTAAAGCCAATGCTCTTGCCACTTGATCAGCAGGAACCATGGTCTTGAATTGCTTCAGACTAAGCCCAGGGAACGATCAAATCATCTCGGTGGGCTCCAAACCTGCCTTATCTCAGGGACTGGGTGAAAGGTAAGAGAAAGGAGGAGAGAGGAACTGAGAGTGACCTCATGGGGTGACGTCTCCTAGTACTGCCCCCAGCATAAAGCCAATAAAAACTTTCATCAGTTTCCCTCAGAGTAAATCCCTTTGCATTTGAATTAATGATGTAAGAAGTCCAAGATCAGAGTGCCCGCCTATTTAATTCCTCAGTGAGGGCAACTTCCCAGCTGCCAGAACTGTGAGAACTAAATGTCTGTTGTATGAGCCACCCAGTCTGTAATATTTTGTTATGGCAGTCCCAGCAGACTAGGACAGTGAAGTTCAGAGAAAAGTGGCCAGAGGCCTTGTCCCAGGCCATGAGGATACCACTGAGCTGAGGGAGGAAAGCTCCCACCAAGGTTTGAAATGCAAGAAAAAATGATGTCTGGCCGGGCGCAGTGGCTCACACCTGTAAACCCTGCACTTTGGGAGGCCAAGTGAACTCCTCACTTGAGGTCAGGAGTTTGAGACCAGCCTGGCCAACATGATGAAACCCTATCTCTACTAAAAATACAAAAATTAGCCAGGCGTGGTGGCAGGCGCCTGTAATCCCAGCTACTCTGGAGGCTGAGGCAGGAGAATCGCTTGAATCTGGGAGGCGGAGGTTGCAGTGAGCCGAGATCACGCTACTGCACTCCAGCCTGGGTGACAGAGTGAGATTCTGTCTCAGGAAAAGAAAGAGAGAAAGAGGAAGGAAGGAAGGAAGGAAGGAAGGAAGGAAGGAAGGAAGGAAGGAAGGAAGACGTCAGCAAAAATGTCAGAGAAAGGACCTCTGAAAAATTTCTCCTCTATGAAAATAATGAGAAAAAATGGCAAAAAAGGGAAGAATCAACTTTTTTTAGGCTGTGGAAATTAATCAAATGCTGGCAGGAACTCAGGAAGTATGTATTCAAGAAAAATGGCTGAATCTCAGTAATTAGAGAAATTAGAAAATAGTTTGAGATGAGTGAAAATAAAAACACAGCATACCTAAACTTACGTGATGCAGCTAACCCACCGCTTAGAGGGAAATTTATAGCTGTAAATGCCAATATTAATGAAGAAGAAAGATCTAAAATCAATAATCCAAACTTTCACCTTAAGACACTGGAAAAGGAAGGGAAAACTAAACCAAAAAACAAGTAGAAGGAAGGATATAAATAAAGACTGTAGTGGAAATAAGTGAAATACAGAACAGAAAAATGAGAGAAAATCAACAAAACAAAATGTTACTCTTTGGAAAGACCAACAAAATTGACAAAATATTAGCTAAACTAACCAAGAAAAAAAGAAGACTTGATTACTAAAATTAGGACTGAAAGAGGGCACATGACTTCCGACCCTACAGAAATAAAAAAATTATGAGGGGATATTTTGAACAATTGTATGCAAACAAATCAGACAGTGGATATGAAATAGACAAATTTCTAAAGAGACACAAACTATCTAAACTGATCCAAGAAGAAATAGAAAATCTGAAGAGACCTATCACAAAGACATTGAAGTAATAGTAAAAACAAAAGCAAAAATAAACAAAAAATACTTCCAACAAATAAGAGCTCAAGATCAAATGTAAGAAAAGAAAGGATTAATAGACTCATAATTGACCAATGGAAGGAAAAGGTGTTAGAATTTCAAGCCCTCAATTATTCCACCTTCCTGTTTTTAAAAAAAACTGATGCTAAAAAAGAACGTAACATAAAATGTACCATCTTAGCCACTTTTAAGTGTACAGTTTAGTATTGCTAAGTAAATTCACATTGTTGTGAAAGAGATCTCCCAGTCTTTTTCATCTTGCAAATTCAAAACTCTATACCCATTCAATAATAACTCCCTCTTTCTCCCTCCTCATCCTTTGGTACCCACCATTCTACTTTTTGTTTCTATAAATTTGATGAGTACCTCATATTAGTGGAATCATACAGTATTCATCTTTTTGCGATTGGCTTATTTCACTTAGCATAATATTCTTAAAGTTCATCATGTTGTAGCATGTAACAGGATTTTCTTCCTTTCTTTTTTTTTTTGTTTTTTTTGTTTTTTTGTTTTGTTTTGTTTTGAGACGGAGTTTCGCTATTGTTTTCCCAGGCTGGAGTGCAATGGCACGATCTCAGCTCACGGCAACCTCCACCTCCCTGGTTCAAGTGATTCTCCTGCTTCAGCCTCCCGAGTTAGCTGGGATTATAGGCATGTGCCACCACGCCCAGCTAATTTTGTATTTTTAGTAGAGATGGGGTTTTTCCATGTTGGTCAGGCTGGTCTTGAACTCCCGACCTCAGGTGATCCGCCCACCTTGGCCTCTCAAAGTGCTGGGATTACCAGCGTGAGCTACCTACCGTGCCCAGCCGGATTTTCTTCCTTTCTAAGGCTGAATAATATTCCATTGTATGCATAGACCACATTTTGTTTATCCAGTCATCCTTTGGTAGACGCTTGGATTGCTTTCACCTCTTGGGTACCATGAATAAATGCTGCTGTGCACATGGGTATGTAAATATCTTTTTGAGACTCCTCTTTCAATTCTTTTGGATGTATACCCAGAAGTGGAATTGCTGAATCATAATAGTGCTTTTTTTAAGTTTTTGAGAAGCTGCCTACTGTTTGCCATAGAGGTTGCAACATTTTATAATCCCACCAACAGTGTGCAAGGATGCTGATTTCTCCACATCCTGGCCTTGTTATTTTCTGGGTTTTTAATTTTTTTTAATGGTACTTGTCCTAATGAGTGTGAGGTGATATCTCATTGAGGTTTTGATTTGCATTTCCCTGGTGACTAGTGACATTGAGCATCTTTCCATATGCTTGTTGGCTATTTGTGTATCATTTTTGTGTGTTTTTTTTGAGACACGGTCTCACTCTGTCACCTAGGCTGGAGTGTAATGGTGTGATATCAGCCCACTGCGACCTCCACCTCCTGGGTTCAAGCGATTCTCTTACCTCAGCCTCCCAAGTAGCTGGGACTACAGGCATGCACCACCATGCCTGGCTAATTTTTGTATTTTTAGTAGCAGTGGGGTTTCACCATGCTGGCCAGGCTGGTCTCAAACTCCTGATCTCAAGGGATCCACCCGATTTGGCCTCCCAAAGTACTGGGATTACAAGTGTGAGCCACCACGCCCGGCCTTGTATATCATCTTTAGAGATGTCTATGATGTCTATTCAACTCCTTTGCCCTTTTAAAAATTGGGGATTTTTTCGTTGAGTTGTAGGTGTTCTTTATACATTGTGCACATTAACCCCTTTTCAGATATGAATTGTTACTATTTCAACCCATTGCATAGGTTCCCTTTTTACTTCATTGATTATGTTCTTTGACGCACAAAGGTTTTTAAGTTTTATGTAGTCCTATTTGTCTATTTTTTCAACCTTCCTTTTAAAAAAATATTAGAATGTTTCACAAAATTGCATCTCATCCTTTTGCAGAGGGCATGCTAATCTCAGTGTCATTCTAACTTAAGTGTATATGTTGTTAAAGCTGGCACCCAACTATCCTTTTAAAGTTGATTTTCTTTTATTTATTCCAATCTTACTTTTCAAGCAGATTTCCCACCCCAGGTGTCCTATACCTTGATTCAGTGACTCTCCAACTTGAATATGCACCGGAATCTCTTGGAGGGCTTGTTACATCATAAATTGCTGGGTCCCACCACAGAGTCTTTGATTCAGTAGATCTGGGGTGGGGTTTAAGGATTTACATATATAACAAGATATCAAATGATGCTGGTCCTGATGGTCCAGGACCACACCTTGAGGACTGATGCTCTAGTCAAATTCAATTGCTCCATGTTTTTTAGAGATTATTGCCTTTGCTCATGCTGTTTTTTTTGTTTGTTTGTTTGTTTTGTTTTGTTTTCTGCTCAGAATGCCCTTTATTCAGGCACCTCCTCCACGGACTTTCACTAAGCCCTCAAACTGGAATGAATCACTCTCCTGAGTTTCTATGTCACTTTATATTTATTTTATCTCTTATCACCTACCTTTTACTTTTTTTATTTTTATTCATTTTTATTTTTTACTTTATTTTATTTTTGAGACAGAGTCTTGCCCTGTTGCCCAGGCTGGAATGCAGTGGCACGATCTTGGCTCACTGCAACCTCCGTTTCCCAGGTTCAAGCGATCCTCCTGTCTCAGCCCCCCTAGTAGCTGGGATTACAGGCACACGCCACCATGCCCGGCTAAATTTTGTATTTTTAGTAGAGACAGGGTTTTACCATGTTGGCCAGGCTGGTCTCAAACTCCTGATCTCAGGTGATCCACCCGCCTCGGACTCCCAAAGTGTTGGGATTACAGGCGTGAGCCACTGCGCCTGGCAACTTTTTTTTATTTTTATTGAGACGGAGCCTTGCTCTGTCACCCAGGCTGGAGTGCAGTGACGCGATCTCAGCTCACTGCAACCTCCGCCTTCTGGGTTCCAGCGATTCTCGTGCTTCAGCCTCCCAAGTAGCTGAGATTACAGGTACCTGCCACCATGCCCGGCTAATTTTTGTATTTTTAGTAGAGATGAGGTTTTACCATATTGGTCAGGCTGGTCTCGAACTTCTGACCTCAAGTGATCCACCCGCCTCGGCCTCCCAAATTGCTGGGATTACAGGTGTGAGCCACGGCGCCTGGCCACCTTTCACTTTTGATTTGACTTATTTACGTACCAGTCATATCATCTATTAGGATAATAAGGTTTTGAATGTCAGTGCTCATGTTTAACTTACCTTTATACATCCTACAGTGCCTGGCAAAGTATCTCACCTATACTAGCATGCAATGGATATTTGTCAAATGAATGAAAAAATAAGGAAATATTCTGTGAAGAAAAAGACAGCAGCATTAAGGAAAGAAAAAATGAATAAAAAGAAATAGAAAAAAGGAGATGATAAATGTGGTAGAATAAAGTGGTGGGAATTCTTCCAGAAGGGAATTTTGTTTTGCCAACTAAATGCAAAGCAAAAATAGACCAGGTCTTCCCAGCTGTTCTTTTTGTCTGTTTTCTTGCAGCTGTGCTAGAATTCTTTTTTTTTTTTTTCCAGGCCAGAATTGCTAATCACCATGCCAGTAGGGCCCTTGTGATTTAATAAGAAGAAAAAGATTGGGGGACTTTAATTTCCAAACACTTAGGGTGTGAATCTGGGGGGGTACAATGTTCTATCACATTGACTGAAATCCAGACTGCACCTTTCATCTGATGAACGACCATGACACTTTTCCCTGTGGAGAATTGGACAGATGTCATTGTAATATTAAAAAAAAAAAAAAAAACAGTATTGAAGAAAGTTACGAACTCTAGAATTAGTTGATTATGCATAACTTTTTTTTTCAGACAGGGTCTTGCTCTGTCACACAGGCTGGAGTGCAGTGGCATGATCATAGCTCACTGCAACCACGAACTCCTGGGCCCAAGCGATCATTCCCCCCTCAGCCTCCCGAGTCGCTAAGATTAAAGATGCGTGCCATCATAACCAGCTAATTTTTGTAAATGTTTTTGTAGAGATATAGGATCTCGCTGGTCTCAAACTTCTGGCCTCAAGTGATCCTCCTGCCTTGGCCTCAAAAGTGCTGGGATTATAGGCATGAGCCATCATGTCTGGGCCTATGCACAAAATTTTAAATTAATTTATGTGTGCGTGTGTGTGTGTGTGTGTGTTGAGACAGAGTCTCACTCTGTCACCCAGGGTGGAGTACAGTGGCATGATCTCGGCTCACTGCAACCTCCACCTCCCGGGTTCAGGCAATTCTCCTGCCTCAGCTTCTGAGTAGCTGGAATTACAGGCATGCACCGCCACATCTGGCTAGTTTTTGTGTTTTCAGTAGAGGCAAGGGTTTCAGCATGGTGGCCAGGTGGTCTCGAACTCCTGATATCAAGGGATCCACCCGTCTCGGCCTCCCAAAGTGCTGAGATTACAGGCATGAGCCACCGCACCCGGCCTTTAAAATTAATTTTTATAAAATGATCCCAGTCTACAATTCTTTATTAACATTTATGATCCTACTTCTCCAGCAGGTTGGATTGGGCATACTTCTAACTTTTGCATCTTAGTTTGATTCTTTATTTGGTTAGCCTTCATTTAAACTAGCAATCTGCAATAGGGTGTTTTCTCTACCATGCTATGCACATGGCCTGGCAGAGAGCTTTTCTGGTGCATTTTTGAAAAGGCCCATAACCTGGGAATACGCTCCCACTGCAAACACTAAGGAAAGAAGCAAACCACAAAGGGATCAAGGATTTCTCATGGAACATGTGCCCTGAACACTCTCTGGAAGTTTCCGTGATGTTTGCCGTCATGGCAATGGATTACTCTGGATCACGGCTGCTGCCCCGGGATTGTTCTGTTCATCTGCTTGCTGTTTTCATTTTTGTTAGCTTGCTGTTTGGACACTTAAGGCGGATTCCATTTTGTTATCCAGATGTTTCTATGCCCAGGGGCACTAGCATGCATTCTAATCACTGGGCATGTATTGCTCTTTAATAGTACGTAGAAAATTGAGAAAGCCTTGAGAGCTGGCCTGAAAAATTTATTAGTCCCTCACTAAAACTTCATCTTTAAAATCATGTCTCTATGGTGTGATTGTACCTGGAAGAACTAGAAATCAACCACTCAATTATGAGCTCAAGAGTGTATGAAATTGAACATGCTCAGAAATTAATCATTTTTCTCATCTCTTCTGTGAGTGATATCTCAGCAGTCAAGTTATCTTTCACTGCTAGGGGATATTCAAAAGTAAGAATTTGGAAGATCTTACTAAAAGGCTTTAGACCTGGAAATAGATTCTCTGCATTTGTATGCAAGTTAATTTTTGAATTCTCTACATATGCTGAGGGAAAAGATTAGGATGTCTAGATGGGCCTGGATAGCAAAGTCAGGGCCTGGTTTTTTTTCTGGTTAGTGCCTTGGGGAGATTAAGTGTGGCTATCACTCTGAATAAAATTTAACCCAAATGCTGAAACTTTTAGAGGAAACTGGATACATCAAACAGGAACCTGTTCTAACATCAAATGAGTGACTTATTTTGTTGCTTAACTAGGGTAGGTAACACTAAGCTGGCTATCAATAGCCCCCTGTTTCTTAGGGAATTTCTAATACAGTGTGACCATGTTTATTTGTAGATGGGACAGAGATGCTGATGGCATTCAGAAGTAAAACTAAGAAAGATGGTGCTTTTGGTACCTAAAGTTATTTTTTTCCTTTTAAAAGTTATAGTAATTTTTAAATTTTGGAAATTTAAAATTTTGGAAAATAAAAACTACAAGTACACTTATAGTAGACTTCCTTCCTTCCCTCCCTCCCTCCCTTCCTCCCCTTCCTTCCTTCCTTCCTTCCCTCCTTCCTTCCTTCCTTCCCTCCTTCCTTCCTTTCTTTCTCTCTTTTTCTCTCTTTTCTTTTCTTTCTTTCTTTCTTTTTCTCTTTTCAGGGTCCCACTCTGTGGCCTAAGCTGGAGTGCAGTGGCAGCATCAGGGCCCACTACATCCTTGACCTCCTGGGCTCAAACAATCCTCTCATCTCAGCCTCCCAAGTAGCTGGCACTATAGGTATGTACCACTGTGCCCAGACTATATATATATATATATATATTTTTTTTTTTTTTTTTGTAGAGATGGAGGCCTCACTTTGTTGCCCAGGCTGGTCTCGAGCTCCTGGCTTCAGGTGATCCTCCCATCTCAGCCTCCCAAAATGCTGAGAGGGCAGCTGTGAGCCACTGTGCCCAGCCAGCATGTCTTTTTTTGATCTGCCCAGTACCAACCCTCATTCTGGGAATTGCTCTTTCTGTTCCTTTAACCTGACGATTCCTATGGGAGCAGCTATGCTCTGACATGGCCTGGCCCTGCCTAGGGCTGATTAGAGAAAAACAGTACCAATGATCCTCTTCTCTGGGATATCTGAACCTGATTCCAGGGGTGATTATCAATATCTGCAACAATCAGGGAGGTCCAGGTACCCACCAATTAGGACAGACATTGGCTGAAAAACAATTGATATGGGTGCAGCAGTGCACGCAGGCTGAAGAGCACCCTTGTTTGAGAAGAAGGAACATAGGGATTCCCTCTTTGGGGGCAGAAGTTGGAAACTGTGCACTGGGGAGGCCTGTTTTCTTCCTGTAGACAAATCTCACTGTGGTCAATAGCAGTGAGGCCAACGGCAAGATCTGGAGATGGAAGAGGCTCCTGAAGATGTTGAAACCCCTGGTCCCAGCTGTTCCGTGGGCCAGCTGGATTCCTGCCCTTCTATAGCTATATTGCTCAATCCTTTCCTTGGATCTGGGAGCAAATATATTTCATTTTTGGCCCAAGTTAGTTCAAGTTCAGATTCTTTTCCCCCATAACAGTAACAAAGAGTCCTAACTGATTCAACATTAAACTGTATTCTTTTTTTAAAAGCTTGTTTGTTTGTTTGTTTGTTTTAGAGACAGCGTCTTGCCCTGATGCCCAGGCTGGAGTACAGTGGCGGTATCATAGTTTACTAAAGCTGGAACTCCCGGGTGCAAGGGATGCTCCTTCCTTAGTTTCTGCAGTAGTTGGGACTACAGGAATGCACCACAACCAGCTAAATGTTTTTCTGAAGTTTTTTGGAGACAAGGTCTTGTGATGTTGCCCAGGCTTTTCTCAAACTCCTGGCCTCAAGCAATCCTCCCACCTCAGCCTTCTGAGCAGCTGGGATCACAGGCATGAGCCACCTGGTCCTGTCCAATAAAGCTTTGTAAAAAAGCCAGGCACGGTGGCTCACACCTGTAATCCCAGTGCTTTGGGAGGCCAAAGTGGGAGAATTCCTTGGGCCTAGGAGTTAGAAACCACCCTGGGCAAAACAATGAAACCCCTATCTCTACTTTAAAAGAAAAAAAAAAAAGCTTAGTGGAGTATAATTGACAAATAGAAATTGTATATAATTAACAGGTGTAACTTGATGGTTTGATATGCATGTACGTTGTGAAATGATCATCATATCAAGCTAGTTAACATATCCATCACTTCACGCAGTTACCTCTGTGTGTGTAGGCGTATGTGTGTGTGGTGAGAAGACAAGATCTACTCTCAGCAAATTTCAAGTATACAATACAGTGTTAACTATAATCACCATGCTGTACATTAGATTCACAGAATTTATTCATCCTGCATAATGGAAACTTTGTACCCTTTGACCAACATCTCCCCACTTCCCCCATCCTCCAACCCCTGGCAACCACCACTCTACTCTGTGCTTCTGTGAGTTCAACTATTTTAAAATCTACGTAAGTGAGATCATGCACTATTTGTCTTTCTATGTCTGGCTTGGTTTACTTAGCATAATGTCCTTCAGGTTCACCCACGTTGCAAGTGGCAGAATTTCCTTCTTTTTTTTTAAGGCTAAATAATAGTCCATTGAATATTACATATATATATATATATACACACATATATATGCACATACACACACACCCCTCATTTTCTATTTCTTGAGGGTCTTACTCTATTGCCCAGGCTAGAGTGCAGTGGCATGACCATAGCTCACTGCAACATCTAACTCCTGTGCTTAAGTGATCCTCCCATTTTGGCCTCCCAATTAGCTAGAACTTTAGGCACACACCACCATGCCTAGCTAACTAAACATTTTTTTTACTGTAGAGATTGGGGGAGATATGTTGCCCAGGCTGGTGTGCAGACAGAGGTAATTATACCTCTTCTTTTCTGATTTCAGTGCCTTTTATTTCTTTTTCTTGTCTAATTGTTCTGATTAGCATTTCTAGTACTACGTTGAATAGAAGCAGGGTTAGTGGGCATTTGTAGCTAAAATCAGATATTAGAGAAAAACCTTTTAGTTTCTCCCTATTGATTATGATGTTAGCTATGGCCTTTCATATATTTTTTTTTACTTTTGTGAACTGTTCATGGAAAAACATACGTGATCTTTATTATGTTGAAGTATGTCCCCTCTATACTTATTTTGTTAAGAGCTGTTATCATGAATGGATGCGGAATTTTGTCGAACGCTTTTTCTGCACCTATTGAAATGATGCAGTAGTTTTTATAGTAGATAATGTAGTTTTTTTATATTTCAATCTGTTTTTATAGAACATGTAGTTTTTATAGTAGATCATGTAGTTTTTATATTTCAATCTGTTAATTGTGGTATATCACATTGACTTGCATATGTCGAACCATCCTTGCATCCTAGGGATAAATCCCACTTGATTGTGGTGTATGATCCTTTTAATGTGCTGTTGAATTCAGCTTGCTAGTATTTTTTTGAGGAGTTTTGCATCTCTGTTCACCAGGTGTATTGGCCTGTGGTTTTCTTCTTAGTGTTATTCTTTGTCTTTGATATTAAGGTGATGTCGACCTCATAAAATGGGTTTGGAAGTTGTCCCTCTTCTATTTTTTGGAAGAGTTTAAGAAGGATTGATAGTAATTCTTTTTTTGAATGTTTGTTAGGATTCACCTGTGAAGCCATCTGGTCCTAGGCTTTTCTTTGTTGGAAGGTTTTTCATTTTTCAGACAGGGTCTCACTCTGTCGCCTAATCATGCCCAGGAGTGCAGTGGCATGATCTCAGCTCATTGTAGCCTCAATCTCCCAGGCTCAGGTGATTCTCCCACTGTAGCCTCCTGAGTAGCTGGGACTACAGGCACACACCATGCCCAGCTAATTTTTTGTGTTTTTAGTAGGGATGGGGTTTTGCTACATTGCCCAGGCTGGTCTTGAACTCCTGAACTCAAGCAATCTGCCCGCCTCAACGTCCCAGAGTGCTGGGAATACATGCCTGGGAATACAGGCATGAGCCACTGCACCCAGCCTGTTGGAAGGTTTTTGATTACTGATTTAGTCTCATTTGTGAATTGTCAGTTTAGGCTATTTTTCCTGATTCAGTTTTGATAGGTTGTATACATGCTTCTAAGAATTTATCAATTTCTTCTAGACTATCCAATTTGTTGGCATATAATTGTTCATACTAGTTCATTATAAGTTGTGATCAATCTTTTTTCTTTCTGAGGCATCTGTAGTAATGAATAGTGACATTCTTATTTTTATAATGCCTTCAATCTTTTTTTTTTTTTTTTTTTAGATAGGGTCTTGCTCTGCTGCCCAGACTGAAGTGCAGTGGCATAATCACAGATTACTGCAACCTCTGCCTCCCGAGTTCAAGTGTTTCTCATGCCTCAGCTTCCTAAGTAGCTATGATTACAGGCATATGCCACCATGCCTGGCTAATTTTTGTATTTTTAATAGAGACAGGGTTTCACCGTGTTGGCCAGACTGGTCTTGAACTTCTGGGCTCAAGTGATCCACCCACCTCGGTCTCCCAGAGTGCTGGGATTACAGGCTTGAGCCACCTGGCCCAGCCAGATTGCCTTTTGATCTTGTTAACAAGTTTGCATAATTTCTTATATTGTGGTATAACTAGCAGTTTTATATAGTTTTTAATTCTGCTTTCTCTTATTTAATGGTGTATTATTAATATGTGATACATTTATAATTTTATTAGATTTGGTATGTTAATTTTTTTTTCCTTTTTTTTGAAGACAGGGTCTCACTTTGTCACCCAGGCTGTAGTGCAGTGGCGTGATCTCGGCTCACTGCAGCCTTGACCTCCTGGGCTCAAGTGGTTCTCCTGCCTCAGCCTCCTGAGTAGCTGGGACTACAGGCATGCACCGCCACGCTTGACTAATTTTTTGTATTGTTTTTAGAGACAGGGTTTCACCATGTTGCCCAGGCTGGTCTTGAACTCCTGAGCTCAAAGCGACCCACACACCTTGGCCTCCCAAAGTGTTGGAATTACAGGCGTGAGCCACCTTGCCCAGCCAAATATCTTAAATTATATACCAACAATAATGAATCAGTAAAATATATTTACTGATATATAACAGGACGTGTTGCTACATGGTCTTCAGAGAAATCATTTTAACGTTTGCATAATATTTCATCTTATTGCTATAACAGTTAAAAGTTTTTTTTTTTTTTTTTTTTTTTTTTTTTTGAGACGGAGTCTCGCTCTGTCGCCCAGGCTGGAGCACAGTGGCGCAATCTTGGCTCACTGCAACCTTCACCTCCCGGGCTCAAGCAATTCTCCTGCCTCAACCTCCTGACTAGCTGGGACTACAGGCTCATGCCACCACGCCCGGCTAATTTTTTATACTTTAGTAGAGACAGGGTCTCACCATGTTGGCCAGTATGGCCTTGATCTCCTGACCTCGTGATCCACCCGCCTCGGCCTCCCAAAGTGCTGGGATTACAGGTGTGAGCCACCACGCCCAGCCCAAAAGTTATTTTTTATTGAGGGCTTCTTCTGTTTCGGGTACCCTGTATATAGCATATATATATATATCCCATAACAATCATAGAGGAATTACTGTTTTCAGGGTAGGGATGTGACAACTGGCTTTGAGAGGCAAGCGTAATTCCTCAAAAATCACAGAAAGTTACAGGCTACGTCTTGGCCTGTGCCCTTCCAAACCCATCTCTCTCACGCGACCTGGCTCCCTATTACCGTGGTTTACTATAGCAATTTCACCCTTGGTTGACATCTGTGTTACTTCCTGGATTTTGGATACTTCAGATTGGGTTAGATGTTTGGCATCTAATTGTTTGCTTCTGCTGACTTCAAAATTGCTGTTTTTAACTGCAAAGAGCATTTAACCTAAAGATATACACATTGTGTGAGGTTGTTGGACTCTAGTTTTTTTTTTTTTTGAGACAGAGCCTCATTCTGTTGCCCAGGCTGGAGTGCAGTGGTGCGATCTCGGCTCACCGCAAACTCCGAGAGTCAAGCGATTCTCTTGCCTCAGCCTCCCGATTAGCTGGGATTGCAGGGGCCTGCCACCATGTCCAGCTAATTGGTGTATTTTTAGTAGAGATGGGTTTCGCCATGTTGGCCAGGCTGGTCTTGAACTCCTGACCTCAAGTGATCCACCCGTCTCAGCCTCCCAAAGTGCTGGGACTACAGGCATTAGCCACGGTGCCCAGCCTGTTCGACTTTATTTTATGTTATCTTGTTGGGTCCAGTTATCTCCCTTTATTAATTTACTTAATAAATATTTATGGAATAGCCAGCATGCATTCGATGTTAATATCCGGTGCAAATGTGAAGAAATATGATATCTTTGGGAATATCAAGGTGAATCATCCATGAATCTTGTCTGGAGCTCTTAGTCTAGTTGAGAAGAAAAGATGAAAAGCAAGGCCGGGCGCGGTGGCTCACGCTTGTAATCCCAGCACTTTGAGAGGCCGAGGCGGGCAGATCACGAGGTCAGGAGATCGAGAACACGGTGAAACCCCGTCTCTACTAAAAATACAAAAAAATTAGCCGGGCGTGGTGGCGGGCGCCTGTAGTCCCAGCTACTCCGAGAGGCTGAGGCAGGAGAACGGCATGAACCCGGGAGGCGGAGCTTGCAGTGAGCCAAGACTGCGCCACTGCACTCCAGCCTGGGTGACAGAGCGAGACTCCGTCTCAAAAAAAAAAAAAAAAAAAAAAAAAAGATGAAAAGCACTAATAATTATAATAAAAGGAATAAACGTTTAAAGTATACTTCAAGAGATGTAGAGATGAATAGTGTAGAGATTCAGAAGACAAAAAGATGACTTGCAGATGGGGAGACTGGGGAAGACTTTCGAGAAGAGATGCCCTTTGAGCTAGAATCTGAGCCACGGGTAGCGTTTGAACCCCTAAAGGACAAGGGCTGAGGTCAGCATCAGTGCTGCGCATGTCAGACAGACCTGGAAGGCCAGTTCCCTCCAGAAGGAAGCACTAAATGAGGTCCCAGACATCCCCCAACAGGAGGAGGGAAAAGAGGTCAGCACCGTGATTTATCAACCTCAAACGTATTATTAAGTCAGAAGATGGAGTTATTTTCCTTTCGGATAATATCACCCTACTTACTAACTTCCCATTCTTTCCTCCATCCACTGCAATCTGACTGCTAAGGTCAACAAAAACCTTCTCATTACCAAATCCAGTGGCCCCTATTAAGCTTGCATCCCACTTACCTTTTGCATTATATGTGATTATTCTCCTCCTTGAAACTCCCTCCACCACCCACCCCAGCATCTGTGACACCCCTTTGTCCTGGCCACCTGTCCTCTCCTCTCTAGTTTCAAGAATTTTGAGACCATAAATTTCTGTTGTTTTAAGCCACCTCATTTGTGGTACTTTGTTACGGCAGCCCTAAAAAACTAAAACACCATTTCAAAAATCCTTTACAGGTATAAGATTTTTTCCCCCATGTTCAGCCTTGTCTAACCAGAGTTAGGCACTGAAGTATCTATTGGAGGAATACATTCATTAACAAGTGTATTCTTCTCAGTAGATGGTCTGTCTTAAAAATGGAAACAAATATTAGCATCTACCATTAAATCAATATTTATTGAAGTAAATTTACTGAAAAGTAACTTGTGATTGTGCAAAATAATGGATAGTTAAGGATATTTATTGCAGCATTGTTTATAATAGCAAAGGACTGGCAACAACCCAAATGTCTGTCAATAGAGGAACTAATTAAATGAGGGATGGTTTTACATCCATTCAATTGCTTTATTTATTTATTTTTTTTTGAGTTGGAGTCTCGTTCTATCACCCAGGCTGGAGTGCAGTGACATGATCTCGGCTCACTGCAACCTCTGCCTCCCCAGTTCAAGCAATTCTCCTGCCTCAGCCTCCCAAGTGGCTGGGATTACAGGTGGGCGCCACCACGCCCGACTAATTTTTGTATTTTTAGTAGGTACGGAGTTTCACCACGTTGGCCAGGCTGGTTTTGAACTCCTGACCCTAAGTGATCTGCCCGCCTCGGCCTCCCAAAGTGATAGGATCATAGGCGTGAGCCACTGCGCCGGCCTCAGTTGCTCTTTTGAGACGGAGTCTCAGTCTGTCACCCAGGCTGGAGTGCAGTGGCATGATCTTGGCTCACTGCAACCTCTGCCTCCTGGGTTCAAGTGATTCTCCTGCCTCAGCCTACCAAGTAGATGGGAGTATGGGTACGTGCCACCACGTCGGGCTAATTTCTGTATTTTTAGTAGAGACAGGGTTTCACCATATTGGCCAGGCTGACCTCAAACTCCTGACCTCAAATGATCTGCCTGCCTTGGCCTCCCAAAGTGCTGGGATTACAGACGTGGGCCACCATGCCTGGCCCTTTTTTTATATATATTTTTATTTATATATATATTTTTTCTTTATTTTCTATAATTTATAATTATAGAAAATCTCTGAAAGGAAACAGAAGAAAATGCAATTAATTGCTTTTGGGGAGAAGAATCTGATAGTCATTAAGTAAATAAGCAAATAATACATAAAATTTAATGCTTGAGCCCAAGAGTTCAAGACCAGCTGGGGTAATATGGTGAAACTCCATCTCCTATAAAAAATTCAAAAAATTAGCCAGATGTGGTGGTGTGCACCTGTAGTCCCAGCTACTTGGGAGGCTGAGGTGGGAGGATTACCTGAGTCCAGGAGGTCAAGGCTAGAGTGAGCCGAGATCACGCCACTGCACTCTAGCCTGGGAGACAGAGGAAACCCTGTCTCAAAATAAATAATAATAAAAAACAAAATTTAAAAGTAGAGTCTGTGAAAGGGTATACGTTTAAATTTATTAAAATGTACCATGATGTTTGGTGGTCTTTCACTAGATGTTTCTGTTCTGGCCTAAGGGGAACAGTCTGATGAAAAATCAGGGCTGGGTGCAGCGGCTCACACCTGTAATCCCAGCACTTTGGGAGGCAGAAGCAGGTGGATCACTTGAGCCCAGGAGCTCAAGACCAGCCTTGGCAACATGGCAAAACCTCATCTCTACAAAAAATACAAAAATTAGCCGGGCATGGCGGCATGCGTGCCTGTAGCCCCAGCTACTCGGGAGGCCAAGGCAGGAAAATGGCTTGAGCTCAGGAGGTCAAGGCTGCAGTGAGCTGAGATTGCACCACTGCAAAAAAAGAAAAGCAAAGAAAAATCGGAGGGTAGCTAAACAGTAAAAGGGAAAAAAAAATCACTATTATTAGGCTGGGTGAGGTGGCTCATGCCTATAATCCCAGCCCTTTGGGAGGCCAAGGTGGGCAGATCACTGAGGTCAGGAGTTTGAGACCAGCCTGGCCAACATGGTGAAACCCCGTCTCTACTAAAAATACAAAAATTAGCCGGGTGTGGTGGTAGGCGCCTGTAATACCAGCTACTTGGGAGGCTGAGGCAGGAGAATGGCTTGAATCTGGGAGGCAGATATTGCAGTGCAACCCGGCAGGCAGAGGTTGCAGTGCACCGAATTGGGCAACTGCACTCCAGCCTGGGCGACAGAGCAAGACTCCATCAAAAAAAAAAAAATCACTATTATTAATATAAAGTGGCTTTAGTTTAAATTTTTAAAAGTTTAATAATAAAAACAGAGAGCTTCTTTTTAAAAATTTTAAATTATTTTTATACTTAAAAAAAAATAGAGGCTGGGTGTGGTGGCTCATGCCTGTAACCCCAGCACCTTATGAGGTTGAGGTGGGTGTATCACCTGAGGTCAGGTGTTCGAGATCAGTCTGGCCAACAGGGTGAAACCCTGTCTCTACTAAAAATATGAAAAAAATTAGCTAGGCATGGTGGCGTGTGCCTGTTATCCCAGATACTTGGGAGTCTGAGGCAGGAGAATCACTTGAGCCTGGGAGGTGGAGGTGGCTGGGACTACAGGTGCCTGCCACAACACCCGGCTAATTTTTGTACTTTTAGTAGAGACAAGACTTCGCCATGTTGGCCAGGCTGGTCACGAACTCCTGACCTCAAGTGATCAGCTCGCCTCAGCCTCTCAAAGTGCTGGGATTACAGGCATGAGCCACTGTGTCTGGCCCTCCCATATACTTTAAATCATTCCTAGATTACTTATAATACCTAATACAATACTATGTAAATAGTTATTTTGTATTTTGGCCGGGCATGGTGACTCACGCCTGTGATCTCAGCATTTTGGGAGGCCAAGGCGGGTGGATCACTTGAGGTCAGGCATTCGAGACCAGCCTGGCCAACATGGTGAAACCCCATCTCTACTAATAATACAAAAAAATTAGCCAGGTGTGGTGGTGCACACCTGTAATCCCTGCTACTGGGGAGGCTGAGGCAGAAGAATCTCTTGAACCCAGGAGATGGAGGTTGCAGTGAGCTGAGATCGTACCACTGCATTCCAGCCTGGGTGACAGTGAGACTCCGTCTCCAAAAAAAAAAAGTTGTTATACTGTATTTTAAATTTTGTATTACTTTTATTGTTGTATTGTTATTTTTAATTTCTTTTTTTCCAGTATAGTCATGTGATGAACATATCTTTTTGGTTAACAATGTACTACATATATATGGTGAACCCATAAGGTTATAAACTGTATTTTTACTGTACCTTTCTATGTTTAGATAGTTTTAGATGCACAAATACCATCGCGTTACAATTGCCTACCGTATTCAGTACAGTCACACACTGTGCAGATTTGTTGCCTATGGGCAATAGGCTATACCTCATAGCCTAGGTGTATAGTAGGCTGTACCAGCTAGGTTTATGTAAGTACACTCTACAGTGCTCACAGGATGATGAAATTGGCTAATGATTATCCTCATCATTAAGTGATGCTATGACTGTATTTTCAATTGAGTTTGGTTGAATCTGAGGATGCAGAACCCATGAATACAGAGGGCTCACTGCATTGTGCCTGCCGTAGGTGTATACCTGGGAGGGTATACACCTCCCAGGTATAGGGTGTGCATGAATTCAAGCAGTATAATCGATACTGCCAACAGTTTTTACAGTGGGCCAATTTACACTCTCACTGGCACTGCGGGAGAGTCCAGTTTATCCACACCCTTGCCAATTCCCTGTATTGTTTGTTTGTTTTTCTTTTCTTTTTGGAGACAGAGTCTTGCTCTGTTGCCCAGTCTTGCTCTGTTGCTGGAGTACAGTGGCACCATCTTGGCTCACTGCAGCCTCTGCCTCCCGGGTTCAACTGATTCTTGTGCCTCACCCACCCGAGTAGCTGGGATTATAGGCACACACTACCACGCCCAGCTAAGTTTTGTATTTTCAGTAGAGATGGGGTTTTGCCATGTTGCCCAGGCTGGTCTCAAACTTCTGCCTCAAGTGGTCTGCCTGCCTCAGCGTCTCAAAGTGCTGGGATTACAGACATGAGCCACTGCGCCCAGCCTGATCCCCAGTATTGGCAGCTTTTATCAATGTTAGCCATTCAGTTGAGCATGTAGTGGTCAATAAATGTGGATTGAATTTGCATTTCCTTGGTGATTAATCATGAGCACTTTTTAATGTTATTTGTCATTTATACGACCTCTTTTGTGAAGTCCTTGTTCAAGACTTCTGCCCGGTAAAAAAAATTGCGTTGGGAGCAGACAGCTTTTTAGACTGTGAAAATATTTATCTGGGTGAGACTTTCCATCTGAACATGTTAAAATATGTAGAAAAAACGGATCATTCTAATGCATTTAGAATGTCAGTAAAGGAAGAAAATGAGCTCACTTATGCAGTTCTCTAGGCAACCTTTTTTTCTTTAAGTAAAGCTTAGCAAACAATGGAATCACTGACAGTAACTCACTTCTATATAGTGCCTTAGGATTTACTAAGTGCTTTCCTATCTATTTTCTCATTCTGTTTTTATTAGAAGTAACAGATGAAATATTGCTTGCTAGTCTTGTTTTCATAGCAGATACTACTTCCACCAAATGCAAAAATCAAAGGCAAAATGCATATATTCAACATAATTGTAGTTGGGTAAATTAGCAGCATAATTTGTGAATTTGATCATTTTTCTTCTGTGCTCACAATTACCTCTAATTTGTTGATAAATGCAATACCTGCTTGCAGAATGTCTAAGGAACCCTCTATCCTCTAATGCTGAAATGTAGACTGCCTTCTGGGAGTTGCTGTTTAAATCAGGAAGAGAGCATAAATCCACAAGAGCTTGGTGATTAGAAATATGTCTGTTGCAGAGAGGAGAGCAAATCTCTATTGTTGAGGGCAGCAGAATGACACAAATCAAGCAGACATCTTTTCAAGAAGCAGGTCGCGAATAACCTTTCTGCATTACAGATGCTATGCTGTTTTCATTCCTTCCAGACTGGACACTAATTAAATTAGCCTCTTTACTCTGGTTCTTTAGAGAAAAACTGCTTCTGATTTGATGCCACATCTCTCCCAGGACTAAATATGTGTGTCCGATGGTGGCAGGGGTGGCGGGGGGAGGTCATGTCTTTGTGTATGTGTGAAATGAGAGGAATTATTGAAGAAAAGCAATGAACATGCATTAAAATTCTCAGGCTAAAAGGAATCCTGATTTTTTTTTCACTTCTTGGCATTTTAAATGCCAACATGCTATTAAAATATATGACCTCTTTCCTATCAGGTTTACAACCCTCAAAGATCAGGCAGGCAAATGTAAGATAGAAATAAAATATAAATTTAATGACTTTTTTTCCCATGGCCATCTCAAAATTAGAACCATATCTCAGAAGAAGTGAAGTTGTCTCCTTCTAATTCTAGTAAAAGCCACTAAAGATACAGAATTCGGCCAGGCACAGTGGCTCACGCCTGTAATCCCAGCACTTTGGGAGACCAAGGCAGGCGGATCATGAGGTCAGGAGATCGAAACCATCCTGGCTAACATGGAGAAACCCTGTCTCTACCAAAAATACAAAAAATTAGCCAGGCATGGTGGCGGGCGCCTGTAGTCCCAGCTACTCGGGAGGCTTAGGCAGGAGAATAGCATGAACCCGGGAGGCGGAGCTTGCAGTGAGCAGAGATCGCGCCACTGCACTCCAGCCTGGGCAACAGAGAGAGACTCCATCTCAAAAAATAAAATAAAATAAATAAATAAATAAATAAATAAATAAATAAAAATAAATATAGAGAATTTTACTTGCAAATATGGTACAACTATGTAGTGCCACCGCCTTCCTCAACACAGATTATTGTCTTGTGCCGTTTCTTATGTTTTGTCCTTTTCTGCTATTATATTATTGCACTGGACATTGTGGTCACTGAACATGAGTTTTCCCTTTTCTTGACTTGGTGTCCATGACTCCTCTCAGCTCATGAGCTTCTTGGAGAGTTGACTGACTGCCCCTGTGATTCCAGGGAAGTCATTTGGCTCAGGCCCAAATTTGTCAACATAATTCTTTTCTTAGCCAGGGATGAACACATACCCCAATTTTGCAAAGGTACTTGCAGGAGCTCTTGGGAATGAAGCTGCCCATTCTTCTCAGACAGCTTCCAGAGGAGCCCTGGTCTCTCTCCCTAGGCTTGGAAGGAGATGCACATGGGCCTGGGAGTAAAGGATCAATCTGCTGTTCCCGAACCCAGATGACAGACGGACAGTAGGGCCTTGAAGACATCACCAGAGACTGAAATAAATGAACCCTGGAGGCTGCCCCAACTCTCAATCCACATCCTGTCTCCTTTATGGCTTAAGGCAGTTTGAATTGGGTTTTCTGTTATTTACAATTGAACATATCACTGTATATTGTCTGTGTTTTGGTATACTGTCTGTGTTTTGTTTTTTTTGTTTGTTTGGTTTTGAGATGCAGTCTCGCTCCATCACCCAGGCTGGAGTGCAGTGGCCTGATCTCTCACTGCAACTTCTACCTCCCGGTTTAAGCGATTCTCCCACCTCAGCCTCCACAGTAGCTGGGACTACAAGCATGGGCCACCACACCTGGCTCATTTTTTGTATTTTTAGTAGAGATGGGTTTCACCATGTTGACCATGGTCTTGAACTCCTGACCTCAGGTGATCTGCCCACCTTGGCCTCCCAAAGTGCTGGGATTATAGGTGTGAGCCACTGAGCCCAGCCTTAATTGGTATATTGTTATTAAAATATAATGTAGTAATAGAAAATCTTAGGAATAGTAAGGCCAACAGATCATGAGATGACTGCCATTGAAAAGACAGTTTGATACTCACAGTTCCCAAGAGAAAGGGGCACACCGTGCCATTGGGGACCACACGGGGAAGTGCCAGGGTTGGTCAGAAGGCTACAGGTAGGGGGCTGGGGGAGTGGGGGAGTGATGATAGAAACTGTGGGTGGCAAGAGCCTTTATTGTGGTTTCCAAAGGAAGAAACAGATGAGGCAGAGCAGGCACTTTAGGATTGGCCAGTTTAAGTAAATTCTTTTTTTTTTCTTTGAGACGGAGTCTGGCTCTTTTGCCCAGGCTGGAGTGCAGTGGCGCGATCTCGGCTCACTGCAAGCTCCGCCTCCTGGGTTCACGCCATTCTTCTGCCTCAGCCTCCCGAGTAGCTGGGACTACAGGCACCTGCCACCACGCCCGGCTCATTTTTTGTACTTTTAGTAGAGATGGGGTTTCATGTTGTTAGCCAGGAAGGTCTCGATTTCCTGACCTTGTGATCCGCCCGCCTCGACCTCCAAAAGTGCTGGGATTACAGGCGTGAGCCACCGTGCCCGGCCCAGTTTGAGTAAATTCTGTGAGCTATGGAGCACATGGGCTGTCCCTAGCTGTCTGGTACCCAGCCCTGGGGTGATGAGGGCAGGTGGGTGGTGGCCTAGAGTATGAGGGCTCCATAAAGGAGGTGGTTAGGTTTGGGCTCTGGAGTTTTTGGTTTACATTTGAGAAATATGCTTACTGCTGAGTTGTTTAGTATCTCTAGGAATTGACCCTTCCAGGGTCTGCAAGGCCCCAGATGTCAAAGCATCAGATTACAGAAAAGAAGACATGGTTAATAGATAAATTCACTAAAAGTTTAGGCCAGGGGCAGTGGTGTGTGCCTGTGGTCCCAGCTACTTGGGAGGCTGAGGCAGCAGAATCCCTTGAGCCTAGGAGCTCAAGGCCAGCCTGGGCAACATAGCAAGAACCCCATCTCTAGCTACATACATACATACATACATACATAAAAGTTCAATAAAGCTCCTAGGAGATCATGTTTTTACTATTAATATTGCAAAAGGAACAGGAAAACAATGCTGATTTTTCATGATGTCATCACAGATTTTCTAACCAAAATGTATACACTGACTATGCATAAATTTCAGGGAATGAAGCATTCAGGATCCCCAAGCTCCCCACAGAATGATTAATTACTTGGACATGGTTGCTGAGACCAGCTCGGTCGGGAAGACCCTAACCCAGTGGTGCTAGAGGAATTAAAGACACACACACAGAAGTATAGAGGTGTGGAGTGGGAAATTAGGGGTCTCACTGCCTTCAGAGCTGAGAGCCTCGAACAGAGATTTACCCACATATTTACTGACAGCAAGCCAGTGATAAGCATTGTTTCTATAGATTATAGATTAACTAAAAGAATTCCTTATGGGAAATAAAGGGATGGGCCGAAATAAAGGGATGGGCTCTGGCTAGTTATCTGCAGCAGGAGCATGTCCTTAAGACACAGATCACTCGTGCTATGGTTTGTGGTTTAAGAATGCCTTTAAGTGGTTTTCCACCCTGGGCAGGCCAGGTATTCCTTGCCCTCATTCCAGTCAACCCACAACCTTCCAGCATAGGCATCATGGCCATCATGAACATGTCACAGAGATTTTGGTTATGGCCAGTTTTGGGGCCAGTTTATGGCCAGATTTTGGGGGGCCTGTTCCCAACACATGGTTACCTTTATTTTATTACAGAAATCTCTGATATCCTTTGCTCTTTCTCTTTTATTCATTAAACAATGTTTCTGGGCACCAAGTATATGCTAGGTAGGTCCTGTTCTGGGTACTGAGACACGGTGAGGAACCACCTGAAGGCCCCTTCGTAAAGCTTATAATCTGGAGGTGGTGGGGATGGAATATTAAAATAATTAAACATTATATAAGATAATTTCATATATTGATAAGTGCTAGGAAATAGAGTGGACAGGTGGTAGATGACATAGGATGAGGCTGGTGGGGGCTAGAGGGAATCTCTCTTTTTTTGTAGAGACAGGGTCTCGCTTTGCTGCCCAAGCTGGAGGGCAGTGGCATGATCATAGCTTGATGCTGCCTCGAATTCCAAGGCTCAAGCAGTCCTCTTTAGCATCCCAAGTAGTTGGGACTGCAGACACCTGCCACCCTGCCTGGCTAATAAAAAAAAATTTTTTTATAGAGACAGGATCTCACCATCTTGCCCAGGCTGGTCTTGAACTCCTAGGTTCAAACAATCCTCCCGTCTTGGCCTCCCAAAGTGCTGGGGGTGGGGGTGTCTCTAGTGCTGGGGGTGGGGGTGTCTCTAATGCTGGGGGTGGGGGGTGTCTCTAGTGCTGGGGGTGGGGGGTGCCTCTAGTGCTGGGGGTGGGCGTGTCTCTAGTGCTGGGGGTGGGGGTGGGGGTGTCTCTAGTGCTGGGGGTGGGGGGTGTCTCTAGTGCTAGGGGTGGGGGGTGTCTCTAGTGCTGGGGGTGGGGGGTGTCTCTAGTGCTGGGGGTGGGGGGTGTCTCTAGTGCTGGGGGTGGGGGGTGTCTCTAGTGCTGGGGGTGGGGGTGTCTCTAGTGCTGGGGGCGGGGGGTGTCTCTAGTGCTGGGAGTGGGGGGTGTCTCTAGTGCTGGGGGCGGGGGTGTCTCTAGTGCTGGGGGTGGGAGTGTCTCTAGTGCTGGGGGTGGGGGTGTCTCTAGTGCTGGGGGTGAGGGGTATCTCTAGTGCTGGGGGTGGGGGTGTCTCTAGTGCTGGGGGTGAGGAGTGTCTCTATTTTTGGTTAGGTGATCCAGGAACGTAACACATTGCTTGCCCCTCCTCTTACCTCCCCTCCCTTCCACACACACATTCTGGAGGTAACTTATCTCATACTTAGGCCTTCAAGTGCTTCTGAATCAAAGTGCAGGTGGCCTTTGCCTCTCCACTCTCATCTCCCTGCCCTGGATGTCGGGAGTTTTCTGCTCTATGTCTATTGTCAGAACAAACAACTCACCAATACCACAGAGATTCTTTCTTCTTCCTTCTGCTCATTTTTGGTGAATTCGTCTAGCCACTGCTTCCTGTGTGTCTGCTATGAACAGAACAGAACACTGCATTAGGCAATGTGCCTTCCATCCACCCTGACCCTACATGTCTTAGCTTTGCCCAATAAGGCTGGCTACTTGGAGTGTGACTGGCCTTCCCATAGATAACCGACAAGTTGCAGAGCCTTTGTGTAACTGCACCTTTGATTTGTGGGTTCCTTGGTTGCAATTCTTCCTTTTGTTTATTTGCTTGGTTTTGGCTATGCACTGCCATTCCAGTGGGCTGAGGGTTCTGGACACCTAGTTTCTCTAGAGGACGGATTTAATTTTCATGATGGCAGGTTTCACTGATTTAGAGTGTTATATAAAAACTAGCGGGTCAGGCGCAGTGGCTCACTCCTGTAATCCCAGCACTTTGGGAGGCCGAGGCGGGTGGATCGCCTGAGGTCAGGAGTTTGAGACCAGCCTGGCCAACATGGTGAAACCCCGTCTCTACTAAAAATACAGAAATTAGCTGTGTGTGGTGGCAGGTGCCTGTAATCCCAGCTACTTGAGAGGCTGAGGCAGGAGAATCACTTGAACCCAGGAGGCGGAGGTTGCAGTGAGTCCAGATCCTGCCACTGCACTCCAGCCTGGGCGACAGAACAAGACTCCGTCTCCAAAAAAAAAAAAAATTATCGGAGGCCACTGTTTTGGACTAAGCTCCTGCAAAAGTCCCCACCAGACCAGACTAAAGATCAAAGTGATGTCACTAATGCTGAGGTTCCCAGTCACCAAACTAAAACTGTTAACCTGATCTTGTGAGAAATCAGGAGAAAGAGATAACTGGTAATCTCCCTCCCAACCAGGCCAGTTTCTGTCTTCAATCGGCATGATAATGAATGCCCCCTCTTTTAACCCTTAATCTGAAGTAAATGGATCATACCCAGTCAGTAATTTTTCTATTGTTCTGTCCCCACCTTCCAAGGGAAATAACTTTAAAATAACCAATCTGCTTTTTGTTCTTTGTTTCTGCTTTCTTCAGCACTTTTTCTGCCTATAAATCCACCCTTCTCTACTCAGCACATCAGAACACTCATTCTATTTTATGGAATGACGTGTTGCACAATTCTCGAATCGCAAATAAAGCCACTAGAGATCTTTAAACTAAATTTGTTGTAATTGTGTCTTTTGACAAGGATCATAAGGAAGATTTGCTGAGAACTGGCTGCTCACACCATCCAGCTGTAACTACCGCGTTTTTTATAAACGTATAAGAAATCCCCAATCCATGCATTTCATTACTGCCCTTTGGACAACAGTGAGCGGCATGGGCTGAACTGGGTCCCCCCACCTAATTCACTGGTGAAGTCCTAATCCCCAGTGCCTCAGACTGTTACTATAGTTAGAGATAGGGCCTTTGTACAGGTAATCAAGATTAAATACGGTCCTGTGGGTGGGCCCTAATCCAATGTGACGGGTGTCCTTATAAAAAAGAGGAAATGGTACCAGGGACACATGAGCAGAGCAGGGCAGCAAGAGGGAGGCCATCTGCAAGCCACGGAGAGCGGCCTCAGAGGAAACTTGGAACTCCAGAATTCCAGTCTCCAGGATCAATTTCTGTTGTTGATGCTGCTTATTTTGTTATGACAGTCCAAGCAAACTAGTGCAGCAAAGAAGGGGATCCCCTGGCCAGGCTCATGTCTGTCATCTCAGCACTCTGGGAGGCCAAGGCAGGTGGATCACCTGAGGTCAGGAGTTCGAGACCAGCCTGGTCAACATGGTTAAACCACGTCTCTAGAAAAATACAAAAAATAGCCGGGCATGGTGGCCACTCCCACCATGTGGTAATCCTAGCTACTCAGGAGGTTGAGGCAGGAGAATCGCTTGAACCTGGGAGGCAGAGGTTGCAGTGAGCCGAGATCACGCCACTGCACTCCAGCTTGGGTGACAGAGTGAGACTCCATCTTCCCCCCCCAAAAAAAGAGAGAGAGAGAGAGAGAAATAATACAAAGGAAGGGGGTCCCTTGCCAGCACTTGCCTTGCCTACTTGAGTTTTCTCTTCCATTCAGCTCATGCTGTTCCACTCATTCTAGACTTTCTTTCTTTGCCTTTTCTCTTCTCTGCCATAACACTCGAATAACATTCCTCCCAGCATCAACTCCCCTTCTCCCGCCAGTAGCGCCTCACTTTTCCTTTTGGAAAACCACCCTTTTGGAACTCTTAATCCTTGCAGTTTGGATGGGGCTGAGGCTACATTCTTCTGCCCCCATCCACTCCAGGGATGGGAACATGAGCCAGGTCTGCAGAATCAGAGGCACAGGGAGTCAGGTAGGTTGAGGGTTTCTCTGCAGCCCTAAGGAAGAAGGTATTTTCCACCTGGGTTGCTGAGCTGATAGGATGTAAATCCACAGCCGCCAGACACCACTCCTTGCCTTATGAAAATGCAATGAACTCAGGAAAGCAGAGCTGAGACCACATCCTAATGACATCATTTGGTCTCCATCCAGCCTTCCCTGAGCTTACTTCTTGCCTTTTTAATTACATGATTCAACCACCAACCTCCTCCCCACCCACTTTTTTTTTTTTTTTTTTTTCCAAACGGGGTTGAGTTTCCATAACTTGTAGTTAGGAGTCATGACTTGCATACCAATCGGATTCATTTCTTAACACCCCACTCATACTTCATCTCCCTCATCAAACCTTTAATCATTTACTCCAGCACACGAACTTGGTCAGCTCTGAATCTACAAAGAACTTAACGTCTGTGCTACATGGTTTTATTTCATTGATTAATTAAATAAATAAATAAATTTTTTTTTGAGACAGGGTCTCACCCTGTCATCCGGGCTGGAGTGCAGTGGCATGATCACGGCTCACTGCAGCCTCGACCTCCTGGGCTCAGGTGATCCTCCCAGCTCAGCCTCCCTGGGACTACAGGCTACACAGTTTTAGAAATTATTCTGCACATGCTGACCCCGAAGCACTTCAGGAAATTGTGACTTGATGAGTCCTGGGTATTAGGTTTCTTCCTTTGTTTCCCCCAGTCACACTGCGTCACACAGGCCAACTCAAAACCCTGTGAGCTTTTTCCTGGTCTCTCATGGCACTGGGTTCTCACAGCCACCCTGGGAAAGGTTAAGTCACTTGCTGAATGAAGGTCACCTGGTAGGATTTGGGGGAGGTGGCGAGTACTTATAGAACTGTACCTTTTTAGTAGTTGGGATTAAACTTGCTTACAATGACAAAAACCCAAAATAACAATGGCTTAAGTTAGGTTGAAGTTTACTTCTCTTTCACATAAAAGAATGGAGGTGAGCAGTCCAGCGTAGAGGCTGCACCGCTCAGAGTCAGATCCCCGGGCTTCTCCCATGGGTAGTTCTGCCACGAGCGACTTCCACTTCCAAACTCACCTCCTGATTCAAGATGGCTGCCAAGGCTCTAACAGGCAGGGAAGAGGAATGGATTGTTCTTTTCCTTTAAGACTTCCTGTCAGAAACTGCACTTGTCCTTTCTGCTTTCATCCCACTAGACAGAATTTACTTAAACTGCCATAAAGGATTCCATAAGTATAGTCTCTGTTCCACATGGCTACAGTCTTATCTAGTGGCAGGAGGCAGGAGGGTTGTCTTACTGAAGAAGGGAAATGGGCATTGGGGCATCACTAGAAGCTTCTGGTCCTGGTTGCTCAGCCCAACTCCACCCATAGGTTGTTTATTGTTTCATATTTGTGTTCTCTCTCCCCATAGTCTGTGAATTCCTGGCAAGCAAAGGTGGTAGGCAGTTCTCTCTTGCATTTTCAGCTCCTTGGATTGTGCTTTTTACATTGTATGTTTTTCTTTTTCTTTGCGACTGAGTCTTGCTCTGTCGCCCAGGCTGGAGTGCAATGGCATGATCTCAGCTCACTGCAATCTCCGCGTCCCTGGTTCAAGTGATTCTCATGCCTCAGCCTCCTGAGTAGCTGGGATTACAGGCCCTCGCCACCATGCCTGACTAATTTTTGTATTTTTGGGTAGAGACAGGGTTTCACCATGTTGGCCAGGCTGGTCTCGAACTCTTGACCTCAGGTGATCCACCCACCTCGGCCTCCCAAAGTGCTGGGATTATACGCATGAGCCGCTGTGCCCAGCCTACATTGTATTTTGATGATAATACATCTATAGGTGTTAAGGAGAGAAGTTGTCAAAGGAAATCAAAAGCTACATGTGACACAGCTTAATTGTCCCCCAAAAATACCACCAGTATGAAGCTGGGCTCATGGTCTTGCTTTGTTAATTTTTTTCTTGAGATTGGTTCTTGCTATGTTGCCCAGGCTGGACTCAAACTCCTGGGATTAAGGGATCCTCCCACCTCAGCCTCTTTAGTAGCTGAGACTACAGGTGTGCACCACTTCCCCCTTGCTCAGGCTTTGAAATCAGATGATTCGGTTCTAGAATCCTGGCTTTACATCTTAAGAGCTGGCTGGTCCTGGAAAAGTGAGTAAAAGCTCTCTGAGATTTGCTTTCTTTATCTACTAAGATAGGGATAATGGTGTCTTCCTTGTAGTGTGAGAACTTCAAAGATGATTTGTGTAAAATCACAGCACATTACGGGTTTCATTTATTCCTTTCTTTGGTCTTCAGTTTGTGATAATAGACTGGGGGTTGGTCTATGGCAGGCTGTGTGTCTTATTTAGCAGATCAGAATTACTGCAAGCCATCAGAAATGTGTCTTCTCTTTCTCTGACTTGTACACTTAAGACTTAATCTTTGTCCATCTAGAGCAAAACAAGAAATGATGCCAAATATAATTACAATGTTAATGTAAGAAATATCTAGTTTTGCACACATGACTGAATAAGTAGCATCTACTGGAAGATTTCCTTTGCAGTGACTTGCAAATAGCAACTGTAACTTAATTACTCAGAAAAATTCCGGGAACAATCCCTTTGCCTTTGTATCTCCCTCTTCTGGAACATCAACAAATAATTCGCTGGGTGACTTTCAGCAAGCTGTTTAGAAAGTTATTGCAGCTTGAACGTAAGAGGCTCCGATATATAATATCAGAATTATAATAGGACCAGCCCCTGGTCAGAAAATCATTGTCTGCTGCTCCTTAACATTTCTCCAAAAGAGCCAACAGATTTATTATTATTATTATTATTTGCAAGAGGGTCTTGCTCTGTCACCCAGGCTGGAGTGCAGTGGCATGATCTTGGTCACTTCAGCCTCTGCCTCCTGGGTTCCAGTGACAATTCTGCATCAGTCTCCTGAGTAGCTGGGATTACAGGCCTGCACCACTACACCAGGCTTTTTGTATTTTCAGTAGAGATGGGGTTTCACCATGCTGGTCAGGTTGGTCTCGAACTCCTGACCCAGGTGATCCACCAGCCTCAGCCTCCCAAAGTGCTGGGATTATAGGCATGAGCCACCGAACCCAGCATAAATTTTGTTAAATTCATATTAAGTCAGGTTGCCAGTGCTTGCAACTGGAAAAATCTAATGCATAGGGATTATAAATGATCTCTTTTTTTCCCTTGTCAAGCACATCTCTTCTGTATTTTAGGTCAGGGCTCCATCCATCAAACATGACCCTGTCCTCACAAGTTTGTCTAAATGCAGAAGGGAATCAGAAATTTCTCATGTACAGAAGAAAAAAAAAAAAACGACTCACAAGAATATTCTTATTTAGACTCAGCCAGGAGCAAAATCATTTAAGCAAATAAATGCTGCACTCCTACCTATAATACTCTCTTCCATTCCTCCCACCAATGCACTTCTCGTCTTTCCTTTAAGCATCTTCTTAAGACTCATCTAATTTAGCACATGGCCCTTCCAAAGCTCGCTCTTATGCCACTGCTCTCCTGTGAATGCTGTGCCTACTGCGTATGCAGGAACGTCAGCACTGTGACCAAAGAGTGACTGGGGTCCTTTCCACTCCCATCATCCTCTGCTCTCACCCTGTGACCACTTCTGCAAAGAGGCCCCTCTTTTTTTTTCAAATTGTCCCAGCACCCTTTGGTTTTGGAATCGCCCATCTCCTTTCCCTGTGACTAGAGCATGGCTGTCAATGACAAAGTTCTGCATCCCCTCCCACCAAGATGTGACTCGTGTGGGTCAGCATCCCCCATCTCCTCAAGGTATAGTCATCAGACCAGCTAGGGGCCAAGACGCCGGCAAGGCCAGGCTAGGTCATTCTGAGAGACTGAGATGGATACAGGGCAAGAGATGATCTTTCTTTTCCCTCCTGGGATTCCAGTCTGCAGGGACCAGAGACTGAGCACCGGCAGTGGCCATCTTTCCCACGATGTGGAAAGCGCCAGCCGGAGAAAGAAAAAACAGAGAAGAAAGTGGGACTGAGCGGGTGGTGGTGGTCAACACAGGGGCTTCATCCAAGCAGGAGCCAAGAGTTCCCTTTTTTGCTTCATTCGTTTGAAGTCAGGTTTCTGATGCTTGCCACTAGAAGACTCTAATACACAGGGATGATAAAGAATCTTTTCCTCGCGATCATCCTGGCCAACATGGTGAAACCCCGTCTCTACTAAAACTACAAAAATTAGCCGGGTGTGGTGGCGCCCACCTGTAATCCCAGCTACTCGGGAGGCTGAGGGAGGAAAATCGCTTGAACCTGGGAGGCAGAGGTTGCACTGAACCGAGATCACACCACTGCACTGCAGCCTGGGCGAGAGCGCGAGACTCCATCCGTCTCAAAGAAAAAAAAAAAAAAGAATCTTTTCCTCCCCTCTGGTCAGGCACATCTCTTCTGTATTTTAGGTCAGGACTCTATCCATCAAACGTGATTCTGTATAATTTGGGGCACTCACATATTAAGTAAACATTCATAGGCAGTGCTGTAGAGCCCTTCACATCAATATAGACTAGGACTATATGCATATTGGCTTAATGGTCTATTTGAAAGGTTTAAAGCTTCTCCTGTGCACACATCTTGCCATTTCAACTTTGGTTGTGAGTTCCTGTACCATAGCACACATATTTCTATATTTTTGGCATCCCTGGCTGCTGCTCAGTATATTACAGATACATAATCTCTTGCCCAAAGCCTTGGGGACTATTTCAGAATTCATAATATTTCGGATTTTTGAAAGGTAACACAGAGCATAAAACCATCAGGGGTGGCCGGGAGCAGTGGCTCATGCCTGCAATCCCAGCACTTTGGGAGGCCAAGGTGGGTGGACCAGCTGAGGTCAGGAGTTTGAGACCATCCTGGCCAACATGGTGAAACCTTGTCTCTACTAAAAATACAAAAATTAGTTAGGCATGGTGGCAGGCGCCTGTAATCCCAGCTACTTGGGAGGCTGAGGCAGGAAAATTGCTTGAACTTGGAAGGCGGAGGTTACATGAGCTGAGATGGCGCCATTGGACTCCAGCCTGGGTGACAAGAATGAATGAAACTTCGTCTCAAAAAGAAAAAAAAAAACAAAAAACAAAACCCAGGGGTCCTCTGGAAGATCCCTGTAATGTAATGCAATAACATATTTTCATATGATATGAATATTAATCCTAATTGGGGTGAATAAAGGCTGAATAGCCTTATATCATTTTAGGTTAAGGTTTGTTACCAAATAAGTTTTAAAGCATTTTGTGTTTTGGAACTTTTTATGGTCAGGCTTGAGTCTCTGTCCTCTGTCCTCTGACCCAGGTGAAATGCTCTATCACCATTCTCACAGCAGGGACTAAACTTCTGTCACAGTAATACAGGAAGTCCCTCTGTAGGATCACTTTACATAACAGTCAATGGCCATATAATTAGATATAAGATGTTTGGAATAAATATGTGTACAAACACATAAACATACACACATATGTGCAAAAACATAAGGAAAGATATAGACCAAATGGTCATTTTTTTTACTTGAAAAATTTTTAAGAGATGGGGGCTGGGCGGGGGGTTCTCACTATGTTGCCCAGGCTGGTCTTGCACTCCTGGCCTCAAGAGATCCTCCTGTCTCAGCCTCCTGAGTAGCTAGAATTACAAGTGCATGCCACCATGACTGGCTCCAAATTGTTCATTTTTAACAGTGGTTTCCTCTGGCTAGAGGGATTATGGATGATTCGTATTATTTTCTTATTGATGTTCTGTGTTTTTGATGTTTTCCCCTTAAGCATGTCTTTTTAAAATAGAATGCTTCTCCTGGATTTTCTAGGTAGCCAAACATACCATCTTTAAATTGCTTTTTTGTTCCTTCCTTCCTAATACTTGTGTGTCTTTGTTTTCCTAGTCTGATTTTATTGGCCAAGATTCCAGAAGGATATTTAGGAGTAATGTGACAGGGACTATTCTCTTCTTATTCCTGACTTAAATAGGAAAGAACATATTTTTAGAGTTAACAATTTTTTTTAAATAGAGACAGTGTCTTGCTGTGTTGCCCAAGCTAGTCTGGAACTCCTGGCCTCAAATGATCCTCCCACCTTGGCCTCCCAAAGTGCTGGGATTACAGGTGTGAGCCACTGCACTGGGCCAGAATTAACTATTAAATAAACATTATTTTTAAAAGCTGTCATAATTTTGATTTATACCATATAAGGAATCTAAATGGAATAGAAAAAGGATCTTTTCACATAAAAGGATCCAAACAAGCGTGTGGCATAAGGAATTTCACAAATACAATCTTTACCACTGATTCTGTAGAGGATTGAAAATTAAAAATGGAAATAGGTCAGCAGTCATCCAAACACTGATTTATTCTTTATTTAACTATATATTGAAGAAATACTTTTTTCAAGTAAATTCAAGAAAATATAATCTGAAAGCTAAAATGAAGATATGTGTCTAAAAGGAATGGGGAAAAAAAAAAAAAAAGCAAATAGCTGCAATAATGTACTCCAGAAAGAGAATTGGGAAATCTTAAAACAACAACAAAACTCTGAAGTGGAAAAAGATCTAGACAGAGTCAAGCAAGAGTCACCAAAAACCAAGCCAACAAGCACAAAACAAACAAAAAGCTCTAGGAAAAATATCTTTTTTTTTTTTTTTTTGAGACAGAATCTCGCTCTGTTGCCTAGGCTGGAATGCACTGGCACAATCCTGGCTCCAAGACTGGCAACCTCTGCTTCCTGGGTTCAAGTGATTCTCCTGCCTCAGCCTCCTGAGTAGCTGGGACTACAGGCGCCTGCCACCATGCCCAGCTAATTTTTGTATTTTTAGTAGAGACGGGGTTTCACCTTGTTGGCCAGGCTGGTCTCAAACTCCTGACCTCAGATGATCCACCCACCTCAACCTCCCAAAGTGCTGAGATTACAGGCGTGAGCCACCGCACCTGGCTGGAAAAATATCTTATGTATTAATGACTAAAGAACAGATATGAAAACTGTATTAGGGAAGTAAGACACATCTGAGATCAGTTTAAATTTGGTAAGACCAAATTGAAAAGCTACTCGGGAGGCTGAGACAGGAGAATTGCTTGAACCTGGGAGGCAGAGGTTGCAGTGAGCCGAGATCGCGCCACTGCACTCCAGCCTGGGTGACAGAGCAAGACTCCATCTCAAAAAGAAAAAAAAGTAAAGAGAAAGAAAGAAAGGAAGGAAGGAAGTGGGGGAGGGATGGAGGGAAGGAAGGAAGGAGAGAGAGAGAGAGATAGAAAGGAAGGAAGGAAGGAAGGAAGGAAGGAAGGAAGGAAGGAAGGCAGGCAGGCAGGCAGGCAGGCAGGCAGGCAGGCAGGCAGGCAGGCAGGCAGGCAGGCTGGCAGGCAGGCACGGTCATTTGTGTCTGTAATCCCAGATACTTGGGAGGCAGAGGCTGAGGAGGGAGGATCACTTGAGCCCAGGAGCTGAAGACTAGCCTAGGCAGCATAGGGAGACCCCATCAGAAAGAAAGAAAGAAGGAAAGAAGGAAAGAAGGACAGAAAGAGAGAGAGGAAGGGAGGAAGGGAGGGGAAGGGAGGGAAAGGGAAAGAGAGAGAGAGAGAAAGAGGGAAAGAAGGAAAGAAAGAAAGAGGGAAAGAAGGAAAGAAAGAGAGAAAGAGGGAAAGAAGGAAAGAAAAAAGAAAGCGAGAGAGAGAGAAAGACAACCAGGAGCGGTCGTTTGTGTCTGTAATCCCAGATACTTGGGAGGCGGAGGCTGAGGAGGGAGGATCACTTGAGCCCAGGAGCTCAAGAGTAGCCTGGGCAGCATAGGGAGAGAAAGAAAAAGAAAAGAAAAGAAAAGAAAAGAAAAGAAAAGAAAAGAAAAGAAAAGAAAGGAAAAGAAGGAAGGGAGAAGGAAAAGAGAGTAAAAGGAAAAGAGAGCAAAAGAAAAAGAGAGAAAAAAAGAAAAAAAGAAAGAAAGAGGAAAGATAGAGAAAATAAGAAAAATGCACCCCACCATCCAAAAAATAATGACTTGTACATACATCACAGACAAGTGTGCCGCAATTATCTACACATGGCAGTGCAAGAGCTATGATCCTGGTTTGCTCGAATCCAGGAGGCAGAGGTTGCAGAGTAAGACTCTGTCTTAAAAAAAAAAAAAAAAAAAGCCTATGACACTGGATATCCTGTCATTCTGTAATTCAAGTCCCCAATTCTGACCCTTGCCCCACCCACCAACAGGATTTATTTTGGGGTACTCAACTCACTGGCTTGTTGCAATCCAGAAAGGAGCCAGAAATATTCACTAAGAACTTAGTTTTTTCCCCCCATGGGCCACGAAATTGATTTTTATTCCAGGAATGTCTTTGTAAAGACAAGGAAGTTCTATAGAATCGTGCAGATCATAACATCATAAAAGGAAAGCAAAATTATATTTTAAGGGAAACTTTGCTGAAACAATGCTGACACCAGCTATTTTTGGATCACGAGATAATTTTATATCTTAAGGGAGAGACTATCCTGTGATTATAGCGGTTTACAGGAAATCTTAGCTGTTAAAAATTGTTGCAATTCTACTGTTTTACTTGTTTTCTATAAATAACTTTCCTAGCCCAATCTACTATCATGATAACTTATCTTCTAGTGTTTAAAGTGTTACGTTTTAAGCACGTCCAAAATATTCAAGTGATGACGTTATCATGACTTGCTTTAAGGTGACTGTTTTTTGCCTGGGAAAGTCAGGTTTTAGCTCTTTCCAGAAGCAGCGTGACTTCAGGAGAGAAAGCTCTTTTGCAACTCAAAAGGATCCAAAAAATGAGGCAGAAGTCTACCTACAGACATATACATGAGGCGTCTATAACCAAGCACCTTATACCGATAAGGCAGCCTCCTCACGCCCACCCCTTTCTCACTGCAGTCAGCCATGGGACCAAGAGGTGTGGCCTACCTTCCCCACAAGAGCCTGTGATGGGATTCTCTTCCGCAAACACAGGAGCCATAGGACTAAGAGGCCGAGGACCAGAGGCTGGTGAGGAACCTCAATCTATTTGAGAACAAAACCAATGGGCAATATCCAGTTTGAGGAATTGTGTTGGAAGCTCCCACTGAAGGAATAAAGAAGGGGAATCCAGTTTGAGGAATTGTGTTGGGAGCTGGGAGCATACGGCCTCCCACTGAAGGAATAAAGAAGGGGCCCCAGCCTGAAGAACACCTGTCTGAGGGCTGCTGTGGGCATTAACCAAAAAAAAAGGGTGCCACTTCTAGATACATGCCCCAAATAATTGAAAACAAGGACTCAAACAGGTACTCAAACAGCCATGTTCGTAGCAGCATCATTCACAATAGCCAAAGGTGGAAACACCCAAGTGTTCATCAGCAGAGGAATGCATAAACAAAGTGTGGTCTATACAGATAGTGGGATATTATTCAGCCATAATAAAAGGGAATGAAATTCTGATACAAGCCACAACATGGATGAACCTTGAAAATATTATGCTAAGTGAAATAAGCCAGGCACGGAAGAATAAATATTGTATGATTTCACTTACATGAGGTACCTATAATAGGCAAATTCATAGTGGCAGAAAATAGAATGGAGCTTAGTAGGGGCTAGGAGGAGGGGAAAGGGGAATATAGTTTAATGGATATGGTTTCAGTTTGGGATGATAAAGTTCTGGAGGTGGAGAGTGGTGATGCTTGTACAACACTGTGGCTGAATTTACTGCCACTGAGTTGTGTACCTAAAAATGGTAAAAATGGTAAATTTGGGGTTTTTAAGTTTTATTTTATACTTCTCTTTATTTTGTTTTTTCTTTAATTTTTTTATTTCCACAGGTTTTTGGGGAACAGGTCTATTTGGTTATGTGAGTAAGTTCTTCAGTGGTGATTTGTGAGATTCTGGTGTGTCCATCACCTGAGCAGTATACACTGAACCCAATTTGTAGTCTTTTATCCCTCACCCACTTCCCACTCTTTCCCCGAGTCCCCAAAGTCTACCGTGTCATTCTTGTGCCTTTGCATCCTCATAGCTTAGCTCCCACTTATGAGTGAGAACATACGATGTTTGGTTTCCCATTCCTGAGTTACTTCACTTAGAATAATAGTCTCCAATCCCATCCAGGTTGCTGTGAATGCCATTAATTCATTCCTTTTTATGGCTGAGTAGTATTACATCGTATGTATATACCACAGTTTCTTTATACACTCATTAATTAACTGGGATTTGGGTTGGTTCCACATTTGTGCAATTGTGAATTGTGCTGCTATAAGCATGTGTGTGAAAGTATCTTTTTCGTGTAATGACTTATTTTCCTCTGGGTAGATACCCAGTAGTGGGATTGCTGAATCAAATGGTAGTTCTACTTTTAGTTCTTCAAGGAATCTCCACACTGTTTTCCAGAGTGGCTGTGCTAGTTTACATTCCCACCAGCAGCGTAGAAGTGTTCCCTTTTCACTGCATCCACGCCAACATCTATTATTTTTTGATTTTTTGATTATGGCCATTCTTGCAGGAGGAAGGTGGTATTGCATTGTGGTTTTGATTTCCATTTCCCTGATCATTAGTGATGCTGAGCATTTTTCCACATGCTTGTTGGTCATTTGTGTATCTTCTTTTGAGAATTGTCTATTCATATCCTTAGCCCACTTTTCGATGGGATTGTTCATTTTTTTCTTGCTAATTTGTTTGAGTTCGTTGCAGATTCTGGATATAAGTCCTGTGTCAGATGTATAGATTGTCAAGATTGTCTCCCACTCTGAAATTTTAGGTTTTGTATAGTTTACCACAATGAAAAACCAAAACAAAGGATATAAATATTCAAAACATTCTTCAAAAGGTACTTCAAAGTTCTTGTGTCTTCCTGGCACAGGATTACTGCCCAATACATGCTAGTTCCTCTTCCTTTTATCTTGCTGCTTCTCCTCCCACCTTCCCTAACCACTCCACATTCATCACATTCAGCTTTCAGTGTGCCATTAGGACTCCGGGCCACTCCACACCCCACTCACTCACTTCTTACTTCAGAGGAGGCTGCGCTTAACATCCCTGAAAGAGATTGCAAAGTTATTACAGGACTTCATTCCAGCAATTTCCTTCCTGTATCTGGTGTCATCAATTTTTCCCTCTCCACTGGATCATTCTGATCAATAGACCCATGAGTATCCCATAATTAAAAACCACCAACCGGCCGGGTGTGGTGGCTCACGCCTGTAATCCCAGCACTTTGGGCCAACCAACAGGCCGAGGTGGGCGGATCACCTGAGGTTAGGAGTTCCAGACCATCCTGGCCAACATGGCAAAACCCAGTCTCTACTAAAAGTACAAAAATTAGCCAGGTGTAGAGGCAGGTGCCTGTAATCCCAGCTACTCAGGAGGCTGAGACAGGAGAATTGCTTGAACCCGGGCAGCAGAAGTTGCAGTAAGCCGAGATTGCGCCATTACATTCTGGCCTGGGTAACAGAGCGAGACTTTGTCTCAAAAAAAAAAAAAAAAAGACAAAAAGAAACCAACCAAATAAAAAACCAAAAAGCCCTGAGCCCATATTCCCCTGTAGCAACTGCTCCAATCTTTTGCCCTTGCTCTTCTGCACAGCAAGAGTTCTTGAGAATTATCTGTGCTGTTTCTACTCAGCTCCATCCTCAACTCACTGCCCTTTGGCTTCCATCTCCACCAGAGAACTGAAATTACCATCGTCAAGGTAACCACTGATCCCTATTTGCCTAAACCAGTGGTCAATCCTCATAGACTTGGTTTCACTATGGCATTCAGTAGCTGACCCCTTCCTCTAGAAGCACGACCTTTTCTTGGATCTGTGGGCACCACTCTCTCCCAGCTTTACTCCCATCTCATTGCCTCTTTTGCTGGTTCCTCCTCCTGTGTTCTAAAAGTTGAAGTCCCTTGTCTCAGTACTTCCACCCTTGGTGATTTCATCCTGCCTCAAGGCTGTAAATGCCATTCAGATGCTGATGACTCCAAATTTTATCTGTAGCACTGATCCTTCTCTTGAATGCAAAACTCAGAAATCCACCACCGGTCTGCTGGACTTCTCCAAGGCAGATTGACAGGCATCTCCAGGTTAAAACATTGAAAGTAGAACTTTTTATCCCTCCCTAGGCTTTCCCGTCATAATCATTCTCTTCTTCATCTTCCCCATCTTAATAAATGTTACCACCCTTCACGCAGGTGGCCAGATCCAAATTCTCCTGAGCGGATTCTGCTTAAAACTCTCTAGCGGCTTCCCATTGCAGTTAGAAAAACAGCACGGTGTGATCAGGCACAGGGTGACCTGGCCTCCGCGCTGGGACATCATTTGGCTTCTCTCCGTGTGCTACATCATGAGTCTTTCCTGTTCCCAGGACACACTTTGCTTGGTCCTGGGTTTGTGCTGGCTGTCTCACCTCCCTGGAAGGCCCTTTTTCCAGATCTTCACCTAGCACAATCTCCTTAATTTATAAAGAATTCTTATAAATCAATATAATTTACTAACTTCCCAGTGAAAAGGTGGCAAACGATACAAAGAGACAAACCACAGAAGAGGAAAACCAGTGTATCTCCTCTTCTGTGGCTTAAGTCAGGTAAAATGATGCTTTTTATTTATTATTATTATTATTATTTTGAGACGAAGACTTGCTCTGTTGCCCAGGCTGGAGAGCAGTGGTATGATCTCGGCTCAATGCAACTTCCGCATCCTGGGTTCAAGTGATTCTCCTGCCGCAGCCTCCGGAGTAGCTGGGATTACAGGCACACACCACCACACCCAGCTACTTTTTGTATTTTTAGTAGAGACGGGGTTTCACCATGTTGGCCAGGCTGGTCTCAAACTCCTGACCTCAAGTGATTCACCCACCTCGGCCTCCCAAAGTGCTGGGATTACAGGCGTGAGCCACTGCGCCTGGCCTAACATGATGCTTTACCTGATTTATAACACAAGATATACAAAGGCACAAAACTAAAATGAGGTCACATGGGTTACCTATTAGATTGGCAAAGGTAAAAAGCTGGTAACGACTGTGTTGGCAGAGGTTGGGGAAGAGACACTATCACATGTTTTGTTTGTGGGAATATACATTAGTACATTTATGGAAAGTAATTGATGGTATTCATCAAAATTTGCAATGTACATACCCCTTGCCCCAGAAATGTTATTTCCAGGAATTTTCCTGCAGATGTACTGGCACATGTACAAGATTGTGGATATACAAATTTCTTCATTGCAGCTTTGTTTGTAGTAAGTAAAAGATTTGAAACAATCATCCATTAATATATGACTAGTTTAATTAATAACTAATTAATAATACAATGGACTACAAGGCAGTCTTTACAAAAACTAAGCTGTTCTACATGCTTTGCTATTAAAACATCTCCAGGATATATAATTAAATAAAAGAAGCAAAATACAGACTGAAGGTGTAAAGCATGATACACCTTCATTCCAGAAGCTGGATGGAAAAAAATTATGAATTTTTTCTTTTTTTGAGATAGAGTCTTGCTCTGTTGCCAGGCTGGAGTGCAATGGTACAATCTTGGCTCACTGCAACCTCCGACTCCCTGGTTCAAATGATTCTCCTGCCTCAGCCTCCCAAGTAGCTGGGATTACAGGCACATGCCACCATGCCCAGCTAATTTTTGTATTTTTAGTAGAGACGGGGTTTCACCATGTTAGCCAGGATGGTCTCAATCTCCTGACCTCGTGATCCGCCCGCCTCGGCCTCCCAAAGTGCTGGGATTACAGGCATGAGCCACCGTGCCTGGCCAAATTTTTTTGATTATATATGCATAGAATATCTCTGGAAGAAAATATAGGAAACTAAGAGTCTTTGGAGAGAGAAATAACAAGGATAGTAAGGAAGAGAGTCTTAACTTTTATTATAAACCATTTTTTTTTTTTCTGAGACAGAGTCTTGCTCTGTTGCCCAGGCTGGAGTGCAGTGGCGCCATCTCAGCTCACTGCAAGCCCTGCCTCTGGGGTTCATGCCATTCTCCTGCCTCAGCCTCCTGAGTAGCTGGGACTACAGGCATGTGCCACCACGCCCAGCTAATTTTTTGTATTTTTAGTAGAGACGAGGTTTCACTATGTCATTCAGGTTGGTCTCGATCCCCTGACTCTTGATCCACCCGCCTTGGCCTCCCAAAGTGCTGGGATTACAGGCGTGAGCCACCATGCCCAGCCTATACACCCCATTTTACCTTTTGTTTCGTACCCTGTGTGTATTACCTACTCAATTAATAAATAATTGAAAAAATATATATAAAAGGTGTGTAGGAAGAAGGGCCCATGAGAGGCTGAGAAACAATGACCTGCAAAGTAAGAGGAAAGGAGAGAGAATTGTAGCAGTAGTCAGGGGTGAGACTTTCAACAACTTTCCTGTAGGAACCCTGAGCCCACCCATAGATAGCACAGAGGCCAATAGGATAAAGCCTGAAGGGTACTCCCTGGGCTTGGTGATTCCCATGCAGATTCTTAGGAATGATTTTGGTTGACACAAAATCCTACTCTGTAATTTTTATTTTTATTACTTATGTATTTACTTATGTTTGAGACAGAGTCTCGCTCTGTCGCCCAGGCTGGAGTACAGTGGCACAGTCTCAGCTCACTGCAACCTCCACCACCCGGGTTCAAGCAGTTCTCCTGCCTCAGCCTCCCAAGTAGCTGAGATTACAGGCATGCACCACCATGCCCAGAATCACCACGCCCAGAGACAGGGTTTCACCATGTTGGCCAGGCTGGTCTCGAACTCCTGACCTCAGGTGATCTGCCCACCTTGGCCTCCCAAAGTGCTGGGATTATAGGCATAAGCCACCGCACCCAGCCCTCTGGCTGTACAATTTTAAAAATAGCCACCCAACATCTTTTGGACAGTTTTCCTCTCTTTGGGGAATTTCATGCACTGTGAATCCTGACTTCCCTTGGAGGAAGCAGGAAACTCACTTTCCCTTGGGGTTAGGGCTTAGTCATTGACACAGCCTCTGCCAATGAGAAGAGCCCAGCCGAGGCTTCATTTAGAAAGAGGGTAATGCAAGGAAACAGCTCCTGTGAGAGGGTGGTGCGGGTGCCTGGCTTTGGGGCAGTGGCAGTGGAGATTCTGGCACACACTGGCAGTGCCCAGGCCTGGCATAGCATTTCATCTAAGCATTCTGAATGAAAAACACGTGGCCTGCCATATTTGTGCACAATTGGTCTGGAGTGGTGCTAGCTGCAAAGCCCCACACCTGATTCTTGGACTCCCATGGAAATTTTGGTAGTATATTTTAAAATATACAGATGGTGGCTCACGCCTGTAATCCCAGCACTTTGGGAGGCTGAGGTGGGTGAATCACCTGAGGTCAGAAGATCGAGAGCAGCCTGACCAACATGGTGAAACCCATGTCTACTAAAAATTCCAAAAAAAAAAAAAAAAAAAAAAAAATTAGCTGGGCGTGGTGGTGGGCACCTGTAGTCCCAGCTATTCAGGAGTCTGAGGCAGGAGAATCCCTTGAACTCAGGAGGTGGAGATTGCAGTGAGCCAAGATCACACCACTGCACTCCAGCCTAGGCAACGAAGTGAGACTCCACTGAAAAAAAAAATCACTTAATAAATTCCTTTTTTGTTTTAAATAACTTAGAATGGATTTTGTAGTGGTTTTATTTGGAGGGCGGATGTAGGTTAGAAAGACATCAAGGAACCTGGGCAACAAAGAAAAACTTCATCTCTACAGAAAATAAAAATTCGCTGGGCTTGATGGTGTGTAGTAGTAGTCTCAGCTACTTGGGAGGCTGAGCTGGGGGATCACTTGAGCCCAGAAGTTGGAGGCTGTAGTGAGCTATATCACACCACTGCACTCTAGCCTGGGAGACAGAGTGATACCCCATCTTAAAAATTAAAGTCAAGGGTAAATATGGATGTTGGAAGCCAGTTTTCTCACTGTCAGAGTGGGAGGTTACAGGTAAGCAAGGGAAGGTGTTAGAATGATCCAGATGGCACTGGATTAGCATTGGAGACATAAGTATGACTCATGTTTAGCTTAATACTGATATAGATGTACATATAGAACTATTTTTAGATATATGGATATACATAGGCAAATATAGTACATGGACATATATTTCCTTGCT
Source organism: Symphalangus syndactylus (assembly GCF_028878055.3). NCBI lineage: Eukaryota > Metazoa > Chordata > Mammalia > Primates > Hylobatidae > Symphalangus > Symphalangus syndactylus. Next base: position 128,880,296 of record NC_072424.2, on the reverse strand, counting down.
CTCTCAGCTGAAAGGCTTAGAGGCAATAACACCCCAATAGCAACAAGCACCCCAACAACTGAGCAATAGCAACAGGACTGGATCTTAGTTTCTTTCTTTTCTTTTCTTTTTTTTAAAACAGAGTCTCTCTCTGTTGCCCAGGTTGGAGAGCAATGGCACGATCTCAGCTCACTGCAAACTCCGCCTCCCAGGTTCAAGCAATTCTCCCACCTCAGGCTTCCAAGTACAGGCGCCTGCCACCACGTCTATCTAATTTTTTGTGTTTTTACTAGAGATGAGGTTTCGCCATTTTGGCCAGGCTGGTCTCGAACTCCTGACCTCAGGTGATCCGTCCGCCTCAGCCTCCCAAAGTGCTGGGATTATAAAAATGAATCAGCCGGGCACAGTGGCTCAGTTTCTAACACCATTTTCCAATAAAAGGAACCAAGGACTCTTAGAGAAATGGCTGATTCAAGGAGTGGGGCAGGAAAGATGAACCTGGAGGCATCACAACCACATGAAATGTGCGGATCTTTCTTGGCTACTAACGAAACTTAACCAACTAATCAAGACAATTTTATGAAATACAGGAAATCTGATATGGACTGTGATCTAGATAATATCAAGGAATTACTGTTAATTTTTGAGGAGTGACAATGACATTGAAATTCTGTAAGAAAATGTCTGTATTTTTAGAGATGCGTCCCGAAGGATGAGGGGCTAAAATGACATGATATCTGGAATTTGCTGTAAAGAAAGAGGAAAATTGGGATAGATGAAGAAGTGTGGCAAATCTTGGTAACTGCTGAATCTCGGGTTCATTGTAGAATGTCCTCTCCTTCTGAGTACACTTGAAATTTTTCATTAGCACATTGTTTTTTTTGAGACAGAGTCTTGCTCTGTCGCCCAGGCTGGAGTGTAATGGCTTGATCTCAGCTCACTGCAACCTCTGTCTCCCGGGTTCAAGTGATTCTCCTGTCTCAGCCCCCTGAGTAGCTGAGATCACAGGCGCCTACCCCCTACGCCCAGCTAATTTTGTTGTATTTTTAGTAGAGATGGGGTTTCACCATATTGGCCAGGCTGGTCCTGACCTCAGGTGATCCACCTGCCTCGGCCTCCCAAAGTGCTGGGATCACAGGCGTGGGCCACCGTGCCGAGCCTCATAATGCATTTTTTTTTAAAAGCTAGAAAAAGATTTGGGTTGAGAATAGTTAGCAATGTTCATTCCACCTGTAATCCCAGGCTGCGCAGGACCTCTGATGTGATGGACACTGCTGTGGCTGAGACCGAGGTGTGGGTGGGTGGGCTGCCCCTGATCCAGGACTGAGCCAGGAGGGCCTCTGATCCCAGATCTGGAGTTGAGAAAGGGGAGTTGACTGCTGGAGGACCCATTTTTTTCTCTTATATCCGTGGCTGGCTGGGAAACCTGGGGTGCCTTTTCTTGATGTTGCCCCGCGCTCTCTAGCTCGTGGAAGGCACACTGAACAACAGAAGAAACAGAAGCTCCCACCCCACTTGTGTGTTTGTGGCTACCTAGCAGTTCTTGCTACTCTACTGTAGGGTGAGAAACAGTGATTACGGTAGAGTTTGTGATGTTTGTTTTTCTCAAGATCAAAACCCCATCTCCCCTCAGTTAACATAAACCCTCAAAAGTCGATCTGTATTTAATTTTCCTTGGGTGGTCCTGGGTTGACATCTTGCCCTTTTGTCTTACCATAGGAACTTGGGAACCCAATGCTTTGTTCCATCTGCTCCGAAGACAGCCCACCTCCCGCTGCTGGCCTGGCGGTTCCAGCATGGATTCTGTTTTGAAACCTCGTCTAAAGTTACAGGGAACAAGAGATCCTTACATTTCATGTGAGCTTTCTGAGCGAAAAGCATGTGTCCTGGCCACAGTCGTGCACACTGGTCTGCATTCATGAGAAAGCCCGCAGAGCAGGAGCGAGGCCAAAAATATGACCCCTCCCTGCCCCCATGTCTTAAAGGCTCCCCTACATTGAACAGACTCTCCTGCTGCTTGAAGAGGAGTAAATGAAGCCCACTTTGGAGCAAAGGAACAGGGCTCTGACGGCCTGCGATCTGGCTAGGGCTTGCTCTGTCACCTGCCTGGCCCATGGTGGCTTCTTCCCTTCTTCCCAAAGTGGAATTCAGGGGAACAGAGTGTCAAGACAAAAATTGCCGTAACAGCTCCTGGAACCTGAGCTCACTGCGTTTTGAAAGTGCCTCTGCAAGCTGGAATTCTTCAAGGAGGCCACTCCTTCAATCTGAGCACAGATGCACAACCAATCTGATCCTACTGAAGCACGTGTTTCTCTGGCACCTGCAAGGCAGGGCTATCCCAGAAATGCAGAAATGTACACAGGCCCACGTGCTCGCTTGCTCACATGACCAATCACAACCCACAGAGGACACCTAGAGCCAGTGGGAGGAGCACAGGAAGGCCAAGTGTCCCTCCTACCTGGGCATCTCTCAGCCTGGGACCATCCACTCACTTCACCGCACACAAAAAATGCACCCGCTTGGTGACTGCAGGACAACAGTGCTGGAAACTTAGTGGTGACGTGAAACTTCATATCATTATCCTTCTTTTCATTTCCCTGCAGTCTGGAGTCTGGTCCTATTGAAAAATCCTAAAAAGGCTGGATCCAAATCATAAAACACAGCTTGTATGCAGAATTACTATAATGTGGGCATCTTGAATTCATTACTCCTGTGGTTTATAGGGTATATTTAAAATGTATACACTAAAGTGAATATAAACTTTACGGTTCATTTTGCCCAAGAGAAAGGGACGGATGAGAGGAAATTAAAGCTGTGCTCTGGCACACTCACCATGGAGCTTCACTTGCTCAAGGCAGCTGATACTGCTGGGTCCTGGAGGTCTGCACAGTGCCCCTTCCCGGGACTACCTCCCTTTGGGTGGTGCTCATTTCTCCCGAGGCTGACAATTGTGTTCTCAAAGTTTCCCATGCATCACTTGAAAATCTGCTCATACGCAACCACCTCAGAGCTTGGAGCTAAATTGCTCACATTTTTCAGGTGTATGGATGCAATTATACAGCTAACAATCTGGGGCTGTTGCTCACCTGTGCACAGGCATTTATCAATCAAGCCTAAACCTTCCAGGAGATGGGTCCAGAGATAAACGACTTCAGGTGTGACCATGAAATTCAAGGCTGGGAAAGCAGATTTGAAAAGTTTCATCTAAGGGATCTTGATTTTTCAGGTGAGGCAGAACCCCCTAATGTAGTGAAGCTCTGATGAAATGCAGGGCAACCCTGGTTGTCGAGGCAGTCTAGCCTTTGTTAAAGTTCTTAAAGTCACTTGTGGTCACTAAGTTGTCTGGATGAAATAAGCAGTACCTGCTAACTTTATGGGTAAAATAAATCATAATATTTAAAATACTCAGGACAGTGATTGACACATAGTAAGTGTTGTATGCTATTTGTTTCAAAATCTGGTTTCCAAAGCAATGTCATCTCTCTCCTCTTCTCTCTCTCTCTCTCTCTCTCTCTCTCTCTCATCTATGGAGAGACATTGGTTTTGAATCGAGGCCCTACCACATTGTAGCTGTGCAATTTAAGGCAAGTTAAATAATCTTTCTTTGCCTCAGTTTCTTCATCTGTGCAATAGAAATACAAATTGTACATTGCAATAATATTTTGAGGATTTCATAAGTGACTATTTAAACTCTTAAAACAAAGTCTCTATAAAATAAGAGCTGCAGGCTGGGTGTGGTGGCTCACGCTTGTAATCCCAGCACTTTGAGAGGCCGAGGTGGGAGGATTATTTGAGCCCAGGACTTCGAGACCAGCCTGGGCAACCTAGTGAGAGGCTGTCTGTATTAAAAAAAAAAAGAAAGAAAGAAGAAAAACTCTATAAGTGCTAGGCATTATAATTATTATATCTGGATCGATGTTAATAATAGTATTTCTGAGTGGTAGAATCATAGCTGAATGTCTGCTTCATATTATGTTGGGTAAGTTGAAGCTTCCTCTGGCTGGGGTACATTTTCTTGGTCTTCCTATGCTTTGTGTGCTTAACCCTGTGTCTGGCCGATAGTAGCTGCTCAATAAATGTTGAACTCAGCTGCTAAGATCGCATTGCATGGGCCAGGTGTGGTGGCTCATGCCTATAATCCTAGCACTTTGGGAGGCTGAGGTGGGTGGATCACTTGAGCTCAGGAATTTGAGAACAGCCTAAACAACGCGGTGAAACCCCGTCTCTACAAAAAATACAAAAATTACCCAGGTGTGGTGGCAAACACCTGTAATCCCAGCTACTCAGGAGACTGAGGCAGGAGAATTGCTTGAACCTGAGAGGTGGAGCTTGAAGTGAGCCAAGATTGCACCACTGCACTCCAGCCTGGGTGACAGAGTGACACTCCGTCTCAAAAAAAAAAAAAAGACTGTATTTCATAATCAGTACCTCTCCCAGATATCATATCCCTGGTCATTGTCTCATGTTTTCATAGCTTTCTAGGAAGTTTCTGGAACAAAATTGACATGAGATGAAATAAAGCCTAGTAAGTACCAATTCACATGAACATTTCCCTCACAACATTGTGTCTCTTTTTCAAGACTCTGGAGGGCTTAGATAACAGGTTCTGGGCTTGTGCTCTCAAGGGAGGCCCCTCTGTAAGCCTGTGCTATGTGATTTGCCATAAAAACAACAAACAAACTACCAGTTAATCATCTGCATATGTGGCCCATGTACTGCTGGCCCCCGGGAATGGTAAGTAAATGGGATTTTTATGGAAGTCAGACCTCTGAACAGGCAGTGAAATTGGCAGTCATGGAAAACACAAACAGCAAAAAACACGATTACAAGAAAGCATTTATGGTATGATTTCATATGCATGTAAAACTACATATATAAATCTTATATGCATATATGTAGGGAATGTCTTCAAATACAAATGGTAGTTATCTTTGTTAGTGAGATTTAGTGCAGTTTTTTCTCTTTGTTTATACTTTTTCTATACAGAAAAAATACACACGATTATATATGAGGAAGAAAAAAATAACCATGCATCAAGGGAACTGATTTGTTCAATAGACTTCAAAAACTAACTGTAAGGGGCTGGGCGCAGTGGCTGATGCCTGTAATCCCAGCACTTTGGGAGGCTAAGGCGAGAAGATCACTTGAGCCCAGGAGTTCAAGACCAGCCTGGGCAACAAAATGCTACCCCCTACCTCTACAAAAAATTTCAAAATTAGCCAGCCGTGGTGGCACACATCTGCAGTCCCAGCTACTTGGGAGGCTGAGGCAGAAGGATCACTTGAGCCCAGGAGGTGAGGCTGCAGTGAGCTGTGTTTGTGCCACTGCCCTCTAGCCTGGGTCATAGAGCCAGACCCTGTCTCAAAAATATGTATCTATATAAAACAAGCAAACATTAACTATAAGGATTTGAAATCTGTTGTCTAGTAGGTTTTCTAGACTTAGCAAGTAACAATACAGGACACCTAGTTAAAGTTTGATAAACAATTGTAAGTATGCCCCATATAATATTTTGGGCATTGCCTCTTTTTTTTTTTTTCAAAAAATGAAAAGAAATGTAAAGTAGGAGTATAACTTCTACACTTCTACCATTATTTATATTTCTTCTCATTCTTTTCTCTGTAAGTAGGTTTTACATGGTCTAGAGTCATACCGTGTGTGTGCAGTTTTCATTCACTTAACAAGTCATATTGGTTCCCTACTGGGGACCAGGTGCTGTGCTAAGCATTGGGGATACAGTAGGAGTAACACAGGTTTGCTGTTGCCTCTACTCAACATAAAATCATTTAGCACAGTTTTTGCATTAAAAACTTTAAATAGATGCATAATCTGCTATCAAGTTAGTATATTCCATTTTACTTAACCAATCTTCCATTGTGGCTTAATTTATTCATTTGTTTGCATATTAGCTTTTTGCTGTTGTAAATAATACTGCCCTGAATGGCTTTGTACATCAAGCTTTTCTCACGTTTTTGAATTATTTTATTTTAAGGATAGACACTTAAAAATACTATTTTAGGCGGGGCACGGTGGCTCACACCTGTAATCCTGGCACTTTGGAATGGGGAGGCAGCTGGATCGCCTGAGGTCAGGAGTTCGAGACCAGCCTGGACAACATGGTGAAACCCCGTCTCTACTAAAAATACAAAAATTAGCCAGGCGTGGTGGCGCATGCCTGTAATCTCAGCTACTCAGGAGGCTAAGGCAGGAGAATTGCATCATGAACCCAGGAGGTGGAGGTTGCATTGAGCCAAGATCGCACCACTGCACTCCAGCCTGGGCAAGAGTGAGACTGTCTCAAGAAAATTAAAAAAAAAAAAGTATTTTTAGGCTAGTTGGAATTTCATAATAATTTCTTTAGAAAAGGTTAATTGGCTAGAATCACAAAAAGAAGCAAAGCCTATATGTTTCCTTTTACTTTATTTTTATTTTTTTTGAGACAAGGTCTCATTCTATTGCCCAGGCTGGAGTGCAGGTGCCATCTCGGCTCACTGCAGCCTCAACCCCCCAGGCTCAAGTGATCCTCCTGCCTCAGCCTCCCAAGTAGCTGGGACTACAGGTGTGTGCCACCATACCTGGATAATTTTTTTGTATTTTTGGTAGAGACAGGGTTTCACCATGTTGCCAGGCTATTCTCAAACTCCTGGGCTGAAGCAATCCACCCACCTCATCCTCCCAGAGTGTTGGGATTACAGATATGAGCCACTGCGCCAGGCCAAAGTCTATCTTTCTTTGCCTGCAAATACATTTAATCATCTTTCCATATATGTGTTCACAAATTTTATTTGGCGGGTTGTCTACTCATTTTGTGGGGAAGGTCTTGATGATGTTTCTTCCTTTATGAAATAATATAAAAAGGCTATTAAGTTTGTATAATATTTATTTTTGTACTTTTCAGCCTATTGGTGCCTTATTTTTGGTTATTGATTTTATTTTTATTTTTTACTTAGAGCAATTTAATATTGTATCTATTAAAATCTGTTCATCTTTTGATTTCAAGTGTTTCTTAGTATAGAATGTCATTTTTCTATCCAGATGTTTACCACCTATTTAATTTATTTTATTCTTTTTTATATTTAAAAATATATTAAAACCTTAAATCATCTGGAACTTATTTTGGTATAGGTTCGTAGTGAATAGCAATAGGATTTTTATTCCAGATGACCTATATACTATTCCCAAAGAAAACCGCATTTGTCTTTATCTTTCCCTTTGACTTTTATAATGGCTTTTTCTCATGTATTTAATTTTATTGTATAATAAAGCTTATCTTTGGATAAGCCTTGTATACCATTATCACACTGTTCTTTATTATGAAATCTAATAACATAGTATTAGAAACTATTATAGTATTATTTGATAAAGTATATAGAATACAAATTATTACAGTTTTACAATATACTGTTAAATGTTAGAGTAATTCTCCTAATTCTAGAGTCTTCTTTCTGAAAAAAAATATTAAGTTCTACAAAACTTCCATGGGGATTTGAGTTGGAATAGCAGTAAAGGTATACATTAATTAGATAACAATGGACACTTCTCCACCCAGGGACATGAATGTCTCTATTTATTCAATTCTCCTCCTATCTATATTTGTTAACCAAACCTTATCTTGACTTCAGTTTACATTTCTCTTATGAAGTTTACACATGGGTCTCTCATACCATCATGGCTGGGTCCCACTGGATCCACCCTGATCTACTCAGATCAGCTCCACTTTTGTCTGCTTTATATATTGTCTCTAAATCATCTTTTAGAGTTCTGCAATTTAACATGATGTGAAAAATCACTGGACTAACCAATGTGTTAAAATCCCTTCCACTCCGAAAAGCTTGATTCTATTATCTCCAAAATGCATGGTGCTTTCTTGCCTCTGCCTTTGTTAATATTGTTCTTCCTCCTGCCTGAAGTGGCTACCCATTCCAAATTTACATATCCCCAGCTATTCGGGAGGCTGAGGCAGGAGGATTGCTTGATCCTGCGGAGGTAGAGGCTGCAGTGAGCCCTCTAGCCTGCACTCCAGTCTGGGCAACAGAGTGAGACTCTGTCTTAAAAAGAAAGAGAGAGAGAAAGAAAGAAACAAAGAGAAAGAAAGAAAGAGAGAGAAAGAAAGAAAAAGAAAGGAAGGAAGGAAAGAAGGAAGAAAGGAAGGGGAAAAGAAACAACAGGACCAGCCTGGGCAACACAGCAAGACTCTATCTCTATGAAAATTTAATTTAACTCAAAATAATAATAAATAAAATATATAAATAAATAAATAAAATAAATACAAATAAACACCTTCACCAATGTCACTCCTAAATCTTTTGGAGATTTCATGTATTACTGATGGACACACTCGTGGTTAGCATGAACAACTTAAGATTTACGGAAACATCCAGATTTATTCTGTGAAAATACAGTTAACTTCTTATGAAGTTTCACTCACTTTTTCACAGTGAGTGAAAAGGCATGGATTTGAAGATTTGTCCACAGAGCGATGAATGGCTGTACTCTCAGTTTCTATCTGTGTGAAAATCTACTCGTCCTCACAGTCACAAGTTCTTTACATACTAGAAAATGTGTGAGAGATGGAGGTAAGGGGTGGCAGCTGTGGAGGCCAAAGTGGGGGCTTTTTTTTGGTTTGTTTACCAACTGGATTTTGCTCTGGTTAAGACAGCATGGTACAAACCAAGAGAGATTTGTGTTTTCCAGTGTAGCAAGACATTCTAAATAAATGTTCCTTGAAGAGGGGGACTTTACATCCTGGAACTTTGCAAAAATCCAAAAAAGAAAGTAGTGGACTGGAGCAGCATGGAACTGGGCTGGGGGGTGAAGTCAGCAGTCGAGCTCACAGCAAACAGCTTTTGAATGTATTTCTTCAGCCCTTTTTTGTATCAATATAATATATCCAGAAAAGCAACCTTTTTTGAGGGTCTGCTATATGTCAGGGACTGTCTGAAGTGCCCCCCTAACCAAGTGTCAGTGTGTAACCTCAATTTGACAACTGTTGGATACAAAGCCTTAGGCTAAAAGTCTATAATCCCACAGTCTGTAATCCCCTCTCATCCCTCTTGCCCCATTCATCAGGGCATCCATCTGAACTTCACAAGGAAAAGAACTTGGTACCTTTGGCCCCTTCTCAACCACATAACAGCACCAAAGCAGGACCATCTAGGGATAGAAAGTATCTTAGAAACTACTAGTTTGCCAGGGCTACCAAATAATGTATGCCAAACTGGGTGGCTGAAAATAACACAAACATATTGTCTCAGAGCTCTGGAGGCCAGAAGACTGAAGTCAAGGTTTTACCCATGTTCCCTCTGAAACCTGTAGCGAAAAACCTTTCCTTGCCTCTTCTAGTTTCTGGTGTTTTCCAGCAATCCTTGATGTTTTACGACTTGCAGCTGTATCACTCCACTCTCTGCACCTGTCACCACGTGGCCATCTTCTCTCTTGTTTCCCTGTCTCTGTGTCTCTTCTTCTTTTTCTTCTTCTTGTTTTTTTTTTTTTTTTTTTTTGAGGCGGAGTCTTGCTCTGTCACCCAGACTGGAGTGCAGTGGTGTGATCACGGCTTGCTGCAACCTCTGCCTCCAGGGTTCAGGCGATTCTCCTGCCTCAGACTCCCGAGTAGCTGGGATTACAAGCGTGCGCCATCATGCCCAGCTAATTTTTGTGTTTTTCTTAGAGACAGGGTTTTGCTATATTGGCCAGGCTGGTCTTGAACTCCCGAGCTCAAGTGATCTGCCCACCTCGGGCTCCCAAAGTGCTGGGATTATAAGCGTGAGCCACTGCACCAGGGCCAGAACTTTAATATATCTCTTGTGGGGAGGGGACACAATTCAACCTGTAAGACAGAGCATCTTCTTCCACTCATTCCTTTTCGTTTGGTTTTAAGGAAAGTTAGGATCTCAGAGGTTGAGCTGGAGAGTCAATCTGTATGAAATGGTACATTATTATTCTTGGCAATCCTGGTTTCAGGAGACGAGAAACCCATCTTGCTCTAGAGTACGCTGGAAGGAGTTCTTGGATCACAGAACCTAAAGAAGAATGAACCATCCGACTGTGAGAGGTGCTCATTCCAGCCTGGCTTCCAAAGCTTCTAGAACTAGGCGCTCCAGTGGGTGAGGATGTTTCTCATTCTCTTCTTTGGGCTTCATTCTCTTTTGAAAGGATTTATTTTAATGGTAGGTAACGTCGTCAGTTTCCAAGTTTTATCCTGGGAATTCCTAGTTCTAGAAAAGGATTGTCTTCAAGGCTGGATCCCAAAGGCAGATGCCCTGGGGGAGAGCGCTGGCGGCCCATGGGGATAGGCGAGCTTGATCTTGGACCAGTGAACTTCCACCAGAGGAATGGAGCACCATAAAAACAGGCCAGTTTCTGACCAGGCGCAGTGGCTCACGCCTGTAATCCCAGTACTTTGGGAGGCTGAGGCGGGCGGATCACTTGAGGTCAGGAGTTTGAGACCAGCCTAGACAACATGGTGAAACCCTGTCTCTACTAAAAATACAAAAATTAGCCAGGCATGGTGGTGCATATGTGTAATCCCAGCTACTCAGGAGGCTGAGGCAGGAGAATCACTTGAATCCAGGAGGTGGAGGCTGCAGTGAGCCGAGATGGTGTCACCGTGCTCCAGCCTGGGCAACAGAGCGAGGCTGTCTCAAAAATAAACAAATTGTAAAAAGGGCAGTTTCTGCAGGAGTCTCACAGGGGAAGACAAGGGGAACAGGAGGCTGAGGAGACAAGATGAGAGATGTCCACTATAAAAAGATAATTCAAGGGCGAAAATCCAATTTTTATGTAAATTATCCAGATGGGCTCCAAAGCTTATTCATATTCACCAAAGAAATTGCTCCGTTCTCTATTTTATGTCATTTAGCAGATCAGGTTTATGTCTGTGCCCCAGGGAAAGGACCCATGACATTTACTACATTTGAATTCAAATAGTAATTTTAGATTAATTTGAAAATTGATTAGGTCAGATGTTTCTGTAGACATGTTTTTGCCCTTTTATGGTATAGGGGGTCAAATATCCATTTATGGGTCCAGGATTTATTTGTAAAAATGGACTTTCAAGTCAATTACTAACATCCACTGGAGTTTAAACGTGACCATTTTTAAAGTGTATATTTTCTCAAAAATATCCTTCTTTTAATTTCTTTTAAAGCATTTGTTTAACTATGAGAAACTGGTAACTATGCAAACTCTCGGACTGTCATAAGTGAATTAAATGTACTTATTTCTGGATTATCAGTACTGATTGTCAGGCTTAATCAGTTAGAAAGTAAAAGTAATTTTTACCTCTTTCTGCTAAACTAGAGGACAGAGTGAGTATGGGAAGATGACCTTTTTCCTAGCAAAATGGCAAATTCTCAAGGTCCTAAATGACAGATTGCTCTCCTGAGTCCCCAGCTTGGCTCCCAGCTGCCAAAAGGCCATCTTCATCTGGATATGTGCAGACACCACACGCTCAGCTCGTGCAGAACAACTTCACCCCAAGGCTTCTCCAGCACTCGCTCCATCAATGCCATCATCATCATCCATGCTGGGCAAACCTAGGACCCAGACTCCTCTTTCTTTCCCCCGTTTCCCTGCCTTCCATGTGTCCTCCAAGTATGACTGAGGACGCCACCGATGTCAGTGGTTCCCAAACTTGGCTGAGTATCCAAATCCCCTGAAATACATTTTTTTTTTTTAGATGGCTGGAGTGCAGTGCTATGACCTTGGCTCACTGCAACCTCCGCCTCCTGGGTTCAAGCAATTCTCCTGCCTCAGCCTCCTGAGCAGCTGGGATTACAGGCACACGCCACCATGCCTGGCTAATTTTTGTATTTTTTGTAGAGATGGGGTTTCACCATGTTGGCCAGGCTGGTCTTGAACTCCTGACCTCAGGTGATCCACACACTCAGCCTCCCAAAATGCTGGGATTACAGGTGTGAGCCACTGCACCCGGCTCTGCTAAAGGACTTCTAAATGAATTCGGATTTGGAGTCCCCTTCCTAGAGACTGAGTCAGTACATCTGGAAGTAGCCTGAGCATCTGCATTTTAAAGTCCTCCCCAGCCTCCTAAGGTGATTTAATAGTGACCAGGATTTAGGACCAGCTGTCCTAAGCATCTCCATCCCCACTACTGCTGCCCTAGTTGAGCCCCCAGCACCTGCAGCCCCGCCTCTGCACTCAGGCTCTGCATTCTCTCAGCCATCCTCTACCGCATTCAACAATACCACAGCACACACATTGAATGCCTATTTTTTTTCCAGGTACTTTGTTAACCAGTGGAAGTACAAAGATGAATAAACCATACTCCTCCCCTCAAGACAACTCTTTCATGAGGGAGATAACCTAGGAAATAGGAGTCTATTCACGAGACCGCTGCTGTAACTAAAAGAATAGGAAGTACCGGCTGGGTGCGGTGGCTCACACCTGTAATCCCAGCACTTTGGGAGGCCGAGACGGGCGGATCACGAGGTCGGGAGATCGAGACCATCCTGGCTAACACGGTGAAACCCCATCTCTACTAAAAATACAAAAAATTAGCCGGGCGTGGTGGCAGGCGTCTGTAGTCCCAGCTACTCGGGAGGCTGAGGCAGGAGAATGGCGTGAACCTGGGAGGCGGAGCTTGCAGTGATCCGAGGTCGCGCCACTGCACTCCAGCCTGGGCGACAGAGCGAGACTCCATCTCAAAAAAAAAAAAAAAAAAGAAGAATAGGATGTACCAGAAGGTCACAAAAGAGGAACTGATTAGCTCAACCTGAGAAAGTCTCCCAAAGCTTCACAGAGGAAGGAATGCTGAAGTGGGGATGAAGAGGAGCTGATCAGAAAAACAGTAAGGATGGGAGGGAGGGAGAGGACATTTCAGATAATGCTAAGCATGGGGGTAATAGGATTACACTGGATTTTTTGTTTGTTGACTTGTAGTAAGCGTAGTTTCTGTTCTTATAGGCAAATGTTGGGTTCCTTCTTTCTTTTTCTTTTTGTTTTTGTGGATACATAATAGGTGTATATTTTTATGGGGTATATTAGATTTTTTTTGAGACAGGGTCTTACTCCATCACCCAGGCTGGAGTGAAGTGGTGCAATCTCAGCTCACTGCAGTCTCCGCCTCCCAGGTTCAAGCGATTCCCCTGCCTCAGCCTCCCAAGTACCTGGGACTACCAGGTGTGTGCCACCATGCCCGGCTAATTTTTGTATTTTTAGTAGAGATGGGGTTTTAGTCCTGGCGTGGTGGCTCACGCCTGTAATCCCAACACTTTGGGAGGCCGAGGTGGGCGGATCACAAGGTCAGGAGATTGAGACCATCCTGGCTAACACGGTGAAACCCCGTCTCTACTAAAAATACAAAAAACTAGCCAGGCGTGGTGGCAGGTGCCTGTAGTCCCAGCTACTCAGGAGGCTGAGGCAGGAGAATGGCATGAACCCAGGAGGCGGAGCTTGCAGTGAGCCGAGATCAAGCCATTGCGCTCCAGCCTGGGCGACAGAGTGAGACTCTGCCTTAAAAAAAAAAAAGAGATGGGGTTTCACCATGTTGGCCTGGCTGGTCTCAAACTCCTGACCTCAAGTGATCCACCCGCCTTGGCCTCCCAAAGTGCTGGGATTACAGGAATGAGCCACCACATGGGGCCCATTCTGTGCTTTACAACTCCCAGCTGTGGCAGTCAGCTAGGCAAGCCACTTAACCTTTCTGAATCTGTTTTATCATCTTGTAAACCAGGTTTAATAATAATTACCAAGTAGGCTTGAGGATTTAAAGAGAAAATGCTTATTAAAACATTCCCAGCCTAATGTTCTCTTTCTTGACATGGGTGGCTACACAGGCATCTGCTTTGTGAGAATTCATTGAATTGTATGTTTTTTTGTGCACTTTTCTGTATGTGTGTTGACGTCAATTAAAAAGTTAGAAACAATTGTCTAGCTTACTGGCGTCTGAATAAATGTTCTAAATATTGGTTCTCTTTCCTCCTTGTTTTTTCCTGCTGGAAGCAGATGACCAGAGCTGGGCTGGATGGCTAATGCAGGAATGACATGCCGACATTTGCAAGAGGTGGAATGTGCTGTTACATTGAAGTACAAAGAGCAGTAAGATGAAATTTAATAGGAACCAACATGCAGGAGGTTCAAAAAGAAACAGCACAAGTAATGAGTGGAAGATGTGATTTAAGAGGAATTATGAAAAAGCTCAGAGATTTTAACTGACGCAAACGTAATCTGAGTCAACAGCCCAGCTTTGCCACTAAACTCTGTGACCCTCTGCAAAACAAGCAAGCGGATAAACCCAAACTGTAACCAAACCAAAACAGAAATCTCAATACAAGGTTAGGTTTCTGTAGTGGTGTAATGCTCAAATCCTAGAAATAAATACACCCATTGATTCCTTCATCCATCGGATCATATCTACATTGCAGGCTTTCAGTCATGGAAGCCTCTTCTTAGGATGGGCCTAGACCATTGACCATGTCCAGAGTTCAGTGACTAGAATCCTGAGAGATCTTAAAACCACGGCTGGGCACAGTGGCTCACGCCTGTAATCACAGCACTTTGGGAGGCCAAGGCGGGCAGATCACTTGAGGCTAGGAGTTCGAGATCAGCCTGGCCAACATAGCAAAACCCTGTCTCTACTAGAAATACAAAAATTAGCTGGGTGTGTTGGCTCACGCCTGTAATTCCAGCTACTCCAGCGGCTGAGGCACAAGAATCGCTTGAGCCTGGGAGGCAGAGGTTGCAGTGAGCTAAGATCGTGCCACGGCACTCCAGCCTGGGCAACAGAGCGAGATTCTGTCTCAAAACGAAACAAAACAAAAAACAAAACAAAAAACCCTCATGTCAATCATATAAAGATCTGGAGAATTTTTAGCTTTAAGAAAATATTTGGAGGCTGGCTGGGAGGGCTTCACATATTTGCAAAGATTTTGTCAAGAGTGATTGGATTTATTCTATGTAGTTCAATGAAGGAAAACTCAGTTCAACAGGTGAAAGTCTGGAGAAGCGTATTTTGGGCCATTTTAAGGAATGAGGTAGCTCATGACTGGGGCTACCTGAAAATGGAATGAATTCCCTGCCTGTCGCTGGCAGTATTTAGCAGAGGCTCTGTGGCTACACATCGTGGCCATTATAGATTGTATTTTTATTTTAGGTGGGATGACAGATTATATGCCTCTGTTATGGGTTAAATTGTTTCCCCAAAAAAAGATAGGTTGAAGTCCTAACCTCTAGTACCTGTAAATGTAACTTTATTTGGAAATAGGCGCTTTGCAGATGTGATCATATTATGATAGAGTCATTAGGATCCGGTAAGACTGGTGTCCTTATAAGAAGAGACATGGACAGGGAGAAGGCCCTGTGGAGACACAGGTGTGCAGAGGGGAGGTGGCCATGGAGCACCGGAGGCAGAGAAAGGTGTCATGCAGCCACAGGCCAGGAACGCCAAGGATTGCTGGCAAAAACCAGAAGGCGGGAGAGAGAGCACAGCTCTGCTGACACCTTGATCTCAGACTTGCAGCCTCCAGAACTGCGAGAGAATACATTTCTGTTGCTTTAAGCCACTCCATTGCTGGCACTTGGTTTTCCTAGCAGCCCTAGGAAACGATTACAGCAAAACCCCTTCCCTCTCACAGCCTTCAAATCCTTATTAGCCAGATAGCAACAATACAGGCAGGCCTGCCCCACCAAGTTACCTGACATACAGATTGCTCTGGCCTTCTGCAGCCACCCCCATGGTGACTGTCTTGCCCCTCAACCCTCTTGTCCTTGGCACCCCCTCAGCAATGCCCATGACTGCTGAGTGCCTGGGAGACCCTCTGCCCCATTTTGCCTTTCCCTTCTAGCCCTGCTTTCAAGCCCAGTGTTGCCCAGGGCTCTGAGTCTGGGGGCTCTGTGAGGCCCACGGTGGAGGCCAGCCAGCTGCAAGAGCTCTGTCTTGCTGTCTGTAAGAATCAATAGACATTGAGAGCTCTAGCCCCCCACAGAGGGAAAAGGCTTTCCGAGATGCAAACAACTCACCTGCAAATGAACTTCTGGAACACACAGTCATTTGTGAGTGCAGGAACAGTCTGTGTCAGATGCTCAGGCCCAGTTTGTAGATAAAGTTGTAGCAACACAGCATATTGTAACATTCACCAGTCCAGAAAGGCACTGAGAGGGCTCAGAAAGCAACTCATTTTTCCTCCCGCTGAAACTCAGGATGTCCTTTGAGGACTTTTGCTGAGATATGCGAATGATTTGCTTTTCAAAAAAACTGTAAGTCAGGACCTCCGTATGATTCTCGCTCAAGACCTTCTTATCACGTGCAGAACTTCTCTGGGTGCCTGATTCTCTCCGTGGTGGCAAAGAGACGGGGCCTGTGTGGGCCAAGGCGCAGACCCAGAGAGGGAGGGTATGGGGCATTCTCCCAAGGACAGCAAGTACAATGTGGCCCTCCCTCTGACCTCCTTCGAAAGACATCGAGGACTTGGAGTCCTTGCGTCCCCTACAATCCAGTGTGTCCTTGATTGAGTGATGCTGCTCTCCCTGCACTCCACCTCAGCCAGACAGCTCCACTTACCCCCTTTATATATTGGGGTGTCACATAAGATTGTACTTGGTAAGAATGTCCCCTGCTCACATATGTATGTATGTGTGTACCAGTTTGAAGGCCACTCTTTGTAGCCTGGAAGCACATCGCGATGGGTTGCATGGTGGCCCCTGCAAAGACATGCCTTGCCTTAATCCCTGGAGCCTATAAGGTGATGTTCTTTGGAAAAAGGATCTTTGCAGATGTAATTAAGTTAAAGATCTTGAGCTGAGATCATCCTGACTTACGTGGTGGGCTGTAAATCCAATGACAAGAGTCCTTATAAGAGACAGAAGAAAACACAGACCGAGAGAGAAGAGGAGAAAGTCTTGTGAAGACAGAGGCAGAGATTGGAGTGATGCAGCCACAAGCCAAGGAATGCCTGGGGCCACCAGAAGCTGGAAGAGACGAGGTAGGATTCTCTCGTGGAGCCTTCAGAGGGAGTGTGGCCCTGCCAATCCTTTGATTTCTAACCTTTTTTTTTTTTTTTTTGAGATGGAGTCTCGCTGTGTTGCCCAGGCTGGAGTGCAGTGGCCCAATCTCAGCTCACTGCAACCTCCGCCTCCTGGGGTTAAGTGATTCTCCTGCCTCAGCCTCTCGAGTAGCTGGAATTACAGGCGCCGGCCACCACGCCCAGCTAATTTTTTGTATTTTTAGTAGAGATGGGGTTTTGCCATGTTGGCCAGGCTGGTCTCAAACTCCTGACCTCAGGCTATCCACTGGCCTTGGCCGCCCAAAGTGCTGGGATTACAGGCGTGAGCCACCATGCCCGGTCTGATTTCAAACTTCTGGCCTCCAGAACTAAGAGATAAATTTCTGTTGTTTGAAGCCTCCACGTTGGTGGTAATTCGTCAAGGAGACTAGTAGAAGCATTGTGGGGCACGTGAATGTGCCGTGTCTGTGAGAAGGGAACAGAGGATCCTGCCTGTTCCTAACCCACCACTGGGACCTGCACACACTTGGTGCTTACCCATGATCTCAGCACCATGTCAAAAGGAACATTGTAATTCTACTTCTGGGAATCTACCCTGAGGAAATAACTGAGAAAACGTGCAAGGCTGTAACTCTAAAAATGTTCATCACAGTTCTGCTTGGAATAAAAGAAAGCTGAAAACAATCCACATGTCTCACCATAGGGGATCAATTAATTAATTATGCTGCAGTCATACAAAATAATCCTATGTAGCCGTTAAAATAACATTACAGAAATGGAACTCTTGATGTGGAAAGATGTTACTAATTTACTTGTATAAAAATACATTATGGTGAGCTTCAAATCACTGGTAAGTTAAAAAAATACATTACGGTATGAACTCATAAAAAATATGTAAGCACATGTATTCCACATTATAGCTAGAAAAATCTAGAAAGAAATGTTGACAGTGGTTTTCGTTGACAGAGTAGATGTTTTACATTCTTTTGCTGCTCTGTGTTGCTTGTTATTAATATATAATATATAATAATAAAATATAATATATAATAATAAATTATATAATATATAATAATATGAAAAGTAGTTGTAATAATAATAAAAAGCAATCAAAGACATTTATTTCATTTGGGGAAAGAAAAAACCCTGAAAGTTGTCATCAGCAACATAGTGAGGAATATCATTTTGCCACGTGGAGGATTTAGGGAGACATGTTGGTCCAGCACCAGGAAAGCCCTTGTTCCCGGGAAGTCAGAAAGAGATGCTAGAGTTTGCAGTGTCAGGAGTAGGCTAGTAAGCAGGGCAATACTTAATTAGAAAAATGCAGGACTTCTCGGAGCCGTCTACATGCTACCATCATTGTGAATCTCCAAGAGATGTCTGGATTACCACCTCCCTCCCACCTAATTTGATCCCTGAGCCAGGAACATATTCTAATACTCCTGCTCTGAGAAACATACTTTAGGAAATTTCAGGATACCATTTGACCTAACGCAGTTCAACTGAGTTAAGAGTAAAACTACCCAGATACAAATTAAGGAAGAATGTTTTCAGTTTTTATATTGCTGAGAAAGACAGACTTCTCTGAAGTGAACACAAGCAACAGTGAGCAAGTTAACTGTGTCTTAAAACAATATTGAAAGTCTGGCAAATAAGAACAGGGAGTTTGTTGTTGATTAGATCCTTGTTGCTGTTTGGGCTCTGTGTTTAGAAGGAATGTAGAAATTTTACAGAGGGTCTTGAGAAGGGTGGCAATCAATAAGGATAGGAGCAGGCCGGGCGTGGTAGCTCACGCCTGTAATCCCAGCACTTTGGGAGACTGAGGCAGGCGGATCACGAGGTCAGGAGATTGAGACCATCCTGACCAACATGGTGAAATCCCATCTCTACTAAAAAAAAAAAAATACAAAAAATTAGCTGGGCGTGGTGGTGGGCGCCTGTAGTCCCAGCTACTCAGGAGGCTGAGGCAGGAGAATGGTGTGAACCCAGGAGGCGGGGCTTGCAGTGAGCTGAGATGGCACCACTGCACTCCAGCCCGGGCGACAGAGTGAGACTCCATCCCAAAATATAAAAATAAAAAAAAAGTAAGGATAGGAGGCCAAAGAGGAGAGGGAGAGCTGAGGAGAAGGAAAATATTGACAGGTTTAGCTGATAGTTTGAACATGGTGGCCAAGTGTCAGTGTACATGAAAGCTACCTGCCAACAGGTATCTTCCTTGTGCTCGCTGGTAGGTTAGAAAATGGGCCCTTTCCTGAAAACCCTGATGCCAGGAGATGTTCCAAGTATCCTTGCTTGATGACGGTGACTCAGCTGGCCTTCTCTTTCCTGCCCAAACTGACAACGGTTCTAAGTTTGGTCCTCTTTTTTCTTTCTTTCTTCCTTTTTCTTTTCCTTCCTTCCTTTTCTTTCTCTCTCTTTTCTACTCTCTTCTCTCTTTCTCTCTTATTTTTCCCTCTCTTTCTGTGTTATCTTTCTTTCTCTTTCTCTCTTTCTTTCTTTCTTTCTTTCCTTTTTTTTCTTTTTTTTCTTTTTTTTTTGAGACAGGATCTCAATCTGTCACCCAGACTGGAGTACGGTGGCACGATTACGGCTCACTGCAGCCTTGACCTACTTGGCTCGAGCGATCTGCCCACCTCAGCCTCCCAAAGTGCTGGGATTACAGGCATGAGCCACCACATCCAGCCCCTCTCTCTTTCTTTTTCTCTCTCTTTATTTCCTTCTTTTTTCAGAATGAACCTTTAGGAATCAGGAGACATGAATTCTGTTTGCAGCTTGGTTGCAAGCTTGCTGGGGGTGGAGGTCAGGCAGGGGCTGATGTCAATTCATAGCCTGCACAGGACGCAGGGGGCCTTTTATGAAAAGAATGTGATGGGACATCCTGCACGGGTAGGACACTCCTGGATTTTAACTTCCTGCCCCACAGCCCAATGCCCTCTGTTCCCAGCAGAGTCCTGGCTTTGCTGGCTCCTTCTTCCTGCCGTCCTTTCCTCTGCTGCCTGTTCTTTCTCTGTCTCTGCACAAGCCTTGAATATGAGGGCAGCCCTGGATGCTTTTATGAAGGTGGTGATTAGTCTTTTTGTGTGTGTGGTTTTTTGTTTTGTTTTTTTTTGGAGGGGGGACTGTGTCTCACTCTGTTGCCCAGGCTGGAGTGCAGTGGCACCATCACGGCTCGCTGCAACCTCCACCTCCTGGGTTCAAGGGATTCTCCTGCCTCAGCCTCCTGAGTAGCTGGGACTACAGGCACACACCATCGTGCTCAGCTAATTTTTGTATTTTTCGTACAGACAGGGTTTCACCACGTTGGCCCGGTTGGTCTTGAACTCCTGGCCTCAAGCAATCCACCCACCTCGCCCTCCCGAAGTGCTGGGATTACAGGCATGAGCCACCTTGCCCGTCCTGGTGATTAGTTATGGCTCTTACCTTATTTTCTCTCCCCACTCCCAGGAGCCGATGTCCTCCTCTGCCCCTGCATACCCAGAGCAGACTCTGTGGAGCTGCAGGCCTGTCCCTCAGCAGACACAGCGTTGGAGCAGAGCTGCTATGCCCCGCTCCTCCTACCTCATTCAGGCACCTGTTAGCTGGGTGATGTTTCAGTCTGTGGTTTCCATACTTTGGAGTGCATGAAAATGATCTGGGTGGCTTGTTAACCCTACAGTTTCTGCAGCTTCTCCTCTAGAGAGTCTGATTGAGTTAGGGTGACTCTCCATTTTATGCAACCCCAAGTGATTCTGACGCAGAACCCCTGAAGCCGGGTGTGGGCAGTTACATATGTGCACAACTAGACTCTGATTACTCCTCCTCTTCCCAGGTCAAATCTACATTCTATTGATCTTATCATCTCTTCTTTTTTTTTTTTTTTTTTTTTTTTTTTGAGATGGAGTCTCATTCTATTGCCCAGGCTGGAGTGAGGTGGCAGGATCTCGGCTCACTGCAAGCTCTGCCTCCCGGGTTCAAGCGATTCTCCTGCCTCAGCCTCCCGAGTAGCTGGGACTACAGGCACCCGCCACCACGCCTGGCTAATTTTTTGTATTTTTAGTAGAGACGGGTTTCACCATGTTAGCCAAAATGGTCTCAATCTCCTGACCTCGTGATCCACCTGCCTCGGCCTCCCAAAGTGCAGGGATTACAGGCGTGAGCCACCGCACCCGGCCTATCTTATCATCTTAACATTTCTCTACATTTGCAATGCAAGTGGTTGGATGAAGTTCAAGTCCTTAGTGTGTGTGTATATATATATATACATATATATATATATATATAGTACATATTACATAAATGTAAATAGCATGTCTGCATAAGTGATTGGGATGCTTTAGTGAGTAATGTGAGACTATTAAGAGCTATGCCAAAATGTAGGGCGTGGCCTGGCCCACCTGGACCCTGTCTGTATACAAACCCTCTGTGATCTGGCCTCCTTCCCTCCCCAGCCTCCTCTGAAGGCACTACTCCTGGGGCCACTCCTGGGACCACTGTGGATTCCAGCCTCCCCGCACCACTGGAAATTCCTTTGATCCTTCCATGCACACGCCCAGATTGTCTTAGGCTGTCCTGCCTTGTGTTCCCACAGGGCAATGCTATACACACCCACTGTGGCTTTATTTTTCTGTAATTATTTGCTTACTAGTCTCTTTCTTCTCCCAGTAGGCCGGAAGCTCCTTTAGGACAGGAACTAGATTACATTCTTTGCTATATTTAGAGCCTAACAGACTAGGAGGCTAAAGCAATCACTCAATAAAAGTTTGTTCTCATAAAACAAGGTACATGAAACCATTAAATACTCCCCAAGGTTCATTCAAGAAATACTTACTGAGCACCCACTACCCGATATCCTGCTTAGTCCTGGGCATGCAGATAAAGAAGGTCCTGGTCCTCTGGGAGCTCTCTTTCCAGGTCTGAGTTACTCTTATCAAAGGTGTTTGCATTTAAAAGGAGAATGTCTATGCGCAGTGCTGCTGTGATTGGAATCTCTCCAGCTTTCTCTTCTAGAAGGAAAGAAGAGACTGAATGGCTTTAGATACCTTTCACGTATTAAACTCTTTTTGTATGTTGGCAAAACAAAAATGGCTACAACAGAAAAAAAGGCAAGAGTTGGACAAAAGCAACATAGCCTTGCAGCTAAGCATGCCGCCTCTGCTGCCTGCCTGCCTGGCAGCAAGTCTGGGCCCTGCCATATTTTGCACAAGTGACTTAATCTTTCTGGGCTTCAGTTTTTGCATCTATAAGATGGGGATGATGATGGTAACTTCTTCCTTGGGGATCATGTGAGTATTAAATGAGTAACTGTGCCTGGCACATAGTAAGTGCTCAATAAATATTACTGCCACTAGATGCAGTGGTCCAAGGGCTACATCTTTATCTGGGTCCTGCAGGGTCCCAAGCATGTAGAGTAGACGCCCCATGGGTCGGCTTCAGGGGAGCCTCTGAAACACCCTGTGTAGGCCAATCCCCTGTCTCTGTGATTTGGGCTGTTGTAGAGAAACATCTGTAGCTTTAGGACCAGCTGGGAACAGCTTTAGGTTTGGATAATGGCCATTTTCAAGTTTTCTCCCAACCAGAGCAATTTTGGCACTGAACTTGGGACAAAATCAATAGGAATACATCAGGGATTACAGGAATCCCTGTAATCAACAGGAATAAATCAACTTATTTCTGTTAAGAACAATCCCTCAAATCAACAGGAATACAAGGGGAGCTGCATGGTAGGGAGAGTAACACCGAGAATGAAGACCCTCTTCACGTGGCATTTTTCAAAGATTAAAGAAATCTATTTTTAAAATTTCTTTTGGGGCACCAATATTACATGCCGATCACTGTCAATCAACAATTATTAATTAACTCATAGTGCTTTGTATACATTTCTTCTTTCACACAGAGGGCAATAATAACTTTGACAGTAGAAACTCCCTTTAGTGGACAGGCTAAGTAGGGAATCCTGTTGTGTGAGCCGAATGTGCCCAAATGCCCTTGTTTTCTATTACTTGGGTTTAATTAAACCTAGATCTCTCTTATTAGGAAGAAACTTTAAAGTTGGAGCAGCGTATTCACCAACTACAACGTGAGGGCTGGTGAAGAAAGGCAGGTGAGAGGCCATGAGCATCTTTAGGGTGTGTTTCTGACTTCAAAAATCTCCTAGGTGTGGGAGCTTCCGTCACCCTAGGCTCCTCCCTGATCTCTCTGCCCACAAGTAGCAATGGTCAGTGTGAAAAAGACCCTGCATCCACCTGTTTCCTCTACCCTCTAAATAATTGGAATTTTGTCTCGGCCAGGCACTGTTCTAGGCACTGGGGATGCAGCCGTGAACAAGGCACATGCTCTCCAACCCTCTTGTTTCTGCCCTTCTGGGCAGGTAGAGATGCACTAAATAACCAACCACACAGGTACTACAGATCTGGGCCTCTGGTTCTCCTAGTTTGCCTACTCCCCTAAGAGGTGGCTCATGAGGCCAGAGCCTGGGAGACGAGCTGCCTGAGGCAGAGGCTGGCTAAAACCCTGCCCCTGCAGATCTGGGCTGTGGGGTCCTGAAGCAGGGGTGTTTGAGGTGCTGCAAAGCTCTTCCCCCAGCTGACACTCCTCATCGTTGACCCTTCAATGCAGACAATACTTCTCATGGAAGCCTTTTCTGCCTGTCCAGGTTTGGGTTGGCTGCGCTGCCTGGTGCCCCCTCGGCCCCCTGCGCTCACCCTGTCACACCCCTGACCACACAGTGCTCTAATTGCTAGCTTTCTGCCTGCCTGCCAGCTTCTGGGGCGCCATCAGGCAGGCTGGACCGTGCCTGTGGCGCTGCACCGGATCTCCAGCTTAGCACAGGGCCTTAGCATTACAGCCACTCAGTAAATATCAGTTCCATGAAAAGGAGAGGAGGAAGAGGAGACAGTGACTAAAGACAAAGGATCAAAGCTGGCACTCCATGTTACTTCAGCCATGATCACTCCACTATCACTCAACAACCTGGCTATTTAAAGAAAGAGTGCCCAGGCTGGAGTGCAGTGGTGCAATCACAGCTCACTGCAGCCTCAACCTCCTGGGCTCAAGCGATCCTTCTGCTTCAGCCTCCTGAGTAGCTGGGACTAAAGGTACATGCCACCATGCCTGGCCAATTTTTAAATTTTTTGTAGAGATGGAGTCTTGCTCTGTTGCCCAGGCTGGTCTCAAACTCCCAGGCTCAAGTGATCCTTGGCCTCTCAAAGTGCTGGGATTACAGGTGTAAGCCAAAGTGTCTGGGCTTTTTCAGTTTTTAAATGAGGATAATACAAGGAATTAACGAACTTGTGGTGAAATTTAAATAAAATAATGAGTGCAGTGGCATGATCTCGGCTCACTGCAACCTCCACCTCCCTGGTTCAAGCAATTCCCCTGCCTCAGCCTCCTGAGTAGCTGGGATTACAGGCGCACGCCACCACACTCAGCTAATTTTTTTGTATTTTTAGTAGAGACGGGGTTTCACCATGCTGGCCAGGTTGGTCTCAATCTCCTAACCTCAGGCAATCCACCCTCCTCGGCCTCCCAAAGTGCTGGGATTACAGGCGTGAGCTACCGCGCCCAGCCCTACATGTATTCATTTTTACTATTTATGTTTTTTAGAGACAGTCTCACTCTGTCACCCAGGTTGGAGTACAGTGGCATGCTCGCTGCTCACTGCAGCCTCAACTTCCCAAACTCAAGTGATTCTCCCACCTCAGCCTCGTAGCTGGGATTACAGGTGTGCTAATTGAAAAAAAAAAAAATTTTTTTTAGAGGCGAGGTCTCACAATATTGCCCAGGGTGGTCTCAAACTTCTGGTCTCAAGAGATCCTCATGCCTTGGCTTTCCAAAGTGTTGGGATTACAGCACGGGGTGAGCCACCATGCCTGGCCTGGTTATTACATTTACAAGATTATAATAAAAATGAAGAATATATCACAGAGACAATATGTGGCTTGCAAAGCCTAAAATATTTACTGAAAAAGTTTGTTGAGCCCTGGTCTGTATTCAGATGTGTACACATAATACAGATCTCTCTCTCTCTCTCTCTCTATCTCTATCTCTATCTGTGATAGATAGATAGATATCTGTATATATGTGTACATATATATGCGTGTATTTCTGGCCCAAAGGTTTTATATATATGTATAGACATACAAAGGTTTTATATATACATATATGCATATATAACCTTTGGGGTATATACAAAGGTATATGTACACACATATATATGTATATATAACCCAAAGGTTATATATGTATACACATATATATAAAACTTTTGCATGTATATACATACATGTATGTATACATATATATAAAACCTTGGGGCCAGAAATCCTAGCATTTATCTATACAGTCATGTGCCACACAACAATGTTTTGGTCAACAACAGACTGCATGTATGACAGTGGCCTCATAAGATTATAGTAGCACATTTTCACTGTACCTTTT
Organism: Symphalangus syndactylus; assembly: GCF_028878055.3. NCBI lineage: Eukaryota > Metazoa > Chordata > Mammalia > Primates > Hylobatidae > Symphalangus > Symphalangus syndactylus. Next base: position 128,854,947 of record NC_072424.2, on the reverse strand, counting down.
CTAAGTTTAGATACACAGATATTAAATCTTATTAAATCTTACCACCATGTTATAGTTGCCTACAGTATTCAGTGCAGTAACATGCTGTACAGGCTTGTAGCCTAGGTGTGTAGCGGGTTGTTCCATCTGGGTTTGCGTGGGTTCACTCTATGATGGTCACACAACAACAAAATTGTCTAATGTTGCATTTCTCTGAACGTATTTTTCAGGTTAAGTGATCCATGACTGTATATTTATTTATCTCCTCCCTCATTCCACAAAGGGTTCTGTCAAAGCAGATGACTCCCAAAGGTTTCATAAATCTTCTGGAAAATAAGCTCCTTCGGCTATATAATCATGGCACCCACGGCTTAAAAGTTGATAGTGAGAACAGCATTGAACAGCCTGCTGCATTCAGTAAAAGGTAATGAGACATGATGAGAGGCTCAGAGGAAGAAAGCTGATATAGAAGAGCAACCTCCACTAAGAAAGATGATTTACAATTTATATAGAACTTTATATTTTAAAGTGTATTTTAATTCCCTGGTATCAATTTTGCAGTAACTCCTTGATGGTCTGTGTGATGTCAACTATAGACAAATCAATGCAAAAATAATAGTCTAAGTAGACACTAGGCTGCGATCTGTCAGTCTAAAATTTGTTTTCTGGTGCCATAGCAATACCAGTTTTAACTATTCCTGCTTTCCTCTAGAGGTAATTGAACAGTGTTGTTTTTTTTTGAGACAGAGTCTCACTCGCTCTGCTGCCCAGGCTAGAGTGCAGTGGTAGGATCTCAGCTCACTGCAACCTCTGTTTTTCTGGGTTCAAGTGATTCTCCTGCCTCAGCCTCATGAGAAGCTGGGACTACAAGCATGGGCCACCATGCCCAGCTAATTTTTGTATTTTTAATAGAGACGGGGTTTCGCCATGTTGCCCAGGCTGGTCTCGAACTCCTGGCCTCAAGGGATTCACCCGCCTGGGCCTCCCACAGTGCTGGGATTACAGGCAGGAGCCACTATGCCTGGCCAAACAGTGTTTTAATGGCCATCACTGTTACCTTCCTTTAAGATTTGGAAAGTGGTAGCTAAGTTTTTAGGGTCCCTCAGCTGAAGTGGAGGACCCAAAGGTCGGAAAGAGAGGAGGGGCAGGGCTGGGAGGGAGAAAATGGAAAAGACACATTCCCCAAAGACCGAAGATCTGCACAAAATATGGCTTACTTGAGAGGAGGGAGTCAGAGAATGGGAGAAAAACAACATACTAGAAGCTTGGTGCAGCAGCTGGGGTTACAGGAGCAAACACACCAGAAGTGTTTTCCTAATTTTCCTGGAATCAGTGTTCAGTATACTCACTGGCCATACCAGTAACTCCTCCCCTGCAGACCTCGTCAACTCTCCCCAAAGACAACCGCAGACAATTTATGCATCCAGCTCTCCGAGAAGATAGGGTGGTTTCTTACGCAAATTTCTCAAGTAACACTGTTCTGTGTGTTTACCGCTTTGATATCTCCCTTCCCAGCCGCTTAATGATTAGACTGCTGGCTGCTGGCAAACGATTCTTTATGTGCCAGGAGGAAGAAAGAGGAAAAGTTGAAGTGTGAGAACCAGATCAATGGTTGGCCTGGAGCGAATTCTTTTAACTCTGTGAGCCCTGTTAGTAAGAGAATTCCAGGGATAGACAGAGGACGGCTCTGTGGTACCTGTATTAGTCTGCGAGGGTAGCCTTAAACAAACTAGATGACTTAAACAACAGAAATGTATTGTCTCACAGTTCTAGAGGCTAGGAGTCCAAAAATCCAGCTGCTGGCAAGGTCGGTGTCTTCTCAGGGCTGTAAGGGAAAGCTCTGCTCCAGCCTCTCTCCAAGGTGTGTAGAGGCCGTCTTCTCCCTGTGTCTCTTCACTTCTTCCCTTCGTGTCTGTTTCCAAATTTTCCTTCTTCCCCTCATGTCTGTTTCCAAATTTTCCTTCTTCCCTTCGTGTCTGTTTCCAGATTTTCCTTTTTTTTTTTTTTTTTTTTGAGATAGAGTTTCACTCTTGTTGCCCAGGTCGGAGTGCAGCGGCACAATCTCGGCTCACTGCAACCTCCACCTACCAGGTTCAAGCGATTCTCCCGCCTCAGCCTCTTGAATAGCTGGGATTACAGGCATGCACCACCATGCCCAGCTAATGTTTGCATTAGCTAACCTAAAACAGGTGGTGAGATGAGAAAAAATAAAACGTGATTGCTGGGAGTGCCTCTTGGCAGGGGCCATCTCAGTTTCCTCTGGCTGCTGCAACAGGAATTTAAGCAACACATTTAGTGGCTTTGTATTAGTCCATTTTTCATGCTGCTGATAAAGGCATACCTGAGATTGGGTAATTTATAAAGGAAGAAGGTTTAATGGACTCATAGTTCCACATGACTGGGGAGGCCTCACAATTATGGCGGAAGGCGAAAGGCACATCTTACATGGCGGCAGGCAAAGAGGGAATGAGAGCCAAGCAAAAGGGGTTTCCCCTTATAAAACCATCAGATCTCATGAGACTTATTCACTACCATGAGAACAGTCTGGGGGAAACGACCCCCATGATTCAATTATCTCCCACCAAGTCCCTCTCACAACGTGTGGGAATTACGGGAGCTGCAATTCAAGATGAGATTTTGGTGGGGACACAGCCAAACCATATCAGGCTTCAAATAGCAAGAATGCATTTTCTCATAGACCTGGAGGCCAGACGTCTGAAATGGAGCTGTGGACATGGCTAAGCTTCCTCCAAATGTTCTAGCAGAGAATCCACACTTGCCTCTTCTGCTGCTGGTGGCTCCAGGCATTCCTTGGCTTGTGGCTGCATCACTCCAATTTCTGCCTCCATCCTTTCCTGGCCTTCTCCTTTGCGTGTGTCTCTGTGTCTTCTCCCCTTCTGTGTCTTTTTTTTTTTTTTGTATTTTTAGTAGAGACTGGGTTTCACTTTGTTAGCCAGGATGGTCTCGATCTCCTGACCTCGTGATCCACCCGCCTCTGCCCCCCAAAGTGCTGGGATTACAGGCGTGAGCCACAGCACCCGGCCCCCTTCTATGTCTCATAAGGGCATCTATCATTGGACTCAAGTCTGACCTGGTTAATCAAGGGATGATCTAATGTTGAGATCCTTCATTGCATCTGCAAAGACCTGTATCCAAATAAGTTCACATTCACAGGTTCTGGGTGATCATACCTTTTGTGAGGATAGGCATGATTCTATCCACCACAGGCACTCTACTAATGTCCCTTGGAAACTGTCTGCCACTGTCTTGGATCACCTCCTGGTCATTTCTTGGCCAGCTTATCATAAAAGTTGCCTTCCTGCCCACAAGCTGTCTTTTTTTTTTTTTTTTTTTTTTTTTTTTAGATGGAGTCTTGCTCTGTCACCCAGGCTGGAGTGCAGTGGCATGATCTCAGCTCACTGCAACCTCTGCCTCCCGGGTTCAAGCGACTCTCCGGCCTCAGCACCCTGAGTAGCTGGGATTACAGGCACCTGCCATCATGCCCAGCTAATTTTTGTATTTTTGTAGAGACAGGGTTTCCCCATGTTGGCCAGGCTGGTCTCGAACTCCTGACCTCAGGTGATCTGCCCACCTCGGCCTTCCGAAGTGCTGGGATTACAGGTGTGAGCCACCGCACCTGGCCACCTGATCTCCTCTAGGCCCTCCTCTGGTTAGCATCAAAATGATCTTCCCTATAATGGGAAACTGATCACATCATTCTCCTGCTTAAAAAGCATGCTTCTAGAAAGTGAGACTGCATCAGCACTATAATTCTGAATGCTTCAGAAAATATGTTGTAATGGAAGCATTGCCAAGATTTCAAACTGCAAAGACTTTGCTTCAATTTGTAGATTAGAACAATTTAAATGCATTCATCTGGATGATGCCTGCATATAAAGCTCCCAGTCTGATGCCCAAATGAGTGCATTAATATAGGGGCTGTAGTTTCTGCCCAGCTGCTTTATCTAATTGGATGCAAATTAAATATGCATACTTAGTAAAGTGAATTTGGAAACTCCACAATCCTTCAGAGGAAACAAACTTACAAATGTTCAATATGGCCAACCGGTTCCCTTAGACTTAGCATAAGATAATTTTCTTAAGCATCTCACACTTCATCATGAATTGAGAACACAGAATTCCCATTATACATGAGCTAGCAAAGGATGAAGAAATGGTTAGCACAGGCCCCAACCTAATTCCCTTGAGACCATGCAAATCCGCTTTACCTCAACACATGCAACAAAGTCAAGTTAAAATGGACAAAACTATTTAAAGATGTCTTGGTGCTCCATATAAAATGCTAATCTCCAAGAATGCACTGAGACTCACCCGCAGGAGCACTTAGATTTCCAAAATCACTACACAGTCTAAACTTCTAATGACTTATGAGCCTTCCCCATTGGAACACAAATCTTTTTTTTTTTTTTTTTAAATTGTGTCTCCGAAGGCTAGACAATAAAGGTTTAAGACATGATTAGGTCTCAAAGGTATCACTAAGTTGAGCTGTTCTCACTGGGTCTGTTCAAGGAGCCCAGCCAGACCCCTTGCATGTGCCACTATATGGATTAGGATTGGGTTCTTTATAATGTGCCATCACAGCTTGGCTTTTGCTTTGATTTCTTGTCACTTGAGAGAGCAAATGACAGAAATTTAACGCAAATGGGTGTAAGATAAAAAAGTGTTTCTATTGCCTCAGTGACTGAAAAGTTTAGGGAATGGTTTGGCTTGAGTCATCATTGAATCCAGGGGCTTAACAAATGTCATCAGGACATGGTTCCTTTCTTCATCATTCACTATCCTTTCTTTTTGTTGGCTTCATTCTCAAGACATCTCTCTCTAGGTGGTACCATAGCAGGTCCAGGCTTACTTCCTACTAACTCAGCAACCTGAGTTGAAGAACTAGTAGTACTTTGTTTCTCCAAAACCTCCTGCTATCCCCAGAAAAGTCCTAGGATTGGCTTTCACCAGCCTAATTTGGGTTACATTTCCATCCATAAACCATTGGCATATGTATTAGTTCATTTTCACACTGCTACAAAGAACTGCCCGAGACTGAGTAATTTATAAAGGAAAGAGGTTTGATTCACAGTTGGGCATGGGTGGGGAGGCCTCAGGAAACTTACAATCATAGCAAAAGGGGAAGCAGTCACGTGTTACATGGAGGCAAGCGAGACAGAGGAGCAAGCAGGGGAGATGCCAGACACTTATAAAACCATCAGACTTGTGAGAACTCACTTACTGTGATGAGAACAGCATGGGGGAAGCAGCCCCCATGATTCAGTCACCTCCCACTGGGTCCCTCCCTTGACATGTGGGGATTATGAAGATTGCAATTCAAGATGAGATTTAGGTGGGAACACAGGCAAACCGTATCATTCCACCTCTGGCCCCTCCCAAATCTCATGTCCTTACATTTCAAAACACAATCATGCCTTCCCAACAGTCCCCCAAAGTCTTAAGTCACTCCAGCATTAACCCAAAAGTCCAAGTCCAAAATCTCATTTGAGACACGGCAACTCCCTTCTACCTAGGAGCCTGTAAAATCAAAAGCAAGTTAGTTACTTCCTAGATGCAATGGGGGTACAGGCATTGAATAAATGCTCCCATTCCAGATGAGAGAAATTGGCCAGAACAAAGGGACTACAGGCCCCATGCAAGTCCAAAATGCAGCAGGGCAGTCATTAAATCTTAACGCTCCAAAATAATCTTCTTTGACTCCATGTCTCATATCCAGGTCATGCTGATGCAAAGGTGGGCTCCCATGGCCTTGGGCATCTCTGCCCCTGTGGCTTTGCAGAAGGCAGCCTCCCACCCTGGCTGCTTTCACGGCTGGTGTTGAGCATCTGTGGCTTTTCCAGGCACATGGTGTCATGTGCGTCTGAGTGAAGAGACCACCAAACAGGCTTTGTGTGAGCAACAAGGCTGTTTATTTCACCTGGGTGCAGGTGGGCTGAGTCTGAAAAGAGAGTCAGCGAAGCGTGGTGGGATTATCATTACTTCTTAAAGGTTTTGGTACAGGCAGTGGAGTTAGGAGCAATGTTTTGCCGGCATGCGCTGGATCTCGCAAAGTACATTCTCAAGGGTGGGGAGAATTACAAACAACCTTCTTAAGGATGGGGGAGATTACAAAGTACATTGATCAGTTAGGGTGGGGAAGAAACAAATCACAATGGTGGAATGTCATCAGTTAAGGCTATTTTCACTTCTTTTGTGGATCTTCAGTTGCTTCAGGCCATCTGGATGTATAAGTGCAGGTCAGAGGGGATATGACGGCTTAGCTTGGGCTCAGAGGCCTGACACATGGTGCAAACTATCAGTGGACCTACTATTCTGGGGTGTGGAGGACAGTGGCCCTCTTCTCACACCTTCACTAGGCAGTGCCCAGTGGGGACTCAGTCTGGGGGCTCCAAGCCCCCTTTTCCCTTCTTCACTGCCCTAGCAAAGGTTCTTCATGAAGGTTCCGCCCCTGCAGCACACCTCTGCCGGGTCATCCAGGCGTTTCCATATATCCTCTGAAATCTAAGTGGAGGTTTCCAAACCTCAATTCTTGTCTTCTGTGCACCCACAGGACCAACACCATGTGAAAGCTGCCAAGGCTTGGGGCTTGCACCCTTTGAAGCAATGGCCCGCGCTGTACGTTGGCTCCTTTTAGTCACAGCTGGGATGCAGGGCACCAAGTCTCCAGACTGCACAAAAGCAGCAAGGCCCTGGGCCTGGCCCACGAAACCGGTTTTTTTTTTTTTTCCTCCTCCTATGCCGCCGGGCCTGCAATGGGAGGGGCTGCTGTGAAGACCTCTGACATGCCCTGGAGCCATTTTCCCCATTGTCTTGGTGATTAACGTTTGGCTCCTTGTTACTTATGCAAATTTCTGTAGGTGGCTTGAATTTCTTTCTAGAAAATGGGCTTTTCTTTTCTATTGCATTATCAGGCTGCACATTTTCTAAACTTTGATGCTCTGCTTCCCTTTTAAACGCAAGTTCTAAATTCAAACCATCTCTTTGCGAATGCATGTAACTGAATGATTTAAGAGCACCCAGATCACATCTTAAATGCTTTGCCACTTAGAAATTTCTTCTGCCAGATATCCTAAATCATCTCTCTCAAGTTCAAAGTTTCACAGATCTCTAGGGCAGGGGCAAAATGCCACCCATTTGTTATAAATAAAAGTTCCACAAAAGAAATAGCACTCAAATATAAAGTTTTCTTTTTATTTCTCAGTAAGGCAAGTTACTTCTATAGAAGGGTGTGCCCTTACAGATGAAGCAATGGTGAGCGCACACTTGGACAAGGGAAGGGAAGGGGTTCTTATCCCTGACGCACATGGCCCCTGCTGCTGTGTCGTTCCCCTATTGGCTAGGGTTAGACCGCACAGGCTAAACTAATTGTGACTGGCTAATTTAAAGAGAGTGGCGGGTGAGTGGTTTGGTGGGAAAAATGGTTACGACAGAGCAGGTAATCGGAAAGAGTCAGGGTGGAGCAGGTAATCAAAAAAGATTGCCTTACGAGGAAGTTAAGTTTAAAAGTAGAAGGCAAAGAATTGAACATACTGACATTGATTCTTTGAAAAGAAATTTAGAACTCATATCTAACACATCTCTTTGCAAAGTATAGCAAGAGTGACCTTTGCTCCATTTCCCAACAAGTTCCTCATCTCCATCTGAGACCACCTCAGCCTGGACTTCATTGTTCATATCACTATCAGCATTTTGGTCAAAACCATTCAACAAGTCTCTAGGAAGCAATAAACTTTCCCACATCTTCCATCTTCTTCTGAGCCCTCCAAACTATTCCACCCTCTGCCTGTTACCCAGTTCCAAAATTGCTTCCACATTTCAAGTATCTTTATACAGTACCCTATGCCTGGTACCAATCTTCTGTATTAGTTCATTTTCACACTACTATCAAGAAATGCCTGAGACTGGGTAATTTATAAAGAAGAGAGATTTAATTGACTCAGTTTGGCATGGCTGGGGACACCTCAGAAAACTTAGGATCATGGCAGAAGGAGAAGCAGGCATGTCTTACATGGCAGCAAGCGAGAGAGAGAGAGAGAGAGAGAGAGAGAGAGGAGCAAGCAGGGGAAATGCCAAATGGTTATAAAACTAGGAGATCTCATGAGAACTCACTCAGTATGATGAGAACAGCATGAGGAAACTGCCCCCATGATCCAATCACCTCCCAGCAGGTCCTTTCCTCAACATATGGGGATTAAGGGGATTGCAATTCAGGATGAGATTTGGGTGGGGACACAGCCAAACCATATCAGCATACCTAGGTTACTAGCTCATATCTGGAGCCAGCAATGGGGTTTGTCCCACCAGAATCACTCAAGCGTAGAGTGATGTGGTTCCCCAAAGGAAAACTAAGGTGTCATTTCTAGACAGAGGATTCAATGCTGGGAAGGCAAAAGCAGTATATCTATTCCACAGTAGGATGTGAGTCATCAGTACACAGGAGATAGTAAGAAGGCTAGGAGCAGTGGCTGACACCTGTAATCCCAGCATTTTGGGAGGCCAAGGCAGGTGGATTGCTTGAGTCCAGGAGTTCAAGACCAGCTGGGCAACATGGCAAGGCCTTGTCTCTACAAAAACAATACAAAAATCAGCTGGGCATGGTGGCGTACACCTGTAGTCCCAGCTACTCAGAAGGCTGAGGTGGGAGGATTGCTTGAGCCCAGGGAGGTCAAGGCTGCAGTGAGTCGTGATCACACCACTGCACTCTGGCCTGGGTGACAAAGTGAGACCCTGTCTCAAAAAAAACAAAAGAAAAATGATAACAACAACAAAACCCAGAAAGAAGTAACAAAAGCACTACTGTTTCATCTCTGTATTTTTACTTTCTGGTAGTTGAAAGAAAAGAAAGTATTGGCCAAAATAATATATGTACATATATCCTTAGATCTATATCTATGTCTATCTATATCTATAGTCATATACTCATTTGTATTAGAAGATACAGCTCCTGAACTTTATTGCTCTTTAGATACTGATCCATATGAGATTCAGAAGAGACCAGGTAATGCATTTCAGGTTTATTTGTGATGAATATATAGCATCAAGCTTCAGGAACTGATTTGCTTCTCATGCACATTGGTACTAGTCTGACTGTCATCACTCTGTGACATCGGTTCTCTCTGAAAGACCAAGAGCTCCCCTTCTCTCCTCATTGCTTTAGGCCTGACCTTTACTGAGATCCCCCTCCTAATAGTCTGTGGTCTACGACAGATTGGCAAAGTAAACTGGCCATTTCTATCTTTGTTTTTTTCTGCACTGGCAAGAAACAGTCACTGAACATTGATTTATTGAGTATAATTTGTCTGTGTTTTAAAAGTTTAGAAATGTGTTCTTTGGACTACATACTTGGCCTAAAACACCCAGTGGATTACCACACATATACCCCCACCTCTTACCCTATGTCACCAATGGTAGGGTGGCCACATTCACTGTTTACAAGGATCTATTCTTTAGGACTGAGTCATTAGCACAGTCCTGTCTTCTTAGGCTTATTAGAGAAATCGAAGACAGAATATTTGAATTGAAAGGTACCTACAAATCCATCTTCTTTGCCATTGATTGATTGAATACCTCTCATACTGTTTCTTGAGGATGGTCAGTCAGTCTTGCTTAAGCACTTCTCCCAGGAGGAAAATCACTATTTACAGATTCCCCAGCCCCTTGCATTGCTAACAGTTTGTATCATGAGAAAGTTCTCACCCATAGAGTTGCTCTCTCGTTAATAGTCACCTCTTCTTAAAGCAACAAGGCCAGTTTTGAGGAATCTCTTTGTGCCCCTTTTCAGTAGCAGATCAGGGTTTGCACTTCAAAGGATATCTTGTGTGTCTTTTTATGAGTCAAAGGCTTATCATCTTTACTGCAGATCAGTAACAAGGCAGATTTCTGGAATGTGTATATGGTTTCCGTATAAACAGTCCCCAAACTCATGTATCAACCTGACAAAGTCTAGACTCAAGAGTTTGTTTCAGGAAGAAAAAAAAGAGCCAGCCATGATAGAAAGAATCGCAAGCCTATAAATTGTGCTGAAGTGTGTTTATATAACTAGATTAGAGTTTAAATAAAGCAATCCAACGGTAAACTAAACTACAAGTCCTAGTGGTAAAAGCAACCTCCGAAGAGTCCGTGGAACGGACAGGTTACACTTGTTTTGATTGTGCACACAAGCGAATACTGATTTCCAAACGGATGGCTAGCACCTCAGGACATTGCTTCCAGAGGGCAATTTTCATCATTGTCATTCTCATTTTGAGAAACTGAAGTTCAAAGAGATGGGTGACTGCCCTAAGTCAGACAGAGCCCTTATTTCAAGGGCCAGGGATACCTATGACCCCTCCAACCTAATCCAGGTGACAACTTACAGCTGATTCATATGACCCTGTTGACTCAAGCCAGTACCCCAAAGCTATTTTCCCATTTAATGAGACAAAAATCTCACCTGAGAGTGCCATACTAGCTGTGAATTTTCATCAGATTGTTAGAGATGCCTGCGACTTTCTGCCTTCTCCTCCCATCAATATTTAGAACTCTTGAATCATAGTTCAACTATCAATCAAGTTTTCTAGAGAACCAGGGATATAATTTGCTCAGTGATTTTGGCTTATGCTAAGGGTTAAGCCAGTCAGAAAAGAAAAACAGAGGGACCGAAGTAATATATTCAGCAATATACTCAAAACCAGTCGAAGAAGAAGCTGAAGGAGGAAGTTTGTGGGGTTTATTTATTTATTTATTTATTTATTTGAGATGGAGTCTCACCCTTCGCCCAGGCTGGAGTGCAGTGGCGCAATCTCAGCTCACTGTAAGCTCCGCCTCCCGGGTTCACACCATTCTCCTGTCTCAGCCTCCCAAGTAGTTGGGATTATAGGCGCCCGCCACCACGCCCAGCTAATTTTTTGTATTTTTAGTAGAGGCAGGGTTTCACCATGTTAGCCAGGATGGTCTCAATTTCCTGACCTTGTGATCCGCCCGCCTTGACCTCCCAAAGTGCTGGGATTACAGGCGTGAGCCACCGTACCTGGCCATCTATGGGGTTTATAGGCAAAATCAATGCTTTATAAAATTGTATAGCCATGTGTTAAGTAAGTGTAATTTTAAGGCAAACTGCTTTATACTGTATGTGTAGGATTACAGATACAAAACTATACAATCATATATCACTTAATGACAGGGATATGTTTGGAGAAATGCATCGCTAGGCATTTCTGTGCAAACACCATAGAATGTACTTACACAATCCCAGACAGTATAACCTACTACACACCTAGGCTATACAGTATAGTCTATTGCTTCTAGGCTACACACCTACACAGCGTGTCACTGAACTGAATACTGTAGGCAATCGGAACACAATGGTAAGTACTTGTGTATCTAAACATAGAAAAGGTACAGTAAAAATACAATATAAAAGGCAAAATAAGGCCAGGCATGGTGGCTCACACCAGTAATCCCAGCATTTTGGGAGGCCAAGGCGGGCAGATCACCTGAGGTCAGTAGTTCGAGACCAGCCTGGCTAACATGGCAAAACCCCATCTCTACTAAAAATACAAAAATCAGCTGAGCGTGGTGGCGTGCCCCTGTAATCCCAGCTACTTGGGAGGCTGAGGCAGGAGAATTGCTTGAACTCGGGAGGTGGAGGTTGCAGTGAGCCAGGATTGCACCACTGCACTCCAGCCCGGGCAAGAGGAGTGAAACTCCATCTCAAAAGAAAAAAAAAGTAAAATATGGTCCACCTGTATATGGCACTCATCATGAATGGAGCTTGCAGGACTGGAAGTTGCCTGGGTGAGTCAGTGATGAGTGGGGAGTGAATGTGAGGGCCTAGGACATGACCGTACACTACCAGAGACTTTATAAACACTGTACACTTAGGCTGCAATAAGTTTATTAAAAATATTTTCTTTCTTTTGCAATAAATTAACCTTATCTTACTGTACCTTTTTAACTCTATAAACTTTTTTTTTTTTTTTTTCTGGTACTGCTCTTTGCAGAGCAGGGCTAACCCATAGGCAGCATGCCCAGAGTTGGCCTCTATAAACTTTTAATTTTTTTAACTTCTTGACCCTTTTGTAGTAATGCTTAGTTTAAAATATGAACACACTGTACAGCTGTACAAAAACATTTTCTATCTTTATCTCCTTATTTTATAAACTGTCTTCTATTTTTAAATTTTTTTTTTTTTGAGATGGAGTCTTGCTGTGTCGCCCAGGCTGGAGTGTAGTGGCACGATCTCGGCTCACTGCAAGCTCTGCCTCTCAGGTTCACGCCATTCTCCTGCCTCAGCCTCCTGAGTAGCTGGGACTACAGGTGCCCACCACCAAGCCTGGCTAATTTTTTTTTATTTTTAGTAGAGACAGGGTTTCACCATGTTAGCCAGGATGGTCTCAATCTCCTGACCTTGTGATCCACCTGCCTTGGCCTCCCAAAGTGGTGGGATTACATGCATGAGCCACGGCGCCTGGCCTAAAATTTTTAATATTTTTTACTTTTTAAACTTTTTTGTTAAAAACTGAGACACAAGCACACACATTAGCCTAGGGCTACATGGGGTCAGGATCATCCACATCACTGCCTTCCACTTCCACATCTTGTCCCACTGGAAGGTCTTCAGGGACAATAACATGCATGGAGCTGTCATCTCCTATGACACCAATGCCTTCTTCCGGATACCTCTTGAAGGACCTGCTGCAGACTCTTTTACAGTTAACTTAAAAAAAAAAATAAGTAGGAGTACACTCTAAAAATGATAAAAAGTTTAGTATGGGCTGGGCACGGTGGCTCACACTTGTAATCTCGGCACTTCAGGAGGCTGAGGCAGGTGGATCACCTGAGGTCAGGAGTCCGAGACCAGCCTGGCCAACATGGTGAAACCCCGTCTCTACTAAAACTACAAAAATTAGCTGACATGGTGGCGCGTGCCTGTAGACCCAGCTACTCAGGGGGCTGAGGCAGGAGAATCGCTTGAACCTGGGAGGCAGAGGTTGCAATGAGTCGAGATTGAGCCATTGCATTCCAGCCTGGGTGACAGAGCAAGACTCCGTCTCAAAATAGAAGAAAAAAGCATAATATGGTAAAGACATAAACCAGTAACATAGTCGTTTGTTATCATTATCAAGTATGATGTACTGGATATAATTGTATGTGCTAGACTTTGACAGAACTGGCAACCCATTCGGGGTGTTTACGCCAGCAACACCACAGACACGTGAGTAATGTGTTGCACTATGACGTTAGGAGGGCTACTAGGCGATAGGAATTTTTCAACTTCATTCTAGTCTTATGAGACCACTGTCAGTATGGTACATAAATGTATTTCAAATATATATCTAAGATTTAAAACCTATCTTTTTTTGTTTTTGTTTTTGAGATGGAGTTTTGCTCTTGTTGCCCAGGCTGGAGTAGAATGGCGTGATCTCGGCTCACTGCAACCTTTGCCTCCCAGGTTCAAGCGATTCTCCTCCCTCAGCCTCCCGAGTAGCTGGGACTACAGGTGTGCACCACCATGCCTGACTCATTTTTGTATTTTTTTTTTTTGAGACAGAGTCTCGCTCTCTCACCCAGGCTAGAGTGCAGTGGCGCGATCTCGGCTCACTACAAGCTCCGCCTCCCGGGTTCACGCCATTCTCCTGCCTCAGCCTCCCGAGTAGCTGGGACTACAGGTGCCTGCCACCACGCCTGGCCAATTTTTTTGTATTTTTAGTAGAGACGGGGTTTCACCGTGTTAGCCAGGATGGTCTCGATCTCCCGACCTCGTGATCCGCCCACCTCGGCCTCCTACAGTGCTGGGATTACAAGTGTGAGCCACCGCGCCTGGCTGACTTTTGTATTTTTAGCAGAGATGAGGTTTTGCCATGTTGGCCAGGCTGGTCTCAAACTCCTGGCCTCAAATGATCCGCCCGCCTCAGCCTCCCAAATTGTTGGTATTAGAGGCATGAGCCACCGTACCTGGCCCTCACCTAGACCACTTTAAATAACTCCCAACTGGTTTCCCTGACTCTTGGTTCTCCTTTCTCTAATCCATTTTCTCTAGGGCCATGAGGCAATCTTTGCTGGAAATACTTTTATGGATCCCTAGTGCCCCTGAAATAAAGCCCACACTTCTAACATGTCATTCTGGACTTTCTGAAACCTGGTGCTATCATATTTTTCTTTTCTTAAAATTTTTTTTTCATGATCTACATTCATATGGTTAATATTTTTCTTTTTCTTTTTTTAGAGACAGGGTCTGGCTCTGTCGCCCAGGCTGGAGGGCAGTGGTATGATTATAGCTCACTGTAGCCTCAAACTCCTGGGCTCAAGCAATCCTTCTGCCTCAGCCTCCCGAGTAGCTAGGACTATAGGAGTACGCTACAATGCCCAGCTAATTTTTTAATTTTTGGTAGAGACAGGGCCTTGCCGTGTTGCCCAAGCTGAGCTTGTGTGATCCTCCCACCTTGGCCTCCCAAATTGCTGGGATCACAGGCCTAAGCCACTGATCCTGGCCCCTTACATGCCTTTCTAATCTCATCTCCCACCATGTTACCAGAAACCAAATATTCTTCCATTCATCTGTTAGGATCCACCTAAGACTCTTGTTTATAACTTATTGCATCACGGACATCCCTACAGAAGGCAGCTTTCTGTATGGGAAGGTTGTATTTTCCAAAGAAGGTCTTACCTATAGATGTATCCCCATCTATGTGCTCTTCTTACGGTGTGATTGATGTTTATCCCACAAAGATGTGGGTTGATGTTCCTTCCCTTTAAAACTGAGTAGAGGCTTGTGATTAGCCTGGTCAGTGAAGTTTGGTGGAAACAGTGCTGGGTGACCTCCAGGTTAGGTCATAACAAGGATACAGCTTCTGTCTGGCTCTCTGCATCTTTGGATGCTTGCCCTTGGATCCCAGCCACCAGGCCACATGGAGAAGGCATATGTGAGTGTTCCAGCCAACAACCCTATTAGGCTCTCAGTTGACAGACGGCATCAATGGTCAGACATGTGAGGGAATGAACCTTCAGAGGATTCCAGTTCCCACCTGTCAGACTTCCAGCTGAGCCCCCAGACATTGTGGCGCAGAAATAAAACTGTTCTCCCTCTGGGCCTCTCCAAATTTCTGATCTACAGAAACTATGAAAAATAATAAGTGACTATTGCTGCTGTAAGTCACCAAGGTTTGGAGTAATTTGTCCTGCAGTAATAGCTAACTGATACAGTGTTACTTACCTGGTTTTACCCACTCCAGGTAACAGATCTTGATTATCAGTAGATAGTATCCAATGTAGAAATCTACATTTAAAGTTACCAGCAAAGGCCTTTCAAATTTTGGATTTTGGCTGGGCGTGGTGGCTCACGCCTGTAATCCCAGCACTTTGGGAGGCCAATGTGGGTGAATCACTTGAGGTTAGGTGTTCAAGACCAGCCCGGCTAACATTGTGCAACCCTGTCTCTACCAGAAATACAAAAATTAGCCAGTCATGGTGGCACGTGCCTGTAATCCCACCTACTCAGGAAGCTGAGGCAGGAGGATCTCTTGAACTCGGAAGGCAGAGGTTGCAGTGAGCTAAGATGGCACCACTACACTCTAGCCTGGGCGACAGAACAAGACTCCGTCTCAAAAAAAGAAAAAAAAAAAGCCAGCGCAGTGGCTCACGCCTGTAATCCCAGCACTTTGGGAGGCCGAGGCAGGTGGATCACAGTGAGGTCAGGAGTTCGAGACCATCCTGACTAACACGGTGAAACCCCATCTCTACTAAAAATACAAAAAATTAGCCAGGCGTGGTGGTGGGCGCCTGTAGTCTCAGCTACTTGGGAGGCTGAGGCAGGAGAATGGCGTGAACCTGGGAGGTGGAGCTTGCAGCGAGCCGAGATTGGGCCACTGCATTCCAGCCTGGGCAACAGAGCAAGACTCCATCTCAAAAAAAAAAAATTGGAATTTATAGGGAAAAAAGAGAGTGAATATTTGAATCCCAATGAGAAAATGGAGGCTATACATGTGTGCATGTGCGTGTGTGTATCTTATGCATAAATACATAATGATACGAATGCTAGTCAGCGGAGTTCTGATTACAACCATCAGTTCCACCCCTGTGAGTTCTGGTAAGGAGCTAAATTTAGCCAACGTGGCACTGAGGAGAAAGGTGCACTTGGGTTTAGATTTCTGTTATTTGCACTTGAGCTACTCCCTTATTGAGTCCTACGCCGTTATTTTTCCAGGTTGTTAGTTGTGGCATTGGATGCTCCTTGTTTAAAGACTTTAATATTATTTTCAAATCCATCTCTATCTCTGCAAGATAATTGCTCTGTTTGGCTTCAAGTTGCAAAGCTCTGTCATTGATTTAGACAATGATTTATTCCATTAGCGATCCCGTTCATTCTTAATGGCTGCATAATGTCATTGTACGAATGTTCCAAGGTGGTTTTGTTGTTGTTGTTGTTATCAATATCTAGGTTGATTTTCAACAATTTTAGTCAAGGAAGGTAAATACCCCATGGGCAGCCAAGGCTCAGTTGTACCCTTGCTGCCTCTTCTTGCATTTCTTCCTGCTTCTCTGGCTGAGGGTCACTGGGCAGAGACCTGATTATTGCTGTGGCTTAGAGATACAGAATGAATAACGGTTAAAAACAGACTTAGAGAATATTCGAAGGTCAATGAATCTTCATTGCATCCTGAGAGTTAGCTGATGTCTGCTTCAAGGTCTGGAAGCGCAGGAGAGTCAACTCTTGATTGTATTAATGATGAGAAATAGGAGTCAGCATAATCTAAAATGATGCCTGTCTTCTCACCGTACTTTAATTACGTAGAGATAAGTGTGTGTCTAATTTGAGGGGATTTCAACTTGTTGAGACAGAAATAAAGGAACCTGCTGTGAAGACCTGACTTTGAAGGAGCCAGCAGGCTGACGAGCTGGCCTGTCTGTACGCCTCCCTCCCTGAAGAGATGACAGCGCCATCCGTCACCCAGTAGGAAACAAAGTGCAGCAGAAACGGCGGCTCTTTTTGCTGGACTTAGATCTTCTATTACGGGCTAATCGCTTTTCCAGGGAGAAAAGTCCTTTGTAGTTTGCTTCAGATGTTCTTCCTGCTGCAGGGCTGAGCAGCGGCTGAGAGCATGGGCTCAGGGCTCCTCCGGTCCAGAGTCCAAAGCCCATTCCACCCACTTGCTCACTGCTCAAGGACAAGTCCCTGGATCTCTGTAAGGCTCAGTCTCTCTCTCAGATGAGGGTAATCACACCACCCTCATGGCCTCCTCAGGAGCAGTGAATGAGGTAATGCTTATAAGATGTGCAGCAGAGAGCCTGCAAGCTCTCATAAATGGCAGTTGTTATTAAACCTAGAATATCAGAACTGCAAAAGATCGCAACAGACTTTTTTTTTTTTTCCCCAAAAGTTTCATTTTATAGGCCGGGCGTGGTGGCTCATGCCTGTAATCCCATCATTTGGGGAGGCTGAGGTGGGTGGATCACTTGAGGTCAGGAGTTCGACACCAGCCTGGCCTACATGGTGAAACCCTGTTTCTACTAAAAATACAAAAATTAGGGAAAGGTGAGATGACTTATTCAAGGTCGCATAACTAGTTTGAGTAGAATTCAGGTCATCAGAACCAGGGCTTACCTAAGCAGCAGAGATAATATGGTTGAAGAATGAAGAATAAAGTGACAAATTTGTGTCAGATGAGTCAAAAGTTTTGTAGGTGTGCTAATGAATGTACTTAAATTTTTTTTTTTTTTTTTTTTTTTAAGGCAAGGTGTGGTGGCTCCCATCTGTAATCCCAGCACTTTGGGAGGCCAAGGTGCGAGGATCATCTAAACCCAGGAGTCTGAGACCAGCCTGGACAACACAGTAAGACCCCATCTCTAAAAAAAATTAAAAAAATTAGCTGGGCATGGTGGTGCACACCTGAGGTCCCAGCTACTCAGGAGGCTGAGGCAGAAGGGTCATTTGAGCCCAGGGCAAGAGAACGAGACCCAAAATTGTAATATGGCAAAATATACGCAACATAAAATTTACCATTTTAACCATTTTTAAGTGCACAGTTTAGTGGCATTAAGCTCATTTACACTGTTGTGTGATCATTACCACCATCCAGCTCCAGAACTTTTTCCATCCTTTCCAACTGAAACTCTGTACCCATTAAATAATAATTCATGAATGTTTATACCAGAATTAAAATATTTTGAATTAGAAAATTAATTTCCAGGGTATCCTAGCATACAGTTATGACTTAAAAATCTCCTAAGTTCTCCTCTTCACCTTCAATGATCAGTGTATCATCACATCATTTTTGATCACTTTTACTTAGAAACAATTTATTCATTTTTGGCTCATGGGGAGCTCTTGGTTTTCCACTCTCCACCCCTGGATGTGTCCTTGGTCCGACCAGGGCCTAGCTGGAGAGGACGTCCATGTCCTCTCGGACTCTTGGCCTTAGAGCACGTATTCTCACTCCCAGCCACTTCCTCCTCCACCCCCACCCCATTTTTCCAGGATTCTTCAGGAATCTTGGTCCCTAATACAGAGTGTCTGACATTGACACCAGTGTAGTGACTAAGGGAAGCAAGAAATGTGCTCTCTTCACAGGAATGGGCCGAGTCCTATACGATATGTAGAGAAAAAAAAAATAGCCTCAAACCAGTAGCTGTAACTCACACCTGGGAAGCTGTCAGGGCATAGTGACAGCCTAATAGTGAAAGTGAAATCTTTGCACCAGGAAAACTTCTGCCACGGGCTGAGCTCCTGGGAAGCAAAAGCTGCACAGGCTGAGAGGTCTGTTCATGCGGAGAGACCGTTTCTGTGCCCAGCACACTCTTCTCTCGCAGAATGATTTCATATCAGACCTGACACCTTCAACATGCCACTGGGGCATGTTCAGGAGAGCCTCATGCCCTTTCTCACTTCCCAGGACCGAGTTTCCTTGTGGGCCTTTAAGCCATTCCCTGCAGTTCTTTCCTTTGGAATTGTCAGTGCTTCTTAATCATTTTTCCCCGTTAAATCAGGCCAAGAGCAGTGATTCATGCCTGTAATCCCAGCACTTTGGGAGGCTGGTGGATCACTTGAGGTCAGGAGTTCGAGACCAGCCTGGCCAAGATGGTGAAACCCTGTCTCTACTAAAAATACAAAAATTAGCCAGGCGTGGTGGCACGCACCTGTAATCCCAGCTACTTGGGAGGCTGAGGCAGGAGAATCCCTTGAACCTGGGAAGTGGAGGTTGCAGTGAGCCGAGATCATGCCACTGCACTCCAGCCTGGGCAACAGAGGGAGACTCCATCTAAAAAAAAAAAATCCCAATCACTCACTAAAAAAACTAAATTCTGTAATAATAATATTAAGAATAGCTTAACTATAAGCACTTAATACCTGCCAGGCACTGTATTAAACACATTACATTTGTAACACATTTTATTAATACGTTCATGGCAACCCTATAAAACTATATTATTATTATTATTACTATTATTATTAAGAAGACAGGGTCTCCTCCTTTCACCCAGGTTGTAGTGCAGTGGCGTGGTCATAGCTCACTCTAGCCTTAAATTCCTGGGCTAATGTCCATGTTGATATTGAATTGGTGAACTCATTCATCCCATGAAAGAATTATTGAGCAGCTCCTAAAGGCTGCTAAGCAGGAATATAAATAACACTACTATTAGTAATCATGATTGATAATGATGACACTAACACTCAATGAGCACCATATGCCAAACCCAGTACTGAGCACTTTATTCACAAAGTTCTTCTTTCATAATAATGCTGTGAGGCTGGTGCTGTTGTTATCCCCATTGTACAGATGAGGCAAATAAGGCCCAGAGAGGTTAAGTATTTTGCCCAATGTCACACAGCTAGTGAAGGTTAGAGCCAGGATTCAACCTGAACTCTGATCCATTATTCTAGCTTTTCTTTTCTTTTTTTTGAGACGGAGTCTCGCTCTGTCACCCAGTGCAGTGGCGCGATCTCTGCTCACTGCAAGCTCCGCCTCCTGGGTTCACGCCATTCTCCTGCCTCAGCCTCTCCGAGTAGCTGGGACTACAGGCGCCCGCCACCATGCCCGGCTAATTTTTTGTATTTTTAGTAGAGACGGGGTTTCACCGTGGTCTCGATCTGCTGACCTCGTGATCCACCCGCCTCGGCCTCCCAAAGTGCTGGGATTACAAGCGTGAGCCACCACGCCCGGCCGATCCATTATTCTATACTACACTCCATCAAGAAGAAGGAAGGTGGTGATTTACCTGTTGTCCCAGTGTCGATTGAACCCAGCTGTGTAAATCTTTCCCTAATCCACGTGGTCAGAACCTCTCCATCCACCACCTCCCTCACCCTCCAGTCTGGTTCTTGCACATTTCTGCAGCATCACTTCCTTTGAGAAGATTTTTCTGACTCTGCACCAGGCTCCTCCCTTCCGTTACCTCCCCTGCCTCCACCTCTGTCTTGGGTCCTATGATGCTCTTTTGCCTACTCAATAGTGAACCTCCTGAGAGCAGACACCTCGCCCATCATCTTTGCATTCTCAGGGCTGGGTGCAGGGTCTGCCACATCGTGGTGCTCTATAAACTGTGGAAACAAAGACAGGAGGAATCACCACTCTGCATTCCATGTAAGTTGTGTGCTTATCTGCCTGCAGCGAGGAGTCCTTACTCCTAGAACCAGGCTCAGTATCGTGCATAGGGCAAGTGCTTAAAAGTGTCATAATTTGAATCACACACCCCATAAGACATCTATTCATCTCTCAGATGTAGTAACTCAGAGATAATTTCATAATACCACCACATTTTAATTTTTATTTATTTATTTTTTTGAGACAGGGTCTTGCTGTGCTGCCCAGGCTGGAGTGCAGTGATGTAATCTCAGCTCACTGCAACCAACTTCCGCCTCCAGGGCTCAAGCGATTCTCATGCCTTAGCCTTCCCAGTAGTTAGGATTACAGGAATGCATCACCACGCTTGGCTAATTTTTGTATTTTTAGTAGACACAGGGTTTTACCCTGTTGGCCAGGCTGATCTTGAACTCCTGGCCTCAAGTGATCCACCTGTCTTGGCCTCCCGAAGTGCTGGGATTACAGACATGAGCCACTGTGCCTGGCCTCTGCCGGATTTTTAAACAACATTCTCCTAAAAAAAAAATCTGGATGGCAATATTAGCAATTTTAAAGTTGACTGATTTTTCTGCTTTGATCCCATGCCTCAGTTCTAGGACCAGCATCAGGGCTGTGGTTTCTGGGTGGGGTGTGTGGGGTAGGCTCACTGCACGCCAGTGCCTGGTGTGGGTCCATTGGTCACTGTGAGGATGAGGGGAGGCTGGCCTCCTGGGACGCTTGCCCCATGGTGACATGGAGGTAAGCCCCCATGTGACGAGGCTGGTGGTCATGTGTGAGAGGACACAAGCTCCATGTTAAAGTCCCTCTCTTCTTACACATGTTGGACACAATCTGGGGGTTCCAGGCAGTCTCTCTGGGTTAGTACTGTCATCCCCACTCAGGGGTATGCAGACTGTATGTTTCCTTACTTACTCTTCCCAAATCACCTGCTGCAGAAGTAGCAAAATCACCTGCTTCTTCACTCTTTGAGCTTTGGAATTCCCACCATACAGCTGGGTTGGCTCTAGTCCAAGAACCCTCAGAGCATCTCAAAGCTTTCATTCCTCTGCACACAGCTTCATCCCAACCTGGACAGCCCCCACTGGATTCAGGCAGAAGCGCTCAGTGCATTGTGCATGGCTCTGCAGTCAGGCAGACCAGGCGGAGTCCCAGCTGTCACTTGTGGATGGTGGCATCTGGGGCATGTTCCCTTACCTCTCTGAGTCTCTATTTCCTTAACTACAAAATGGGGAAAAAGTTTTTAAAAAGCAACTATGTACCTACTTTCTAAGGTTGTTGTAGGATTAAATAAAAGAATCTGTGCAAGATGATTGGGATAGTCCCTGGTAAATGTTAATCTTTCAGTCAATGTTCACTGTTAGAATCAGATGTTAAATAACTGGATGCCCATCTTGACTGACTTCCTCTTGCTACTGTTATCTGATTGCTATGAGCCTTCATTTAGATGGCTCTTTGAAGAATCTAGTCTCCACTCTCAGTCCTCACCAGGCAGCTGACCTGGGCTTGGAACAGGAACTGCCAGCCACTACCAGATGTCTGTACATACAGGGGACACCTGATCACATCTCTGCTCCCATTTCAAATTCTGCTAAGAGGCTGGGACGGTGGCTCATGCCTGCAATCCCAGCACTTTTGGGAGGCCAAGGTGGGAGGATCGCTTTAGTTCAGGAGTTTGGGAGCACCCTGGGCAACATAGTGAAACCCCATCTCTACAAAAAATTTAAAAATTTGTAACTGGGCATGGTAGTGCATGCCTGTAGTCCCAGCTACTCAGGAGGCTCAGTGGGGAGGATCACCTGAGCCCAGGAAGATCAAGGCTGCAGTGAGCCATGATCGCACCACTGCGCTTCAGCTTAGGCAACAGAGGCTGTCTCAAAAGAAAAAAAATTATGCTAAGAGCTGAACTTTTCATGAGTAACTTAGGTACGTTAACTTAGGAACTTAGGAATGAAAGCCAATATTGGACTTTCATTCTCAGGTTGCTTTGCTGACTTCATTAGGGTCTCCATAGAGTTTCTTTTTGTCGGTTACCTTTGTGCAATTGACAGGGAACACAATGCGGTGGCAAATAAGGACTTGGGGGCCCTGGGAGAACATCATATTCCTTAACTCTTAAAACCTGCTGGGTTCTAAATAGCTGCTTTGAACCCCCTATTTTTTTTTTAATAGAGGATACTCAAACTATTTGCCAATTAGCATATTCTTTTTTTTTTTTTTTTTTGAGACAGAGTCTCCCTTTGTCCCCCAGGCTGGAGTGTGGTGGCGTGATCTCAGCTCACTGCAACCTCTGCCTCCCAGGTCCAAGAGATTCTATAAATATGCCTTAGCCTCCTGAGTAGCTGGGATTACAGGTGTACGCCACCACTCCCAGCTAATTTTTATATTTTTAGTAGAGACAGGGTTTCACCATGTTGGCCAGGCTAGTCTCAAACTCCTGACCTCAGGTGATCTGCCCACCTCCAGTTAGCATATTCTTGTTCCCAAATTGCCATCCATTACAGGAGAGTTGCTTCTAAGAACATTTTGACCCCCTGCTCATCTGCAGAGAAGCGAATGGGCCCAGCCCTGGGGTGGGAAGCTGCAGATGTGATGTCACTTCCCTGTGCTCTGATTGGTGGTTCCTAGAAGACTCCCACCAACTCATCTGTAGCGTACTTTCTTTTTTTCATGTTGACCAGGGTTCCATCTGTCACTTTTGCCTCTCTGAGTTCAGACTTCTCAGAAACCAGAACTCACCACGGATTTATCTTTCCCTACACAAGCTTTGCCCCTCAGCCCTCGCCACACCCCTTCCTCTCAGCCAGGTCCCCTCCTTCCCCTCCAAATTGGCTCCCATCTCTCTGGCTGTTTGCAGAATAGTCCCAACTCGCCCATCACTCCAGAGCTATGGCCTCCCGCCTTCCTTGGCTTCTCTCCTCCCTAATTATTTAGCGCTTAAGTGGATTTTTCTGTCCATTTGTAATTTGTTGTGGATGTTTCTGTTTCTGTCACTTCTGTTTATGCATATTTATAGCTACTTCAATTATCTGTTCTAATGATGAGCTAGGTGAATGAATAATTTAAAAAGAATTTACATTTGGCTTTGGAATGCATTTCTGTACTCACATTTGAGTTTGGGGGTGTCTGATATTCCGGGAATTTAAATTTCAAACTAAGTAATGAAGCCACAATCTAAAATGTCTTGGGAGGAGTAGGGGAGCTATTCACCATTTACTTTCCCCTGGTCCTCAAAATCCTTTGGCGTCCAACTCCATGAAGACATGAAGTTGGAAAGTATCAATTCTCATATAGTTGGCTTGTTCTGAACCCCAGAGAGCTCTTGCAGTTGTTTCAGGGAGTCTGTCTCTGCTTTTGTCTGGTACATGTTGTCTCTATCAAGCAGGGAGGTAATCAGAGGCTGACTTAGAGGAAAATTATCAGGGCTCATGTAATTATCTCTGGAAGAAAAAAAATCCTTAATTGTAAGACTTTGCCAAATGAACATTCATTAAATGTGTCTGCTCATAAGCACATATACAAATGCAACCAGTCTGAATTTTTGGAAAACTTGTCTCTTCGCAATCCCAATTGTAAGATACGTAAGCAACACGATGTATGATTGAAAATATTAACTGGCTTTAAACGATCAGGGTCCTTTCACATAAACATCGATGCCCACACAGGGTTGAATAAACAGATGACATTCATGCTGCTGTGCTGGGCGAATGTTTGCAGCCCTGACCGCACCACAAGAAATATTTAAGTTGAGCTGATTTGTTACATAAACACTCTAACCTCAAACTCAGTCTCTGCAATTACACTGCCCTCCTCGGAGGCCCGCTGCACCAAAACAGAGGGGCACAGGCACAAACCTGTCTGGAGTCTCCTTTTAATCCTGGGATGAAATATATTTAATAACGTATCTGAAAGTTTGTATTTTTAAAGCATTTCAGGAGACTAAAATGCAAACCTAGGGCGCTAAGGAGAAGAAAAGCCTAACCACTGCATGTGATTTTATAAAATGAATCGGCTGAGCGTGGTGGCTCACGCCTGTAATCTCAGCACTTTGGGAGGAGGAGGCGGGCGGATCACAAGGTCAAGAGATCGAGACCATCCTGGCCAACATGGTGAAAACCCGTCTCTACTAAAAATACAAAAATTAGCTGGGCATGCTGGTGGTGCACCTATAATCCTAGCTACTCTGGAGGCTGAGGCAGGGGAATCTTTTGAACCCAGGAAGCGGAGGTTGCAGTGAGCCAAGATTGCACCACTGCACTCCAGCCTGGTGACAGAGTGAGACTCCATCTCAAAAAAAAAAAAAAAAAAAAAGATTTAAAGCGTGGATACAAGGCCTCTGGCAGGCAGGTGAAAAGCCATCCCCCAGGGCTGGCCTCAGGCTGCTTGTAGGAGCTCCTGCCAGCCCAGTCTCACCGCCCCCACCCCAACCCCCACCCACTGATCCTCTCAGTGGGTTCTGAGACCATTTTAGAAGCACCCCTTCCCAAACCTGTTCATCTTTCTTCATCCACTGAGCCTAGTGTGATGCCTGGCCTAGGAGGCACTCAACTCTTAAAGGATTATTAGACAAGATCCTGGAATGGGAGCTTCTGAGCTCAGATGACACTTCCCTCCTCTGCTGCCAATTGCACCTTCCTAAGAGGACTGTGGTTGCTGAGCTGGTGTAAGAATTAAAGTTGGGGAGCTTGGGAGCGTAGCAAAGCCTTAGCTGAGAAAGGTAGGGGAGAAATGCCATGAGAAAAAATTTAAACGACTTGTCTCCAAAGGAATACAAGGAATTGAAGGGGCTCTAATGGGGCCGTTGGGGGGCGGTGCATAAATACGCAGTGGGTGGGGCACACTGGGCCGGAAAGTTGACAGCTCTCAACATCTCTTCATCCTTTCCAGGAGCATTTCTCTAGCACCTTGCATGTGTTTAGCACTGTGCCAGGCAAATGGTGACACAAAAGTGGAGTTTAACTCCTAAACTTCAGTATGCAGAAGAATGACCTTGTGAATTTGTTAAAACACAGATTCCCAGGATTATCCCCAGAGAGTCCAGTTGATTAGATCTAAATGGAGACAGGAAGCTGCATTTTGTAAACAACTTTCTCAGGTGATTCTAATGAAGATGATCCCAGGGCCATTTTTGTTTGTTTGTTTTTTATTTGTTTTAAGACACAGGGTCTTGCTCTGTTACCCAGGCTGGAGTGCAATGGCACCATCACAGTTCACTGGAGCCTTGAACTCCTGGCCACAAGCAATCCTCCTGCTTCAGCTCCAGAGTAGCTGGGACTACAGGCACGTGCCACCATGTCCAGCTCCTGGGACTTTTTTTTTTTTTTTTTTTTTTTAAGTTGCAATTCTAAAACCTACGAGTAAAAACTACCCTAAATGCCTGGGGACCTGCTATTAATTGCCCATAGAGGATTTCTATGGGCAACTGGCTCCTATGGTTTTGCTTAACTTGAATACGCTGGATGTGGCCAGTTACAGGTGCTGCCTCATGAAAACTGTCCATTATAGTCGAAACAGGGCACCCACAGCCTCGGACACAGGAAAGCACCTAAGTTAGGTGGCCGCACTTTGGACCTGGGGAGATTGCTATCCCAGAGCTTAAGTAGCACAAAAGAATAAGGATTAAAATACCTAGGGTGGCTGGGTTGGTGGCTCACGCCCGTAATCCCAGCACTTTGGGAGGCAGAGGTGGAGGATTGCTTGGGCTGAGGATTTCAAGACCAGCCTCGGCAGCATGGTAAAACCCTGTCTCTACAAAAAATATAAAAAATTAGCCAGGTGTGATGGTGCCTGCCTGTAATCCCAGCTACTCGGGAGGCTGAGGCAGGAGAATCACTTGAACTTGGGAGGCAGAGGTTGCAGTGACCCAAGATTGGGCCACTGCACTCCAGCCTGGGTGACAGAGTGAGACTCTATCTCAAAAATAATAATAATAATAATAATAATAATAATAATAATAATAGAAAAAGAAATCCATTCTTTCTTACTCATATTGAAGGCTTAACTATATGGTCCTACTCCAATTCGTGAAGTATTTTCCCCATCCTTTGTGGTTCATGATATGCCTTTTGTCCAAGAAACCAACTATTTTACCAAGACCTTTAGGAATGCCCAGCACTTATCAATTGCAGTTCCCTGGACAATCCGCTGACTCCATGATCATGTACGTGCATGTTTAGGACATGGTGCTCTCGTAGGCAGCATTCCACCCACAGTTGCCAAGTAGCTGGACTCTGGCCCTTCAGGAATGGACACTGGCTATTCAGCTCTGTCCCATCTACCGTGAGCAATGGCGTCTGACCACCAATATGTAAGCTGTGGCCCTGTGTGAGCTACGGGGAGGAACCGGGTCAGGTGAGAACTCCATTGCTGGGCAGCATCTAAAACCATGTGCAGAAGCCTGGCCTCAGAGCAGGGTGGGGTGGGAGTTCACGGGCTGGCTCGGGGGTGGAGTTGCTAACCACGGCTTAGGCACTCCAGTGTCCAGAGCTTCTTGTGTATCCTCTGAATCAGGCTGGAGAAACTTTGGTGACAGTTGCTGCCTGTGTTACCATTACATACATACCAAGACTCTATTATAGGCATACCAGGCACCCTGGATCAGGGACCTGTAGGGACGGATTCAGGCGCAGATGTAGAGGTAGCAACATGGGATACCAGGTAATGCTGCCATAGAACCAGGACCTAGGCTGTTAGCATCTCATCTAGTACAGGGGATTCTAACCTTTTATGTGCCTCGGATGCCCTTGGACAAGCTGGTGAAGCCCATGGACCCCCTTCTTAGAACAGTATTTTTTAAATGCCTAAATGAAAACACTATGATTATAAATAAAACAAACCAATGATAGTAAAATGCTTGTTGTTTTCTTTGAGATGGAGTTTTGCTCTTGTTGCACAGCTGGAGTGCAATGGCGTGATCTTGGCTCACTGCCACCTCCGCCTCTCTGGCTCAAGCGATTCTCCTGCCTCAACCTCTCGAGTAGTTGGAACTACAGGTGTGTGCCACCACGCCCGGCTAATTTTTGTATTTTTAGTAGAGATGGGATTTCACCATGTTGGCCAGGCTGGTCTCGAACTCCTAACCTCAAGTGATCCACCCGCCTTGATTACAGACATGAGCCACCGTGCCCAGCCTGAAATGCAATTATTAAAGTATAGAAAAGGTACCACATTTGGTTATAGCAATGTATGTGCCGCTTTATTTACATGGATACAAAGACAGTGGGATATCTAATAACTACTATAATTTTGATGCAGTGAGAAGCATAAATGCTATTGTATTTGTAGAAACTGTCATGTAATATTAAAATATCTATGACAAAGACATAGCTACTGTTTCCCTGGAGGTCTAGTGGCTAGGAAAGAAAAAAAAGCCACACACAGTGGCTCATGCTTGTAATCCTAACACTTTGGGAGGCTGAGGTGGGATGATCACTTGAGCCCAAGAGTTCGAAACCAGCCTGGACAATGTGGCAAGACTCTGTATCTACAAAAAATAAAAAATTAGCTGTTTGTGGTGGCATGCCGGTGGTCCCAGCTACTGGGGAGGCTGAGGTGGGAGGATTGCTTGAGCCTGGGAGATGGAGGCTGCAGTGAGCTGTGATTGTGCCACTGCACTCCAGCCTGGGCGACAGAATGAGACCCTATCTCAAAACAAACAAAAGACACAGCACTGTCGATAGTGCTGTGTTTTGTTGCTGACACTCATAGGGAAGGAAATGCTACATTACAGCCATAAAGTTGTTACATTTTTTTCCCCATTCAAATTCAGACCCCTGAATTCTTGTCCATTCTGCTGTTCCAAAGTGTAGCTGTTAGAGTTTTGGGTCTGTCTCTGGCTGCATTAGAGTTTACGGTGCTACATGAAGATCTGTTGATTGACCAGTGGTTTTGTCATAATGCTTGACTTTTTCAGAGGATATGGATTATAGGTTTGTAACAAATGCTGTAAGAATGCACTTGTTGGCCAGGCGTGGTGGCTCATGCCTGTAATCCCAGCACTTTGGGAGGCTGAGGTGGGTGGATCATGAGGTCAGGAGTTCAAGACCAGCCTGGCCAAGATGGTGAAACCCCGTCTCTAATAAAAACACAAAAATTAGCTTGGCATGGTGGCCGGCGCCTGTAATCCCAGCTACTCAGGAGGCTGAGGCAGAGAATTGCTTGAACTCGGGAGGCAGAGGTTACAGTGAGCCGAGATCACAACACTGCACTCCAGCCTGGCGACAGAGCGAGACTCGTTCTCAAAAAAAAAAAAAAAAAAAAAGAATGCACTTGTTACTGAATTTTTACTCCCTTGTGCGAACACATTTATGAAAAAGCAATGTACAAATATGTAGTATGTGGATTTTCTGGGAATATATAAGGTAAATTATCATAATTTACACATGCCACAATCTTATTTGTGGGCATGTGTAAATTATGATAAAAACAGGCTGGGCACATTCTAGTTAAACAAACAAAACCGTGGCTACTATCAGACGGGAGGGAACTAGGATTCTCTTTAAATATCTATTGTGAAAAATACTCCTTATAGCTTTAAGTGTATTAAACATACACACTCTAGTTAAACAAAATAACCTTGACAATAGAGGAATAAAAAGAATATTAATGAGGCTGGGAGTGGTGGCTCACACCTGTAATCCCAGCACTTTGGGAGGCCAAGGAGGGTGGATGGCTTGAGGCCAGGAGTTCGAGACCAGCCTGGCCAACATGGCAAAACCTCGTCTCTACTAAAAATGCAAACATTAGCTGGGCGTGGTGGTGCATGCCTGTAATCCCAGCTACTTGGGAGGCTGAGGCAGGAGAATCATTTGAACCCAGGAGGTGGAAGTTGCAGTGAGCCGAGATCATACCACTGCATTCCAGCCTGGGCGACAGAGCAAGACTCGGTCTCAAAAAAAAAAAAAAAAAGACCAAAAAAAAAAAAAAAAGAATATGAATGAATGGGTTGGCTCACTGCCTTGCTGCTATTTTCCCAAGTCCCTATGCATCTCTTCCTCAGTTACCTATAGTGTGTTCTTCGGGCAGCTTTCACAGAGGATTCTTCTGATCTGGGACTTCACCTTGGCAGGTGTCACTACTGCTAGTCCTCAAGCAGAGAGGGGGCATGATCACACATTTGTGTGCCACAGTGGGTAATTGGAGCCACTCACCATCTCTGGCCTATTCGTTTTTTACATTTCAATTAAAGGCAGAAAGAAATCAATATCCACTCTTCTTGGGAAGATTTCTAACTGAAACCCACCATGCCAAAGGTTATGCGATTTTTCTTCTCTCATGCTGTGGCCTCAGAAGAGATGGTTGATAAATGGCTCTTCCCAGTACTCCCCATAACAATACTTCTTTTTCTCTAGGAATACCTCAAGTCATCAGGAGTTGATGAGCCCATTAATTAACGTTTCTTCTTGGTGGAGACTGCATATCACTCAGATGGAGTCAAATACACTCTACCATCAGTAGGGTAGTGAATGAGCAAAAAACAAATCCATCAGAGCCCGAGTTATGACACCCAGAGGACTTCGAATGAGCCTACACGATGGGAAACAGTTTGCGGTTTCCAGTTAGCACCTGGATGATAGTCCTTCCAAAGTGAGCGGTGGAAAACTCTCCCACGCTGGTGTGCAGGATGTTTACTTACTTTTTGAGTTGAGGAGCTGTCTGGTAAAAGTAGGTAAGGAAAGGAGTCCCTAGGCTAAAGCTTTTCGAATAGAGATTCCTAAAATATTTATTTTAAAAATGTTTTCAAAAATAGAAACTTAACCTTTCAATGCAGAGGAAAGGAATAAAAACATGAGTAGCAGAAGGCAACTGCTTAAAAATCAATTCACGGCCAGGCGCGGTGGCTCATGCCTCTAATCCCAGCACTTTGGGAGGCTGAGGTGGGCGGATCGCTTGAACCCTGGACTTTGAGACCAGCCTGGGTAACATGGTGAAACCCTGTCTCTACCAAAATACAAAAATCAGCTGGGCCGGGTGGTGTGTGCCTGTAGTCCCAGCTTCTCAGGAGGCTGAGGTGGGGGCTTCACCTGAGCCTGGGAGGTCGAGGCTGTAGTAGGCCATGATTGCACCACTGCACTCCACCTGGGCAACAGAGTGAGCCCCTATCTAAAAAAAAAAAAAAAAAGACAGCTTTCTGAGTGGAATATATAGGGTTTTCAATGTATACATCTATTTGAAGATTATAAGGGCTTACAAATTTACTATAAAGGGAGAGGGGTATGCCCTTTATTTGGGAGTACACCTCTCCAAATATACAGTAAAACATCAGTTAACTGTATATTTGGAGAGGTGTACTCCCAAATAAAGGGCAAGGATGGGGAAGGACACTTCAGAATTGCCAAGTGAAATTATTCTTGGGACGGACAGCTTTTGAGTGGGAGGCTTTTGAGTTACTAAACAGTGTTTTGGGACAAATTGTGCATAAAGATGCATTATGGGCTGAGCAATGGCTGAGCAGGGTCACTGGAGGGTGTAGGACAAGAGGATGCAGAAAAGATCCTGCAGGATGTGCCTGGGGGACATCTAAGATATTTATGGTGACTATTTTCCTTACGCTGCCTAGAGGACAATCACTTCTTGTTTCTTCCTGAATCCTTGGTTTTGTTTTAACTTTTACGTAATTTTATATTATTGTAGGAAAAATTGGAAAACAAAGAAGGGTCAGGAACTCCCAGCGAGGGGAATAGGCCACAGAACATTCTCTACTACTAATTAAGGGTTGGGCAAAAGGAAAAACATTTTCCAAACACCTGACCTTTAAGAGCGACTTTTCCTAGCCCTGTGGGCCTTAGAAAGTTTAATGGCCATTGAGACTCATTCCTTTGTGGGAGAAACTAGCATAAACCCATTTGTTTTAGACAGCAACTTCACAGGCGCTGGAAAATAGTTTTGGATACACAGTGCACTTCATTCCAAGAGATCTTATTAGAGATTCCCGACAGTCAGAAGATTTCCCGCTTGATCAGGTATTTCTCGACGTGTGTTATTGCTTTGCTTGTCACGTTTAAAAAGCTTGGTTGCATTCACAGTTTTCTAGGAAATCGGTGTCAGGTAACACTCCTAGCTGCCTCCCATGAGGAGTTACCTCTAGAGCGCAGAGAGTTTTATCTGGCACTGAAAACTGGCTGGTTGGTTTTCTAGATCCATGTTTATTTTCAGTTCAAAGACAAAGTAGAAAACTTGAGAGTGGAAAATGTTACCTTTTAGTTCACACTCTTTTAATCCCTTAGTCCCCATAAAATAAACATTCTAAAGTGTAAGCAGTAGAAATAATGTAAACTCCACAGAAACAGAAATGAATTAGTTTCTTTCAGTCTTGGTGGAGGTCCTTTTGCTGAACACCATACTCCGCTGCCAACAGAATTCATCTTGAACGAAGAAGAAATCTTTGGCCTATTTCACCATGTCTCCAGCACTGCATAACAGACATTTTTCAAATTCAGTTTCTTCTCCAACTGCAGCAAAAAGGCAAAGAGTAGTCTGTTTCAGGAGTCTGAAAAATAGAAAAAAAAAAAAAAACCATGTTTGTGTAGTTTAAGAATAGCTTTCTCCTCTGGTGTTAAACCGCTAACATGTTATAGCTCTGAAGTTTGAGGCCAAAAGAAAATTCAAGAGCAGAGCAACGGTTCTATTCACCAGATTAGGCTGATCTGTGTTTGGAATATTTTACTTAGCAGACATGGAGAATCAGAGTCTGCACCGCTCTGCAAGAGCAGGCACAGCTACGCCATGCAGCATTCTAAACTTCCCAAGAGATTTACTTGGGGATACTGGCAGAATTCTCAGAACTTCCAAGTTTGGGATCTACAGTTTGCAGGATCCTGTGGAATGAGAATATTTAGGATTTACAAAAAATTTTTTTTATTTTTTGAGACAGAGTCTCACTTATCGCCCAGGCTGGAGTGCAGTGGCGAGATCTTGGCTCATTGCAACCTCCGTCTCCCGGGTTCAAGCAATCCTCCCGCCACAGCCTCCCGAGTAGCTGGGATTACAAGTGTGCACCACCATGCCCGGCTAATTTTTGTATTTTTAGTAAAGACGAGGTTTCACCACGTTGGCCAGGCTGGTCTTGAACTCCTGGGCTCAAGTGATCTGCCTGCCCCGGCCTCCCAAAGTGCTGGGATTACAGGTATGAACCATCACGCCCAGCCTTGTTTAGGATTTTAGATAAGGAATCCTGTCACCTTGGATTTTTGGGTTTTATAGAGTAGGCACAGAAAGCAATGTTTGAAAAATGCATTTAGGACAACATGAAAGTTCATGGTCCTGGAACTTAGTATTAAAGCTTTGCTGCTTTCTCTCAAAGGCTATTAAGATTTGTTGCGATTCTTGAATCCTGTAATCTCTTAGAAAGAGAAATAAATCAAACTACATTAAAAAAAAAAAAAAGAAACAAAACAACACTTAAGTCCCAGAAAAAAATGTGTTTACCTCTCTAAAATGTAAATGCAATATGTTGCCTTTCATCTGAACTTACACATGGAAGGACTTATCTTTTAGGCCAAGAAAGTGCAAACTCTGCTGAAATCCTGCGAGTTGGCCTCCCACAGATCACTGAGTGGTCTGGAGCCAGATAGGGTGCTTGGTTAGTTTCTAGACAGAAGATATTGATGAAGAGAGGGAACGAGGGGCTTCAAATACTCCCCTAACATCTGATTCAAGTCAGGGGAATAAACAGAAAACAGGAGTATTATAAGCACAACAAAGATGAACAAAAATAAAATATTTCAGGCTGGGCGCGGTGGCTCACACCTATAATCCCAGCACTTTGGGAGGCTGAGTGGGCAGATCACGAGGTCAGGAGATCGAGACCATCCTGGTTAACACGGTGAAACCCCGTCTCTACTAAAAAAAAAACAAAAAAATTAGCCGGGTGTGGTGGCGGGTGCCTGTAGTCCCAGCTACTCGGGAGGCTGAGGCAGGAGAATGGCGTGAACCTGGGAGGCGGAGCTTGCAGTGAGCAGAGATCGCGCCACTGCATTCCAGCCTGGGTGACAGAGCGAGACTCCGTCTCAAAAAAAAAAAAAAAAAAAAATTTTTTTTTTTTTTTTTTTTTTTTAAGGAAGATGCCAGATGGCCGTTTTTACATTTATTTAAACAGAAAACGTGCACACGAGCTATCTACTCATTTTCTTTGCTGCGCAGCCTGGCATTGGGGTTGGTGACTCTGATGGCCAGCTGGGCAGCTCTTTCCATGATGGCTTTGCGGTCCTTGGAGGAAACGTTGTGAGCGATCTCGGCACAGTACGATTTGTTGCACATCAGCAGCACTTCCAGCTCCTTGACGTTGTGGACCAGGAACTTCCAGAAGCCACTGGGCAGCATGTGCTTTGTTTTTCTGTTGCTCCCATAACCAATGTTGAGCATCAAGACTTGGCCCTTGAATCTTCTACGAACCCTGCTGTCAATGCCTCCGGGTTTCCGTCAGTTACGCTTAATTTTGACATATCGGTCTGACTGGTGCCGGATGAACTTCTTGGTTCTTTTTTTGACAATCTTGGGCTTCACAAGGGGTCTGAGGGTGGCTGAGATGCCGAGGAGGAGATGGCTGCCACCTCCGTAGTCAGCGCCGAGGAAGAGAGAAGGGCAAAAAAAAAAAAGAAAATACTTCGGAGACACGGCCAGCCTCACTGTAGTGGCTCTGGTATCCCTTGACCTGAGGGTCAATGACTCCTGGGACAGGAGGGGTGCTAGGGTAGTGGGTGGGCTCAGTGGACTAGAGATGACCCTTGGCTTGGCAAGGCGAGGCTGGACAAGGCCTTTCATGCTCCAGAGGTGTGTGGCGGAAGACCAGCTGATTAGCCACATTACATTTGTATCCTGTGGTTTTGTGTCTAAAGGTGCTTAGAGTTTGTGGTCCCACTTTTTTTTTTGAGATGGAGTCTTGCTCTGTTGCCCATGCTGGAGTGCAGCGATGTGATATCAGCTCACTGCAACCTTCGCCTCCTGGGTTCAAGCAATTCTCGGGGTTCAGCCTCCCAAGTAGCTGGGATTACAGGTACCCGCCACCATCCCCGACTTATTTTTGTATTTTTAGTAGAGATGGGGTTTCACCATGTTGGCCAGGCTGGTCTTGAACTCTTGACCTCAGGTGATCCGCCTGCCATGGCCTCCAAAATTGCTGGTATTACAGATGTGAGCTACCGTGCCTGGCCTGTGGTCCCACATTTTAAGAAAAACAGAAGGACTGGCCAAAGTATAGAAAGTGTCATTATAGATGAAAACAATCAGAAATGCAATAGCTAAGGTGAGAATATAAAAACGAATCTGTTGTTTATTGCTTATGCATTGGAAGAAGCAATTTCAGAAGTTAACTCAGTGGGAAAATATTTTGGAAGATACCATATACAAAACATTCTATTTTGGCATGGGAATAAGAAATCAAAATGTGCTCAGAAAAAGTTTCTTTTAGGGGGAATTGAGAATTTCACAATTGTTACCTAAGCTTTAAAACATTCCATTTTAGTTAGGAGAGATTTAATTTAGCAACATAGGAGAGATTTAATTATCACTATCTTTTAGATGTCGATGAGGATTATTTAAGTGTAAAGCTGGAGCTTCCATCCTACTTGGCCCCTGCCTGGAAGCGGAAAGGAAGAAGGCACACAGCACTCCTCGGATGGCTCAGGGTGATGCGTTGGCGCCTCTTTTCTTGGAACACAATGGTGATGAGCAATTTTTGAATTGCTCTGTGAAAAGATAAAGTTTCAAGACTAAAACCACAGAGCTCAGGCGCCCTCCCAGGGCACTTTGTAACCTTGTGGTTTGTGACTTGGGACTGAACAAATCATGGTCACAGAAGGGCTGGCAGGCAGCAACCCAACTCAAGATTAATTTATGGTTATTAAATACCATTGAAAATTTCTGCCCATTTTTCCCTTTATTGATACATTATATATATTTTTGAGACCGAGTCTTGCTCTGTCACCCAGGCTAGAGTGCAGTGGCATGATCTCAGCTCACTGCAGCCTCCACCTCCTGGGTTCAAGTGATTCTCCTGCTTCAGCCTCTTGAGTAGCTGAGATTACAGGTGCACGCCACCATGCCTGGCTAATTTTTCTATTTTTAGTAGAGACAGCATTTCGCCATGTTTCCCAGGCTGGTTTCGAATTCCCAGGCTCAAGGGATCCACCCACCTCGGACTCCCAAATTGCTGAGATTACAGGCACGAGCCACCACACTTGGCCTAATATTTTATATTCTTATGGGGTATATGAGTGTTTATTACATGCCTAGAATGTGTAGTGATCAAGTCAGGGTATCTGGGGTGTCCATTATCTTGAGTATTTATCATTACTGTATGTTGGTATCATTTCAAGTACTCTCTTCCTGTTACTTTGAAGTATACAAAATATTGTTGCTGAGTATAGTCATCCTAGTTTTCTATCAAACATTAGAGCTTATTTCTTCTGTCTAACTGTATGTTTGTACCCATAACCAACCTCTCTTCATACCCTCCTCCCAGCCACCCATCCTTCCCAGCCTCTAGTGTCTACCATTTATTCTGTCTATGAGGCTAAGCTTTTTAGCTTCCACATGAGAGTGAGAACATGCAGCATTTGTCTTTCCGTGCCCAGCTTATTTCACATAATAACTTCCTCTTCCATCCATGCTGCTGTAAATGACATTATTTCATTCTTTTTTAATGGCTAAATAGTATTCCACTGTCTATACATACCACATTTTCTTTAACCATTTGTCTGTTGATGCCCTAAAGCCAGTTTAGGAAAGAAACTAATTTCTTTCCTGAACTTATTTCTGCGTATGTAATTCAAGAAAAGGCAATTCTTTTGTAAATAACAAACATTTATAGCAGGACTGGAGTGAATCTGATTCCATACTCAACATAACTTTGCACAGTAGAATCAAGAAGTAAGGGAGTCCCTGAATTCTTTAGGAAATTTGCCAGACTTTATTGTGTGTTCATTTGAATGAATCTTGCCAAAGCTCAGAAATATGATAAAGTTTCCGAATGAGAAAAAAGAATAGGGGGGAAAAATATCAAATCCTTCGTTCCAATAATCTTTAAACAAAAGACTCAACAGCCGGATCAATTTCACTGGGACAAACAACCTATTTTAATTAGTTCTATTTAGTGACATCCAAAAGAATGAGTCACGCCCTTATTCTAACCATAGTGAAGGCACTACAGGGAAGTCTTGGGAAGAGGGAGCAAGGAGAGCTCAAATTCTGGTGCTTTTTTGGCATATAATGTTCACCTTTGGTTTCACATGGTTTCCTAGGAGGTGAGACAGGCTAGAAAGGTGAGGAAGGGAAGGACAGAAAGTTGTCATCAACCAAGTACAATCTTCTTCCTGAGTGGGACGTGCCTTCAACACTTTCCTGGGGGAATAATGAGTGTGCTGCTCAGTACCTGGGTATGGCACCATCTATGGTGTGATCCCTGAAGGAGCAACGTCAGCAAGCCAGACATTTCCTTTCGGATGCCCACGTTTGTCCAAGCTGACTGTCGCCTAAGCTTTAACATTTTTATTTTATGCATTTTGAATAGCCACAGACCTCTGATTATTAGTAGAAGTGGTCCCTGATGGCTATAGTGAGAGGCACGGGAAACAGACAATACTTGCTGGGTCATTACCGAGGAGCCACTGAGAGGGAATGTTTGCTTTGTATAGTGGTTTTATCTTAGGACACTGGATCTGTTTTTGATTGTTCAAGCAGGGTCAAACGATGGGTTTTGAACCACTGCCCACTAGCCCAGAACAGTATTTAGCAATTCACAAAGAAGAAAGAGGCCTTGGATTGGGGGGTGGGTAGGGAGTGGAAATGCCATTCCATTAGAGAATTAGGAAAGAGCTGGCTCTATTATACTTGGACTAAAAAGAATTATGACAAAATCATAGCTTTTAATACCCAAACAATTATCTTTACTTATTTAAAAAAATTACCCCATTATCCTCAAGTAACTGTCTGTTCAAATAGCTGGTCTCATCTTTCGGAATGGGCCAAAGTTCATTTTACCTGTGACTGAAATGAAAAGGGCATCCTTTGGTTTGGGGCATAAAGGTTGGGGTAATACTGAGAGTCAACAGATCTAAGTTGAGTTTTGGCTTTTGTAGTTATTAGCTGCACAACTTGAGCAGGTTGTCGACTTCTCTGGGCAGAGTTCTTGCAGCTCTTCAACAAAAATACTACCCACCTCCCTGGGTTGATGCCAGCATGACATGTGATGGGGGTAGCACAATGTCATGTGCCAGCTATGAAATGAGAGGCAGTGCCACAGGGTGGCAAGGCAGCTCTGCAGCCTTGCAGACTAGGGCCACCCCTCGGTGACCAAAGGGTAGGCTCGGTCCTCTTGAAGCCTTGTGGCCCTTATGGGACAACACTTGGCTCCGGAGGTGCTGTGACCACCCATGCAAAGTGCTTAGCACAATGCCTGATACATTGGAGGTAATTACCACAGGACCGTGTCCTGCCCTGCAGTCCCCGTATATAAGATCTAGAGGAATTCTTGTTAGGGAGTAGGTAATAAAAGATTTAAGGGTATGCATTAATAAAGCTAAGGATGTGTCCCTTAGCATTACCTGAGTCCTAACTACAGTGATTAAGGTATAATTGGACTTATATGACCTACTTGGAGAGCATGTGAAAACTCACCGAAAAGCTGGAAAAATACTGTCCAAGAGAGATGGGAGAATTGAACACACTTATTCTGGAGAAAAATGACAAAGGGCAGAAATGTAACATAATGGGTTCCTGACATAAAAAGAGAGATGAATTGGTATTGCTAGGCCAACTAGCAATTGGGGAAATAGCAATTATTTCCCTACGGCTTTACTGGGGAATGCAAGACATTTGCAACACACAAGCTCACACCAAAAGACGAAACAACATTTTATCAACGCTTGAGTTTATGGGTTTCTTTGTTAAACTAGTCTCCCTTACTTCATTTTCTAGAGTTTTCTTTTTTCTGAAATGACAACGATAAAAGATGCATTTATGGCTCAAACTTAACACAGCTCCTGCTCCTCAGCAAAAAACACATGCAAACACCCCCCAAACAACATCCACAACCCAAAACAAATGATTTCACACCTTGTTTTAATGTAATTTCATTTATGGTTCCCTTATCTTTCTCACCATAGCCTAGGTCTTTAGTGTTTTAGCAACAAAGGCTTAACAAAAAAACTTGGCCAGACGAGGTGGCTCACTTGAGGTCAGGAGTTTGAGACCAGCCTGGCCAACATGGTGAAACCCCATCTCTATTAAAATACAAAAATTAGGCTGGGCGTGGTGGCTCCCACCTGTAATCCCAGCACTTTGGGAGGCCGAGGCAGGTGGATCACTTGAGGTCAGGAGTTTGAGACCAGCCTGGCCAAAATGGTGAAACCCTGTCTCTACTAAAAATGTAAAAACTAGCTGGGCGTGGTGGTGGGCGCCTGTAATCCCAACTGCTCGGGAGGCTGAGGCAGGAGAACTGTTTGAATCCAGGAGACAGAGGTTGCAGTAAGCTGACCCAGTGGCGCTGCACTCCAGCCTTGGCAACAGAGTGAGACTCTGTCTCAAATAAATAAATAAATACAAAAATTAGCGGGGCGTGGTAGCACACACCTGTAATCCCAGCTACTTGGGAGGGTGAGGC
Organism: Symphalangus syndactylus; assembly: GCF_028878055.3. Classification (NCBI taxonomy): domain Eukaryota; kingdom Metazoa; phylum Chordata; class Mammalia; order Primates; family Hylobatidae; genus Symphalangus; species Symphalangus syndactylus. Next base: position 128,815,794 of record NC_072424.2, on the reverse strand, counting down.
AAGAGAATTGCTTGAACTCAGGAGGCGGAGGTTGCAGTGAGCAGAGATCACGCTACTGAACTCCAGCCTAGGTGACACAGCGCGACTCTGCCTCAAACAACAACAACAACAAGTCCTCAAGTGGGCTCCTGGTAGTGAAACAAATGAAATGAGAATCCTGGATGCCTGGCTTGGAGCCGTAACTCAGAGACAGTTGAAGAAGAGTGTCTTTAGGTCATGGAAGCTCATCTGCAAAGGCTGAGAATATGCTGGCAAGAGGGAGAGGTTCTGGGCTCAGGAACGGGAGTCCGTGGGGAGAAGGAGGCAGGGTGCTTGCGGGGAAGGAATGTGTCTTTAGAATATGGTAAGGACATGTTTGATCCCTAGGTTAGGAGAAGCAGCCCTGAGCCTTTCAAACTTCTGATTAGGAGTTGTCTCCCAGGGAGGAGGTTTAGGAATGTGGTCATTTTTTTTCACGATGGGGAGTCAGGATAGAAGCCAGCAGGTATGGCTGCAGTGCTGTGGGGTGGACATGAATAAGACCGAGAGTCCCCAGGTCTGGGCTGCCTAAGACAGCTCAAAGTCAAAGCCCAACCTGAGACTGCAGACCCAAAGTCATCAAGTGGCCTACTTTCTGCTGTCCTGTCCTTCCTGGAACCCATGGGGCCCTCTAGTTAAATGGTCTGTCCCATTGTTATGTGTCTGTCCAGGGACATGAGAGCCGAACACACCTGTTGTGCCACAGTCCAGTGTTCTGGGTTAAACTGTGTCCCCTAAAAGATATGCTTAAGTCCTAACCCTGAGCACCTGTGAGAGTGATTTTTTTTTTTTTTTTTTTTTTTTTTTAGGAGAGTCTCACTCTGTCGCCCAGGCTGGAGTGCAGTGGCGCAATCTCAGCTCACTGCAACCTCCGCCTCCTGGGTCCAAGCAATTCTCTGCCTCAGCCTCCCGAGTAGCTGGGATTACAGGCGCCCACCACCACGCCCAGCTAATTTTCGTATTTTTAGTAGAGACAGGGTTTCACCATCTTGGCCAGGCTGGTCTTGAACTCCTGACTTCGTGATCCACCCACCTTGGCCCTCCAAAGTGCTGGGATTACAGGCGTGAGCCACCACGCCCGGCCGAGAGTGATCTTATTTGGAAGGAGGGTCTTTGCAGAGTAATCAAGTTAATAGGAGGTTCTTAGGGTGGGCCCTAATCCAATAGGACTGGGGTCCTTATGAGAAGTGAACATCATGTGACGACAGAGACACAGGGAGAACGTGGTGGGGCCACAGAGGCTGAGATGGGAGTGATGCAGCTGCAAGGTGGGAACACCAGGGAGTGACAGCCACCACCGGATGCTAGGAAGAGGCCAGCAAGGATTCCACCCAGAGTCTGGAGGTGGCATATGGCCTGGCTGACACCTTGACTTTGGACTTCTAGCCTCCGGAACTGTTTCAAACTTTCCACTGTTTTAAGAAACCCAGTTTGTGATATTTTATCATGGCAGCCCTAGGAAACGGATACACCAAGATTCCTCTTTCACATGATTCTAACTCTGTACCAAGAGATATGTGGCAGGAAGGTAGGAAGTTACTCTTTTAAAATTGTAACAGATGCTGGTTTTAATCCTGGAAAATAATGAGTTTACAGAGTTCTGTTATGGTCAGAGATGCTCTAAACACATCTATATTCAGGGATGACATAATTTGGCTTTCACTGGACTCGAGCGCAGGACACTAAGGGCTGTGTACTGAGCATCTGAGCATCTAACTCACATCCACACCCAGGAGTGAACTCCAGTCACGGAAAATCATTTGGTAGGAATTTGAGTAACGAAGGAAGGAAAGGATTTAACAGATCATTTCTGTGGTATCAGAAAAAAACATATGACAAAAAAAGGATACAAACTGGGAAAAAACAAAGAGAGAAAAAGTTGAAGCACATCAGCCTACCTGCATCGGGTCCTGCGAGAGCCTTGTCCACTTAGAACAAGCCTTTAACTTGTTCTGTTTCGGTATCAAGATCTATGTCATAAAAGCAGGGCCGGGTGGGCAGTCCTGGCATGGTGCTCATCTGGGGGAGAAAACCAAGCGTTACAGATTAGCAAATGCTACAAAGTGGCCACAACATCTGATGATGCAAATTAACTCTATCATTCAATACAGCCTCATATAACTTTAGGTTTTATATGGGATATATCTCTTCAAATTTGTCATCTGATATTTCAATTTTTGTTTAAGGAAATGAATTAGAAAAGGCAAATGTCAACTTCCTGAAAATTGAGACCATTTACCTTCCCTGTGGCCCCACAACACACCCGAACTACAAAACAGTGATCTTCCAAACCTTTTCTTCCCAATAAAATCTTCATGCTGAACCCCAACAAAAACAAGCCCATCAGGTTGAAGGGGGCAGCGGGTGTGGGCAGGGTGAATAATGGCCTCCTTCTCACCCCCAAGACACATTTTCGTAAAACCTACAGCTCCTGGAGCGCAGCTGGAAAACTCCTGTTCAGATGCCAGTCATCACCCTGGTCTCCCTCAACAACAGTAACTGATATGTACTGAGAGCTTGCTTTGTGATGGACACTGTGCTATGTGCTTTCCTCATTTTATCCTCTCAATAATATAGCAGGTAGGAACTTTTATTATTTCCATTTTACAAGGGAAGAAACTGAGGTTTGGAGAGGCTAAGTCACTTGCCCAGGTCACACTAGTAATAAGTTGCAAAACCAGAAATTTGACTTTAGGCCTATAATCTCAAATTACTCATTTCACCACTACCATACCGCCACAGCCACCCCTACTACTGCTTTTGTGACACTGGATGGACAGTCTAAGGGTTTTACAGAAATAATCTCATTGAGCTTCCCAGCACCCTAATGAGGTAGGTACTCATTTTAGCCTTACTTTACAGATGAGGACAGAGGACATTTAGGCATGAGGGTATGAGCTCAAGGACACATGGCTAGTTAGTGGTGGAGACAGGATGAAAACTGGTTCTTCACCGCTTTGCTGTGTTGGGTTGAAAGATCTTCAAACCACACACTCTCCTCCTGCATCAGAAGCCCCTTGTGTGCTGGGGCTTCTGATGCTGGCACTCCTGACAGATCCTCAGGCCCTGAAACACTGCTCCAGGGTCTAGACCCTGGGGCTCCCAGATGACCCGTTCCTTTTCCATTTCAGCATTTCCTATTGTGCTTTAACAGTGAGTGTTTCATACAAATGATGCCCATGGAGCAATGCTGCACCCAGTCATGTGGGGCGATGCTGCACCCGGTCACATGGGGCGATGCTGCACCCGGTCACGTGGAGCGATGCTGCACCCGGTCACGTGGGGCGATGCTGCACCCGATCACGTGGGGCGATGCTGCACCCGGTCGCGTGGAGCGATGCTGCACCCGGTCGCGTGGAGCGATGCTGCACCCTGTCGCGTGGAGCGATGCTGCACCCGGTCGCATGGGGCGATGCTGCACCCGGTCGCATGGGGCGATGCTGCACCCGGTCGCATGGGGCGATGCTGCACCCGGTCGCATGGGGCGATGCTGCACCCGGTCACATGGGGCGATGCTGCACCCTGTCGCATGGGGCGATGCTGCACCCGGTCACATGGGGCGATGCTGCACCCTGTCGCATGGGGCGATGCTGCACCCGGTCACATGGGGCGATGCTGCACCCTGTCGCATGGAGCGATGCTGCACCCGGTCACATGGGGCGATGCTGCACCCGGTCGCATGGGGCGATGCTGCACCCTGTCGCATGGGGCGATGCTGCACCCGGTCGCACGGAGCGATGCTGCACCCGGTTGCATGGGGCGATGCTGCACCCGGTCACGTGGGGCGATGCTGCACCCGGTCGCATGGAGAAGACACTTGGGTTCTACTGTGCCTGCTCTCCCAAGGGTTAATGCCACATCATGTAGAACCTCCACGGGCCCTGGCCAAGAACGCCTTGCATGAGATGAGGCTGCAATGTGCCAGCACCTGATGGCATCCAGAGTTTGCCTGCTTCTTCCCACGTGGCAAAAAGTTCTCAGCGTAAAAGGGACCTCCCTAAGGCCTAGAGAATAGAACTCAGCTCTCATCCTCCACTGCCTTTCAGTCGTGACTCGAGGTTTCCCTCTTCACCAGCCTCTCCTCCCTGCATGGTGTTTAGAGACTCCTGCTAGTCAAATGGGGCCTGTGGGCCTGTGCATGGGCATTACCTGGGAGCCTGTTAGATATGCGGAATTTCAGAGCCCACCCCAGACCTGCTGCATTGGAATCTGCAACTGGAGCAAGTCCCCAGGGGGTTCTGATGTGAACTGCACAATGTGGCCTCAGCCTCCAACGGCTCCAGCCACCCTTCCTCACTTCACTGCCCAGCCCCTTCAGCACAGGGAAAGGGAGACTGGGGTGGGGAGAGGGAGAGGAGGAATGGTGAGAGTGAAGGGGAGGGAAAAGCCTGTTTAACCCCTGCAGATGCAGCAGGTGGGGAGCAAATCTGTGCACCTGCAGGCCTCATTAACACCCCGTTCCCTGCCTGGCTGGGCCGACTGAGAGTGGGAGTGGGGAGGCTGGGGGAACACATAAAACATTGTGATGGATGATGGCTGGCTCTTGTCTTGTTAATTGCACATGACTGCACTTCAGGTATATAAATGGGCTAAAAAGGCCTCCGCGGCTGCCTGGAATACAGTTGCCATTCATAACACGCCTATGGGAAAATCCATTCCAGGTTCCAAACAATGAACTGCAACTACACTTTTGACATAAGACCTGCTTGTAGGTGGGGACTTGCTATATGTTAAAATGTCAGGTATGAAGATGGGTATCACAGCCTCTGAAGTTAAAGTTCCCAGCAGGAAGGTAACATTTTCCTCTGGTTACTACAGTGAGTGCATATAATGGGGGAGACCCCAGAAAGAAAACCACACTTACTGTTCCACTACTTGAAACATCAAACACAAGGGTAACTGGTGGACACGTATTTTTTTCCAGTTGCCTAGGTTACAACTCATACCAGGTAATTTTCCTGCCTAACTGCATTTTGAGATGGCATTTGCGGGCATCTTATGGCATTTATAGGAGGGTTTTTTTTTGAGACAGAGTCTCACTCTCACCCAGGCTGGAGTGCAGTGGCACGATCTTGGCTCACTGCAATCTCCACCTCCCAGGTTCAAGTGATTCTCCTGACTTAGCCTCCCGAGTAGCTGGGATTATAGGCACCTGCCACCATGCCTGGCTAATTTTTTGTATTTTTGGTAGAGACAGGGTTTTACCATGTTGGCCAGGCTGGTCTCAAACTCCTGACCTCAAGTGATCCACCCACCTCAGCCTCCCAAAGTGCTGGGATTACAGGCATGAGCCACTGCACCCAGCTATAGAAGGCTTTTTAAGATGCCTCTATAATCTGTGCATAGCTATGGATTTGGAAAAGAACAAGCATTTTATAGTTTAAGAGAAAGAAACGAATAATTATATTTAGCCACAGTGATGCTGCCCCACCCCTGAAATGAACTCTCTAGGTCAAAGGCATCTTACTGGTAAGGATGTCACTGGACTCTACAGCTGCTTCTGAGACTGTGACATGATTCGCAGCAAGGGCAGAATTCAGTACAGATGAGGCAGTGTAAATTGAAATCTCTACTCACGGTGACAAACCAAGAAGAATCCTGAAGGCAGTGTATTTCAGCCCATCTGACCAAAGCTACCAATGGAAGATTCTACTGCAGATAACATAATTTACTGCATGCTTGTTTACACGCACTATCTTTACAAACAAGAAAACCCAATTCTCCGTCTTTAACTATCTGCTGATGAAAGGCGGTGCAGGATTTGCGCGGTTCCTGGAGCTGTATTTGTTAGCTGCAGTGGATCGGAACATGAATCTTCTAGTCATTCTGATTCTATCACAAAACCAGGATCTAAACCTGGCCAGGCCGGGCGCAGTGGCTCATGCCCGTAATCCCAGCATTTTGGGAGGCCGAGGCGGGGGTATCACTTGAAGTCAGCCCGGCCAACATGGCAAAACTCTGTCTCTTCTACAAATACAAAAAAAAAAATTAGCTGGGTGTGGTAATGAGCACCCGTCATTTTAGCTACCTGGGAGGCTGAGGAAGGAGAATCATTTGAACTCGGGAGGCAGAGGTTGCAGTGAGCCGAGAGTGCACCAATGCACTCCAGCCTGGGCAATAGAGTGAGAATCTGTCTCAAAAAAGAAACAAACAAAAACTGGCCAGAATATTAAATGCCAGAAAGTGTGAAATGTCTTTCCTCTTGTTTTCAACTTTTCTTTCTTTCAGATGGGAGAAAAATGAGTTCAATCAGTAGACTCCCATGACCCCTTCCAGTGATGCAATCATCTCTTCCAAGAAGTGCAGCTACTTATTTGGGATAAGCGACAACAGACGAGAAACCACAAAGAATCTGCAGACGCGAGACTCCCTGACCTGTGGATACACAGCCATCTCCAATAAGTCTACGTTTAAACTAAAACTTCTCCTGTTGAGCAAGCATAATGTGGAATTATGTTAGCAAGACCTTATGCATTCCCACAAATTTTCTCCCAATAAAAAAACTGTTATCAAAGGATTGTCACCCCCCAGACATACAGCACTGCAGGGAAAAAGGAGCCCAGACAGCCGTTAGGAGTTGACCTCTGGCCACACGCCTGGGGTCAGTGGAGATCTATGTTGACTTTATCTGTGTGCCCTTTAAGGAGGTCTCTTGCTTAAAATAACTAAGGAGCCACTAAATTATACTTACTTGTAATGCTGCATTAATGGATTCTTCTACAAAGGCTTAAATACACGGGCTTTTGCCCTTCATGACCCTAATTTTAACTACAATGAACCTTCTGAATCTCTACCGATTTCGGGTTAACTCCATTTTGGAGAAAGAATGAGTTCTATCAATAGCCTTTATGAGCATTAATTAAAAATCAGTACAGAGAGAATGGTCATATATTTAAAACTAGTCATTAAAAAATAAAAGAATATCCTTGGTATAAGTTGAAAAATTATTAAAGATTCTGTTTCATAAAGTGTTAGAATCACAATTTCTAACCATAATTTTCTTAACCAAAATATCATTGTACTTAGTTTTGTTCTGTTTCTGAAATAATTTATTTTCTGATTTCTCCTGAAATCTACTACCTTTTCCAACAACAACAACAAAAATCTAATTTTATTTTGGTTCAGAAAAAGAGCAGCATTTTTACACATACCTATTTTGTTCCTACAGTTCATGATCTGAAGCAGAAGACAGTCCTTCTACACATTTCTCTCCTTCTCTGATGGATGGCTGATACACAGCATGTTGTTTCAAAAATTTAAAAATAACTGAAAAGATTATACTGGTTAACTACATCACAATTTTATTTATTTATTTATTTATTTATTTATTTATTATTTATTTATTTTTGAGATGGCCTCCGGCTCTATCGCCCAGGCTGGAATGCAGTGGCGTGATCTCAGCTCACTGCAGCCTCCGCCTTGTGGGTTCAAGCGATTCTTCTGCCTCAGCCTCCCAAATCGCTGGGATTACAGGCGCCCGCCGCCATGCCTGGCTAATTTTTGTATTTTTGGTAGAGACGAGGTTTCACCCTGTTGGCCAGGCTAGTCTTGAACTCCTGACTCAAATGATTCATCTGCCTCGGCCTCCCAAAGTGCTGGGATTATAGGGGTGAGCAATTGCACCTGGCTGACGATATAATTTAAATAAAAAGATTTTCTTTTCAGTGAAGTAACTAAAAAAATTCAAGTCTTTATTTATTAAGCAGGAGTATTTCCTGAATTGTTAACACAGTGCCTGGCAATATTAGATCCTCAAAAAGTATTTTTGGTCAGGCATGGTTGTTCACGCCTGTAATCCTGACACTTTGAGAGGCTCAGGTGGGAGCACGGATTGAGCCCAGGAGTTCAAGACCAGCCTGGGCAATATGGCAAAGCCCCATCTCTACAAAAAACAAACAAAAATTAGCCAGGTGTGGTGGTGCACAACTGTGGTCCCAATTACTTAGGAGGCTGAGGTGGGAGGATCTCTTAAGCCCAGGAGGTCGAGGCTACAGTAAGCCATGTGCGCCACTGTACTCTAGCCTGAGCAACAGAGCCAGACCCTGTCTCAAAAAAAAATTAATATTTAAAAAAACAGATGAGTAAAGATGGAGGACAATTAGAAAATAGGAAACAAACAACAAAAAAATTGCTCAGAAATTAGGCCTTTTCTGTTTCTTCCCTTTTCTTTGGATGTGAGGGACAGAATTGTTTATATCAAATGGCCATGTTGATAATTATACAAACGTAACTCTAAGATGATGCATGAGGATAAACGGCCCAGTATCAATGTCAAGTGACTGAGGGGAAAGGAGAGAGAGAGAGAGATGGGGGGAGAGAGACACACACACTATATAATGAAAATAGATTGTGCTGCTACAGTTGCAATTTCTATTTGCTTGACTTAGTACCAAAGAAATCCCAGGAGATTCCATCTCCTGGGATTTCTTTGGGGTACCTGGGAACCTGCACCACTGTAACTGCATTCCTCGTCGGCAGGGATACTCTGGGGTTAATGGTGTGTGCTCTTAGAGTATACTTCTCTCTCGTGGTGGCTGATCGACCCTACAGCGTGGACTCTCTTGAGCGCCTGTTACCGTATGAAAGGACTGAAACGGTGAAGTTCATTCGACTCAGCAACCTTTGCTAAGAGCTTACTACAAGAACACCCAGGTGACCAGGACCCAGTCCATGCTAAGAGCTTACTACAATGACATCAGGTGACCAGGACCTGGTCCCTCCTTGCAGAGGGGCAGACTATGTAAAGCAGACCCTTGGGACATTCAGGTCAAAGTCACTGTTTTTTTTTTTTGAGACAGAGTCTCGCTCTTTCGCCCAGGCTGAAGTGTAGTAGCACCATCTCTGCTCACTGCAACCTCTGCCTCCTGGCCTCAAGTGATTCTCCTGCTTCAGCCTTCCGAGTAGCTGGGATTACAGGCACCCACCACCATGGCTGGGTAATTTTTGAATTTTTAGTAGAGACGGGGTTTTGCCATGTCGGCCAGGCTGGTCTCAAACTCCTGACTTCAGGTGATCCACCCGTCTCGGCCTCCCAAAGTGCTGGGATTACAGGCGTGAGACAACGTGCCCGGCCAAAAAATGTTTTGCTTTCTTTACTTTTCACATCAAAAGAACGAACAGAATAAATTCCTAACTCATGACTTTCTAAGACGTAAGTCATGTTCAATTACTATAAAAATTACCACACTGTGTTTGCATATTGTGACAGTACTACACAGCTCAAGCTATGCCAATTATTTCAGTGGCCTTGAATGACTGAACAAGTACAATTACTTCTCTTCTTTTGTAAAGAAGACTATAAACTTTTTTTTAATGGTAGAAAGCCTGTTCCTGATTAAATTTCTATTCGTTTTTAAAAATTTACTTAAAATATTTTCAACCTAGAAGAAAAAAGTCCTCCACTTCTAATACTGCTTCCAGAGGTAATCTCTGCAAATAATTTTTATGTAATTATTAAATTACTTAAATAAAAATTACTCAGGTAATTTTTGATTCCTATATAAGCAATGTGCTTATCTAATGTGTATATATATAATATATATTTATTTTTATTTTTAATTTTTTTGAGACAGAGTCTCACTCTGTCACCCAGGCTGGACTGCAGTGGCGTGATCTCGGCTCACTGCAAGCTCCACCTCCCAGGTTCAAGCGATTCTCCTGCCTCAGCCTCCTGAGTAGCTGGGACTACAGGCACCCGCCACCACGCCCAGCTAACTTTTTGTATTTTTAGTAGAGATGGGGTTTCACCGTGTGTTAGTCAGGATGGTCTTGATCTCCTGACCTCATGATCCGCCCGCCTCGGCCTCCCAAAGTGCTGGGATTACAGGCATGAGCCACCAAGCCTGGCCCGTCTAATATATATTTCTATAGTTATATACAGAAATTGGATAGTTCTACATGCACAGTTCTGGAGTGTGACTTTTAGAAAGATTAATATTTAAAATCAGTAATTAGGCCAGGCACAGTGGCCCACACTTGCAATCCCCGCACTTTGGGAAGCTGAGGTGGGAGGATGGCTTGAGGCCAGGAGTTCGAGACCACCCTGGGCAACATAGCAAGACCCTGTCTGTACTTAAAAAAAAAAATCAGTAATTAGAGTAATTTCTAAACAAGGAAAGGCACTGGAGAGACACAGCGAAGAAGAGTTGTGTCACTGGGACATTCTTTTTGTAAAGTCAAGGAGCCTGGTTCTTGAAAAATGAGAGATTAAGGGAGTTCTTTTAGAGGGAAAGAAAAATGAAAGTGAAGCAGGAGGCCCTGACTGGCCAGATGGAGACAAAAGAAAATACGTTCTCCAACTTTCTCGCAGTGCTTTGAGCGTAAGTTTAAGAAATCAGGTATCACAAAGGACTAACAGTTTTAAGTTAAAAGACTACGATGCATTTGAGAAGTCTTTTCCCCAGATAACTGTTTTATCTTTATTTGTTCTAAGGACATCATCTCCTTGGTTACTCTCACCTGTGGTTACCTGGTTCCTCCTGACCCATGACTGTTGATCAGCTACTTGGTTTCTCAATCACTTATCTGCTTTGTTTTTATTTATTACCAAGATACAGAACCCCCCACCCCCACCCCAGATATTACATTACTTCCATTTCATTCTTCATATTTTCAGACAACGTCCTGCTCCGGTGCCTGGAAGACAGGCGCGCCAGGCTTGGCTGAGTCCTGCAGCCCCAGCCATTTCTCTCCACGGTCCGTGGGGTGTTGGCGTCATTCTCAGGCTTGCTGCCCATGTGAGCAGTTCTGGGCGAAATACCCACATCTCGTGAGATCCAGTGTAAGAAAGAATGTCTTCTTTGGTAGCACCTTTTTCTTTTGTCTTGATTCTTTTATTTATCTATTTTCAAAGTAATAAATTGGTGCCCTGGCAACTCCAACAGTGACACTTCTGAGGGAGGCATTTAACATGCAGAAATTGTAGCTATAGATGTAGCTATAGATGTAGCCAGGCTCAAGGAAGGTTTCTGAGGAAGTGAATCTCTTGTATTTCGGGACCTCATTTATAACTTGTGTTTGTTAAGTTCTGACCATACTCCAGGTGCCATGCTAAGCACGTTGTATGTACCATATCTCATTTAATCCCAAGAACCCTGCGAGGTCAGGGTTATTGCTATTTACATTATCTCCGTTTTGCTGATTAGAAAAATGAGAGATTTCCAAAATGATACAAATACAGTAACTACTCGAGCTTTTTTCTTAAAAATAACAGGCTTGCTACTCTTTCATGGCCAGCTATAATACACAGATTATTTGTATCTATCTGAAAAGTGTAAATGGTCACCATTATGCAATGAAGTAACCAATTTAGTCAAAGTAACATATTTAGTCAAAAATTAAAAAAAAATCAATCAGTTACATCAGAAATGTGCTTTGGTAACTCTCTAGTGGGTTGGCAAAATCCAATAGAGACAATTCTAAAACAATGCCACTATTGATCAAGTAGCTGGTTTCTCTGTCACTTATATGCTTCATTTTTATTCATTACCGGAAAGATAACAGAAAGGTCATCACTACAAGGGTATAAAATTATTTGGGGCCAGGCGTGGTGGCTCATGCCTGTAATCCCAGCACTTTGGGAGGCCGAGGTGGGCAGATCACAAGGTCAAGAAATCGACACCATCCTGGCCAACATGGTGAAACTCCACCTCTACTAAAAATACACAAATTAGCCAGGCATGGTGGCAGGGGCCTGTAATCCCAGCTACTCGGGAGGCTGCGGCAGGAGAATTGCTTGAACCTGGGAGGCAGAGGTTGCAGTGAGCTGAGATCACGCCATTGCACTCCAGCCCGGGTGACAAGAGTGAGACTTCGTCCCAAAAAAAAAAAAAAAAAATTGCATTTCATTCTTCATATTTGGAGAACGATGGAGATTCTTCCCTGCCTTTCCTTATTTCACTGTAATGATCACACCTGAGCCTTTCAACAACCCTGTGAGACAAGTGAGGCGGGAGAGACTTGCATCTACAGGTGCAGAAACAGCCTCCAGGCAGTCATGTGAATTTCCCTGAGCCAATTAGGAAGGAGAACTGCAAGTGCAAAGGTTCTACTGGGGACCCAAAGTCTGAGGGGTAATGGGAACCAGATTAAGACTTTGAGGTGTGGGGGAAAGCATTATCGGGAGACAGGGGACTCTGCCCTATATGAATTGCATCTTGCTGGGTGAGTTACTTCACCAAGCCTTCACTTCTTTTGTTTCGTTTTTTTGATTGTGATTGTCAAAGGTCAGCCCTGGTTCTTTAACTACAGCATGAGTATAACAATATATATGGAGTCATTTCAAAATTCAAAAGAGATGAATGCCTCTAGTTTAGAGTTTAATACACAGTGCCCGTTGTTATTTTATTATAGAATTGATAATTGCCTGGATGCAAGGGGAGTTGTAAACTATTTAAGATAGAAATAGGAAAAGATAGCTTAAACAAAAAAATCTTCTATATCGAATTATGTATTTATTTTATGGGAAAAAAAGGTTTCATTAGTATTATGAGATTGTTCCCTAATTCTTCTGGGTCTATCATTTACAAGTCATGCTTTCTGTAGTTCTTGTTTATGGCAATCAAATGTTAAGCTAAACCAATAGCCAAGACCTAAAGTATTTAAATGAACAGGGGTAGCTTGATTGAGGTCAGATAAGGCTGTAAGAGAGAAAGCTTCAGAAGCGTGACTATAAACTCAAAACAGGTGTGATTCTAAATGGCCCTTCAGTCCTTAGGAGATGAAAGACTACCAACTCTTGTGCAGCCAAAGAAGATGCTGGGAAGAGCAGAAGCACATGTTCTATTCCTCATGTGTCATGTTCCCACCTAGAGTTTTTGCAACATACTCATTCATCAGCCGTTTGACCGACAGGTGGCATACCATGAAAATCTCCACTAGGTGTGGCAAAACAAATCAATTTAATGATATATTTTATTGTTTGAAAACTCAATATTAAGTAATTAAATTCTGGTTTCTGAGAAGCTCATCCCCTGAAAATCAACTGTGATGTTGTGGGTTGGGTTTTATGTCAAGGTCCTACTGGCAAGGAAATCATCATTCTGTAGTCCCTCTAAGGAGAGAGAAGCTGGAGGAGATGGGAAGAGGAGGAAGCAGGAAGGAAGGGGTGGGGAGGATGGACAGTGCTTTCACTTAGCCGATCTGGTCTTTCTCTTCAAGGAGCTTGTTATCAAAGGCCCAGCTGCCCAGACCTTGCTGTGCCATGTCATTTAGCATTTCCCTTTTGCTTTCACCTCTCTCCCTCGCAAATAGACCCTTGCCCCTCCTGACCCTGGGAAAGCTCCTGCCCAGAGATAATAAGCTGTGTAGTAGAAAAACATAAGACAGGGAAATTATTATTATTTTTGAGACAGTCTCTATCACCCAGGCTGGGGTGCAGTGGCAAGATCTCGGCTCACTGCAACCTCTGCCTCCCAGGTTCAAGTAATTCTCCTGCCTCAGCCTCCCAAGTAGCTGGGATTACTGGCGTGTGCCACCATGCCTGGCTAACTTTTTTTTTTTTTTTTGCATGTTTAGTAGAGGCAGGGTTTCACCGTATTGGCCAGGCTGGTCTGGAACTCCTGACCTCAGGTGATCTGTCCACCGCAGCCTCCCAAAGTTCTGGGATTACAGGTGTGAGCCACTGCGCCCAGCCCAAGTCAGGGAAATTATATCCATTATTTAAACTTCCCCTTTATGGTTTTCTTGGGACAGTAGCAAAGGAAGAGTTCAGAGAAGTGGGAGTCACCTCATCAGTGCTCATCACTACCCCGAAACTCGGCTGGCCAAGACTGGCTGAAGTAGGAAAGAATTCAGGACTACCCTGTGACATAATTAAAACTATTTTAAATACCAGAGGCCTACATTGTTCTGTAATGTTTCTTAGGTGATCCAGTCCAGATATCAGCTGAATGCTCAGGACTTCAGACTGGGTCTAGAAGTGGCTTACTGTATATTATGGATGGAACTGCATCCCCTCAAAACCCCTATAATTGACATCCTAATCCCCCAATATGACTACATTTGGAGACAGGAGGTTGAGGCTGTAGGGAGCCATGATTGTGCCACTGCACTCCATCCTGGGTGACAGAGCAAGACCCCATCTCAAAACAAAAACAAAAAACAACCCAAAAAGATCATAAGCATGGGGCCCTAATCCAATAGGACTGGGTGTCCTTAAAAGAAGAGGAAGAGATCACAGGGATGTTTGTGTACAAAGATGACATAGAGGGAAGACGGCTGCCTGCAAACCAAGAAGAGAGGCCTCAGCAGAAACCAGCCCTGCCAGCACCTTGATCTTGGACTTCCAGCCTCCAGAACTGTGAGAAAATACAATAAACTTCTGTTGTTGAAGCCACCCAATCTATGGTCTTTTGTTATGGCAGCCCTAGCAGACTAATACACCTTACTTCATGTGGACATTTCCTTTCTTCTATGTATATTTTCCTCCTACTTTAGCACCTTCAATTCCTGGACTGCAAGACTCTGAACTATGCTACTTGCAAAGGCTTCTATACACAGAACACTCTTTTTCTAACTGCAAGGGCAGAGGCAGACAACAATGAAAGGACCAGGTGGGCACAGCTGTCCCTCCTCCTCTGCCCTCTCCTGGGTTTCTCCTCCATCCTCTCACTGGCTGCCCTGATACCCCCAACACTGCTGGGACTCCGCAGCTGCCCTTCTTCCTCTGGATTATGCCACACGTACAAGTGGGAGAAAAAACCGTGGACCAAATGTCCTCAAATCGTTCACAAATCACTTCTCTTTCTTTCGGTTTCTCATAAGCACATATACAGTACATTAAAAATATAGAGAAACACTACGAGACCAATAGGATTATTTTTTTCTTTTTTGGGACAGAGTCTCATTCCGTTGTCCAGGCTGGAGTGCAATGGCGCGATCCTGGCTCACTGCGATCTCCACCTCCCAGTTTCAAGCAATTCTCCTGCCTCAGCCTTCCGAGTGGCTGGGATTTACGGATGTGCACCACCACGCCTGGCTATTTTTTTCGTATTTTAAGTAGAGACGGGGTTTCACCATGTTGGCCAGGCTGGTCTTGAACTCCTGACTTCAAGTGAACCACCCACCTCAGCTCCCCAGAGTCCTGGGATTATAGGTGTGAGCCACCACGCCTGGCCTAATTTCTTTTTTTTAATTTAATTTTTACCAAAATATATCATGTGCTGGCTTAAGAGATCACACTGCTCTTCAGGGCTTACTATACAACATGACTGTTCCCATGGCCGGGCGCAGTGGCTCACACCTGTAATCCCAGCACTTTGGGAGGCCGAGGTGGGCAGATCACACGAGGTCGGGAGTTCGAGACCAGCCTGACCAACATGGTGAAACCCCGTCTCTACTAAAAATACAAAATTAGCCGGGCGTGGTGGTGCATGCCTATAATCCCAGCTACTTGGGAGGCTGAGGCAGGAGAATTGCTTGAATCCGGGAGGCAGAGGTTGCGGTGAGCCGAGATCATGCCATCGCACTCCAGCTGTGAGCCGAGATCATGCCACTGCACTCCGGCCTGGGCAACGAGATTAAAACTCCATCTCAAAACAAAACAAACAAACAAACAAACAAAAAACCCTGTTCCCTGACCCCCACTGCCCTGCCCCCAGTGGCATTCCCACTCCTGAAAGGCAGCCACTGTCAACACTCAGTGGTGTCTTTTTGCCTTTCGCTGCTGTCCTGGTCTTGTCGTTTAGATGTTACCCACTGGATTTCTAATATCAACAATGGGGACTTAGCTCCTTCACATCCTACTACCCCTACTCCCCACCCGCTCCAGCTCCCAAATATCGAGCTGTCATGACTTTTGGTTAGATCAGGATTTATTAGAGATACATAACTGTTCACAGCAAGGCCATCTGATTTATTGATTACACTCCTGTTCTTCTGCAGCTTGTTTCGGCTGGAGTCTTGTATCTTTGTTCGCTCATCTTTCTATGGAGCTGTCAATCACATACCACCATGCTGGCTGAACTGTAAGTCAGCTTTCAATATGTTCACGTATAGGCTCAGTCTTTCATGGAGCCATCCTCCTGGCCCCCTTCATCCCGCAGGCCTACTGAACAAAACACTTAGTGGGCTCTTTCTTGACCATAATCCTGGGGATTCCCTGCACCTCTGCACTGTGGTAGTTTCCATTCCTGGAGCCACACTGTGGCGGCAACTCCCAGTGAGTCCCTCCCGGAGTGCAGGTGAGGCCTGTGACTTGCTTCTCACCAGCAGAATATGGCACGAGTGACAGTGAAGGGAGGTCACTCCATCTAACAGATTCCAGAGAAAACCCATCCCCCCTGCTGGCTTTCAAGAAATAAGCTGCCATGTTGTGAGCGGACAAAGGAGAAGGTCTCATGGCAAAAACCCACATGGCCTCTGGGACCTGGGTGTGGCCTCCAGCTGACAGCCAGCAAAAAGCTGGGCCCTCAGTCCTACAACTCCAAGGAATGGAATTCTGCCAAATGAGCTTTGATGAGGAACCCAGGCCTCAGATGAGACAATTTTCGCAGTCGGAAGCAGAGAATCCAGCTAAGCTGACCCAGAGAAATGGAAGATAATACATGTGAGTTGTTTTAAGCCACTAAATGTGTGCTCATTTGTTATGCAGCAGAGAAAAGAGAAAATTAATATTCTTCCGTGGTTTACTTGCTCATTTACTTGCAATCCTCCTACCTCATCCTCCCGAGTGAGTACCTAGGACTACAGGCCACCACACCCGGCTAATTTTCTTCTTTTATTTCTTTGTAGACATGGGGTCTCCGTATGTTGCCCAGGCTGGCTCAAGCAATCCTCCTGCCTCTGCTTGCTCATTTGAGTGAAATACTCCTCTAGTGGATTCTTGAGAAAAAGGGCGCTGGGAGTAGATTTTTCTAAAATGTCTGGCTTCATCATTATTCTTATCACACTTCATGAATGGTTTAGCTGGGTATATTATTTTCCTTGAATTTTGAAGATATTGCTCCATTGTAATCTAGCCTCCAGTATTACTGTTTTGCTTTTGTTTTTTGATAACTTTTACTTTTTTTTTCTTTTGAGACACAGTTTCACTCTGCCGCCCAGGCTGGAGTATACTGGCGTGATCTTGGCTCACTGCAACTTCTACCTCCCAAGTTCAAGCAATTCTCATGCCTCAGCTTCCCGAGTGGCTAGGATTACAGGTGCGTGCCACCAGCCCAAGAGAAAAACCATCCCCATGGCTGGCTTTTAAGAAATAAGCTAATTTTTTGTACTATTAATAGAGATGGGGTTTCATCAGGTTGACCAGGCTGGTCTTGAACTCCTGACCTCAGGTGATCCACCCACCTTGGCATCCCAAAGTGCTGGGATTACAGGCATGAGCCACTACACCCAGCCCAGTACTACTGTTGAAAAGTCTGATGCCATTTGGGTTCCAGATTATTTACATGTTTTTTTTTTTTCCTCCTCTGAAAGCTTTTAGTATCCTCTTTTTGACTGTATTGTTCTTTTTACTATTATGATGAAGTACATTGGTGTGAGTCTATATATTTATTTTGCTGACCCTTTTGATTTGGGAGTCCTTCAGTTCTAGGAGAGAAAATTTTGGGCAGAGGGCTGAGGATTATTTCTCTGATAATTTCTTCCCTTCTGGTTTCTTCTGTCTTACTGGAATTCCCATTAGTTAGATGTTAGGTCTCCTGGACTGAACCTCTAAACTTTGAAACTCTTTCCTCGTTTTTCTACTTTTCACAACTTTATTTTGGATGAAATTGTATTATTTAAAACTTTTATTGAGGCAAATGACATACAATAAACTGTACATGTCAAAGTGTAAAGCTTACTGTATGTTATTACAAAAAAGCTGCTATGAACATTCATGCACAGATCTTTATATGGATATATACTGCATTTCTCTTGGGTAAATATTTAGAAATAGAATGTCTTGACCATAGGGCAGGTGCACTTTAACTTTTTAAGAAACGACCCCAAATTGTTTTCCAAGGGGGTGGTACTGTTATATATTCCTACCAGCAGTGTATGAGGGTTCCAGTTGTTCCACATCCTCGCCAACATTTGGTATGGTCTTTTTTTTTTAGACAGAGTATCACTGTCACCCAGGCTGTAGTGCAGTGGTACAATCTTGGCTCACTGCAACCTCTGTTTCCTGGGTTCAAGCAATTCTCGGGCCTCAGCCTCCTGAGTAGCTGGGATTACAGGCGTGTGCCACCACGCCCGATTAATTTTTTGTATTTTTAGTAGAGTCAGGGTTTCACCATGTTGCCCAGGCTGGTCTTGAACTCCTGACCTCAAGTGATCCACCTGCCTCAGCCTCCCAAAGCGATGCAATTACAGCTGTGAGCCAGCGCGCCCAGCCCAATCTTTTTTCTTCTTTGGGACAGGGTCTTGCTCTGTGTTGCAGGCTGGAGTGCAGTGGTGCAATCACAGCTTACTACAGCCTCGACCCAGGCTCGAGCAATCCTCCCACCTCATCCTCCCGAGTGAGCAGCTAGGACTACAGGCCACCACAACTGGCTAATTTTCCTTTTCTTTTATTGTAGACACAGAGTCTCCCTATGTTGTCCAGGCTGGGCTCAAGCAATCCTCCTGCCTCTGCCTGCCAAAGTGTTGGGATTACAGGCATGAGCCACTGTGCTCAGCTGGTCAATCTTTTTAATTGTAGACATTCTAATAGCTATGTAGTAGTATTCACTGTGGTTTAAATCTCCATTTCTCTAATGCCTGTGATAGTAAGCATATTTTCATGTATTTTCTTGGGAGAAATGTGTGTTCAAATCTTTCAGTCATCTTTTAAAAGGGTTATTTTCTCATTGAGTTTTGAGTTTTAGTATTCCACATACAAATCCTTATATCAAATAGATAACTTGCAAATATTTTCTCTCACTCTGTAGCTTATTTCCAAATATTTGGAGTGTTTCCAGATGTCTTTCAGTGTTGATTTCTAATTTAATCCCACTGTGGTTAGAGAACATATTTTGTATGATTTGAGCCCTTACAAGTTTATTAAGACATTTTGTGACTCAGAATATGGTCTATTTTGGCAAATGTTCTGTGTACGTTTGAAAAGAACGCGTAATCTGCTGTTGTTGGGTGGAGTCAAGTTGAATTGTAGCATTGTTTAAGTCTTCTAAATCCGCATTGATTTTTACTCTACTTGTTCTGAGAGGGGTTTAAACAATTCTGACTATATTTGTGGATTTTCAATTTTTCCCTGTAATTTTATCTTTTTTTTTCTTCATTTATGTTGATGCTCTGTTATTATATGCTTAAACACTTAGAACTGCTATGTCCTGTTCGTGAAATGGCCCCTTTGTCATAATGAAACAAGCCTCTTTTATATCCTTGGTACTACTCTTTGCTCTAGTTCTACTTTGATATTGATATACCAATTCAATTCTGTTTTGATTAGTATTAGCGCTTTTCCATCCTTTTACCTTTAACCTACTTATGTCTTTATATTTAAAACGGGTTTCTTGTTGACAATAATAGTCGGCTCTTGCATTTTTAGCCAATCTGACATTCTTTGCATTTTAATTAGTGTATTTAGAACATTTATATCTAGTGTGAGTATCGATATAGTTGAGTTTAAATCTACTATTTTGCTGTTCTTTTTCTTATTGTCCTATCTGTTCTTTGTTCCTTTTTCCCTTTTCTGCTTTCTTTGGATTATTTTTAATGATTTCATTTTATCTACTTTGTAGATAACTATATATTAACTTTGTTAACTATAACAAGGTTACAATTCTTAACTATAACGTTGTTGAATTACTGAAATGGTTACCTTACATTTATGGCACAGTCCTGTGTTGCTTAAAGACGGGTACATTCTGAGAAATGCATCATTGGGTGATTTTGTCACTGTGTGAACATCACAGAGTGTACTTGCAAACCTAGATGGTATAACCTCCTACACACCTAGGCTGTATGGTATAGCCTATTGCACCAAGGCTACAAGCCTGCATAGCATGTTATTGTTCTGAATACAGTAGGTGGCTGTAACAGAATGGTAAGTATTTATACATGTAAACATACAATAGAAAGGGTACAGTAAAAAACACAGTATTATAATCTGATGGAACTGCTGTTGTATACATGGTTTGTTTTTGACCAATACGTCATTATGCAGCACACGGCTATATATACATTTCACTTTGCACAGTCTACCTTCATATATAATTATACTACTGCACCACATGTAGTTATACTACTTCACATATAGTCTAAGAATTTTACAAAAGCATGCTTCCATTTCTCTCCTCTTGGACTTTGTGTTATTGTTGCCATATATTTAGCTTCTAAATGTTTTTAACGCTATACTACACTTCTATTATTTTTGCTTTATGCAGTAATTACTGTATACAGTAATAGCTTTTAAGATAAACAGTAAGAATAAGTCTTTCTATCCATGTGGTTACTATTTTTGGTGTTCTTCATTCCTTTGGGTAGATTCAGGTTTCCAACTGGTATCATTTTCTTTCTGCCAGCAGGACTTTCTGTAACATTTTTTGTACTTCAGGTTAGCTAGTGATGAATTTTTTCAGCTTTTACGTGTCTAAAATAGTCTTTATTTCAGCTTTGTTTTGGAAAGATATTTTAACTAGGTAAAAAAACTCTAGGCTGTGAATTTTCTTTCACTGCTTTAAAAATATTGACCTACCGCCTTCTAGTTTGTGTTGTTTCCAACAAGAAATCATCAGCCAATTTATCTTTGTTCCTCTCTACATAATGTCATTTATCCTCTTTTTAAAATGATTTTCTCATTTTTTGAATGTATGAGTTTATAGTTTCTATCAAATTTGAAAACGTTTTGCCCATTATTTCTTTAAATATTTTTCAGTTCCTTTTTTCCACTCTTGTAGGACTCTAGTTTTATATATTTTTGGCTACTTAAAATGATCCCAAAGCTCAAGGTTGCTCTCTTGCTTCTTTTCAGCCTTTTTCTGTTTCATTTCAGATAGTTTCTACTGCATGTCTTTAAGTTAACTAGGCTTTTCTTTTGCAATCTCTAATCTGCCATTAAGAGTACTTTTTTTTTTTTTTTTATCATTTCAGGCACTGCAGTTTTCATCTCTTCAGTTTGATTTCTATCTTTGTTACATCTTCTTTGTCTCTATTTAACATGTTAAATCCTTCTTCTAGTTTCTTAAACATGTAAACTACAGTCACAACAACTACTTTAATGTCCATGTCTACGAATTCTATCATCTGTATAATGGGTTAGTTTTGATTGACTTTTCTCATTTTAGGTGGTATTTTCCTAGATCTTTGCATGCCTGCTAGTTTTGGATTGGATGTCTGGCAATACCCTTCTTAGTATTCTAACCAGCGCCCCTGCATTCAGAGGTTTTCACTCTAGCTGTTGGAAACAGGCACCTCTTCATGGCTACTGTGTGGGAGGCAGGCACTGTTCCCTCATTCTTTCGGGTGATCATTTCTCTGGTGATGGGTAGTTTTCTCACATACACACTTTGATCAGTACACACTTGCATACTCAAGGAGGACTCTGTACACCTGCAAAACTCTCTCTCTCTATGCAGTTCTCTCCTCTCTGGTCCTCTGCCTCTGCAGACTAGCTGCCTTGGTTTCCCTTGATGTATCCCCAGCTCTGTCTTCAACTCAGGGAGACAGTTGAGCTCTTTCTCCTGGGTTCCTTGTCTCTACACAGTAGCCGGGAAACTTTTTCTAGATAAGGACAATGACAGGACTCACTTTGTTTGTTCCCAATTTCTCAGGGTCCACTGTTTTTTGCTGCCTGGTGTCCAATGCCCTGAGTGATGTATTTTGCATATACTTTGTCCAGTTTTCTACTTGTTTCAAGTGGGAGGGTAAGACCCTGTTAGTCTACCTTCTCTAGAATGCAGTGTGCTTTTAACATAACATTATGTATCAGTGGGTGAGATAATACTGTGTACTCTTTTTTTTTTTTTTTTTGAGACAGAGTATCACTCTGTCATCCAGGCTGGAGTGCAGAGGAGGCACAATCTCCACTCACTGCAACCTCCGTTCACTGCAACCTCCGTCTCCTGGGTTCAAGTGATGCTCCTGCCTCAGCCTCCCAAGTTGCTGGGATTACAGATGTGCGCCACCATGCCTGGCTAATTTTTGGTAGAGACGGGGTTTCACCATGTTGCTCATGCTGATGTCGAACTCCCGGGCTCAAGTGATCCACCGCCTCGGCTTCCCAAAGTACTGGGATTCCAGGCGTGAGCCACCACACCTGGCCATATTGTGTACTTTTAACGTAACATTATGTATCAATGGGTGAGATAATATTGTCTTATAAATATAAGTGTGAATTTTATAGGCTATGAAGATTTTTTAGTTTATTATTCAACTGTATCTAATTAAAGTGTAACATTATGAGAAGCATACGATTACATATGACAGAATTCGATTTTCAGCTAAGTAGTTCAAGAATAAAATTAACAAATAAAGTCCAATGACACAGTACAATGAGCTTAAAATGAAACTGCTTTCTAAACCTAGAGCTAAAATTTCATTCATTTACTAATGTGTAAAATAAATACAGGAAAAATATTTTTTTTTTTGGTATAAAAAGGTTTGCAGTCTTTAAAAGGGGCCATAAAAAATTCTGTACTAGCCAGGCATGGTGGCTCACGCCTGTAATCCCAGCACTTTGGGAGGCTGAGGTGGGCAGATCACGTGAGGTCAGGAGTTCGAGACTAGCCTGGCCAACATGGGGAAACCCCATCTCTACTAAAAATACAAAAAATTAGCCAAGTGTGGTGGCGGGTGCCTGTAATCCCAGCTACTCAGGAGGCTGAGGCAGGAGAATTGCTTGAACCCAGGAGGTGGAGGCTGCAGTGAGCCAAGATCGTGCCATTGCATGCCAGCCTGGATGACAAGAGCGAGACTCCAACTCAAAAAAAAAAAAAAAAATTCTGTACTTACAATGTTGCTTAATATTTACAATGTTTTAAAAGAAAGTTATCTGTAGAAAAGAAGAGGAAATAAGGCAACACACATTTTCTGTTTGGGTTTATAAATTGAGCAACAACAATAGTACTAAAAAAAGAGGATTCTTTAGTTACTGCTCTGCTATCCGCCTTTTCCAAACAAAACAAGTCCGTTTTCTCTGAAATTTTAATTTTTGGGCAAGTCAGCTCCTTATTTCCTTGCTTTGCTACTGACATGAGTGGCCAGAACCATGTGAAGTTCAACGTGCTTCCCTGTGCTGCCCTCTCGGTGACCTTGGTGAATGAAAGCTTCCTATGATGGCACATTCTCAAATGAGCATGTGGTTCAGGCATCTGACAAGCATCTGAGCAATTCTCTTGCATGTTGAAGTAGAGCGGTACGATCAGCCCATTAGTGATTTTTCTCACAGAAATCAAGCCAATAAAGCCTCATTTTAAAAGTACATAAAACACAAATTATCAATGTAGATGCACTTTATCACAGAAAACAGTTCTGCAGCACCCCTTATCTCCCGGCTTATTAGGGTGGTATCCAATTTTGACCAAAATTCCACTTTCACTTCTTCTCCCTCTTTCTGTCTCCATCCCCCGACACAACCATTGTACCAATTGTGATGCAATTTTCTATAAACCTAAAGTAAGTCTGGAGCTTACACAAAAGTTTAACCTCAAGCACATACACACCTACTAGACTTGGTAGGATTACAAACAACATTTATTTCATTTGCTGCTGTATTTTAGAGTTGACACAAAGTGACCTGGAACAGGGCTTAGAATTTTCTAAATAAACGGACTGGCTGGCAGCTTCCAAACCAGTTGCTTCTCCTCCCTGTAGGCAGAGGGGATTTCCACAGGGAAAGAAAGAGGGTTGGCTATCTGCTTTAGGGAATGGCATGCCTGGCCCTTTATATTTCATTCCCACCAGTACTTGGGGATACTGGGAAAATAGTTCCCAATGAAGAAAAGGTTAGGATTCCTGAGATGGTTTTGTATGCTTATTTTATTACCCAAACATTACACAAAACTCTTTTCTTCTAGATCAGGGGTTGGCAAACTAAGACCCACATAGCAAATCTGGCCAGCTGCTTATTTTTATGAAGTTTTAGTGGAACACAGCCACAGGGTCATTCGTTTATATATTGAGTACGGCTGTTTTTGTGCTATAATGGCAGAGTTGAGAAGTTAGGACAGAGACCGTGTGGTCTGCAAGTCCTGATATATCTACTATCTAGTCAATTAAAGAAATGTTTGTTGACCTCTGTTCTCAAAGACAATGTCACAAAAGGGTTTACTAAAAACTAGAAGACTTGAAGAACTTGAGAAGATGTGGTTATTTTACAACTTTCCCTAAAGACAACAAAAACTAAACAGTAAAGTATAGATGGCAACTGAAAGAGAGAGGCTGGTTGGTGATGGTGTCCGAATCTAGATTGGGGGTTCAATAATATATACATTTTCCAAAAGTGACAGGTCAGATATCAACCTGGTGTGGTTTCAGTATTTTTGGGGACTTCTAAGGGAGAGCAACTCTCAGGTTGAAAGATATTTAAACAAAAATTATAGTACTTTATAGTATTTTAACTTAGAATCTACTTTGTGGATTATCATTTGCCAAATGTAATTTATAAAACCTAATTTGCAGATCCTAAATAGAAGTTATATGCAGAATCTAATCTCCATGATCAGGAAAACACCCGAGTTCTTGGACACGTGATGTATCTTGCACCAAAGGGCATGCATAACTGTGTGGTCCACTTGGGCCAGAGGTGGTGTGTGTCAGTTGAAATTTAAAAAAAAGACACCTTGCCAATGAAGAGTCAACACAGGTCCTCTGCGTCAACATAAAAGCGGCATGTACTCATCGATGTCTAAGAGGTAGTGTTTTACTGTGTGCTGAAATAGAAAAACACAGCTTCTATGGCATGTTCAGTGTCTCACTGGGACTCGTTGAGGGATTATAATCTGAGAATTCTGAAATGGTGGCTGGGGTGATCGAGCACTTGGACCTGGCCCTCTGTCACATGGAGTTGTCTCGCAAGTAGCCCCAAAGGCACCGCTGAGCTCTGAGATGAGGGTCACCAGAGATGCCACCAGGGAAGTGATCCCTGGACAGGCTGGTAAACAGAACCAAGGACACCTGATGCTAACTACAGAAACACCGAGGCAAGCTGGAAGAAGGAGCGTTGCCACAGCAACATGGTTTAGCTAATAATGCAATGGGAGCACTTTCTTCTGATGAAAGTCAAAGTTGTATATCTAGCAGGGAGGACTGCAATAAGAAAATAACACAGTCAGAAATTTGGTCAAGGGTAAGGAGGGGTGAAGAGAAAAAGCACAGAGAATCCACTGTATGGATTCTGTATTTAGTTTTTGCCACGATCAGCCAGCATCCAGAGGTCCTCTGGCCCACTAAGTTATCAAGGGGGTACCTCACTTGCTTTTGACAATACCTTACCCTTCCTGGCTGTACAACCTGGAGGATTAGGGAGGTCCCTATGAGAGAGAGAGAGAGAGAGAGAGAGAGAAAGGGAGAGAAGATAGTTTTGGGCCTTATGACTGTGGTCACTTAGGAATGAAGCCGTGGCTAAAAAATCATGAGATGAGGTGGCTGCACTTATGATATAAAATAAGTACTCACTGCATTCCATCCCTCTTGCCCCCTGGACCTGCCTTCCCTAGGCTCCCAGTCTGAATTCCTCATCTTTCACCAAGACTACTCCAAATTATGATTGATGTGAGGGCTGCAATAAAACGATACCAAAGAGTTTTAGCTCTTTCCAAAAATGTAATGAAATCGGGCAAACTGACACTAGTCTACAGAAAAGGAATCAAAGCGGGATCCCATGATCAATGCTTCCAAGAAATTGAGCCAAGTTCAAAAGAAATCAGGCTGTGCACGAGTACTGCTACTATTTTTAGGGATATTGATGAGTCCTCCAATGAATGTGTCATTGCTGACTGTGCCGAATGTCAGAAAAATGGTAAAGTTCGTGCCTACTGAAGAAAGCTCTGAAATTTACTAGCTTTCAAATACTCTCAAGTTTAACTGTCTTAAGTTGTAAGTAAATGATCTTTAAGTTAAAAAATTTGTTCAATTCATATCAAGAAGTTTCTATTAAATTAGCTTTTGAAAAGTAATTGGGCTATGTATACTCAGAATATTTACAGAGTCTCCTGAGATTAGTGGATGGAAACATTAAAAGCCTGAAAAAGTACTGAAAAAAAAGAACAAAGGTCAGAGAGTGGGCTGGAAAGCATATGGATGTTGTAACTGAACCCTCGCTTCAAGCAGAATCTGACCCACAGCAGCTACTTGGAGCTATGAGGAAATGCCTCAGCATTTGAAAGATCTGGCAGCGTTATTAACTATGTCCAAGAACAAAAAGTGAAAAACGATACTGGAAAATCCTGAGGTGTCTCCATCTCCACCACTGATAAGATCTTGGCTCAAGTTCCTCTTAATGGGTCATCAGACAAAAGGCTTCAGGCCCGCAAAATCACAATGTGGCTATTCCACTGCAGTGTGGTCAGGCGGGCATGCCCTTGTTGCTACAGATAGGACCAGCAGAAACTTTTCTTTGTCATCTTTAGACTGAATCGAAACACACTGCTGTGATCCGATTTGCATTCTAGCTGTTACTTTGGTTTTATTACCCAGAAGTCTCCTCCATTGCCAATGGCGTGAATCAGAATTGTGTTATTTGTTTGGCATTACTCATCTCTTTCATGTAGCCGTGCCTGAGAATAAATTTTACTCAAATGCTACTTTCAAGTCCTCTTGCTTCTCCCTTAGAGCCTCACTAAAAATCACAAATGTGCAATCAAGAATAACCACCCTCTGTTTACATGCACCAGAAGTCCACATGCATTACGTGAGACACATCAGAGTTCATTTGGCTGGTGTCCCCATGACATCGGCAGGGGAAGAAAATAAGAATTAATGGTAATGCCAAGCTGGCAGGCTGCCACCATGTTTCAATTCCTGGAGAAGAATGAACCATACAGCGAGGCAGGGTCACTGGGGTGGAAAAATTTCACTCTCTGGGTAGAGGAGATATACATTTGTATACATGGTTACCCATCTACACTTATGTTTGACACACAATATTATTTCTGGCACCTATTACTCATGAATGTAACACAAATTGTGATTTAAAAAAATGATTAGCTGGCCACAGTGGCTCACACCTGTAATCCCAGCACTTTGGGAGGCCAAGGGGGGTGGATCACTTGAGGCCAGGAGTTCGAGACCAGCCTGGACAACATGGTGAAGCCTGGTCTCTACTAAAAATACAAAAATTAGCTGGGTGTGGTGGCGCACACC
Organism: Symphalangus syndactylus; assembly: GCF_028878055.3. Classification (NCBI taxonomy): domain Eukaryota; kingdom Metazoa; phylum Chordata; class Mammalia; order Primates; family Hylobatidae; genus Symphalangus; species Symphalangus syndactylus. The sequence goes on along the minus strand of NC_072424.2, from coordinate 128,788,554 downwards.
TGGAATCCCAGCTAGACAGGAGGCTGAGGCACGATAATTGCTTGAATGTGGGAGGTGGAAGCTGCAGTGAGCTGAGATTGCACCACTATACTCCAGCCTGGGTGACAGAGCCAGACTCTGTCTCAATAAGTAAATAAATAAATAAATAAATAAATAAATAAATAAAAAGATTAAATAACCTGTGATGTTTTTAACTGGTCGAACTAATATAACCTGATTTTATAATAATCAAATCGATGGCCAGGAGCGGTGGCTCATGAGGTCAGGAGTTCAAGACCAGCCTGACCAACATGGTGAAACCCCGTTTCTACTAAAAATACAAAAATTAGCCAGGCGTGGTGGTGCGCGCCTATAATCCCAGCTACTCAGGAGGCTGAGGCAGGAGAATCCCTTAAACCTGGGAGGCAGAGGTTGCAGTGAGCCATGATTGCAACACTGCACTCCAGCCTGGGCTACAGAGTGAGACTGTCTCAAAAAAAAAAAAAAAAAAAAATCAAATTGATATGTTTTTAACACTTACTAATAGGGACTACAGAGGCCTACAAACTACTTTAATGAGCTCAATATGAAAGGAAAACGATGAGTAACTCTAGGAATTTTGTGGGAATGACAGCTTATCCTTGACAGGACCCAGGTTGGGGGTTCCTAAAGCACCAGCGAAAGGATGGCTCTTTGGAAGAACCAACAATAGACTAAAGGACGCTTTTGCCATGGTTCTTTTTTTTTTTTTGAGATGGAGTCTTGCTCTGTCGCCCAGGCTGGAGTGCAGTGGCGTGATCGCAGCTCACTTGCAAGCTCTGCCTCCTGGGTTCACACCATTCTTCTGCCTCAGCCTCCTGAGTAGCTGGGACTACAGGTGCCTGCCACCACACCAGGCTAATTTTTTTGTATTTTTAGTAGAGACAGGGTTTCACCATGTTAGCTAGGATGGTTTCCATCTTCTGACCTCATGATCCACCCACCTCAGCCTCCCAAAGTGCTGGGATTACAGGTGTGAGCCACCACCCAGCCTCCTGTGGTTCTTTTAAAGCCAAAACACTGTTTTTAAAAGCCCAAAGCTATTCAGCGTTTGTGAGTATGGAGATCACTTTTGATGAATAAAATTAATTCCCATGGGGGCAGAATCCTATCAACATGAAAATATATAATGAGAAGGAGCTACTATAAATTTAGTTATGCTTCTAAATAACTTTGTATTTCATAGACTCCAACATACACCTGCAATTAAAGGAACTGAAGAGTAGTTTTTGCCTGCGTGAGACATTTAGTTCTTCTACTCTACAGGCCGGGTATGGTCTGAGCAGCAGCCCTTGGGGTCTGGCCTGATCAGCACTCCTATCCTGGTCTTCTGGTCACGGCGGCCACTGCATGTGGTGCAGGTGGGTCTGCTCCTGCCCTATGCACAGGATGGGCATGTGTGGTCACCCTCTGGCTGGGCACAGTGGTGGATTAGGACAGGGCACATGAGGCCAACAGAGCCTGGCAGGGGATTCCCGAATCCTGCTGTGCAGATGGTGGGAGAGAAAAGGTTCCTTTTCCTCTGGATAGGGAGTTTTGAGTTTGAAGCAGATCACACTGTGAACAGAAGGCATCACTCCCAGGGGGGCAGGGCTGAGGAACAGAGCACAAATGCCAGAAGGCTGGATCCAGCTGTGGCTAAGGCCAGATCTAGCCTAGCACTTTTCTGTTATCTGGGTCAATCCATCCCCTCTTTCTGAATAAGCTTGAGTTGAGTTTCTCTTACTTGCAGCCACAACCACAAGAGAGTTCTGACAAACACAGTGAGCATAAGGCCCCATTGTCTGGAGAAGAGGAAGAGGCCAGGGGAGCAGTGAGAGGGAGCCTGGGGCAAGGGAGTCAAGATGGCCTGAGTCCCTGCCAAGCCTTCCCTTTGGATAGGAAAGATGGTCAGCATGGCTATGCTCACCCACTCACCAGAAAAATGCCCCCTTTGCTAACATGCCCCTAGCTGTCAGACTGGAGTGGCATTCCAGATACTCCTAAATTAAATGCTATCACCAGGAATAAAACTACAGAGATGTGCAGAAGGTCATTTAAGGATAGTAGCCGGGAGGGGGGTGGCTCACACCTGTAATCCCAGCACTTTGGGAGTCCAAGGCAGGAGGATCACCTGAGGTCGAGAGTTCAAGACCAGTCCGGCCAACATGGTAAAACCTCATCTCTACTAAAAATACAAGCAAATTAGCTGGGCATAGTGGCGCGCCTGTAATCCCAGCTACTTGGGGAGACTGAGGGAGGAGAATCACTTGAACCCAGGAGGTGGAGGTTGCAGTGATCCAAGTACACGCCACTGCACTCCAGCCTGGGCGACAGAGGGAGACTCCATCTCAAAAAAAAAAACAAAAAAAACAAAAAAAACAAAAAAAGAATAGTAACACATTTTGAGATTAGCAAACACTTGCTACCTTGAAAAGTTATAAGCTATGAGTTGGTTTAATATTTTAAGAGTTTTTTGGGAACAATAGTGAATATTAAACCAATCTTCAGTAAGTTGCGGGACAATTATTTCTAGCAAGTTAAAAATAATTTAACACTCGCCGGGCATGGCGGCTCATGCCTATAATTCCAGCACTTTGGGCAGCCGAGGCAGGCGGATCACAAGGTCAGGAGTTCAAGACCAGCCTGGCCAAGATGGTAAAACCCCGTCTCTACTAAAAATACAAAACATTAGCCAGATGCAGTGGCAGGCACCTGTAATCCCAGCTACTCGGGAGGCTGAGGCAGGAGAATCACTTGAATCCGGGGGGCGGAGGTTGCAGTGAGCCGAGATCACACCACTGCACTCCAGCCTGGGTGACAGAGTGACTCCATCTCAAATAATAATATAATAATAATAATAATAATAAAAAACACTTCAAGAATATTTATCAGGACTTAAAAATGGCATAAAAGCAAAACATTTTAGATTTATGACATACATAGTACATTTTTTTGGAAGCAAGCTCTATAAGTGAAATCAGAGATTATAAAGAGACAACTCCTCAAATCGACTGTTTTTGCCAAGTATTGGCCGATTTTCATGCTTTGATTCTCCAGAACTTTAAAATAGCGTATTTTAAAAGACGATTTGATTTTACATTTTGAGAAGCTCTCAATCTGTGAGTTCATCCAGGAGTGGCCTGGTCCCAGTAGAAAGATTCATGACAAAGATACACTGAATGTCTTTTAAAATCCTAAGTAGCATGTGCTGAAAATAAGCACTTCCAGAAATGCTCATAACTTCCTGCAGCAACTATAATATTATACTCTGCTTTATTCAAATCTGAAAAAAAAAAACCCAAAACACAAATTCACGTCTTTGATTTTAAAGGTATATTTCAAACACTTCATTAACTTCCAACATGAGGCCAGTTACTTCTTCCTATCCTATTCTTGACATTTGGATGTTTAATTATTTAATTCTTACATTCCCTTAACAGTCTAAAATACATTTGCATAAGTTTGCAACAGTATCAGATGGAAGGCTTCATGAATTTGTCAATATTATTTTTGGCTAGCTTAATGGAAAATAAACATGCTATGCTAGGCTAATAGCATAAAATTTTGAACAGGGAAATAAGCAAACTGCCCTTACATCTGCAAAAGACACATTTGTTGGTAAAGTTGAAAAGAAAGATGGGCGTTTAACTAGATTACTCATCATACAAAATATTCAGCCTTTTCCCTGTGCTATGCTGCACAATGTCAATTAATCATGTTTGAAAGCTGAAAGAACAAAGACCGTTTAGATGACAAACGAGGCAATAGATGAAGTTGAGATAGGAATAAAGATTCAAGAGGGAAAAGTTTTGTTTCTTTTAATATATATATAGACTATACAAATGACCTGTAACTTGTTTTAAAATTTACAGTCTACCATTAAGTTTGACTTGACACCTACTTGATGATATCCTCCAAGACAACTTAGAATATTGCAAAGTTGCCTATTATTATTATGGGTGGGATGTGTGACTGTAGAAAAAACAGCCAGCAAACATATAAATGTATCCAATCTAGTCCTAAAAAGGCTGGAGTGAGCATCAAGGAAAGTGAGTTCTTTAGGCATCCAAGTTAACGCCAAAGACCAAAGCCAAATCACATGTGCTGAGTGAAGTGGATCTCTTTTTTTTTTTAAATTTTTTTTTTTAATTGTACTTTAAGTTCTAGGGTACACGTGCACAAGGTGCAGGTTTGTTACACATGTAAACATGTGCCATGTTGGTGTGCTGCACCCATTAACTCGACATTTACATTAGGTATATCTCCTAATGCTATCCCTCCCCCCTCCCCCCACTCCACGACAGGGTGAAGTGGATCTCTTAAAGAGCAACAGCTGTATATATGTATGGCTGTCTCATACCCTTCTATCCAAGTTAAAGGCCATCCAAGAACGAAATCCAAAACTGGAGAAATGTGTAGCAGCAACTTCATTTTAGTTTGCAGGTTTCACTTTATCTTTTACCAGAGCGTCAAGCAAATAATAAACTTGTTTTGAGTTTGATTTATTTTCATTTCCCATATCCAAAGGGTTACTCTGCCTACTCCTCCCCCCAACACAGTCCTAATATATAAGATGTGTTCTTCATCTATCTCTTTCTTGGCTCTAGAGTATAAGTAACTTGAGGGCAAAGACTTTGTCCCATTTATCTTTTTATTCCTAGTGGCAAACAGAGTGCCTGCTAACATAAAAATTTGTTAAACAGACACAAGAGCAAAGAGGAGTGAAAGGTCTTTTTTTTTTTTTTTTTGAGATGGAGTCTCTGTTGCCCAGGCTGGAGTGCAGTGGCACGATCTCAGCTCACTGCAAGCTCCGCCTCCCGGATTCACGCCATTCTCCTACCTCAGCCTCCCTAGTAGCTGGGACTACAGGCGCCCGCCACCAAGCCCGGCTAATTTTTTTTGTATTTTTAGTAGAGATGGGGTTTCACCATATAATGGTCTCGATCTCCTGACCTCGTGATCCGCTCGCCTCAGCCTCCCAAAGTGCTGGGATTACAGGCTTGAGCCACCGCGTCTGGCCTTGGAGAGAAAGGTCTTAATGATACACTGTTCTTTGTAATTCAAGGTGGACTGAACATGAACAGTTGACTTACAGGCTGCTTAGAAATTCCTTCCAGCTAGAGGCCTTGATGTGATCAGCTCTCCTTCTGAGGGTCTGAGGACCAGGATATTTGGGAAATAAGTTGTATTAACCAAACTTACAAGGGCCTGATTTATAACCTAAATGCCATTTTGTTCATTTATGAACAATGCCTGACTTGGTCATTTTGTGAGGCAGTCTGGTATGATGGAAGGAGTAACAGACTTGAAATAGAAAAATGTGCAACCAAGCCACATCGTTGGGGACTCAGTTTTCTCATTTTTATAATGTGAAGAACTAGATGGTCTCTGTGGTGGTTTAAAGGAATACAGGGTTAGACTTTCTCTCTAGAAGACCTGGTTTTAATGACCCTTTGAGGGGTAATGACTCCAGAAACTTTCATTGATAGCACAGATGTCTCCAGTGAACCTCAGACTCAATACTGAACTGTGCAGTGGACATCTTCACTGTAAATTATAACAAATGCTTCAGATCCAACATGTTAGTAACCAAATCCACTACTGTGTAGGAAAGAAAGAATGCAGCAGGCCTGAGTCTGAGAACCTGGACTGTGGGAGGGTTTCAACTATCCTCTAACTGACAAGAGGGGCTCACTGTGCCTAAATTGTACAAACAAAATGGTCTATGCTGAACATTTGCTTTTGTTCTGAGAGACTGAAATTTGGTACGTGACCATTACCCAATAAAAACCTTGGGGATTGAGTCTCTAATGAGCCTCCTCTGCAGACAATATTTCAGGTGTCGTCATAGTTCGATGCTGGAGGAACTAAGTGTATCTTGTGTGACTCTATGGGGAGAGTACTCTGGAAGCTTGCGCCTGGGCTCCCCTGGACTTGACCCCATGTGCTGTTTCCTTTTGCTAATTTTGCTTTGTATCCTTGTGCTGTAATAAATCATGGTCTTAGGGGCTCCCAACACAACTATCTTCCTCCTAAAATTGTTTCTAGGTTCTTTATTGCTTATCTAAATAAATGACAACCGCAGTCACTAAGCAAACAAGTCAGAAATCTGAGAGCCATTTCTGCATTCTCTCTTTCCCGCTCCTGTTCATTGAGTTTAGTTCATTCTAGCTCTGCAATTCCTCTCATCCCTACCCCCTGCCTCCACCTCAGGTTAGGCCCTGGGTATTTCTTGCCTACTACTTTCTAAATAGGTCTTCATGACTAATTTCTCCGTTTTCCACTCTACCTTCCGGACTGCTGCCTGAGCGATCTCTCTGAAACATGAATGTAATTATGATATTGCTGTATTTAAAATCCCCAGGTCCTGCAGAATAAAGTCTTGACTCCTAAAGCTTGATGCTCAAGGCCTCACAAGACCTGGGTCTTGCTTTCCTGCCTGGTGTCATAGCTCATTCCAAATCTCCCGTTTCCTCCCCATGCAGTGGCTACGGTAAAGGCTTACAGTAATGTTCTCTCCTGCCTTCATGCTGCGGACCTGCTGCCTCCTTGTCCCTCGACCCCTGGTGAGTCTCTTCTCATCCTTCATGATCCAGCTTAGGTAACCCCATTCCTGGCCTGACTTCCCTATCCCTGCCAGCCCTCCGTGGCGTCTGCTCCCTGGCTCCTGGAGCAGGGGGCTCCCTCTGTCCCAGACATCAGCTCTTTCATCTGTCTCTATATTTAACTTGCGTGCCTCTCTAGCCTGTGAACTCCGCAAGTGCAAGGTCCAGGCCTATTTTGTTGTTGTTTGTTTTTCTAATGGCCTAGTACCCAGCACTCCTCAATAAATATTAAACGAGTGAATCAGAAATGAGGCATTTGCGTGGTTGCACAGTGATGCATCCATTAAGCTAGAATGGCCTAATGAATCATCTCTGTTCGCCTGAGGATTGTGTACCAAAAGGGAGAAGGTTAGTCACTTACAAGGAGAGAACTCTAGCACCTGGACTCTCTTGGTGACAACAATAAAATCTCATTCTTCAGGGCTCCCTTTTCTAAATTCTGCATGGTCCTATACCTTCTGGCGTCCCTATTCCAACCCAAGGCAATGCAATTATTTACTATGTAAACGTTCACTGAGTTGTTTATGGCAGGGTTGCTTCCCACAAATGCAGTGCTGTTCATCTTAGAGACGTCCTCTTGCTGACCTTGGCCTGCACTGCCCTTCCCTTAAATCCCAATGTCCTTGCTCACGTCTCTCTTGTACCCGCCCTACATTAGAGGAAGGGCTTGAGTCTGGAACCAGGCAAAGCCAAAACCCACTGAAAGCATCAACTCGCTCCTAAATAAAGCGGGCGACTCCCTAGTGCATGGTGTAAGACACCGAGTTAGAGCCTTCCCTCACCAACCTGTAACTGAGCAGCACAGACCCACCGTGCAGAGAGCACAGCCACCCTCCAGACTGTGGGTAGGAAATGCACCATCATTTCCACCTTCGAAACTGCTCTGGGAAACGCCAGTCTCCAGGCAGCTTGATTAGCAAGAATACTTCATATCACAAAGAGTGTTAGGAACAAAACTTATTTAACAAAACGGTAAGAGCAGAGCCTCAATACTGTGGGAAGGACCTGATGGCTTTTAGAGCATTTTACTCCTTTGGTAGTTCTCGTTTCTCATCAAAAAAGAACATTTTCAAATTTTATATTCTGATTTTATAAAAACAACAATCATGGCCAGGTGCGGTGGCTCATTTCTGTAATCCCAGCACTTTGGGAGGCTGAGGTGAGTGGATCACCTGAGGTCAGGAGTTCGAGAGCAGCCTGGGCAACATGGCAAAATCCCATCTCTACTAATACAAAAATTAGCTGTGCGTGGTGGCACAGGCAGGAAAATCGCTTGAACCCAGGAGGCGAAGGTTGCAGTGAGCCGAGATCATGCCACCACACTCCAGCCTGGGGAACAGAGCAAGACTGCATCTAAAACCACCACCACCACCACCACCAGTTTAGAACTGTAGCAGCCCGGAGCTAAAAGGCCCTGGAGAACATCATCCCACCTCAGAGGGAAGGGAGCCGCTCTGTGGCCAGGGCAGGACTTTGGGCCCAGAGAGCCTGACTCCTTCAACGTGCTTACCACTGCTCCAGCCTGCCCCTCACTGAGGCGCTGCCTCAACTTTGATTAAAAAACCAACACACTTCCTTTAGAAGCTCTGTGGGCCAGGTGCAGTGGCTCACGCCTGTAATCCCAGCACTTCAGAAGCTGACACGGGGTGATCACCTGAGTTCAGGAGTTCAAGACCAGCCTGGCCAATATAGTGAAACCCCATCTCTATTAAAAATACAAAAAAAATTAGCCTGGCGTGGCGGCACATGCCTGTAATACTGATGAGATGCTATTAAATAAGTTAAAACAGTAAAAAACAACCCTTTGCTCCACACCACAGGGGTCCCCGACTGATATGCACATGTCCACAAGACTCACACGGCCAGGACAGGCCAAGCCACTCAGGCAGAGGCAGAGGCAGGAGTCCTGGAAAAGGAGGGTGGTGTGGGCCATGGCTGTCCCTTGTCACAGAGGCAAATTACACAGACTCCCATAAATAACAGTCTTCACCATACAGCTCCACCTCGGGGGTTAAATGGGTTTCTGTAGGCTAATTGCCATCTCATGCTGAAAATCTGCAAATGTATATGGAATTAATAATTCTGGCTGGCTGTCAGCCAGTAGGTCATCCTTCAAAGCAAGCAAAACACATTTCTGTACAGTGTACCCACAGCTTTCTGAAAGATCAGAAATGCAGCCTTTGCCAGGACAAATGCCAAAAACGGATGTGACGGAGCCCGAGCATCAGTGCTCCCACGCTACCTCCTTCACTCAGAGCCCCAGCGCGGCCCCAGCTGGCCCTGACCCACCCAGAGGGTCTTGCTGTACTAGATACTCCTCTTTCTTATCTCTCTGTTGAGAAGCTATTTATATTTCATTAGAACATCAGTGCAATAAACCAGCTTAAGCTCTTGCTAGGTATGGAAATGAGCAAGAGAAAAGGCAAAGCTCAAGCCCTCCATGGATAAGCCACAGCTTCTCTGAATAGCAGTAAAAATAAGGCCTCCAGCTGGCCATGGTGGCTTATGCCTGAAATCCCAGCACTTTGGGAGGTGGTGGCAGGCAGATAATGTGAGGTCAGGAGTTTGAGACCAGCCTGGCCAACATGGTGAAACTGTCTCTTCTAAAAAATACAAAAATTAGCCAGGCATGGTGGCACGCGCCTGTAATCTCAACTACTCGGGAGGCTGAGGCAGGAGAATCGCTTGAGCCTGGGAGGCGGAGGTTGCAGTGAGCCGAGACGGCACCACTGCACTCCAGCCTGGGCCACAGAGCCAGACTCTGTCTCAAACAAACAAACAAAAGGTCATGCGTATCGCTCTCCTCGAAGGCAAGACTGTTCTGTGGAATGTTTTGAGAAAGAAAAGGTAGAAATACTATCTTATTGTATATGTGTGTGTGTGTGGATTTTTGACAGGGGGAGTCTAGGTCTCATGGGTCTTTTTGTTTTTTTAAGACAGGGTCTCACTCTGTTGCCCAGGCTGGAGTGCAGTGGCGCAATCACAGCTCACTTCAGCCTTGACCTCCCGGGCCCAAGTGATGGTCCCACCCCAGCATCCTGAGTAGCTGGGACTACGGGTGCACATCACTGAGCCCAGTTAACTTTTTGTAGAGATGAGTTTTCGTTATGTTGCCCAGGCTGGTCTCAAACTCCTGGGCTCAAGCAATCCACCCACCTCAGCCTCCCAAAGTGTTGGGATTACAGACGTGAGCCACAGTACCTGGCCGGTCTGTCAGGCCTTAAAGCAGTCTGAGGCTCCACCATTATTATATTTTGCCTCCAATTTTCCATATGTCTGTTCCAGAAAGGGGAGGTTGATTTCAGCAAAGAACATGAGCAGGTTTGCCTTAGAATGAAATTTAAAAATTAGATTGACAGAAATCAGGATCACGGAAAATACATAATGGAGCAGAGTCAAGATTCAGTTAGAAGGCAGGCACTGGGTCCAGCAAGCCTACAATTACCAGAGCTGAGCTGTTCATTAGTTATAATTAGAGCAAACAACAAAGGACACTCAGCCCCAGCCCCAGCATATGTCTGGTTCATATGGAGAAGGCATTTTCATTCCCTGGGGGAAAAAGCAAAAAACCCCAAAATACAAGCAAAACAGACAATAACAACTAACAAAGTAAAGAACCCCAACATCTATTGTCAGGACTGAAAGAAATTCATTCCACAACTGGAACCCACTGTGTGCCAAGTGCTAGGCCTGTAATTTAGGATTCAGAGATGCCTCCCAGGTCAGAACACCTTGTGGGGAAACAGACAAGCACACAGGCTTGTAACTGGAGCTGTAAGTCTAAAGAAGTCCTGCTTGGAAAAGGAGCAACCCAGGCAACTCTCTGTGAGCTTCCCAGAGGGGATGGCAGGTGAGAGAACAGGGCCTTGCTGTTGCGTATTGGTAAGGATCTTCCCCACAGCACCAGTGTCCCTCAAAAGGTGACAAGAACACGATGTTATAGGACACGTCGCTGAAAGCAGTTCCACACAATATAAATGCACAGCTCTAAGAGGTTCAGCTTGGTCTGGGGATAAAAACTAGACCATCTCCAGAGGAATGGACAGACTGCATTCTTCAGATAATTCTCCAGGCACCATTGCCCAAGCGGACCTTTCAGAAAAAGCTGGGTGGCTGTGGTTCAAAGTCCTATTCTCTGGCAATGGCATGGAGTGAATCCACTTTGCCATGCCGATGGAGTGTGCTCCCATGCCCAGCACCTCAGTCACTTGGCCAGCAGGGTTGACAATACTTTTGTGAAACTGTGGACCCAAAACAAGTCTCTCACCTAAAAAGGTGATTAACCCACCCCAAACACAGAAACAACAGCCAGGGAATCTCTCAGAAAATAGTTCTAGACTTGCTTGAAGAATATGAACCTAACGGATGACAGTAAGTCCAGGAGCCACACCATGCCACGTGGTGGGCCGTACCTGGTTTAGGAGAGTTCCAGAGTGCAAGTGACGGGTCAGCCAGAAAAGCTGTAGGAAAATCTCCACAAGGCACACTAGACATGTTCCCCTTTGAGCAACACAGTTTTCTAACAGCCAATAGGAAATAACAGCTCGAAAATGTATCCTAAAATTTACTAAACTTATAAAGGCTATGTGGAATTAATGCATTATCAAGCAAGAGTAGATAATTGGAAGCCACCCTTTCTTATTATACAGTTCTTGGAATCAAGAATTACTTACAGTAACTCATAGGATGTGAAAATAAGACTACAGAATCAGCACAAAGGTCAGGAGCGGTGGCTCTCTCCTGGAATCCCAACACTTGGGAGGCAGAGGCAGGCAGATCACTTGAGGTCGGGAACTTGAGACCAGCCTGACCAACATGGAGAAACCCTGTCTCTACTAAAAATACAAAATTAGCCAGGCATGGTGGTGAGCGCCTGCAATCCCAGCTACTTGGGAGGCTGAGGCAGGACAATCACTTAAACCTGGGAGGCAGAGGTTGCGCTGAGCCGAGATCACGCCACTACACTCCAGCCTGGGGGCGACAAGAGCAAAACTCCACCTCCAAAAAAAAAAAAAAAAAGATTCAGCACAAACATGGTATAATATTTCTCGGTTGAATCCTGGGTTTGCTACTTTGTATCTTTACGAGGAGGGTAAATTCCTGAAGCTGTTCGTGCTCTGGTTTCCTTGCATGTAAAACCGAGATGGAGATTTTAATCTACCTCAAGAAGTGCTGGGGGCATTAATGAGTTAATACACACAAAGCACTCAGAGCACTAGCTGGCACCTAGTAAGTGCTCAATAAATGTTCTAGTTTTTTTTTTCTTTGAGATGGAGTCTCCCTTTGTCACCTAGGTTGGAGTCCAGTGGCGCGAACTAGGCTCACTGCAAACTCCACCTCCTGGGTTTAGGCGATTCTTCTGCCTCAGCCTTCCGAGTAGCTGGGATTACAGGCACCCAACACCATGCCTGGCTAATTTTTGTATTTTTAGTAGAAATGAGGTTTCACCATGTTGGCCAGGCTGGTCTCGACATCCTGACCTCAAGTGATCTGCCTGCCTCGGCCTCTCAAAGTGCTGGGATTACAGGCATGAGCCACCAGGCTCGGCTGAATTACGGTTTTAATTTTTATCTTTGTAATTTGTTTAAACGTTCCTTTATTCCTGCTTGCTTTTCTATGTATTTTTACACTGTTGACATTATGCTCTACTAAATCTCATTTTTCTCCACTCAACACACTATTTCTCCAAGTCATTAAACATTTTAAACACGTAATCACTGTACATGTACATATTTAAAGACAATCATTCTGGTCCTGAAACTACCTAGGCATTACTATCTTTAACTTCCTTTTGATGAGTCTTTTTTGGATTACCCATTTTATTTAGGGGGAAAGAACTGATTATTTGGGGGTAGAAAGATGTCAGTTCATGTGCTCAATAGAGAAGATGTAGGGAAAAAAATTACAAGTCAAGATCTTTGAAGATGTACTGAACTGCTGCTGGCCGAGTTTTTGTTTTTAAAGTAATGACGTAGAAAGCAGTGACTGCATGTTGATAACACTCCAGAGAGGGGCCGGGAATGTCAGAGTCTGCTGCAAAGGGGACTTGTGCACTTCGGATGAACCGGAGCATTCCATCATTGTCCTCAGTTTGACTCTGTGATCACAAAGAAGTGCTAGAGAAGGATTTATGGACGCGTGTTTTTTCAATGCTGCAAAGATCCCCCATCATGGTTTCCCTGTACCATTAACCATTTACTGTCCAAATAAGATTTCCCATCTGAAGCTCTAATTCATAAACTTAATTTTATTACTCTTCATGAAACCTTCTGTTCTTTTTCGTGATGTCATTGTAGCAATCATTTTTTTTTCTGTCTGAAATACTTCCTACTCCAAAGAAAGATATAAGTTTCCAATTTATGCCTTAAATGAAAACTAACAATGCTTCAAAGATGCTGAATGAATCTCCCCTTGGAACCTCGCTGTTAGGTGGTTTAGTGTCTCTCTTCTCTCTCCCTGCCAAAATGTTTCCATCTCAAAATAGGAGCACATTCCACGCTTTATGACAAACATCATAAAGTTAAAATTAAAAGTTAAAATCATAAAGTTATCAAAATCAAAATAACCTCCAGATTCCAAACCAGCTTTAACAAAAAGTCAGTTACCGTTATCATAAATAATAAAAAACTGTACAGCTATCTGAGCAATGATAAGCGTTTTTTTTTTTTTTTGAGATGGAGTCTCACTCTGTCGCCCAGGCTGGAGTACAGTGCCGCAATCTCGGCTCACTGCAACCTCCGCCTCCCAGGTTCAAGCAATTCTGCCTCAGCCTCACTGGTAGCTGGGATTATAGGAGTCCAACACCATGCCCGGCTAATTTTTGTATTTTTAGTAGAGAGGGGGTTTCGCCATGTTGGCCAGTTTGGTCTTGAACTCCCGACCTCAGGTGATCCGCCTGCCTCAGCCTCCCAAAGTGCTGAGATTACAGGCATAAGCCACCGCGCCTGGCCAGCGTTTTAAACTATATATTTTTTAGATGGCACAGAGGATCACAAATGAATAATTTGCTAAATTCAGTATGTATTTACTTGGGAGGGAACACCAACAACAGCGTGGACCCAACTAGGAGACCTGACCTGAAAGTATTTTCAGGCCCAAAGTAAAAACTGTCTCTTATTTTGAGCATTGTAGTTGGGAATTACACTTCTCTTGGATGCTAAAGTACAAAAGAGAACTTTTCACTTATCACTGTGATTTTATAGCTCTGATGACAAGTTAACTCTTTGCTACTGGAGGTAGTGTCAACCATGCCATAAAAAAAAGAGAGCAAAGATAATGGAAACCAGGCTACTGGTCTCCATGGCCTTATAATAGTTGGGATATAGCAGCAAGTAAGTTGAAAGTAGAGGATTCTCATGGATCAGAAATATTTGCACAAGTTGGACAAATACTGCATGGTATCTCAAACACAGAAGAGATTACCTCCTTTATTTGCGGGACAATTCTACTTATCTGTGTAATATAGTTTCCAACAACTTTTGATCTGTAGCAAATAATAGCCCATTCAGAAACCAAATTATTGAGGCTTAATGACTAGATGGGTATAGACTTACTGTTTCAGCACCCCCAGACGGGCGATCTCAGTGCAGTAATGCTTCATTTGTCCCTTTATTCAGCCTGGAGCTACCTCTTCTGACACTTCAGGCCTTCTTGGTTACCTAGGACAAGATCCTTCCTGGGGCTGGGCTCAGGCTCACACAGTTTGGGTAGCAGAAAACAGCTGGGAGTTTTGCTTTTCTGCATTAAAGAGTGAAGAATGGCCCAGGGCCCTTGCATGGTGGGCATGTAAGAGGGGACCATCATTCACACAGGTTGCTAGTAATGGTGCTGCTGGAGCTATGCAATGGTCTGATCCCCCTATTCCCTTGGTTCCTTAACCCTATTTTATGGCTTACCCTACTGCCTTCAGGGTCCAGCTCAATTCCCAGCTGCAGCCTCTAAGGCGCTCTGGAGTCAGGTTCCTGCCCACTGCCGTCTGGAATGTGCCACCCTGCCTGAGTCATAAATGCTCCTCTTTTTAAGACACCTCAGGGCACTCCTGGGTAGAGAAGCAACCATCCTTCTTCCGTGTACCTCGGCATCCTGGCACCTGTGAGCCCTTTGTTTGCATGTATCAGCTTGTCTGCCTCCTGCCAACACTAAGCTTCCAGGACAGGGATTGGGTCTTTCCAGTCTTGGTAACCTCAGTGCACAGCGCATAGCAGACACGCAAGAATGTTTTGAACTGGATGGAAATGTAGAGACTGTATATCACTCCCAATGTAAACAACTCCCCAATTTTCAGCCCTGGCCTCTCTCCTGAACTCCAAAAATGATTTCTAACTGTCTGATGGCCAACTTGGCAGGAAGTCAAATGTCAGCCTCGGTGCAGGGCACTCACGGGTCAGTCACTTCACTGCCGTGCCAGTTTGAAGTCGTTGCTCTCTCTGGGTCTGTCCTTCCAGGTCCCCAGGACTCACTTGGACTCCTTGCTCACATCCCATCCTTTGTCAGTTCTGGCGACTTCCACTCCACTGCGTCTCCCGGCTCACAGGCCATCCTCTCCACTTCCAGTGTTATTGCCCCCACTGGAAGCTCCTTATCAATGAGCCCCCAGGCTCATGCACAGGCCTCTCCAGGCCTCCCGCCTCAGTCCCTGCCTCCCTCAGGAGGGTGCAGCCAGGGTGATGGGCCTGCAGTGTCTCAAATGCCCCAGTTTCACCCCAAGCCCCACTCCTTAGGCAGCATTCTTGGCCTACCCTGCCCACTGTGGTCTCTGCCGTATTTGAACATCTACTGCATTTAGCACTTACACCTTTCTCTTGGCAAAGGCTGCACTAATTGTACTTGCTTTAATTCTCCAGGTGTTTATGCCTTATTTATCCAAACATCCTGCTGCCTCTGGGGGTGTGTGGCAGCAGGTTTTCACTCCGTTGTGATGTGTCTCAATGCTCAGCATGCCCTGTGAGTACATGCTGACTGACCTACTGAAAAGAAAAGCCAAGATGTTTAAAGTCCAGTTATTCCTGGACAAAGATCCCATAAACCAAAGTAGTCACAGAGCACTAGAACTCTACCTCTTATCACTGACTATGCTCCCAGGGTGAGTATGGGGAGTAATGAGCTAATCTACACAAAGCATTTGGAAGGTGTGTGACCTTTGCTAAGAACAGGTGATGGTGATGATGATGAGGATGCAGCCTGAAATGAGAATGGCAATGCATGGGTGGAAAATGTGGTCAAGCAGCTTTCACACTAAAGGCCATACAGCCCAAGGATCCAATCTGGTGGGTGTGCTATCATACGAAATATATTTCATCTTTGTCCTTGGTTCCAGTCACAGGTTTCCTAAAACTCTTGAAATTTCTGATAGGGGTGTTTTTCGCTCTGTTCATAAGGAGCTCCTTCAATAACAGCTGAGCTTAAGGTAATGGAGTGATGGGGTGGGCCTCCAGTTAGCCTCAGGATGGAAAGACCAAGTGAGTAGAAGACTGGAGGGCTGGAACTTTCAGCCCCACCCATCAACCTCCAGGAAAGGTGGAGGGCGGGGAGCGGAGATTAAGCTCTACAAAAATCCTTGAACAAGACTTGATGAGTTTCTGGGCCGGTGAAGGCATCCTTGTGCCAGGAGGGAGGCGAACCCCAACTCCACAGACCATGTCCTATGCATCTCTTCATCTGGTGTTCATTTGTGTCTTCTATAATAAACTGGCACACATAAGCGTGTTGGAAAAGCTCTCCTCAAACCGTGTTTTCCTCTGCTGTCGCACCACAACAATCATCAACACAGAAGACTTCTGTGACCAAATGTGTAGGGGGTTTCCCCACACACCAAGCAGCGGACACCAGGTGAGGTGGCTTCCAGTTCAGTTCTGACCCTGTCTACCCAGAGATAGTGTCAGATCCCACAGGGCCGAGCGCCCCCCACCACACCAGTTGCAAGTCTTGGCCTCTGGAACTTCTGACCAACTGGTTTCAAATTGGGGTTCCTAAGACTCCCCTCTTTGGGTTTGATTCATTTGCTGGAGCAGCTAACAGAACTAAAGGAAACACATGCTTAACATTTCCAGTTTATTATAAAGGATATTGCAGGCCAGGCATGGTGGCTCACGCCTGTAATCCCAGCACTTTGGGAGGCCGAGGCGGGGAGGTCACCTGAGGTCAGGAGTTCAAGACCAGCCTGGCCAACATGGTGAAACCCCGTCTCTACAAAAATACAAAAACTAGCCAGGCATGATGGTGGATGCCCGTAATCCCAGCTACTCAGGAGGCTGGGGCAGGAGAATCGCTTGAACCCAGGAGGCGGAGGTAGCAGGGAGCCAAGATCATGCCATTGTATTCTAGCCTGGGCAGCAGAGCGAGACTCTGTCTCAAACAAACAACAACAACAAAAAGATATCATAAAGGACACATCTGAAGAGGTGTGTAGGGCGAGGTATAGGGGGAAGAGGCGCAGAACTTCCATGCCCGACCTGGGTGCCCTGCCCTGCAGGAAGCTCCACATGTCTGGCTGTCTGGAATCCCCTTGAACCCTGTCCTCTTGGGTTTTTATGGACGCTTCATGACATCCACATTCCTTCCCACAAGGTGTAGGGTGGGACCCTCTCATGGGAGGGTCTTAAGACTCACAATCAGAAATGGGGAAAACATTACAGTGCAAGGAGGGCAGGGAAGGTCAGAGGCCTGCCCCTGAGGCGTGACACCCCCAACATTATAACAAAAGGCTGTAAGAAGGGTTATGGGATTCAGGAGCCAGGAACCATGGATGAAAATCAATATATATCATAACACCTCTGTAAATAAGTGTTTCTCTGAGTTCTGTGAGCCATCCTAGGAACTTAATTGAACCCAAGGAGGGGGCTCATGCGAACCCATTTTTTTTGTTTTTGTTTTGAGATGGAGTCTCACTCTGTCTCCCAGGCTGAAGTGCAGTGGCAGGATCTCAACTCACTAAACCTCCGCCTCTCGGGTTCAAGCGATTCTCCTGCCTCAGCCTCCCTAGTAGCTTGGCTTATAGGAGCCTGCTACCACACCCAGATAATTTTTTTTTTTTTTTTTTTTTTTTTGAGACAGAGCCTCACTCTCTCGCCCAGGCTGGAGTGCAGTGGTGTGATCTCCGCTTACTGCAAGCTCCGCCTCCCAGGTTCACGCCATTCTACTGCCTCAGCCTCCTGAGTAGCTGGGACTACAGGCGTCCGCCACCACACCTGGCTAATTTTTTTGTACTTTTAGTAGAGACAGGGTTTCACTGTGTTAGCCAGGATGGTCTCAATCTCCTGACCTTGTGATCCGCCTGCCTCGGCCTCCCAAAGTGCTGGGATTACTGGCACCAGCCACTGCGCCCGGCCTAATTTTTGTTTTTTTAATAGAGATGGGGTTTCACCATGTTGGCCAGGCTGGTTCGAACCTCTGACCTCAAGTGATCCACCTGCCTTGGTCTCCCAAAGTGCTGGGATTACAGGCATGAGCCACTGTGCCCGGCCGTGAACATGGTTTTTAGCCAGGCAGTCAGAAGTATGCGTGGCCTGGATTTGCAATTAGTGCCTGAAGTGGGGCTGGTCTCATGGGACTGAGCTGTCAATCTGTGGGATCGGACACGATCTCCAGGTAGACAGTGTCAGGATCGAATTGAACAAGAGGACACCCGGTTGGTGTTTGTGAGAAATATTTGGTGCGTAGGGAAAAGCCCCTACACAGCCAGCCACAGAACTGTGCTATTGTTGAGTGTGAGAGTACAAGGGAAAAACAGTTTGCTTTTTTGCTTTACAGTGGGACATTTGATCCATAGGTCCATATCTAAGCACATGAATAGAATGTGTTTGGGCCTGGTTTTTTAGTCTTGCTGGTTCAGTAACTGGTTTGACAACAGAGACTAGCACACTGATCCCAAAAGAACTAGGCCAAGAGCAGGTAATATTTGTGGGCACCTGAGCCACTCATTAGCTCCTTAAAAGATGTACTTTTCTAGACTTCTTTGGAGCCTGGGATTCTAGTACTGGCGAGTTTCTACTGGCAGCAGACTCCCTGAAGATTCCCTAGCCCTCTGCAGGGTTGGCAGGCCACTAGCACATTTAGTTGGCTCCTAGGGTATGTTCTACACTGGAATTCCCATTGTGGGAAGGCCAAGAGAACTGAAGACACAGTCTCTACTCTGGAGGTGGGAAGTGGGGGAGGCGGTAATTTAATTAATAGTAGATGGTGGGTGAGGCGACTTGGTAAGGTAAGAGGACAAACAAAGGAAGTAACTACAGTAAACCTTAGCTGGCGGCACAAGTGAAGAGGTGTGCTTGAAAGAGAAATGGAGTGTATGGAGGTGGGGGAGCATATTCTGGTAGGTGTGACAAGGGCACCGTTCCTCCAACACCAGTCCTGGGAAAGGCATGTGATATGGTTTGGCACTATGTCCCCAGTCAAATCTCATGATGAATTATGATCTTCAGTGTTGGAGGAGGGGCCTGGTGCGAGGTGACTGGATCATGGGGGTGAATTTTCCCCTTGTTGTTCTCGTGATAGTGAGTTCTCATGAGATCTGGTTGTTTAAAAGTGTGTGGCACTACCCCTTCACTCTCTCTCTTTCCTGCTGCCATGTGAAGATGTGCTTGCTTCCCCTTTGCTTTCCACCATGATTGTAAGTTTCCTGAGGCCTCCCCAGCCATGCCTCCTGTATAGCCTGTAAAACTGAGTCAATTAAACCTCTTTTCTTTATAAACTATCCAGCCTCAGGTAGTTCTTTACAGCAGTGTGAGAACAGACTAATACAGCATGGGATCCCAAGTAACTATGCATTCAGAGAAGAAAACACAGGTACATCTGGGAACTGGATGATGGAAGGTACAAGGAAGCACAGTAGGTAACTTTCATGGGTCCTACACTCTACATCATATTCTTGGGGTTGGAATGAGTCAAACAGGAGACTGATGTCCAGGATGCAATTGGCTCTTTTTGTTCCCAGCTATAGGTCTCTTCCTTAACAGATCACGGTACCTTTATTACAAATGGCCTGGGAAGCATACTTAATGCAGAAAACCTAGCAAATTCTTACAGGGGTTAGTCATGCAGTTATACATTTTCATTCTGGGACTTCCAGGGGCTTAATAAGGATTCATTGACCTACTTCATTGGATCATTTAATCCAACATAAATTATTTCCCTATACCTACTTTCTACTTGCTCCCTGATTTTATACCAGTGGGTATAGCCTGATGGAATTAAACATTCTGAATTTTCAATGATACCCAGAGAAGAGTGTGATAACCAATTCTCTCAAAAGCAATTTGCTGCAAATATTTTCATTTACAGTAAGTCCTTACTTAACATTGTGGGTAGGTTGTTGGAAACAGTGACTTTAAGCCAAATGAGGTACCGTGTGGCTTCCTAACTCAACTCTTTTTCCTATCAATTAGACTATGGGAAAACTGGTTTCACATGCATCATGTCCTTTTGCTTAAAGTGGTAGTTTCCAAGAACCTATCAATGACATTAAGTGAGGACTTATTGTAATCTGATATCTGCGGGTGGATAATTTAAGGAACACATACATAGTTAAGCCCGTAAACTGCCGCGAGTTCCAGATATTATCAGTTATATTTCTCCACAATTACAATTCCAGTTTTGGGGTTTCTTTTTACTCATTAAATTTGAAAAGCCAATTCCAGTTTTAAAGCTTGACCCTTTTCTTAAAAGTTTAACTTCTCTTTTTATTCAGGCTTCCCACTAAACCCTCAAACTGACTCTGAGGGTGGCCTGGGTATCTAATTTACAAAACCGGTATCTTGGTTTGCGTTCATTTTATTTCCCTTGCATACACTGCTTAGCTGCTTCTGATTACACGCCTCTTAGCCACGGCTGGGATAGAAAAGTGTAATAAGAGAAAAGTGTAACTAAGAGACATAGAAGAAAGAGAAATTCCACGAGCACCAGATACTTTTATGGGTGCCTTTTGGAAGCTCTAAATTGAGATGTATCTTTGTTGTCAATTTATGCTATGAATCCAAACGAAAAATGGGGGGAAGAAAACAAGTAGGCTGTAGATGAAAGCGGAAGAAAAATGAGTCTATATATATACGTATATATATGTGTATATATATGTATATATATGTGTACATATATGTATATATATGTATATATATGTGTACATATATGTATATATATGTGTACATATATATATATTACCAGTTGTATGAAAGTATATGAGTCAATATCTCATCAATACCTAGAAAAAAATAATAGATCAATATGCTGATTTTAGGGGTGGACACAAAAGTGTTATAAGCATCTTTTATCTTTTCTTTTTTTCCCTCCTTGACTCTGAAGAGAAACACCATTTTTCTATGTATGCAAAGAGTAAAAAGTCAGAACTAACACACAGGGATTAATAGCAGTGAGTTACAAACTCAACTTCGTGGTATTGTACCTGGCAACATTATTACTCAGCATATTTCCCTGGCTGAGGCTGATTTCATTTAAAGTAGTTTTATACTTGTGCTAAAAATAAGTGTACATCACACTAGGGGAGAGAAGATCCTCTACACAAATGGATTGGATCTAGATAACCTTATGTACCAGAGAGGAAAACAGCATTCTCATGAGTCACAAAACTTTCTTTTTCTTGTTAATATGATAAACAGTTTCTGGAAATTGAGAATGATGCCGGTTACTTTCCTTCCTCCTGAACACGCCGCACTGAGGAGACAGGGATGACTCCTTCCCTATGGGACAGACACACATGTAGCTTTCCCTGGGTTGTGGAGGAAGGCATGGCCACAACACCATCAGCAGCCTGCGGCAGGGACCTCACGATGAGAGGAAGCAGTGGATGCCTGGGCCAGGGAAATGCATATTTGGGAGAAAGCAGGAAATTCTGATGTAGAGATAGGGAAGAACCCTGGGGAAAAGGACCCATGCTGGGCGGGGAGGAGGAAACCACCAGGATCCCAGGATCGCAGACAAAGGACACAGGGACACAAACAAAGTGAGGCCAGATGGAGAGGGCAGGCTCATGGGCAGGGCAGGCTCATGGGGAGGGCAAGCTCACGGGCAGAGCATGAGCCAAACCTGGCTTATTTCACACTCATCAGAGAGATTGCATAGATGGGGCCAAACCAGGGCCCAGGAGCATCGGAGAGACAACGGCCATTTCAAAGACTTTTGTAAAATAAGCTCAAGGTTTCTTTGTTTATTTGTGGGTGTGGGAGTGGAAAAGTAGGGAAAGTGGAGAGGGGGGAAAAAGGGATAGGTGATTTTGCAGGCAACATGCTCCCTGTGGAGGTCCTGGCGGACCTCCTGGGAGGAGTGGCATTCTGCACGCTCTCACATCATGGGGAGTGCATGACTACATTACTGCTTACACATCGGTAAGTGCAGCTTGAGGGGTGAACGTTTAATTGTCTCACTGTAACTGACCGTAAATCTCTGGAAAATGTGAAGGGTCATGCATTTGATTTAAACCTATGAGGTCTGAATGAATTCTCCTCCATGCCTAACCGAGTGAAGCAAGTGTATAACCGTGCATCCCTAAGTAGGGCCGGTACAAAGGGGAGGAAACACCTCCCCACTGAGCTTGCAAAGAACTTCATCACTGACCTGAATCGGATCCAGCAGGAAACGAAACACTGAGTACATACTTTTACAGTAGAGGGAGGGGGACGGAAAACAAACTGAGCTGAACTGAAACGTGAGAAAGGACAGAATGGCAGTGAGTCCTCAGGGCAGGGCCACCCTCAGTCCAGTAACTCCACCCGGCATTCGTAGCGGGTGACATCACTGATGCCCCAAACACGCTCCAGCAGTTTCCTGCTTTCCAGAGTCCAGCCGAGTGATGATGTCAGTGGTGCACCTGGGTAAAGATGTGGCAGGGCCGGGTCACAGGGAGCAGGGACAAAGGCCAACCCAGTTAAATAAACTGCTGGTCTTCTAGGGCCTGGTCCCTGGGCAGGCTTCCACCATGAGAAAGGTACAGCCCAGGCCAATCCCGACAGGAGGAAGAAAGCACGTAGTTGGCCGGGCGCAGTGGCTCACGCCTGTAATCCCAGCACTTTGGAAGGGTGAGGCGGGTGAATCACGAGGTCAGGAGTCTGAGACCAGCCTGAACAACATGGTGAAACACCGTCTCTACTAAAAATACAAAGAATTAGCAGGGTGTAGTGGCGGCCACCTGTAATCCCAGCTACTGGGGAGGCTGAGGCAGGAGAATCGCTTGAACCCCGGAGATGGAGGTTGCAGTGAGCCGAGATCGCGCCATTGCACTCCAGCCCAGGTGACAGAGTGAGACTCTCTCAAAAAAAAAAAAAAAAAGAATGTACCCATGCGGTGCCTCCTGTCACCCTCTGCCCAGAAAGGGCACAGGGGCCAAAGTGAAGGAGTTACAGGAAGACAGAGGGAAGGAAACCGCACAGAGATAACCACATGGGGGCAGGCCCTAAGCTGCTGGGACCTCCACAGGGTATCCCTTTCCTCTGACTGGGAGAAGGAAGCACCAATGGTCTTTCTCTACAGTGCCAGGAGCCACCCTGCCCCCAGAGATGAGCTACATGGCACTGACTACCATCTAAATGCTTCTGGATAGTTTCATTCCTTGTAGATGATATTCCAAATATTATCAGTTGTATTTCTCCACAATTACAATTCCAGTTTTGGGGTTTCTTTTTACTCATTAAATTTGAGAACCCAATTCCAGTTTTAAAGCTTGACCCTTTTCTTAAAAGTTTAACTTCTCTTTTTATTCAGGCTTCCCACTAAACCCTCAAACTGACTCTGAGGGTGGCCTGGTTATCTAATTTACAAAACCGGCCAGGCTGCCTAGCCCCTAGATTCCAGCCCAGAATGTTGCCATAAATTGCTGTCAAGACATACCTCTATGTCCCATGTTTGCCAGTGACAAAAGGGTTCATATTCTAAGTTCTTCAAGTCTCTCTCACTGCCTCAATGCGAAGTCAATGGAAAACAGTCAAATACACCAAAAATTAACTTCCAATGGATATCTGCTATGAATTCCAACTTGGTCGGACACCTCTTCAGGCCAACTGTTGTGAAAACGCATTGTTGTTTTAAAAAACACTGTGAGAGATGGCCGGGTGCAGTGGCTTACTTGAGGTCAGGAGTTTGGGACCAGCCTGGCCAACATGGTGAGACCCCAGTCTCTATGAAAAATACAAAAAATGAGCCAGATGTGGTGGCATGTACCTGTAGTCCCAGCTACTTGGGAGGCTGAGGCAGAAGTATCACTTGAACCTGGAAGGCGGAGGTTGCAGTGAGCCGAGATCATGCTACTGCACTCCAGCCTGGGCGACAGAGCAATACTCTGTCTCAAAAAAAAAAAAAAAAAAAAAAAAAAGAGAGAGAGAGAAAACACTGTGAGAAAGAAGAAGTCAATCACTCCCTCTCCACCCCCAACACAGTAAGCAAGAAGGGCCCAGGAACAAATTAACAGGGAAAAACAATCTTGCATTTGCTTAGTGGAATCTGGGGTTTGCACACATTAGTCAGAGCTAGACAAATCATACTGAATACACTTCTTATGGAAACGTTCTAGCTCTTCTGGCCTTTCCTCACTGTCCCAACTTTTGAGGTGCGAAAACACAGCAACACAGCCAGGACCGGCCAGGTGATGGCACGGAGCCCGCTCCCACAGGCTGCGTGTGTGTTCTCACTCTCTTGCAACTGGCCAACTGGCCTGAGTTAAGCATTCTCCCCAAGCACTTGCAGTTTATCATCGCCCTATTTGCTGTATTTTCATGTTATAAAAGTGATATATGCCCAATGTAGTAATTTGATCTATATGGAAAAAGAGAAGAAAAAAGCTACTCATAATCTCACTGTCTAATTTAAGGTTTTGGTGTTGTCTTTCTAGTCTTTTTCTATATGGAATATAATTTACTTCTCAATAATATTGTTTCATATACTTTGCTTACATATTAGTATTTTTGTCATGAAATTTATGCCAACTGATTAAACAGCCCTTGTAAATTATAGAAACTTAAAAGACAATATCAAAACAATGTGACCACAAGACAAAGACCACCTACTACTAAATTATTTTTGGCATAAGATTATTTTTTGAGAAGTTTTATAAACTATTAGGTTTATTGAACTCTATAAACCATAATCTTTGAAAGAATTTTGGAAGCATACCATAACAGCGTAATTTGTAGTAGAATATAAGGTTGGAAAACCTTAAAAAACAACTTGCTTGTTTCTTCCCATATCAAAGATTTATATTAGAAAAACTATTTCTTACAAAAGATGTACTAAGTGGTATTATGTTGGTCAAGAATCTTGTATTATTTCCTAGCTTTCAATAATATGTATAATGTCATAAAAAAGAGCGAAGAATACATAAAATACATATGAAGCTTACTAGGAATGAAGAAAGTTATTTTAGGAGGGAAAAATCGGCTACCAGAAAGGAATATGGAAAACACTAGCAACGCATGAAAGAATGACCTTAAAGGTCTTAGATGTCCACGAGCTGGGAATGCTTGTGCTGGGTGCTTCAGTTACAACAGCATGGGGAAGTGAAATAGACTAGTGAAGCTGTTACGCCAGTTAATAGTATTTATTATCATTTGTGGTCACCAATGCCAATTAAAGCAATAATTAAATAGAACATGATGAAATAATTCAATGGTAGGAAAAAAAATCTGGCCTATAAGTGAACATGGAAAGTAAAAGTAAATATTTAGAAAGTGAAATCTGGAGCAGAAAAAAGCTCCAGCATCTCACCATGGGGTCTTCCAAAGCCAGCAATGCTGGAGATGTTTATTGTTCAAGGATGGACTTGCTTGGGTTAGGATTCTCCAACTAGAGCCAGAGGGGAGCTTCTCTGCCTCCCTTGAGGACACAACAAGAGGGGCTTTCTGCCTTTGTTATAAAGCCTGCCGCATTCTGTGCCTGTATGGTTTTATTTACTGGGGTCTATCATAAGGCCTGTGAGGGAAGGACTGAATCTTTCTCATAGCCCTGGGGCTGATGGCCCTGCATGCTGTAGGCATTTAATAATTCACTGAGTAAATGAATGAACCCTGCAGGAGAATGGGAGCCTTTCTCATCCTGAGGTCTCAGTTTGGACTATCTTTCTGGAGTGGATAGATGAATATGTATTTCAGCAGTACTCTAATAAGTGCACATTGGGTGACTAAGCAGAAGAGTGATTCATTTTGCTAGAATTTTCCCACCTGCAGGAGCCAGTCCCCTTGGTGTCCCCATTCCTTGTCCCCTCAGTCATCTCAGCAGGAAATTACTATCCTGTCTCCCACACGGGTG
This sequence comes from Symphalangus syndactylus, assembly GCF_028878055.3. Classification (NCBI taxonomy): domain Eukaryota; kingdom Metazoa; phylum Chordata; class Mammalia; order Primates; family Hylobatidae; genus Symphalangus; species Symphalangus syndactylus. Next base: position 128,762,710 of record NC_072424.2, on the reverse strand, counting down.
ATGAATGTTCAAGGCATTTCAGCAGACTGTGGCAAGGCCCAGAATGGGGTCAAGTAAAAATAAATACCAGTCCTTATTAGGAGATCCTGGCCCCTCTGGTGCGTGTGTCCCACTACACATGCAGCTTCCTGCTCTGTCATAGAAAGCAGCCCTCTAGGGCCACCGCCTCCAGTGAGAGTTTCCTGACCTCCAGGAACTTCTGTAGTCAGGCACCACTCCCTTCCTCACGCCCCACACCCGATTGTTCCAGGAGATTTCATCACTGTGCACTGACGCTCACTGCGACCCCGAGTGTGGCCACAGGAGGAACTCGGCTGAGGGCTGAGAAGACCAGATAATGACACAGAGGGCTCACTTCAGGAAACCCAGGGAGCTGCAGTGGCTCTCCAGGGCCATTCCATGCATTCATTTTCTAACAATCATAACTCAAAGAGTGACGTCAGGAGCGGACAGCCTGGTGTCCAGGCATGAGCCATGGCAACAGATTCTGATTTTCCAGAACGGCTTTGGTCTTTACCTGGTGTTGGATACAGTGGCGTTAGCTGGAGTGGGAGGAGATTCACATTGTATATTTGTTTAGTGACTCCAAAGATTTTAAATTATATTATGTTTTTTATTATTTTATTTCATTTTTTTAGAGACAGAGGTCTCACTCTATCTCCCAGGCTGGAGTGCAATGATATGATCATGGCTCACTGTAGCCTCAAACTCCTGGGCTCAAGTAATCCTCCCATTTCAGCCTCCTGAGTAGCTGGGACTCCAGGTGCGTGCCATGACTCCTGGCTAATTTTTGTTTAAGTAGAGACGAAGTTTGGCTATGTTGCCCAGGCTGGTCTCTAACTCCTGGCCTGAAGCAATCCTTCTACCTTGGCTTCTAAAAGTGCTCAGATTGTAAGTGTAAGCCACTGTGCGGGCCCTGGTTTTTATTTAATGGCTATTAAATGCTCAGAAGTGAATTAAGGTTTCAGTTAAATGCACAATTTTTATATCAAACTATTTTCTTTGCTAATTCACTTCTATCTGCATCTACCAGCTAATTCACTTCTATCTGCATCTACCAGCTGTAAACTACCTGAGCTGAGTGCCTTATGCAGCACTGGCCGAGTGAATGAATTTGTTGGGTGAACCACTGCGGGGTTTAGAGTCCACAGAGGGTAGGACAGGACAGATCGTGATCGAGGCTAACCTTCTCAGCTACTCTACCATTTCATGCTGTATTTGGACACCTCCGTCACCCCTCACCTCCCCTGATGGTCCAGTCTCTCTGGGCCTGCACTGTCCAGCCGCCCTCTTATCCCTAAGCCAAGGCCTTCGCCAACTAAAGCTCAGGAGTAAAGTGGCCATCACTGAGGCCATTCTATGTATGTATGTATGTATGTATGTATGCATGTATGTATTTAGAGATGGAGTCCTGCTCTGTCACCCAGGCTGGAGTGCAATGGTGCAATCTGGGCTTACTGCAACCTCTGCCTCCCGGGTTCAAGCGATTCTCCTGCCTCAGCCTCCTGAGTAGCTGGGATTATAGGTACCCGCCACCACGCCCGGCAAATTTTTGTATTTTTAGTAGAGATAGGGTTTCACCATTTTGGCCAGGCAGGTCTCGAACTCCTGACCTTGTGATCCGCCAGCCTCGGCCTCCCAAAGTGCTGGGATTACAGGCGTGAGCCACTGCACCCAGCTGACTGAGGCCATTCTAAGGAATATAAAGCAAGCTCTTCAGTACCCATTTTTGTTAACTGAGGTATAATTAAATTATACACAGGCCCAGCACAGTAGCACGAGCCTGTAGTCACAGCTACTTGGGAAGCTGAGGTGGGAGGATTGCTTGAGCCCAGGAGTTTGAGTCCAGCCTGGGCAACACAAGTGTATAGGTCTATGAGTCTGGAAGAATGTATATAGCCATGGAATCACTACCACGTCAAAACACAGGGTATTTCCATTATCCCAAAAAGTTCCCTCCTGCCCCTCTGCAGTCAAACGCTTCCCCTCCCCCAACTCCTGGCAACTGCTGATCTGAACTGTAGACCTGGAAATGTCATTCAGAACCCATTTCATCTGGACCCTTGTCCCTGTGTCAACATTGCCGCGAGCGGTGTCTGTGGGATTTTTCTGGATGTTCTCTGCCATGCCGCTGCTCCTTTCTTCCCACCTTCCGGAAGGCACCCCTGCCAGGAGTCGGCTGCGTTAAAGTGGGTGTTTCAGGGGTGTCTTTCTTCACTCTCTTCTCACTGATTTCCAGCTATCCCTGTGTCTCTTGTTTAACGAATACCTTCACCCATATCCTTAAACCCACCAGGGCGACCTTCCTGCCCCTTTCTTTGGAGCGCTGTGTCTGTATTTCCAGTGGAGACACAGACTGTTCCTTAGATCCTATTAACCCTCCGAGCTCTCTCTGTTCAAGCCAGGCTCATTTCTGGCTCTGCCAATCCGCCTTCTCCCGTGTCCTTTCCATGACCGATGGCATCACCAGCCAGAGTCACCAAGCTAGAATGGTCCCTTCCCCCGGCCCCCACAGTAGGAGGATACTTTTAGAGTAGGTCTGCAATTCACCCCCACTCTCCGTTATCTACTTCTGTGGCCAAAGTGTGGACCTTGATTGCCTCTGGCCTCAGCTGAATTAACCCACCTCTCTGGGCCTGGTTCTCTTTTCACTAAACATTCTCCACATTGCTGCCACAGCTATTTTTCTAAAATACACATCAGACCGCATTCTTCTCCTCCTTATTTAAAAACAAAAAATCAAAAAACCAAAAAACAAACCAACAAAAAAACCCACCCTACCGTGGTTCCCCAGTGTGTAGAGATCAGATTCAAGTTCCATGAGATGGTTTTCAAGATCCTTGGCCATGTGACCCTGTCCTGCTATCCCAATCCCATTACCATTCCCATCCCCAGCCTCCCCACCTCATCCAACTCCAGCCACACTGGATCACCCTAGGAGAGGATGTCATGTATTAGTACTTTGGTGCCTTTGGGTCAAAACTCACTGTTTTGCCAGTTCAGAGGTTGAGCTCTTTTTGAAGAATCCCCTCTTCTTCCACATCCCAGGTAAGTCCTACCCCAGGCATAATGAGCTGTTACCCCCCTGGGCTCTGAGGGCATTCAGAATACCAACACAATGCTCTCCAGACACCTCTGTGCTATTCAAACCCATGCGTCTCACACCTGCTCATCTTAAAATCTCTGTGCCTCACATGCAGGAAGAATTCAAAAAATGCTGATCGAAGAAACATTGTGTCCAATATTAGATGAAGTATGTAAATATCAAGGCAAGAATCTGCACTTTTGTCTATCTATTGCTTGTTTGCACAATAAAGCAACATGGTTTATTATCAAAAATTATTATAATGTATGCTGTTTAAGCTCAGATCACTTTGCACTAATGATGATGATAATGACGGGTTAGAATATTTTTTTCTTTGCTTGCCATGGGATCTGCCAGGTTGTAAGAATTCTTTTTTGTTCTAAACCAAATTCGGGAGCACTCCCAAAGACAAGAAGTCAAATTTAGGCCACTGATGGTACCAACAGAAGGCTATCACTGTGTAGTTATACCAAATGAAGCTCGTCTTCATGGATTTTAAGCACTTTGATAAGCTTTTATTTCTCTGCTCATCTCCTTTACCCCCATAGATAACACAAACTAACAGAATAATCATCCAATAGCAATGTGATCCCATCACAACAACATCAGAAATGAGAACTCATATGATTCAGTAATTTCCTAAGCCAGAACTTCCCACCTGACGTGCTAGGGAAGTGAGAGAGGGTGAGGACTGCTTTCCCCAGCCCTTGGGGTGACTGGGCAGATCCTGTCTGGTGTGAGCAGTCAACCCTACTGTGATTACATCATTTTGGGTGCCATGTGTGATAAAGATTGACAACCACTGTCCTAAGCCATTCTACCATTTAAATAACAGACTGAATTCTCCCAAGTTATGTTCTTACTTGCCTTAGGAAGGAAATTAGTATTATGACTCTAAGGATCCTGAACACATGATGTAAAAAAAGAAAAACCCAAACCACAATGGCAAAGGTAGGTGAGACACAGTGTCTAGAAAAATAGCTAATACTGCACTATTAATTACTCCCAATTTTCCCTAATCCATGATTTTTAAAGAGCGGGTGGAGCATAACGATTTGAGGCACCACGGCAACGCAGAATGGGGAAGGTTTTTGGAAAATGTGACTCACTCACCGTTCCGACCAAAGGGTAAATGAACCCAGCGCCTATGCTGGCCCGGACATCACTGATAGGTAAGATGAAGTCCCTTGGCACACCTTTTCTGTCAGGTTGGTGAGACAGAGAAAGGTGGGTCTTTGCCATGCAGATGGGCAAATTTCCAAAACCCTGTAAGAAAGGAAAGAAAATGTGTTCACTGATATAGATGTTAGTCTCCTGTGTTTTTCAATTTGCACTTTATACAGTCTCGGCAGCAATGGAATGCCGGCTCAGATCGAGGCACACGCAGGAGCTGCTTGTTACTACTTGTTCATTGAAGAAGCAAGAAGGTGAGGATAAAAACTCACCTCCATGTGATGACTGTTTAGCAGGTCAAGGGTGACTACTGTCTATTTTGGAGGCTCTCTTTAAGAGAAGGCAGTGTTATTTGCATGTTTGGGGAAAGCATGGCTGTTTTCAGGCAAAGCAGCAGCTGTAGAAACCACTTTCCAAGACTATTAATATCCGGGACCCAGCAAGGTAGTCTGGAGAAAGGCTCTGCGACGAGGCTCTTAGTCATGTTGTTCACTCATTCTGGAGTCGGTCAGGAAGCAAAGGGTTCCTTTGTGTTGGTTTATGAATCATGGCTATTTGATCTGCTATTACATTATAAGAACTAAGATGAGGTCACTATTTAAGCTTCTTGTTTTTAAGGACCAAAGTCTATGTCTGACCCAGAGTTCCAAAGGTGAAAGAGCAGGAAGTCACATGTGGTGTCTCACAAAAAGCACAGTGTCCTCGAAGCCTGGTTCTGATTAAATGGCACATAGTGTTCCTTTAGAGGCTTTGCTAATTCATTGCAACCACATACTTGACACTAACTTAAAAAAAAAGAAAAATAGAGATGGAGGTTTTGCTATGTTGCCCAGAGTGGTCTCAAACTCCTGGCTTCAACTGATCCTCTGCCTTGACCCCACAAAGTGCTGGGATTACAGGTGTGAGCACTGTGCCCGGTAGACACCACTTTTAAGGAATATTTCCTTGATAGAGATAAAGGGAATGAAATCTTTAGTCAAATTTTCATAAGACTTAGCCTAAAACTATTTGGAAGATCTTAGAGTCTTATCAACTCAGGGAGGACTTGGACTTGGGGCCATTTTCTTTTTGAAATCTCCACTCTTCTATACTGATAAGAATTTTGCTGAGCGACAATCACAACTGTCTTTCAGAAATGGTGCCAGAATTTTGAATTTCAGACATGGTTAAATATTGAAGTAATTTCTATGAACTAATACAGGTTTGCTAATGTAAAAATTTTGTCAGTAGGCATATTAAACAGAAACAAAAACCAACCAATATGCCATATACTGTCACCAGATTACTTCATGAAAGAAATAACATTTTAACACTGAAAGGAGAAAAAACTTAATATTAGAATAAATGATAGTCTTAAATATCATTATTAAAAACTCACGGGAAAAAAACCCCAAACCAACCTCATGAGAATGACCTTATTTTACTTGGTTCATTGCACATGAATGAAAATTTCACCACAATGCCTGTGCACAGTGCAGCGCTTGGGAATCCTTTTTGTAAAGGATAAGTCAAGAACATACAGGGAAAATTCTAAGAATTTAGAACTTTGAGTTGCTGACTGTTTTACCAAACCTAGGAGAACAAATACCCTGGCTGGCAATGGCAGCATTTAACAAAATTTCAAACGGGTTTACAAAAAAGAATAAGCAGTTGGAGATTTTTTTTTAAAGAAAAGCTCAATGCTACCCATCATGAAGCTCTTTAGCCAGCAGGCTCTTAAAATGTCCTGACTTCTACCTATCTGATTACGCCAAAGTAGGAGGGACATTGAGGCATATGGTCCTTTTGGTGAAGGTGGCTGAGCCTCCCGTAATGGAGTTGACTGATCATGACCGTCACTGGACTAGATGGTGACGCATGCTGTCAGATCACAGCCACCTTCTCAGCTGTTTGCCTATTTGCCTTTGTCAGTGGCTAGAGCTAGAAGATGACGGAGCCTTCAACCTCAGTGGACAAGCTCAGTAAAAAGCCAATGAACCACTTGCATAAGAAGAACAGCAAACATTCCCATCTTTATAGGCTGCACTCCTATCTGCCTACCCTGGCACCATGCTAGCATTTTTAAGGTAGTAAGAGGCCTGTAAGGAAGAGGAAGCACTGCAATTCATCTAAATCTGACTCCGCAGCTATACTCCAAAGGATAGTTTCAACGTTCTGGGCTGAGTGGGAGGGATGAAAGATCACACATCAACTACAAACAGGGATACCACCCATATCAGACACATTTATAGTCAAAGAAGTAAATGATGCATGGATCAGAGGATATATGCCTCACCATAAAGTTCTAGTCTACACTCTACCCGAGGGTATTACTTTCATCTTTGTTAACCATAAAACAGATTAAGCAAAGGTTAGCTGGTGAGACATGTACAAATCCTCAAGTCAAGCTGAGTATTCTGAGAACCTAAGGTGAATTTTTTCTTTTCCCCTAAAAGTACAACTTTTACCTGTTGAGTGTAACGATCTATTTTGGCTTGTGCCTCAGGAGAGAGTTCGATATCTTTGGCTCCATAGACAGCCTGGGCAATGGTCCTTATCTTGTCCACAATTGGAAGCTGGAGAAACACAAATTATAACAAAATTGTATAAGTTTAATCTGGTTAAAGATTTTTTAAAAAGTTTAGTGAGATTTTCTGTAATTGCTTAAAATTCCCGTATCAGGGTACCCCCTCAGCAACTGCAGGATTCCTAGCAAACCCTCTTTTTTCCTTTTAGCACCCTAAAGCACTGAAATTTTCAGTGTCAGAAATAGATTAGATGTCAACTAGCAAATAAGCCTTAGGTGTTCAGGCAATTTAGAGGCTGCTTATCTAGTTGTAACCATTTTTATCCATTGTAGCATTAAAAAAATGTAGTTTACTATAATTTCTTTTTTTTTTTTAAGACAGTATCACTCTGCTGCGCAGTGGCACAATCTCAGCCCACTGCAACCTCAACCTCCCAGGCTCAAGTGATCATCCCATCTCAGCCTCCTGAGTAGCTGGGACTACATGGGTGCACCATGACTCCAAGCTAATTTTTTTTTTTTTTTTTTTTTTTGCATTTTTCATAGAGACTGGGTTTCACCATGTTGCCCAGGCTGGTCTTGAACTCCTGGGCTCAGGCAAACTGTCCACCTCGGCCTCCCAAAGTACTGGGATTACAGGCACGAGCCATCATGCCTGGCCTGTTTACTATAGTTTTCAAATAATCATATACATCAGGACAGGAGTCTCCCAACGAAATTGTGAGTGCTGGTTTTTAAGTGGGTCTGAATACAGGTTCATAGTATTAAAAACAAGTATTTTTTCGTGAGCAGTAATGGATTGAGATTTTAACATAAATGCTGATGTGATCAAACACTATATTGGAAAATCAGAGATTGAACCTACTGTCACTTTAGCAAATTATGAGAAATCACGTGGCATGGAAGAAATGTGAGAAGACTAGATACAGGCAAATAAGTGTGTTGGAGGAAATGATTTCCATAATGTTAGACTGAAAACCAGGACACAGACTATTGGTAGCATATGGCAAGGGATCTTCAGAAACAAGAATGATTCATTAGGAAAATAATATTCCACAGATAAAGTAATTCTAAATTTAAGAAACACATTTGGCAAAATTATCTACAATCCTTCTGTGGGTAAAGATGCATATGTGGCCAGGTGCGGTGGCTCACAACTGTAATCCCAGCACTTTGGGAGGCTGAGGTGGGCGGATCACTTGAGGTCAGGTGTTCAAGATCAGCATGGCCAACATGGTGAAACCCCGTCTCTGCTAAAAGTACAAAAATCAGCTGGATGTGGCAGCTCACGTCTGTAATCCCAGCTATTCAGGAGGCCGAGGCAGGAGAATCACTTGACCCTGGGAGGTGGAGGTTGCAGCGAGCCAAGATCACGCCACTGCACTTCAAGCCTGGGTGACAGAGCAAGACTCTGTCTCAAAAAGAAAAAAAAAGCATACGCATGATGCAATTAGTGGATTTACTGTTTGGTGAACAACTGCTGAACCAAATGCTGAGGGAACAGATGTCAACCAAGGGGCAGAAGTCTCCCATGGTGTGCCTCAAGGACTTCGCTTGGCAACAGCAAGTGTCACATTTGTATGAAATACTATTGATAAAAGAGTTACCCAAGAGAAAATAAATAAAAGCTAGCACTCTTCCCCTCCCAACCCTGATAGAACCCAAAACTGCTTTAAAACGTGTTTTTCATTACTACAGTTTTTATTACTGTAGAGGTGTTCTGTGGTCTGGAACTTAAATATTGAATATTCTAACAAATAAAAAGAAATGAAGGTGCAAGCCTTATAACTGTTCACTGAGGGACATAAAAACAGTCTGAGCCAAGGGAGGAAATATAGTTTGCTCAAGGATGAGGAGACTTAATACCAGACAGATGTCACTTCTCTGAAACTTACTCAGTTCAATGCAAGTCCAATAAAAATCCCAAGCTCATTTTTGGTTACCTGGCCAATTAGTTCTAAAACTTACAATAAAGGGTTGATGTGGTTTGGATTGTGGTCCCCTCCAAATCTCATGGTGAAATGTAATCCTCAATGTTGGAGGTGGGGCCCGGTGGGAGGTGTTTGGATCATGGGGGCGGATCCCTCATGAATGGCTTGGTGCTGTCCTCATGATAAAGAGTGAGTTCTCACTCTGAGTTCTCAGAAGGTCTGCTTGTTGGCACCTCCCACCCCATCTCTTGCTCCCACTCTTGCCATGTGATGCACTGGCTCCCCCTTCACCTTCTGCCCTGAGTGGAAGCTTCCTGAGGCCCTCACCAGAAGCCCAGCAGATGTTGGTGCCATGCTTGTACAGCCTTCAGAACCATGAGTCAAAATAAACTACTTTTCTTTATCCATTAACCAGTCTCAGGGATTCCTTTATAGCAACTCGAGAGTGAACTAACACGGGGTAATGGCGTAAATAGTCAGATAACTTTAAAAATAAAACAAAACCAAAAGAACAAAGAAAGAGGACTTTTCTACTAGCTATCAATCATACCACAAAACTATGCTAATAAATTCCATGGGCACTGGCACAAGTATAGACCAATTAATCAATGGAAAAGAAGAACGAACCCACAAAGACACCTCAGCATGTGCAGGATAGTATATAACAGAGGGGACACAAATCAACAGAGAAAGGCTGACTACCATCTGACTTTTGGCTGGAGAGAAATAAAATTAGATTCCTACCACATACCAGGCCTCCAAATAAACCCAATATGGAACAAAGGCGTAAACTTGAAAATTATAACTCAAAATATTGGAAGAAAACAGTGGGAACTCTATTATCCTGAAGTAGAGAAGGATTTCTTAAATGAGGTAACAATAGAATAACCCATAAAGGAAATGATATATAGATTTCACTACAGCAAAATTTAAAACTTGTTTTAAGAAGACGTTATAAATAAGGTCAAAAAATAAGAGACAGACTGGAAGATACATGCAAATATTTATAAAGTCAAAAGATTAGTAATCTTCAAAGACCAATCTTTGTTAAAACTCTCTGAGGTTTCTAACATCTATCCCAAAGGCCACCTCCTCCATGAAGCCTTCATGGATGACCCTTAGGCACATGTGAGCATCCTCTTTTTTGGCATCTAGATGCCCTTGGGGCGCTCCTACCTGCGGCTCCTGACTGTGGGTGGCTGCCAGCAAAAGCTCATGCAATCTTGGGGTGTGTGAATGGAGCCCGAGTGTGTGAACCGTCGCACAGACTTGGCAGCACCACACTGACACTGAAATCTCTTGGAAGGCCATGCCATACGAAAAATCGAAAGGAGGGCAGAGTGTGAAGCGAGGGACAAACGTTAGAAGGAAGCCGTTTTGAGTGCAGTGTTTAAGCAAGAACTATAATAACCAGAGCTCTCTCACTCAGCAGTGACCTGTCCTTGCCTGGAGGGTTCTGTGTAAGCTGAATATGGTGCCAGTAACGTTGTACAAAGAGTTACTGCCTGAGTGCAGAGCTGAGGCTGGGTTAGAGGAAGAAATTTAAGAGTAACTTTTTTTAATATTTATTTTTGGTAGAGATGAGGTCTCACCATGTTGCCCAGGCTGGTCTCAAACTCCCGGTCTCAAGCAATTTTCCTGCATTGACCTCCCAGGTTGCTGGGATTACAGGCGTGCCCTGCACGGGCAACTTCTAATGTAAAAGATTCAATGTTCATATTAGCTGAAGAATAAAGAATGGCTGATAAACTCTTTGAGGCTCAGGGCCATCTCTTATTTACCTAGAGGCAAGATATGATACAGCCCCTGGAATATATACAAGGCCCTCAATATACAGTTGAACAAATGAATATTTCTATATTTCCTGTTGACTAAGCTTGGGTTCCCTGTGGTTCAATAGTCACATAAGATGATAAGAAAATTCAGGTGTTGATGTGCTGCAGGTAACAGCGGAGAAGACTTTTTCCACGAATCTTAGATCATGAGCAGCCTATGTTGCTGGGCACTCAAGTGCTTGCTCCCAACACTGTACTGAAACTAACGCAAGCTCCTCTGCTGGTCAACCAATGCCTGGCAAGGAGCAACCTTTTTTAAGAAATAAAAGTTGGTAGGATGCTGGAAGATACTTCTTGCAGGAAAGAAGCCGCAGGGCAAGCCCAAGGACCATGCTTTGTCAGAAGTCAGCTCTCAGAAGGGTGTGTTCCCCGGGCAGTAGGACAGTGGTTCTGGGAAGCAGGCAATGTTCCTGTTGCATCCAGTCTCTGGCCTGCACCTACCCCAGCGTGGCCACTCCAACCCTCCATGGGCTCTGCACAAAGGAGCTTGGTGGCTGTGTGAGGTAGGAGGGCTCAGAGAGAACGCGGCCCCTCCTTACGTGTGGTTAAATCATGTAACCTCCCTGAATTTGTTTCCTCATTTCTAAGATGAGGATGTGAATACTTCACTATATATCACTGTACTGCACACGTTGAGTCAGTGTGAAACGCAAGCACATCGTAAATGTCATGCTATACAAACCCTAAGTAATATTATTATGGAGTGAGAACGGTAGGGAGGACTGAAAGAATTACATTTTGCTTGGAAGTACAGCAAAACAAGATACTGTTACTCATAACACCTTTAATCAACAGAATGCATTCTTTACTGAACTCTAGATCATAATTCAAAAATAAAGAGTGTGATTTTTCTGTTAATAATTTAAAAAACTCACATGGGAGCAAAGTAATAGCAATCGAATGACTAGTGAATAAATTAATGCGAGTGGGTGGCTGATTTGTTATTTAAAAAAATTTTTTTTCATACAGAGACTCACTCTTGTCACCCAGGCTGGAGTGGAACGGTGAGATCTTGGCTGACTGCAACCTCCGCTTCCTGGGTTCAAGCGATTATCTTGCCTCAGCCTCCCAAGTAGCTGGGATTACAGGCATGTGCCACCATGCCCGGCTAATTTTGTATTTTTAGTAGAGACGGAGTTTCACCATGTTGGTCAGGCTGGTCTCGAACTCCTGACCTCAGGTGATCCGCCCGCCTCAGCCTCCCAAAGTGCTGGGATTACAGGCATGAGCCACTGTGCCAGGCCTGATTTGTTATTTTTAAATGTGAAAATGTTTTGTAAGAAATATATCTATCTATCTATATATAATATGTATATATATATTATTTATTTATTCATTTGTTACCCAGGCTGGTAGTGTAGTGGTGCGATCTCGGCTCACTGTAACCTCTGCCTTCTGGGTCAAGCAATTCTCTTTGCCTCAGCCTCCTGAGCAGCTGGGATTACTGGCTCCTGCCACCACACCCGGCTAATTTTTGTATTTTTAGTAGAGATGGGGTTTCACCATTTTGGCCAGACTGGTCTTGAACTCCTGACCTCAGGTGATCTGCCTGCCTCGGCCTCCCAAAGTGCTGGGATTTCAGGTGTAAGCCACTGTGTCTGGCCTAAAATATATATTTTTAAGAACTTTAATTTTGGTAAAATATACATAACATGTAATTTACCATCTTCTTTTCTTTTTTTGTGACCCAGGGTCTCAATCTGGAGTTCAGTGATGTGATCACGGCTCACTGCAGCCTCAACCTCCCGGGCTCAAGTGATCCTCCTACCTCAGCATACTGCATAGCTACGAATACAGGTGTATGCCACCAGCTAATTTCTAAAGTTTTTGTACAGATGGGGGTCTTGCTATGTTGTCCAGGCTGGTCTTGAACTCCTGGGTTCAAGTGATCTGCCTGCCTCGGACTTCCAAAGTGCTGGGATTACAGCTGCAAGCTACCATGCCTGGCCTAATTTACCATTTTAACCATTTCTAAGTGTACAGTTCAGTAGCGTTAAGTCCATTTGTGGTGTCGGGCAACCAACTTCCAGAACTCTCTGTATTTAGCAAAACTGAAACTCCACCCATTAAGCAGCAACTTTCTAAGCCCCTCCCCTTGGCCCCTGACAACCACCATTCTACTTCCTGTCTATGAATCTGACGGCTCTACAGGCCCCTACAAGCAGAATCAAGCAGTATCTGTCCTTCCGTGTCTGGCGTATTTCATTTAGCATAATGCCCTCAAGGTTCATCCGTGTGATAGGAGGTGTCCTTCCCAAGGCTGAATAATGTTCCATAGTATGTGTGTGCCATCTTTAGCTGATGCCTGCTGACAGACAAGGGGGTTCCCACCTTTCAGCTACTGGCAACAATGCTGCTATGACCAGGGCTGCACGAGTACCTGCTTGAGTCCCTGCTTTCAATGCTTTTGGGCATAAGGCAACATACATTTTTTTGTCAACAACTAAACTTTCTTCCTTTCCAATGTTTATTGGAAAGTGTTTTGAGAATTCTAAGGAGGTGCCAGGCTGACTGTGTGAGATGAGTAGTTGTGGTTTACTTCCTGTAGGACAAGCGCGACCACCCACACATGACAGTACTGTGAGGGGCCAGTAGTACGAATGAATCCCAACTGGACGGCCCTGCTTCCCTGCCTCAACCTCACTGCCAGGGCTGTGTGCTTCCCAGCAGGCACTGCTATCTATCCAGCCCCCCAGTTTCCCAGCACTTGGCACTTCTGATGCTCGGCCTCAACCTCACCACCACTGGAGAAGATGAAGGTGCATTCTGGTGGCTTCCATAGGTATAACACTGTTTCCTGGGATCTGAAGAGAATGCACTGTCTACAACCTGAGCTACAACCCTGCAGCCACATGCTGAATAAAGTGCTTCAACTCACAGCTCGAAAGCCCATGGCCAAAGTGCTCTTGGGACTCCTGCTACAATTTTTGTTTTTCACTCACAAGTACAATTAAGGAAATAAAAATATCTCAGTTAACATATCTTTTGGGTTTAGTGTAAATACTAAAATTTGCCCTGATAAGGTCCTTCCCCTTGCATGCAATCTATTTACGTTGTGTTAGCAGGCAAGGAACTTCCTATGGTTAATCTGCTTGATTTGGGGGAGAAGTGTAATCTTTAAAGAAAAAAAAAAAAGCCAAGCTCAGTCCAAAGGTCTTGATCTGAACTTGATATTCACTTGTACTTCTCTGTGGTAAATGATAGCTTTTATAAACAAACAAAATGGCCAATTTATGACTGTTTATGCATTAATCATTGCTGGCTTTCTCTTGGTTCTGTAAATATTGACTAATACATTTACTTGCCACGTTGTGCCTTGGAGAGTGGCCTGCACAAAGTAGGATCCCACAGGCATCTGCTAAGTGATCAAATCACCACCTATGGCAAGTCCTTTCAAGATGTCAGGGCATTGTTCATAGAGCTTCAGGGACTTTGTGTACCAAGAACTTCTGATGGATTGGGGACAATGAGACACAATAAACAACGATGACAGAAGAGAGTGTGCAGTCAAGACTCTGTACAAACATTACTATTAAAGTCAAGAGATTACAGGTTGCAGAGGGAGGCATGAAAATCAGCAAAAGCTGGCAAGACATAAAAAGAGCTGGAATAGTGCATTAAAGAAAGGACAGGAGGCATGGTGCGGTGGCTCACACCTGTAATCCCAGCACTTTGGGAGGCCGAGGTGGGTGGATCACCTGAGGTCAGGAGTTCAAGACCAGCCTGGACAACATGGTGAAACCCCATCTCTATAAAAAAAAATACAAAAATTAGCTGGGAGTGGTGGCGTGTTCCTGTAGTCAAAGCTACTTGGGAGGGTGAGGCAGGAGAATCGCTTGAACCTGTGAGGTGGAGACTGCAGTGAGCTGAGATCATGCCACTGGACTCCAGCCTGGTGACAGAGCAAGACTCGGCCTCAAAAAAAAAAAAAAAAAAAAGGATAGAAAGGACAGGAAAAATCTCAATAGGCAAAGAAGGGAAAAAAAGGCAGAAGCCAAGGTGAAATGGTGTCAAACACAGGGCTGAGTGGGGACATAGTGAATATTCTGTCTATATAATGCACAGCTGCTTAACATATTAGCTACTTCAAAAGCCTGGTGTCTACACTTGTATCTTTGGTCATTTTTGAACTAATGTTATGTTAAATCTTCATATTCACCAAAAAATCATACTCTACACTAATTCCTTTCCAAACTTCTTAAACATGTATTTCGGAAACGGAAATACTCTAGAACAGAGCTGTCCACTGTCACTTTCCATCACAATGGAAGATATATCGTGTTTTCACTGGCCTCATGTGGCTATTAAAAGCACTGGAAATGGGACTGGAACAATCCAGAAACTGAACTGTCAATCTTAGCCACATGGGATATCGGGCAGCATGGCTCTAGAAAATAACTGTGACCAATGGTTATATTGGTGGCACAGTCTCTCGCACAGAGCAGGCACAACATAAACACTAGCTGAATGACTCCACAAGGAAATAGTAGAGGATTTGGTGACCTTCATGCTTTATTAAATTCATTCTGTAGGTGTGGTGGACCAGGGTCCTAGAAGCTGAGTCACTCAAAGTTAGACAGTATAGCTTTCTTGGACAGGCTCTGGAAATGCTCACTAGAATTCTTCAATTAAATTATTGCAGTCCTGCTTTTTAGTGGAATAAAATTGATCTGTACATTCTAAAAAAGCCGTTACATTTTAAAATAATTTTTTTGTGACAAAAAATGGACAAAATAAAATGAAATGGAACAGAAGTTTAAAAATGAACTGTTAGAAATAAAGATCCATTAAGGCTTTATAACGTGGTAGGGATGTCTCATCTTACTCAGAGGCCAAATTCTGAAGTCAGCAACTCTGAAAAATCTTTTAGAAGACCGATGAAAAACACTATATAATACTCCACTCTCAATACCCTAGCATCTCTTAATGAGGCCCCACTGTTGTTGAAGTATTGGAACACACTGCCATTTCTTCAGCCCTGCACCAAATGAAGTTGTTGGCATGCATCGGGGGCCAACGATATGAATGAAAAATACATGGTTCTTTTCTTTCACCAAGGCCACAGAGTTGAATTCACATGGGTTAAATCTTCCTATGCTGTGATATCAGCAAAGTGTATTCCAAGGCCCGTAAAACATGTAAAGAGAAGGATCAATTAATAAACTTGTACGTTGAATAGACATTTCCGGATACACACTAATTATTTCCATTCGTATTTTGTATTTTAAATGAAGCATAAATTTTAAATGATCTACAAATACAGTTTGGCAAACAGCCTTTCCTGTACTTCAAATTAAAGTACAACATGAAGCTGTCGATATTAATTTATACTGACCACACCACACTAGGTGCAAGGGCTTGCATTACCAATACCAACTTGAGTCTAGGGAGCGGCTCTGCCCTTGTTACCGAGAACAGGCCCCTGTATCGCTGACACAAAACACGTCCTTGGCTGGAAATCAGCACATCTGAGCTACGTGCCGATTTCCACGAGCCTGCTCAGTGGGCATGGAGCCCTGTGGGCTCGCTGGCTCTGGACAACAGGTTCACTCTGAAGACGCCTACATGTAGGGAATCTCATCCTCCCGTGGCAAACCTGGGGTGCGGTGAGGGTAACCAGACTCTGGGACATGGAAGAAAGGCTCGCCGCTAGAAAAGCTGCATTTCTCCACATGAAATAGTATGAAATCCACATGGGTAATCTTTTATTACTCTCAGATAGAACAATGTAGCAATGCCAAAAAATGGAATATATGGGAGTAAGTGATTTTAAAGATCTCATCTCACCCAAAAGAGGGGAAAGGGCTGACTGGTCCGAGCACTCCGCTGGACCCAGGAACACTCATGTACAGTGTTTTGTTTTGTTTTCTTTGAGACAGAGTCTTCTTCTGTTGCCCAGGCTCAAAAAACAACAACAACAACAACAACACAACAACAACAACAAAACAGGCCGGGCACGATGGTGTGCAGTGGCATGTTCTTGGCTCACTGCAACCTCTACTTCCCAGGTTCAAGTGATTCTCGGGCCTTAGCCTCCAGAGTAGCTGGAATTACAGGCATGCACCACGATGCCCAGCTCATTTTTGTATTTTTAGTACAGATGGGGTTTCGCCATGTTGGCCAGGCTGGTCTCTAACTCTTGAATTCAAGTGATCTGCTCGCCTCAGCCTCCCAAAGGGTTGAGATTACAGGAGGGAGCCGTTGTGCCTGGCCTGTTTGTTTTTGAGCGTGGCTCTGTTGCTCAGGCTGGAATGCAGTGGGGTGATCTTGGCTCACTGCAACCTCTGCCTCCCAAGCTCAAGCGATCCTCCCACCTCAGCCTCCTGAGTAGCTGAGACTACAGGGCATGTGCCACTAATTTTTAAAATATTTTTAGTAGAGACAGGATCTGCCATGTCACCCAGGTTAGTCTTGGACTCCTAGATTCAAGCGATCCTCCTACCTTGGCCTCCCTAAATGCTAGGATTACAGGCATAAGCCACCACGCCTGGCCATGCAGTGTTCTCATGATGCACCTGCTCATTCCTCTTCTACAAATCTGACTTAGGAACATCAATGTGTTAAAAGAGCGAAATGAATGAACAGAGGTGCAACGCTGGTTCTGTGTTCATGTTCAAGGAGCCCTTGTACTTTATTTAAAAAAAAAATCCCCACCCTCTCAGAGACTGGGGAGACTAGAAGCCTGTGCTGTTTGAGTGTTTCTTTTCCCTAAACCCCAAGGTCATAGTTTTCTCTCTTAAGTGGTCCATTACGTGTGGTACCTTTAATGTTTGTTCCTGTGATCATATTTAATGTTGCTCACGAGCTTGCTTTTAGATTGAGAAAGTGGACACTCTCTCCACCGCAATGGTCTCATCTGATCTAAATTTAAGTCAAAAAGCCTGGGGAAGGATGGAGTGAGTGGTAGAAGGCAGCCAGCCAACATGTAGTGTAACTTTGATAGTTCATCATTTTACCTTCTCTCATAATTTTAGATGAAATAATGCATTTCTAGAAACTTACATCATAGTGACAATCATTTTGCATGCTAGAAGAAAGCTTTCAATAACACTACAGGGATTCTTGTGACATGTGTAAGTGTAATAAATACAGGCCACTGTTTTTTTCTCATTGGGTGCTATTTCAACCATCGAGGAAAGAAAGCTGGGGCAGGCTTTGCCAGAATCACACAGGGATGAGTGGGATGCTTTGAGAAGGTCGGGCCAGTGCTCACGACAGGTGCAGATCCCTCGAAACTGTCTAACACAGCTGAACGACGTGCCTGGCAGGCTGGGAGGTGGGTTATATACTACAGGCCAGCAGAGGTTTCACAGAGAACCTAGAAGCCAGTGTTGGAGAAGCATCTAGATTTGAGAGGCATCTAAGGTGTGTTTGCAGAAGGTCTGGTCAAGCAGGAGGTATCCGGGTCTGGGTGCAGTGGCTCATGCCTGTAATCCCAGCACTTTGGGAGGCTGAGGAGGGCAGATCACTTGAGGTCAGGAGTTTGAGACCAGCCCAGCGAACATGGTGAAACTCTGCCTCTACTAAAAATACAAAAATTTGCTGGGCATAGTGGCCCACACCTGTAATCCCAGCTACTCAGGAGGCTGAGGCAGGAGAATTGCTTGAAACCGGGAGGTGGAGGTTGCAGTGAGCTGAGATCGCGCCAATGCACTCTAGCCTGGGTGACAGAGCGAGACTTTGCCTCAAAAAAACAAACAAACAAACAAATAAAAAAAACCAAAAAACAAACAAAAAAACATAAAAAAAGCAGGAGGTATCTGGAAATTTGGGGTTGGATCATGGAAAGGAGGCCAGGGGATAAGAGGCTTATGGGAGACTTGTTGAAGCCATTCACATTGAACGAGCAAAGACTGTTTAAAGGCAGCTCAATCATAATTAAGAAAGCAGAATATTAAAGAGCATGGGGGGAGAAACAGGTTTATGAATGCGATACATAACTGACTGGAAAATGTAAGGACCAGCTTTCCACAGAACACTCCAAACATTCTAATGCACAAGAGGAGAGGCGAGAGCTGAAGAAAGGGCTATCAGCTCAGGCTGGCCCCGGGCGCATCTGAAGATGGGAGGGAGAGCTGGGGGTGGTCAAAGGCCCTGAGGGGAAAGACAGCTTTTCCAGGGACAAGGACAACCAAAAGAAAGGACAGCCTTTCAACCTAGAGTGTGTTTTTTCCTTCTAATTACTGTGAAATGTAAAAGGCAACAGAGATGTGCATCAATACCCTTTTAAGTTTTAAGATCCTATTAATTAAACCCTGTATGTACAATGTGAATGTACTTAATGCCACAGACGATAATTGTAAAAATGATTAAAGGGGAAATTGTATGTTATACATATTTTTACCACAATGGAAGATTCCCCCACTGTATATCCATAGATATGCATTTTTAAATGTGTATTTCAATGTGGAGGCTCTGGTTGCAAATGCTCCAGGTCCATGTAAAGGATAGCTCTCACACCCCACCAACAACTGGTGTAGGTTCCAGCTGGCATTTTCAAGACGTAGAAAATAATTTCTTAAGAACCAACCAGAAAAACAACAACAATAACAACAAACATCCTGCCTTAAAAAAGACCAGCAGAGGAGGAAACACCCCCGGCCATCTGGGCAGTGAGGGTGTGAAGTTCAGAAGTCAGCAGAGCTGGCTGCGGCTCCAGGCTGTCTTCATGGTTTGTTTTGCTCTTCCTTCATCCAGCCCCCACTGGGATCAAGAGAATGGCTTCACGCAAGGAACAGGAAAGACCTTGTAATAAAAACAAACACTATCCTGTCTTGCTGTCAAGGCTACACCTCAAAATGTTTGCAAGGCTAGAGGAAGGATACAGAGATGATTTTCAACCTTAACTCCTCATTTAACAAACAATATTCCGACTGAATGTCAAGCTGACTTCTCGGGGTCATACCTCCTTCTTTGCAAAAATGACTGACGTTTTATGATATCACTAAGGGCTCCCAATTCTCATGGAGAAGGAAAAATGTCAACGTCTTGGTTTAGTTTAGTAGTGCTTTAGGAGACTTGGCTTCTAATTCCTGGTTTTAACCCAGTGCAAAAGAAACCAATCTTGGAATTTGACAAAGTTACCTTGAGTTACAGGAGAATTCTTGAAGGTGAATTCAGGAGGCCCACTCTCTTTCCAAGTGAACATGACAGGAGGAAGAGCTAGCATTGATTGACTGCTTTCCTCCTTTTTTTTTTCTTTTTGAGACAGAGTCTAACTCTGTTGCCCAGGCTGGAGTGCAGTGGTGTGATCTCAGCTCACTGCAACCTCCAACTCCCAGGTTCAAGCGATTCTCCTGCCTCAGCCTCCCAAGTAGCTGGGACTACAGGCGCGTGACACCACGCCTGTCTAGTTTCTGTATTTTTAGTAGAGATGGGGTTTCACCATGTTTCCCAGGCTGGTCTCAAACTCCTGACCTCAGGTGATCCACCCGCCTCAGCCTCCCAAGGTGCTGGGATTACAGGCGAGAGCCACCGTGCCCGGCCTTCATTGCCTGCTTTCTACGTTCCAGCATTTTACTCTGGGGCATTTCATTTGGGTCTCACAGCAACTCGGTGAAGTTGGTGTCACTGTCAGACACCATTGTACAAATGAGGATGCTGAGGCTCGAGAGATTAGTCAGCTTCCCCAAATTGTGTCCATAGTAGGAGGCCTACTCAAGGTTTAAACTTAATTTGCATGATCCCAAAGCTTTAGCCTGTTAGCTCTATGTAATACGTTCCTTCTCCTATCAAGCATCCATTTCTTATGGACAAGTCCATCACCTTCCCATCTATAATGCAGAGTTGAGCCCACACAGCAGATGGGAGGTGCGGAGGCATGCCTGGAAGAATGTATGGAGGAGGGATTTCTTAGCTAATAAAGTGCGCATGTAGATTAGTGTTTTTTTCAGCCATCATATTTCCCTGCATCCCTGCAGACATGGAGATATTCTATTAGTGAACGATAAAGATATAATTGTCAAAAGTCACATTAGAAAAGGATAATTCAAAGAGAAGATGATTTTGAGGGGGACTTTTAACAGCTTCTTAAAAGGGATTGCAATCACCCTCAAGGGTGGAGAGGAAATGATCCACTGTATTTCAAGTCTAAACACATTCATTTTCACACAATAAAACTTCTTCTGAGCAATTAGTCTACTACACGTTATTCCATATTTTTCAATCTTTATTCTAAATTATTCATTGCTGCCTCCATCCAGTACCATAATTAAAAGTTCCCTACTCTTGAGTGGGAAGTTACTCTGGCAAAAAGAGATGCCAAATGGTTCTCTAGACAGCAGCTGCTGCTGAAGTCAGTTTTCTATAAAGTTCAGCAGAGACTCCCAAGTCAGAAGTGCAGCCTGTTTCTCACTTAACCTGTGAGCTCGCCATCAGGAAGTCCGGCACCCTGCCGTCTGGCCGCACAGCGCCTCTGAGAGCCAGGTGCCCCACTCTCTCCAGCTGAACCACTCTCCCGTGGGGTTCCGAGACAATTTCTACTTCACACTCAAATGCAGTCATGCCCTGGGCTCTAGCACCATTTTCCATTACCCTAAATCATCTCCGGTGTTTTCCTTCCACAAGACTGGGGTGGGGAAAGAACAGCACACAAGATGCCATTAGTCTTGTGCTGAATACATTCTTGGGGATATAAAGTCTGGGGAGACACCAAGGGGCACACAGAAACCCAGTTTGCTTTGAGAAGCAAAGGTGGGAGAGTGCCATATGCAAAGCATTTATAACTTCTTTCTCCTATAGAGCAATGCCATACCTTTCTCACTGCCCAGCACCCAAGGGTTGGTTGTGAGGGTGTGGGGTTGTGGGGGAGGTAAAAAGGGCTTCCAGAAAACCATTACTTAGTTACTAAAGTTTTACCAGCACCAACCAATGCAAGAAATCAGGGGGAAAGAAGGCTTGAGCTCTATTACTGACTGCACCAATGAATTCAGATTTTTACATGGTGACAAGACTGTAGATGGTCTTAGATGATCTAAATCTTGCTGGTGTGAGGAACACAGCTAACTGGCAGACAGTACAAAGACAGCCAGCAGCAGCAGCAGCAGCTCTTTTCATGAACTGTCACGCTGCAGTAGGCTGGGAGGCTGATTATCTAACAAACAATTATGCAGCTCAAATCGAATTTCTGTTACAAGAAAAGCGAGAAGTGTGTTGGCAAAGGAGGCAGGGATCCTGGCCTTGAGGTCGCCTATCAATAGAGGACTTTAGACCACGTTCTTATTAAACATTTTCCTCCTTTCAGAGGAGAGCTGCCATTTTAGCAGCATTATCTCCATGAAGAATGGGAATTCAGAAAAAAAAAAAAAAAAATGGAAATATCAGTGGAAAGGAAAAGGGTTCATCTTAGGGTTAGTGCATGTCTAAGACAGCATAAGTCAGAAGCATTTCTTCTGATTACTGACCTCCTTTTCACCTGGGATGTTTTCCTTGAAAAGAGCCACACTTTGTGAAATCATTCATGAAAATAACTGCCTTTGCTACTACGCAGAGTGGGGTGGTTCATGATCAGACAGCAAGATGGTCTGAGGCACACTCACAGCAGGATCTGGGGGTGACTCTCCCTACAGTGGTTTATGTATAAAGGCCCTGGCATGTGCCAAGGGTTGTAGGTACCCTGGCGAGCCTTACTCAGGACCAAAGAACAGGAACCCAGGGTCTCCTTGGCCACCTGCCATCTGAGTTGGCTTCAATGCCTCTGACTTGCCCACAGCAGGGCTACATCTATTTCGCACTGGACACCTCTAGGTCTGAGAACTCAAAGCTTCCAACTGGAACATTTTTCTTTTCACTCATCCAAAATCTTCTCCCTCAATTGATCTCTACCGCCTCTGTAGTCCAGAATATTCTAGTTCCTCATTCACAAAATGGCCTCATAAAAATGACAAACCTTTTATGAGCTAGCCTCCAATTCATTCCCTGTGTCCTTCCTTCCATAAACACTGACTGTGTGCCGGCGATGATGTCCCCTGTGTGGCATGGAATCTGTGCCTGTGCCCATCACTGTCACCCTTTCTCTTCGGGGGGTCACTCAGTCACTGTCCCCCCCAGACCTCCAATGCACACACGCTTTTGAGCGCAGTACTTAGCTCTGACGAACAGAGCAGGATGATGCCCTCAACCATCTGGACATTCTTTCTCCCAGCTCTGCCTCTTCCCAGCTATGGGACACTGAGCAGTTGACTTAGTCTCTTCGTGCTTTAGTTTTCTTGTCTGCAAAATGGGAAGATATCACCAGTTCCCACCTAAGAGGGATGTTAGGACCAAAGAGGCGAACACGTGCAAAGCGCCCATATACCCAGCACACAAACAACTCCTTAAAAGCAGGAGCTGTGGTAATATTTAATATTAATACATCAGCCCCATGCTGTCACCACTGTGACTCCAGGCTTATCAACAACGCTGCTAAGCTCTTGCTTCACTGATTTCTTCTTCACTTATGCTATTGATTTATGCCACTGAACAGGAAAGAAGAGTGTCTGTGACATCTGAGTGACACACCAATAGAATATGTGAGGGATGAAGGAACAGGAGAAGCAGCAATCAGCTTGAAGCCTGGGCACTCCGCAATCATGCACTACCCCTGAAGACAAATCCATCAGCCAGAATCGGAACCACAAAATGCAGAATGGAGATGTCAGAGGGGTGCAAAGACAGACGATCTGAGGAGGAGAGTGAGCCCCGGGAAGCTCAGGTCTTCTGAATGAACCATCG
Organism: Symphalangus syndactylus; assembly: GCF_028878055.3. Lineage (NCBI taxonomy): Eukaryota > Metazoa > Chordata > Mammalia > Primates > Hylobatidae > Symphalangus > Symphalangus syndactylus. The sequence goes on along the minus strand of NC_072424.2, from coordinate 128,739,469 downwards.
ACATGTGCTTAAAAATATCCTAGAGGACCCAGCAATCCCACTCCTGGGAATACATTTCCAAAAGAATTGAAAACATGGTCTTGGAGGGATACTTGTTCATATGTCATAAATACGCATACTCATACAGCATTACTTACAATAGACGAGAGAGGGAGCTCAAGTGTCCATCCACAGATGGATGAAGAAACAAAATGTGGGATAGCCAAAGAATGGGAGGGTATTCAGCCCGAAAAAGAAAGGAAATTCTGGCCAGGCGCGGTGGCTCACACCTGTAATCCCAGCACTTTGGGAGGCCGAGGCGGGTGGATCACGAGGTCAGGAGTTCGAGACCAGCCTGACCAACATGGTGAAACCCTGTCTCTGCTAAAAATACAAAAATTAGCTGGGCGTGATGGTGCATGCCTGTAATCCCAGCTACTCGGGAGCCTGAGGCAGGAGAATCGCTTGAACCCGAGAGCAGAAGGTTGCAGTGAGCTGAGATGGTGCCATTGCACTCCAGCCTGGGCAACAAAAGCGAAACTCCATCTCAAAAAAAAAAAGAAAGGAAATTCTGACACTCTACAACATGCGTGCACATTATGCTAAGTGAAATAAGCCAGCCACAGTATGATGCTACGTACATGAGGTCCCTAGAGTTGTTAAATTCATAGAAACGAAGGACAATGGTAGCTGGCAGGGGCTGTGGGGAGGGGCACGGGGAGTTGTTCAATGGGTACAGTTTTAGTTTTGCAAGATGAAAAGCGTTCTGGAGATTGGCTGCATGACAATGTGAATGTACTTAACACTACTGATGTGCACTTAAAAATGGTTAAGATGGGCTGGGCTCAGTGGCTCACACCTGTAATCCTAGCACTCTGGGAGGCCGAGGTGGGTGGACTGCCGGAGTTCAGGAGTTCGAGACTAGCCTGGGCAACACGGTGAAACCCCAACTCTACTAAAATAAAAAAGAAATTAGCCGGGCGTGTTTGCGTGCGCCTGTAGTCCCAGCTACTCGGGAGGCTGAGGCAGGTGGAGGTTGCAGTGAGCAGAGATCACGTCACTGCACTCCAGCCTGGGCAACAGAGCAAGGCTCTGTCTCCCAAAAAAAAAAAAAAAAAAGGCAAAGATAGTAAATTTTGTTATATATATATTTACCACAATGAAAATAAATAAATATGTATATATGTATATATACACACACATACACTAGACATAGTTCAATAAAACCACAAAAGAAAAGAACCATAACAGAAATGAACAAGCAGAGGCCAGGGGTGGTGGCTCACGCCTGTAATCCCAGCACTTTGGGAGGCCGAGGCAGGTGAACCATGAGGTCAGGAGTTCGAGACCAGCCTGCCCAAGATGGTGAAACCCCGTCTGTACTAAAAATACAAAAAATTAGCTGGGCGTGTTGGCAGGCGCCTGTAATCCCAGTTACTCAGGAGGCTGAGGCAGAGAAGTGCTTGAACCTGGAAGGCAGAGGTTGCAGTGAGCCGAGATTGCACCACTGTATTCCAGCCTGAGCAACAGAGTGAGACTCTGTCTCAAAAAACAAACAAACAAACAAACAAAAAAAACAAAAAAGAGAAATGAACAAGGAAAATACCTCCCATGGTTTCCCAACCCTCACAAAATTGCTCTTGTTCCTGTGCAACTCCTGAAAGTGTCAGCTGTCGAATCCTGTTCGCTAAAGTACCTCCTCACTTAGGACTGCGATTTGGGAGTCTTCAAAAGCACAGGCTTTGGGACAAGGAGCTAGGGTCTGTACTTGGAAATGTGACTTTGTCATATGCCTTAAACTCTTCTGCCTTTTTGTTTGTTTGTTTGAGACAGGGTCTCACTCTGTCGCCCAGGCTGGAGTGCAGTGGTGTGATCTCGATCTTGGCTCACTGCAGCCTCCACCTCCTGGGTTCAAGCAATTCTCCCACCTCAGCCTCCCGAGTAGCTGGGACTATAAGTGCACGCCACCACGCCCACCTAATTTTTGTATTTTTAGTAGAAACGGAGTTTCTCTATGTTGGCCAGGCTGATCTCGATCTCCTGACCTCAAGTGATCTGCCCGCCCTAGCCTCCCAAAGTGCCGGGATTACAGGCGTGAGCCACTGCACCCGGCCTAAACTCTTCTATCTTTAGTTTTCTTATCTGCAGGGTTGTGGTGACGAAAGAATGGGACAACCCATGCTAAGGTGTAAGAAATGTGAGCCATTGTTTTTACTAGATCTTACCTGAACATCATACAGGAACTGGAATCGGCTTCTTTTACTCGCAGCCTCTCTCACAGCCCGAGCCAAGTCCACCGACCCTTTTCCACCAACCGACCAGTGATAGCAGGGGACTGCATCAAAGGCACCAGCCCGCTTTGCAAGCTCACACACCAAGTCAATCTCAGCGCGGGTGTCGGTCCTAGTGAAGAAAATGTTTGTGGTTTTGCATCTGTATCCATTTAGCGATGTTTTGAAAGACAGACTAACCATTTATACAGAACTTCGCTCCCTAACACTGAATACATTTTAAACATCAAAAGTGGTCACATCGTGTTTAAATAAATCAGAATTAAAGAAAAGCATGGAAAAAAAAAGTCCTCTCTAAAGTGACTCAAATATTTCAAGTTGTTAAGGGCGTTATCAAGCAAATTCCATAACATACCCCTTTGATCATTCACAGTTTGTTTCAGACAAAAATTCTGGGTAGAATTACACACACACACACACAAAAAGCCAAGGAGATACTAACTCACTATATATAAATTTCACTTCCTTAATAACATTGTGAGAACACATTTGCTAAAATGAAACCAAACCAAATAAACAAACAGAAAGAACTGGGTATTTCTGTATACTTTTAGATGAAGCAGAGAAAGACCAAATACCCCAAGACACAAATATCGTTCACAGGGTGGCCTAGTGATAATGCCCACATTTAAAGGAGGAGGCTGGACTTACTTGAAGACATTCAGAGCCACCACAACGGGAACCCCAAAGAGCTGAGCGATCTGAATTTGCTTCTGGAGGTTACAGCAGCCGTCTGCCACCAGCTGGATGTTCTGTAAAAAAGAAAAAAGCAAAACCCAGACCCCTGTGTATTGCCTCCCACCGAACCTGCCAAGCTAAACTGCCAGCACCTCTCTGGCAGGATTTGCGACATCTTTTTTCACTTTTTCCTCCAAGAAAGATGGCTGCAAGAATAAGGAGGTTCGTCTTCAAAATAATTTCTAAAATGATTCTGGGTCCAATGGCATATGTGTGGGTCTGAAGCCTGGCAGCTCACCCTGCTGCGGACAGGCTGCAGGGTCTACGCAATGCGCCCATGCTCTGCAGGTTGAGGCCTGGCAGGCACAAGGCCCCAGGTGGGTGAGGGGCGCTGTCCAGGTATTCCTGGCTCAGATCCCTGGCGCCACCTGTAGGAGCTAAGAGGTACTGCTGCCAGTAAATCAAAGTGTATTTACAGAAAAGAGTAAGCCACTCCTGTAAGTCATAAAGCCAACTGCATATAGACCTTCCATGACAGAAGAATTCCGAAGTGTAAGCTTCATATTTGTTTCTGACCTGGAGACCTTGAGTTCCTGCTCTGATGGCTACCCTGGGAGTAGACAATAGTAGACAAAGCCTATATCCATCTTTTCTTGATATTTAAGAGTTAATTGAATGAATTTTATCCTTTCACCCCATCCATTTCCTCTTGGATTCTTAGACAGCACTTTTCTTTTCCTTTTTTTGAGACAGAGTCTCACTCTGTCGTCCAGGCTGGACTACAGTGGTGCGATCGCAGCTCACTGCAACCTCTGCCTTCCAGGTTCAAGCGATTCTCACGCTGGGACTACAGGCATAAGCCACCATGCCCGGCTAATTTTTGTATTTTTAGTAGAGATGAGGTTTTGCCATGTTGGCCATGGGTTTTGCCTGGCTGGTCTTGAACTCCTGGCCTCATGTGATCCGGTCGCCTTGGCCTCCCAAAGTGCTGAAATTACAGGTGTGAGTCACTGTGCCCGGCCAGAACAGCACTTTTCTAAGAGACCACTGAAGGAGGGCTCATTCACTGAAAGCCAACGAGTCACTGGATTTGAGAGATTCTTCACGTAAGTGTCTAAACAGCTCCTCTTACCTCCTCTGTATATTCTTTCTTAAGAGGAACACCAGCGGTTACCTGAAATAAGGAGAGAAAACATGAAGAATAATCCTATAAAAATGCTTACATAACTGATCTGAAAGAAAGAACAACATAATCACATTCAATTTTTAGAAAGGTACCCCTATGTTTTGTGCTTTTAAAACAGTAGCTGGCAGCACTGGCTAAACCTAAACTCTTGTGGAAAGCTTTTAGAAAACACTGATCCCTGGGGTCCACCCAGACCAGTGAAAGCAGAAGTTCTGGGAGGGGAACCTAGGATCAGCAATGTTTAAAATCTCCCTGGATGATTCTAATTTGAGCCAATGGAACAGTATGAAACTTCTCAAACATTGGTTCAAATTAGAACATAAAACTAATAATATGTTTAATACCTGCTTTCAGAGTACATCACCATTCGAAATCATTTTACGGTAACTGCCATAAAGCTCTGTTGTCTGGGCTGGAGGGCAGTAGCACAATCACAGCTCACTGCAGTCTCAAACTCCTGGGCTCAAGTGATCCTCCTGCCTCAGCCTCCCCAGTAGCTCGGAATACAGGTGAATACCACCACACCCAGATAACTTTTTATTATTGTGTAGAGACGAGGTCTTGCTATCTTCCCCAGGCTGGTCTCAAACTCTTGGGCTCAAGCAGTCCTCCCGCCTCGGCCTCTCAAAGTGCTGTCATTACAGGGTAAACCACTGTGCCCGGCCTTGTGGTTAATCTTATGTGTCAACTTTGCTGGGGCCATAGGGTGCCCAGTATTTGTTCAAACATTATTTTGTGTGTTTCTGTGAGGGTATCTATGATGAAATTAACATGGAAACCAGCAGCCTTTGAGTAGGCAAGTTGTCCTACATAATGTGGGTGGGTCTCAACTGATCAGTCAAAGGCCTTTTTGAGTACAACAAAAAGACTGGCCTCCCCTGAGAGCAAGAGAATTCTCCAGCAGACTGCTGCCTTCAGACTGCATTAGTACCACTGGCTCTCCTGGGTCTTCAGCTTGCCGGCCCACAGTGCAGATTTTGGACTTGCTGGCTTCTGTAATCATGTGACCCAATTCCTGATAATAAATATCTTTTTCTCTATATACACATATCCTTATTGGTTCTATGTGTGAAGAACGCTGATTCATACAATGGTTAGTTTAAAGATCTAATTGTGAAAGAATCTGTGGATCCCAAAGCATAGCAGAATATTAGTTCTTGGATTGCACCAGGAATGGCCGAGCACTCTGGGGGACAGGATGTGAGTTTAAAATGACTGAGGCTAAAATGGGCAAATTCAAGGGCCACAAGATTTTCCACTGTACAAATTATGGGAAAAAAACAAGCTGAATAAACATAAGAGGCAGCCATGGTTATTTGTGTAATGATCAAAAGGAAGTCGATCCCAGCACAGTATTTGTAGCAAAAAAGAAAACAGAAGTAGAAATGAATAATCATGGTTCAAAAATACAGAGCTATTCAATAAGAAGGAAGGACACCGAGACGAGCACTATGGAATAGAGGATTAAGAGGATGAAAGTTCATTTATCTTGCCGTTATTGAAAACACTCCCTGCATATAGACTATGCCAAACACTTGGAGCACACCAATTAATAAGACACAGTCCCTAAACTCAAGTAATGGAGAATTACATAGGGAGACACAGAACAAGGCATTCATGAAACAATATGAGGCAGAAGGTACTACTAGAGCCCAGGAGAGGGATGCCTAGCTTCACAGGGCTTCCTGGTCCCTGCTGCTTTGTTGTTGTTGTTGTTGTTGTTGAGATGGAGTTTCATTCTTGTCACTCAGGCTGGAGTGCAATGGCGCAATCTCAGATCACTGCAACCTCTGCCTCCCAAGTTCAAGCGATTCTCTTGCCTCAGCCTCCCGAGTAGTGGAGATTACAGGCGCCCGCCACCACTGGTCTTGAACTCCTCAGGTGATCCACCTGCCTCAGCCTCCAAAGTGCTGGGATTACAGGCATGAGCCACCGCGCCCGGCTGATCTCCGCCTTTTCTTATCCTCCACCCATATCTGTGCCTACTAACCCTGTTCCTTGTTACCATGATCACTGGCTGAGAACCATGACATTAAGCAGCGGTGGAAGAGACGCAAAGGATTAATGTGGCACGAAAGTGCAACCACTGAAAAACAGGGCACATATGTTAAGATGAATGAAATAGGATTGCAAATCATGTAGAGAATTTTTACAGGACAGAGACTAGAGTCTGGAAAACTATGGGACTGACGTCAAGAGACCCAGACTGTAGATCTGATCAGTCCCTGAAATAGATGTGTGACATCACACAAGCCACTGGGTCTCTCTGTGCCTCAGAGATTTTCTCTTTATAAACACTGAATGAGATCAGATAATCTCTAAGCCCTTTCTATAATTTTCAGGGTGGCAGGGCAGGGAGGGAGAATTCCAAATGCATCCTACATGGGCGGAAGTAGTTTTTAGAAATAGAAGTTGTTATACAGATTCAATGTCTAAAATCCAGGAAGGACTGTAGCAACAAGGGGTGTTTTGAGTAAAGTCAGAGTTCTTTATGATTTACTACTTTTAATCTGTATTATATCATTCTTGCATTTGAAATGATGATGAAGCTTTAGGCAAAAATTGTGCTTGTGTCAGGTATTAGGAGTGGATTTGGATTTAGAACACTTCTGCCCTTCATTAACATCTAGCTCTGCCTGGTGAACATAGTAGGAGATTTAGATCTGAAGTCCTTGGCTCTCTGCTGGCCTGCTGACATTGTCCATATTCCCTAAGCCTATCAAACCTCAGCTTCCTTATCTGTAAAATGGTATAAAAATAATGTCCACCTCTCCTAAGACAAAGAATTGCTTTACAACATTTCATGATGGCAAACCTGCTACTTGTTTTGACTATGTAATAATCATTGAATATATGACTTTTGTCACATACACAGTACAGTATACCAATTAAGAAATCAGATTTGGCAGTTCATCTCGTGTGAATATTATAATGATAGAGAAATTGTATTTTATTTCAAAATGATTAATCAGCATAAAATGTCTTATTCTTCACTTGGAAATTCCTAAAAATGAAATAAACCAACAACAAACAAACAAAAAAACAAACCCCAAAAATCTATGCACAAGTTTTCTGTGGAAAGGAATATATTTCCTTTATAATGTCTGTAATTTCTATATATATTAGGATAGGTAAATATAAAAAGTCTTTAAAGAAGTTAAAATCGAATTTATGTTTTCCAAGCAAAGCTCTCTTAGAAACAATCCAGTATTATAACAGAGTTGTGAGGAGAAATCATAACAAACAGAAAGAGAAGGAAAATAGTTTTAGATGAAATCTGATGAGTTGCAGCATCAGTGAAGCAAAAACTATCTGTACAAACAATGAAAAATCTCTGTCATCAAAGAACTCACTCTAATCCTCATGATGTTCGTTCAGGGACAACAGCCTCTAACCTCCCATTACCATATGGTTATACAATCTTGGCCTGAGTATCAGATGTGAAGCTTAAGACTAAAAAGTGGTTGCATTATGCTCCTTTCCAAAATATTGTTTAGAAAGAACTGTGGGTGTTACTGTTTACTCGAACTTACTAAACTCAAAGTGCCCTATGGTGGTGTTGGGGAAAAAAAAAAGTTTTAGATGTCCACAGGGAGGTCTACAGGAAAAAAAAAAGTTGTAAGAAAAATACTCTAGAAAACTATAGTCATTAAATAGGCAGGAATTTTTCAAATGCTCAATTCTGTTTTAACATAATGAAATTTCTTTGGTATTAGGAAGGCAGTGTGGGCACTTACACTTGGTCCGCCTCCATGCATCTTCAGAGCTCGCACCGTTGCCACTAACACAACCACGTTGGGCACCAAGCCGGAAGCTCGGCACTTGATGTTGAAGAATTTCTCCATTCCGATGTCAGCACCAAAGCCAGCTTCGGTCACTGTGGGGAAGCAAGTGGAATATGTGCTATTATCTTCTAAAAACAAAACTAGGTTTTGGCAATCACCACTATGATTCCAGCTCAAAGGATAGCTTACATTCCTATTGTTTACCAACACAAAGGTGAACTGATTTCCCCATTGTCATAGAAATGTTCTTCATTATCTGCCCTAAAGAGACTGCGCCCTCCTCTGCTTCACACCTCCAGGCCTGAGGGATTCCTTGTGGTGGCCAGGTCAAGACTTTTCTTCCAATATCATAACTCAGAGAAGCATTTTTTTTTTTTTTTTTTTGAGACAGCGTCTTGCCCTGTCGCCCAGGCTGGAGTACAGTGGCATGATCTCGGCACACTGCAACCTCCGCCTCCCGTATACAAGTGATTCTCCTGCCTCAGCCTCCTGAGTAGCTACAGGTGTGTGCCACCACACCTGGCTAATTTTTTTATTTTTGTATTTTTAGTACAGATAGGGTTTCACCATGTTGGCCAGGCTGGTCTCAAACTCCTGACCTTGTGATCCACCTGCCTCGGCCTCACAAAGTGCTGGGATTACAGGCGTTAAGCCAAGGTGCCCAGCCAGTGAAGCTTTTCTTCATACAGATGGAGATTTTCAACTTTGTAATCAGGTTCCAAATTGTTTCAAAGGGCAATGACAGTAGGATTACAACAGAAGATCCTTTCTTATTCTTTTTTTTTTTTTTTTTTTTTTGAGATGGAGTTTCGCTCTTGTCCACCAGGCTGGAGTGCAATGGCACGATCTCTGCTTACTGCAACCTCCGCCTCCCAGGTTCAAGCGATTCTCCTGCCTCAGCCTCCCAAATAGCTGGGATTACAGGAACCCACCACCACGCCCGGCTAATTTTTTTTTTTTTTTGTATTGTTAGTAGAGACGGGTTTTTGCCATGTTGGTCAGGCTAGTCTCAAACTCCTGATCTCAGGTGATCCGCCCACCTCGGCCTCCCAAAGTGCTGGAATTACAGGCGTGAGCCACCATGCCCGGCCCTTTCTTACCCTTTATATAAGAATAATTTATTTTAGTGCCACCCAGTCATTTCTGTTAACTGACAAATTTCAAGTTAGTTGAAGGGCATAAGGATACTGATGATCAATCTGGATACAAGACAGCAGCTTTACTGGAGAAACACCAGAAAACACTCATTTCTAGTCCCCACCCCCTCAGTTGCTAGAAAGGTCACAGCTGCCTTTCGAGACAGCGAGGCACTGGGTCAGTAGTATCTTCTTCATACACAAAGAGCTCTAAGACCTTGCTGCTCAATGCATGATTCGTGATCAACAGCATCAGCAGTATCTGAGAACCTCTAAGACATGTGGAATCTTGGGCTCCCTATAAAGTTTACAGAATCAGAATCACATTGTTACAAGATCCCCAGGTGAGATGATTGTCCATTAAAATCTGGGAAGCAAACCACTCTAGGAAGGGAATACCACTGATTTAATAAAAAGTAAATGTTTATGAAATACATACTTATATGCTGACAGTATGACCAGGACACAGACAGGAACTGGCGGGAGAAAAATTAACTAAGATATCAGAAACATTTAACATGATCAGTTTCCTTGCTGTGCTACAAACTTTCAAAATTTACAATTATAAGTGGCAGCTTATAATTTTGTTAAGTTGCTGTAGCAAGATTTACAAAATTGTTCCCCATTACTGAATATTTGGGTTGTTTCCAATATAAACGATACTGCACTGAAAATATTTGTACCTATGTGCTTTAATCTCTTTCAAATTATGTTCTTGGAATAAATTCCCAAGGGTAAGGTAATGGGGCCAGAGGACATAAAAAATTTTTATGACCATTGATATGCTTTTGACAAATTAAAAAAATACATTAAAAATGTTCAATTTGGATAAATATAGCTACAAGCCATTTATCCTTTATTATGTGTTATTTGAACAAACAACTTGGCAGAACAATTTCAAGAAATCAAAGACATTCCTCTTTATATAGTATTTGGGACAAATCTTGTGATTTTATTTGTAGTGGTCAAAATCAGAGAAAATCACTTACAGTAACAATCTTTACCTCAGTGGTACCTCCTAGTAATGCATTTGTTAACTTTAGCATGTTGGTGGCATCATGGACCCCAAAAGAGGGATAATCCGGGTGACTTTTGTCAAAAGTCATCACTGAGTGGGCTCCTGGAGGTGGAAGGCTAGATAATAAGGCCCCAGTACTGGATTATGTGGGGCTGTCCTACAGGTTAGCACACAGACGGGACCCCGGATCCCTCCTAGCTGTGCAACCTTGGCAAGTTCCTTGTTGAAAGGATTACGTGAGATGGCACAGGTACATTACTGAGTCACTGGGGTTTTTCTTGGTGCATACTGAGAACTCACAAAAATAGTTCACATCATTGTAACTGAAAGGATAATTCTCCCACTTGCTAAAAATCATATTGAATTCCTAAGCATTTGTGGGAATTCCTGCTCCATCCAGGCATTTTTCTCACTAGTAGAAGCTCACTCTTAGGGTCACTACCCTGAAGCCCTGCAGGGAAGCGAGAGAGAGAACATCTGCTATTCAACTAGAGAGAGCAGCACACTGGGAGGGACGGAGTTTGCCTGGGAGGTTTGGAGAAAGGGGGTGATGGAGTCAGGCTCTGAGGTTCAAGTAGGATTTTTCCAAGCAGAGAAATGCGGAGTTGGGTATGGCAGGCAGAGGCCAAGAGGAGGAAGGAGAGGGAGGAAAGAAGAGATTCACAGGTAAAGGCAGAGCCAGGGAAGAAATGGTCAAGATGAAGGGAAATCATCCGTCATGACTGGAGAAGTCATTATTTCACCAGCAAGACTGGTTCACTGGCCTGATCAGTACTGGGGAGTGGGACTGAAGTAACCCAAATGTTACACATTTGTTTCAATGCCACGGTATTTTGAAAAATTGTTTAATGTCGCCCTGTAGTTGGAGGTAGATTGTTGTGTACATTTGACATAACGGGGGCTGATCAAGTGATCTCTAAGTTCTTTCCGACTGGATGCATATTTATGTGTGAAACTACCCTGTTAGACTGCAAGCTCCAGGATGATATGGACCATGTGTTTGAGACATTAACATGGCAAGACACATAGAAGGCACTGAAGGAAAGTCATCATCTATCTCCAAACCAAATAAGAACAGAGTAGCAGAAAAGCACATCTAAAAACACTTGGACACAAATATATTAATGAAAAGTTTCATTTATAACCATTGAATGCCCTTGAAAAATTGCAAGCTCAAATTCCCTTCAAAAACCTAGCTCCTCCCCGCTTCAATGCGCCTGTGTAGTCACCATGTTCTCCTATCTTCAGTGGTTCCTGCTTCCCTAAAGTGCCTTAATATAAAAGTCAAGGCCACTCTTGTGTAAACTTCCTTCCCCTACCTTCATCTTCCTCCACACTCCCTGCCTCAGACTTCATGCCTCTGTAATATCAAACTTCCGGCACAGCCCACATACGCTATGTTACTTGTCATCACCCCTAGACCTCTTTTCCCATGTGGAACATTCCTCTCTCCCCTCTCTGCCTCTTTAACCCGCTGTCCAAGACTCAGCTTGGATGTGCCATTTCCTGGAAGCTTGTCCCGATGCTTTCAGGCAAAGTTGGCTATTCCTCCTGTCCGTCCCATCCTCCCGGCCCTGTGGTGTGCTCCCTTGCAGGGCCCTCATCTGTCACCACATGCAGCATCTTAAGTACATCGATGTGCCATCTCCCACGTGGAAGGTGGGACCATGCCTTATTCATCTTGCAGCTTCACTTCCTAACACAGTACCTGGCACAAGCAAGTCAATGAAAAAACAGAATGGGACTTGGGAGCCAGTGATGTCAAGGCCACACTTCAATGGAAATAGACACATAAAATAGAATTACGTAGAAGTACAAATATGTTCTTAGTCCTCCCTATCATACTTCCCTTTTTTTCTTACAACACTAAAATGGTTTTACTAAAAGGCATAAATGTCATATCTGATAAAGATGTGACCATCTAAAACATCTACACAGGCTAAGATTAATTTCATATTTTAATTTATTTATTCATTTATTTTTGAAAAGGAGTTTCACTCTTGTCGCCCAGGCCAGAGTGCAATGGCATGATCACAGCTCGCTGCAACCTCTGCCTCCTGGGTTCAAGTGATTCTCCCACCTCAGTCTGGCGAGTAGCTGGGATCACAGGCACCTGCCATCATGCCCGGCTAATTCTTGTATTTTTGTAGAGATGGGGTTTCACCATGTTTTATTTTTAAAAAGAGACAAATTGGAAACAAAAAAGTAGTAATAAAGAGAACTCCAGCTAGGGGACGAAAACAACATGCAGAAGTAAAGGCTGGAGGACTCTGGCTTCCAAATACAAAGGAAATAGACAAAGAATGGAAAGAAAATAGAAGAAAGTGCCAAATTCTCCCACTTTGAAAACTGTCCTGAAATGCTGCATGTAATCACTTTTATGTTGTTTGTATTCAAATATCAGGCTGCCAAGGAAACAGAACATGGAAAAGGTATGCTGATGTGTATCAGTAATTATGAAAGTAAAAACTACTTTAATAAGGTGCCACCAATCACTATGAACTTGGACACTGTGGAGTGCTGTGTATCTGTGACTTAGGGGGCCTTGACATGAAGACCCACCTTGTGAGAAGGGGACAAACCACTCTTATAGGAAGGTTCCATTTCCTAGGTACTTCTTGGGAACTGCCAACATATATAATCTATAGGTTAAGTTTTCTTAGTGACTTGAAATAAGCAATTTATTCCCTTATCATATTTGCAGTTCTTAACAAAGCTTAAAAGAGATACAGGCCAAATAATATTTAATGTTAAATTTAATACAGACTTGTTCTTAAGTCATGAAGCAAGTCATGTAGGATTTAGCTTTGCTGAAAGGCACATCATGTAGACTTCTGAAAGCTGCATATTTAATAAGGCTTGCAATAAAATGTTTGCACAAGCCGTAAGAATTATTTGTCTTGGCAATCTCTTTCCCTTTTGTTACAGCTATTCAACTTACAATATGAATGAAAACAGGAAACACTGACTAATACTCTTATTGTGCAAGCACAGAAGCTACTACACAGTGATTCTATAGCATGGCTTGATTCAAACTTAAACTCATAATCAGCTGAGAAAGGAAGGGTCAGTGGGTCTGAGTTGGGAAGGGACTGACAATTTGGGTAAATACTGCTAGCAACCTGTACAGGAAACAGAGCTCCGGGTTCAGATGGAGAGTCAAAACCAATTGTGGAAAGCCAGGCAGCTGCCTTTCCATGATCATCCACGGGTGCAGCCAGAGTTGTGTTGTAAAAATTAAGCAGAAACAATGACAATGGCAGAAACGAAAACACCAGAACAACAGAACATTCCTGGCAGGCAAACGTGGTATCCATGAAATTCTTCAGGGAGGGAGAGACGATTTCTACATCTTGAGTTATTCTGTATGTCCCCAACTTACTGCACACATTAAAGAAAGCTCCAGCAATAATTAGGACTTGGATTTTTTTGTTTGTTTTGAGATGGAGTCTCATTCTGTTGCCCAGGCTGGAGTGCAGTGGTGTGATCTTGGCTCACTGCAACCTCCACCTCCTACATTCAAGTGATTCTTCTGCCTCAGCCTCCCAAGTAGCTGGGATTACAGGAGTGTGCCACCATGGCCCGCTAATTTTTGTATTTAGTAGAGACAGGGTTTCATCATGTTGGCCAGGCTGGTCTTGAACTCCTGACCTCAAATGATCCGCCAGCCTCAGCCTCCCAAAGTGCTGGGATTACAGGCGTGAGTCCTGGCCAGGGCTCAGATTTTAAAGGAATCACCAATCTCTCTCTCTTTTTTTTTTTTTTTTTTTTAAAAAAGCATTAATATCCTCACGTCATTGGAAGGCCCTTTAAAATATGGGTTCATAAAACCCTACAGCTATGTGGGAACTGTATGGACAATGTACTCTCACTTTCTCCTGTGCACCAGGCCAGTTACTTTCTGGAGATAATGACACAAAGCCTAGTGTGGTGTCCCCGGTCCCTCTGATGCCCAGCCCAGAGTTCTGTCTGCTATATATGGCATTCTCCTCAAAAACATCATTAACAATCACATCACAGAATTCAAGAACAACCTTTCTTTGTTCTCATTCAAGAATTACTGAACCCCTACAATTGTGCCTAGTGTTTACACACAATCATCTGTGTGCCAGTGTCTTCATTTAGTGGAGAAACAGCCACAGGCACATTTGTAACATGACAAAGATGAGAAAGATTAATTCATCACCCAGTGAAAAAGAACGTCTTTCTGCCTTTCTCCCTTTTTTTTGTTATGGAGTTTCACTCTTTTTGCCCAGGCTGGAGTGCAATGGTACGATCTTGGCTTACTGCAACCTCTGCCCTCCAGGTTCAAGCGATTCTCCTGCGTCAGCCTCCTGAGTAGGTGGAACTACAGGCGCCCACCACCACACTTGGCTAATTTTTGTATTTTTAGTAGAGTCGGGGTTTCACCACGTTGGTCAGGCTGGTCTCGAACTTCTGACCTCAGGTGATCCGCCCGCCTTGGCCTCCCAAAGTGTTGGGATTACAGGCATGAGCCACGGCGCCTGGCCAACTTTTCCATTTTTAATGTTTTTTTTTTGTTGTTGTTTTTTCTTGAATTCTTTTCGGTACTTTCAAAATTGTGCTTATTTACCTGTATCCAGGTAAATTTGAATTCAATTCTGTGCCACATTGATTTTTGGATGTTCTCATGCTTTAGGCATTCACAGAACCCATTTCTGCAGAATCACAAATCCTAAGTACAGTTCAGCCCTTCTTGACTGGAGGCGGTTCTGCCTATTCCACTCCCCACCTGGACACTTAGCAATGCCTGGAGACATTTTTGATTGTTGTAAATGGCATCTAGCAGGGATGCTGCTAAATATCCTATAACGCACAGGACAGCTGGGACCCTCCCCCCGCCAACAAGGAATAATCCACCCAAATTCTCCATAGCACTGAGGCGCAGACAGCTTGCAGTGGCTCACGCAGGACGAAGGAGCCTGGCGCTTTCTAGATGCCTCCTCTGAGAATATTATGAATGCACTACATGCTAGGCAGAAAGATTGTGCAAGATCATTATGCTAATCGTTGTAACCCTGTGCAATGTAAGATCCTGGAATATGAATTATCGCAGTAAAAATTCTGTCCAGCGTGGTTGGGATGTGCTGCATCAATAGTGTGGTCACTACAACCCAGCACTCTCTGGAGAAGAAAAACAGTGATGAGGTGACTGCTGAACTAGCTTCACAGGGAAAAAGGGAAGGTCAACAGAAATGCTCTCAACATGGGGCAGCACGGGTGACGGCAGCTGTCCACCTTACCACTCAATGTGCACATGATGCGGAAACACTATTCTAGGAGACTGAGGCACGGGGAGAGGGCCTGAAGTTAACATTTGCGAAACGTTTTCTACGTAGCCAGGCAATGTACTAGGTGTCTTGTCTCATTTAACCTTCAACATCTGTGAGGCATCTTCCTCCTCCGTTTACAGTTTATGATACTAAGGACTGGAAAATTTTATAATTTTCCCCAAGGTCACACAGCTATTAAGCGATAGAGCTTGGACTAAAACCAAGGCCTGTCTGCTAGCAACCTCTGCCAAATTCCCTACTCCATACTCCTCATCAAACCATCAACTGATCACATAGCATTTCCCTAGCTGAGCTGCTCGGTCAGTTTTGCTTTCAACGAAAATCTTAACACTCGGTACTTCAATAATACTTCAGCATTTAACAAGTAGCTCTAAATTATTTTCCTGAACAGAGAGGTAAGTGTGTCCAGGCTTTTGTTCTAACTGCAATAAGGCCCTGCTGTGATTACCAAAGTATGCAATCTAGGATGTTCTTTATGATCCTTCCTTTCCACCCACCCGCCCTTCCTTTACTTAAGTCAGAGAACTTGTTGTCTCTTTTAGAGCCATTCATTTAGAGATTATAAATCACCTCCTCTGCTAGTTCTTGGTTCATGTGTCAACAGTGATGATTCCGGGGCAGCAGCAGGGAGTATTCTGGTTTACAAAGAAACACTTCAGAGAGACGACGCTCCAGGGACCACTTCCACCTGGACTTGGTACCCAACCCCAGGCAGGAACAGGCCACACAGGTAGAGAACACTGGCACTGCAATCCGGCCTCCTGAGGTCCAGGTATTTTACCCCCTCCCAGCCAAGTGATCAGATCCCAAGACTTGCCTTCCTAACCTCCCCCAGCCGGGCACCAGCTCTCCCTTCGCCGGATGGGAAATGAGTGACTCCAATGCTCTAGCCTGGGTTTTCTTTTCAAATTGTACTTTCTGTTGTCAGCATATGTGCATGGAGGGAAAAGAAAAGGCAAGAACCGCTTTAGATCTGAAATTCTCATTTCCGCTTTTACACTGGGGAAAACCCTCCTTGGACTTTGAAAAAGAGTTAAACTGAAGTGCTGAGATAATTTTTCCATAAAGTTTTCTTAATTTCTACTTGAAATACCTGGATGTTGCCACCAGAATTGCAAATTAAACTTCTGCCTTGCTATGGCACTCAGAGGTCCTTTATTCTAAGGGTACTCAGAAGACAAAAAAATTAGAACTGTTGGATTTCATAGCTACTTTACAACGGTAACAACTTTTCTCTCCATGTGTCCAACAAACATATATCAAATATACAACATATTGAGTTCACCATTACGTCTGGACACGAACTTGAATTTATGGACTGCCAGAGGTCTCACAGAAGAACTAGTGCTTGCAACTAGCTCAGCTCAAAATAGGTTGAGATAAGAAATATGAGCGCACGGGGCATATCTGGCTAACTTAATCATCAAAAGAATTTCTTGTAAATAGAAAGAAAAATAAAACTGTAGCTTTCATTCAAGTAAAGGCTACACTTTGCTTCCTCACAACAAATCAAAAACAAAAATACAAGCTTTGTAGAGGAACAAGCAAGGTGTATGCTGGACAATATCTCATTCTGAAGCGCTGTGGGTGTTAATTGCCAAACAGTGCTAAAAGAAATAGAAAGTAGAATCTTCAGGCTGCCTTTTTCTGCCCTATATAAACATGTTTATTCAACGGCAGCTGTCTGCAGATAAACTCAAAAAAAGTCACAGAAACACATGAATTCTGAACTCGAATTAAAGGGGAGAAAGTGAGGACTGTAATGACTTTTTCAGTGACTACCAGGAGACAACACCAGGATAAATCATTCAACTAACTATAAGAGAAGTTCGGCATTATTACTGGAGCTTAAAAATAGAACTTTGTTTAGAATACATTAATTTTGAGGATCCAACTCATCTTAAGTCTATGAAATTTTACTAAACACTAAATCCTTTCTGCTCTTTAGGATTTGTCTATTTAACATATAACCCTGTTTAGTTTTATTAAATATCTTAGAATTTTATAATAAATTTCCAGGAAGTAGATAGAACTAACTAGACACATATCAGGAGACCTAAAGGAAAAAGAAACTGGTACAAACCTCAATTTTTTTTTTTTTTTTTTGAGACAGAGTCTCTCTCTGTTGCTAGGCTAGAGCGCAGTGGCACGATCTCAGCTCACTGCAACCTCCACCTCCCTGGTTCAAGTGATTCTACTGCCTCAGCCTCCCGATTAGCTGGGACTACAGGTGTGTACCACCACGCCCAGCTAATTTTTGTATTTTTAGTAGAAACGGGGTTTCACCATGTTGGTCAGGATGGTCTCAATTTCTTGACCTCGTGATCCACCCACCTTGGCCTCCCAGAGTTCTTGGATTACAGGCGTGAGCCACCACACCCAGCCCAAACCTCAATATTAATATTAGCACGTGCCCTTCTTCCTTTCCACCTCTTTGGTGATGACAAAGTTCATACACATTAGGGGAAGATTGGAGGTGGTGCACAGAGCATGAGGAAGTTACTGGGGATGTATTTGGGAAAAGCGATAGAGAAAGTAAGCAGTATAAAGAGGAGACAGGTACACATGAACATATTTTTGGTTGTAGTAAAAACTTTGAAAATACCAATACCACTTAGGTGTGCTTTCATGTCAGAACTCAGAATTTCCTTCCTCCAGAGTATTAATTAGTTACAGACACCGGTTTACATTATTTAGAACCATCATGAGTCATCTTGTTTTGTAAGATGATTTTGACCAAAGTGAAATTTAATTTCCAAAAAGAAATGTTTCGATGAATATTATAAATTATACACGTTTAAAATTATATGATTATACATGTAATAAATTATATAGGGTTATTTTTAGCTCCTTTATAAAAATCCAATGGAATTAAATTCATAAATCCATTATCCAAATAGTTCCCATGTTCTTGTAGGGAACAAGAACAGTTTGTACAGTGTCATGACTATGACCAGAGCTTTAAGCCTTCTGCTCTTGGCCAACAGTGGTGTTCCCCAATCCTGGCTAGAGGCCTGGGATTTTGGATGATTGCATGGGGGAAGAGCTCTATTCTTGCAACTCCTGAGAACTGGACACCAGGAAGTTAACTCAAAACAAACGAATTCTGACAGGCTTGGCCACTAACATGATTTAGCCCAAAATAATGAAAAGATGACACAGAACACTTTTTACTGAGCAGTTATGAAAACAAACCCAAAAGGGAAAGAAGTACAGAATTATGCAAAATGGAAAATGCAAAATGCAATTATGCAAAATGGTTGGCACCAGACTAAAGTGATTTTTGGCTTTTAAATTTTTTCAGATTTTGTAATATTTGCATATACATAATGAGATATCTTGGGGTTGGGACTCCAGTCTAAACATGAAATTCATTTATATTTCACATACTCCTTATAGACATAGCCTAAACTATATATATATATACATATATATATATATATATATATATATATATATATATATATATATATATTTTAAGACAGGGTCTCCCTCTGTTTGTCCAGGCTGGAGTGCAGTGACGTGATCTTGGCTCACTGCAACCTCTGCCACCCAGTTCAAGTGATTCTCCCACCTCAGCCTCCCAAATAGCTAGGACTACAGGTGTGTGCCACCATGCCCAGCTAATTTTTTTTTTTTTTTTTGTATTTTTAGAGGAGACAGGGTTTCACCACCTTGCCTAGGCCGGTCTCGAACTTCTGAGCTTGAGTGATCCGCCTGCCCTGGCCTCCCAAAATGCTGGGATTACAGGTGTGACCCACTGTGCCTGGCCCTGAACAATAGTTTTAATAATTTTGTGCGGCTGGGCGTGGTAGCTCACGCTTGTAATACCAGCACTTTGGGAGGCCGAGGCAGGCGGATCACAAGGTCAGGAGATCGAGACCACGATGAAACCCTGTCTCTACTAAAAATACAAAAAAAAAAATTAGCCGGGCGTGGTGGCGGACGCCTGTAGTCCCAGCTACTCGGAGAGGCTGAGGCAGGAGAATGGCGTGAACCTGGGAGGTGGAGCTTGCAGTGAGCCGCGATTGTGCCACTGCACTCCAGCCTGGGCGACAGAACAAGACTCCGTCTCAAAAAAAAAAATAATAATAATAATTTTGTGCATATATGAAAGATTTAACTGCATGTTGACTGCAACCCGTCACATGAGATCAGGTGTGGAATTTTCCACTGGTAGCATAATGTTGTCACTCAAAAAACTTTGGATTTTTTGAGCACTTCTTTGGATTTTGGATTTTTGGATTAGGGATGCTTAACCTGTGTAAACAATAAAAGGTAAAAACATTTCACTTTAAAATTTCCTAGGAAAGAACAGTTTCAAAAACCATGCAGTAACTTTTTTTTGGTACTATTAATGTAACTTGGCAAGAGAAACTATGATTATTGAATTCAAAAACAAAGTAAATATGCCAGCATTCCTGGCAGGACAACTTAGATTACAGAATAAATTCAGACAGACAGAAGGAAAATATCTTAAACTTCACAATTATAAGATCGTACAATGTAGTAACTCAATACAAGCAGACTGATCATGGACTTTTGAACTAAGATAGAATCCCAGTACTTTGTCATTATATAAATTTACAGAGTTTCAACCAACATTAAAAAAAAAGGAAATAGGATAGAAAATATTAGACTACATCATATATAGTAAGTGAAAGTAGTATTGTTTCACAAGATTTTGATTCAGTTTTTGCACACACACGGTGTCATATAAAATGCAATTGCTGCTCTGGATTTCAGTTAAACATTCAAGAGTCACAGGCACAGAGTCTACCTCTGGCGATTTCTTATTTAAGAAGGCAAGAGACGGACCTGCTAGCTTTGCGCTCATGCCTAGACCTACCGGTTTCTCACAAGCAGATTGATTTAATGATTACTCAGGCCTGGCCTCAAAAATCTGCTCAGTTTTGGTACAAACAGCAGAGGTAGCTCCCATGAAACAATGTTGCTGGTGTTATTAGTCAATGTATGTATTTTTTTGTTTTGTTTTGTTTTTTGAGACAGGCTGGAGTGCAGTGGTATGATCATAGCTGACTTCAGCCTTGATCTCCAGGGCTCAGGTGATCCTCCCACCCAGCCTCCTGAGCAGCTGGGACCACAGGTGCACACCACCACACCTGGCTAATTTTTGTATTTTTTTTGTAGAGATGGGGTTTTGTCATGTTGCCCAGGCTGGTCTCGAACTCCTGGGCTCGAGGCATCCACCTGTCTTGGCCTCCCAAAGTGCTGGGATTACAAGTGTGAGACACCGTGCCCAGCCTCAATGTATTTATATTTAGGATCACGAAGCACAATCATAGCTCAAAGATGAAGAAAGACATCTTTACTGTTATTCGCACTGATCCTGTGACCTACTGTCACAGACTTGGAGCAGGACAGCAAAAATGTAGCATGAAAAGAAATGAAGTAAAAAGAATCTTCAGTCAAGCTCTATTCAGTTTGAACGTTATTTTATAGAATATTGGGAAGTTGTTTTTTAGAACGACCTACACCCTTGTCCAGGGCACAGCACAGTACCAGCAGTGCACTCATCGGTTCAGGCACTGCCCTAGAGGAAACACAGGTCTTGGTCCTCAGTACAGATAAAGGAAATGAGCCCTCAGGGCTGCCCAGGACGTAATGCTGAGAAGCTGGGACAGAGTTGGGACAGTGCCCAGGAGAACACGTCAGATCAATGACAGCGGTAAGAGTCAGGTGATCAAGTGAGAGGTTAAGGGCCCCTTTGGACCCATCTTAGCCCCTGAGGTAGTGAGTCTGGAATTCGGTCAGTGTTCTACCCTCTCAGTGGCCCCTGGGAGCAGAGGTGGCTCTTTTCCCAGCTTTCTCCACCACACCTAGAAAGCAGGTGAATTCAAGGCAGAGGGGATGAAAGAAGCACAGCATTCAGGATCTTCCAGAGATAAACAGAGGGCCTCTGCCATCAGAGGAACCTGCTTCTACACACCTACTTTCAGGGGTCCATAGACAAACCTCCATCTTGGAATGTGAGAGCCCAGTTCCCCAGCTTAGGTCTCCAACCCAGCTGGAGAAATGTTTTGCCTTGTGAGGAAGTCATCTTGAGGCTGAGGGTAACTTGGCCCAGCCGGCTGCTCAGGCCTCGGGCTGTAGGCTCAGCAGGAACCAGGGCTGAGCAGCAGAGTTTGAGAAGAGTCCCAAATGTAATATACGAGGAGAACAAGGGAGTGGATTTGTGTAGAACACATAGAGCAAGGAGGAAATTAACACTGAAGGCTAAACAGGGGGTTTTTCTGCTGCTGCCGGCGTTAAGAATGGTGACAAGCGCCAGGCGTGGTGGCTCACACCTGTAATACCAGCACTTTGGGAGGGAAAGGTGGCAAGATCACTTGAGCCCAGGAGACTAGCCTAAGCAAGATAGTGAGACCTCACCTCTGCAAAAAAAAGAAAGATGACCTGAGTGAGCAGATGGTTGATCAAGTCAAGGTCTCCAAACTCAACCCATAACACCTGCTATTTCCTACCCCACTGGTGTAGTGATCCATTTTGGGGCATGGAGACAAGAACAGTTCACACTATCTTCCTTTTCCTGGGTCCTTCCGGTGTGCCCAAGAAGGCACCCTGCTGCCTGTTCAATGGTACTGGATGGCAAAAGCATTAACAGAAGCAATGAGGACATCCTGAAGAGACCTGCAGTTCATATTTACATTTGATAAAACCTCAAACTACAGATAATAGCCTTGAAAAGGAGGGATGAGCATTTTTTGTTGTTTTGGGTTATTTCCAAAATAACTTCTGTTTATTAATTAATATATTATTAGAACTATGTTGGTCGGGCGCCGTGGCTCACGCCTGTAATCCCAGCACTTTGGGAGGCCAAGGAAGGTGGATCACAAAGTCAGGAGTTCAAGACCAGCCTGGCCAACATGATGAAACCCCGTCTCTACTAAAAATACAAAAAATTAGCCTGATGTGGTGGCAGGTAATCCCAGCTACTTGGGAGGCTGAGGCAGGAGAAATCACTTGAACCTGGGAGGCAGAGGTTGCGGTGAGCCGAGATTGCACCATTGCACTCCAGCCTGGGCAACAAGAGCAAAACTCCGTCTCAAAAAAAAAAGAAATATGTTATTAGCGATATGTTATTGGAAAATTTAACGTAAGGAAGAAAACAAAAAACCATAAATCATTTTCACTTCATGTCTCAGGTTATCTTTGTACCGTTGACAGAGGAATGATGTCCTTGAGATGTCCCGGTAAGCAGATTTTTTTTTTTTTTTTTTTTTTTTTGAGACTGAGTTTCACTCTTGTTGCCCAGGCTGAAGTGCAATGGGGTGATCTCGGCTCACCGCAACCTCTGCCTCCCAGGTTCAAGTGATTCTCCTGCCTCACCCTCCCTAGTAGCTGGGATTACAGGCATGTGCCACCACGCCTGGCTAATTTTGTATTTTTAGTAGAGACAGGGTTTCTCCATGTTGGTCAGGCTGGTCTCGAACTCCCGACCTCAGGTGATCCGCCTGCCTTGGCCTCCCAAAGTGCTGGGATACAGGCGTGAGCCACTGTGCCCGGCCTGGCAAGCACATTTTACAGGACAAAAAGTAACAAAAATCTGGAATAATTCTCATGTCCCCATCTCCCCACCCCTCCCTCATCCCTAAATCCAGAAGGAATTTGTTATAATTGCCATCTTGTATAAAAGAAGAACAGACCCTCAATTTGCCACTTTTCCCTCTTGAGATGTCCTCAGCCTGACAAAAATATGATTAGTTGTATTACACAGGAAAATACGAAAGATATATAAACATTTAATTATTATGTTTATTATACTGGCAAAAGATATGCATTAAAAACAAGGTTTCATTATGCCTAATTGGCTTGCAAATCTGGGAGAAAGGTTCCTGAAGAGCAGTTTGGGGCTCTCCCCTACAAAGATATCATTCTCTGCCTACATGCTTTATCTGCAATGTAACGATGCCATGCTCTAAAGACGGTTCTATATCCCAGTCGATTCAACTAATCTAATATGAAGCTTTTCTCCACGACACTAACTACCATATAATCTTCTACTGTAAGACTGAGTCCTGATTTATAAAACTACACCCTATTGGACATGTCCTAAACTCTTTTTCAAAAATGATCCGTGATGCACAGAAGAATGAAAGGGTGGGCTGGTCAGTTTGGTTGATTTAGAAGATAATCCTAATCATGTCTGTGTAGAGAAGTCATAGGTCTTCTTGCCTAAACCCTGGTTGACCACCTGGCAGATGCTGTCAAAACAGAGACAATGACACAGATGACTTGGGATTAACTCGACTCTGTCTCGGAAAGCCTCTTGAACTGTCGTCACACTGACAGTGGATTGGCAACTCACCTATTTCAAGAAGAAGAGGTAGAATCTGAATGTCTTCGCTTGTCTTGCAGCTAAGTATGGCTATACGACTAAGGTCACTGATGAGATGTAACCAGGTATGTTGTATGTGATTTCCAGGAAGCCTCCTGGAAAGGGGGTATACCCTTCTTCCTTTTTCTTGCTGATTGGGATACAGATGCAATGGCTGGGGCTTGTGCAACCATCCTGGACTAACAGGTAGCACAGAACCCACGATGATCAAGGAGTTGCTAAGCCAGCCCAGAGTGGCTACCCTGAACTTCCTTGATATGAGAGAGAAATAAACTTCTATTATAGTGTTGGGTCACTCTTTCTTTCTTTCTTTCTTTCTTTCTTTCTTTCTTTCTTTCTTTCTTTCTTTTCTTTCTTTCTTTTCTTTCTTTCTCTTTTCTTTCTTTCTCTCTCTCTTTCTTTTCTTTTTTCTTTCTTTTCTTTCTTTCCTTCTTTCTTTCCCTCTTTTTCTTTCTTTCCTTCTTTCTTTCTTTCCTTCTTTCTTTTTTTTACCGTTGTTGTTATTTGTGGGTAAAACTAATCCTAACTGACTCATTTGCAAATATAGAGGCTACTTAGAAACGTCATAGCATTCTTCATTTCTATCATTTCAGTTTGCAAACTGCTTCAACACTGGGCAGTGTTTTCTTCTTCTGCACAATGTTAACTCTGAGACTAAAGTCAAGGTTACAGTTCTAATTTAGAAGAGGTGAGATTTGCTTAAAGTTTTGCTGATGAATAAGCTAAACTTTCAGAGGCTGAGATCTTGCAATAACTCTTTAATTGACACCCGCAAGCTACGCCACTGAAGGAAACAGAGAGGAAGGATCATAAGCTCCGGACACCGATTTAAATCAAGACAGCAGAAATCGGTACTTACGGCACTTTCGAGGGGTACAAGATCTATGTGCAGGAATCCAGGAGCTTTCCTGTTCAACTGTCCTTAAAAACTGCTTTTACACTAGGCCAGGTGTGGTGGCTCATGCCCGTAATCCCAGCCCTTAGGGAGGCCGAGGCAGGAGGATCACTTGAGGCCAGGAGTTCAAGACCAGCCTGGGCAACATGGTAAAAACTCGTCTCTGATAAAAATACAAAAATTAGCCAGACGTGGTGGTGTGTGCCTGTAGCTTGAGAGGCTAAGGCACAAGAATCACTTGAGCCTGGGAGGAGGAGGTTGTGGTACGCCGAGATCGCGTCACTGCACTCCAGCCTGGACAACAGGGCAAGACTGTCCAAAAAAAAAACCACCTAAATTATCTAAATTCTCTCTCTAAATTACTCTAAATTCTGCTCATTTGTTTGTGTATGTACCAAACGAAGAAATGGTTTTTTGGAAGAAAAAAATATTTTCATACTTGTTTAAAATATTTTTAGAAGTTATATCATGAAATTGTTGCCTGTCCCTGAAAAGTAAAAACAATCTACTCTCAACAAAACATCTATGCAATTTTGTAAAACAAACAAAGAAAAAGGGACTAAACAATATGGAGAGAGAAATCAAAAGAAGGTACTCAGATTGCTGGTGTTTACGATTCAGCATCTTTGTTTGCATAAACACTCGAACATACGAAAAAATTTAAAATCTCATTAAAACTTAACCGAGCATCTCAGTGCTGAATCAGGAGCACTGGGTGAGTGATGAAGCCATGCTTGCTGCCCTTGGAAAGCAGCCTACATGGGAAACCACTGAGAAATCTCAGCACTGTTCATGTCTCTGAGTTTCGTTTGCAGAGAGAGTCTTAGCCCCGCTCAAGGCAGGTGGTTCACCCAGTCACCTACTGCCCGCATCCCTTCCATTCATCCCAAGGGAAATGCAGGAATTTGTGCAGCCTCAAACAAAAGCCATCAGTGCTGCAAGAAAGTAATGTAAGGCCTCTGGCCCACTAAACATGGCCATTGACATCCAGATTTAGTTCTAAAAAAAGTGAAGATGTAACCACATACTCATCACAACTGCCAATCTTGGCTCTGGCCTCAACCTCTCTCCTAAATTACAGACCTAAATTTCCTTCCCTACCCCGAAATGGACAAACATTAACATTTTACCATGATTACTTAAGATTGTTCCTCTTTCAGAGAAGTAAAGCAGCATAGCTGAGTTCAGTATCCCAAGCGCTCATCCCACCCCTCTACTTCTTCCCACGGTCATAACTCCTATGAACTCAGAGCTTATGTAGATCAGGTTTTCAGACTTTTTCTACATAAGCACACATGCATAAACAGAATATAGCATAGTGTTGTGTGTTTTTCAAAAATGTAACACATTGTATATATACCTCCACAATCCGTTTTTTCATTCTGCATTTCTGAGCTCCAGCCATGTGGATATACCCAGAAGTAGCATCGTTGGTTATACCATGTGCACATCTCTTACTGCTGAAGAAGTCCTTTCCTGGGGAGGGAGCCCCATTAGATAACAATTTGTCCACTCTTTCCCTTCACTTATTCGACTTCACAAAAGTGGAATGACTTATCTGATGGGGAGTTGGAAAGAAACAGCATCTTAAAGTACAGTCCTGGCAAAATCATTCAGGAAGTCCTCATGGATTAGAAACGATACTAACTCTTCTCCGTGACTTTTAAAGACATTGAATGAGACTCCAGTCATCTGCTTTACCCTGTCTCTGAACTAGCAGAACTATTTTGATTCCTTGAACACAGGCCAATCTTTCTCCCCTCTGGCCTTCTTCAAGGCTCGCCTCAGAGCCATCTTCTCAGGACAGCCTTCCTGAAACCACTATTTCAAAACTGTCAATTTCTCCTCACTGGCAGTTGAAAGCATAATATTTCAGATTAGCATTTATTCCCCTCCAGAATACGACTTCATCTAACGATGAAACTCATCTCCCCCAGATGTCTTAGACTCTAAACTATGCCCACAATCTGCCGACACTTGTCAGCTACAGTCACATGCCTGTCGTTTGCTCTCTGCCTCGAATGTAATTCTCCCTGTGTCTACATGTCAAATTACTTGATTTTTCAAGTCATTTTTTCCTTTTATAAAAAAAACTACCAAAGTAATACACACTAATTGTAAAAATTTCAGAATGCCAAAACACAAAGCGTGAAGTGAAAATCACCATGATTCCATTACTTCCAGGCAAACAAAAATAATCATTTGATATACTTCTATATCTCTTCATTCCATGTATAGATATAAATCTCATACAAATTGGAGATATATTATTTTACAACCTGATTTTTTTAACTTTGTATTTTGTGAACGTTTTCCCATGTTCCATGTATACATTTATCTATTCTTTTTACTAGCCTTGATAGGATACCAACAATAATTTTTTTTTTTGCTTTTTCCTGGAAGCTTTATGTTTAATTTACACATTAAAAAGTAAAAAGTTACTCTATCTTTATTTTGAATATATTGTGATACAAAACTCTATGGTTTATATTTTGGCAGGGCATGGCGGCTCATGCCTGTAATCCCAGCACTTTGGGAAGCCGAGGCAGGTGGATCACCTGAGGTCACGAGTTCAAGACCAGCCTGGACAACATGGCAAAATTCTGTCTCTACTAAAAATACAAAAATTAGCCAGGCATGGTGGCATGTGCCTGTAATCCCAGCTACTCAGGGAGGCTGAGGCAGGAAAATCACTTGAACGCAGGAGGAGGAGGTTGCAGTGAGCTGAGATCGCACCACTGCGCTCCAGCCTGGGTGACAGAGTGAGACTCCATTTCAAACAAAAACAACAACAAACAAACTCTATGGTTTATATTTTATAATTATTAGTCAAACGTTCCAACATCATTTAATCAGTATCCTATCCATTCACCACTAATTTAAAATGTCATCTGGCCAGGCGCAGTGGCTCATGCCTGTAATCCCAGCACTTTGGAAGGCCAAGGCAGGTAGATCACCTGAGGTCAGGAGTTCGAGACCAGGCTGGCCAACATGGTGAAGCCCTGTCTCTACTAAAAAATACAAAAAATAGCTGGGCATGGTGGCGCATGCCTGTAATCCCAGCTACTCGGGAGGCTGAGGCAGGAGAATCGCTTGAACCTGGGAGGCGGAGGTTGCAGTGAGCTAAGATCACACCATTGCACTCCAGCCTGGGCAAGAAGAGTGAAACTCTGTCTCAAAAAAAATAAAAGAAAAGAAAAAAATAAAAATAAAAATAAAATGTCATCTTATCAAATTACTACTGGAAGAAGTCTATCTCAGGACATTCCAGGGTATTCCTCGGCTATTAACTGTTTTGCTATAGCATTATCTTGTTCTGATATTTACAATTAGGTAAATCATCCATCATGGTTCTTGAAAAAGCTTTTTTTTTTTTTTGAGACAGTCTCACTCTGTCGCCGGGCTGGAGTGCAGTGGTACAATCTAGGCTCACTGCAACCTCTGCCTCCCTGGTTCAAGCGATTCTCCTGCCTCAGCCTCCCAAGTAGCTGGGACTATAGGTGCGCACCACCTCACCTGGCTAATTTTTATATTTTTAGTAGAGACAGGGTTTCACCATGTTGGCCAAGCTGGTCTCGAACTCCTGACCTCAAGTGATCCGCCCACCTCGGCCTCCCAAAGTGCTGGGATTACAGGCGTGAGCCACTGTGCCTGGCCTTGAAAAAGCTTTTAAATCCATCCTCCTGAATTCATTCTTGCAGAATCTAGACAAATGCTGTGATTAATTTAACCATGAAGTTCATTTTCCTCTGCAGTTTTTACAGTAAATACAGTATAGTATAGTGTGGCATGATATAGTATGGTAATTTTATGGTAATTTATGTGTTAGTTTGACAGAGGAAGGATGATTGTTTAATACTAGTTATTCCCATCCAAGAGTATGTTATGTGTCTCACCATTTATTCAGGTCTTGTTGTTTGTCTTTTAATAAAGTTTCATAGTTTTATTCTATGTGCTCATTTCTTGCTAAACTTATTTCCTAAGTATTCTATCCTTTGGGGGACATGTATAAGTGGGACATTTTCTGTACTATAGTATGTATTTATGGCTAACAAAAAAACTATTGACATTTACATATTTACATTGCACCCACTAGCAAACTAAAACTTTTATTACTTAAAATAAGTTGTCAGTTGCCCCTCTTGAATTTTCTAGTTATATAATTATTCTGTACATAAATAATAAAATGTGTCTCTTCCTTTCCAATGTTTATAATTTTTGAAATTGTTCTTATTTGTGCTTCAGAATAATAATGGTGAGTATAGGCAGTGCTGTAGTGTTCCTTATATATTGGATGCACCTTCAGGGTTACACTATTTAATGCCATGATCATGTTCGTTTCAGTTTTTCAGTTTTACTTAAATTCTTCTATTGCATGAAGTCTTCCTTTATCATTCCACTTAGATACCCTTTCATTCCTAAAGTTACTTCTTCACTCTGCTTTATTTTGATCTAGATATCCAAGCACTTTGTAATTTGCAGAGTACTTTTAAATCTTAGGCAGTTTTTAAATTCATGTTATTTATACTGAAGCATTAATGGTTAAGACAACATTCACAGCTATGGCTAGCAAGAGGCTTGCGGCTTTTAGAAATCCCTAATAGGCCAGGCGTGGTGGCTCACGCCTGTAATCCCAGTACTTTAGGAGGCTGAGGCGGGCAGATCACCTGAGGTCAGGAGTTCGAGACCAGCCTGACCAACCTGGAGAAACCCCACGTCTACTAAAAATACAAAATTAGCCGGGTGTGGTGGCACATGCCTGTAATCCCAGCTACTTGGGAGGCTGAGGTAGGAGAATCGCTTAAACCTGGGAGGAGGAGGTTGTGGTGAGCTGAGATTACATCATGGCACTCCAGCCTGGGCAACACGAGTGAAACTCCATCCCCATCCCCCCACCCACCCCCACAAAGAAAGAAAGCCATAATAATCTGTTTTTCTTCACCCCACAAAAGATGTTAAGAGGTACACGGAAAGATACACTAAATGCATCTTCCTTTACCAATGGCTGGTTTCCCAATATTCCTAGCTCAAAATTCTGTTATGTTTTCTTTGTGTAAGAACAGCACAATATTGTAATTATACCAAACATTGCTAAAAACTTTAAAACGACCTCATATAATTGCAATTTCCTAAACTATAGCTTATACAAGGAAGGGGTAATTTGACTCTTTTTCAGTATCCTCAGGCTGAATGCTCTTGGCCAAGATGGGGTAAGATAGCAATCATATAATGTAATTTTAAAGTTATTATGTAATGGATATTTTTAAAAATTCTCAAAAAGCTTATGCATTTTATAAATTTCAAAACTTCAGTTTTACCTCTGGATCACATTTTAAAATCATTTAATGTTAACTTTCGTAGCACTAATCTCTGCATGACAATGTTTTGACAAGGATCTTATTTTAATTCCACATTTTATGATGGTAAGCAGAACTACATTCTAAGCATATTACTTAGAATACATATAAATCATAAGCAGGGATGGGCTGAATATCTCACTGAAAATCAATCTGCATCTTACAGCACATAGAGAAACAGTCAAGGTCAGGTTAGACAGCCCTAAACCTCAAAACTCCTTCCAAAACATTTTACCTTTTAAATTTAATTACTCTTTTACCTTATTTATTTAATTGCTGCTTCAACACAGCACATGGCAAATATGCCTGTGTTCACCATAAAAAGCCTAGTGGCCATGCAGACAGGTTTACCAGTAGATCAGTCATTCAGCTACCAGAAGTGTTACTAGTTTCTCATTCAACAAACGTACACTTCATGTTATGCACAGGGCTGTATGATGATGCTATGGAATGAAAGTGAACATTCAGAGGTGGCAAAGTGCAGTGGTAAAAGCAAAGGCTGTGGGGCCAAGGCTCAGGTTCAAATCCCTGCTCCCCCTTGCACTAGCTGCTTGCCTTTGAGCAAACTACTAACTCACTCTGATGCTCAGTTTTCTCACCTGCAAGATGGGGGTAATTCTGGTAAACTACTCATGGTGTTGTTTGAACAACTGAATGAGTCACAATGTATGAAGCACCAAGCAGGGTGTTCAGCACGTAGCCAGGTCCTCACAGGAGGTAAACTCTTACGACTGTTAGCAAAGATTTATCCATGCCCGGAACAGCACCATGCACATTACAGAAGTCACTTCTGCTGTCCTCACACTGCCTTGTATGTTATGTCATATTATTTCCCACAGCTTTACAGACAAGAGAACTGGGGCAAGGAAGGGCTCTCAAACCTCTACAAAGGGGTCTCAAACCTCTAAAGGGTCTATAAAGAATGGATAAATAGCCTGCTAGATGCAACTACCTGAATGACTCGTAGAAGCCTAATTAAATGTAAAAAGTAGGTTAGAGAAGATCCTATACACAATACTATATTATTTTTGCAAAATTGAAACATTTTGCCTATTTCAGTAGCGAGAAAATAAGACTTTAACATTAAAAGCCTTGTTTCTGTTTTTCTTCATAATGCATTTGGCATGGTAAGCATATTAGAACGG
This sequence comes from Symphalangus syndactylus, assembly GCF_028878055.3. Taxonomy (NCBI): domain Eukaryota; kingdom Metazoa; phylum Chordata; class Mammalia; order Primates; family Hylobatidae; genus Symphalangus; species Symphalangus syndactylus. Next base: position 128,708,325 of record NC_072424.2, on the reverse strand, counting down.
AGGTCCCCAGCCAGGCGCGGTGGCTCACGTCTGTAATCCCAGCACTTTGAGAGACTGAGGGCGGCAGATCACTCGAGGTCAGGAGATCGAGACCAGCCTGGCCAACATGGTGAAACTCTGTCTCTACTAAAATGACAAAAATTAGCTGGGCATGATACATGCCTGTAGTCCCAGCTACTTGGGAGATTGAGACAGGAGAATCACTTGAACCTGGGAGGTGGAGAGTGCAGCGAGCCGATATTGTGCCACTGCACTTCAGCCTGGGCGACAGAGCGGAGACTTGATCTCCAAAAAAACAAAAACAGAGACCCCCAACCCCCTGGTCCGCAGCCCCTGTAAGGAACTGGGTTGCACAGCAGGAGGTGAGCAGCGGGCAAGTGAGCATTACTGCCTGAGCTCCACCTCCTGTCAGATCAGCGGCGGCATTAGATTCTCACAGGAGTGTGAATGCTACTGTGAACTGTGCATGTAAGGGATCTAGGACCGAAGCCTTATGATCTGAGGTGGAACCATTTAATCCCAAAACCATGGAAATGTTGTCTTCCACGAAACCAGTCCCTGGTGCCAAAAAGGTTGGGGAGCAGTGTATCAGAACACAGCACATACAGTAGGTCAGATGTAGGTCTTGGGATTCTCCACGACAGCTGGAATTTAAGGGTTATATCACAATGCAAGTTAATTTCGAGTTTTTCTTTTTTAAATGAAAAGTCCTTGATTGGGCCCTTGGATGATACCCTGACTTAATAAGACTGGTTGTAAAGCAAACATATTTATAAAACTTGCCCAAGTTCTGCATGATTGACTAGCACTTTCATTAAAGGAAATGAATTTAGAGTAGAGATCAAATTCACTGTGTAAAACTACAGACTGTACTTGGCTGGGTAAAAGTAACATATACAAAATGACTTAGCTACTCCACTTTTCAATAAGGTTTGCCTCTGGTTTCTCTCCCCCTGGTAGTCATGGTCTTTCCCAAATAAGGAGTCAAATCCCTCAAATTTTGCTTAACATCCCTTTTGGCACCGAGTGTATTTGAGATGTCAAATATACCAGCTGAATTTAAGACCATGTGTCTTTTTTTTTTTTTTTTTTTTTTTGAGACAGAGTCTTGCTCTTTCACCCAGGCCAGAGTGCAGTGGCGCGATCTCGGCTCACTGCAAGCTCCGCCTCCCGGGTTCATGCCATTCTCCTGCCTCAGCCTCCCGAGTAGCTGGGACTACAGGCACCTGCCACCGCGCCCGGCTAATTTTTTGTATTTTTAGTAGAGACAGGGTTTCACCGTGTTAGCCAGGATGGTCTCGATCTCCTGACCTCATGATCCGCCCGCCTCAGCCTCCCAAAGTGCTGGGATTACAGGCGTGAGCCACCGCGCCCGGCCAGTTAAGACCATGTGTCTTTAATTTTAATGTTTAATACCACTGAAGATTCTCTGCATCGTTTGTCGACAATTTTCATGTTGGAGTTTCTTCTACTCTTTTGCATTCCATAGTGCAAGGCTGAGGCAAGACAGGGAAAGGCACTGAAATGGCATGAGGCACCAGTGACGTGCTATTTCCCAGTGCTTCCTGCTTTCTCCCAGGTAATAAGGAAACATTTTAAACAAGCCTTTCTAGAAGGATTACCTTAACTCAGAGGAGAGTTTTCTTTTTTTTTCTTTCTTTTTTTTTTTTTTTTTGAGACAGAGTCTCACTCTGTCACCCAGGCTGGAGTGCAATGGTGTAACCTTGGCTCACCGCAACTTCCACCTTCCAGGTTCAAGCAATTCTCCTCCTTAGCCCCCCAAGTAGCTGGGATTACAGGTGCATGCCACCAAGCCCGGCTAATTTTTGTATTTTTAGTAGAGATGGTTTCATCATGTTGGCCAAGCTCGTCTCAAGTGATCCACCCGCCTCGGCCTCCCAGAGTGCTGGGATTACAGGCATGAGCCACTGTGCCCGACCTCAAAGGAGAGTTTTCAAAACAATCAGAGCCCCTCAGATTTCTCAGAGCACCTCTATGTATAATGGTCCTAGACATCTTTGTACGAGGAGGACACACAAGCAGCAGTGTTTCCCATTATCAGAACTCAAATTCCTCAGTGAGTTTCATTTACCAAAAGAAAAAAGATGGAAAAAAGTATACTCACAGAGGTATTCAGCACTTGAAAGAATGAATTAAAGGATGTTTTTGAAGGCTTATCCTATAGGTAAAGATCCTTGGCATCGTACAGTGGGAATCGGAGCTGCCAACCCCTGACTCTTCTATCTGTGCCATAGTCCATGCCTTCTCCATCATCACTGCACTTCATGCCTAGAACAAGCCTGGAGGTAGGTATTGGAGGAATCTAGATTTGGGGGAGGTGAAGTGACCCACCCAAGGTCACAGACAGCACATGGCAAAGAGCAATTCAAAACTCGGTGACTGGAGCCTGAAACCTAATATGCGTGGCTACTCAGAAGAAAATCCATCTCCATTATCTGGACTTTCATCGTATTATAGCAGAAAATGACACATGAATTATATTGGCATCAAAATGAAATTAAAAAAATTACTCTAACTTAAGTCCATTGAAACTTTGAAAGACAGATTGTAAAATGTATTAATACCATGTTGATCTTTAAGAAATTCTGTTCTTAATTTTATAAAATATTTTTAATTTTATGAAATATTTTACTTATACAGAAGAATATGTGTAAGTTCAAAAACGTGAACATCATCATATACAAAATTTGGGATGGTAGGTACTTTTTTACTTTTACTTTATTTATCTTGCCTTTTTTTCTTCCTTGTTTTTGGTTCCTGTGTTAAGGATGGTAGGTACTTCTAAGCACTCACTTCTAACAGCTTACGATTCCCAATGCATCATGTAGAAGACAGAAACCAGGCTTCTCATTAAAAGTCTTCAGTTAACTTTATCTGAATAAAGGGGGGAAAAAGGCTTTCTAGCTACTTAATTCTCATTTGTTTTGCATTTTTCTTCTGAAAAATCAATTCTAAAAAATTGCTAACATCATGTACTCCTTTTTCTGCTGAGCCAGGTCATAAAAATCTTCCAATTTCTATTATCGTGACAGGCGACGGTTCCTCTCTCCTTATGTCATAAACATCTTTCCATTACTTTCATATTTAATGAACATACTAGCCATACAAACAGGACCTATCTGCCTCTAATCCAGTAAGTACATTGAAGGTATTCCAGGTAAAGACATTTCATTCAAAGAATTTTATAAAAATATTAAAGTCAATAGACAATGTAGAATTTGGCCATAAAATTAAATCCTTTTGGATGGGTGCAGTGGTTCATGCCTGTAATCCCAGCATTTTGGGAGGCTGAGGCAGGCGATCACTTGAGCCCAGGAGTTCAAGACCAGCTTGGGCAACGTAGTGAGACCTCGTCTCCACAAAAAATTGAACAATTGGCCGGGTGTAGTGGTGTGTGCCTGAAGTCTTAGCTACTCGGGAGGCAGAGGTGGGAGGATCGCTTGAGCCCAGGAGGTGGAGGGTGCAGTGAGCTGTTAGCCTGGGCGACAGAACGAGACTCTGTCTCAAAAAATTAAAAACAAAACAAAACAAAATGAAAAGAAGAAAATTAAACCCTTTCTTTTGTTTTCAAAGTTCCAAGGAAACTTCTTTTATGACAACTGCTTGGAATTGAACCTAACAGTTCCTAGGATTGACTTAGGAAGTAGGAAGACAAGAGGGACTTTCACTTTCCTGAGGACTGCGCACCCATATCAGGTGAAGCTCAGAAGGAGCAGCTAAAGAAGAGATAATGCTTTCGGAAGAACAGCTGGCCCCATCTGCACTCGCCTTGGATGCCGCAGAGCCTGGGAGAAAGGGAACAGCACTCTAGGCTGTCTTAGATCTATGGAGGCCAGCTGGCCCTTTTCACAGGGCTGGGCTAACCACCACTGATGTACGTATCACCAGGGCAGAAAAGTCTCACAAACTGTAAGAGTTAAGGAAAAAAGACACCATTACACAAACAAATTCTAAGATGATTAAAGGCCTCAATGCAAGAGACAACATTTATAAGGCAATACAAATGATTATCTTTATAACCTCCAAAAGCAGAAATCATAAAGAAAAAGGGTGGACAAGAAAAGGTACGACAAGCATATTTAAAAGATAAGCCATACAGGGGAGAAGATATTTGTAACTCATAATGGCAAAGTATTCGTATTCAGAATCTATAAAGGATTTCCATTAATTAGTAAGAAAAAGGTAAATAGCACAATACAAAATAGACAATTCACAAATGCCCAGAAACAGCCATAAAGATGCTTGCTAAATCTCACAACTATAATGAACTACCATCAGATTAGCAAGAGCTAAAAAATCTAACAATAGAAGTGTTGAGCCGGTCATAGTGGCTCACGCCTGTAATCCCAGTACTTTGGGAGGCCAAGGTGGGCAGATCACCTGAGGTCAGGAGTTCGAAACTAACCTGGTCAACTTGGCGAAACCCCATCTCTACTAAAAATACAAAACTTAGCCAGGTGTGATGGTGTGCACCTGTAATCCCAGCTACTTGGGAGGCTGAGGCACGAGAATTGCTTGAACCTGGGAGGTGGAGGTTGCAGTGAGCTGAGATCATGCCACTGCACTCCAGCCTGGGCAACAAGAGACTCCGTCTCAAGAAAAAAAAAAAAGTGTCAGGACAAACGTGGAGGTCAGAAATCTCACACACACAATTGGCAGTGATATAAATTGGTATTATGTTCCAGAACAATTTGGCTTTATCTATTAAGTCACTGCTAAGCGTACTTTTAACCCCCCAAATCTCACTCCTGTATATAGTCCCTAGAAGACCTTTTGGACTAAATCTCAGAGACTATGGACAAGAATGTCCCCCGTAGCATTATTTGTAACAGCAGAACACTGGAAGCAATCTGAAAGCCCTTTGACAAATAATGCACAAATGCACGTGCTACATGCACGCACAGAAAACTAAACTGCAGGCAAAATGAGGCTTTTTGGATCACAGCGACATAGACAAATGCAAAACTGTTATGTTGCACAAAAATATCAAGTTATAGAGCAGGGTTGGCTAGTATGGCTAGCAGGACAAATCCAGGTGCCTCTGGGTTTTGTATATGGTCTATATATATTTTTTTACATGTTAAATTATTAAGTTTTAAAAAATTATTTATCCTTTTAAAAAGTGTTCTTTCTTTCTTTTTCTTTCTTTCTCTTTTAAAAAGTATTCTCTCTTTCTCTCTCTCTCTTTCTTTCGAGACACGGTTTCACTATGTTGTCCATAGTAGCTTACCAAGTAGGTAGGTGTGATCATAGCTTGCTGCAGCCTTAAACTTTTGGACTCAAGTGATCCTCCCATCTCAGCCTCCCGAGTAGCTGGAACTACAGGCATGTGCCACTAAACCTGGCTAATTAAAAAAAATTTTTTTATAGAGATGGGATCTTGCTATGTTGCTCAGTCTGGTCTTGAACCCCTGGGCTCAAGCGATCCTCCCACCTTGGCCTCCAAAAGCAGTGGAATCACAGGCATGAGCCACTGTGCCTGGCCACCTTTTAAAATGTTGCCAACAATATCAGAAGAGTATTATTACATGTGAAAATTATATGAAATTCAAATGTTAGGAACCATTAATAACATCTGTTGGAACACAGCCAGACTCATTCCTAAACATGGACTAGTTTATGAATTCATGCTTTACCTATGGCCGCTTTCTAAATTGAGTACGTGGGACAGAGACTCTGTGACCCAAACAATTTATGATCTTGCCATTTACAGAAAAATTGCACTGACCTCGTTAGAGAACAATGCAGTCAGTTAACATCTATTAACATATAAGATTTGAAAACACATAAAAAATACCAAGGAAAGCTGCACATCTGTGGTTCTAATGTGCAATGAGGTGCCGTGAGGCACTGCAGCAAACTCAGAGGCACCGTGGGATATTTTAAATTTTTGAGGGAAATGCGGCAATACAGGACATCCGTTGGACACTGCAAATACTACTCATATGAGGTTTTTCACTGCTTCAACAATAGTGCTCTACATCCCTTTCAATGACATCATATATTTGCAAAGCAAAGTTTTTGGCAGGTACCGCAGCAAAATGCAAAAATCGTGTGAAAATCAACGTGGAACAGGAAATGAGGTGCGGGTGTCAACTGGTTACAAAGGGTCAGAAGTTGTCTGGTGCCTGACAAGGACACACATCTCATTCATAACGTATGGTGGTAATTTAAAAATTAAACGATGTTATTTTTTCCTTTGAATTCATATGTATTTTTTTTTTTTCAGGCGGCTACTAAGTTGTAAGGACATAAATACTCATTAAGTTGTTTGGACCTAACTATTTAATAAACGGACACGTTAGATATTTCTCTTGCCCGGGGGTACCATGAAAAAAATTGCTGGGCCATTAATGGTCATGAGGAGAGAAACTCTGAGAACCTCTGCTACAGATCTTTAGTGTACATGTATGTATGTGGTCAAAGCAGAAACATACACCTGCAAATGGTAATCACTCAAATCAGGAGAGAAGCAGAAAAAAGAACGGGATCAGGAGGGTCCACGGCAACTTCAACTGTGTCTCTAATATCTGATTTCTTCTCTTCTCTCTTTTCTTTTCTTTTTTTTTTTTTTTTTTTTTTTTTTTGAGACAGGGTCTCACTCTGTTGCCCAGGAGAATTAAACTGCTGGGCATAACTGATCCTCCTGCCTCAGCCTCCCAAGTAGCCAGGACTATAGGCATGTGCCACCATGCCCAGCTAAACGTATCTCTTTAAAAAAACAAAAAAACTAAAGGACACACAGCGACATGTTAGGATTCTGACGAAACAGAGTGGTGGGAACATGGGTGTTTGTAACATTACTTTGCATACTTTCCGTTTAGTGTATATGAAGAACATTTTGCTTTTTCATTTGTTTTCACAGGACAGAGGAGCAGCTTGAAAGAGGGCTACTTTACACAAAAGCATGGAAAGAGAAAGGTGAGGTAGGACAAAGGCCGAACAGACAGCGAGGGGAGGAATGAGCTTTGGCACCAAGCCACATAGGAGAAATGAGAGCTCTGGAGATGACACAAAACAACCCTCCCTCAGAGTCAGGCCTTCCTGAAGACAGGGGCTGAAAAACACGACCCGTCATTAGCAGTTTCCTGAGTTAGCACATGACCTTCAGCCAGTCTCTAATAAGCCAGCACTTCTCATCCTTGATTTAATTATGAATAAATTTACTGAAGACAAAAAACCTGGAAGTATCATAATAACAAAAGTGGAGCCCAGGCTGAGCTCGGTGTTTTTAAATAATGTAAACAGGGCGAGGTCTGGGAGAATTAAAGCTTAGAGCTGCAGGATCACTTGACGTCAGATTTTTTTTTTTTTAAACGGTGGATGAAATCATGAGGATGTTTAGTTTGGTCTGGTTTTCTTCTACCAAAATGATGGAATATTTAGAATTTCAGGGCAATAAAAGTAGAAAGAAAGAACAACCCAGTAGCTGGGTATAGCCACCAGCAGAGTCCTCTGAAGGTCAAGAAGATTGATTATAAAACTGTCCCCTAGGCTGGGTGCGGTGGCTCACGGCTATAATCCTGACACTTTGGGAGGCAGAGGTGAGTGGATCGCCTGAGGTCAGGAATTTGAGAGCAGCCTGGCTAATATGGAGAAACTCCATCTCTACTAAAAATACAAAACTAGTCGGGCATGGTGGTGCGTGCCTGTAATCCCAGCTACTTGGGGGGCTAAGGCAGTAGAATCGCTTGAACCCGGGAGGCGGAGGTTGCAGTGAGCCAAGATCGTGCCACTGAACTCAGGCCTAGGAGACAGAGTGAGACTCCATCTCAAAAAAGTAAAATAAAAAAATAAAAAAACTGTCCCCCAAAAATACAGGTTGAGAGATAGAGCAAGGAAACAGAGTGGGACTCGATAAGGTCATCTTTAATCAGTAACCTACTTGGGAGGAAGAAATGTTAAAGCAGGACAGAGAAAAGAAAAAAAGGACCAAAAAGGACCACCACTGTTGGCGCACATTACGACATATTGGCACTTCCTGTAAAAATAACTGTGACCATCTGCTGTAGACAGCTCACCTGAAATTCTTCTTATTTTTTTGAGACAGAGTTTTGCTCTTGTTGCCCAGGCTGGAGTGCAATGGCGCAATCTCGGCTCACTGCAGCCTCCGCCTCCCAGGTTCAAGCGATTCTCCTGCCTCAGCCTCCCAAGTCGCTGGGATTACGGGGCTCACCACCACGCTCGGCTAATTTTGTATTTTTAGCAGAGACAGGGTTTCACCATGTTGGTCAGGCTGGTCTCGAACTGCTGACCTCAAGTGATCCACCCACCTTGGCCTCCCAAAGTGCTGAGATTACATTAGTGAGCCACCGCGCCCAGCTGAAATTATTTTTTAAAGGGAGAGGGTGACAACCAGGTAAAGAGCATTGAGAAAAACACTGAGAGCACAATAGCCGCCTGATCACCCACAGGCTTTGGCGAGAAGGAGCCCTTGGGTCACATCCTCTGTCACTGACTCTCTGATTGATCGTGGACATGTATCATCATCTTGCTGAGCTTCTGTTACGTCATCTGTAAGATGAGGACAGTAACACTGATCCCACAGACGGTTTTAAGGATTGAGTGAGAAGGTATATGATAGTCTCAGCACCGGTCTAATGCTCAGGGATGGCTCAGAAACGGGGGCATTTTTAATGAAAATATTAACAAGGCTTTGTTTCCCAATCCCATTCAATTTGTCTTGGAACTGCTATGTCTATTCATTCAGATCTCTAAATCCGAATCCTGAAATGTCTGAGGCAAAGATCACCCTGTGTTTTAATTGGGCACTTGTCTCATATTTCTCCTGTGCTGCATGAGTGTTTATGCTCATGTACCCAGGAAGCACCTGGGGAACACAGCCGGGTCTGTGTGATTCTTTACAGACAGCAAGCAGCAGAGCTGCAATCGATTAGGTAGCTTCTTGACAAGCACCTCTGGATAAGGATAATAAATGCCAAATGTGTACGGGACATCGAAAGCTACCAAAGCATATATTGCTGTAGAGTGAAGAAGGTTAAACGATATCCGCTAGATATGCACCCACAGTTCTTTCTCTCTCTTATGTCACGGTCCCCTGTGAGAATCCAAGAATTGCGTAATTTTCTCCAGGTAAAAAAAAAAAAGGTGGCCAGACGCGGCAGCTCACGCCTGTAATCCTAGCACTTTGGGAGGCCGAGGCAGGTGGAACACCTGAGGTCAGGAGTTTGAGACCAGCCTGGCCAACATGGTGAAACCCCGTCTCTACTAAAAGTACAAAAATTAGCCGGGCATGGTGGCATGCACCTGTAATCCCAGTTACTTAGGAGGCTGAGGTAGGAGAATCGCTTGAACCTGGGAGGTAGAGGTTGCAGTGAGGCGAGATCACGCCACTGCACTCCAGCCTGGAAGACAGAGCGGGACTCCATCTCAAAAAAAAAAAAAAAAAAAAAGGTATATATATCCATATGCACGAATCTATATTTAATTATGGGAGGGAGTTGTAGATGTAAGTCTATCCAGGAGTCCACCAGTGGCTGGTGACCCACGGTTAATGACACCTGCCTATAAGGATACACAACTGCATTCTGCACTCCCCTGGAAAGACAAGATCTTTACCTGAAAACTGGAATCAAAACCAACTGAGAGAGCAGAAAACAAATTAAAAAATCCAAAGCTGATGGGTAAGTTTGAAATTCCTACAAACAGTTTAAAGATGAGATAACAATGTTTTTAAAATCCAGGAACTCAACACTGCTTTTTCCTTTCTTTCTTTCCTTTTATTTTTTAAATGTAATACATGATTATAATTCGATGCCAAATATCTGTTTGCCTTTACAGCATGTAAATGGAAGTTAGGTGGACTCCCATGAGGACTGCTGACTAACGGAAGAAACAGCCACAACGGTGATCACAGCAGTTTTCGAAAATTCTCATAAAGTGTTTTGCAAATTCATGCTTTTTTTAAATAAATGTCACTCTGTTTTAAGTCTAAATGGAATACTGATTCCATTATCTTAGACTAATTATTCAGAATAGACAAAATAATTCCTTCCTGTGTGTGCTTTTTGTTAGAACAAAAATTAGACTAAATCAGCGAAACCAGTAATATGGAGACAGTTCTATCTAAGAGATGCCCATCGTCCCTTAAAATTCTTAGTTAAGAACCTTAACTAATATAGTACTTAATCAAGTGCATTGTACTTACCATTGAAGTTCTTGTCTCTCACATCACATCATCAATTACTGGAGGGCAAGAAACCTGTCATCTTTGATTCCCAGCTCCTAGCAGATAGTACTTGACAGCAGAAGCTTAATAAATGCTCATTAAGCAGAAGCTTAATAAATGCTCATTAAAGGGGTACTGAAGTCAATTATTTCAAAGGACTTAAATATATTTTCGACTACTTCTTTTCCAGAGTATACATAGAAGTGAAATTGCTAAATCATTTGTTCACTTTCAGTTCTACCTAGAAATTCCACCAAATTGCTCATTTGCTGTGAATCACCTTTTCAAATTCTCTGACTATTTTTGTATTGGATTATTTGTCTTTCTCTTATCAGTCTTTAGTCTGTAGCATTTTACATATTCTCAATGCTAATCATTGTCTACTATCTTTGCAAATGTTTCTTTCCAATCTGTCACTTGTTTTTTATCCTTGTATCTTTTATCACATACAATTTACTTCTTAATGCAGCCCAAACTATTGATATTTTTCTCTTTGTCTGAGCTTTTCATATTTTAAGAGATCCTTCCCTATTATGAGGTCATAAAGATAGTCTACTATAAATGACAACTTTTTGAAGAACATGAATTCCTGCTCAGACTTCAGATAAACCTCAGATGTGCCTACTCCATTTAACTTCTGTAGAAGGATGTTGAAATGAAGGTCTTTTTGTCTCACTTTTGTTTCGGGCCTCAAATTGGTGTCAGTTTGCTCACATGCCAAAGGATGGTGCTGGCTGACCTGGCAGGGTTTGCAAAGCAGTTTGAAATAGATTTTATACACCTTATCCCATTGAGGCTTCAAAAGGGTTGATGGGTTAGAACCTGGGAAAGAATTTCTTCAAAGAAAGTTATCAGTGTGCCACATCCAGCTCCCCTCCCAGCTCCCAGTGAAGAGCATGCGAAGCTGCTTCCCCTTTATTTTTATTTTTTGAGACAGGGTCTGTCTCTGTTGCCCGGGCTGGAGTGCAATGGTGCGATTTCAGCTCACTGCAACCTCTGCCTCCTGGGGTTCAAGCGATTCTCCTGCCTCAGCCTCCTGAATAGCTGGGATTACATCATGCGCCACCAAGCCCGGCTAAATTTTTGTGTATTTTCAGTAGACGGGGTTTCACCATGTTGGCCAGGCTGGTCTTGAACTCCTGACCTCAGGTGATCCACCCGCCTTGGCGTCCCCGCTTCCCCCTTAAGCCACAAGTGAGGACCAGAAGACCAGTTGGCAAGGCTCAGGGTGTGTCCCCAGCCAGAGGTCAGAGGTCTGTGGTACCCGAGACCAGGTGTGGAATCAGAGGTAGGAAAGTCTAAATGAGGTACTGCTCAGAGGGCTTCTGCCAAAAGTGTGAGGACCTCTGCTGGTAGAGGCTACGTGGGCACCATTTCATGCCAAAGCTTCAACCTAGGAGGGGCCAGGGCAAGCCTAAGTGCAAGACGAGGGTGGCAGAGAAGCAAGCAGCCACCTTCCCCTTCCCACTGTCAGTCAGAGGAGGCCCAGATGGGGGAGGAGAGGACCTCAAGTCTGAGTGACATTTGGAGTTTTTGGTTTTGATATACAACTGGATATGCATTTTTAATTTTAGGGGCTGTTCTTATGATTGAAAGTGACCAGAGGAATTAAAAAATATATATGTTAGAGGGACTAGGTATTAACTGAGAATGAGAGGGAACTATTATAAACTTCATCCAAGGGCAAGGAATGAACCAGCCCCACAGTGCAGGCTTGACCAAGCAATGGGGAAAGAACATTGTCTCCCGACCACACCCCATTCCCACTGTCCAATACACTGGCTTTGCCACCAGCATTCCAATGGAGCCGCAGCATGGACACACCACCTTCTGGAGAGTTCAACATTACAGGGCTAGAATTCCATGGTATGTATTTATGAATATAAGTCATTGCTATCACATATTTAGACATCATAGCACATGATTTTTAGACATTAAAGTATATTTGTACATCTATGTTCATAGCAGCAATATTCACAAGAGCCAAAGGTGGAAACAAATCAAATGTCCAATGAAGGATGAGTGGATAATCAAAGTATGGTCTATCCATATGATGGAATATTATTCCGCCTTAAAAAGGAAGAGAATTCTAGCCGGGCATGGTGGCTCACACCTGTAATCCCAGCACTTTGGGAGGCTGAGATGGGTGGATCACCTGAGGTCGGGAGCTTGAGACCAGACTGACCAACATGGAGAAACCCCGTCTCTACTAAAAAATACAAAGATTAGCTGGGCGTGGTGGTGCATGTTTGTAATCCCAGCTACTCGGGAGGCTGAGGTAGGAGGATCGCTTGAACCTGGGAGGTGGAGATTGTGGTGAGCCGAGATTGCGCCATTGCACTCCAGCCTAGGCAACAAGAGCGAAACTCCATCTCAAAAAAAAAAAAAGGAAGAGAATTCTGACGCCTGCTGCAACATGGATGAACCTTAAGGACATTATGCTAAGTGAAATAAGTCAGTCGCAGAAGGACAAATACTGCATGATTCCACTCACATGGGGTATCCAGGAGTCAACTTCACTGAGACAGAAAGTAGAAGGGCGCTGCCAGGCGCTGGGGGCAGGGGAATGAGGAATATTTAATGGGCGTGGGACTTCGGTTCTGCAGCTTGGTTGCACAACAATGTGGGTGTACTTCACTACTGAATGTACACTCAAAAATGGTGAAGATGGTAACTTTCATGTTATGTGTATTTTATAACAACTATAAATAAAATCATCCAAAAAATAAAAAGATCTAAAGAGAAAAGAAAATGTAACCTTCATCAGTAGCGTATCAATAGTGGGGGTAACAACGACAGCCAGGAGTGGCCAAGAAGGATTGAGTCTTACTGTGTGTCAGGTGCCAGGACTCAACCCCATGATCTCATTGATGCCTCATTTCAAACCTACCAAGTCCTTTCGAGAGAGAAGCCCTACCCAAAGACCTATTTTACAGGTAGGGAAACCAAGGAAGAGAAGGGTTCATGTGCCCAAGGTTATCTGTGACTTGAAAGCAGTTGAGGTAAAACCTCTGACTCTAGGGCTTGCCCTTTGAACCATCTGGCAATGGACAGATTTCATCCTCATGAAAAATTCCCCCACTTACGGCATCTTAGACTAGATGAGATCATAGAAAGAATTAGCATAATTGCTGACCTGCACACAGTGCATGTTTTACAAAGCACTTTCTCACTCGATCCTATTCATTAAAATACTGCAAGTAATGCAGAGGTATTCTCTTTTTATTAAATAAAAAATTGAGCCCTAGAGAAATGAAAACACTACCAGTCAGGGCTCCAATTTCACAGTGTCTAACTCTGAGTCCACGGCTACACATCCACATCCAACTCCTCATCTGGTCCAACTTCTCATTTTTCAGATGAGAATGTCTACAAGGGACACACCCAGAGAGGCTAATGGCTTGTTCAAGGTCATACAGAGGGCTCGTTTATTTTGCATACATCATCAGTTTATATCTTTAAAAGTATTCTGCCATGATAACATGTATTTTATAAATATGTGTTTGACAAAGTAAGAACTGGTATGGGCAGAGGTCTCTGTCAGCATAAAATAGAGTGCTTCCTTCTAGAAGCTACTTTATTTGCAGAGCTGATGCATCAGAACCACCAGTTCACTTAAGCACCCAACTTTCCAGTGCCCGCCCTGACCCAGCCTCCTCGTCCATTAGCTCTACAATTAGGCAGCGATCAATTGAGCAAATCCACTTAGCACGTCTAGTCACTCTTGCAGTGGATTTGCTACCAAAGGAGCAAAGTACATGAGAGCTGCAGAAAACAGATCGTGGAGGAATGGAACTCCATCAAGCCTCATCTGATCCTGACTGCCAGTCCACAAGGAATTCTTAAAAAGAGTCTCAATAACCCTGAATTAACTTTGTGATGTCTGAGCATAAAATGCAGTGCCAAGTTCTTTTGTCCAGCACACTCTCTTCTAATAAAATAACTCTTTTGAGTTTGATCCAAAGCTGATGATAAGACTGAATAAAGAGATTGCTATCTCCGATTATAGGTATACGTGTGGTTAATGGGAATTACCTGTTAGCATGGGAAATCTGCCAATGCAGTCCCTCATATGTCAGATTAAGGGACTCCTCCATGAATGCTTGTGTTTTGGTTTTGTCTTTTGTTTCCTTGCTGCCTTAGTATTGTGGGTGAGACGGGCTGGCACTGACTTAGTAAACTCTATGAGAGTTGCCCCTTCTTTCTAGCTGGAATATGCAAGAAAAGCCAAAGAGGAACAGGTTCTACAAAGAACTTGACAGCAGCAAAAGGTGTGCAGTCCTACCAATTAACATTTCTAAGTCTACCGGTTGGGAATCACTCCTATATTAGCTCACAAAAAACAAGGAGAAACTGTACATGGAAATAAACCCACGACTTCAAGTTATCAGTACTACATAGTAAGGGTAGTAATGGCTGACAGTCAATGAGCACTTTCTCTTATTCAATTACCATTAGACAGTATGCTCCACAGGGGCAGGGGCTAAGGCTGGTTGTTTTAATTCTTATTTTTTCACAGAGGCAGGGTCTTGCTATGCTGCCCAGGCTGGACACGAACTCCTGGGCTCGAGCAATCCTCCTGCCTCAGCTTCCTGAGTAGCGAGGCATGTGCCACTGCGCCTATCTGTTTTGCTTAACACTGGATCCCTAGCTCTCAGTAACATGCCTTCTAAGTGTAGGTTCTCAAAAAACATTTGCTGAATGACTAAAATATCTCATTTAGTTTTCATAACAACCCTAAAAGGTTTGATACAATATTGTTATCACAATTTTACAGATGAGAAAACTGAAGCTCAGTAGTAATTAAAATGTGTCCAATGTCACTCAGTTTGCAAGAGTCAGAGTTTATACTCAAACCCGTATGTACTTGATACCAGATTCTATGATTCAAGCACAAGCATAATTTCACGAGTATAGACCAGACCTTAGGGCTTTTCCATTACTGAGACCATCTATGAAAGAGGGGGCCTGAAAGAATATATTTCATGTCAGTATGGATATCACTCCATTCCAGTCATCAGCTTTTAGATTTCTTCAATATTCTGCAACAGCTAAATTTAAAAGAAATAACTTACCTACAAATCCTTCTTCACCAACCAGTTTCAGGGCAATTTTATCAGCCAACACTGAAGAGTTGCCATGAGCAATGTTAGCAAAAGGGCCCGCATGCACGAACACAGGTGTCCCCTAGAGAAGTGAAAGAGCAAATCAAAATCCCAAAGGACAAATAGAAGTATGGAAACCAAGATCAATTTGGGGCAAATAGGGTAGGAAAGCTTTTATGAATACTGCGTATTTAATGCATAAAATATTTCAAAGACAGTCAAAACACCCTGACTCAATCAAAGGACCAAATTCCCTCTGGATTCTAGAAAAATGTTATTCTACATTTAATGCTGAACCTGAGAGACAAAACTGTGAGAATACAGTCACTTCCTTCCAAAATATTGTTAAACCATTTTGTTAGTTGCCTCAATGACCATGAAATAAATTATTTATCTTATTTTATGTTGCCATGCATTATATTTTTTTTAAAAGAATGAAATTAAACCCTGATAGTATAAAAGGTATATTTATTTTTTTAATTAAGAAATGATTCCATTCAAGAAAAGGTAACCATAAAAATCAATACAATTGGCTGGGCACAGTGACTCAGGCCTGTAATCCCAGTACTTTGGGAGGCCAAGATGGGCGGATCACCTGAGGTCAAGAGTTCAAGACTAGCCTGGCCAATAGTGAAACCCGTCTCTACTAAAAATACAAAATTTAGCAGGGTGTGGTGGTGTGCTCCTGTAAACCCAGCTCAGCTACTCAGGAGGCTGAAGCACAAGAATAGCTTGAACCTGGGAGGCGGAGGTTGCAGTGAGCTGAGATTGCACCACTGCACTCCAGTCTGGGTGACAGACCGACTCTGATTAAAAAATGAAAAAAATAATACATAAAAATAAATAAATAAAACCCAGGGACACATGTTTATGAATACACACGTCGTGTCCAACTGGAATTTTGTATTATTTGGTCAACTTCTCCATCCCCCACCGCCTCTGATAACCACTATTCTAATCTTTACTTAGCAAAAGCACTTTATATTTTTGTATAAACGTAGCTTTACCTAGAAATCACAGAATCAGATAATGTTGAGAGCATGAAGAAGCCAACTTCTTTATCCAGAAAGTTAAGGCCCAGAGAGGCTAAGGGAATTCTTCAAGGCCACGGAGGAAATTAATAATTAAGTCAAGATCAGGGCTCTGGTTTTAAAACTCCCAGTATGGAGTTGGCGAGAAAAAAATATTGGAACGTCATTGTTAGACTTCCAAACACGGGTACACACACACTTGCACACTCAAACATGGATACAGCTATAAGACACAGTACATCAAATTAAATATGTTGCTTAAAAAATTCTATGACTAACTTAAAGGCATACACATTTATCTTGAGTTCTGGGTTTTATTTTATATGCAGAACACTCAGGAAAATAAGGCAGGAACTATCTTGCTGTGAAAATTCTCCATAATGGCCCTTTCAAACATTTCATAAGATTAATATTTCAAGCAATTTCAAGTAATTGTTAGCTTACCAGAGTTCTAAGTACTTAAATATGAACAGTAAAATATAAATGCATAAATGCATAAATGGAAATGTGGCTAAAATGACTGAAGAACTGAATTCTAAATTTTATTTAAATTCAGGTAATTTACATTGAAATGGCCACATGTCCAGTGGCCGCCATATTGGACAGTGTGCTCTCGCATGTGAAGCTTCCATCAACACCACACATGGCTAACCTGTGGGAAAATGTTAAGAGCTCTCACTGTTTTCTTAAGTCTTCCTCAGTCTGGCAATACATGAGAAGCACTTGGGGTACCCAAGCCTTATCCTCAGACATTATGTTCACTGGGTCTGATGGGGAGCCCGGCATCAATCAATATTCTTAAATCTTCCCAGGAACTTCTCAAGTGCAGTCAGGATTAAGAACTACTGGTCTCCTGGCAACCTGCAAGGATGTAGCCCTTGATGACCTCCTACCAGACTAACAACCAGGTGTGTTCAAATGTGAGCAGAAAAGCATAATCTACAAACTAGTCAATGATTTTTGGATTATCTGCTGAGATAGATTTCTAGTCAATGATTAGATACATAAAACCCAGAGTGACAACATAGGATCAGGGTACAAGAGTTCATGTGTGCAAATATTTTAAGTGAATGCAGTGTTTTATTTTGTAAAAAGGTCCATATCTTTTAAAGTAATCTTAAAACAGCCTATGCCTTAAATGAAATCGATGACATGGAACATCCTGAAGATGGTATCTTCATTTGCCCAGTGACAGATGCAGAAACAAAACCCAAGTCCATATAATCATCTGGTGGAAGTCGTTTCTCTATGGAAAGCTTTGTTTGCTTCCTACAAATATGTGCTTATTCTTTAAGGGATGTATTATAGTTACTGTGGATTTCTCTGTTTTCTGACTTACAAGAAACTTGTCTATGTACCTTCGTACTTTGTTTAGGATGAGGAGTTCTTGTGTCCTTGCAGAGTAATCTGAAGAATTCCCCCTTTTATCCGTAGCAAGCCCAGCCCTGTATATGAACAGTTTGAGCACTTTTTTTGGGGGGTGGGGAGCAGGGTCTCAAATCTGTTGCCCAGGTTGGAGTGCAGTGGCATGATCTCTGCTCACTGCAACCCCCACCTCCCGGGTTCAAGCTATTCTCCTGCCTCAACCTCCCGAGTAGCTGGGATTACAGGCGTGGGCCACCACGCCCAGCAAATTTCTGTATTTTTAGTAGAGGCAGGGTTTCACCATGTTGGCCAGGCCAGTCTCAAACTCCTGACCTCAGGTGATCTGTCTGCCTCTGCCTCTCAAAGTACTGGAATTATAGGTGTGAGCCACCGCACCTGGCCTGAGCACTTTTTTTAATGTAATCTAAACCTGTTATTTCTGTGCTGCCTAATAAATCAGAGACTCAGAAGCCTTAAAAAGAAAATAAAAGTAAGGGCAATAAGACCTGCTTGGGGCAACCCAATCCACTAATTCATTCATTAAATGGAAACTAGACTTTCCATTTCCCAGGTTTTCAGAGTGGGGAATATCTCAGAAGTATGACTGATTTCTAATAGAAAAAAAGAATTATTTAGGCTGGGGGCAGTGGCTCATGCCTGTAATCCCAGGGTGATTTGGGATGTGGGAGGCCGAGGTGGGCAGATCATGAGGTCAGGAGTTCGCGACCAGCCTGGCCAACATGGTAAAACCCTGTCTCTACTAAAAATACAAAAATTAGCTGGGCATGGTGGCGGGTGCCTGTAATCCCAGATGCTCAGGAGGCTGAGGCAGGAGAATCGCTTGAAACCGGAAGGCAGAGGTTGCAGTGTGCCAAGATCACACCATTGCACTCCAGCCTGGGCAACAAGAGCAAAACTCCGTCTCAAAAAAAAAAAAAAGAATTATTTAAAACAAGAAAATGATTATCCTGGCTGGGCACAGTAGCTCATGCCTGTAATCCCAGCACTTTGGGAGGCTCAGGTGGGCTGATCACCTGAGGTCAGGAGTTCGAGACCAGCCTGGCCAATGTGGTGAAACCCCATCTCTACTTAAAAAAAAAAAAAATACAAAAATTAGCCGGGTGTGGTGGCGGGCGCCTATAATCCCAGCTACTTGGGAGGCTGAGGCAGGAGAATCACTTGAACCTGGGAGGCAGAGGTTGCAGTGAGCCGAGATCCTGCCATTGTACTCCAGCCCGGGCGACAGAGAGAGACTCCGTCTCAAAAAAACAAAACAAAACAATAACAACAACAACAAAAGAAAATGATTAGCCCTAATAATAAGTATTCATCTTTAAGGGAGAAGTGTTATGAAGAAATATCACATCGCTTCATGTTTTTTCTCTTATTCGGTTACTTATTAATAAATGTGTATTTTTAGGAGAATGTAGTAAAAATAATAAGCATTCACTTAATTATTCAACAAGTCTTTACTGAGCCTCTAATAGGTGTCAGGCACTTTCTAGAAAATGGAGATACGGTGGTGAACAGGATGGAAAAGGTCCTGCTGTCATCTCGGTGGGAGGAGAAATACAAAAAACAGATAAGGAAATAGGAAGCTCTCAGCATTCTGTGCTATGCCCTGCAATGACAGCAGAGGGACGGGGGCTGCATATTCCTGTGGCTTCTCTGAGCAGCTGATGCTTACATGACATGAGACCTGAGGGAGGCGAAGGAGCTGGACATGAGCATATCAGGAGGTGGCCCAGGTAGTGGTGTTAGCCGTGCAAAGGTCCCCCAGAGGATGAGAGATGAGGATAAGGGACAAGGAGGAGGAAGGGGCGAGAGCTAGATCCCCGGGGCTTTTCAGACCGGGGTGGAAACATGGGTAAATCATGGAAGAACTCTAAGTAGGAAGGCAACAGGGCTTCATTAGGTTTCAGTCTCTATGGCTGCTGAGGAGAGAATATTTTGGAAGAAAAGAGTAGCAGCAGAGAGACTAGTTGGGAGGCTGCTGCACTTGTGCAGGTGGGGCGTGGTGGCAGCTAAAGCAGGAAGGAGGGAGGCATTGAGCGCCATGGACAGGGCAGAATCATGTAACCAAGGACAACTCTGCAGGGATGGACACAGGAAGAGGGGAAGGGAAAACAGGCCTCTAGGATCATCCTCGGGTGTCTGCCTTGAATGACTGGGTAGGTTTCAGGGAAGCAGCGAGCTGGAAGGAAGTAGAAGGTGGGTCCTGGTTTACGTATCAGTTTGAAATGGCTTTTACCCACCCACGTGGCTCCTGGTAACTATACCTGCAAGTCTGAAATTCCAGGTGCATGATATTCCAAACAAGAGTTTGGGAGTCATCACCCGGCTAATTCTGGAGGAGAACGGGGCGAAAAAGGTGAGGGGTCATCAGAGAAGCCAGCAAAGCGGAGGAGGAGCAGCGAGCAGGCCTGGGGAGGGGGGGACCCCAGACGCCAGAGGAACCAGGTGCTCCTGAAGGAAGACAAGGGCAGCTGTGTCAAACTCTGCTGAGCTTCTCTGAGGAGGGCAGAGCAACAAAGACTTGGTGTCTCCAAGGGAAAAGTGACCTGGACAAGGGCAGTCAGGAGAGGTGGAACCTGAGGTCAGTTAACATGGAGACCCCAATGACAGACAAGAGCCGGGCAGAAGCTAGATGAGGATGCAGCGGGGCGGGAGATTTTTGAAATGTTTTTGTTTGCTTTTTAAGATGGCCTACCTCTGAGGACACGTGCATGCTGGCAGAATGATCAGGGGAGAGGAAAGACGGGAAGGACAACCTGCCGCAGGAGGGTGTGGCCTTGGCACCTACGCATCCTGCACCCCTCCCCCGGGGCTGCAGACACCTGTTCAAAGGTGTTCAGTCCTCCCTTCCTCAGCTCAGGGGACACCTTCAGCCTGCACCCTCACTGGGCACCTTCAGAAATGGTCCCCCCATTTTCTTCTATTCTCCTTTTTTAAAAGATAAGAGTCTCACTCTGTCGCCCAGGCTGGAGTGCAGTGGTGCAATCTCAGTTCACTGTAATCTTCGCCTCCTGTTCAAGTGATTCTCCTGCCTCAGCCTCCCAAGGAGCTGGGATTTCAGGCACGTGCCACCATGCCCAGCTAATTTATTTTGTATTTTTAGTAGAGACGGGATTCACTATGTTGGCCAGGCTGGTCTCGAGGCTCCTGACCTCAAGGGATCTGCCCGCCTTGGCCTCCCAAAGTGCTGGGATTACAGGTGTGAGCCACCGTGCCTGGTCAATCCTCCCATTTCTGTCATATTGGTTCTGATATGGTTTGGCTCTGTGTCCCCACCCACATCTCATGTTGAATTATAACCTTCAATGTTGGAGGGGCCTGGGGGAAGTGACTGGATCCTGGGAGTGAATTTCCCCCTTGCTGTTCTCATGATCATGAGTGAGTCCTCATGAGATCTAGTTGTTTAGAAGTGTGTAGCACTTCCTCCTTCGCTCTCTCTCTCCTGCTCTGCCATGTGAAGACCTGTCTGCTTCCCCTTCACCTTCCACCATGACTGTAAGTTTCCTGAGGCCTCCCCAGCCATGTTTCCTGTACAGCCTGCAGAACTGTGAGCCAATTAAACCAATTTTCTTCTTAAATTATCCAGTCTCAGGTAGTTCCTTACAGCAATGCAAGAACAAACTAATACATGTTCCTAATCAGATCCTTGCTCTTTCTGTCTGAGATTGCAAAACACCTTGCTGCCCAAGGCCCCTGCACTAAAGGTAACCCTCTGTCCAAATGCTCTTCCAGACACATGCATGGCTCACCTCCTTGGTTTACTCAGCTCTGTGCTGGTACTGCTTTAACAGGCGGGCAGGCACAGACACGCACACCCCACGTCACTCTGCCCCTCACGGCCTGTGATTTTTCCTCTCCAGACCTTACCACCAACTAACATGCTGTGTGTTTATTGACTTGCCTTTGGCAAATGCTTTCCTGGAAAGCATTTCTTGGCATTTATTGTATTTTGCTTGGAAACAAACAAACAACAATAAAAAAGCAAACCAAAAAATCCACAACTCAATGATTATGAGAGATTAAGGGAACACAGAAAATATATTGTAAACATGGTCATACAACCTATTGAAATGTTAGACAGATATTGACTTTCTTCTTCTTCTTTTTTTTTTTTTTTGAGATGGAGTCTCGCTCTGTTGCCCAGGCTGGAGTGCAGTGGTGCGATCTCAGCTCACTGCAACCTCTGCCTCCCGGGTTCAAGCGATTGTCATGCCTCAGCCTCCCAAGTAGCTGGGACTACAGGTGCATGCCACAATGCCTGGCTAATTTTTTTGTATTTTTAGTAGAGATGGGGTTTCACCATATTGATCAGGCTGGTCTTGAACTCCTGACCTCATGATCCACCCACCTCGGCCTCCCAAAGTGCTGGGATTACAGGCGTAAGCCGCCGCGCCTGCCCTCAGACATTGACTTTCTAAGTTTCTACTCGGGTCAATTAAGCCAAGACATGACTCATATTAAAGAAGCTATGAATACACTTTAAATTTTTTTTTTTTTTTTGGTTGGCCAAGAAGTTATTCTGATGCTTCTTCATAAATTACCCAGTCTCAGGTAGTTCCTTGTAGCAATGTCAAAATGGACTAATACAGGTTCCTAACCAGATCCTCACTCTTTCTGCCTGAGATTGCAAAGCATATTGCTGCCCCAGGCATACTCTATGCCTGCCTCATATTGGCTAAAAATGTTCACACTGTGTGGCAATCCAGTTAATGCAAACAATTACTATAAGAAGAAAACCACTTACTTCCAGGGTCTGCATCAGGTTTGGTTTTATTGCATCTTTCATCAAAACTGTCAAAGCACCTGTCACCCCCTACAGGAGAGAGAAAAACATTAGATTCCTGACAAAAATATCATCCAGGCAATGGTTAACCCCTTGGCGCTTCTCTCCAGCCTGCTTCTTGGGTGGGTGCCCCCATAGGCAACCTTGGGCCACAGGGGACAGTGCTGCTGTCTCTGTCCATCTCTCCCCACCAGAGCTGAGAACAGATGTCAGTCATACTAAGATGTGAATGGTGATAGGGAAGTAGCATTTTGAAGGACATTTGACCTTCTTCCAAAACCTTCCTTGATGGTGTTTATGAGATTTTCCATAAAACAAATCTTTCATTGCAAGAAAATGTGTTTTCTGGCAATTTATGCACAGTGTATTTTCATAATCAGAGGCTTTACTCTTGCTCAAAGAAATAAGGTGAAGAACGGAAACAAGGCTCTGTACAGAGCAGGAATGAAGTAGGGTAAAGGGAAATGTCTAAAATCGCCCACTCTGATTTCTCACCATCTCTACATCATTCATTCCACAGAGAGAGAATAACTCAACAAACTACCACGTTTGAAAGCTTTCTAGTTTAGATCTGAAAGGCTTCACGCTATCTCTCTTCCTACAGTCAAGCTGGTGCCAACTTATACATGAAATAAGGCAGCTTCCTTCCAATCCTAGGAAGTACTGGTTTGGGTTCCTTCTTTCTCTATTCCTGGATGAAGAAAAGATGGAGAAGAGAGAGAACAGGGATGATGCATGAGAACTAGTGGAAAAAATGTGCCAAAAAAAGGCCACAAGGCTAAAGTTTATTATTTTTTAATGTGATGTCACTATTCACATTCTTTTCTTTTCTTTTTTTTTTTTGGAGAACGGAATCTCTCTCTGTTGCCCAGGCTGGAGTGCAGTGGCATGATCTCGGCTCACTGCAACCTCTGCCTCCAGGGTTCAAGTGATTCTTCTGCCTCAGCCTCCCCAGTAGCTGGGACTACAGGCATGCACCACCACACATGGCTAATTTTTTTTGTATTTTTAGCAGAGATGGGGTTTCACCTATTGGCCAGGCTGGTCGCTAACTCCTGACCTCATGATCTGCCTGCCTCGGCTTCTCAAAGTGCTAGGATTACAGGCGTGAGCCACCGTGCCCGGCCTTTGTTTCTTTTTTTCCCAATTCCTTCTTGCTTTGTAAAGACCTTAAGTGGTGTCTTGGTGTTTTCAACATATTAGTTATTGGAAGGCTATAACATGAGGAAATGCCTGTGATGGTAGCTCCAGCGGGGGAAAACAGGGCACTATCCCTTGCTGTACATAGCATTGCAAAACAGTGCCATTTTACCACAGTATGCCATGGCGCTAACAGATGCAGTGGTAGAATCCAGAGAATCTTCATCACTCCAAAGTGCATTACATTCTCCCTGTACTTTTGTCACCAACAGTAGTAAATGTTTCTCTCATGTGATTGGTTTCTATTTTTACAATATTTAATCATTTAAAAGGTGTAAGAAAATCCAATCTATTTTCTTCCTTAACTTCAAATTGACAGATAAAACTGTATGGATTTATTGTGTATAACATGATGCTTTGAAGTATATATATATGCTGTGGAATGATTAAACCTAGCTAATTAACATATGCATTACCTCATGGTTATCATTTTGGTTGTGAGAACACTTTATATCCACTCTCTCAGCAATTTTCAGGAACACACTGTTATTAACTATATTCCTATGTAACTGAAATCTACCTCACTGTATAAAACACACATGATATGAATGCAACCCACTCATTATACATACACGAAGATGGTTCACTATGAAAACTGCAGGACAGGCTGGGCGTGGAGGCACACACCTGTAATCCCAACATGTTGGGAGGCCAAGGAGGGTGGATCACCTGGGGTCAGGAGCTCGAGACCAGCCTGGCCAACATAGCAAAACCCAATCTCTACTAAAAATACAAAAATTAGCCAGGCGTGGTGGCAGGCGCCTGTCATCCCAGCAACTCGGGAGGCTGAGGCAGGAGAATCACTTGAACCTGGGAGTTGGAGGTTGCAGTGAGCTTAGATTGCACCATTGCACTCCAGCCTGGGCAATAGAGCAAGACTCCATCTTAAAAAAAAAAAAAAAAAGAAAAGAAAAAAGAAATCTGCAGGACAGGAAAGCTCAGCGAGAGTTGCCCTGCTGTGCTAACACAGAGCAGGGGGAAGAAGAGGAGTAGTTTTCCTACTTCTCTGCACACTATCCTTGCTTACACTTCCCAACCAAATAAACTGATTCAAAAGACTAAAGGAGGAAGGAAGTTAAGAGGGATGTTTCTGTTGGATGTCTCAGGTAGGTTTCTACCTGCTCATTTTTCTGGGACACATCTCAGCGCCTGTGCTGTCATGTGTAGGGCAAGCTCTGCCACCCTCTGTGTGCTGCTAGCATTCCACACTCTGTGTCCATGTGGGGAAGGCTCGAACGGATTCTTCCAGGGTATATCAGAATCATGCATGTGGCAGAAACCTTCAGCAGTTTCTAAAATCCTCCCTTAATTTTCTATGGGTGGCCAACTCTCAATAGCTCCCACTGGATGAAGCACAATTTGCATAAATTAGGTACTTTTTGCTAACAAGAAACATAAAAGATAACTAAAAAGAGTTGATTAAAAAGATAAAGAGTTTATTTAAAAAGGTAACTAAAAAGAGTAATCTTTGGGTTTGTTCCAGATCCAAGATTTTTATCATACACTCACACAAAAATACGTTTAAGGGCTGGGTATGGTGGCTCACGCCTGTAATCCCAGCACTTTGGGAGGCCGAGGTGGGCAGATCACCTGAGGAGTTCGAGACCAGCCTGGCCAAAATGGTGAAACCCCATCTCTACTAAAAATACAAAAATTAGCTGGGTGTGGTGGTGGGCACCTATAATCCCAGCTACTTGGGAGGCTGAGGCAGGAGAACCACTTGAACCTGGGAGGTGGAGGTTGCAGTGAGCCAAGATCGTGGCATTGTACTCCAGCCTGGGCAACAAGAACGAAACTCCATCTCAAAAACAAAATAAATAAAAATAAATAAATAAATAAATAAATTTAAGGAAGTAGTATTCGAGGATTAAGTTTCAAAACTATTCCTGACACATATTTATTGCCATACAAATTAATAAAATAGAGAGCAATGTATTTAGACAGAAACTGTAGTATGTTAGTTTAGATACAAATAATGAGATTTTGGTAATTTTAATTAGGCAGCACTTTTATAGCAACCTGAGGGTTTTCTCTTTAATTTTTATACTAAATATTCCATAGGCTGCTGACATACATTGATCTATTGAATTTACTTGACAAGACCTCTGAGATGAGTTAGATTTATTTCCTCAAAAGCAGCTGAAAAACAATCAGGACACTTTGAAAAAGAATTCAAATTACACCCTAAGCCCTTGAAATTAATAAAATGTGACTTTGCCTTTCTCTGTTCACTACTGCTTGTCAATCGCCAGTGTGCATTTTAAGTTCCATTATTGTAGGAGATTCAGTATATGGGAAAGTAAGCTTAAATTTGGAGTAATGGCTATCTTAGAGGCCTGTGTCCACATCCATGCACTTATATACAAAAATGCAGGCAAACAAAACACCTATGGAATATGTGGAGTTTAAATTAACTGGAAAAGGCCAGGCGCAGTGGCTCACGCCTGTAATCCCAGCATTTTGGGAGGCCAAGGTGGGTGGATCACCTGAGGTCAGGAGTTCAAGACCAACTTGGCCAACCTAGTGAAACCCCATCTCTACTAAAAATACAAAAATTAACTGGGCATGGTGGTGCACGCCGCTCATCTCAGCTATTCGGGAGGTGGAGGCAGGAGAATCGCTTGAACCCAGGAGGCAGGGGCTGCAGTGAGCTGAGATCGTGCCACTGCACTCCAGCCTGGGCAACATAGCCAGACTCTGTCTCAAAAAAAAAAAAAAAAGTTAACAAGAAAGGTTGTTATTATACTACTAAGACGAAGAAGAAAAGAAGATTAGCGTGCCAATTAGAAAAAGCACTAAAAAAGGCAATGCTGTTCCATGAAAGCTTTACAGAAAGCACTACAGCTACTCAAAGGGGAACTAGAAAAGCAAGAAAGCAACACAACTACTCAAAGGGGAATTAGAAAAGCAAGACTGATTGAGGCAGAGATTTGCTTTTACAATATGAAACCCAAATCAAAGGCCCCAAATTAAATAATAAGCCAGGCTGGTGCCAGAAATGTGCCAATTTTAACTTTATCTTCCTGTTCAAGGAAGCAGAGCCACTTCCTTCTGTTCCTTGGAAAGGTGATTTGCCCTCAATTTCAGGCAGGCATACAAGGTACATTTTTTAAAAGTTACCAAGTGACTGCAAGGGGATGACTCCTCCCTAGCCCAGGCAGAAGCAGGGATCAGGATTGGCAAGGATGGTGGAAAGCTCCTGAAATACATTTCACGTGTTTTTGTTGCAGCCAGGTATAAGCACGTCATATATGACTGTGAGAACATTAGGAAGCAGTCAGGCAAACATGCTTGTGGGGGAAGAAATGTGTGTGTGGAAACTTTTTCTGTATCCTCATTACACCCACTGATAAAAGGAAGAAAACTTTTCTTTTTCTGGTAACAAAGAACGAGGACCATCCACTCCCTGAAGCTTCCAGGTTGGAAACACTCACCAAATCATCTGCTGTCACAGGCTGCCCACTTTTGTCACTGGCCACCACCATCCTTCCCAGCCGTGCCTTCATGTCCGCAAGGCTGTCCGTCAGGGCCAGCACTGCCATGATCTCGCTGGCCACTGCGATGTCAAACTGCGCCTGAACCAGCCCAAACACAGGTAGTGGTCAGCGACAGTGCCAATGGGATGGTCATTCCCACAAGGAGCTGGACTGCAGCCATGAAGCAACCACAGGCCCAGAGGGTCTGCCCTCAAAAGGCCATACATGCAATCCCATCAGTTTTCTGCGTGTCTGGACCATGCAGGGTTTGTGCCTGGTGCTCCCTAGGGTGGCCTCCCAGGGGGAATGTGCTCTTTGCCATGCTCTGCTCAGCAAAGGGTGGGCTGAGTTAGGACCCCTGTTACACCCACTCACAGCACTACCACATGGTTTGCTGTTGTAGCATGTCTCAGACTTAATTGATTACTAATGTCATTATCAGTCTAGTGTGGTCATTATCAGTCTACCACTGGACCGTAAGTGCCATGAAAGCAGGGACTATATTAGGCAGGTTCACTTCTGAATCCCCAGCAAAGAGCATGAAACCCAGTAGGCACACAATATGCATCAACTGAATTAATGACTAGCCTATGGACCACCTCCCTTGTTAGTAATAGGTCTGTCAAGAAGGCTGCATTGTCTGTCTGGCACAGAGACAAGGGGCAGTGAAAGATGCTGGCTTCCTGCATGTGAGGCTACTTTCCCAGAGCTGGGTCTGAACACAGCAGGGAGGGCACCCCAGTCAACTGGTGGCACAGACTCAATTTTCAGCTGCCCGGGAGGGTATGGCCACATCAGATCTTGAAGCTTTCAGCAGTGAAAGCTAGAGAGCAGAGACTTTTTGCAAAAAGTTCTAGGACTTCCTATTCCCATCTCTTGGCTCTGGCTCCATGTTGTACAAAGTCCAACATGGAATAAAAGGGACACAGGAATGTGTACTTCCTCCTCCTCATAATTCAGCCACTAGGAATGTCTCTCTGGACAGAACCACTTCATTATGCCCCAGCTTAATTCTCTTCTTCCCAAGGGGAGTGTGAGCCAGAAAAGTTCAAGCTTACGCAGAGAGAGAATGGCTGTGCCCTGGTGGGATCACCTTATGAGATATTTTATTATCCATTTCCGTCACTGACAAGTAAGGAAATGAAGGAAATAAGGAGCTTTCTGGCTACTTCCTGGTTGAGATTGCATTAGTCACTGTTTTAGTGAAAAAATATTACCTGAAAGTCAAATACAACTATATTCAATTATTACATTCTCAATATAACTCATTCCAAACATAAGTGGTTTTTCATTGTATGAAATTTAGAGTTCTCTATACTACCATTCTATTATAAACAGTGCATATGAGAAAATGACTAAAAAATATTGAGATTTTCTGTACAAAACATCATGAGACTAGATATATTCTTGAAATATTAGCTGTGTAAATAAGAATAATATATAATCCATATTCAAGCTCTTCATTCGTAATTGTTACAATTACAAAATTTCGCATCTTGAGCTTAAAAAATATGAAACCAACTGGGTCAATTAAAGTATCACTGTTATTCACTTTAATGACTAAATGATGGGCATAGCGGAAGGCTGCTCATTTTTGTTTTGCAAATAAAATATCTCAAAATCATATAAAGATGCAAATGAAATTTTTATTGTTTATCAGATTATCACACATTTATTGATTTAGCATTTACCTTTTCATTTTGTAGGTATATAGTAGGTGTATATACTTAGGGATTGCATGAAGTATTCTGATACAGGTATGCAATGCATAATAATCACAATAGGGCAAATAAGGGATTCAGCACACATTTAAACAAAGGCCAATATGGGATATTGGCAAGGATGTGAATTGGTATGAATTTCCTGGAAGTTAATGTCAAAACATGTGTCAACATTGGAAATTTGTATCCTCTTTGACTCTGCAATCACACATCTGGAATAAAATCCTAAGGATGTTATCAAGTATACACACAAATATATGTGTATACTTACTACAGCTTACTTGTGATAGCCCAAAACTGCAAAGACTCTACATGTTCATTAACAGGGAAATGGCTGAATCTACTATGGTACCTCTATGAGATATGATGTGGTCATTAAAAATGAAGATACAGGTCTACTTTTACTGACCTAAAAAGATGTCTTCACTACGGTCTTATGATAAATAAAAAGCAGTTAAAGCTCTTAAATACACTATAACCCCTTTTTACTTAAAAATATCTATGCACAAAGCAACACAAGATATAACCTTGGGCAAGTTTTTTTAACATAACATCCCAATTTCTTCATTTGTAAATCAGCTTTACAAATGAAATGTGCTAATATATGTAACGGAACTGTCAATACAATGCACAGAGTAGGCACTGAAATCAAGGCCACTGTGAATCCTCCATCTTTCCAGTACCTAAACAGTAAAAAACTATGCAGAGAAAGGGCCTTTTCAATACTCGCTTTCGTTACACAGGCAACTAATGCCAACAGCTGGTATACATCTTTCTACTTTTCATTCTAGGCACTTATATACACAAATAAGTTGTAAGTGCCTATAATGTAGGTAAACACGCTGGGATTTTCTTAAACAGGTTTACACTATCAGTATTTTACTTTGAAGTTTTAAAATGGTTTTTACAACCTTTCCAATGTGTATGAGAGCTCTCTACTCATGTCATGACACCTATACACACATTTATTAATTTCAGCTCTCCCATGGGACAAAATGGCAGACCAAATATATGCAGCCATCCCTACTGTTGGACGTTTGGATTGTTTCCAATTTTCACCACTGCAAATAATGGCACAACAAATATCCCAATAGAATTATTTCCTGCACGTTACACATTTTCTTGTTCTTTTCATTAAAATATTTTTAGTTCCAAAGTTGTAATTGTTGGGTCATTTCAAATTTTAGTAACAACAAACTCATCCAAAAAGGATTTCTACTCCCCCTAACGCTGCATAAATGCCCCCATTTCATTGCATCCTCACTAGCATTTAGTACCTACTATTTTCACTTGACAAGCTCCTAGGTAAATCATACTCCATTATTTCAATTCGCAGTTTTATGATTATTCATGAATATCTTTTTATGTTGGCATTTTAGTTCTGTATCCATAAATTGTCTTTTACTTATTCTACTCATTTGTTCAACAAATATTTACTGAACACTTACGACTGTATGTAACAAAGTTCTGTTCTGAGCATAGGGAATACAGCAGCAAATAAAAAGGGGAATAACCACCCCGTCTCTACTAAAAATACAAAAAATTAGCCAGGCGTGTTGGCGAGCGCCTGTAGTCCCAGCTACTTGGAGAGGCTGAGGCAGGAGAATGGCATGAACCCGGGAGGCGGAGCTTGCAGTGAGCCGAGATTGCGCCACTGCACTCCAGCCTGGGCGACAGAGCGAGACTCCGTCTCAAAAAAAAAAAAAAAGGGGGAATAACCTCTGCTTTTATAAAGCTCCCACTTTAGCAGGAGAGGCTAAGAACATGAAAGGTAAGAATGCTTGTTAAGGATGGAAGTCCACCATATTTTGGGCTGTCCTTTTATTCATCAATCTAATTCCATCTTCCTATTTTTCAGAACTATCTAAAACTTCATGGCAATGATTCCAGTTTGCTAGTATGGATATTTGAAATCTGTTTGTGTGTGTGTGTAAGTTACAGGACTGGGAGGAGACAAGGTCCACGAACTTAGTGTCTCTTCTTAATCCAATACCTACATTCACTTTTTAATTCAAGACACTTCAAAAGGTCACAAGTCTATTTGGTGTCAGGATTGGTTCTTATAGTACGGTGACTCTTTTTTCACTAATAAAAACTTAACATAAAGGACAGAAATCTAAAACTGTTCTTAAATGTACATTTTATAATCAATTCAAAAGAAAAAAAAACACAACACAATTTAGAACCCCACTGTGCCTGGATGGAAAATCATAGGAATTAATTTGTATTCCCTAAGTGCCATTGACGCACATCCAATATCTATTACAATGAAGTCAGACATAATTTTTCTTCTGCATTCTCTGTATTTTATTAATAAGCCATTTTTGTATTAATAAGCCATTATCCTTTAAAAAATCCTCATGCTATTAAGTCTAATAACTAGGTGTTTGTTCTTTGATACATGAAATTTGAGTAATGTGTCTGAGATTTATCCGTTATGCAGATGTAGTATTACCTGGGTGGTTCCCAATAAAATAAGTAAGAATTTATATTCAAAGAATACCCTGAGTGGCTCTTCCTAGAAACACAATTGGAAACATACATGAGAAAAACAAAATGAAATAAACATACATAGAAAAGATGGTAAAAAGACACTGGAGCCTCTATGTCTTCTGATCCTCTCCCAGCCCTGCTGAGAGCCTGAAACAGTGAGAGAACCACTGGCCACAATAAGTTGGGGATGAGACAAGAAAGGCAAAGAGTGAGCTCCCAGGCCAGTAGAAATGAACATAAGAACAGAGCGGGAAGAAAGCACCACCTACCTGCCGAGAATAGCCCTTCTCTGCATTTCCCTGCCCGATGGTTATTTTTCGTAGAAATCGGTCATTTGTATCCAATACTGAAAGAGAACAGATTAGTTCTTCAGTCGACAAATATGGACCAGCCACCTGGTGTGTGTCTGGCATTGTTCTGATGCTCGGGAAGTTGCAGAGGGTAAAAGAGAAAGGGTCAGGCTCCCCCAAGCTGACCATCTAGGGAGTAGACACAGAGAAAGAATCAAATAAACAAAAAAATATCCCCTGGAGGCCAAGCACGGTGGCTCATGCCTGTAATCCCAGCACTTTGGGAGGCTGAGGCGGGCAGATCACTTGAGGTCAGGAGTTTGAGACCAGCCTGGCCAACATGGTGAAACCCCATCTCTACTAAAAATATAAAAATTAGCCAGGCGTGGTGGTACGTGCCTGTAATCCCAGCTACTCAGGAGGCTGAGACCGGAGAATTACTTGAACCTGGGAGGCGGAGGTTGCAGTGAGCTGAGATTGTACCACTGTACTCCAGCCTGGGCGACAGAGTGAGACTCCCTCTCAAAAAAAAAAAAAAAAAACCAACAAAAAACCCAACCAGCAACTTCCCTTCTTGGCATTACCCGAAAGAACCAAAAGGAGACACTCAGATATCTGTACACCCATGTTCATAGCAGCACTATTCAAAATAGTCAAAAGGAGGAAGCGACCAACAGGTGAATGGATAAACAAAATGTGGCACAGACAGGCAATGGAATATTATACGGCTATAAAAGAAGGTCATGTTGATACATGAATGGATGTTGAAAACACGGTGCATAGTGAAATAAGCCAGATACAGAAAGGCAAGTACTATATGAGTCCACTTATATCAGGCACCTAGAATAGGCAGGGGCAGAAGAGGGGAGTAATTATTTAATGGATAAGGAGTTTTTGTTGGGGATAATGAAAAGGTTCTGGGTATAGATAGTGATGGTAGTGCAACCATTGTGAATGTATTTAATGCCATGAATTGTGTGCTTACAAATGGGGAAAAGTATTACGTTATGTATATTTTATCACAATTTTAAAAAGCAAAAGTAAATAAAGTAGTATTGTGGGGGGCCGGGGTGGGGGGTGAATGGTGATTAGAGAAAGCACCAGTTCTCTTTACTTTCTTCACTGGCTTATTTGAATTTCAGTTATTGGCTGGGTGTGGTGGCACACACCTCCCAGCACTTTGGGAGGCCGAGGCGGGAGGATCACCTAGGAATTTGAGAACAGCCTGGGCAACACAGTGAGACCTTGTCTCTACAAAGAATACAAAAATGAGGTGGGAGAATCGCTTGAGTCTGGGGGGTTGAGGCTGCAATGACCATGACTGTGTCTCTGCACTCCCATTTGGGAGACGGAAGTGAGACCTTGTCTCTCTTTTTTTTTTTTTGTCACCCAGGCTGAAGTGCAATGGCGTGATCTCGGCTCACTACAACCTTCGCCTCCTGGGATCAAGCGATTCTCCTGTCTCAGCCTCCCAAGTAGCTGGGATTACAGGCGCCTGCCACCACGCCTGGCTAATTTTTTGTATTTTTAGAAGAGATGGGGTTTTGCCATGTTGGCCAGGCTGGTCTTGAACTGCAGACCTCATGTGATCCACCTACCTCGGCCTCCCAAAGTGCTGGGATTACAGGCGTGAGCCACTGCACCCGGCCAAGACCCTGTCTCAAAACAAAATAAAACAAGAATTGCAGTTATTTACATTTTGTGAAAATTAGGTTTGGTTTAGTGAATACCAATGCAACAAAGCAAAGCCAGGACACTGACTTTGTTAATTTATGCAGTTTCAAATAACAAGCTGTCCACATTGACAATTTAGATCCACTTTACTCAATGTATACGATATAGCACTGATGAAAATGGTGATGGAAATTACGTATTTGGTACTACAGGCATCCGTAGGAGGAAGAAAGTTAACCTTTTCTTTCACACGCAAAGCACTAGCAGGCCGGCTTGCCCCCTTGGCCTGTGGCTGTTCCCTGACTCGGCTGTTGTTAGTCTTTATAACAAGCTCCCTCTCTCTCACACACACTCAGACACACTCACACCCTCACACAAACACCAACTGACACTCATATAAACACACAGAAACCTTCTTTATGAGTTTTTCAGCTATAAGCAGAGCATATACAAAATGAAAGGCCTGCTTTTCAATAGTATCATCAGCCACCACTGTTCTTCCCAAGATGTACATGGGGTGCAAAGTCAATCAACTAAAAACATCTTTCTTGCTCTGTAGTATACACGATCTTGGTACCAGATTGAGGGAATCTTTTTATCAAATTTCTTTAAAATCAACAAGAGAAATTCAGCTGTTTTTTATTTAGCAAAGAGAAAAAAAGAAAAAAAAATGTCTGGCAAGATCAACTAGAATCAGTGGCCTCCAAAGCCCACCTCTGCCTTTAACATGCCCGGTAAGTGATGCATCAGTGATACATAAGAAATGTGGGAGGTTAAAGTCCAGCCCACAAGAAAGATACTAGAAAGTAACCCTAAGTTAGTGATCCAAAATGGAATTCCTGGTTTCTGAATGATAGAACTAAAGGCGGAATAAGAAACACTTATTCACTCCTGGAGTATGTATTGAGGGGCCACTTGTGCCTAGTCCCGAGCCAGCTGTACAGAGATATAGTGAAGACAGTGCCAGCCTCTGATGTAAGGCATGCTAGGACAATGCCAGTGGGTGTGGAGGTGGAGGCAGCAGGGGGAGATCCGTTTGCTTATTTTTTGCTCTGGATCATCCCTTTTAGTACTACTGTGCTGACTATACTAAGTGCTATGTCCTAAGGAACATCCACAGTATGCCTAATGGCTGATGAAACAGCCAATATTGGCTAAGAGCCTGGCAGTACAAGGTGTTCAATCAGGGGCAGGTCCACTGTTTCGGCTCCAGTGGAAGACACAGTACTGATTCCCTAGAGCATTGTCGGGGCAAGGAACCAGCCACTTGATGGTTGATTCCCTGAGGCTGAGGGAGGCTTGTGGGCCGTTGGTCCATGGCCAGGAGTTGGGCATGCGAGGGAGATGGAGAGACGGCAAGCCTGTGAGGCCCCGGGGCTCGGACAGGCAGAAGCTCATCTGTACAAAATTGTGCTCTGTAACAAAATGGCTATATGTCTACATTTTCTTCTGTTTATGTTAAGCATTTCTGGAAAGGTCTGTGGGTTCCTTCTTCCACTCTGGGTCCAGGAACATGAGGCCTTTAAACTTTCGGTATGAGGCATAAGATGAAACAATCTGCTGGAAGCGGTGGCTCACGCCTGTAATCCCAGCACTTTGGGAGGCTGAGGCAGGCGGATCACAAGGTCAGGAAATCGAGACCATCCTGGCAAACATGATGAAACCCCATCTCTACTAAAAATACAAAAATTAGCTGGGCATGGTGGCGCATGCCTGTAGTCCCAGCTACTCGGGAGGCTGAGGCAGGATAATCGCTTGATCCAAGGAGTCGGAGGTTGCAGTGAGCCGAGATCGCACCACTGCACTCCAGCCTGGCAAGAGAGTGAGACTCCGTCTCAAAACAAAAGATGAAACAATCATCAGATTTTGTACACAGGCTGAAAGGAAGGGGTGGTCATTAAATGGCACAACATCCATATGGCCTGAGAAGAGGGTCTCACTCCCACCACCGTGCACCCTGACTGTCCTGCTCTAGTTTTCAAATCAAATAAGGATCCAATCTCATCACAACGGTTACATTATTTCTAGGTTTAAGCCAAAAAACCCTACTAGCAAATGTTCTAAATTCTTTTGATGAAGAGTTTTTTTCTGATATTAATTCATGGTCATAAGAGCCAAACTACTTATCAAATGTCATTCCAAATTCCTCTGACCAGGTAGCTTGTCCACAGCAATAAAGTTTTCTTTACTTCAGTGCCCTGAACAATAATGGAATTCAAATTTTTTTCTGGAATAATTTTGTAAAGTTGTCACTTCCATTAAAAGTGATTCATAACCACAAAACACTTCAGTCCTTCCTGGCTCCAGAGAGAAACCAATTGCAGACCAGACCCAGGTATAAAAGATGATGTAGCCTTTCTCTTCCAAGATCCTTGTCTAAGCCATTGCCCTGTTTCTGATGGCTGCTCAGGCTGGAGCCCCAAAGCAGATACCAAAGAATACCAATTGGCATAAAACTTTCTCTTTTAGCACATCCATATGCTTGGTTTAAAATACACTAATTTCCACCTTCGTGATTTTCCTATCATCAATAAACCTCCAAAAAAGTTTTGAAGAGTAACACAAAATCACCAATGCTTTGAAAAAAAAAAAAGATGACAATACATTTTGGACATGATGACATTTTAATAATAAATCTTCCTAGTTATAAAAAAATTTTCAGAGAAAATATGTAGGCTTCTCAATAAAATGCTTAAAGTATTCATGTCCATTATTTAAAATGCTATTGGTGTTTTCAAGAACTGAGCCTTGCTTAAGTAAGTTGTGGTTCATCTACAAAGGAATATTCTAGAGTATTTAAAAAGGCCATTACAACAAAGAGCTAACAAAATACAAAATGCTTATGATATAAATCAATGAAACTTGTAGGATATAAAATCTATACACTTAAGTTATAACTAGAGTTATACCAAAAAACTAGATGTACACAAAAAACTATGAATAGTAGTTTTATTAGTATAGCAAGGTTTTTAAAATTCTTTTGAGACATTTCCAAAATCTCTATAATGTTATTATTTATTTCGAAATGAAAAATGTATCCTTGAAAGTTTCTAGGGCTGGGTGCAGTGGTTCATGTCTGTAATCCCAGCACTTTGGGAGGCTGAGGCAGGCAGATTACCTGAGCTCAGGAGTTTGAGACCAGCCTGGGCAACATGACGAAACCCCATCTCTACTAAAAATACGAAAATTAGCTGAGTGTTGTGGTGCACAGCCTCCAGCTACTCGGGAGGCGGAGGCAGGAGAATTGCTTGAGCCTGCGAGGCGGAGCTTGCAGTGAGTGGAGATTGCACCACTGCACTCCAACCTGGGTGACAGAATGAGGCCCTGTCTCAAAAAAAAAAAAAACAAAAAAAAAACCCAAAAAAACCCACAAAGTTTCCAAGGAGATTTTAGTTTAGTTTGGGAGACAAAGACACTCAAAAAAACTACCCAAGCCAGGCACAGTGGCTCACGCCTGTAATCCCAGCACTTTGGGAGGCTGAGGTGGGTAGATCGTTTGAGGTCAGGAGTTCCAGACCAGCCTGGCCAACATGGTGAAACCCCATCTCTAGTAAAATACAAAAATTAGCCATGTGTGGTGGTGTGTGCCTGTAATCCCAGCTACTCGTAAGGGTGAGGCAAGAGAATCGACTGAGCCAGTGAGGCAGAGGTTGCAGTGAGCCTAGACCGCACCACTGCACTTCAGCCTAGGTGACAGAGCAAGTGAGACTCTGTCTCAAAATAACAACAAACGAAAAACTCTACTCAATACATCTATCACCACAGTGACTTCTGATGATCGTGTGGGCAGAGCTTTTGGGTCTGGAAAGGATGCTCATGTTTCAGTGAAGCCTCCCAGCAAGGCAGCTGGAATTATGATTCCATTTTAAAGATGAGGAAAATGAGTGAGCAGTCTGTCCAAAGTTGTGCAGCTCATAAACGGCAGAGCCAACGCTTAGTCTCTGGTCTTTGTCTCTCTACCTTATGGTTTGTGGGATAACACTAAATTCTTAATGGACTGGCTGGGTGGATTCCCAGAAGGGAAGCTCCCTGAAGGGACGAGACCTGGGTGCATCTTGGAGGGCAAGACTGGCCTAGGCAGGAGACAGGATGGAGATGGCCCAGCTAGGGCTGGCAGCAGGACAGCGGTCGGCACTCCTGACTAGAAAGCAGGCAGGGAGCAGAGGGAGGGAAGCCACTGCGGGTGTCCTGAAGGCCAAGCTCTGCGACGGCAACTGTATCACCCAAGATGTGGGGAGCCACTGGAGGCCTCTGATCACAACGGGATATCTCTGTTAATGTGAACCCTCTGAACTGGGGGATGGAAACGGAAGCAAGATAATCTATTAGTCGGGAACTGCTATAAAATGCGCATCTGATAAATATGTTCCAAATGTGAGTATAAAGAGGTAAATGAGGGCAGAAGTATGAGAAGAATAATACAGGAAGAATCAGGGATCCATGCCATCGAACATTTCTGCAGTTGTGTAGGGTTCATAAAGTGTGGTTCCCGTGTTTCTGTGCAGCGTATGTGACCATCTCCATCGCCAACGCCAAGAACATGCATGCGACTTGCTCGAGGTCATGCAGTGAGTCAGTGGCAGGGGAGACACACACTCAGGGCTCCTGATTTCCTGTTTAGTGCACTTCCCTCTGTCTCATCCCATAGTGAGCAATGAGACTGAGGGCAGTGTGGGAGAAGGAAGGGGACATCACAGCTGAGAGGGAAGCAGGGAAGTCGAGGTGGTGGGGAGCTCATGGGGAGTCCACCCAGCTGCATTTGAAGCGGTGGAGGGATGCCTCGTTAAGTGGATGAAAGCACATATCAGACTTGGAGGAACATCCAGCACTGGAAACACACAGAGAGCTGCCGAGAGCCAGTGGTAAGGAAGTGAACAGAAGAAGGTGGGATGGTGGGTGGAAGAGGAGCAGGACAAAGCCAGGGAGGCATGGTCTTTAAAAAAATTTTGTTTTGTTTTGTTTTGTTTCTTAATATAGAGACAAGAGGCCAAAGGAGAGAGAAACAGAAGAGAAAATTAGGTAATTTTCCTTGGAAATTTGGAAGACATGGGAGAAGATGGGATTGAGCCTGGACAGAATTTTTGTTTTAATTGGAGGCAAGGATAAGGGAGGGTGGTACGATAATAGTAACTGAAATAAATGGTGGGAATATGAAGCACAGGCTGGGAAGATCATTGGACAGGATCAAACTGTAAGTTTCTGAATTTAAGCGCTTCGGCTCGAACATGCCTCCCCACCTGGCCATCAGCCTGCTGGCATCTCCCCAGCACCCACCTCTCTGCCACGTGATGGTAGATGGGTCGATGTCAAGACGGGCAAATTTACTCACTTCCTCTTCTGTCAGTGTGCTCGGATCAGTCTTATTTATTCCCAGTTTCTAATGATTAAGAAGAAAAAAGGTGAGAAGTTTGAGAAGCAACAGAAAGCAAAGGGTCACCAAAATTATCCCTCTAATTTTATTTTCTCCATGATTGGTAAAGCCTTTTAAAAAACTAAACTGGCACTTTGGGAGGCCGAGGTGGGCAGATCACCTGAGGTCAGGAGTTCGCAGCCAGCCTGACCAACATGGAGAAACCCCATCTTTACTAAAAATGCAAAAATCAGCCGGGCATGGTGGCGCATGCCTGTAATCCCAGCTACTTGGGAGGCTGAGGCAGGAGAATTGCTGTAACCCAGGAGGCGGAGGTTGCAGTGAGCCGAAATCGTGCCACTGCACTCCAGCCTGGGCAACAAGAGCGAAACTCCGTCTCAAAACAAACAAGCAAAGAAACAAACAAAAAAAAAAACTAAACTGGGCCAGGTGCGGTGGCTCACGCCTGTAATCCTAGCACTTTGGAAGGTCAAGGCAGGCAGATCACCTGAGGTCAGGAGTTCGAGACCAGACTGGCCAACATGATGAATCCCCGTCTCTACTAAAAATACAAAAAAAAATTAGCCAGGTATGGTGGAGAGCACCTGTAATCCCAGCTACTTGGGAGGCTGAGGCAGGAGAATCACTTGAACCTGGGAGGCAGAGGTTGCAATGAGCTGAGATCCTGCCATTGCACTCCAGCCTGAGTGACAGAGCAAGACTCTGTCTCCAAAAAAACCAAAAAACAAAAATCAAAACTCAGCTGGGTGTGGTGGCTCACGCCTGTAATCCCAGCACTTTGGGAGGCTGAGGTGGGCGGATCACCTGAGGTCAGCAGTTCGAGACCAGCCTGACCAACATGGAGAAACCCCGTCTCTACTAAAAATACAAAATTAGCCTGCCTGGTGGCGCATGCCTATAATCCCAGCTACTTGGGAGGCTGAGGCAGGAGAATCTCTTGAACCTGGGAGGCAGAAGTTGCGGTGTGCCAAGATGGCGCCATTGCACTCCAGCCTGGACAAGAGCAAAACTCCATCTCAAAAAACCAAAAAACCAAAAAACAAACAAACAAAAAAAAAAACAAAAAAACTAAACTAAACTGAACTTTGACTGAATTATAGGCTAGGCCAAGTCAGACAAATACCTAGGGCCAGATTTCTTCTACGAGTAAGATACTGCGAGTTTGTAATAGACTCTGAAAAGGATTGATCTGAAGATGTCCTGCAGTGGACAGCATACAGCTAACTACCACTTGTGCCTGCTACTGGCTGCGTCAGCCAGGGGCTCCCTGGGCTGCTCTATGTGGCCACCGTGTACCCTGCTCAGAAGAGACATAAACTGCTGTCCATCCATATAATTGGTGCCACAGTTCATTAGTTTTCAAATACAAATACCGGTAATTCAAGTTAAGTTTATTCCTATGTTTCAAAATAAGTTATTCCTAATTCATGGAAGAGAAAAAAAAATTAAAACTTTTAATGCCCAGCCAATTTTTAAATTTTTTGTAGAGACAGGGGTCTTGCTATGTTGCCTGGGCTGGTCATGAACTCCTGGGCTCAAGCAGTCCTCTTGTCTTGGCCTTCCAAAGTGCAGAGATTACAGGGGTGAGCTACCATGCCCAGCCAAGAAATCTTCCTATTTATTTTGTGTAAATAAAACATTTTAAGAAAGTGATTTTTGGCTGGGTGTGGTGGCTCATGTCTGTAATCCCAGCACTTTGGGAGGCTGAAGCAGGTGGATCACCTGAGGTCAGCAGTTCGAGACCAGCCTGGCCAACATGGTGAAACCTTGTCTCTACTAAAAATACAAAAAATTAGCTGGCATGGTGGTGGGCACCTGTAATCCCAGCTACTCAGAAGGCCGAAGCAGAACTGCTTGAACCTAGGAGGCGGAGGTTGCAGTGAGCCGAGATTGTGCCATTGCACTCCAGCCTGGGCAACAGAGCAAGACTGTCACACACACACACAGACACACACACACACACACAAAAATAGTGATTTTTTTTTTTTTTTTTTTGAGACAGAGTCTTGCTCTGTCGCCCAGGCTGGAGTGCAGTGGCGCGATCTCGGCTCACTGCAAGCTCCGCCTCCCGGGTTCACACCATTCTCCTGCCCCAGCCTCCCGAGTAGCTGGGACTACAGGCACCTGCCACCACACCTGGCTAGTTTTTTGTATTTTTAGTAGAGACGGGGTTTCACCATGTTAGTCAGGATGGTCTCGATCTCCTGACCTCAGGATCCGCCTGCCTCGGCCTCCCAAAGTGCTGGGATTACAGGCGTGAGCCATTGTGCCCGGCAAAATAGTGGTTTTTAATGAAGCATAAAAAAGATCTGGGAAACAGAAACTGCATGTTGTTACAGCTGCTGAGGATGGAATTACTCACTACTTCAACACACTGAACTTGGTTCAGTAAGAGGCAGGAGGTGAATTTTTAAAACCACTTAATACCAACCAGTAAGGTTGTAAGTTATACCATTTAGGGTTATTTTTTAGTCTCTGAAACAGGGCTAGTAGCAAGCAATATTATTAGAAGACCAGAGGCAGCAAATGGCATCAGAAAAAAGCTAAGACAGGTTTTAAGAATTAAGATGGCATAAGCAAGTATAATTGTAGTGTTTGCTGCAACAAAAACATAGATGAGGCTGGGCGCAGTAGCTCATGCCTGTAATCCCGGCACTTTGGGAGGGCAAGGTGGATGGATCACCTGAGGTCAGGAGTTTGAGACCAGCCTGGCCAACATGGTGAAATCCCATCTGTACTGAAAATACAAAATTTAGCTGGGCGCAGTGGTGCGTGTCTGTAATCACAGCTACTTGGGAGGCTGAGGCAAGAGAATCACTTGAACTAGGGAGGCGGAGGTTGCAGTGAGCTGAGATCATGCCACTGCACTCCAGCCTGGGCAACAGGAGTAAAACTCTGTCTCAAAAAACAAAACAAAACAAAACAAAACAAAAAACCACAAATGAGATAGATGAGTTTTCAAAGGTTATCTTATAATTTCCTAGAAATTTAACAAATTTCATAAAAATATTTCACTTTAGAAAGAGAAGAACTCACCAAAAATTCTAATTTGTTATTTTTTTTTTTAAGAGATGGGATCTTGCTGTGTTGGCCAGGCTGGCATGCAGTGGCTATTCAGAGGCGCCATCATGGTGCACTATAACCTTGAAGTCCTTGGCTCAAGCAAACCTCTCACGTCAGCATCATGCGTAGCTCGGACTACAGGTATGTATGTGCTCCTGTGCCCAGCTAATTTGTCAGTTGACTAGGGTACTCATAAATTAGCAAAACAGTCCTCTAATTTCATAGATGAAGAAACTGAGATGGAAAAAGGTTAATTAATTTGTCCACCTGGCTCTTTTGTGTAGAACCAGGGTTCA
The DNA here is from genome assembly GCF_028878055.3 of Symphalangus syndactylus. Classification (NCBI taxonomy): domain Eukaryota; kingdom Metazoa; phylum Chordata; class Mammalia; order Primates; family Hylobatidae; genus Symphalangus; species Symphalangus syndactylus. Next base: position 128,666,232 of record NC_072424.2, on the reverse strand, counting down.
GGCTTCGAACACTGTGCTCTCTCTGCTCCAGTATTCGGTCTCCATAGAGTTTAATACCCAAAAGGATATCTGAAAACCAAAGTCAAACTAAGTTGAAAATTTCAGGCTTTGACAATCTTTCTGATGTGTTTCTAGGATACTTTCTTTTTAAAGAATTGCTAACTGGAAACTTACTTTTAGCCGAGCAAGTTGAATTTCTGAAAATTCTCTGACACCATTCACTAAAGGAACCAGCCGATTATACAGAGCCTAAAAACACAAACAAAAATGAGACCACACAAAAGTTAATTGTCCATGAACTTGAACAATTCATAGGATATGACAAAAATTCTTTGCATTTATAACCAAACTACTTAGATAAAAGACCCTATTAAAATTTGTGGGCTAATATAAACAATGTTGACTTAAATTCTGTCATTTTCATAAAACTGACAAGATCTGAAATAACACACATTGCAAAGAGTTTGCATAAATATATTTCGTGATCTATATCGCTACAACTACCATATGAAGATGTATGTGGATTATGTAGCAAAGACTCACTGAGGAACTACTTTAATTAAAGAAAGTGAGGACTCTTGTTGTAAAACGTGCCAGAAGGTACCCCTTTTATCTATGTCCTATGTCTGTGAGGAATTAGCTTCTGGTGGGCTGTCCCCTTTGGGGACGTGGTTTAACTCTTAAACTACAAGCACATGAAGCCCAATAAGGGTCTCTGACATCTTTTCAGCACATCTAAAATAGCTCCGCATAACATTAGTCTTAAAACGACATCTGTCCAATCCCCTTAGAATAGATTAGAGATTGGACCTGTGACCAGAATGAAGAGAACTGGTCTACCTACCATCTTTAAAACTAAAGACTCATCTTAGAGAATATTTGGCTTTTACAACATACTACAATTCTCCCAATAACTTGGCAGTGCTCATAATCCCATTTGAGAATCTGATCAAAGGATGGCTCCTTCTCCTTGGGAAATAGGGACATATGTAAAAATCACAAAATTGAATTGAATAACATTTCAGAGTCTGCAGACATCAGAATTCTTTCCACAAACTCCTTAAGAATCCAGGAATTCCAGGATACAATACCCAAAATGGCTAGCAAGGCATCCTTCTCACCTTATCTGTTTGTGTGTTTTCATGAAGAATCCTTGTGTCGATGGCGGCAGCCAGCAAGTTATTGGCAGCAGTGATGGCGTGGATGTCTCCAGTCAAGTGAAGGTTGAACTACAGAAATAAGATATCTTTCTATTTATTTATTTTCAGAAATAGGGTCTCGCTTTGTCGCCCAAGCTGGAGTGCAGTGGCATGATCATAGCTCACTGTATTCTCAAACTCTTGGGCTCAAGCAATCCTCTCACCTCAGCCTACTGAGTAGGCTGGGACTATAGGTGCACACCATTGTGCCCGGCTGATTTTTGAATTTTCTGTAGAGACGGGGGTCTTGCTGTGTTGCCTAGGCTGGTTATGAGCTCCTGGGCCACTGTGCTCAGCTAAGACATCTTCCTATTTGTTTTAAACAACTATGGAATTTAAGGACTGAATAAATAAAATAGCATACAAATTACATATCCTTATAATGAACTGAGTCTATAGGAACGCCTAAATCAGAAAATCAAGGTCAAGGTCTTCCACGTCACAACAAAGAACCTTTGAGCAATTGCTCAGATCATAACTTCTTCCATCCTCAGGTTAAGGCAAAGCATTCTGATGCATTTAATAATGAATCTTACAGTCACTCACTTTACGTTTATTCATTGTTTTATTATCAAGAAAACAGTATCATATCAAATATACTTTGGAATGAGGCAGGGCATAAAATAAACAGTAACAATAAAATAATATGAAATATTACGGAATTTTGGAGAAATAAATTATTTTACCCTCATGACTCTACTCATTCTGTTATTTTCCTTCCAGTCTCATGAGCACTCATGAAATCAGCTTCCTACAAACTTCCAAGTTTCGTTTTTCACAAAACTTTTTCTATAATAACCTTTCGTATAGTTTATAGAGGCTGTATATGGTAGATGTACCAAAAGTTTCAGGCTGGATACATACACTACTACCAAATGTTCACTTTTACAAGGAAGGCCACAGTTATAAAGCATACACACAAATAGCTTTTCCTTTTTTTAAAAAAATTAATTGCTAATGAGTAGTATATTTTCAGGAGAGTAGTTACTAGGTTAAATGAGCTTTCTTTCTTTTCTTGTTTTTTTTTTTTTGTAGAGACGCAGTCTCACTGTTGCCCAGGTTGGTCTCAGACTCCTGGGCTCAAGTGATCCTCTTGCTTCAGCCTCCCAAAGTGCTAGGATTCCAGGCATGAGCCACCACGCCCAGCCCTTGGGATCTTGATAATATCACCAAATTGCTTTTTGAAAGGGATGAAGTATTTTTATTTTATTTTATTTTATTTCGAGACGGAGTTGCACTCTTTCACCTAGGCTGGAGTGCAGTGGCATGATCTCAGCTCACTGCAACCTCCGCCTCCCGGGTTCAAGCAATTCTCCTGCCTCCTAAGTAGCTGGGACTACAGGCACCTGCCACCACGCTTGGCTAATTTTTGTATTTTTAGTAGAGATGTGGTTTCACCATGTTGGCCAGGCTGGTCTCGAACTCCTGACCTTGTGATCTGCCTGCCTCAGCCTCCCAAAGTGCTGGGATTACAGGCATGAGCCACCACACCCGGCCTTTGGGATCTTGATAATATCACCAAATTGCTTTTTGAAAGAGATGAAGTGTCATCTGCAAAACACTAGTAGTAGATCAGTTACTTCAGAAATAAAGTAACTTTTAGACTAAGAAATAATTTAATAGTTGAGAAAGTGTTATTCTTTTTAAAGCTGCATTTCCTTAATTTCTTGGAAGATTAAATATTTTCTTGTTAAAATTTTACTTTATAACATAAAATAACGTTAACTGGAGAAAACATGAAAAATTACATATCTTTATATATTTTATAAATATATATTTGTGCTTTTAAATATTGGAATCATAACATCATAACGGTTTATACTTTAGCTCTTACACTCTCAATATAGCAAGCATTTTTACATCATTAAAGAGTCTGCAAAATATAGTTAACTTGATGTCCTATTATTATCCCATTTTTTAATGTTATAAACTATGTGACAGTATATTTAATTTGAAATGATCTATTTTCCCATACATTCATTTTTTTCCTTAGGGTACACTAAAAATGAATTTATTTGGGCCCAAAGGATATGCACGGTAAAACACTTAATATGTATTTCTACTCTTCTTCCCAAAGTGTTTTTATCAACATACACTTCCCAGCAGTGTGTGGGAGTCCATTTCAATTTCTTTGCCAAAATTTGGTATCATAACTATTTTGAAAAATCCAATTTTGTCAATTTGACAAGTAAAATGTTAACTGATAGTGGTTTTATTTTTATTTATTTATTTAGAGACGGAGTCTCGCTCTTGTTGCCCAGGCTGGAGTGCACTGGCATGATCTCGGCTTACTGCAACCTCTGCCTCCCAGGTTTGAGTGATCCTCCTCCCTCAGCCTCCCAAGTAGCTGGGATTACAGGCGCCTGCCACCACGCCCAGCTACTTTTTGTATTTTTAGTAGAGACGGGGTTTCCCCATGTTGGCCAGGCTGGTCTTGAACTCCTGACCTCAGGTGATCCACCCACCTCGGCCTCCCAAAGTTCTGGGATTACAGGCATGAGCCACCGTGCCCGGCCTGATAGTGGTTTTAATGTAGATTTATTTACTTGATTGTTGGTGAAGATGAATACGCATTTAGTTAATATTTCTTTTCCGATGTTTCTATTGAACTCTTTGGCCATTTCACAACTGGAATGTAAGTTTTTCTTTCCAGCCGTCTACTTGATGTCCACCTGCATGTTTCATAGGCCTCTAAACTGAGTCCCTCCTTCTGACTACCACCCTCCACCACACCCCACACCACACAGTTCAAACCTCATACCATCACTCCCCTGTTCTCTGCCTCAACAAATGAGTCTACTGAGTTGCTCAAGCCAGTACCCTGGATGTTGTCCTTGAATCCTCCTCTTTTCTCACCCCCAACATCTAATCCTGCAAACATCAGCAGACAAATCTTAAACTGTTTTTTCCTCTTTTCCATCCTCACTGCCCCCATCCTGGGCCAAGTCACTGACATCTTTCCCTAGGCTACTTCCATAGTCTTCCTCCTGGATTCATCGTGTCTACTGAGAGGCCCCTGGTCCCTTCATCACACAGAAGGCAGGGTGATTTTAATAAAACTCAATCTGCATTGTGTTATCTGTCAAGAGCCCTTCAATGGCTGACCTTGGCACTTCAAATAAAATCCAGGTTCTTGGCTACAAATTGCAATCGCTCGACAGGGCTGGCGCCTGCACACTTCTCTACCTCAACCCCCCACTCCCGCTGGCCCACGGGGCTCCAGCCACGCTGGTGTCCTCCAGTTCCCTGAATAGGCCACACCCTTTCCTGCCTCAGGACTTTCCCACCAGCAGTTCCCACTGGCTGAATGCTCTCCCTCATTCTTCACAAGGTCGGCTCCTTCCCATCCTTCCAGTCATAGTCCTCAGTCCATCTGGAATTTATTCTAACATTTTCCCCTATGGTGATTTATTACATTCCGTCCAGTACATATTGTCTGTGCCTGGCACACAGTCAACAAACATCCACTAAGTGTCAGGCACGGTGCTCAGAGCTGGGAGGATACAGATGAAGAAAAGACTAGAGGCACTCACGCCTGTAATCCCAACACTTTGGGAGGCCGAGGCGGGTGGGTCACCTGAGGTCAGGAGTTCAAGACTGGCCTGACCAACACGGTGAAACCCCATCTCTATTAAAATACAAAAATTAGCTGGGCGTGGTGGCAGGCGCCTGTAATCCCAGCTTCTTGGGAGGCTGAGGCAGAAGAATCACTTGAACCCAGGAGGCAGAGGTTGCAGCGAGCCGAGATCGCACCATTGCACTCCAGCCTGGGTCACAGAGCAAGACTCCATCTCAAAAATGAAGAAAAAAGAAAAGAAAAGAAAAGAAAAGAAAAGAAAAGAAAAGAAAAGAAAAGAAAAGTAGCTCTCTCCTCCAAGCCATGCAGCTGATGCCCTAAACCGGTGGGACACCAATTTCCTTCCAATTTGCTGGCTAAACCCGAGCCACTCCCCTGTGTATGCCCCTTGTACACCATCTCTAATTTGGGCTCCTGGTTCTGGGTCTTGCTGGCTCGTGAATGGTACCCATGCCCATTCTGACCTGAAGCCTGTGACAATTTTTTTCAGCAGTGCCTTGGACTACTCTTTCTCACCCCCATTCCCAGTATTTGAAGTTTCTACAGATTTTCTCTTTAGCTTCCCTGACACTCAGACCTCCATGGGTAAACACTTCTATTCCTTTAACAAAGTCAACAAGTACTTTCTAGTGAGTTCCTACCATGTGCTGGGCACTCTGCTCAATGCTGGGACCTGGGACCTCAAGAAAGGCCCACAACTCGTCACAGCCAACTGAACCAGATAGCCGTAAAAATAGAGGGAGTCTGTGGGGTAGAGAAGAACCTTGACAAAAAACCTTGACTAAATTGGGTAAAGAGAACAGAAAAGGAAGAATGTTCCAGGCATGGGAAAATCCTGGAACCGAGAGAGAAAAGGAAAAGAGTCTGCAAGGGCTGGGCACGGTGGCTCACGCCTGTAATCCTAACACTTTGGGAGGCCAAGACCAGCGGATTGCCTGAGCTCACGAGTTCCAGACAAGCCTGGCCAACATGGTGAAACCCTGTCTCTACTAAAATACAAAAAATCAGTCAGGCACAGTGGCAGTTGCCTGTGATCCCAGCTACTCAGGAGGCTGAGGCATGAGAATTGCTTGAACCTGGGAGGCAGAGGTTGCAGTGAGCTGAGACTGTGCCACTGCACTCCAGCCTGAGCAACAACGCAAAACTCTGTCTCAAAAAAAGGGTCTACAAGGAGCTTGACGCGGTGGAGAGAAGAAGGCAGGTGGGGACCTGTGGACAAAGAAGCAGGAGCAGCCGCCCACGAGGACCTCCTGTGCTGTGCTGGAGGGTGACAGGCAACGGCGGCAATGACAGAACAGGAAAGTGACCTGCTCAGATTTGGGTTTTGGAAGATTGCCCAGGCCCCACCGAATGATAAGGCTGATGCGGAGAATGAAACTGAAAAGAACTGGTCACTGGTTAGTTACAGGCGACAAAGAGGTTATGTGGAACAAAGGTGGAGTTCTTACAGAAGTGAGAATTAACAACATCAGTTCTTTTTGCCCATTTTCCTCTGGAACTCTTTTATTTTGGAGTCTTTTATTTTTAATGGGACACTTCACAAATTTGTGTGTCATCCTCGTGCAGGGACCATGCTAATCCTCTCTGTCATTCCAGTTTTAGTATCTGTGCTGCCGAGGCACGCACTGGAGCCTGAATTGACAGAGGGGAAGCGTCAAGTCTTTGCGAACTTGGCAGTACAGCCGATGATAAGGGAGGCACAGACCCACATTCTCTCATCCAGACCCGCAAGGCCAGCAGGGTTTCAAGATTCAGAATTTTTTGGAGTTTAGGAAGGCAGTGTTATTTACATGTAGTTTATTTGTAAAACACCCCAAGCAGGGGCCAGGTCAGCACCTGTTAATCAAAAATAATTTTTCCACAGCAATGTATATGAATATTCATGCCAAGTAGCACATACAAAATCCATATAATTATAGCTCATCACAGTAAATACTAGGATTTGTCACTGCATGGGTTATGCAAACATTTTGGGGTTTCAGAGCCTTAATGACTTTGGGATTATGGATGAGGGTCTGTGGGCCTGTGTGGATGGGAGCAGAGACAAGATGTCAGGAAGGAAACACAGTCATAGCTGACCTGCATCTCTTCAAGGTCTTACCTCCTCCATGGGGATGACCTGGGCGTATCCACCACCCGCGGCTCCTCCTAAACAACAGAGCAAGAGGCATTTCAAACGGGTCACCAAGTACAGCTGCCACGATGGATGCAGCCCAAGGGACACAGCTCCCCAAACCCAACAGAGAGGCGTCACACCCAAGATGAAGTAACAAAAGGCAGTGAGAGATACTAATGGTTATATCCAAGCAGAACAGAAAAAAAAAAAAAAAAAAGTTGACACTTTGTCTAACTATACCTGTTTCTTTGCTTAAAAAAAAAAAAAAAGGTAAAAATAGAGCAGATGTCATTACTGTAAAACATACCAGGATATGAGAATACTTTGTTAATTTATTATTAGATCTCTGTGACTATACTTTATCTAAATCAATTGTATATGATTTCATATCTAAGAAAACTTTGTTTAAAAAAAATACACTGTGGCTGGGCGAGGTGGCTCATGCCTGTAAACCCAGCACTTTGGGAGGCTGAGGCGGGCGGATCACTTGAGGTCAGGGGTTTGAGACCAGCCTGGCCAACATGATGAAACCCCATCTCTATTAAAAATACAAAAATTAGCTAGGCATGGTGGCGGGCGCCTGTAGTCCCAGCTACTCGGGAGGCTGAGGCAGGCGAATCACTTGAAACTGGGAGGCGGAGTTTGGAGTGAGCCGAGATTGCACCACTGCATTCCAGGCATTCACCACTGCATTCACTGGGCAACCAAGTGAGACTCTGTCTCGAAAAAAAAAAAAAAAAAAAAAAACAAAAACCAAAAAACCACCGCATAACCACCTCAAATGAGTAAATTATAGACTTCAATTTATTGCAGATAATAGTATGTGAGATTTGTCATGCTGCGTATCCCTCAAAATGTTGGTTGTTAGAGTAAAAGGACTTCTCTTTCCTAAAGCAGGAACAACACCGCCCATGTGTGTAACACTTGACAGTAGCCCTCGTTCTTCACATGCTTTCTCATTTGATCCTCCCAACAACTGGGTGAGCCTGGTGCCACTCTCAGCATTTTGGACTTTCAGAGATGAGGCTCTGAGAGGTTGTGACTGGCTCAAGTGGCCAAGGGTCACATCGCGGTAGGAAACACAGCTGTGACCAAAAACTTGGCCTTCTCGCTCCAACCCTAGTGTTCATTCCGTTACACAATGCATGACACTCTGTGAGTTATCAGTACTTTATGAGATACGTTATTAATATGTGTAACAGTAATATAAATACAGTATTCTTAAAAAATCACCAAGTGCCAAGGACAAACTAATTGCAGCAATAAACACCATTGTAAAGTGAGCTAAGGAATGATTTCATGATAAATCAAGGAAGAAAGAGTAATGAATGGGAAAGTGCCAGATATCAGCCCAACCACGGCCAAGGAGGAATTTCATCATGACTCGCTGTCCACAGCCAGTCCGTCTCCAGAGAGCTCTGCAGGCCCCACACAGCAACTCCAATGAGCCGAGACTAAGGCAGAGGGAAAGACCTTTCCCCGGGACTGGGATGATCAAACACCGATATGGATGGCCGTGTTTCAAGATCACTTGGCAAAGAAGGCCCTGATGAAATGGGAGACCGCACTCGAGGCGGGAGCCTTGAGCAACACAGCCCCAGGAACAGGCTCCTGAGGCGTCTAGTGAAGCCCTGGCAGCTCCCACTGCTCTTTTTCATGCCCAGGGGGAACCAACATGGGGTGACCACTATGTACGGAGTGTGCAGTGAAGAAATGTACCGGGTCCCCTGAAAAGTCTTAACTCTTTATCTGTCGACAATGTTCTTTTTACAATTTTCTCCCCCCAACTTTGCCCTGAAAAGTACACTAGTTGTTAAAGACAGTACCTTTCACTCCAAACGTCGGTCCTTGGGAAGGCTGCCTCAAGCAGGCAAAGGAGTTGACATTCAGGTGTGCGGTCAGAGCCTGCACAAGCCCAATGGTAACTGTGCTCTTCCCTTCTCCAAGAGGGGTGGGCGTGATCCTGAGTTCGGGGAGAGAAAAGTGAATTTTATAATATTTCCCAGACAACCTATGCAAAACCAGCCTAAGACACCAGAATCAAATCTGAGGGTGCTCATTCCAAAATGCACAACATAATTTAATTTTCTTGGGCTATTATGGTCTACCCACATCACACAGGACAGGCATAAGCTAAAGTCAAGATACAGACACACCTTTAATTACCAAGAGACCAAAAAAGGAAAAGTTATTGGGCAGTGCTAATAACAACATCAATTTCAAGAAAGGCCACAAAACCATTCGTCAAAACGGTTTAAATAATTCAGCTGATGGTGGGGCATTTCTTGCTGATGAGTATATAGCACTTGTTCTTCCTGAGCCATTTATTGGGGCAGGGTGTGGGCACAGGGCCTATGGTGTGGGGACAGGGCCTAGCTCAACGGTCCTTGGGTGAGTAGGGCACTGCCAGACTCTCGGGATTAGAAGGGATCCTAAAGTCCCCACTTGTCCTTCTCCTTCCAGATATCCCTGCCCAGGGCTTCTCCCTGCCATGCTTGAACACAGATGGTGTTAAGGTCATGACCTCTGGGGTGACCCACTCATTTCCGGACAGCCGTTACAGTTCAAAAGTTCTTTGTTCTAAAGAGAAGGCATCTGCATTCTTGTTGTGTCCCAGCTCTTGGAGTCCTACACACTAAGCCTGATCCCTTTCCATATGACAGTCCTTCAAATATTCAAAAAGTCCATAGGCCTTGTGCATACTGTGGTGGAAACTTCCGCTCTTGAGAAGCTTATTGTTGATGACAATACTTTGCAAAACCAAATGTTCCCATGTTCATAACATCACAGTATTAGGTGTTGAAGAGAGCCTATTATATTAGCAAGTAAGGCCTCATAAAATTGTTCTTTAGTACACCATCAGCATCGTTAAAAAATTTTTTCTTTCACTCTTTAAAGTTTTATTTCACTAACTTCAGGCCAAATTCCCACAACTGTGTTCTGGTCAATTTACTATCCTTGCTTGGCTTCCCCAAATGGTAGTACCAAAAGATTTGTGGGGTAGGGAGAAGAGACCACTTTAAGAAGCACTGCCTTTACTCATCTTCCACAAGGCAACAGAGTTGGGCATCTGATTGTTCAACAAAACAAAGCTTTAATAGCATCCAGGAGGGGAGACAGGCAAACCATGCTGTAGACACTCTTCTATTTGTCAAAATCAGACCAGAGAAAACCTACTCCACACAGATATAATAGATATTGATATTCATCTTTTATTTTTCTGTTGCCGCAACATTTTTCTTCTTTTAATAATCATATCATGTAGTTTCTCAAGTCCTTCCTTTAGGCCATCTCCTAGGATTGCACAGGTAGGCTGCAAATGCCAAGGAGTTGATGAGCTCAGTTCACCCATTGCTAACAATTTCTCAATTTCTGAAAGAGATAATGAGTTCCTCAAGTCTTGTTTGTTAGCAATTATAAGTACAGGGACTCCTTGATTTTCTGATATCCTAGTTATTTTGTGAAGTTCAATTTTGGCTTCTTCCATCCTTTCGATATCAACAGAGTCCACAACAAATACAATGCCATCTGTGCACCTGGTATATGACTTCCACAGTGGCCTTAATTTCTCCTGACCACCTACATCCAAGAAGTGAAAAGTGACTGTTTTAGAATTTCCCAAGGTTACCTTTTCTCAGTGTTAAATCCTTTGGTAGGTACGGTATTTACAAATTCATTGAACTGCAGCCTGTATAAGACAGTTGTCTTTCCAGCACAGTCCAAACCCAGAATAACAATGTGGAAGGACTGAAATGAAGGCAGGTTGGACAGGATAGAAGTCTGGTCTGATAGCCCATTCCCCATTTCCAGGTGCAAATAAATGTCCCAGATTGAAATGCTTTTCTCTTCTTGCTTTAGAATTTCTCTTGGTAGCAGATCCAACTATAAGACTGCTCCCGATCTGGAGTCTGGGTCCAAATGAGAAAGCATTGGCAGGCGTTTCTACGCAGGGATAAGCATCTCACGTCCTTCCAGCTTAGCTCTCAAGCATCGTTAAAAATTTTAAAGGCTGTCATTTGGGTTTACAATTTGGTCTTCCATGAGTTACTGTCAGCCATGTTGTCTAGGATACTCAACCACAACAAACCTAATAGAGTTTTCTGATCTACAAAACCTAGTAACCACAAAGAAAGAATGTCTTTAGAAGCGTCATCATACCCTGCAATTCCATGAGTCATTCATTCAGCAAATATTTATCAAGTACTGCTATGTACCAGGCATTGAGCTAGACCCTGGGGACAAAATGATGATCCAGTCAGACTCCATCTCTACCCTCACGAGCTTCCAGCTGATCTGAATACATTAGCAATTACGATAAATGTGACAAACACTAAGACAGGGAAATAGGGCAGTCAGACTGAATTATGAGGGTACATGGAAAAAGGATCTAACTAGATTTGAACATCTGGGAATGTTTCCTGTAGGAAGTAACATCTTACGTGAGACCTGACAAATTAATAAATGTTAACCAGATAAAACTGAGAGTGGATTGGGGCAGTTAATAGGAGAGGTGCTATGCTTCATATTTATGGGGTTAATTATTTGTATCCTCACTTGATAGATGAGGAAACTGAGGCACAGAGTGTAAGCAACTTGCCCACAGTCACACAGCTAGTAAGCAGTAGGGCTGGGAGGCAAAGCCAGCCATCTGACTTAACCAGGTTCTCCATGGATGGAAATCATAACTATAATTAGCCATTTAAAGCATGGAATGGGTAAGATCACCCAAGGACAGTGCACCGAGTGAGAAAAGGGATAAGGACAGAAGAGTTAGGCACATTTGCTTGTAATGAGTTGTCAGAAGAAGAGAGTCCAAAAGGAAACCAGGAAGGTGTAGTATAAAATAAGAGAACCCAGCTGTGTGCAGTGGTTCATGCTTGTAATCCTAGCACTTTGGGAGGCCAAGGTAAAAGGATTGCTTGAGCTAGGGAGTTTGAGACCAGCCTGGGCAATACAGTGAGACCCTGTCTCTAAAAATACAAAAAAATAAGAGGACCCTGGAGAAGAAGGCAGAACATGACAGGAAGTCTCAGAAGGAGGCCAAGGATGAGACTGTTTCCAGAACAGGAAAGTCAAACGCCACTGAGGCAGGAAGCAGGATGAGGACCGAGAGTGGTCGGTGGATTCAGCAACAAGGAGGTTGCTGGTACCCGCTGTGGCCAGGAGCTGGTGAGCCTATCCTGACACTGCTGCATGGAGAAACCTAAGACTCCTGAAGCCACATGACCCTGGCTTATCAGTCACCTCTGCATCTGTCTAAATAGCAGATTTGCAGTGGGATCAACGTGAAAACTGAAAGTTATACAAAGATATTAATACTTCTGCTTGGAGTTAACTTTCTGTTTTCTTGGATACAACATCAATAAGGGCAGTTAAAAGCCCACAGGCGTTACAATCTTAGAAGAGCCTGTAAAGAAACTGTGGCATTAAACATGGTGTCATTTAAATACTGTACTGAGCATTTGGTGTTTGCAAAGGACTAAGTGGTTTACCTAAACTGTGTCACATGAAGGATTACATTTTCATTCCCAAGGATATGCTAGCATAGCTGCCCAAGAAAGCCAAAAGCAGACACGCCCAGAGATGACCTCCTCAAAACTCCAGCTAACCATCCAATTCTTAATTAGAAACACAGGACTGCTCAGCTTTCCGCCAACTAATACAATTCGGGAAAAATCACAAAGTAGGAAGTATTTATTGGGAGCAATAAAAGGAGAGCTACAATAAAAAAGCTTATTTCACCTCCTTCCTGCATTTGGTATCAAAATTTGGTTTAGTTTTTCCCCCAGTATCTTTAGCTCAGATTCCAAATCATCAACAGCGATATACAAAAGAATAAGCACCAAGATAATCTAATTTCTCTTTCTTTCTTTCTCTCTTTTCCTTCCTTCCTTCCTTAAGGTAATCTAATTTCTCTTTCTTTCTTTCTCTCTCCTTCCTTCCTTCCTCCCTTCCTTTCTCTTTTTTTTGGAGACACATGGAGTTTTGCTCTTGTTGCCCAGGCTGGAGTGCAGTGGCGTGATCTCGGCTCACTGCAATCTCTGCCTCCCAGGTTCAAGCAATTCTCCTGCCTCAGACTCCTGAGTAGCTGGGACCACAGGCACGTCACTACACCTGGCTAATTTTTGTATCTTTAGCAGAGACAGGGTTTCACCATGTTGGCCAGGCTGGTCTCCAACTCCTGACCTTGTGATCCGCCCACCTCAGCCTCCCAAAGTGCTGGGATTACAGGCATGAGCCACCACGCCCAGCCCTCTAATTTCTTTTTCTATAGGAGCTTAGAGTTCATAGAGATGGAACTGTGATTTTTGTTCATTACCTTCCTCCACTTCTGGCAGATTTCTGTACCCCCTCTCTGATATCTAGAGCATTGATTATATGATTATTGTAGAATTTTTCAGATGGCTTCATGATAAGCATTCTGACATGCCTGTCTCGCCTACCAGGCCACACACTTGTTGAGGTAAAGGACAACGCTCACCCTCTTTGCACCCCTATCACATCACCTGTTCAGGGCATAGAACAGCAAAAAAGGGTTGACAATGGAATGATGCCTTTTTTTTTTTTTTTTTTTTTGAGATGGAGTCTCACTCTGTTGCCCAGGGTGGAGTGCAATGGTGTGACCTCTGCTCATTGCAACCTCCACCTCCCGGGCTCAAGCAATTCTCTTGCCTCACCCTCTCGAGTAGCTGGGATTACAGGCACCCATCACCATGCCCAGCTAATTTTTGTATTTTTAATAGAAACAGGGTTTCACCACGTTGGCCAGGCTGGTCTCGAACTCCTGACCTCAAATGATCCGCCCGCCTTGGCCTCCCAAAGGGCTGGCATTACAGGCGTGAGCCAGCATGCCCTGCCAGAATGATGTCTTTTTTAAGATGAGTATTATTTACTGGCAGTTACAGTAAAAATTGTCAAAGTACCTGTGACCATTTGGACACAATCTGAAAAGAAGTTTATAATTTACTCAAAGGTAAAAAAGATGGCTTATCCAGAGAGAAGTGGTAAAACTTTGAACTATTCTTAAGACCCAGAATCTTGCTGAATAGCACCACTGCCACTAGCCATGGGCCTCACCATGCACTCCAAAACTACATGCTCAAGTGGCATATGAACATAAATCATCCATCCCAGGCATCTTTAGGGTCTAGGGGCTTTTTAAGCCATTTATTATCTAACAATAAACCCCATGGTGCATTTGGTTATGTTTCTCATTACACTTGACTTAGGTAAACGGTTCAAAGGCCCTGTGGGAAGTGGTTTCTTCCAAATACCTCTGTTTCGTTCTGGAAGTAGCACAAATAAAAGAAAATCTCACAGATATTTAAATAGTTACTCAAGGCAGAAAAGCCAAATCATAGAAAAGTCAGATTATTTTTACATTGTACCGAAATAAAGGGTTGAAACATTTTTTAAAAATCCAATAGGGTATTTGGCCCTCTGCAGCAAAAAAAAAGATGAAATGATGTGAATGATTCAAATTTTTCTTTAATGTGAAATTCAGTCTATTTCCAGATCAGTTTGGGCTGCTTTTTTAGCTGCTCTGTCCAACCAATTCAGGGAAATTCTAGAAACTTCTGCACAGAAATGGGTGCAGGCCTGATGGAGACTGAGATTCAAATGCCCTGCAGCTGCACTCCAAGTCAAGTTCTCAAACAAAATTCCTTTTCATTAGTGTAACTGGGAAAATATGTAAAACTCATGAGTCCCTAAGATTCTTTTGGCACATTTCCCTGAACAATTCCCAATACTTTTCATTTTGTCAGGCAAAGCAAATAAAGTGATGTGTAGGTGTAAATACCATGCGATATGTAGTTGATGAAATGCAGATGATTCTGACTGAATAAGAAATCCTAAAGTTTGAAGAATGGCTTTTTAAAAGAATTAATCTGTTCTGCATTTGAGTTATTAATAATAGAAGATTTTAAAAAATCTCATTGTTTTATATTTTAATCCCATTGCTGATATAGTTAAATCACATTTCTATATAAATTCAAATATGTAATAACAAATATATTGTTATTTAGTTTTATTTAAAAATTACTTGGGTATTTGAATTCTTCTAAAGCATGGAAAAAGATTTATGTTATAGTGTTCAGAGAAAAAGGCAGGACAAAAATGGTATTTATAGCCTGATCTCAATGTGTAAAAAGATGAATGTATAAATAAAATATTGAGTTATGAGAGACTTAGTTATCTCCTTTTTACTTTTCTTTATGTTAAATTTTTTACAATAAGCTAATATTATTTTCAGAATTAGAAAAGACTTTTAGAAAAAGGAAATAATTCTCCATTTAATGGAGGGGTCATTTATATTTTTAAAGAAGTTACAACAGTGCATATAATAGTTTGATAACTATTTGACCTGGTCAAATGTAAAAATATGAAGATGATTTTTATTTCAAATTGACTTTTCACTTTAGATTACAAATGTTGCTTTAAACCAGTGCTACTTTTTGCTGTTTGTCTGTATTTTTTAAAGATGGGGTTTTGCTATGCAGCTCAGGCTGGTCTTGAACTCCTGGCCTCAAGTGACCCACCCACCTCAGCCTCCAGAGTAACTGGGTTATAGGCACAACCCATCATGCCAGGCCCACTTTAGGCTATCGATAAAATAGTTGCCTGTGACCTAAACTGATATCAATATTCAGCTATTAAAGGATTAGATACTGATGACAGTTTACACCCCTAAAAAATATATCATTTGTTGTGTTGGGGAGAAGGGGCTGTTCATTCTTCCCTTATAGAATCCAGTGTGGCGAGCCGGGTGCGGTGGCTCACGCCTGTAATCCCAGCACTTTGGGAGGCCGAGGCGGGCGGATCACGAGGTCAGGAGATCAAGACCACGGTGAAACCCCATCTCTACTAAAAACTACAAAAAATTAGCCGGGCGTGGTGGCGGGCGCCTGTAGTCCCAGCTACTCGGAGAGGCTGAGACGGGAGAATGGCGTGAACCCGGGAGGCGGAGCTTGCAGTGAGCCGAGACTGCGCCACTGCACTCCAGCCTGGGCAACAGAGCGAGACTCCGTCTAAAAAAAAAAAAAAAAAAAAAAAAAAAAATTAGCTGGGCGAGGTGGCGGGCGCCTGTAGTCCCAGCTACTCGGGAGGCTGAGGCAGGAGAATGGCGTGAACCCCGGGGGGCGGAGCCTGCAGTGAGCCGAGATCCTGCCACTGCACTCCAGCCTGGGCGACAGCGAGTCTCCGTCTCAAAAAAAAAAAAAAAAAAAAAAAAAAGAATCCAGTGTGGCTATTTCCTAAAAATCTTCAAGCTCTGCCACAAATGCATACATATATCATAAGCTTACCAGCACGTTTTTTTTTTTCCAATATAGTTAAAAAAAAAAAAAAAGAGACAGGCCATTTAATTTTTGTTCCTTCAAAGGTCTTTGTTAGGTAAAGAAACTTGTATCAGAATTTCAGAAAAAGAATTGTTGATCCCTTGGTGTTTAATCTGTTCTTGAAAATTCATCTTTAATCTTCTTTTCTATTTACAACATGGCAGGCCAATTTCAGCTTGATTATACATATTAATGCTAGCAAAAAGCCAGCGTGGAGAAATGTTCTACTGGCCATGGACCATATTGGCTGTAACCCCAGGCAGCCGTGCTAGCTAGCATTCTCCAGCATGAGGCTGGAGGCCCAGCTTTGTTTACAAGTAAGGAACCTGAAAACAATATCATCACAGCTTTGTTTTAGAACTATCAGTTTTGTGTTCCAAGCTAAGGTCAGGGCCATCCATATCTGGATTTCTGATTTTATTGACAAGCCCAAAATGGAGTAAAGCAGAGGGACTGGATAAGAAAATCTGCTGCAGGATTCTTCCTTTTCTTCCTTCATAAACAGACAACACATCCTACCAAGTTTTCCTTAAGTGTTCCTATCTAAACAGGGTGAGAAAGCCTGCAAACCCACCTACCAAGATCACCCAAAGCCTGGAAGAAAGGAACCAATTCCACAAATCAAATGCTTTTTCAAGGTCTTAACGGCCAAGAGTTTGTTTATTAATTGCAGACAAATATGCATCAAGCATACTGCCATAAAACCACCCTGACTAAACTATGCCCTAAACTCGGAGACCCTGGAGCCAATCTAACCAGAGGCAGCTCCTTGCAGGGTTTGGGCCCAGAGGGGGCCTGCAGGTAGAGCCAACCCCTCCCCTCAGCCAGGAACTTTCCCACACTTGATTATGGGGACATTAAGTTTGGGGTTCTAGGTTGCAAAGGGCCTCAGGAATCTAACTGCAGTGAGCCTGGAAGCCTGAGGGAGAAGGGTGAAGCCACAAGCAACCAAGGTGTGGAGCAAAGGATGAATTCCTTACAACGCCAACTGCTGAGGGATTCTGAGAGGCCCTGGCTGTCTGTCCCTCTTACAAAAAAGCTACAGAAGCTGGGCATGATGGCTCACACCTGTAATCCTAGCACTTTGGGAGGAGGAGGCGGGCGGACCACTTGAGGCCAGGAGTTCAAGGCCAGCCTGGCTAATGTGGCGAAATCCCGCCTCTATAAAAACACAAAAATAGTTAGCCAGGCGTGGGGGTGCATGCCTGGAATCCCAGCTACTTGGGAAGCTGAGGCACAAGAATTGCTTGAACCCAGGGGGTGGAGGTTGCAGTGAGCCAAAATCGCAGCAGTGCACTCCAGCCTGGGTGACTTCGTCTCAAAAAAAGAAAAGAAAAGCTATACAAAGAGAAGGAGAAAGAGGAGGAGAGGAAAATGGGAAAGGAGGAGGGAAAAGGGATTTGAAGAAATCACTATATCATTAAAGAGGTGATTTTTTTTTTTTTTTTTTTTTGAGACAGTCTTGCTCTGTCGCCCAGGCTGGAGTGCAGTGGCGCGATCTTGGCTCACCACAAGCTCCGCCTCCCAGGTTCACGCCATTCTCCTGCCTCAGCCTCCCGAATAGCTGGAACTACAGGTGCCCGCCACCAAACTTGGCTAATTTTTTTGTATTTTTAGTAGAGAGGGGGGTTTCACCATGTTAGCCAGGATGGTTTCGATCTCATGACCTCGTGATCCACCCACCTCGGCCTCCCAAAGAGCTGGGATTACAGGTGTGAGCCACCACACTTGGCCTGTTTTGGATAATATTTTTGCTTTATTTGTAGTTATAAATAATTGAACTTACTTCTGGGGATTTTTCCTAAGGAGATAATTAAACAGATGCACAAATCCACATGCCCAAGGTTGTTAATTCTAGCAGTTTAAAATGGCAAAAATTGGGAACATTTTAGTTGTCCATCAATAGAAAATTGGTCAAATAAGTTGTGGAACATCCCTATTCTATGTTCAAATTATTTTTCTGCATCAGTGCATCTGGACAATTAGAAACACTTAGAACTACCAGGGTAGCACTTATCGATGGAACTAGAGGTGCCAGAAGATGTGTAAGATGGGATCTCCACCCTCATCCTGGGCATTTTGCTACTCCCCCAGCCCCTGCTTCCCCAGCACGTTTAAGAATCTGGGATGTGGCCAGGTGCAGTGGCTCATGCCTGTAATCCCAGCACTTTGGGATGCCAAGGTGGGTGGATCACTTGAGGTCAGGAGTTCGAGAAAAGCCTGGCCAACATGGTGAAACCCCATCTCGACTAAAAATACAAAAATTAGCTGGGCATCGTGGCGCATGCCTGTAATCCCAGCTACTCGGGAGGCTGAGGCAGGAGAATCGCTTGAACCTGGGAGGCAGAGGTTGCAGTGAGCCGAGATCATGCCACTGCACTCCAGTCTTGGCAACAGAGACTTTGTCTCAAAAAAAAAGAATCTGGGATGTGAGTGATGGAATGTTATGTTGTCACGAAAAATGGTGACATAGCTCAATATTCACTCACATGGAGCTCAGTATGCCACATATGCTTGAATAATCAGGTTGTTTACGGAAAAGCATGCCAGTGTGACCTCATCCTCATGGCTGAGAGACTCCATCAGCATCAAAACAGTCCTCCCAGGTCAACAGTTGTTTCCTCTGAGTGCTTGGGTTTGGGATGTTTTACTTTTTCACTTCTGTTTTCTGAATTTTTAGAATATTTCGACAATGAAACTACATGTTTTTATAACCAGAAAAAGAAATAACGAAGAAAGCACTTACATTAATCATCAAGTATGTAAAAACAGTTACCTAGGAGTCAATTCCAATTACAAGAAATGTCTCTGCCTGACAAATAGGTTTTGTGCCTGAAGCCTTGTATACATCATAAGCAATAGTCACTGAAATGAAATTTCAAGGCAACAAAGGAATTTATATGGTCTCATGATGTTCCCTCAGGTCACACTGAATAAATATTTGAAATCCCTTGCTTTCTATCATCTTTTCAGCTAGTGAATGTACTTCTTTTTTTAAAAAGAAGGGGAAAAAGGCAAACACTCCTTTTCACAAGAACTATGAATTTGTCTTTTATAAACTAACCAACACAAATGAAAATGGCCCAACATTAGTTTTGAAATGCAGAAAAAGGGAAATAATGAGCCTTTGTAATGTGAATATATAAGTAAGATCAAGGATATTAACAGGAAAACATGTTTCATATGATTATCTGTACCTTTTCCATGAAAATATTTCAAGTAAAACACACAAAACAAATTGCTCAGTTCAAAATATTTTACTTTCAATTCCTATTTTGATTTTTATAATGAAAAATGAAATTCAAAAAGCCAAAGGGGAGCAGGGGTAATAACAACACGAGAAACAAAAGATAAAGCACTGCAACTTGCTTGACTTTATATTTTGTAGAGTTGACTGATTTGCTCTGCACTGAAAATAAAAACTTACCTCACACCAAATAAAGAAATGCCAAATGAAATGGACAAAATGTCAAATGTGAGAATAGGATGGATTGAGGGGTACGAGGAGAGAGATAAATAGGGAAGAGTTTTGTAAATATGTCTGCTTGGTCAAGTAGATGTTAGATGGTGTCTTACCCAGCAACTAAGACGTATTTTCCATCGGCTTGATCCTTTAACCTTTCTAGCACGGACAAACGTACTTTGGCTTTGCTTTTGCCATAGATTTCAATTTCATCTGCAAGCAATCCAATCTCCTTGGCAAGGACATCCACAGCTTTTGGAGTTTGTCCTCTTGAAATCTCAATGTCACTGAGGGGAAGACAACACAAAAGAGAGAAAAGGCTTCTCAGCTTAGGTGGTCACAACTGGAGTGAAAACAGCCACACATCACGCCAACAATGAAATCAATGCAATTGCTTTGAGGTCCTTTCTCCCAGGCAGTAATAAGCACAACTGCTAATAATTAACGTGTGTGAGAAAATGGTGCATCATTTTAGAAATGCAACTCCAAAAAACTCACAAAGATCCTAGAATTGTGTCCAGGTGGAAGTTTTGCCTTCCTGGCCATAATTTTTTTCTCTCTCTCTTCCCAGTCTCCTAAACTGAAGAGCTTAATCTTGAATAATGTGTAAGCTTTTGGCAGGCCGCAGTGGCTCACGCCTGTAATCCCAGCACTTTGGGAGGCCAAGGCAGGAGGATCACTTGAGTCCATGAGTTTGAGACCAGCCTGGCTAACATAGCAAAATCCTGTCTTTACTGAAACTATAAATAAATTAGCCAGGTGTGATGGTGGCACCTGTAGTCCCAGCTACTCGGGAGGCCAAGGCAGGACAATCACTTGAACTGGGAGGCGGAGGTTGAGGTGAGCTGAGATCGCGCCACTGCACTCCAACCTGGGCAACAGAGCGAGACTGTCTCAAAAAACAAACAAACAAAACAGGCCAGGCATGGTGGCTCATGCCTGTAAGCCCAGCACTTTGGGAGCACAAGAGGGCAGATCCCTTGAGGTCAGGAGTTTGAGACCAGCCTGGCCAACATGGTGAAACTCTGTCTCTACTAAAAATACAAAAATTAGCCAGATGTCCTCGCTTGAACTCAGGAGGTGAAGGTTACAGTGAGCGGAGATCAAGCCACTGCACTCCAGCCTGGGTAACAGAGCAAGGCTCTGTCTCAAAAACAAAACAAAACAAACACCTGTAAGGTTTTCTCTTTACTAGCTAAAGAGTCACAGAGACACCATCGCGATTTTCCGGGTGATTTATAAACTATTCAGCCTGCTTCTCTTTGCCCAGTGGGTCTAGAAATCAATGATTTCAAAGTAAATTCTTCTTGGGGGAGAAAAGGATTTAATTATTTAACAAGAAGAATTTACTTTGAAACTTTGGTACACAATTTGGTGGAATCCATCTTAATCTTTTTTAGCACTTTGTAAGTAGAAATTATTGATTTACTTTTAAAATCTAAGGTCTTATAACAACAAAAATAACTCTAAAATAAGATATTTTATGAAACACATTGCACAAGCCCAGGGATGATATTACAAAGAATAACATTCCTCATTGCAACTTACATAATTAATGAACAGAGAGCATAACTGAGATGTTTCGTCTATTGCGGGAATGAAAACATGTCCAGGAGGGTCACACCCTCCTGGTGGGTAGAACTGAACCAGGGTGTTCATCTGACTGCCCAAGGAAATGGAGTTCAATTCTATAAAGCAACTGGGTATCAGGTAAAAAAATGAGTCAGGCCTGGTGCGGTGGCTCATGCTTGTAATCCCAGCACTTTGGTAGGCTGAGGCAGGTGGAACACCTGAGGTCAAGAGTTCAAGACCAGAGCAAGACTCTGTCTCAAAAAAAAAAAAAAAAAAAAAAAGTGTCAAATTACTAGAGGGATTTTATTTCCTCGGCACTCTGTGCATTCCAACATTGCTGGATGACATTACCTGGGGATGCACACCTGGCAGTATGCACACCTGGATAATGGGGGTGGGGCCAATTCCTTGGAGTGGGACAGACACAGATGACTCATTATCAGGCTGGAAAATGCGGCTGTCTGGTTCAGACGTCATCCCTACCCAATCATTCTAAACCACACACTGAGACTATGACCTACAGTTTATATTTCCAAATTTATAGATAGAATATGTAGCTCAGACCTCATCAAAGAGCACTCTGAGGAAAATATCCACCTTGACAAGCACAGACTATCCCATCAGATCGTTCTGAAGAAAGCTGAGCTCAGTTCCCACGTGGAATAATGTTTGGTTTGGGCGGTCCTTTATCCCCAGAGTAGAAACCTACATAGCCCTTAAGACCAGGCAGATATATATGTGTTGGGCATTTCTGACACTGAGGAGCATATTCCAAATATTACATTACCATATTTTGTCAAATTTAAAACCATTACTTCATGGACCACTAAGAAGAAAAAACACTGCCAGGCGTGGTGGCTCACGCCTGTAATCCCAGCACTTTGGGAGGCCGAGGTGGGCAGATCACCCGAGGTCAGGAGTTTGAGACTGGCCTGGCCAAAACAGCAAAACCCCCATCTCTACTAAAAACACAAAAATTAGCTGGGTGTGGTGGCATGCACCCATAATCTCAGCTACCCGGGAGGCTGAGGCAGGAGAATCGCTTGAACCTGGGGGGGTGGAAGTTACAGTGAGCTGAGATCACGCCATTGCACTCCAGCCTGGGCAACAGAGCAAGACTCCATCTCAAAAAAAAAAAAAAAGGAAAAAAAACCACTGCCATTAAATATAGGAAACATCATTGAAACTAAATTAATTAATATAAATTAATTTAAGAACATCATTAAAAAACACTGCCATTTAATATAGAAAACATCATTGAAATTTAAAAAAATGCCTTCTTAGAATTGACAGAACACAGTAATACATTCATTATGATTTAATTTTGGAGAATTTACAATAGAGAAAATAGGGTGGCAATTTAATGAATAGAGAAAATTATCTACCATCAAAACCACAGTACCATGAGTTGTGCTTCTCCCCCATGACTAACTGGGGCTAAGGCACTGTGCTGAGCTGACATCAGTGTAAATAAAACACCAGTGTTACCTTGGCACAGGGGAGAGAGGCTGAAGTTTCAAGCAGTGAAGTCTCCACCGCCTGTGCTGCTGTTCACGAAGCCACCTCCTTCCACTACTGACCATATTCTTCAGCAGGGATAGAGAGGAAAACATGTTAGAATGGTAAAAGCTGACAGGGCACGCACTTAAACCATGGAAATATTGTCTGTGGATGTTACAAAACAAGATTATCAAGTCGCACAATAAGCCAGGAGGATATTAGGAATATTTTTATTCACGTGTAACTAGGTTTGTAGGTTTTTCTTAAAAAGGAAAATGTGAAAACCACTAGTTAGATATACAACTATTCAATACCGCACTGAAGAGTTTGATAGTATTAAAAGAAGCTGCTCTGTTTCTTAAATATACACACATGAACTTGATGATCCAGCTTAATTCTATAGTTCCCTTGCAGACTATTAGCTCTTCATACTTACAGCAATGAATCTGAGAATGTTTTTAAAAATGTACATCCAAGGTTATTTCAAGTCACAGGCCAGAACTTCTGACTATGTTCATTGTTTTTGTTAAATTTAAAAAAGAAAAACAGGAAAATGTGAGAAAATACACTATTAAAAATCCAGGTGTGATGATGCGCACCTATAGTCCCAGCTACTCGGGAGGCTGAGGTGGGAGGATTGTTTGATCCCAGAAGTTTGAGGCTGCAGTGAGTCAGGATCAAACCACTGCACTCCATCCTACCTGAGATTCTGTCTCTTTAAAAATAAACAAATAAATAGGCCAGGTGAGGTGGCTCATGCCTGTAATCCCAGCACTTTGGGAGGCCGAGGTGGGCAGATCACTTGAGATCAGGAATTCAAGACCAGCCTGGGCAACATGGTGAAACCCTGTCTCTATTAAAAATACAAAAAGTAGGCCAGGCACAGTGGCTCACGCCTGTAATCCTCTTTGGGAGGCTGAGGTAGGTGGGATCAACTGAGGTCGGGAGTTCAAGACCAGCCTGACCAACATGGAGAAACCCCGTCTCTACTAAAAATACAAAATTAGCTGGGCGTGGTGGCGCATGCCTGTAATCCCAGCTACTCGGGAGGCTGAGGCAGGAGAATCACTTGAACCCGGGAGGTGGAGGTTGCAGTGAGCCAAGATCGCGCCATTGCACTCCAGCCTGGGCAACAAGAGCAAAACTCCATCTCAAAAAATACAAAAAATTAGCCGGGCGTGGTGGCATGTGCCTGTAATCCCAGCTACTCAGGAGGCTGAGGCAGGAGAATCACTTGAGCCCGGGAGATGGAGGCTGCAGTGAGCTGAGATGGCGACATTACACTCCAGCCTGGGCAACAAGAGCAAAACTCTGTCTCAAAACAAAAAACAAACAAACAAAAAAATGAGCTGGGCGTGGTGGCATGTGCCTGTAATCCCAGCTACCCAAGAGGCTGAGGCAGGAGAATTGCTTGAACCTGGGAGGTGGAGGCTGCAGTGAGCCAACATCGTGCCACTGCATTCCAGCCTGGGTGACACAGTGAGACCCTGTCTCAAATAAATGAATAAATAAATAAATAGATTAAGTGTTCACAAAAGACATCATGTACATGGATAAACTTATACTGAATAGGTTCGTCATCCAAGTTAGAAAAGAAAAATGACGAAAATATAGGACTGCGTGAATGATCAGCTTGGATGCCCAGCTTCCAAATACCATCCTTCTGTAGCTGGTATAAAAGAACAAGCAAATTGAATTACTGAGTAGTGTTATGTATGCATATAAATTATAAGTAAATGAAATAAAAATAAATAAAAATAAAATTTGGCTTTGATGGAAATGTAACTTATAATCCTTACAAAAATGTATAATGACCCATTTTGAGGTAAAGAGTTTCCATTGTGTATTACCCTGTACATAAGAAAGAAATGAACTAAATGTCACTGCCAGAGGCCACCACTGCTGCAGGCTCCAGCACCATGAGAACACTCAGCTTATATGGCGGAACACTGATGACCTTTGCCTTTAGGTCACACAGGTGGTGGTGGTTTGAAAAAATGCCTCCAAATACTTTAATACTCCTGTCTTGAAGAAGTGAGGACAATTCTCCTTCTCTTGCATGTGAACTGGACTTAGTGATATACTTCTAACAAACAGGATAAAAGGAAGTGGCAGCACATGAGGTTACAGCCTAGGTCATCCACACTGCAGACTCCTCCTGGTTCCCTCCCTTGGACTGCTCATATTTGGGGAAGTTAGCTGCCACACTGTGAGCAGCCCTACAGAGAGGTGGACATGATGAGGAATCAAGGCATCCTGCTGATGGCCAATGAGGAATGAAATACACATGCCCACAGCCATGTGAGTATGCCATCTTGGAAACAGATCCTCCAGCCCCAGTCAACCCCTCAGATGATTGCAGCCCCAGCTGACATCTTCACTTCAAATGCATGAGAGATCCTGAGCCCAAACAATTCGATACAGTTTGGATGTGTGTCCCTGCCCAAATCCCATCTTGAAATGTAATCCCCAGTGTTAGAGGTGGGGCCTGGAGGAGGGTGATGGGATCACAGGGGCTAGTTTCTCATGATGGTTTAGCATCATCCCCCTTGGTAGCGTCCTTGTGATAACGAATGAGTTCCCATGAGATCTGGTCATTTAAAAGTATACAGCACCACCCCCTCACTCTCTGCTCCTGTTCCCGCCTTGTGAGATGCCTGCTTTCCCTTCACTTTCTGCCATTCTTGGAAGCTTGGTGAGGCCTCTCCAGAAGCAGATGCCTGTGTTATGCTTCCTGTAAGGCCTGCAGAACTGTGAGCCAGGTCAGGTGCAGTGGCTTATGCCTGTAATCCCAGCACTTTGGGAGGCCGAGGCAGGTGGATCACATGAGGCCAGGAGTTTGAGATCAGCCTGGCCAACATGGTGAAACCCTGTCTCTACTAAAAGTACAAAAAATTAGCTGAGCTTGGTGGTACATGCCTGTAGTCCCGGCTACTCAGGAGGCTGAGGCATGAGAATCGCTTAAACTTGGGAGGTGGAGGTTGCAGTGAGCCAAGATCGCACCACTGCACTCCAGCCTGGGTGACAAAGCAAGACTCTGTCCCAAGGGGAAAAAAAAAAGAACCATAAGCCAATTAAATCTGTTTTCTTTCTAAGTTAACCAGTCTCAGGTATTTCTTTTTTTTTTTTTTTTAGTCTCCCTCTGTCACCCAGGTTGGAGCTCAGTGGTACAATCTCAGCTCACCACAACTTGTCTCCTGGGTTCAAGCGACCCTCCTGCTTTAGCCTCCTGAGTAGCTGGTATTTCTTTACATCAATGCAAGAATGGACTAATATACCATCTAATCTGTTAATCTACTGCCAAATCTCTGACTTGAAGAAACTGTGAGATAATAAATGCCTTGTTGCTTCAGTTGCTAAATTTTGGGATAATTGATTACACAGCACAAGATAACATACACAGTCCTCAGTATGGGTCTCTGCCCCACACTGCCATGTGATCATAGGCAACTCACTTCATTTTTCAAAATCACCATTTCTTCATTTATCAAATGGGCCTAACACTGTGTGTGAAGTGTTTAACACTGTACCTGGTAAACAGAAACCACTTGCAAAATGTTAGCAACTATTAATCAAACTTCCAAACTCAAGATTCTCAGACAGCTGTATCGAACAAACCTGAATTCGCAGAGCTGCAGCAAGGAGAATCACATCATCTTCCTCAATGAGTCCACCAAAATGTCTTCTCGGAGAGCCACACCCAACCTTCCCTGTAAAAAATTGGAGGGAAAAAAAAGACTTTCAGCACACTGTCATTTCTAACCAATTGCTCCTTGTAAACAGCTAGCACACTGAATAATGGTCTCATTTTTCACCAAGGAAGTTAGGATGTCGGGGTACGGCTGCAGGCTGGTCACCTCTGGCACAGGCTTGGGGCCCTCCATTGGGCCAGCTTCACATTTTACATTAGAGAAATGGCCATCTGGCCGGGTGCAGTGGCTCACGCCTGTAATCTCAGCACTTTGGGAGGCCGAGGCAGGTGGATCACCTGAGGTCAGGAGTTCAAGACCAGCCTGGCCAACATAGCAAAACCCCATCTCTACTAAAAATACAAAAATCAGCTGGGCATGGTGGTGTGTACCTGTAGTCCCAGCTACTTGGGAGGCTGAGGCAGGAGAATTGCTTGAACCTGGAAGGTGGAGGTTGCAGTGAGCCAAGATCACGCCACTGCACTCCAACCTGGGCGACATAGCAAGACTCCATCTCAAAAAAAAAAAAAAAAAAAGGCCATCTAAGCTATTAACCTGGGATAAATGGATTTAAAAAATGTAATGAAGCACATCATGTGCTTTCAAAATCGTATCTCACACTGAGCCAGGAAGAAACATCTAGGCACACCGTCTCTTCACACAAGCCCAAGTATCATTGTGATTTTTAAATTATGGCATAATTAGAGATAGAAATAATAGCTCAAGAGAATTCATAGTGAACATTTAAGACACTTAATGTGGATGCAACATAGACTGCAGATTAGGCCACAGAATTCAGAGTCAGACTTGCACTAAAAGCTTACCTCTTTCTCTTGCTAGAAATTGTGATGTTGGGCCTGTTAATTAATGTGAGTAATATAAACCTCCTAAAATTTTGTGAAAATGAAATATGATAAGGTATATAAAGTTCTTGGCATATAGTATGTAGTTGAAACTATTAACATGAAAATAAGGCTCAGAAGAAAGGAACAGGGATATATATTCCACAGTATAATCTGTCAGAATGACTTCATATCCTAACCTTTAGATTTTTTTTTTTTGACACAGTGGGCTTCATCTTATTAGAAGGATCTAATTTTTTTTTTTTTTTTTTGAGATAGAGTCTTTCTCTGTCACCCAGGCTGGAGTGAAGTGGCACAATCTCAGCTCACTGCAACCTCCACCTTATTAGCAGCTGGGATTACAGCACCTGCCAACACTCCCGGCTAATTTTTGTATTTTTAGTAGAGACAGGGTTTCACCATGTTGGCCAGGCTGATCTTAAACTCCTGGCCTCAGTGATCTGCCCACCTTGGCCTCCCAAAGTGCTGGGGTTATAGGTGCGAGCCACTGCGCCTGGCCTAGAAAGCTCTAAAATCTTTACTGTACAATATGTAGAAAAATAGAAGCACTTTCATTTGTAGATGCAAAATGTGAGAAGGCAGATGAAAACACTCACAGGGTAAGACTGGTCAAAGTGTTACATGAAAGATCAGGCTCTTTTGATAATTTAAAAATTCTCTATCATAGAAGTGATAGAACCGGCCAGGTGTGGTGGCTCATGCCTGTAATCCCAGCACTTTGGGAGGCCAAGCTGGGCGGATCATCTGAGATCGGGAGTTTGAGACCAGCATGACCAACACGGTGAAACCCCGTCTCTAATAAAAATACAAAATTAGCCGGGCGTGGTGGCGCATGCCTGTAATCCCAGCTACTCAGGAGGCTGAGGCAGGAGAATCGCTTGAACTGGGAGGCAGAGGTTGCAGTGAGCTGAGATTGCGCCATTGCTCTCCAGCCTGGGCAACAAGAGCAAAACTCCATCTCAAAAAAAAAAAAAAATTGTAAGTGATAGAATCAATTTTTCATCAAAACTAAAAAATTGCATTTTAGGGTATTAACTTTAGGGATTACCTGATTATCAACATAGAAAGATGTTGATAAGAATTCTACTTCTGGCAGGGCATAGTAACTCACGCCTGTAATCCCAGGACTCTAGGAGGCCGAGGCGGGTGGATCACCTGAGGTCAGGAGTTCAAGACCAGCCTGGCCAACATGGTGCAACCTCATCTCTACTAAAAATACAAAAAAAAAAAAAAAAATTTAGCTGGGTGTGGTGGTGCACACCTGTGCTCCCAGCTACTAGGGAGGCTGAGGCAGAGAATTGCTTGAACCTGGAAGGTGGAGGTTGTGGTGAGCCGAGATCGCATCACTCACTCCAGCCTGGACAACAAGAGTGAAACTCTATCTGAAAAAAAAAAAAAAAAAAAAAAAGAATTCTACCTTCCTTCATCACTTAGAAAATTTATAAAAGTAAACACACATGCAAAATGCTTTAGCCTGCATCCTCCCTTAGAGAAAAGAAATATTTCTAATAGCAACATTTTTGAAGACGCTATTTTCTCCTTCTTTGGATCACTCTACTCTTAAATTGTATTAGGGTGTTGGGTAATCATATAATCATATCCCTTGGGTATTATTTACAGATCAGCAACACTTCAGCTTTATAAATCATATTTAGGCAAAAGTCAAGAGTCTAGAGGATGACAGAGACTTTTTGTGTTTTGTTTTAACCACTAGAGATCTGTACTTAAGATCGTGTCCACAAACGGGCCTCTCTCATTCCTCTGTCTTTAAGTGATGGAGAAATAAGAAAAAGCATCCCGGTGCAGTGGCTCACGCCTGTAATCCCAGCACTTTGGGAGGCCGAGGCGGGTAGGAGGTTCAAGACCAGCCTGGCCAACAAGGTGAAACCCCGTCTCTACTAAAAATACAAAAAAAAAGTTAGCCAGGCGTGGTGGCAGACGCCTGTAGTCCCAGCTACCCAGGGGCTGAGGCCAGTGAATTGCTTGACCCCGGGACCCAGAGGCAGCAGTGGGCCAAGACTGTGCCACTGCACTCCACCCTGGGCAAAGAGTGAGACTTCATCTCAAAAAATCTAAAAAAGAAAAAAAGAAAAAAGAAAAAGTTACATTCCAGGAGCTGGTATCAACTTATAAATGCATATTCCCAGAATTTAATCACAAATACCCTTGTGAGTGAAGAATATTTCACTTCCAAGTTTACAAGATAAATAAGTCCTGGTATAGTTTCACTCACTTGCATAGTATAGAACTTAGCAAAAGTGTGGATATTTTATTTTGAAAAGCTATATGATTCCTGATACGTGTAAAGTTTTCAGCGATGTGTAATCTTTTGGCTTCCCTGGGCCACACTGGAAGAAGAATTGTCTTGGGCCATAGCCACACATAAAATACAATAACACTATGATAGCTGATGAGCTAAGGAAAAAAAAATTGCAAAAAAAAAATTTCTTGTTTTAAGAAAGTTTATGAATTCATGTTGGGCTGCATTCAAAGCTATCCCGGGCTACATGTGGCCCACAGGCTGTGGTTTGGACAGATGGTTTGGTCTAAACCATCTCACAAATTTCAACAAGCATAATGAGCCACGTAAGAAGAAATAATTAACAAAACAAACGCTTTGAAAGTGTCTAGCTCAAGATGGCAGGTGGTACACACAACACTACCCTCTATTTCCAGTCGAAACTCCATTCAAAGTGAGTAAAAGATATGTTAAAAGCAAATAAGTCCATAAGAGTTAAAAGGGTACCACGAATGACATTTGAGAAATTTGTGGAAGCGAGAGGCAAGTAGGGTCGGATTGAGTAACCACGGCAGAGGAATTTAAAACACCCCAAAACCACAAAGGCCTGAGATGAGGAAGAACCATTTCTTCTTCGTGGACCCTGGATAAGCCCAAAACTCACAGTCAACAAATATCGAAAGCAGGAATGGATAAAAACTAAGTCCTTCAAACACCAAAGGCTGTCCACCAGCAGCTAGGTAAGGTGACTTTATTCACATACAGTGTTGCTTTCTGATTATTACTGTTATTATTTTTTGAGACAGGGTCTTGATCTGTTGCCCAGGCTGGAGTGCAGTGATGTGATCATGATCATTGCAGCCTTGACCTCCAGGGTCAAGCAATCCTCCCACTTCAGCCTCCTGAGTAGCTGGGATTGCAAGGGTGTGCCACCACACCTGGCTAATTTTTAAGTTGTTTTATAGAGACGGGGTCTCACTATGTTGCCCAAGCTGGTCTTCAGGTTCTGGGCTCAAGCAATCCTCCTGCCTTGGCCTTCTGATTTTTACGTACAGTAGGCTAAGGTTTACTACCTGCAAAGTTAACTTTTGGTCCTTTTAATTACTGTTTTTTAATTATAAGCAATTAAAATTACAAGTAATTAAAAACAACACTTTTTTTTGAGATAAGGTCTAGCTCGATCACCCAGGCTGGAGTACAGTGGCACCATCTCAGCTCACTGTAACCCCCACCTCCCAGGCTCAAGCCATCTTCCCACCTCAGCCTCCCAAGTAGCTGGGACTACAGGCGCATGCCACAATGCTTGGCTAATTTTTGTTTTTTGTTTTTGAGATGGACTGTTGCTCTGTCACCCAGGCTGGAGTACAGTAGTGCAATCTTGGCTCACTGCAGCCTCCGCCTCCTGGGTTCAAGCGACTCTTCTGCCTCAGCCTCCCATGTAGCTGGGACTACAGGCACATGCCACCACACCTGGCTAGTTTTTCTATTTTTTTAGTAGAGGCAGGGTTTCACCACGTTGGCCAGGCTGGTCTCAAACTCCTGACCTCAGATGATCCGCCAGCCTCGGCCTCCCAAAGTGCTAGGATTACAGGCATGAGCCACAGCACCAGGGCTTAATTTTTGTATTTTTTGTAGAGGCAGAGTTTCACTATGTTGCCCAGGCTGGTCTCGAACTCGTGAGCTCAAGCAATCAGCCCACTTCGGCCTCCCAAAGTTCTGGGATTACAAGTGTGAGCCACCAGGCTCGACCAAAAACAACACAATTATAACACAAAACTTAAAACCCACACTGTCTTAATTATATATAACTCTGGCCTGGACTCAGATTTTCTAATTCAGTTTTAAGATTGCATTGAGGCAGGGCACAGTGGCTCACACCTGTAATCCCAGCACTGAGAGGCCAAGGCAGGAGGATTGCTTAAGTCCAGGAGTTCGAGAACAGCCTGAGCAACCTGGTGAAACCTCGTCTCTAGAAAAGGCACAAAAATTAGCTGGGGCTGGGCGCAGTGGCTCACGCCTGTAATCCCAGCACTTTGGGAGGCCGAGTCGGGCAGATCACGAGGTCAGGAGATCGAGACCATCCTGCCTAACACGGTGAAACCCCGTCTCTACTAAAAATACAAGAAAAACTAGCCAGGCGTGGTGGCAGGCGCCTTTAGACCCAGCTACTTGGGAGGCTGAGGCAGGAGAATGGCGTGAACCTGGGAGGCGGAGCTTGCAGTGAGCCGAGCTCACACCACTGCACTCCAGCCTGGGGGATGGAGCGAGACTCCGCCTCAAAAAAAAAAAAAAAATTAGCTGGGCATGGTGGCATGTGCTTGTAGTCCCAGCTACCTGGGGGCTGGGGCACGAGGATCACTTGAGCTCAGGACGCAGTGGGCCTGCAGTTGCGCCACTGCATTCCTGCCTGGATGACAGAGCAAGACTCTGTCTCAAAAAAAAATAAAAAAATAAAAAAATAAAAATAAGTTCTGAATCCAGAGAATCTGAAGCAATTAAGACTGGTAACTCAGAATCAGATATACATTTTTAATAAATTTCATGGCTAAAGAAAATTGAGAAAGGGAATCATTATTTCACCCCCTGCCCATGTAGGAGCAGGACTCCATCTGAAGGTTGTCTACAGTCTGGGCCTGGGTAATATCCTGGGATCAATAGTCCAACAAGGATCTCACCCGAAACCGTGGACGGGTCTTTTCACTTCCCACTAAACACTCTCATCTAACTCATGATTTCTCCAGGGACAAGTCAATGAATCACTTTAAAAGACAGCCATTCTAATGATAATCAAACTTTCCGCAAAAAGAAAATTTAAGGCCAAAGTGTTATCATGCCTTCCTCAGAAATCAGAACCACCCTTTCACTAATATGAGCGGTGCGGAGACCACCCTGGGAACTTAGCCAGAACAATCACTGCAGTGGGAGGGATGCAGGCAAATTCTTCAGCCTTCTTGCCATCTTGGCTCTGCAGAAACATCTCAGCTTCTATGCAGTCTGGCCAACAGCATCCTTCTTATCAAAAAAGCACTTTCCAAGCCCACAGACTTAACTATTTTCTCCTCATCTAAGAGAACAAATTATTGCCAAAATGTATGCGAGGTTTTAAAATCAGGAATGGCTAAAAATTAGAAATCAGTACAGGTAGAACTTGAAAAAAAAAAAAACCACCGGTAGCCAGTTTTTCAGTTAAATATATTGACTTTGTAGGCTATAAAGTAAAATGTAATAAATAAAATGAGTATCATGATATGGTTTGGTTCTGTGTCTCCACCAAATCTCATGTTCAATTTTAATCCCCAGTGTTGGGGGTGGGGCCTGGTGGGAGGTGACACTTCATGAAAGGCTTAGTACCATCCCGTTGGTGCTGTTTTCATGATAGTGAGTGAGTTATCCTGAGATCTGGTTGTTTAAAAGTATGTAGTATGCACCTCCTCCTCTGATATGGTTTGGCTGTATCCCCACCCAAATCTCATCTTGAATTGTACTCTCATAATTCCCACGTGTTGTGGGAGGGACCTGGTGGGAGATAATCTGAATCATGGAGGTGGTTTTCCCCATACTGTTCTCGTGGTAGCGAATACATCTCATGAGATCGGATGGTTTTATCAGGGGTTTCCGCTTTTGCATCTTCCTCATTTTCTCTTGCTGCCGCCATATAAGAAGTGCTTTTCACCTCCCACCATGATTTTGAGGCCTCCCCAGCCATGTGGAACTGTAAGTCCAATTAAACCTCTTTTTCTTCCCAGTCTCATGTATGTCTTTAACAACAGTGTGAAAACAGACTAATATGTCCTCCCTCTCTCTCTTGCTCCTGCTCTGGCCATGTAAGATATATGTGCTTCCCCTTCGCCTTCTACCATGATTGTGTAAGTTTCCTGAGGCCTTCCAGAAGCCAAGCAGATGCTAGCATCGTACTACCTGTACAGCCCATGGAACTGTGAGACAATTAAACTTCTTTTCTTTATAAATTACCCAGTCTCATGTATTTCTTTATAGCAGTGTGAGAATGGACTAATACGTATCATTTGGTAAAATTTTTGTGACAGTGTTCTTGAGAGTTGCACTTCTAGTTTAAATTATTTGAATCTTACTGTCAAATGACAGCATATCACTAGTTTTTAAAAGAATGCAATGTAAGACATGATAAAAAAATATAATTAAAACATTAGTAAACTGATACTAATAAGCTATTAGTAATAACTTAATTTGGACCACTGAAACCAAATAACAAGGAAATTTATACAGTGCTGCATATTCTAAATGACATCAACCTTTACTTTTTTTAAAAAAAGCAAAAAATTAAATATATTGTATTGAGAACTAATTAAAATTTGAAATGGAAAACTGGCAATATACTTCAGGGATAGATCTAGAATATCCAGAATTTACAGGAAAAAAAGAAAACAGTGATAGGTACAATGGATTTTGGAATTACCAAAGTTCAAGAGTCATAAGCAAAGATCCTAATTTTATACCAAATGCATTGGCATAATGAAAATTACAAGGATATCCAATTTCTCTAAAGCTGACTTTTCTTACATGTTCAGAATTTCATTGGACTTCTTCCTTTCTTGGGTTTTATTTTTCAAATATAAATGTATGTTGTGCCAAGATGGAGTCTGAAAGCTGTTTTGTGTGCAGGTGACATGGCAACAAGGAAGTGGAGGGAGGAATGCAGGAAGTGGACCAGCATTTATTGGCAGCTACCATCAAAGAGGCTCTGCCCCAAGGTATCATCTCAGTCATTCCCTCAACAGCCTTGCTACCAATTTACCCACAAAGAAATTGGGAATCTTATTAATTCATCAGAGAGCTTATTTCCTCAAAGTCACACAGCCTGTAAGCACAATGCAATTAAGATTTTTTTTTTTTTTTTTGATGGAGTTTCGCTCTTGGTGCCCAGGCTGGAGTGCAATCTTAGCTCACCGCAACCTCCACCTCCTCGGTTCAAGCAGTTCTCCTGCCTCAGCCTCCTGAGTAGCTGGGATTACAGGCATGCACCCCTACGCCCAGCTAATTTTGTATTTTCGGTAGAGACAGGGTTTCTCCATGTTGGTCAGGCTAGTCTCAAACTCCCCACCGCAGGAGATCCGCCTGCCTCAGCCTCCCAAAGTGCTGGGATTACAGGCGTGAGCCACCGCGTCCGGCCAAGAATTTTTTTTACACAAACAGCTCCCTTCTCCTTGAGTTAGGTTAATCCTGACTCCAAAGTCCATGTTCTTTCCACTACATTTTTTTTTTCTTTTTAAGATGGAGCTTTGCTCTTGTTGCCCAGGCTGGAGAGCAATGGCATGATCTTGGCTCACTGCAACCTCCGCCTCTTGGGTTCAAGCGATTCTCCTGCTCCAGCCTCCCAAGTAGCTGGGATTACAGGTGCCCGCCACCACGCCCGGCTAACTTTTGTATTTTTAGTAGAGATGAGGTTTCACCATGTTGCTCAGGCTGGTCTCGAACTCCTGACTTCAATTGATCCACCGGCCTCGGCCTCCCAAAGTGCTGGGATTATAGGCATGAGCCACACCACGCCCAGCCTCCACTAAGTTGTAATGTCTCCCTTCAGAGCCATACAAAGGAAAGTCTCAAGGTCCCTCAGGGGCTCCCAGCACATCAGCACCCCAGGGCTCTTCCCCTCTTCCACACTAAATAGTATTATATTAGCTTAAAATGATGCTATAAACTACTCTGAGCCACAGAGTTGCTGTTTTGATACTGTTGTCTGAGCCTAAGAAGACCAGCTTCTCCTTGGTCCCATTTGGTACATCAGTAAATAAGTCCTAATATTTAGGGTACAAAATGGTTTTGCTTACGATGAAATCTGCTGTTTAGCAAGCAGGGAACTACAGAGCAGTGCGTATTTCTTTCATTTGAAATGATTTTTTTAGGTTGGACATGGTGGTTTACACCAGTAATCTCAGCACTTTTTGGAGGTGGAGGTGGGAGGACTACTTGAGGCCAGGGGTTCAAGACCAGCCTGGGCAACACAGTGAGAACCCTGCCTCAACAACAACAAAAAAAGTTGTTTTAATTAGCTGAGGAGGAAGGATTGCTTGAGCCCAGGAGTTTGAGGCTGTGATCATGCCACTGTACTCTAGCCTGGGCAACAGAGCAAGACCTTTTCTAAGAAATAGGTTTCTTTGGTTGTCTTTTTTTTTTTTTTTTTTAAAGTAGTTACTCTTACAGCTAGAAAACAGAATGTTGAAATTCCCTTGTTTTAAAATCTAAACATTGGACTCATGCAATAGTAGAGTGAACAGAACCAACTAGCTGGGTGTAATTGTTTTCTGAGCTCTGTGTCTGGGATATCAGCCATCAGGAAAATCTCTCGTAGGATTACATATTCCATAAAATACCTCTACAGAATTACCTCATCATAAATCACAACATCCCATCTATTTTTACGGGGGGAAGGAGGAGGGACTCTGTACCATGAAGGTAAGAATAAAAATTTCATTATAAAACTCTGCCTTTACCCAGCCACAAGTTTATTAAAAGTTCTTCTTCTCATCTTAAGTTTAAATAAGAGCTTTCTTTTTAATATTTCAAAAAGTTTATTCATTTATTTACAATAGTGGGATTATGAAAAAAAGAGGGGAAAAAAACCTTTCTCCATTATTCCCAGATCAAATTTTCATACTAAACAAAGTTGCTAAAATTAAAACTTGTAGACTATTTAGAAATGTGCTATTATGGACAGCACCATCCTGAAACTGTTCATCTGTTTCATCAACATAGCATTCCTCATCTTCATCTCAATGACTGCCTAGTTGGCCCCATTTTTTATTTTCTTTTCTTTTTTTTTGAGAAGGAGTCTCGCTCTTGTCATCCAGGCTAGACTGCAATGGTGCAATCTCGGCTCACTGCAGCCTCTACCTCCTGGGTTCAAGCCATTCTCCTGCCTCAGCTTCCCGAGTAGCTGGTATTACAGGCACCTGCCACCAAGCCCAGCAAATTTTTTTGTATTTTTAGTAGAGACAAGAGTTTCACCATGTTGGCCAGGCTGGGTCTCAAACTCCTGACTTCAGGTGATCCACCTGCCTTCAGCCTCCCAAAGTGCTAGGATTACAGGCGTGAGCCACCACGCCTGGCCATCAGCCCCATCTTTAAGTGGGAGACAAATTCAAGGAAATGTTTCTAAACATGCCACTAACTTAAAACTACAAGCAGAGTACAATTCTGAGTCATGCCTATTAACTTGTCAAACACTCAATATTCACAGAGTTAGCCAGGCCCAGTGGCTCATGCCCGTAATCCTAGCACTTTGGGAGGCCGAGGTGAGTGGATCACTTGAGGTCAGGAGTTTGAAACCAACCTGGCAAACATGGTGCATCCACACCTCTACTAAAAATACAAAAAAAAAAAAAAAATTAGCCAGGTGTGGTGGCAGGGACCTGTAATCCCAGGTGCTTGGAAGGCTGAGGTAGGAGAATCACTTGAACCCAGAAGGCGGAGGTTTCAGTGAGCCAAGATTGCACCACTGCACTAAAGCCAGGGCGACAGAGCAAGGCTCCGTCTCCAAAAAAAAAAAAAAAAAATTTCACAGAGTGGTTACTAAGCGTCAGGTACTATTCTGGACACTGGGCATTCAAAAACCAACAAGAAAACTATTAGAGTTGGGCCAGATAAATTTCAAATAAATTCTACTTATAGAATCATTTTGAAATACACAGACTATCCCTGATTTACAACCTTTTCACTTACTATTTTTCCACTTTATGATGGTGGGAAAGGGACATGCATTTAGTAGAAACTGTGCTTTAAATTTTGATCTTTTCCCGGGCTAGCTGTACATAGAACAAGGCTGTCTTGAGGCGCTGGGCAGCAGTGACAGCAAATCGTGGTTTCCAGCCAGCTATGCAATCATGAGGCCAAACAACCAATACTCTACGGCGTACTGTGCTGCCAGCATTTTTGGATGTTGTTTTGTGTTTTCACATCCCATCCTGTCTACAAATGCCCATTTTTTACTTATGATATTTTCAACTTCTGATGGGTTTATCTGCTCATAACCCCATGGTCAGTCGAGGAACATCTGTAACGCCTTGGTCTTTTCTTCCCCCAGAGAATCATTACATTGAAATCTAATGTTTCAGGGAATACTTTTTTCAAAAATAAGGGTCCCAAAAGGAAACCTTATTAAAAATAAAGCACTTTCACTAACAAAATATATGTCACTGTCACATAACCACAGAGCTCAAAGGGATTCCAGAACATCAAAGTAGACTCCTATCTCCAGCCATGACTGCCAAAACTGTCCTACATGAAAACTTTAATAAAACACAGCAAGTAAATATTACAGCAAAGCAGCATTCATTTACAAGAAACAAATGTTGGAACTGATTTTCCTAATCTGACTGGGATTCTGAACAGAGGAAGCCCTGTCCACTATTAATAGGTTAGGCATTTTTTTTTTTTTTCAGGGAAAAAAAGTTACATGAATAAACTACACATATTTTAAAAATGTTATTTAGCACATGCTTTGTTTGTTAAAAAGAGCCATTAGGGCCACAGCTCTTAATGCAAGAGCTGAGCTCTGGCTCTTTCCTTGGACTGATCCATTCCACCCTCTCCAGCCCCCAGGGGTTTTTTAATCTGATCGCTTAATTCTGGCAAGAGCTGCATTTCCTAGAGAGGAGGGTCAGTATCAACCTCTGGCTAGGGCTCATGCTTTTATGGAGCTGCTACAAGGTTTCAAGATTTCACCCTCAAGTATGGTCCTGGTGGAGGAGGAGAGCAGAGGCTCCCACCCTTGATGTACATTCTGCCCAGCTTTAGGGATAAAAGCTGCCCCTGTCCTCCAGCCCAGCTCAGCACAGTCCTCTCTTCCGCATGAACACTGGGAGGCCAAAGCCAGAAGGAATCAGGAAGGGGGGCTCTCCTCTGCCTCCCTGTGCCATCGTCTTTGGCTCACCTGTGCTACGCAGCGACTTACTGAGGGGCTGGGTGTGCTCCAAGGCTTTCTTAGCCTCAGTCCTTCTATGAACTGGAAAAAGGAACCCATTCTGGGCCGGCTCCTGCTGGACCCAGTGGCCGCTGGCTGCCCTGTTGCGGGCACTGCTTGGGCTGCCCCCAAAGTGGGCCTGGTGTGGTCTTGAGTATTCCTGGATACTTTGTCAAAATGCCGTCAAATAGCAGGACCAATCCTACAACAGTTTCTGCATCTAGTATTGATTTTCATACTGTTCTGAGATGACTCTGGGGCTCCAAGGATGTGCTTCATGGGTCAATGCAAGAGGAAAGCAGGGAGACACACGGGCTGATCCTATTCCCATCCCTCCCAGCAATCCGGCGCTCATCTGCTTTTACATAGTGAGAGTCCATGAAGATTTCTTTGGAAGAAAGGATTTTACTAATTTTTAAGAGACTGTGAAAACCGCTATTTCTAGTTTACCTCACACACATACAAATCATCTACTTGAGGTCACAACTGACCTGACTGCTAGAGGCCAGTAGGGGGCACTTCACTGTGGAAGCAGACACCTCAACCGCCATCTTGGTCTCTCTTTGCTCAACAGCATGGTTCTGTGAGGTAGCCCACAGTCTAAGTTTCCTACCCTATATATTAATGTTGACGACTGCTAACATTTCAGAAACATACCCCCTTAGGAAAAGGTTAACATTTCTTCGAACGATCTGACCTAATCAGTGGCTCAACACCAATGTGAAGACATTTACCTGACAGGAAGTCATGGGAGCAGTTGAGAACAGTAGTTCCTGGTTGTATCCAAGTAAGGGGAATCTCTTCTGGCTTAGGTGAGCCTAGGACCACAATGTCAGCCTCGTGAAGCTAAAAGGAGAAAGAAAAAAACATGCACATTTTGATCTGAGGCATAAAGACACAAGTAACTATTGATGTCAAATGAGTTCAACACAATCCCAGATCCACAGCTTTGTTCCAAGCTGCTGACAAGGATGGAATCACTTAACTAATTCCTTTCAAGCATGTATTAATACAAACAGAAAATGATTATATCCTAGAAAGAAAAGAAAATAGTACTTAAAAAATGTCTTCAGGGTAGTCACTTGAGCATACATACTGCATGGAGTATTATCATTTACATGTTTTCACCACTAACCATAATATCAAGAAAAAGGATGGGGCAGCCGGGCACAGTGGCTCACACCTGTAATCCCAGTACTTAGGGAGGCCAAGGCAGGTGGATCACGAGGTCAGGAGTTCGAGACCAGACTGGCCAACATGATAAAACCCTGTCTCTACTAAAAATACAAAAATTAGCCAGGTGCACTGGTGGGGGCCTGTAATCTCAGCTACTCAGGAGGCTGCGGCACGAGAATCACTTGAACCCAGGAGGCAGAGGTTGCAGTGAGCCGAGATCACACCACTGCACTCCAACGACAGAGCGAGACCCTGTCTCAAAAAAAAAAAAAAAAAAGAGGAAAACAAGGGCGAAGGCCATGAGGTCTGGCTCACACAGTGGGCTTGCTGGCCTGTATAATGGCACCATCACAATGAGACCCCTATAGAACTGTTACTATACCTATGGAAGGACTTTCAGGAGCTTGAGAAAGAATTTCACTTTCTTTGAGGCCCTGGTTGGTCTCTTGTCCAATCATTCATTTTTTTGCCCTAAGAAAGTAGAAAGAATGCAACCACTCCAACAAAATGCATTAGTTGTGTCCATCCTATCTGCATTTTGATCATCCATTGCAGGAGGAACATGTCTGGTAGGACAAAGAGGCAGGCAAAGAAGTTGGCTTTGACTTTAACCAAAGAATGACCAGCTAGCTCCCCAGACCCTACTGAGCAAGTGATGATTTCAAACCGGATCCCTCTGCAGAGGGAGGGGTGAATAGGAATATTAGACTCGCAGAATAGAATAGCTACAATTGTACAGGTCAGCTAGGTGTTGTAAGTATTACCTCACTGAATATTCCAAATGAGTGAGATTGGTGTTACTATGCTCATTTAACAGACAAGGAAACTGGGGCTCTCAGACACAAATAGCTCTACAGTATGTCCTGTGTCTCCTAATGAATTCAGTCTTAGAGATCCTAGTGAACCTAGGCAGAAAGAGGGCGACTGACGGTCCCTTCCCCCACTGTCTTTCCTGTGTACTTTGATGTCCTGCAACTACCCACAGAGTCTCTGGGGTCAAACAGACAGAGGGGCAGATTACGAAACACAAAAGCATCCCCACTGCCACTGCCCCCACCAAACCACCAAATAAACGTGTTGGGGTCACCCTTATCCATTCTCAGCTTAGACAGGCTGATCATTAAAGATCCTGTAGAAGAACCAGGTCAGCTCCTCAGCCTGAGGACTTTGAACACTATTTGGGCAAAAGAGTGCATCAGGTGATGCCTTTTAGAAATCTTGGGACAAGAGATGGTAATGGGAGCAAACCATGACAGTCCTACCTGGTTTATGAACAGAAAAGCCAAGATCAAGGGCAGATCCAAGTCCCCTGACAGAGGAGGAGCAAGATAAAAATGTAAATGCATGTCTCTTCATAGAGCTGACAAAGCCAACTTTTAAAAGCTAATACCTTGGAAATATTTGATCAATTTGACCATGTGAATAGGGAAAAGTGTATTAACATTCATTGATTATCCATTAATAAGTCAAACAGTATTCCCTGCTTTTCAGCTTCTGACTGTATGAATCTACTGTATTAATCACCTTAAAAAGAAAAGAGAAAGCCCTACTAAAACATTTGCCTAGGCCAGAGACGTTGGCTCATGCTGCCATGCTGGGTAATCCCAGCACTTTGGGAGGCCAGGATGGGAAGACTGCTTGAGCCCAAAAGTTTGAGAACAGCTTGGGCAACATAGGAAGGCCCTGTCTCTACAAAAACAAAATAAAATGAAAATTAGCCAGGTGTGGTAAGGCATGCCTGTGGTCCTAGCTACTTGGGAGGTTGAGGTGGAAGGATCACTTGAGCCCAGGAGGTCATGGCTGCAGTGAGCCGTGATCGAGCCACTTCACTCCAGCCTGGGCAACAGGGCAAGACCCTGTCTCAAAAACAAAACAAAACCAAAAACAAAACACATTTGCTAAATAACCATTCTTCTGTGCCACAAGGCCAAAATACCACTAAACCTCACTAAGAACTTTGCAGCCAAATGAGAATCGCTTGAACCGGCAGAGGTTGCAGTG
This sequence comes from Symphalangus syndactylus, assembly GCF_028878055.3. Lineage (NCBI taxonomy): Eukaryota > Metazoa > Chordata > Mammalia > Primates > Hylobatidae > Symphalangus > Symphalangus syndactylus. Next base: position 128,624,561 of record NC_072424.2, on the reverse strand, counting down.
AGCTAAGATCACACCACTGAACTCCAGCCTGGGCGACGGAGCAAGACCCTGTCTCAAAAAAAAAAAAAAAAAAAAAAAAATAGAATTTTGCAGCCAATATCACCAGTAATCTAGTCTCTTAAGCCACCTATGATCTCTACAGATCTGAAAAACAGCTAGAGCTCCAGGTAATGGTATACTTAGGGAGAAAGAAATGTTCTAGTTGAAAGAGGATTTTAAACATCTGTATAAAAAATTTTATTTCTTCATTTATATATAGTACTGTCAAAAATTCAACCACATTAATCCTCAAGAGAAATACAAATGTTTAAGCTTTGTCGCAGTTCTGCAGATAAGAAACGCCATTTTGCTAGATTTTCAGGCAGAATAGCAGCAAAACCAGAACATGGTAAAACAACTGTAAAAAGGAGGTTAATATGAACAAGGCTGAAATATTCATTTTGGAGAAAGCCAAGGATCACAGGTTCACACAAGTCCCCTAAGAACAGTTAGTTTCCTACACGTGGTGTCTTTGATACAACCTGTTCTTTTCATTACCTATAAATCTTGGAAATCTTATTCCGACCCCTCAACTCCATACCTACACACAACTCTAAAGTGGGCTGTGCTCATCTGCAACTGGGGAACAGCTAATTCCACAGAGAAAACACAAAAATCTCCTCCCTTAGCAATGATTGCATTGTAGATGTTAATTCTTTCTGGAAAGGAAAAGTGCTAGATGCTTAAATCAGTAAATAGCTCGCCGAGGACAAGGGAAGATTTTAATGAGCTAAAATTCAAGGAGAATTATCGTCTCACTTGCTGTTCCTACTTTCCTCCTCCCAAATGGGAGAGACCCTGGCCAAAGCTTGGCTTAAAACTCTATCTCATAACAAGTTATTGCTTTCTCTGCTGAGACTTGAGTGGAGCAGCTTAAAGCAAACCACCCCACTCCCCAGGCAGAGAACTGAATTTTAAACAATAGTAAGACGCAGATATGCAGACACTTAACAGGGAGCGTGTGGGAGTGCAGCAGTTTAGATAATATGAAGACGAAATTTCTCAAAGTCATGAATTTTTAAGCTGGAGGGACAAGCATCTGAATATAAAGAGATGGGGGAAAGGGAGGACAGATAAGATTTGGAAAGTTATACAGAATATTATAATTTTGTATTTAGCAAATAAAATGCATTACAGTATTTTAAACTAAATGCAGCACTACCCTCTTGACTAGAAGACAGTATGTATCTTCTGCTATCAATGTGTTTTGAAACAGTTCATATCACATGAGAATCTGAGGTATGAGATCTGTATATATTTCAAAATCCAGAATGGGTAAAAAAAAAAAGGTATTTTCTAAAGAATTGTGGTTTATATCACTTGAGACCTATGAAAACTGTTTCTATGTCCTTCAAATGTTACCAACACAGTTCAGAAAACCCAGTTAAATTCCTCATAAGGGTCAGCTGAATAAAAAAGAAAGAAAACAATGTTCAAAATGATGAACATTACTTTAAAAAATTAACAGGTAGGTGCTTTGTCCAGCAAGGATGTGCTTCTACAATTACAATAACTAAAGACATTGGCATTCTCAACTAGTGCCTGAGTGATGGCCAGTCAATGGTCAGACACAGAGAACAGAGCAGGGTCTGGAGGGTGGGGAGGGGGCTCTACCACACTGAAGTGGTCCCTTGCTTGATTTTCACTCTCAATGAACTGGGACACACTGTAGTTTATATGCGCCCAGTTAAGTGGCTTTATGGGTTACATTATGCTCCACAGCAGATTCTCCACAAGGCTTTATTTAATTAATTTATTTATTTTTGGAGATGGGGTCTCACTCTGTCGTCTAGGCTGGAATGCAGTGGCACTGCAGTCTCAGCTCACTGCAGCCCTGACTCCTGGGCTTAAGTGATCCTCCCACCTCAGCCTCCAAGCAGCTGGGACTATAGATGTGCTCCACCATGCCCAGTTCATTTTGTTTTTTAAGTATTTTTTGTAGAGACGGGTTTCACCATGTTGCCCAGGCTGGCCTTGAATTCCTGGGCTCAAGTGATCTGCCTGCCTGGGCCTTCCAAAGTGTTGGGATTACAGGCGTGAGCCACTGTGCCACATGCTTTATGATCAGACAGGGCATGTCCATGAAAATCATAGGTAGCAAGGGGACTCCTAGACTACCTTGTGGCAAAGTTTCTATAGAGTTAGATGTCACTTTTCTAAGAAAAACATCACTTTTATCAGATGTCAAAATGTGTGCACTTTTTCTTTTCTTTTTTTTTTTTTTTTTTTTTGGAAACGAGTCTCACTCCATCGCCAGGCTGGAGTGCAGTGGCATGATCTCAGCTCACTGCAAGCTCTGCCTCCTGGGTTCATGCCATTCTCCTGCCTCAGCCTCCTGAGTAGCTGGGACTACAGGCACCTGCCACCATGCCCGGCTAATTTTTTGTATTTTCAGTAGAGACGGGGTTTCACCGTGTTAGCCAGGATGGTCTCAATCTCCTGACCTCGTGATCTGCCCGCCTTGGCCTCCCAAAGAGCTGGGATTACAGGCGTGAGCCACTGCGCCTGGCCACACTTTTTCTTAATATAGAAAAGAAGCTGTTAGGTTGGGCTACAGTATGTGGCTCACACAGTCAGATGTGTTTTAGGAAGATTCCTCTGGAAGCTGGATTGAGAATGCCTTAGAAGGGGTAGGAGGAAAAGCAAGATAGTGAGATCTCCTGGAGGAGGCGTCTGCAGGAAGCTGGGTGCCCAGGTCTGGAACTGAGAATGGCCTGGGAGCATGCGGATGCGGGTCGGGACAGACAGCATTTACGTGATGGTTAAAACCAGAAGTGTGGATTCCCCAAGGGAAACTGGCAGAATGGGAAGGAAAGCGGGTTAACAGACATCCTTGGGGAGCACTAATCTTAAATGGTTAGAGATAACGAACAGATGATGGAGACCATCATGTCCTGGTGGCCAGGAGCTAGGAAGGGCAGGAAGGGGCATTTTCATTCAGGCTAAGGGAAAAGGGTGTGGCCAACAGGTTTATGTGACAGCCGTGGTCAAGTAGGATAAAAGCAAAAAATACGCTTTTGGCAATTAGGAACTACCGGTGCCTCACTTTTGGCAATTAGGAACTACTGGTGACTTTGCTACAGAAATGGGCATTGGGAACCATGCCTGATACAGTCCTGCCATTACTGTAGAGTATGTTGCCTGCAAATGGAGATTTCATTCAGGCAGACTGTTTCATAAGCAGATGCCCTGTTTATTCATTTATATAGATATATAAATATAAAATATAATATATAATATAAAAAAAAAAATATATATATATATATATATATTTTTTTTTTTTTTTTTTTTTTGAGATGGAATCTCACTCTGTGGCCCAGGCTGGAGTGCAGTGGTGCCATCTCAGCTCACTGCAACCTCCGCCTCCCGGGTTCAACGATTCTCCTGTCTCAGCCTCCTGAGTAGCTGGGATTATATGCACATGCCACCACACCCAGCTAATTTTTGTATTTGTAGTAGACATGGGGTTTCCCCATGTTGGTCAGGCTGGTCTCAAACTCCTGACCTCATGATCCGCCTGCCTCGGCCTCCCAAAGTGCTGGGATTACAGGAGTGAGCCACTGCACCCAGCCTATTCATTAATTTTTTTTAAACTCTGAATGTCTAACTTTGTATTTGAAATTAAATGAACATTGATCATAAGATTATTGCTTTGTAGCTATGAATCTGTATCTACCTTTCCCTGAGGTATTAAGCATACCATTAAATAGGAATGTTAAAATAATAGTATAACTACTCTAAACTAAGAACATCAAACCATCTTCATTCAGATGTTGTTATACTTTGGCAAGATAAGGGGATGACAACTGCAGCAAAAGGTATTTTACCCACTTCACGTCCACCCAGTGATCTCATCCTGGGAGAATTTTTTTCCTTTCAGGAATTGGGTGTGTTTCTTTTATTTCCACTCTCATCTGTGATTAGTAGAACAAATATTGGCTTTTAAAATTTTAAGACATTTCTTATGATTATTTCATAAATCAAAATGACTACAAGCCAAATGGACATCTGGGAATTAGGATTACAGCATTTTTTCTACCAAACTTTTCCCCTAAAAAATAATAAACGACCTTCCTTTTTCTAAATGTTCCTAAGTTCACCTCTTACTTCACCATTCAACTTAATTTACTGCCCAACATATGAGAAGAAAATATCAAAGATACTTAGTTGTGTCCAAAATGCTGGAAAAGATAATTCCTCTGGAAGTAAGCTTCACACTTAAAAAAGTCATGACAGATGATAAAAGGAAAAATGCAGCACCATTCTGGGAATGATATACTTTAATGACTCATCAAAAATAATTCGCTTCCACAGAAGAATCACTTGAACCTGGGAGGCAGAGCTTGCAGTGAGCCTAGATCGCACCCCTGCACTCCAGCCTGGCGACAGAACGAGACTCCGTCCCAAAAAGAAAATAATAATAATAATTATTATTATTATAATTCTCTTCCCTATACTTTAGGAAAACATAAAATTCAAACGTGGGGCTAAGAAAGAGAATGTGTATGTAGATGGGGGGTGGTAACGGGAAGTTTCCTTCACATGACAAAGACTTAGAACCAAAATACCTTATTTTGGTTCCTTTAGTACAAAACTAAGGAAGTGCTCAAGCTGCAGTTCTCAGGGCAACACCAGGCAAGTCAGGCTCCTAGAGGAACAGCAGCCCCGAGGATTTATGCTCATGCTGCCAGCCACAAACTTTCATCCATACAGCATCTTCACATTCATGCAAACTGCCGTTGCAGGGGAAAATTCTGCTTTGCATTTCCTGACATTTATGCTTTTCAGTTCTGAGCCTCACATTGCATATCGACAGATTTCTGCATTCCGTTTCCTTTGAGAAACTCTCCGGGCTTCCGCTGCCTCCTTTGAAAAGTGAGGAACTGAGGCGCAGTGGGGAGAGCACCATGAGTGGAGTCCTGCGACCTGCGTTCAAGTCCAGACACTGCTCCTTGCCAGCGACAATCAGGGTCAGGGCTCTCTGGTGAGTATAACGTCCAGTTTGCAGGGTTGCTGGGTGAATGTGAGGCATATATGAAAAGCCATGAAAAGGAAATCTCCACACAATTATAAGGTGCTTCATTGTTACAGGTTATGTTTAAGATGTTCCCATTAAAAGATTCTAATACTGGCCAGGCGTGGTGGCTCATGCCTGTAATCTCCGCACTTTGGGAGGCTGAGGTGGGCGGATCACCTGAGGTCAGGAGTTTGAGACCAGCCTGACCAACATGGAGAAACTCTGTCCCTACTAAAAATACAAAATTAGCTGGGCGTGGTGGCGCATGCCTGTAATCCCAGCTACTCAGGAGGCTGAGGCAGGAGAATCATTTGAACCTGGGAGGCGGAGATTGCGGTGAGCTGAGATTGCACCATTGCACTCCAGCCTGGGCGAGAAGAGCAAAACTCTGTCTCAAAAAAAATTTTTTTTTAAATTCTAATTCCATGTCCTTAAAAAGCATTCACATTGGAGAAGGGGTGGAAAAGGAAGCCAGACTCTGCTGATAGTGCAGAAAAGCAAATGGGAGATGACCTGCTGCCAGTGGGCTGAAGGTGATGCTTCCTGCCTGTTCTTTGTGGGACACAGGCCTGCAGCCCTTCTTCCAGAATTGGGGTAGGCTCTCTTTTGTGCAGTATACACTTCACTGGCCCCTGATGACCACAAAGATTTATTTGTGGTTGGCCACAGGTGACTACAAAGTAACACAAGCATCAAGGAGGCTGAAACTTACCCCATAGCTAAGAAGTGCATTAAAGCTCCAGATGAAGTTTCCCACAGAAAAATCGGAAAGGAAGTCAGTATGATTCCACTGCAGTGGAACTGGCTTCGCAATCCCATGACCCTAACACCATTTATACTATTATATCTATGAGAAAATACATTCCATGTTCAGACTAACCTTCAAACATTTAGAACATAATCCAATGAGACTGAAATTAGAATATTTTGCCTAATAAGGTAGAGGAAGGGCATCATAAAAGGGAGGTAATGTCAGGAAAACTGGAGGTAGATGGTGTTTTAATTATGTTTTTACTCACATATTTGATATAATGACAATACATCATTTCTTCTCAATCTTAGTTTCTCAGCTTAAATTCTGAACCACCTAAGACCAATCAGTCTGTTAATTATATGCCCCCCTCCCCCCGCCACTGGCTTTTTTTTTTTTAGATGGAGTCTCACTCTATCGCCCAGGCTGGAGTGCAGTGGCGCAGTCTCGGCTCACTGCAAGCTCCGCCTCCCGGGTTCACGCCATTCTTCTGCCTCAGCCTCACGAGTAGCAGAGACTTGGGGAGCCCGCCACCACACCCTGCTAATTTTTTGTATTTTTTTTTTTTAGTAGAGACAGGGTTTCACCGTGTTAGCCAGGATGGTCTCGATCTCCTGACCTCGTGATCCACCTGCCTCGGCCTCCCAAAGTGCTGGGGTTACAGGTGTGACCCACTGCGCCCGCCACACAGCCCCTTCTTGGTCTCATGCCCATTAGTTTGAATATATCGTCTCACAAATCCTTCCCTCAACACTGCTAAGTATAATGGCATAAAGTCTAATAGAGATTTTTTTGGCTTTCTAAAAAGTTCTATTCACCTTCTTCCTTGGTATTAACAAACAGAGCAATGATCAGACAGAAGCAAGAGGGGAAAGTGGTGAGCTGACCCCCTAAAATCTGTCAAACAAAGCTCAGGGGCCAACACCATTCAGTGCACTTAATTCCACACTACTGATGACCTGGGCTACTGATGACCTCAGCCACTCGCTAAGTACGAGGCTGTGATGCCCAGGAGGGTCCAGCGCTTTTTTCTCCATCTCACCCACAGCAGGCAGGGGAGGGGATGAACTCATATAACTGAGGCTGTCTTGTGTGTCCATCCCTGCCCTCTCCGAAGGTGCTCACCATCCCCTCTGAAAGGGGAGCCTGGATAGCTGGTGATGAGCCCCAGGCCTCAGGGAGGGGACAGCAGTCAGTCTACTTCAGCTCAACTCTCTTAACAAGTATGGCTCTGGGATTACAAACATCAAAATAAAATAAGAGTGAATTCAACACGAGTCAAATGTCTAGGGTCTTGGTCTCCTTTATCTGAGGTGGCAGGTGCTTTTTGGTTTTCAAGATTGGAGATTAGACTTTATGTGATGATCTGGAATAAGAGCTGACATGGGACAGTGTTAAAAACACAGGCTGTTTTGCCACCTCTACCATTTTTTAATCACATGATCTTTGCAAAGTCTCCTCTCTGAGCCTCAGTTTCCTCATCTGTAATGTGGGGAGGATGGCAGTCCTGCCTAATAGAATAAGTGTGAAGACCACTGAGATAACAGGAGTACAAGACAGTGCCTGGTTCAGAGCAGCCATTCTGTCAATTAACATTGGCTGTCATTACTGTCACTACAGCACATTACTGCTTTAAGTGCATTCCATCCTGTTAAAAGGAGAATTGTCATGTAACTCACTAATGTAGTGCAGTTTAAAAGCTAGAGTTCCTCCATTCTCCCGTTTGGAACAGACATTATTCTTTTTTCAAGAAGTCATCCTTTCACATGTATAATACAAGTACATATAGAATTTTCCAATTCACTTTTAAAAGTCTTTCATGAGCCATGCCATGCACTAAATTTAAACTGAAAAGGACTTTGTAATAGTTCAGCTTTGTTCAAAAAAAAAAAAAAAACAAAACAAAAAACCCTAGACACTTTGATCCTTCAAAGGTGAAAGACCTATATTTTTTCCTTCTGTGAATACCAGTTTTGAGGGTCTCTGTGCTCAGGAGGAGAGGGAGAAATGAGATCCTCTGAGAAAAACAAAATAAAACGGTTCTCTGATTTCTAGGTTATTTCTTCGGCATGCAGCTGAGGTTTACCTCATCTCCCAGCTGGAGACCATTTCAGCATTGTCCAGCTGTGCCCTAACCACAGGTTCAGAGGAGACTCCCGAGGGAGGAGGGCCCTGCTGTACCTGCCCACCTCTCCCTTCCATGCAGAGGGCACCACTCCACCTCGTAAACACCAAATGCAAAACCACACCCACTTCAGACTGGTTTTGGCATCAGAGGCAAATCATCGGGGTCAGGAAGAGGTTACCTCCAAATCTAGGGTCATTCTTGAGAGTGAAACCAACAGTGTCATTCCCCTGCAGGCCCAGGACGCTGGGTGTGGGGGCCTGCGTTTGGGTGGAGGAAAGGCGGGGGGTTCCCTAGCCCTGCCCAAAAACACTAGCTCCAGTGCCTTGGCTTCCTGACATGTGACACTCCATAGCATATGGCTAATTTGGACAAACGCCCAGGCGTTCTTCCCCTCCCCACCTCTAGGGTCTCCGTGGAAATGCTCAACGCATCTCCAAGCCTGGAAAAGATGCTCAGAAACAGAACAGGAAATTTATTCTCAATTTTCAACCATACACCTCAACGGGTATAAGTTACAAAGCTATCAAACACAGAAGTCTATTGTGGTATCTGTGGAACCCTAAGAAGTTCAATCCTTCATGCTCAGGCTCCATGGAGATTTTATACCTAATCAGTGTCCATAGAATATCCTTCCATTTAGACAGATGGACAGAGAAAGGATCGATTTCTATTTGTAACTAACTGGATATAACTTTCTTTAAACCTACAGAGCCTGAAAGTAGTAACTAGCCCATTAGGGATCTCCAGCCCACATGTTTGGAAGTAGAGCGACTTCCGAGTAACAAGAGGCATGGGAAGGAAGAGGTCCACAGCTTTGGAGGAAGGCACTCTGTGACATCACTTAAAGTTGATCATTTAAGTGATCTACTGAGGACTACAAGATGAGCCTGACTGGCCAAAGCTGGGCACCTGCTCTGGTCAGTCCCTCCTCTCTCTGGGACGTTGGCTCATGGTAGTCTTGCTTTTGGTTTCACTCCCTTGGCCAATATGCTCCTGGGAGACCTCACAGAGAGCTGGAGACACTCTCTCCTTCCCCCACCCACACAATGGAAGCATGTAATACCAGGCTTCCAGTGAGGGACCTAACTCACACTATTTTACTAGTTTATCTACTTACGATTTGAGTGATTTGCCTAATTGACCCATGTATTTCTTTTCCTCCAGCCTGCACTCCGGGTTGGAGCACAGTGGTGCAATCTCAGCTCACTGCAACCTCGACCTCCCCAGGTTCAGGTGATCATCCCACCTCAGCCTCCAAAGCACCTGGACTACAGCCACCACGCCTGGCTAATTTTTATACTGTTTTAGAGATGGGGTTTCGCCATGTTGCCAGGCTGGTCTCAAACTCCTGGGCTCAAGCAATCTGCCCTCCTCAGCCTCCCAAAGTGCTGGGATTACAGGCATGAACCCCTGCACCCGGCCCACATTAGTATTTAATTCCATTCCCACAACTGCCCCATCAAGTAGGGAATATTATGATTGCCTTTCTACGCGAGGAAACAGGCTCAGAGCAGCAACAGCTAAGGCTTGAGCCCAGAGCTGTGTGTCCCCAAAGCCTATGCTCTACTGCTTAATGAGAACACAAATGTTGTGCCGGACTGGAAACCTTCAAAGGCAGTTTCTAGTGGTTGCAGCAGGCTGCCTGATAACCGGAAGGTCAGCCCACACTGGTAAGACTACCTGTAGTTTAAGAGATGGTAGATAGAACTCTAGTGTTACACAGTCACACCCGATGCCCAAACCTTTCACCCTCAGCTTTGGAAATCTCCAGCCAGATGTCCCACAGCAGGTATGTGCTGAGGGGGATGGGGTGGTCTTGTTCCATGTCAGGTACAAATAAGCACAACAGGAATGCCCGTCAAAGATAACGTCCTTCTACTTAGTAGCCATAATCCTAAGCTTATTGTCTTTTTTCCTTAACTCTTTTACCATTGCCAATAAGGAGAAGTTAAATAGACTATAATCTTAAAATGCACTTTTATTCTTGGTTGATTAAACTGGACAACAAAAATCCCATCTGGGCCAGGCACAGTGACTCAGGCCTATAATTCCAGCACTTTGAGAGGGCCATGTGGGTGGATCACTTGAGGCCAGGAGTTCGAGACCAGCCTGGCCAACACGGCGAAACTCCATCTCTACTAAAAATATAAAAATTAGCCAGGCACGGTGGTGCTCGCCTGTAATCCCAGCTATTCAGGTGGCTGAGGCATGAGAATCTCTTGAACCCGTGAGGCAGAGGTTGTAGTGAGCCAAGATGGTGCCACTGCACTCCAGCCTGGGTAACAGAGTGAGCCTCTGTCTCAAGGGGAAAAAAATCCCTATCTGTTGTTAAAATTTTTACTTCCAGTGTTTTTCACAGTGAAGCTTTTCCAAGGGTGCGCCAGATGTGGAGAGAGCCTGTCCCGATTGGGTGCCCCAGGACACTAACCCATGCCTAGGTGGCTTTTTGCACCACTGTGGCCTCCAAACAGCCATTGAGTGGTACAATCCACATATTACCATGTCTCCATATTACCACGACTCCAAGGAAGGCTAGAATTCCTACTCAGGAAATGAATGGCAAGGGTTTTCTGCCCCATACATTCTTCTTGTAAAAATACAACACAAGAATAGCGACAATTCAAATGTCAGGCAGACACAGGGAGGCATATGGGTTACGGGGAGGTATGTGGCTAGTGAAAGGGTAGCTGCTAACATGAAAGGCACAGGCTGTCATTTGTGGTGGGACAGGAGCCTCACACAGGTAGGAGCCTCACATAGGTAGAGTGGGACAAGTACGGGGCGGGGCCATGAACATTTCTTCCCATATTTTTGGCTACAAAGACGAAGCAATAATAAGAATGAAAGTTGATAGCCTCTAACATTCACAATGGTGCCACTATAAATACCAAGGACTTAGGGAAAAAAAACGTGTGTGCAACATCAACTATGAAAGAGAACCTTCTGGTACATATGAAAACAAGAATGTTACCCAATGACTAGATTCTCCAGAAAGTGAAGCCACTTAATCGTTCTCAAAGTTCGGATGAGATTCATCCCAAAGTACAGAGACAAGGTGATTTATTCCCGTAATAAAAAAGCACTTTGAAAAATATCTTTGTTTTTCAATAATACAGATACAACTAGCAAAAGTATCTGTGACAGCTGCGAAAACATTCAATTGCCAAGGAAGGTATTTTCTCTCTTCACCACAGCTGTTCAGTGCAGGGCAAGGTTTATTTTCCTCTTCCACTGAGCTTCCAAATCAAAATTTCTGGGCTCTCAAGTGCAAAATATTGCCCTTGAATTTTCTTGGATAGGCTGCCACCATGTGGTGACTGCTAAAAACGCACACAGGTTCAGGTTTCATTGCAAGGCTGCCTTCCTGAGCTGTCTTAACCCAAGCATTACATAAATTAGATCCACCTGCCATGCAAAGATTCCAAATCTGCTGAGACACCTGGCTTCCCTGGCAGGATTACAATTTACTCCTCATTTCCATTCTCACCCTGAAAGATGAGGAACGTGTATTTTTAGATCACATTCTGTAGTAACTGATTGTACTTAATGCATTCATTTAAAACTTCACTTTGCTTGAAATCTGTGAGCTGTACCATCATTTTTAAAAATGAAAAACAATCATTTCAGACATAAAAATGAAAACAATAACCTAACATACCTAGACAACACCTATTGCCCAGTTTAAGAAAAAAGGCATGAAGGTGTCTAGGTTTTCTTTCCATCTATATCCATATCCTTGCCTCAATAAATGCTTTTTGGATTTGATTCTAGTTTGCATTATTTCTTTATATTTTTACTTCATTTGCATGGAATTCTAATATATATAAGGATTATATAATTAATACATAATAATATTATATATAATCCTTATATATATATTAAACAGTGATCTAAATGTCCTGACCTAAATATATATATTGATTCTATATATATATATTAGGATTATATATAATACATATTATATGTATGTATATATGTATTAGATTACATATATATATATATGTTGTGTTGCTTTCAGACATATATAAATGGTGTTATATGAAATACATCCTTCTGCAACTTGGGTTTTTGTTCACTGAACAGTGTTTTAAAAAATTCTTCCAGCCTGGGCACGGTGGCTCATGCCCCTAATCTCAGCACTTTGAAAGGTCAAGGTGGGCGGATCACCTGAGGTTAGGAGTTCCAGACCAGCCTGGCCAACATGGTGAAACCCTGTCTCTACTAAAAATACAAAAATTAGCTGGGCATGGTGGCATACACCTGTAGTCCCAGCTACTTGGGAGGCTGAGGCAGAAGAATCACTTGAACCCAGGACACAGAGGTTGCAGTGAGCCGAGATTGCGCCACTGCACTCCAGCCTGGGGGATAGAGCGAGACTTCATCTCAAACAAATAAACAAACAAACAAAAAAACACGTTGCTATCTACAGCTCTAGTTTATTTTAACTGCTTGTATATCATTCGGTTTTATGAACATATGTCTATGCATACTCTACATGCAACTACACTGATTTATCCATTCACTCTGATGGGCATTTAGATCACTGTTCAAATACTTGTTACGGTGCACTTGGTTTTTCAAGTCGCCTGCTTGGCCCTCTTCCAAGTTGTACTTTCCTTCTTTCCTTTCCTTACTGTTCTAGAGCTTTTTGCTAGACTTGCTGTCCTGCTCTGAAACTTGCCTCAGTCTCTCCTTCTGCTTTAAGGCCCTCAGTCCAATTCTTTCTTCTGAGGAGGCAAGAGCTGAAGTTGCTGCAGACCTGTACAGATACACCAGCACGAACTCGGGATAACTCGAATAGCTGCCACTGGTAAGATATTTGGTGCACGTGACTCGGATACATTCCCTAGTGGTCATCAAGCTCCAGAAGATGCTCAGGGAGAGATACTATCCTCTCAATATTCAAGAGTCACCATTCTACAGGGGACCTCTGGCCTGCCCATCAGTGAAGGCGAAATCCTGCCCCTGTCTCCCTTGCACCTGGCTGGATGCTGCTTTCACCAACTCATGGAGCCAGCTCAGCCCTGACAGCAGAAAGGGGCCAAGACCCACAGAGCCACCACTGCCCCTCTGTCTTAAACAAACAAACAAAACTTTTTGCACTATAAACATGCTGCTCTGACCATTTGTAAACACACCTTTGTATATATATGGGCAAGTTTTGTCTAATATATATATATATACACACATATATATACACATTATTATTATTATTATTATTATTATTATTTTGAGACAGAGTTTCATTCTTGTTGCCCAGGCTGGAGTGCAATGGCGTGATCTCGGCTCACCGCAACCTCTGCCTCCTGGGTTCAAGCAATTCTCCTGCCTCAGCCTCCTGAATAGCTGGGATTACAGGTATGCGCCACCACATCCGGCTAATTTTATATTTTTAGTAGAGATGGGGTTTCTCCATGTTGGTTAGGCTGGTCTTGAAACCCCAACCTCAGGTGGTCTGCCTGCCTCAGCCTCCCAAAGTGCTGGAATTACAGGGGTGAGCTACCGTGCCCAGCCACATGATATATATTTAGAGTGAAATTCCTGGGTCAAAGAGTAGCTCAAACTCCATTAAACTGCTTTCCAAAATGCCTATTTCAAATTTAAACTCCTGCCAGCAGTATATGAATTCCCAGAGCTCCAGACATTTGTCAATATGTCTAACTGGCACTTTTTACCTACTGCCAATATGACTGGTGAGCAAACACAGTAGGAAACCAGACAGCTTTTTACGTCTTTTAAACCTCAGGTTCCTCACCTGTTAGTGGCCTGTCATGTGTCCATTTTTCTAACAGATTGCCTTTGTCTCACTGATTTGTAGGAATCTTTTATAAGATACTAATTGCTGGCTAAATGTTTGTTGTAAATATCTTCTACACTATAGCTGTCTTTTCACTTTTTTAAGAACTTCTTTTCAGAAAGAAAAACTTCAGGGTTTTTAAAAATTTGGATGTAGTCAGATTTATATATCTTTTCTTTAGCAATCTGTGCTTTTGGGGTCTCTTAAGCTACCCTTCCAATGCCAACATCTTAAATGCATACGCCTATATTTTTTTCTATAAGTTTTACAGTTTTGCTTTCCACATTTAGGTATTTTAATATAGAAGTGATTTTTATATGTAGTATCAGGTTAGTAATCCTATGCTAGACTCATATACATAACTAGTTATGTCAGCATCATTTTTAATAGTTAATGTGTTAGCTTTTTTTTTTTTTTTGAGACAGAGTCTCACTCTATCACCTAGGCTGGAGTGCAGTGGCACGATCGCGGCTCACTGCAACCCCTGCCTCCTGGGTTCAAGCAATTCTCCTGCCTCAGCTTCCTGAGTAGCTGGGATTACAGGCTTGCGCCGACAGGCCTGGCTAATTTTTTTGTATTTTTGGTAGAGACAGTGTTTCACCATATTGGCCAGGCTGGTCTGAAACTCCTGAGCTCAAGTGATTCACCCGCCTCAGCCTCCCAAAGTGCTGGGATTACAGGCGTCAGCCACCACGCCTGGCCTTTAATAGTTAATCTTTTCCCCGTTGATCTGCAGTACCTGCTCTCAAGCTTCCATATATGTATAAATTTCCACTTTCTTCTGTTTCGATCGTCTGTTTGTCTACCGTATTATCCTAATTACTGTAAGCACATCATAATTCACACTATGTGGTGGGAATGTCTCCCACCTAGTTTTTCCACAAAATTGTCTTGACTCTCTTTGTCCTTTATGCTTCCATTTGGATTTCAGAATCAGACTGTCAAATTCTACAAAAAAATATGTCAGGAACTTATAATTTGCAGACAATTAATATCTTTAAGATATTGCATCTTCTCCGTGAAGATGATACCTCTGCTTTTATATAGGTCTTCGTAATAATTTTCATCAAAATTATAATTACTTTCAAAAGGTCATAATGGATACTAGATTTACCAAATTACTGTTCTGTACTTACTATGGTGAGAATTTAGTTTTTAATCACAGTGTGGTGAATTACAGTGATAGATTTTCTCATGTTCAATCACCTGGAAATCCTACAATAAACCCTACTTCCTGCTGTATTTGGTGTTCTCAGATTTCGCTCACGATTATTTCATTTATATTCATAGCTGAAACTGGCCTGTTAATTTTCCTTTAGCATCTTGTCCTTGTTTGGTATTGGCACTCATAAAGTCTGTTAGGCCATGTTCCTTCTTTTCCCATTTGCTAGAGAAAAGGATTGTATTAGAATGATCTGTTCTTTGTTTGATAGAGCTCATTTGTAAAACCACCTGTTGCCTTTTCTTGTTTGTCTGGTGAGTAGACTCATTCAATGTCTTTAATGAATATGGGTCTATTCAATTTTCTTCCTCTAATTTCTTGAATTAATCGCTTAGCTTATACATTTCTAGACTTTCTTCTATTCTAACATAAGCCTTCAAGATGTACGCTTCCAACATGAAATTTACCTTGCTTTGAAGCTGATGTGTTTTCCACTGGATGCTCATTGTCATGGACCCTTTTCTCTGGAACAGGCATTGTAGAGCAGCTTCCAAAGACCCATGGGCCTCCACTACCAAAATCTTCTTTCCATCTAGGTTGACACCTACTAACCAAATAAAATTCAATATTATACTCAAAACTTCAGATCTTTCCTTTAAGAACTTTATCTTAAGAAAAAAAGACCCTTTTAGGCTGGGTGCGGTGCTCACGCCTATAATTCCAGCACTTTGGGAGGCCGAGGCAGGCAGATCACTTCAGGTCAGGAGTTCAAGATCAGCCTGGCCAACATGGTAAAACCCCGTCTCCACTAAAAATATAGAAAATTAGCCAGGCGTCATGGCATGTGCCTGTAATCCCAGCTACTTGGAAGGCTGAGGCAGGAAAATCACTTGAACCTGGGAGGCAGAGGTAGCAGTGAGCCAAGATCGCGCCACTGCACTCCAGCCTGGGCAACAGAGCAAGAATGTCTCAACAACAAAAAAAACCCTTTTAAAACTTGACCTTTCTCAGCACCAACCTACAATGACTATGAACTAGGAGTGGGGTGTTATAATCAACAAAAATTCTCTATTCAAACCCTTTTGGTTCCAATTCCTGTTGCTGAATTTCTTTCCACAATATGTAACTATAATTAACCAGCCTAATTTACTCTTTTCTTTGAGTACTTTCTAATGAAGTGGCTCAGAATCTTCATCTTGATAATCCATGTAATGAAAAAGCGCTCTATATATGGATTATTTCATAGATTTGAGCTTAACATTACTGTCCAAAAAGCATATATATCCTGAATGTTAACCTTTTAATAAAACTTTGGCATATATTTTTGAAATTTTTCTTTGATTGTTGGATGTTCAGGGGGTAGGGAGGGGCATTTGCTTCATTTCTATTCAAATTGGAGTAGAGAAAAATATTTAGTTAGTTGAATTTTTTCTTTTCTTTTCTTTTTTTTTTTCAGATAGGTCTTGCTTGTTGCCCAGGATGGAGTGCTGTGGTGTGATCACAGCTCACTGAAGCCTTGACCTCCCAGGCTCCAGCGATTCTCCTACCTCAGCCTCCCAAGTAGCCGTGACTACAGGCACATGTCACCACACCTGGCTAATTAAAAAAAAATTTTTTTGGTAGAGATGGAGTCTCCCTATGTTCCCCAAGCTGGTCTCAAACTCCTGGGCTCAAGCAATCCTCACACCTTGGCTCCGCAAAGTGCTGGGAACACAGGTGTGAGCTACCGCGCCGGCCCAATTAGTTGAATCTTTATGTTCTCAGAAAGCCCTTGAATATATAAATACTTAGTAGTAATTTACTCATTAAATTTAATAATGAAGAAAGAGAAAATATTCATTTCTATTTCACTGACATAAAAATGCCAAGTCAAGGGGACAACAATGGAAATTAAGTCCTGACTACTGAAAAGCAAGCTGCTCACCAATAAATCCCAACCTAGGTTCCTGTGCCCCTACATCTAATTTCTTCTTCTTTCTTCTTCTTCTTTTTTTTTTTTTTTGAGGCAGGGTATTGCTATATTGCCCAGGCTAGAGTGCAGTGGTGCAATCACAGCTCACTGTAACCTCAAACTCCTGGGCTCAAGCGATCTTCCCGCCTGAGCCTCCAGCATAGCTGGGACTACACGTGCACACCACCATGCCCAGCTAATCTGTAAATTTTTTTTGTTGAGACAAGGACTCAATATGTTTGCCCAGGCTGGTCTCAAACTCCTGGCCTGAAGTGATCCTCTGGCCTTGGCCTTGCCTAGCACTGAGATTATAGGCATGAGCCACTGTGCCTGGCCTCATTTAAGTCTTCAGTGTAAGTCTTATCTAAGGCTACATATTGACAGATTTAGTAAGCTGAAACTGGAAGTACATTTTACTGTGGTTATTTTGACTGTTTCGTGAGAGAAACTGAGCATGTTTAAAACAGGGCTAATAATTTATCTCTACTAATTTCTCTTTTAATTTATAAGATGGTCTTACTAGAAAAAGTTTCTAGGTACTCATTTGTATCTCCCAAAAGATGAGAAAAATAAAAAAAGTCAACGTGAAATATCACTTCCATGTTCAATCAGAATCTTCTAGAAACATTCTAAAAGGGTATCAGAATAATAATAAAAAATTTTTTTAATTCTTCCCCAAACACATCCTTATTAAAAATAATGTAAATACCAATAAATAGAAATCAGCAGCATTTCTCAAGGAGCATCCTACCTGATTTTTCAAGAAGTTCAATTACAGCTTTGGCAACAGGTGAAACAAAACATTCATGGGCATCCCCTCGCACCAACTTCCCCAGGTTTATGTCTGTTACTCTGAATCAGAAAATAAAGGAGTAGGTTAAGTTAAAGCCCAGCCAAAAAAATCACTCACATGTAATGTACATATATTAACCCCAAATAACATCCAAGTCAATGTTTGATAGATAGAATACATAAAAATGAATTAAAGAGGGCCAGGCATAGTGGCTCACGCCTGTAATCCCAGCACTTTGGGAGGCTGAGACGGGTGGATCACATGAGGTCAGGAGTTCGAGACTAGCCTGGCCAACATGGCGAAACCTCAACTCCACTAAAAACACAAAAAGTAGCCGGGCGTGATGGCACGTGCCTATAATCCCAGCTACTAGGGGGCTGAGGTAGGAGGATAGCTTGAACCTGGGAGGCAGAGGTTGCAGTGAGCTGAGATCATGCCATTGCACTCCAGCCTGGGCAACAGGGCGAGACTCTGTCTCAAAAAAACAAAAACAAAAACAAAAACAAAAACAAAAAAAAAACACCATAAAAAATGAATTAAAGAGAAAGCAGGCAATAAAGGCCATTCATTTTCTATGGCAGTACCTTAGGAAACTTCACCCTGGCCCTAACCTTGGGTGTTCTGTTTCTGCCAATACACCAGGACACAGCCTAAGGCCATACAGGGCTTCGCTTTGCAACTCCAGGGAGCTCCTTTCAATGGACCGCAATGGACTAGCATCCCCAGAGTTACACAGCAGCATGGTCCTGCAGTCCACTCAAAACCCAGAACCAATCCTATAAATCTGGAGTGACCCAGTAAGACCTGGGATTGAGGCACAGGTCACAGGTCTGATTTCAAGTTGACCTCGATTATTTATCTCCTTGAGAAGCCGGGGTGGGGGGCAGTGGAAAAAATGAGTGACCACACACTTCTGAAGGGTTCTGTGCCTTTCCCTGTTCAAATCTAGGACAAAACATTCCACAGCTATCTAGCCTAAACTGAGCACGTCAATCTCAGTAACAGAATGGAGACATTTAGAATCATTTTCATAATTTCTCCTTTTACTCTCTGTTGTTGTTGTTTGGTTGGTTTTTCCCGGCTGGGCCTCAGCATGAATTCCTCTCCTTTTATGAAAGACTTGAAACTATGCCCTAGGACCTTCAAGTTCTGAAGTTTTTCTCATTGATTAGTGCTTCTTCTCTTTTTAAAGTTAGTCTACGACAGGACTGGAGATTGTTGTTGCTTTTTAAAAGAATGTTTAATTATTTACTTAAAAATAGAGACAAGGGGCCGGGTGCGGTGGCTCACTCCTGTAATCCCAGCAATTTGGGAGGCCGAGGCAGGCGGATTACGAGGTCAGGAGATCGAGACCATCCTGGCTAACACGGTGAAACCCTGTCTCTACTAAAAGTACAAAAAATTAGCCAGGTGTCGTGGCGGGCACCTGTAGTCCCAGCTACTCGGGAGGCTGAGGCAGGAGAATGGTGTGAACCTGGGAGGCAGAGCTTGCAGTGAGCCGAGATCCTGTCACTGCACTCCAGTCTGGGCAACAGAGCAAGACTCCATCTCAAAAAAAAAAAAAAAAAAAAAAATAGAGATGAGGTCTCACTATGTTGTCCAGGCTGGTCTTGACCTCCTGAGATCAAGTGATCCTCCTGCCTTGGCCTCCCAAAGTGCTAGGACTACAGGTGTGAGCCACCGTGCCCGGCCAGGACTGGAGGTGTTCATGACACCTTTTCAGCCTATGTTTGGGTCTACTCAAGTCACAATAAAAGGCTAGAATGGAAGACTGTTGGGCGTCTCAGGAAGGTGGCAGCCTCCCCATCCAGCCCCTGCAGGGTCTACCGGATCTGGAATCTAACTTTATAAGTCTGCTTACAATCTATAACCATAAACACATTGTGTTCTTTTTGGCCACAGTACAAAAACACTTTCTATATTTCCATGGAGGAAAATGGGGTTTTAATCCCCAGGAAGCATGCTTATCCCCCACTGGAGATGGCCGGTATCCTTTGTTCTATGAAGCTTATGTCACTCCATGACATGAATCACAGCCCAACATTACAGCACCCAATAGTTATGATGCTCCCCTCCAAATTTCAAATAAGACCTTGTGTCATTAAGAAAAGTATTTATTTTGCTTTTCTCAAATGGCCTGGGACTAAGACAGAATATGGTACTGCTAGGGAATCAGGTTTCTAAATTTTTTTCTCTGGTCTGGTAGAATTACCAAGGAAAAAAACTATTAGAAGAATAGAGCTGGCTAAAGATTGTATAAGTCAGACCGGAATTTATTAAATGAATCTGACGGTGTAAGATCATATGGCACTGAAGCACTATAAAAGGGCTAATGTATTTTCCAAAATATGTAACTTTTGCATGCAGAATTTTAAAAGGCTACAGATGGCCAGTCACGGTGGCTCACGCCTGTAATCCCAACATTTTGGGAGGCTGAGGCGGGTGGATCACGAGGTCAGGAGATCGACACCATCCTGGCCAACATGGTGAAACCCCGTCTCTACTAAAAATACAAAAATTAGCCAGGCATGGTGGCGCATGTCTGTAATCCCAGCTACTCAGGAGGCTGAGGCAGGAGAATCGCTTGAACCCAGGAGGTGGAGGTTGCGGTGAGCCAAGATCATGCCACTGCACTCTAGCCTGGGCAACAGAGCGAGACTCCATCTCAAAAAAAAAAATCCTACAGACTCCTGAAATATTTAAAATGATTTTTTTCATCTAATTACTGACACAGTTGAAATAAATAGAAGAAATTTAGAAAAATAAAAGCAGGCACAATAGAAAAAGTGATTTAGCCATAAAGGTTGATTATTTGATTTTCTTTTCTTACCCATCCACATCTTTTTCTGGTTTCAAGGCATTGAGGACTTTGTTGCTAAACAAGTTCTCAGAGATCTGAAGCGCAAGGCCATGTACTCTGGTATCTTCATTAATCTTTAAGATTTCATCTATAATCTAAAGAGAAAACAAAAAAAAAAAATAAAAATTAGTTTTGTGAAAATGAGACCCAACAAAGGAAGCTTTATATAAAAAGTGGATTCATGAAAATGCATCTGTTATAGTTTGTTGTTGTTTTGCTCCTTGTTGAAGACTTGATGTAAAGCAGAATAAAAAGCCTATTTTTTTCTTTTCATCATGTGTATAAGGCTCAAAAACAAAATTAAAAGGCTTGGCTGAATTTTTTAGTGACTTCTCTGCCTTTCTATGGCTCTACTCTGTGCCAGAAAAAGACAAAACAGAGCAAAACCAAAGCTCAACAGCTATTAAGGTTTAGATAGACAAAGGACACTTCTCTGTCAACAAACATACTTTAAGCCAAACACACTGCCAGTTTTCAGGAAGGACAGGAAGCATGAATCTGAAGCATTCCAACCTGGCCCAGCTAAGCCTGTGTGTTTCAAACACAATGTGTTCAACACAGCTCACTAATCATGACGTCCAAGCAGTCACAGAAGCCCTCGGGTTATCTGGACCTCAATGACACATAAGAAGCCTTTCCAAAGGCTTATGCTAGAAAAATTCTTAGCATGCACAGCTCCTTTTATGGGAAACACTAAAATAATTCACTATTTAGGAAAAAGACCAAGCTACATTTTGGGAAGCTAATGAATGTCTGGGTGTGTCTCTAAATAAGCAATGCTTTGTCCTCTCTGTCTATTTTATGCCAGGAGATAAGATCCTGATTCATCTCACTTAACAAAAATATTTGCTCATAAGTGAGAAGATACTTATCTTTGCATATAGATCTCACTCAGAGGCTCTGGGGAAGGGTTGGTTTACCATTTTTGTTTCATTGCCTAGCAAAAATCACTACCTGTGCAGTGGCAGGGGAAACCATTTGAGGTACAAAATCAGAAAGAAAGCTTTGTTTCATTCATTCGGCATTCTTTCATTCATTCAACAAATGGTTTGAGCACCTACTCTGTATCAGTTCTAAGTAAAGGAAATACAGCTATAAACCAAACTGTCCTCGTGGATCTTATACTCTAGTGGAGGAGGGAAGTTCTTCCCTTCCAAATTATAATTATAATAATAAAATCACTGGAAAGAATAAATGATATGCAGAAAAATAAAGGTTCAGAGGGGTAAAAGGTTAACAGAGTGATGGGTGGAGGGGTGGTCAGAGGCCACGATGTTCAAGCAGAGACCAGAATGAAGTGAGGAAGCTACTGTCACCTGTACCAAGCATTTGGTAGAAGCAACAAATGCCAACACAAATCTTAATTAATAAATTAAGGTACTTACTCTTTTTCAATATAACACCATACAAATTCACTCTATTAGAATTTTCCCAAAGAAAAATGGGGAATAAATGATTCCTTGTCAAAAAATAAGTCAAGGCAAAGGTACTAAGAACACGCATTGTGGAAAGAGAGCCTCTTCAATAAATAGTGCTGGGAAAACTGGATATCCACATGCAGAAGAATGAAACTCGGCCCTCATCGCTCACTTCTATAAAAATCAACTCAAAAGGAATTAAAGACTTAAATATAAGGTCTCAAACCATAAAACTAATAGAAGAAAACATAGGGGAAATGCTTCATGACATTGGTCTGGACAAGGTTTTTTTGGATAGGACCTCAACAAAATAGACAACGAAAGCAAAAATACACAAGTGGGATTATATCAAACTAAAAACATTCTTCGTAGCAAAGCAAACAATCAATGAAGCAGAGACAACCTACAGAATGTGAGAAAATATTTGCAAACTATGCGTCCAACAAGGGGTTAACATCCAGAATATATAAGGAACTCAAATAACCTAATAACAAAAAAACAAATAATTCAAATAAAAAATGGGCAAAAGACGTGAACAGACATCTCCCAAAGGACATACAAATGGCCTGCAGGTATATGACAAAACACTCAACATCATTAATTATCAGGGAAATGCAAATCAAAACCACGATGAGATATCAAAATGACAATAACAAATGCTGGGGAGGATATGTGGAAAG
The DNA here is from genome assembly GCF_028878055.3 of Symphalangus syndactylus. Classification (NCBI taxonomy): domain Eukaryota; kingdom Metazoa; phylum Chordata; class Mammalia; order Primates; family Hylobatidae; genus Symphalangus; species Symphalangus syndactylus. The sequence goes on along the minus strand of NC_072424.2, from coordinate 128,601,965 downwards.
GGGAGCTCTTGTACACTGCTGGTGGGAATGCGGATTAATACAGCCATTAGAGAAAACGGAATGAAGATTTCTCACAAAATTAAAAAAACAACTACCATATGACCCAGCCATTCCCACCACTAGGTATATACGCACGGGAACTGAAACCGCTATGCTGAGAAGGCGTCTGCATTCCCGTGTTTATTACAGCACTATTCACAGTAGCCAAGAGATGGAACCAATCCAAGTGCCCATTAATGGAGGATAAAGAAAGTGTGGTTTGTATACACAATGGAATATCATTCAACCATAAAAAGGAACGAAATCCTGTCATTTGTGGCAACATGGATGAACTTAGAGGACATAACATGAAGTGAAATAAGCCAGGTGCAGAAAGGCAAATACCATAGGATGTTACTTACATGTGCAATCTAGGAAAGTTGATCTCATAGAAATAGAGAATAGAATAGTGGTTACCAGAGGCTGGAGAGGGATGGGGGAGGGGAAATGGGGAGAGGTTGGTCCATCAGTAGGTAAAAAGTTACATTTAGATAGGAGGAATACATTCCAGTGTTCTAATACATAGTAGGGTGACTATAGCTAATGACAATGTATTGTATATTTCGAGACAGCTAGAAAAGATCTTGAGTGCTATCACCACAAAGAAATGATGAACGTTCTAGGTGATGAATGTAACTAACCTGATTTGATCATTACACAACATACGCAAGTACTGAAACGCCACACTGTACCCCACACACATGCACAATTATTATGTGTCAACTGTAAACAACAACAATGAAAATCAGGGCTATTAATACCAGTGGCAAGGCCAGGTGAGGTGGCTCACACCTGTAATCCCAGCGCTTAGGGAGGCCAGGGAGGGCAGATCACCTGAGGTCAGGAGTTCAAGAACGGCCTGGCTAACATGGTGAAACCCTGTCACTACAAAAATGCAAAAATTAGCTGGGCATAACGGCGGGTGCCTGTAATCCCAGCTATTTGGGAGGCTGAGCGGGGAGAATCACTTGAACATGGGAGGTGGAAGTTGCAGTGAGCGGAGATTGCGCCATTGTGCTCCAGCCTGGGTGACAGAGTGAGACTCCGTCTCAAAAAAAAAAAAAAAAAAAAAATACCAGTGGCAAAACAACCTAAAGAAAAGCAAATTCCAGCTGGGCGCAGTGGCTCACACCTGTAATCCCAGCACTTTGGGAAGCAGAGGCAGGCCATCACCTGAGGTCAGGAGTTCAAGACCAACTTGGTCAACACGATGAAACCCCATCTCTACTAAAAATACAAAAAATTAGCCAGGCATGGTGGCGGGCACCTGTAATCCCAGCCACTTGGGAGGCTGAGGCAGGAGAATGACTTGAACCTGGGAGGTAGAGGTTGCAGTGAGCCAAGATCGCACCACTGCACTCCAGCCTGGGTGACAGAGCAAGACTCTATCTCCAAAAAAAAAAAAAAAAAAAAAAAGAAAAGCAAATTCTGCTGCAGACAGTGGGTATTGTGCAAATGAACAACTTCCTTTGCATGCTGTCACTGCTGGTATCATAGGTATTTGTTACATATTTAACACTTCATATTTGTACCACGCTACAATGGCAAGTGTGGCAAACACTTATCGCCCAGTATATAGTTTTCTTTCTTTCCTTAGTAATAAACTCTTGATTTTTAGCTTGCTAATAAATGATCTAAGGCTTCTTGGTATAAAAACTACACTTCCCAGCCTCCCTTGCAGTTGGCCAGGCAATTAGGTAGGGGACAACGGAATGGATGTAGAACTGTGACTTTCAGGAAATGTCTTTAAAGACAGCAGGGGCCTGTCTTTGTCCTTCCTTTTTCTTCTTGGTGACAATGAACTTTACCTAAGCCCTGTGATCCTGGAAAAGAGGGAAGGTTAACAAATCCCTGTACCTTCTGTGTACTGCAAAGAACTGCTCTTCTCCATAGGACTCAAATAAGACTCACCAATGCCCCCTTGTTTACATAGTACAAGGCCAGATACAAACTCTACAAATTCCCATTCTTTGTCTCACAAATGACTAGCAGACCTGCTGGGCCTCACTGATCAATCAGAACAAAGTGCTTGTTAACCAAACCACAAAGGTGGCAGAGCAGAGGGACAGGAGCCTGAGTTCCTACGACTTGGTGATATCACCAACCAGGGACTGCCTTCTTCCAAACTTTATTCATGTCCCAGAAAAATACACTTCTAGGCAAGGCACAGTAGCTCACATCTGTAATCCTAGCACTTTGGGAGGCCGAGGAGGGTGGATCACTTGAGGTCAGGAGTTCAAGACCAGCCTGGCTAATATGGTGAAACCCCATCTCTACTAAAGATACGAAAATTAGCTGGGTGTGTTGGCACGCACCTATAATCCCAGCTACTCAGGAGGCTGAGGCAGGAGAATCGCTTGAACCTGGGAAGCGGAGGTTGCAGTGAGCCAAGATGGCATCATTGCACTCCAGCCTGGGCAACAAAAGTGAAATTCCATCTCAAAAAAAAAAAAAAAAAAAGAGAGAAATAAACTTGTATGCTATTTAAGATTCCATTATTTGAGGTTTTCCATCACATGAAGCCAGTAGGAAGAAAAGCTAACCACAGAAGGGCCAGGCCCTGGCACAGGGATCTGTGGCCCAAGGTCCAGCTTCCTCGCCTCGGCCTGACAATTTCCACTAGATGACGCTGCCACCGCAGCTGAAGAAACACAACTGAACTCAACAAGTCGCAGCTCAAGTCTTCGGTAGAAACATACAAATGACAAGGAACAAGGATATCATGAAGCATTTACCCTAGAGAAAAGAAGTGAAGTCTTCCCTCTAATATTCAGCCACAAGCAAAGGTTAGATCTGTCCCAGCCACCACTAAGAGACGCCAATGGGCCTATTAAGTCTCAAGAGGAAAGAAGCAGCAAGAGTTTAGGGCTCTGCCATTATTACCTCGGCTTCATTGCTATCTGGAGGGAGGCAAATGTGAGTGATGTTCAGACCAGCCTGAAAAAGGAACACAAGGTTATTCATCACTATAAGAGAATGTATTGTTAAAAGTTATAATGAATTTTTTAAAAGCAACAGTCCTCACCTCCTCAGCCAAATTCTGGTTGATTTCCTGCATCAAGTTGTCGTCACCTGCCTTAGGAGGGTAAAAACAACATAACAACATAAAAATAGCTTGAAAAGGCACAAAAGATAATCCGGAGATGAATTTTGTGATTACAGATGATCTAATTACAAAGATAATATGGAAGGTGCAGAAAAACAATCTTGCTGCTTCTAAAAAGGGACTCGGGGCCAGTATTTAACAGAGTAATTCCTCAGGCTTTAAATTATGTCACTTTTTTAAGGAAAATAATATCCCTCCTATTAGAAGACATACCTAGCCAGCTTTCCTCTCTAAAAATGAGGACACCGACTGGGCACAGTGGCTCATGCCTATAATCCCAGCACTTTGGAAGGCTGAGGCGGTGGATTGCTTGAGCCCAGGAGTTCGAAACCAGCCTGGGCAACATGGTGAAACCCCATCTCTACAAAAAATACAAAAAATAGCAGGGCATGATGGTGCATGCCTGCAGTCCTAGCTACTCAGGAGGCTGAGGTGGGAGGACTGCTTGAGCCCAGGAGTTGGTCAAGGCTGCGGTGAGTCAAGATCATGCCACTGCACTCCAGCCCAGGCAACAAAGCAAGACCTCATCACAAAAAGAAGCCAAAAAATGGGGACACCAAAGGTAGGAGTTGAAATGGTTTGCCTTTAGATGGAAAGCCAGGGAGTCAGCAGATTCCCAGGAGGCCCGAGCCCTAATCTAATTTTCTTTCTATTGCTCTAACTTGCCTTTCTTTGTAACGAGATGTGGCTACAGATCCCAGAGAATGTAAGTAACTTGAGCACAGCTCTGTAATCCTGAAATACGCAGCACGATGGAACCAGAGGCTGCTATTTTGATACGCTAAGTGCATGCCAAGCCCCGTGGTAGCAGCCCAACTGTCGGGCTGTGTTTGCTTCCAGGCTTGGCTCACCTCATTATTTCTCGGCACCTGCCATCACACAAGTGTGCCAAGCAGGATGGCAACTGGGGCCAACTGTGGCTCAGAACCAGGGGCTGCAGCCAAAAGAAGTATGTGGAATGCAAAGCCCTTTTGACGGGGTAATGACTTTTGTCCCATTAAGTTTATGGCAGGTTTTAAAAGATAGAGTAAAAAGATTACCAAATATCCATGTTTCATCTAGCATCTCTGTCCATTGAAACAAAGTGCCACTTTTTTTCCCAGCACCTTCAAAATCACATTTGGTAAACATTTGTGAGCACACATGGACCACAATATATCCTGTGTAATGCAATGCATGTAAGTGCTTACCTCCTAGACCTCTGAAAGCTACCCCCACCTCAGAGAGGAGAATTCACGAAAGAAGACACACTCAAGCAGGGCAGTACTTCACCCGTGACCCCAAAGAAGCAAAAGACCAAAGAAAACAGCATTGCCAACTGAGCCCTCTACTCTTTGGCAAGAAATGCAGCTGCTCTTTTGTATACAATCATTTTCTAAATTGAAAGGCATCCTAAAATAGCAGGACTGAACCTTGTTCTCGGCTTACCTGGATAATTGCAAGAACCGGCTTGAAGGCAGGGTTTTTTTCTTGCAATAAACTTAGAACTTCTTTTGAATTCTGAATGACTTCTCTACATTGAGAAAGAAAAACAACATTGTGATTTCTTGGTTAATGAGTAGAAAGGACTGACAAAACACATTTTCTCAGAAAGTTCGTTCCTCCAAGTGAAAATAACTAGACCGCAGAAGGACTCACTCCACCTGTACACTGTGGAGGGGCTAGGCGGCGTAACAATGAAATCAAGACACTAACACAAGGTAAAATGTAGCAATCCAGTTTTTAAAATATGCAGAGGGAAACAAACTAGATGTTTACAATAATTTTCTAGCGGTGAATTTTTTCTCTTGTATTTTCCAAGGTTACTATAATAAAAGCTTTGGGTTTCTACTTTAAATAATCGCTCTCCTCCACCATACTCCACCGCCATCCTCCCAAAACCCTGAGTATGGGTCCATGGGGAAAGCAAATAAAGTGGGAAGAGGGAAGTGAAGACAGGGGATTAGGGGGGTGAAGACAGGGGGCTCACTGTTGGACAAGAAGTGTCGAGCCAGGATAAATTCCAGGTCCTGGAATTTAAAGAAGGAATGAGGTAAGGAAGGAAGGGAAGGAGAGGAAAGTTCCAGAAACACTGGAGACCCACTTTGATAACACTATCAAAGCCTCCTAGGGAGAGAGGCAGAGAGCTTCTCAGTCCTGAGAATCCACAACATAGTCTGCACCTGTACCTCCTAAATGCCCAGCAGCAGCCACCTTCACCTCCTGCCTCTGGGGGAGGTGCCAGCCTGGGGAGGGCAAGCCTAGGTAAAAGTGGTAGAAGGCCTGGCATGGTGGCATGCACCTGTAGTCCCAGCACTTTGAGAGGCCAAGGCAGGAGGACCGCTTGAGGCCAGGAGTTTGAGACCAGCCTGGGTAACCTAACGAGATCCCATCTCTATAAACAATTTAGCTGGGCGTGATGGCGCGTGACTGTGGTCCCAGATACTTGGGAGGCTGAAGCTGGAGGATTGCTTGAGCCCATGAGTTTGAGGCTGTAGTAAGCTATGACTGCACCACTGCACTCCAGCCTGGGTGGCAGAGCAAGACTCAATTTCTTTTTAAAAAGAGAAAAAAAAAAAAAATCCAGGCGCGGTGGCTCACGACTGTAATCTCAGCACTTTGGGAGGCTGAGGCGGGCAGATCACAAGGTCAGGATTTCAAGACTACCCTGGCCAATATGGTGAAACCCCGTCTCTACCAGAAATACAAAAATTAGTCGGGTGTGGTGGCAGGTGCCTGTAATCCCAGCTAATTGGGAGGCTGAGGCAGGAGAATCGCTTGAACCTGGGAGGCAGAGGTTGCAGTGAGCCAAGATTGCGCCACTGCACTCCAGCCTGGGCAACAGAGCGAGACTCCGTCTCAAAAAAAAAAAAAAAAAAAAAAAAGAAAAACAAAGTGTTAGGAGCTCAGCTTTTTCTGGAACCTTCTGGGATGAGTGACTGCAGAGGCTACCTTCACCGCCACCCTATGATATGTTCTCAGCAGCACATGAGCACTGGGAGCTTGCTTTTCCCCCTCTCACAACAGACCAAAGGCGCAGCCACAGCAGCCCCCAGGCTTCAGTGCTAAGACCACCTTTTCATTTTGTTTTCAGTCTCTGACAGGGTTTTGCACCGCACCTGACAAAAATGCAGGGTGAAGAAGTTCCAGCCAATGCCATCCACAGTACATTGCCAAGAGCAGAAAGGCATCGGGAAGCTTCCCCCAGTTCTCAGAGAGACACAGCTGCCAAATGGCACTGGAGGCACTGCAGTGCCCAGGCGGGGCTTTAGAGGGGAGAGCTGCTCAGACTCACAACCAGGACCACCTTTCTACTACCAGCTGGGCTGGAACAGATGGACTGGGTGCAGGCAACTGTCTATAACCTGGGAACATTTCAGTTAGTTTTGTTTGGAAACACTTGGGATAAAGCTACTTCATTCCCAGGGAATTAATTGTATTATTGTGCTGAATAAATGTGACCATATGGGAAAGTTTACAAATCACCTTATAAATAAGCACTAAAATCCATACATCCAATAATGGGTGACTGAGGCCCATATGCCGCACTCTTTCCAGCCTGTCGTGACTGTTAATTTGGCTATGCTGGGTTCTTATTTTTGTCTGGGTCCAGGAAAGCACTGGAGTGTGGGACCCAAGCGGCTCATGGTATAAGGATCACTGGAGAGTTTGGTAAAAATAAAGGTTCCAGGCCAGGTGCAGTGGCTCACACCTATAATCCCAGTACTTCAGGAGGCCAAGGTGAAATGGATCACTTGAGGTCAGGAGTTCGAGACCATCCTGGCCAACATGGTGAAACCCCATCCCTAGTAAAAATACAAAAATTAGCCAGGCGTGGTGGTGCACATCTGTAATCCCAGCTACTCAGGAGGCTGAGGCAGGAGAATCACTTGAACCCAGGAGGCAGAGGCTGCAGTGAGCCAAGATCATGCCACTGCACTCCAGCTGGGTGACAGAGCGAGACTCTGTCTCAAAAAAAAAATGGTTCCAGTGTTTCACCCCAGAAAGTCTGATTCAACGTGTCTCAGTGGAGCCCAGAAATGCACATTTTTAAGAGAGTCCAGGTAGTTCTGAGACACTAAGTGGAAATACGGCCCAGGACTGGTACTGGGCATTTCGTTTACTAGCGTGGGCAAGTCTCTAAGAGCCTCAGTTTCCTCATCTGTAAAACAGGTATACTATAGTGGCTCTTTCCCCTTTTTCTTATAAATGTACGTTTGTTTTTTTTCTGTGCCCCAAAGCTACCCTTAAACACTAAAAACATTCATACTAACAGCAATAATTTTCTCAGAAACATTCATAGTCTTGATCCATTCATAGTTGATGAAAGGAATATTTCTTTTTATTTTTTTGAGACGGAGTCTCACTCTGTTGCCAGGCTGGAGGGCAGTGGCACGATCTTGGCTCACTGCAACCTCCACCTCCCAGGTTCAAGTGATTCTCCTGCCTCAGTCTCCCGAGTAGCTGGGACTACAGGTGCACACCACCACATCCCACTAATTTTTGTATTTTTAGTAGAGACAGGATTTCACCATGTTGGCCAGGGTGGTCTAGATCTCTTGACCTCGTGATCCACCCACCTTGGCCTCCCAAAGTGCTGGAATTACAGGGGTGAGCCACCTCACCGGGCTAAAAGGAACACTTGTATAGGTAAGTCGGCAATCATCAAAAAGTAATTAGAGTTTTAAAATAGTTGGGGATGGGGGCTGGGCGCAGTGGCTCATGCCTGTAATCCCAGCACTTTGGGAGGCTGAGGTGAGAGGATCACTTGAGCTCAGGAGTTCAAGGCCAGCCTGGGCAAGATAGCGAGACCTGGTCTCTACCAAAAAAAAAAAAAAAAGTTGGGGGGTGGATGTGGATAGAAAAAAAATACAGACATACAACATTCTTTGTGCTTTGCTTTACTGCAATTTATAGATGCTGTGTTTTTCTACAAATTGAAAGTTTGTGGCAACTTGTGTTTTAAGTCTATGGGAGTCATTTTTCCAATGGCATCTGCTCACTTTGTGTCACATTTTGATAATTCTTGCAATATTTCAAACTTTTTCATTTTTAGTATGTTTGTTATGGTGATGTGTGATGGACGATCTTTGATGTTGCTATTGTAATTGTGTTGGCCAAACCGTGGCCATGATGGTTCATGATGGTGTGTGTTCTGACTGCTTCACTGGACTGGCTGTTCCCCCTTCTCTCTCCCTCTCCTCTGGCTTCCCTGTTCCCTGAGAAACAACAATATTGAAATTAGGACAATTAGTAACTACAGTGGCCTCTAAGCGTTCAAGTGAAGAGCTGCAGGTCTCTCACTTTAAATAAAAACCCAGAAATAATTAAACTTTGTGAGGAGGGTGTGTTGAAAGCCAAGACAGGTCAAAAGCTAGGCCTCTTGTGCTAAACAGTTAGCCAAGCTGTGAATGCAAAGGAAAAGCTACTGAAGAAATTTAAAAGTGCTACTCCCATGGACACACAAATGATAAGAAAACAGCCTTATTAGGTTGGGAGCAACGGCTCACGCCTGTAATCCTAGCACTTTGGGAGGCCGAGGCAGGCGGATCACGAGGTCAGGAGTTGGAGACCAGCCTGGCCAACATAGTGAAACCCTGTCTCTACTAAAAATAAAAAAATTAGCAGGGCATGGTGGTGCATGCCTATAATCCCAGCTACTCGGGAGGCTGAAGCAGAAGAATTTATTGAACCTGGGAGGCAGAGGTTGCAGTGAGCGGAGATCGCGCCACTGCACTCCAGCCTGGATGAAAGAGTGAGACTCTGTCTCAAAAAATAAAATAAAATAAAATGACAACAAAGGATTTATAAGATTACAGTAATTAGGCCAGGCACGGTGGCTCACATCTGTAATCCCCACAATTTGGGAGGCCAAAGCGGGCAGATCACGAGGTCAGGAGTTCGATACCAGCCTGGCCAATATGGTGAAACCCCGTCTCTACTAAAAATACAAAAAAATTAGCTGGGCGTGGTGGCGGGCGCCTGTAGTCCCAGCTACTCAGGAGGCTGAGGCAGGAGAATCACTTGAACCTGAGAGGCGGAGGTGGCAGTGAGCCAAGATCGCGGCACTGCAGTCCAGCCAGGGTGACAGAGCAAGACTCCGTCTCAAAAAAAAAAAAAAGATTACAGTAGTTGATATCAAGTACTTGGTAAAGCAGTTGCAGGGTTTGAGAGGATTGACGCCCATTTTGAAAGAAGTCCTACTGTGGGTAAAATGTTACCATTTTCTCTGTAGCACTGCTACAGAGAAATCTTCCACAAAAGGAAGAGTTCCATCAATGCAGCAAACCTCATTGTCTTACTTTAAGAAACTGCCACAGCCACCCTAACCTTTAGCAATCACCCTGATCAGTCAATAACCATCAACATCTAGGCACAATCCTCCACCAGACCACTGGCATTTCCCGGCAATAAAGTATTTTAAAATTAAGGTATATATATATATACATATATGTTTTTTGGGTTTTGTTTTTTTTTTTTTTTTTTTTTTTTTTGAGACGGAGTCTCGCTGTTTCCCAGGCTGGAATGCAGTGGCTCACCACAACCTCCGCCACCCCACAACCTCCACCTCCTGGGTTCAAGCGATTCTCCTGCCTCAGCCTCCCAAGTAGCTAGGACTACAGGTGCACACCACCATGGCTGGCTAATGTTTGTATTTTTAGTAGAGATGCAGTTTTACTATGTTGGCCAGGCTGGTCTCGAACTCCTGACCTCGTGATCCACCCGCTTCAGCCTCCCAAAGTGCTGGGATTACAGTCATGAGCCACCACGCCCGGCCTTATATATGGGTTTTTTTTTTTTTTTTAGACAAAATGCTATTACATACTCAATAGGCTACAGTATTGTCTAAACATAACTTTTTTTTTTTTTCCAGGAAGAATAACTTTATTTGAATAGGACCCGAGACAGCATATTGGGCTAGGGAGGAGAGGTAAGGTTCCAAAATGGCAGTCAAAGCTCATCGACCAAATGGACTCTACTTCCCAGCAACCTTGCAGTTAGTGCAACCAACAATAGGCCTGCTGGGGAATGTATTTGCCACTAAATTCCCCAAGTATGCCAACATTACGAAAAAGATAGAGGCTTTTCATCATAACTAAATTTCCACAAACCTCCCCAATCACAAGTATTATAAGCAGAAGTAAAAAATCACATTTTACAGATCTCAAACTTGTCTTCAACATTTAGTTCATCATCTTCAAAAAATAGCTCCCCTGCCTAATTCATTAGCTATATGATCTATCCAAGCAGCAACAAGATGGCCAGGCCATGGCAATCCTCCTCCCATTTCCCCTATCCACTCAGGGCTCAACAGCAGGGTGAGGCTCAGGTTGAGGGGGGGTGGGGGGGGACCACAAGGGCTACATTCCCCCAGTACAACATGGCATCTGAAGCTTGATGGGAGAGCAGAACTGGTGAGACTTGAGGGAAGGGTCCAGGGCCTGTATTCAGTCAGAATCACTGCTGGAAGAGGAGGAGGAATGCTTGCCATGATTGTGGTGCTTGTGCATCTTTTCATGAGCTTTCTTCATTTTCTTCTGCATCTTCTTGTCCACTATCACTGCTGGTCCGACCATGCCAGGAGCCAAGGGATTCATAGGAGGGATTCCAGGGGCAGGCGGTGGGTATGGAGGAGGGTAGGGACCCGAGGGTTGGCATCCTGGATACCCTGGCTGTGGCACAGGATGAGGGGGCCCACCTCGGGGGAAAGCTGGATTGCCATGGGGAGCTCCTGGGGGAGGAGGACAGTGGCCTGGGGGAAAGGGTGGGTTAATAGGCAGTGGGTGGGCAGGATTGGAACCTCCAGGGCACCCAATATTGGGGGGATATGGATTTGGCCCTGGCTGCCCGGCATTGGGATTCCACATAAACATAACTTTTGTATGCACTGGGAAACTACAAAATTTGTGTGACTCGTTTTACTGCGATATTCCCCTCATTGCAGTGGTCTGCAACTGAACCCACAATATCTTAGGGGTGTCTGTACAGGTGTGTAATGGAGTTCAATGCTATTACCACCCACGCTAATAAAACAAAATAGGTTCATGCTCCCTACAACTTGTTATATGTGTAATGTTTCACTCTTTGGGGTTACTCTTTCCTACAGTGATAAAGCAAGCAAGAAAGAAAAAGGAGTCATTAGGTTCAATAAATCCAAAAAGTAGCATAAATGTTTCTAATCAGAGATTTTCATGTCCTTGGGGGAGAAAAATGGCCTTGTGAGCTTCCACTTTGATTGAGGACAGTGGGGAGGAATGTGAGCTCTCTAGCTAGGTTACCATGTGTAGCTAAAACTCAGAATTAAGCCATCAGCAGCAGCTTTGTTATTTTCACCATGACTGTGACTATTATACAGAATGTATTATATTACTGGCCGGGGCAGTGGCTCATGCCTGTAATCCCAACACTTTGGGAGGCCAAGGTGGGTGGATCACTTGAGGTTAGGAGTTGGAGACTAGCCTGGCCAACATGGTGAAACCCTGTCTCTACTAAAAATACAAAAATTAGCTGGGTGTGGTGGTGCCTGCCTGCAATCCCAGCTACTTGGGAGGCTGAGGGATTATGGTCATCTAGTCCCATCACCAGGAACAACAGGTCACTATGCTTTTGAGGGAGCTCATTCTTTAACTTTTCTGACCTAATACACTTCGGCTCCTGGATGTCTATTCCAGGTGACTTCTAGCCGACTCACGCCCCCACCCACTTTGCTCCAATCCTCAGGGAATCAATTCAGGGCTAGAGAGTTTTAGTAAACCATGCACATAACTCAGTTGAAAGGTACAATACAGCCAGGTGTGGTGGCTCATGCCTGCAATCTCAGCACTTTGGGAGGCTGAGGCAGCAGGATCACTTGAGACCAGCCTGGCCAATATAGTGAGACTTCATCTCTACAAAAATAAAATTGCAGCCATAAAAAAGGATGAATTCATGTCCTCTGCAGGGACATGGAAGAAGCTGGAAATCATCATCCTCAGCAAGCTAACACAGGAACAGAAACCAAACACCGCATGTTCTCACTCCTAAGTGGGAGTTGAACAATGAGAACACATGGACCCAGGGAGGGGAACATCACACACTGGGGTCTGTCAGGGGGTGGGGAGGGCAAGGGGAGGGAGAGCATTAGGACAAATACCTAATGCATGTGGGGCTTATAACCTAGATGATGGGTTGATGGGTGTAGCGAACCACCATGGCACACGTATACCTATGTAACAAACCTGCACGTTCAGCACGTTTCCCAGAACTTACAGTAAAACAAAAAATAAAAATAAAAAAGTTATGTTTACCCTATACTGCCATCTATTAAGTGTGTGAAAGCATTATGTCTAAAAAATGTACATATCTTAATTAAAAATACTTAATTGCAAAAATAAAAAATAAAAAGGTCTCACTCCATTGCCCAGGCTGAAGTGCAGTAGCGCAATCTCCGCTCGCTGTAGCCTTGACCTCCTGGGCTCAAGTGATCCTCCTGCCTCAGCCTTCTGAGTAGCTGGGACTACAGGCACGTGCCATGTCCAGTTAATTTTTAAAAATTTTTTATAGAGATGGGTGTCTCACTATGTTGCCCAGGCTGGTCTTGAATTCCTGGGAATGCGATCATCCCACTTTGGCCTCTCAAAGTGCTGGGATTACAGGCATGAACCATGGTGCCTGGCCTAAATTTGTCTTTTCTCGTTATAAATGTACCTACTAATAATTTTGATTTTGCCTCTAGGCTCACTAAACCTAAAATATTTACTATCTGGCCCATTATATAAAAAGTCTGTGGACCCCTGGCTTAGTGAATTGTAAAAATATTGCTGGGCGCGGTGGCTCACACCTGTAATCCCAGCACTTTGGGAGGCCGAGGCAGGCAGATCACGAAGTCAGGAGTTTGAGACCAGCGTGGCCAACATGGCGAAACCCCGTCTCTACTAAAAACACAAAATAAGCCAGGCGTGGTGGTGCGAGCCTGGAATCCCAGCTACTCAGGAGGCTGAGGCAGGAGAATCGCTTGAACCTGGTAGGCATAGGTTGCAGTGAGCCGAGATCGTGCCACTGCACCCCAACCTGGGCGACAGAGTGAGATTCCGTCTCAAAAAAAAAAAATTAATAGCCACCATTTGTTGAGGGACTTGTCTTGTATGTGACAGTCCTGGGCTACGTATTTTGCCTGTGTTCTCTCACATAATTGTTTCCATAACCCCTTGAGGTAGGTACTGTTACTCCTCCCATTTTCCTGAAGGAATTGGGTTTGGGGAACCCAGTGCAGGCCCTAAAGCCCCCTACTAACCTCTTTACTCATCTCTAAGGCAGTCATGGCTTTAAACCTAAAAGTATGCATGAATAGTCCAGGCACGGTGGGTCACGCCTGTAATCCCAACACTTTGGGAGGCCAAGGCAGTCGGATCACCTGAGGTCAGGAGTTTGAGACCGCCCTGGCCAACATGGTGAGACATCCTGTCTCTACTCAAAATACAAAAATTAGCCAGGCATGGTGGCGCGCTCCTGTAATCCCAGCTACTCGGGAGGCTGAGGCAGGGGAATCGCCTGAACCTGGGAGGCAGAGGTTGCAGTGAGCCAAGATCATGCCATTGCACTCCAGCCTGGGTGACAGAGCGAGACTCCATCTCAAAAAAAAAAAAAAAAAAAAGAATTATGTATGAATAAAACCCACAGATGACCCCAAATCTTGAAGCATTCCACAAGTGCCTATTACATGCTGGGCACTCTCCCCAGGACCTAAGATATAGCACCGAAGAGACAGCTATCTCATGAAGCTCATATTCCAGGTGGGTGAGACAGACAAGAAATGAGCAAAGGAGGAAGTTTCAGGTAATAATCAGTGTTACATAGAAAATAAAACAGCATGACAGGAGGCGTTTTTTTTTGCCGCCTATCCTGGCCTCAGACTCTAACCGGTAAGATGAGTCTCAGCAACGTCTCTAACGGTAAGATGAGTCTCAGCAACGTGCAGGTTAAAACCTAATGACCTGACGTGTAATAAATTCCAGCGCTTTGGGGGCAGGGATGATGGCTTGAGCCCAGGAGTTCCAAACCAGCCTGGGTAACAGAGTGGGGCCCTGTCTCTACGAAAAAAATAAAATTATCCGGGCATGGTAGCGCACACCTGTGATCCCAGTTACTCTGGAGGCTAAGGCGGGAGGATCGCTTGAGCCCAGGAGGCGGAGGCTGCAGTGAGCCGAGATGGCACCACTGAACTCCAGCCTGACCAACAAAGCGAGACTCCATTTCTAGAAGAAAAAGAAGACAGAGAACAAGGCAAACTAAATAAATGGCCCCTTAAAATCATCCGCCACATAATAAAAAGCCTAGGAAACGTATTTTACTACTGAGACAGGGGAGAAGGGGAGTGGGGAGGAAAATGGGAGAGCAGAGGGAGGAAGGAAAGGCAGACAGAAAGGCAAGCAGGCAATGACTAAGAAAGAAGGCTAGAAGGAAAGGGAAGAGGATGTGAATGGAGAAGGTGGTCCGCTGGCCCGGGAAACCGCACTCTGGAACTCGTTCCTAATCCCAGTTCCGAGGGAGGCGGAAAAGGCTTTCTCGCCACCTCCAGGTTGTCCCGAGGGGCTCGCCCTGCAAGGCCCGAGACCTGGGCGCCCCTCTTGGCGAGGGCGGGAAAGGCTGGGGCCCAGGGACGGGGACCGGGACGGGAAAGGCCCGGCCCGGGGCTCCCAGTTCGCTCTGGGCCCGCGGAGAACCCTGCAAACCCAGCTCCCCGGGGACTCCGTGCGCGCTGCGCGGCGGAGCTGGAAACCAGCGCTGAGACCTCTCGGATTCCCCCAGCGGCTGTCCCGGGGGCCCGGCTCCACCTTTGCCGTTCCGGGAAAAGCGGACGTCATCCACAGACCCCAGCCCAGGGGGCGGCGCGCGGGGAAGGGCGCACAACACCAGGGAGCTTCGCGCGGGCGGCGCTGGGCCCGAGCCCGCCTCTCCCGAGCTCCGCGTGCCCGCCCCGAACCCCGGGCCAGCAGGCGCGCCGAGCCGCAGCCCCGCCCTCCTCCTGCTCCTCGCCCCCTCCCCCGGTTTCCGCCCTAGCCGCACCGCCCCTTTACCGTCTGGGTCGCGCCCGGCGCGATTGCATCAGAGCCGGCGGCCGGCTGCGCACGTGGAGCCGGGCGTGCGGTCCGTGCCGCTAGGCGCCCATCGGGGATGCCCACGCCCACCTGCGCTGCAGGCCCGGTCGGGTCCTGGATCCCCCGTTCTCCGCCAGCGCGCCCGGCCGCAGTCCCCAAGCCCGCGTTTCCCGACACACCGCCCGGCGCCCCTAACGAGTTGGCACCAAACACTCGCAGCCCCGCGCCCCGCTCCCCACGGCGGCCCCGGGCGCTCCGCCCCAGGGTCGGGGCCGCAGCCGCTAGAGACCTGGGCCAGGGCCAGACCCGACACTCACCTGACGATGGAGTCCCGCGCCGCGGGCGTTCGGCCGCCGGGGCTGCGGCTGCTCCGGGCCTGGCCATCCTGCGGCCGCCGCTGTCCAAGCAGGCCCTCCCGGCCGCCGCCGCCGCCTCCGCCGCCGCCGCCGCCGCTAGCGCGACAGGGCACACGGAGGCGGCGCGGCGGGCCCGGGGGCTGGGGCGGGCGGCGGAGCTGGCGCAGGACGAGCGGCAGACGCGTGCCCATGGCGCGGGACGGCTGGTTCTCAGGGGACACGGAGCTGCGGCTGCCGAGGGCGGCGGGGCGCGTGCCGGGGGAGCCGGCGGCGGCGGGAAGGACCTGGCGCTTCCTCCTGGTCCGCAGGGGCCCCTAGGGGGCACTGCACCCGGCGGCCGTGACGTGCGGAGGGCGGGGGCCTGCGAGCCGCCGGCCGGGATGTCACGGCTTCGGGCACTTTCGTTTGGTAAGCTGTACCAGACAGAGGGTGGGGTGCGGAGTGGGACTCAGACCCTGCCCTGAGTCTCAGCCTCCCTCCCTTCAGCCTGAAAGGCCGAGGTGACCCTTGGTATTCAGGGCGCCAAGTTTAGACGAGAGGGCTTGGGTTTGTACTGGAGGTGGCCTGAGGATAAGAGGCTTTGTAACCTTAGGCAGGGGCACTTAATCTCGGTGAGCTTGCGGGGCTTCGTCAGTACCACAGAGATAACAATGCTCTTCTTAAAACCTTAAAAGGATTTTATAGTCCTGATTGGTTCCAGGGCCCCTCCAGGGGACCCACGTCCACAGATGCTCAAGTCCTTGGTAAAAAAAAAAAAAAAAAAAAAAAAAAAAAAATAGTGTTTGCATGTCACCTACACACATCTTCCCATCATAAACTTTAGTTCATCTCCACATTCCCTAAATCCTCACCTAACATCGTGGAGGGGTTCTTGGAAACTGAAACTTTAAGCCAAATGACTAAGGAAACCAGTTTGACCACAGGCTGATTGATATGAGTGAAGTTCCTACAGCATATCTGTGGTCACAAAATCGCCCCTAAACTTCTAAATAAAGACCAAAACACTTCTAATATTAAACATTGAAATAAGTGTGAGCCATGCATATATTTAATAGCTCACGCCTATAATCCCAGCACTTTGGGAGGCTGAGGTGGGCAGATCACTTGAGGCCAGGAGTTCAAGACCAGCTTGGCCAACATGGCGAAACCCCATCTCTACTAAAAATACAGAAAATTGGCTGGGTGTGGTGGTGCGTGCCTGTATTCTCAGCTACTCAGGAGGCTGAGGCAGGAGAATCGCTTGAACCCAGGAGACAGATTGCAGTGAGCCGAGATCATGTCACTGTACTCTAGCCTGGGCGACAGAGCACAGCTCTGTCTCAAAGAAAAAGTTTTGTTAAACACCCCCTATCCCTCTCCCTTAGAGAAAAATAAAGATTAATAAAAGTGAGATCATTTTTACCGGCTTATTCCAACTCAGGGCACCTCACAGGGCGTGCTCACACACACCCACACTCACACTCGGACCATGTAGATGCACCAATTCACCTAAAGTGCACTGCACGGCTTTGGGATGTGACAGGACACCAGAAGACAGAGAGAAAATCCACATAGACATGGATAAAACGTGACAGTGGCCTCTCTTTCTCTCACTAGTAGAATACAATGCTGCCAATTAAAAGTTGAATCAATGAAAGTAAACAATCTACAATTTTCACAGGTTATAGTTTGGGAATCTGGGTTAATAACTATTTTTCCTACAACTAGCATATAAGGGGGCTTTACACAAATTTGCAAAGGAATTGTCAGACTGGAATTTAGGTCGATAGTGTAAGATGGCTTACCATCTCGTTTTTATAGCTTGATTTCCAGACCAAATTCTAATGTGGTGCGAGGCCACAGTAAGCTTCCAAAGTTCTGGATGCTTAGGACCAGTAACAGGACTAACTTTGGTCGAGGTGATGAGATTCCCTTTTCACCCCATTCCCAAGGGTAGAGAGACTCTAACCTTTTGTACTTATTTTTATTTAAACCTTCTGTTAAGTCACTGTCCACAGTTGGACTCACATGTGCACTGGGACACGATTGAGTTTGTCCTGTGCAATTGCGGTAGAATTGACCTCGAGGTGCCCAATCTGTAATGGTTCTGAATTCATTGTTTTGTAATATTGCCGCGCTATCAGTCACACATTCTTTTCAAACTAAAACTTCTGGGCCTTTTGATCCTTTGGGAATTTCTTTGGGGCAAGGCTTCCCCTTAGGCCTAGATTTTAATGATCTTTGATAAGAAGGGTCCTGCAAATAATTTACCTGTGGCCTGAGTGACATTCCACTTACCATGTGATAAGTAAATCCACTGGTGGCACTGACAGTAGGTACTTCTACCAACCAGTTTTGGGTTGTAGGCATTAAGCATCCTGGTGCCCTCCCCAGGCAAATAGGAGGATAACAATACCCACTGGAAATATTCGTCATCATTCCTTCTTCCTCGGGTTGGGCAGGGCAACGATCATCCGTGGGGCCAGGTACCCATGCACTATTATTAATATATACTTCAATAGAATTATCCACCCATGTAACTGCCCGAATTAAGGGCAGGAAAGGCACATAGGCCCAGTAAGTATAATTGGCTGCAGCTACTCCTGCAGACCTGGGAAGACTTATTACCGTTGATACAATCATCGAAGCTGCAAGCAGCGTATTCTCTGGAGTTCGTGTCACCTTTGTGAATGTACTTAATGCCACTGAACTGTATATTTAAAAATGGTTAAGATGGTAAATTTTATGTGTGCATTTTACCACCATCTTAAAAGTCAAGAAGGAGGTGAAGAAACAGCTCAAATTGGTGATCTAAGTTTGCTAGAGTCAATTTCTGTTGTTTACAACAAAACACTCTGTTGTTGTGTACAGTGGTTAAAGTGAACGCAGGTGAAGGTCACTGGCCATGAGCAAGTCAAGAAAATAAGGGGCTGGATGTTGGGTAGGTCATCCATCGAAATATCCATCAAATAGGGATTTTCTAGATATTTTCAGGATGGTGGTAGTATATAGGGGTGGAAAGTATAGGATGATAAGGAGACTGCTTCTGAGCTGTGGGCTCACCTTCACTGAATGAGGCCAACTGGTAAGAAGGTCAATGGATGATAGGAGTCAGGTGACACAAAGATTTGCATTCCAGGCTGGGCATAGTGGCTCATGCCTGTAATACCAGCACTTTGGGAGGCTGAGGAGGGCGAATCACTGAGGTCAGAAGTTAGAAACCAGCCTGACCAACATGGTGAAACACTGTCTCTACTAACAATTCAAAAATTAGCTGGGCGTCGTGGCATCCGCCTGTAATCCCAGCTACTGGGGAGACTGAGGTAGGAGAATCGCTTGAACCTGGGAGACAGAGGTTGCAGTGAGTCGAGATTGCACCATTGCACTCCAGCCTGGGCAACAAGAGTGAAACTCCATCTAAAAAAAAAAAAAAAAAAAAAAAATTTGCATTCCAAATAGCCACCATGCAATAGTTCATTCATTCATGAGGGCAGAGAAGGGATGGTCTCCAGCCACAGCATGGATCCATGAAGCACTGACTCCACCTCTCAAACTTGAGGTGTTGGACTGTGGGAGAATGAATAGCCTTCCTTTAAGAGGTCCCCAGGAGAAACATCCTTAAGGAAGAGCTAAGTGTTAGTTTAAAAAAGAAATGAATTGGCCGGGCATGGTGGCTCACGCCTGTAACCCCAGTACTTTGGGAGGCCAAGGTGGGCGGATCACAAGGTCAGACTGAGACCATCCTGGCCAACATGGTGAAACCTCATCTCTACTAAAAATACAAAAATTAGCTGGGCGTGGTGGCACGTGCCTGTAATCCCAGCTACTCGGGAGGCTGAGGCAGGAGAATCGCTTGAACCAGGGAGTCAGCGGTTGCAGTCAGCTGAGATCACACCACTGAACCTCCAGCCTGGTGACAGAGCAAAACTCCATCTAAAAAAAAAAAAAAAAGAAAAGAAAAGAATTGAGGGAACTGCTTCCATTAAAATATAGGGAATGTAGAGGAGTTCAACATGGAACTTAAAGTGATCCAGAGCATGCAGAGAGAAGATGTGGGAAGAACAGCAGCAGTGAGAAGGTGGGTCAGGAGGGAGACTAGCCAGGAAGGATGGTCAGAGGAGCAGCAACCCGGGGTAACAGTGTGAAGCCTGGTGGTTTATGTGGCTCCCAAAATGCCAAAGAGACAGACCCAGCAAATACTGGAAGGCTACAAATGTAGACAGGACACTTGGATAAAACAAGGGTCAACATAGTTTGCACTTCTATGGGAGTTTGTTCCATGAAAGGGCTGTATTTACACAGCAACCCCCAAATGCAGAAGGAGCCTGGAAACCAAAGGAGGCAGAGAAATCCAATGTGTGGTTTTGGGTGATTTATTAGGGAAACTTACAAACAGAAACGTGGTCTTGGGTGGCTACAAGATAGGTAGACCTCTGCACCGCAACCCCCCAGACTCAGGGCTTATATCTTGGGGAAAAATATACATGCTCTAGAAGGAATGTGTAGGTGGCTACCAGCATCACAGCCTATGACTTCTGCAACAGCAACGAAGGTTGTTTTGAAGGAAACTTACAGTAAATGGGTGTTTCTACATAAATAATAATACATCAACTCAACATTTTGGAGGCATTCCCAGACTCGGTATTAGTCAGTGGATTGGTATTTAAAATAAATTCACTCTTGTCCCCACCAAGAGGTTTCCTCTTCAATGAAAGAGGAGGCTTTGTGTGGAAAGCAAAAGTTCCTCTTCAAACCCCTTTAAATCATAAATGTTATTGATATCTTTTCTCAAAACTAACTTTAAGTTTCTTATTTTATAGTAATAACTCTCTGTTAAGCCTTATGTAGCAAAGGTAACAGAATAAGCATACTCTGACTTCAGTATCTGTTAAACATGCTCACAGGCACGTAGTACGTTCTATGTCCTTGTACCTTAGTCAGAATATTCGTGCTGGACGTGCCCAGGCATGTCCCAGCTTGCAGCCTACACTCCTCCCTTATTTGGGAATATTATTACTTTTCTAAGTCCTTTCATAAGCAACTTCCTTTTTTTCCTTTGTTCCTCACTGCCTTTACCTATTTTAAAAAGTTTTAAACTGTTAGCCAATCGGGTTTTAGTTTAGATTGTGAGGTCTGGCTCCAGCCAATGGAGTCAGGACACAGCAATAGGAACCTCATGTGTAAGGCAAAAATATTCTAGTATCTTTTTTACTTTGTGGGTACTCCTGGCAGGATTGCTGACAGGCACCACCCTTTCTGCAAAGAGTAAAAGAGTTTCCTGTTGAGGAAACTTTTTGTCTAATTGCGGATTCTTCTCTGCGACATCGGGGAATAAGCATTTATTTCCAACACTTTGGTCTCCCAGGAAGGACTACCTGAGCCATGAGTGGTTTGCTGGGCTTGGGGAGAAGCTCTGGTTTGATGCAGCTTTTTCCGAAGCTCCCAGGGAGTGCAGTCTGGGCCTGGTCTGTGATTGTTTAGGCTGGAAAGTGTGGCCCCGGAAGGTGCAAGCCTGGTCCGTAGGAGTATGGGTAACATATGCACCAACAATGCTTGGCAAAATCTGTCTTATTATTAATATCAACCAGTGTATGGTACTGCAGGTGAGGCACGTATGGAGACATTTTGTATCCGGAATTGGTTCCTTCCAGTGGGTTCTTGGTCTTGCTGACTTCAAGAATGAAGCTGTGGACCCTCACGGTGAGTGTTAAAGTTCTTAAAGATGGTGTGTCCAGAGTTTGTTCCTTCAGATGTTCAGATGTGTCTGGAATTTCTTCCTTCTGGTGGGTTCGTGGTCTCGCTGACTTCAGGAGTGAAGCCGCAGACCTTCGCAGTGAGTGTTACAGTTCATAAAGGCGGCACATCTGGAGTTGTTCGTTCCTCCCGGTGGATTCGTGGTCTCGCTGGCTTCAGGAGTGAAGCTGCAGATCTTCACGGTGAGTGTTACAGCTCATAAAGGCGGCACATCCAGAGTTGTTCATTCCTCCTGGTGAGTTTGTGGTCTCACTGGCTTCACGAGTGAAGCTGCAGACCTTTGTGGTGAGTGTTACAGCTCATAAAGACAGTGCAGACCCAAAGAGTCAGCAGCAGCAAGACTTATTGTGAAGAGCAAAAGAACAAAGCTTCCACAGCGTGGGGAAGGGGACCCGAGTGGGTTGCCGCTGCTGGTTCAGGTGGCCTGTTTTTATTCCCTTATTTGGCCCCACCCACATCCTGCTGATTGATCCATTTTGCAGAGAGCTGATTGGTCCGTTTTACAGAGTGCTGATTGGTCCATTTTTACAGAGCGCTGAATTGTGCATTTACAGTCCTTTAGCTAGACAGAAAAGTTCTCCAAGTCCCCACCCGACCCAGAAGCCCAGCCAGATTCACCTCTCAATTTGATACATAAATCTTTAACTGCCGTTGAATTTATTCTTAGAATAAATTCTCGGAAGTCTAATTAATGGCTCAAAGAGGATGAATTTTTAATCTTACTGATTCACATTGCTAAATTCGTTTATAATATTCTATACCAATGTGTATTCTGATTCATTTGGGATTAACAGTCCTTCTCCATCCTTAATCATATTGGATAAAAATTAAAAAAACTTGTATGTCACAAAATTAGCATGGTTTTGAGACCATTCTTTAGGGGTCTCCTGATTTTGTATTTCTTCATGTCTTGTATTATTCTCTTACCCCAGACTATCAATTCAAGGACACTTATAGAGCATACAGCCTTGGAAGACAGAAATAGTGTCTCCCCTTAGGGCAGAAGGCAGATTTGTTTGCCTCCACAGAATAAAGATAATGTCTTCCTCCAGGGGCAAAGGTTGGGCAGATTTGCTAGTAGCTTCTTTTAAGTTTGGGGATTTCTGAGCTCAGGGCTCCTCTGCTGTGGAATGAACCACTGTGTGTACAACAACCCCCTGGGCTGCTCTGAGACTCGAGGGGTGAGGGGAAGCAATGGAAATGTAAAGCTCATGCTGCCGGCTGTGCTGTAATCATGTCCTTCATCTCCTACCCAGGAGTCTTGTGTCTTCTGCCAGTGTTTATGAAACTGAGTCAGGTTACCTTGTTAGCTTGCAAGCTGGGTAAAATCTCACAGTTCTTGGCAATCATTTCTGAGCTGGGTTTTGAGGACTCAGCATGTTTCCCTTTGGATAGTAGGGGAAGGGTATTGCAGGCAGAGGGAGCAGCTCTTATTCATATAAAGGCAGAGACAGATCGTGGAGGGCTTTGTGGAGGATTTTTTTTTCCTTTGAGATGGAGTCTTGCTTTGTTGCCCAAGCTGGAGTGCATTGGCGTGATCTCGGCTCACTGCAACCTCCGCCTCCTGGGTTCAAGAGATTCTCCTGCCTCAGCCTCCCGAGTAGCTGGGATTACCGGTGTGCCCACCAAGGTTTGGCTAATTTTTGTATTTTTAGTAGAGATGGGTTTTCACCACTTTGGCCAGGCTGGTCTCGAACTCCTGACCTTAAGTGATCTGCCTGCCTCTGTCCCCTAAAGTGCTGGAATTACAGGTGTGAGCCACTGCGCTCGGCCTTGGAGGATTTTATTCTGTGTTTAAAACACAGAATAAAAGACAGGAAGTGGGGAAGACAGTGGCAGGACAACCAGTTAGGACGCTGTTACAGTAATCCAACAAAAAGACTGCAAACTAGAGGAAGAGCTTCTGAGGAAGAAAGGAGTTGTACATGGGGAAAAATGACATTGGCTCTGGATAACTCGGAGATGTCCTGCAGGAAAAATCTTCAATCCTCCTTGCACTCAAGAGGGGAGTTTGACCCTAGAGATGGTGTTTTGGGAAACAGAGTATATATAGTAGTGAATTCAGGTGAATTCATATTAAAGGAGAATGGAGTGGAGATGATTTGGTATCACAAACCTGAAGCCTCTGGAGGCTTCTAGAGGACGGGCAGATAATACAGTATTAACTAGGGAAGTGGACCAGGCATAAAACTTCCCCCAAAGCAGCAATACATTCTACAGATCTTTGTGACATATGTTTATTTCACCTTAAGAGGAGAGATTTCTTATTTTCTACCTAAAGCATCTGTATTCAAGTGTACCACGGTTGCTTTAAATTTGTTGACCAAGTCCATAATGAAGCACAAAGGAACCATTTCCCCCAAAGGTCAAAAAGCAAGTGTCCACCTTTTAGGGTGACTTTCACCTTTAGATCCCCTCCTTAGAGCTCACAGCATTGGCCTTACCAGAATCCAGGTCCACACAGACCACATTTTTTTTTTTTTTTTAAGAGGTGGAAATTTGGATTTTATGCTTAAGCCTTTCTAAAATTGTAAAAGCTGAGGGCCGGGTGTGGTGGCTCACGCCTGTAATCCCAGCACTTTGGGAGGCTGAGGTGGGTGGATCACTTGAGCCCAGGAGTTTGAGACCAGCCTGGGCAACATGGTGAAACCCTGTCTCTACTAGAAATACAAAAATTAGCCAGGTGTGATGGCACGTGCCTGTAGTCCCAGCTACTTGGGAGGCTGAGGCAGGAGAATTCCTCGAGCCCGGAACGTGGAGGTTGCAGTGCACTGGGCAGCAGTGCGAGACTGTCTCCAAATAGATAAATAAATAAATAAAATTGCACAAACCAGATTGAGCCCCTGGGCCAGCAGTTTACAGCCTCTGACTTAACTGTGCTTTAGTAGCAGGAATCTGCTTACCCCGTGGTCTTGATGGTTCCATGAGAACTATGTGGAGAGGCATACATTGCTATGTAAACAGGAGGGCAAATTGGGGGCTTGTATTTGCCCCTTAGAGCAGATGATTTGATCACCATCCAAGCCCTGTTGTTTTATATTGAGCTCGATAAACATGGTTTTGGAACCAGTGAGGTGGAACTGCCTGCTTGTCTTTCTTTCCTATTGTATGATGCATGTGAATAAGCCATTGTCAGGAAAATAAAACTCTGTTTTTCATAGATACATAAGGTGGACTTTGATCCATGGATGTGTACCAAAATTGGAAAGTGGGCAAGTGTGTTTTTTGGCACCCCAAATCTCGGCATTCTGGGCATTTTCCTTCCACCTTATTTGACTTCAACCCCACATCTATGTGCTAGGGTGCTCTATGATCTCATCACATCAAAAGGTGGGAAGTAACAACAACAGCAAATAAGTTGCTTTAAAAAAATTCACAGCACCCTCAGAAATCCAGTATGATCAAAAGCAGTTATCAGGACAGGCAGTGGTCTACATGGAATTTTGAGGAGGACCTGATAATCATACCCTCCTGTGCCCATGTAGATGCTTAGCCTAAAAGGTTACTGGAAATCTGCAGAGTAAATGTCTCTGGAATTCTATCAGCCATGAGATGGAAAGGCGCAGAGAATCTTTCCAAAATGCCACCCCCCCTGACCTACCTAATAAGAGCTCTAGAGAAAGTTGATACTACTGGATTTCTGAGTGTGCTGTGAATTTTTTTAAAGCAACTTATTTGCTGTTGTTGTTACTTCCCTCCTTTGTGTATCTGGTTTGAATATGTTTTTCACATGTTTTGAGCTCAGACGAGTTTTTAACTCTATTCAATGATTAAAATGTATGGGACACTACAAGTTGCCCGGCACTGTGAGGGGCTGGTAAAGCCATTTCTACCTCAACTGGTCAAATCAGACAATGGTGGCACATGCTAAATTTTAGAATATTATTTCTTTTTTCCTTTTTTTTTAAGATGGAGTCTTGCTTTGTCACCCAGGCTGCAGTACAATGGCAAGATTTCAGCTCACTGCAACCTCCACCTCCTGGGTTCAAGTGATTCTCCTGCCTCAGCCTCCCAAGTAGCTGGGATTACAGGCACCCACCACCATGCCCAGCTAATTTTTGTATTGTTAGTAGAAACAGGGTTTCACCATGTTGGCCAGGCTGGTCTCAAACTCCTGACCTCAGGTTATCCACCCGCCTCACCTCCCAAAGTGTTGGGATTACAGGCGTGAGCCACCATGCCTGGCCTAGAATATTCTTTCAAAAAGGAATTTTTGATCTTCTGTTAAAGAGCTTTCAAATATGCTATACACCAGACATTCCAAATTTTATCAATTTACAGTTATATAGGTTGTGCAATCATATTTTGCATTAAGCTTTTTAGTACAGCAAAATTTCCACAGTATCTCTCTATATAAATATATATAAGCATATATATATATATATGATTTTGTTAAACAGAAAACATTGAAAAAAAGGGTAGGCATGATAGCTCATGCCTGTAATCCCTGCAGTTTGGGAGGCCAAGGCAGGAGGATCACTCGAGGCCAGGAACTCAAGACCAGCCTGGGTGAGACCATGTCTCTTTAAAAAAAACACCAACAAGGCCAGGCGCGGTGGCTCATGCCTGTAATCCCAGCATTTTGGGAGGCCGAGGCGGGAGGATCACCTGGGGTCAGAAGTTCGAGACCAGCCTGGCCAACATGGTGAAACTCTGTCTCTACTAATAGTACAAAAATTAGCTGGGCATGGTGGTGCACACCTGTAATCCCAGCTACTAGGGAGGCTGAGGTAGGAGAATTGCTTGAACCCCAGGAGGCAGAGGTTGCAGTGAGCCGAGATCATGCCACTGCACTCCAGTCTGGCCGATAGAGTGAGACCTTGTCTCAAAAAAAAAAAAAAAAAAAAAGAATTGAGTGTAGTTATCACAATCCAGATAGAGAAAGTTATACAGCATAAGAGGATCTCAGAGTTCTTGAAGTATTAACATTCGCTCTTTCAAAGAGATTTTTTTATTGTTTTTACATCAAAAAAACTTAATAGACAAATGTTATTAAGTATTCATGTTCAACAGCTGTATTTATAGCTCATTATAAGCCTGCTCATTAAAATTTTTCTTTAAGGACTGAATTTATGTTTACCATTTACATGGGGCATGGTTATTCTCCTGTCATTTGTTTCTCTAAACTGAACTTGGAGCAAACCCATCCATTTTCCACCTCAAAGTGGAACAGGAAGATAAGGCAGATCTGAGGGCTCCTCAGTGTGAAGTTGGAAACTCTTCTCTCTAAAATACACTAAAAGCTGAAGGCTGTTTCTTCAGTGTGAGGAAAGTCAGGTAATCCACATTTTCATTATAATGGGGTAGGGCTTTTTGCTTACATTTGGAAAGAGTTGCTTTGGAAAGTGTCTGTAATTATCAACTTATAGCAGCATATTTTTGTTCCCTGTAAACTTTCTATTAAAGAAAATTAAGAACATGAAGTTACATGAAAAAAACCTCAACTTGTGCCAAAAACTTCTATAGTAATTTTCTTTTTTTTTTTGAGACAGAGTCTGTGTTGCCCAGGCCAGAGCGCAATGACGTGATCTCACCTCACTGCAACCTCTGCCTCCCTAGTTCAAGTGATTCTCGTGCCTCAGCCACCTGAGTAGCTGGGATTACAGGCATGCACCACCATCCATTTTTAGTGGAGACAGGGTTTCACCATGTTGGCCAGGCTGATCTCAAACTCCTGGCCTCAAGTGATCCACTCACCTTGGCCTCCCAATGTGCTAGGATTACAGGTGTCAGCCACTGCGCCCGGCTATATTAATTTTTTGGTTCAATAATAAAACAGTTAAAAGAATGTCTTCTGTTCCTTACTGCAAATTTTTTAAAAAGGTAATTTAGCAACTGATCTAATTTAGCTGTCTCTCAAGAAAACAAAAATCCTAGACACCAAATTCACTGTTTCAAAGGTAATCCAAAGATGTAGAAAATGGTCTATCATGGGCCACTGAGACATAGTTATATCATTGTGACCCTGAACCATTTTCTCCACGGTTCACAAGGCAATAAAAAGTATTATAGCTTAATGTAGTTTGGAAATATCTTGATGTTCTAAAATAAACACATTAATTCACACTATAAATTACCTTGTACTTTACAAACTTTATTAAATAATGAACATTACTAACTTTCATTATCTTATATACAGTATTTAAACTATGTTTTTCTAGATGCATTTTTTTTTTTCCCACAAAGAATAGAGCAGGTGAAAAGTAAACTTATATAAAAAAAACTGAACTTTCAGTACAGGGAACTAGTAAGAACTTGACATACTTTAAAGTACATATAACTTTTCCCCCCATTATATACATCCCCACCCCACCTCTAAAACAAACTATTTTAAACAAAAGCAATTGATAACTTTCAGGAAAAAAATACAAACATGATTATATATATATACACACAGCTCTCAAAATCTGTGTCCTGGTCAACAGAAATGATCTATAAATCTACACATTTGTCCTAAAACCTAAAGCCATGTAGACATTTTATACAATAAGATACCCACTTACGTGCAGTGAGGTGTATTCCTATCGGTGACATCAAAGTCATGCAACAAGACACTGGCGTGAAGAAGTAATTTCTGAGAGTCAGACAGAACAATAATATGAACTATATAGAATTGGATAATACCAACCAAAAAGCGAAAATGTGAAACAGCTTTCCTGGGACAAGAGTCAGGTAATTTTGTTCATAGGTAATACAAATGCACTTACACACACCTCTAAGAACATACTTTCTTGGCCGGGCGCAGTGGTTCATACCTGTAATCCCAGCACTCTGGGAGGCCGAGGTGGATGGATCATGAGGTCAGGAGTTCGAGACCAGCCTGGCCAACATGATGAACCCCGCCTCTACTGACAACACAAAAATTAGCCGGGTGTGGTGGCGGGCACCTGTAATCCCAGCTACTCAAGAGGCCGAAGCAGGAGAATCGCTGGAACCGGGGAGGTAGAGGTTGCAGTGAGCCAAGCTTGATCACTTCATCTTGGAAACTCATATCATGTTCAAATAAAGACAATAAAGAAGGAATGTTTCCAGACCATGCTATTCAATGTGGACTTTCTTTTATAAGCTATGAGAAGAATACTTTGGAGAAGCAAGAAACTTGGGTTATTTTTTGTTATTTAAAAAGAAAATCAAATGCCTTAGGTACCTATTTGTAAGATAAAAATGCTCATGTTTTATGTTTTACAGTTAAAAAGAGGCATAGGACTTACAAAAAGAATTATGTCACTTACTCAATATTACTGCTTACCTTTAAATGAAGAGCCCAGGCCCCTTTCCCTACATATATTATTGTATCTTTTAAAATAGAAACTAACAGCATGGGGGAGAGGCCGTAGAATGTACACCTGATTAAAATGAGAATACAAAGGCCCCCGCTTGAGAAAGCATTCTTGCTGCATTAACTGCAGTCTTCAGTAAAATAGAATATGTTTATAAAGTCGCAATATATCTGCCTTCATTTTTCTCTAGCTTCTTTGATTTTGCTTTTTATTCACAATGTCTTATTTTTGTTTTTTTGTTGCCTTTCATAAGGAGTTAGATTGGTATACAGTATCACAGTGAAATGTGACAAATGGTTAGAATATAAAAGGTGTTATTAGTCAGCACCTAGTAACCAAAGATTTCATTCTTTAATATACCTGAAAACAACGAAAAAAGGCTCCCATGTGATGTGTGGTTTAGGAAATAGATTCTTGCCCTATTCCTGCAGCCGACTCCTCAGGGCCAGGATCAAGTTGGTCATCTGGCAGAGTCCCAAACTCAGGAGGGTGCATGTGCAAAGCGCTCTGGAAAGGATACGTTTAAAGCGCTTTGTCTGATTTTAGCTCATGCTTAACTTTGTATTGATTAGAAACAGGCACACAAAATGGTCTGGTGGGATTTCAGTTTTGCTTTTTCTCTTTCAACTGTCATTTGAAGAGTTAAGTGGTTCCCAGAAGCCATCCCATCTTTTCTAATAGCTAAGTCAATCTGCATTTTATTGACCTTGGGTTTCTCTAAGCCGGTAAGGAAATCATTCATTTCACCCCAGAAATTATATTATAAACATGATGAGCAGCTCGTTCTCTAGGCCTTGTCCAGGAATACAGGTAAAGGGTTCTGTGTACAGAAAATGGGTCCCGCTACATTTTAATTTTCAAGAGTCTTACAATTTCTGCATCAAAATGAAATAAAAGAATACTAGCACAAAAACCCTAAAATGGGCACCTCAGACTACACTCCAATTACAGATCTCTGGCTTACGTTATCCTAAGGTGTTACCACAAATATAACCAAAATGTGAGATATAAGCATAATTCTTTCAGCAGCTTTCATTGCCTTTTAAAATGTGAAAAAGTCTCCTTGCTGCCTTTGAGTCACAGGATAAAACTACCTGGGCCTTCTGGATAACAGGAAAGGATTGTTGCATTTCTTAAGGTGTGGGCACTATTGTCAGGTTATGGCCATCGTGTTAAAAGTCTAAAAACTTTCAAGTAAGATTGACTTACATGAACCATGAAGACACTCAGCATGAGAAAATATACTGTTGATGCCAACATGTGCTACAGTACAATCCTGGCTGCATCGTCAGCCATTTCAAAAAGTTGTGCTGTAAAAGAAAGTATATTTTACACCTCTGGTTCTTACAAAATTGTTTTAATCTGGTATACATAAAACACCTCATCAGTATCTGTAACGTTTTATGAGCAAAATAGGAAGTTGATTCAAGCAGTTATTATGAAGAACCTTAAGCAAAGCTGCTTGAACTGAGACACTGAAATTTTTCCCTTAGAGACTGGACAATATTTTGTTGATTGGGAGATGGCCCCCTCCAAAGATAGTCATTCAGTTTGTCAGAATCATTATATGGTGTCAGATATGGTGAAAGGCCAAGTTTGCTGTTAACCAGCTTTTTTGGAGTGTGCGGACTATTCAAAGAATGCGATGTGTTGCCACTGCAGACGTTATCAGAAAAGTCAGCATCCACAAACTTTGAGTCAAATTTCCTTCTACGATTGTGAGATGGCTCCAACTCCGACTCATCTTCTTCTGACTTGATTTCCACATAGTCATCTTCATCTCCATCAGTCTCTTTGAAATTGGAAAAATAGTTCTGTTTTGCAATTTGGGCATTTAAGGGTAAATTTCTATTGACCACCACAACTTTCTGTGAGTCTTGGAGTGTGAGATCTGAGAGTTTTTCAGTGCCCTGTTGACGCGAGTCAGCAATATCTGGCAGCAAGTCCTGGTGACTCTCACACCTTGAACTTCTGTGTAAAGACAGCAGCTGCTGCTTTCCCACGTCACTAGGGTAGTTGATAGAGTCCATTGATTTGTTTATCAAGACAGAGGAAGATGACTGGGACCTGTGATAAGGCTGAGATTTAGCACTGATCCCTTTCCGACCCAAGGAGTTGTAAAGATGGTCCTGACACCAGTTCTCTTTGTTGGGCTGACTTACTACCACGCTGCATCTCTGCACAGAGCCTGGCAGAGGGTCAGAGGTTTGAAGAGAAGGCACAGAGCAAGCTGTGGACAATTGCCTGGGAGTACTTTTTGTGTTGATCTCAAACATGGGATATCTTGACCTCAAGTCTTGCTCTGGTGGGAGACAGAAATCTGCTAACTCTCCGTTACTATAGGTTGAATGCAGAAGCCAGTCTTCACTACCATGGTGGACCTGGGAGGGTGACGCAGACCTCAGGAGGGAGGATTCTTGAGGGCTGGCGCAGCCATCCTTCTGAATTTTCAAGGGAGACTCTCTGAATACAATCTGGTCATACAACTGGGAATACTCAGCAATCCTGGCACCTGGAAGGCAAATATTGAAACAGTAAATACACACAGGATAATTCCTACATGTGAAGATTAAAAATAAGAGAATAACATTCTAACCAACATATTTTAAAATTCTGACAGTAGACAAGACTAACTGATGTCTAAGGATGAGTAATCATTGAACTCTGAGCAACACACACACACAAAAATCCATGGTTTAATATAAATAAAAATGCCACCTAAAAGTTCATTTAATTTCATCTAATTGTCCATTATTTTGTTTCAACAGCAGGTCTGCAAGTGTCCACTATATATAATGAAAGTTTCTAGTCTTCTTTATAAGCCTAAAACAGTGTCAGTGCTGAAAACATGCATTATAAAAATAAGAAAGTCAGCACTTCAGCCTGGTCAATGAAAAATCATTCAAGCAGTCTTTAAAAGCAGCATCGCAGGGCTGGGCATGGTGGCTCACGCCTATAATTCTAGCACTTTGGGAGGCCAAGCCAGTTGGATCAGTTGAGGTCAGGGGTTCAACACCAGCCTGGCCAACATGGTGAAACCCCGTCTGTACTAAAAATACAAAAATTTAGCCAGGCATGGTGGCGTGCACCTGTAGTCCCAGCTACTTGGGAGGCTGAGGCAGGAGAATCGCTTGAACCTGGGAGGCAGAGGCTGCAGTGAGCCGAGATCGTGCCACTGCACTCAAGCCTGGGTGACAGAGCGAGACTCCATCTAAAAAAAAAAAAAAAAAAAGCAGCATGGCCACAATCCACAATGCAATAGCTACCCCTGGCTTCCCATCATTCTTCTTTGCTCTCAGACAACTGCTCCTAGAGGAGTCAGCTCCTGGCTGTTCCTGCACTTCTTGCTTCCAGGCAGCCCTCCACCGCCATTGTCTGGGGAACCAAGGTCTACTAAGGAAAGTTCTCCCCTCAAGTGCTTCAAAACCACATGTATTGACTAACTCACATCTCATTTCACATCCCCAAGAAGCAGAGCACTAAAGCCTAGGCCACCAAGACATTAAGAAGGAACCGTCTGTGCATGTACTCAATAATCTAATGCTCTCTACTATTGGTTCAAGAATAGGACCTAACAGTTACTTCCACAAAAGCTTTTGCACTTAAAATTAAGCCACAAGTCCATTCTCCCCTTTGCCCTGATTCTGAGTACAGATATTTCTAAATATTAATACATTAACCATGCTATGGGTAAGGGATTCTCTTCGGCTAGCAAAAACTTAAGATGGGAGCTCAGAGATGTCAATTTCAAGATCTGCCACCCTCCCCAATCCAGGTACCTGCACAACCACCCTAGAATCAAAAAACTCTAATGCAGGGGTGTCCAATCTTTTGGCTTCCCCAGGAGACACTGGAGGAAGAAGAATTGTCTTGGGACACACATAAAATACACTAACAGTAGTGATAGCTGATGAGCTTTTTAAAAATCTCAAAAAAAAAAAAAACCCCTTAACGTTTTAAGAAAGTTTACAAATTTGTGTTGGGCCACATTCAAAGCTGTTATGGGCTGCATGCAGCTGTGGGCCATGGGTTGGACAAGCTTCCTCTAATGCATCCTATATCTTGCTCAGACCATATTGATACAATCTCTGTGAAGGAAATGTATCCTATATATGACAACCAGCAGGTAACACTGTTTTCTTCTTCTTCTTTAAGCTATTTACATTTTTAATGATGTGTTATCAGTAAATTATTTCTTGAACTTAAACTACTAATAAATACTCATTTAGGTGAGTTTTGCCTTTTCTTTTGAGTCTATCTTCTATGAGGAGAGAAAAACAACCTGTTATTGTGTGACCTTTAATTGCAACCCCAATCCCTCACCCCCTATTCCCTGTGATCAAGGTAAATAGTCTAACTTCTCATTACAGACCTATACTCAGATCCTTTGAGTTTTCAACTCCAAATTCCTTGGAAGAACAGAGATTATTAGTGTTGAAATTTCTAGTTACAAAAACTTGAGAAATGATTCCATTCCAAAGGCACAGTAAAGACCCTTAATACTAATTAGGGTTCAGCAACATCTTAAGAGAAAGAGTGTAAAAGTCTCCGCAGACACCAGTGTGCCCATGGTAGCCATCCTGAAACTATAATATTTCATTAACTATGAAACCCAATCAAAATCAGCTGGACCTTTAATACAGTCATTAGTTAGCAGACCCGCCTGAAAGACAGATGGTCTGCTCAAGCCATTCTCACATACAGTATAGCCCTGAGCCTGATCCCACAGCTGTATCAGGAAGGCTCTGAACTTCTACAAGGTTCCAAGAAGATGACAAGTTAGGAAAATGTAGCAGAACTTTAAAAATTCAAACAAACTATTCTAGTATCAAAATTTAACCATTAAGTCTTGTAAGAACAATCAGATCTTGACTTTAGCCCAGATAATCTGAAATCACATATCATCCAAAATATCCACAGTATTTCCCAGGCCTTTGTCTTATTATACGCTCCTTGTCCTTTGCTTAATCAAATCCTACTCATCTCTCAAGATTCTCCATAAGCCCTATCCTTCTCCTTACTTGAATCCTTTTCTGATTTCTCTTCTCTGAAGTCTTATATTGTGTGTACCTAGCTGTTGCCTGTGTGTGCACACACACATGCAGACACACACAATTTGTATTGCTGTGTTGCTAATTATTTTATGTAGGTTACTTTATTTTCATTTTATGTTTTTTTGAGACAAAGTCTCACTCTATTGCCCAGGCTGGAGTGCAGTGGCACAATCTTGGCTCACTGCAACCTCCACCTCCCGGGTTCAAGTGATTCTCCTGCCTCAGCCTCCCTAGTAGCTGGGACTACAGGTGCCCACCACCACGCCCAGCTAATTTTTGTATTTATAGTAGAGACAGGGTTTTGCCATATTAGCCAAGCTGGTCTCGAACTCCTGACCTTAAGTGATCCACCGGCCTTGGCCTCCCAAAGTGCTGGGATTACAGGTGTGAGTCACTGCGCCTGGCCATTTTATATAAGTTACTTTATTAGTCCCTGAGCTTTTCTTTTCTTTTTTTTTTTTGAGACAGGGTCTTATTCTGTCGGCCAGGCTGGAGTGGTACAATCATAACTCACTGCAGCCTCAAACTCCTGGGCTCAAATAATCCTCTTGCCTCAGCCTCCTGAGTACCTGGGACTATAGGCATGAGCCACTGTGCCTGAAAATTTTTAAGTTTTAAATTTAACTTTTAAATTTTTTGTAGAGAGGAAGTCTTGCTATGTTGCCCAGGCTGGTCCCAAACTCCTGAGCTCAAGCAATCCTCCTGCTTTAGCCTCCCAAAGTGCTAGGATTACATGTGTGAGCCACCTCGCCTGGCCTCTGAGCTTTTGGTCTGGGAGAACAATGCTGTACATTTCGTTCAGCTCCCTATAGAGCACCTAGAATGGTTTTAGACAGAAACAGGTCTTAATAACTAATTCATTACTCAGAAATTTTTTTCACTCCCTCCTTTATTTTACTTATTTTTTAATTTTTTTGAGATGGAGTCTCGCTCTGTTGCCCAGGCTGGAATGCAGTGGCACAATATCGGCTCTCTGTAACTTCTGCTTCCCGGCTTCAAGTGATTCTGCTGCCTCAGCCTCCAAAGTAGCTGGGATTACAGGCGCCCGCCACCACGCCTGGCTAATTCTTTGTATTTTTAGTAGAGACGAGGTTTCACCATGTTGACCAGGCTGGTCTTGAACTCCTGACCTCAAGTGATGTGCCCGCCTCAGCCTCCCAAGGTGCTGGGATTATAGATGTGAGCCACTGCGCCCAGCCTCCTTTTATTTTAAGCCTACTTTTAAAAATGGATGCACTTTCCTGAGACCATACCACTGGAAGTGGAAAGGTGGCCTGGAAATCAGGTCATAGCAGAAAAAGCGGAAGCAAGAAGACAGCTAAAATGCTTCCTATAGATAACTCATAATGGGAACAGTTTGGATGATAGAGTTGACCATTTATCAATTTGGAATAAAAGGTAGGCAATACAGGTGTGAGTCACTGTGCCTGGCCATACAGGTGTGAGTCACTGCACCTGCTGATCTAAGGGGTTTTTTGTTTGTTTCAGCTTGACCTTCTAAGAGAGTCTATAGCTTGTGTGACATCTATGTGAAGAAGAGACAAGCTTCCAGAGCTCCAGCTGTAATTAAACAGATTCTATTAGCCAGATGTACAGGGAACAGCCAGCCTGAGATGACACCTCTGGCCTAAAAAGTTTAGTATTAGTCAGCTGAGTTGAGGCTCCCCCATATCCTTAGTTCTAGTATTAGCAGTTGTATAGAATAAATATATTATGACTACATGACAATCGCAAGAATGTCTCTGGTTTATTGCCTTTTTTGAAATTCGAAAATTGGAGTTCTTATGATCTCAGACAAAAATTTAGAATAATGTTTGCCGAGGGAAATATCAAACAACATTTTAACCCTCCAGACAGAGGATTAAAACCAATGTTTCTGATGTTGCTCAAGATGTAGACAAAAGCATAAAATTGTGCCTTCCCTACTCTACACAAGGAGGAAAATTTCTCAAGCCTATATGGAGTTTTCTCCCATGTGAAACATCACCAAAAAAACCCAGAAACCCAAAGGCCTCCTTGCTCTCAAAGACTATCGGGAGGGAGGTCTGATGGAACAAGATGGCCAGCATGCTATGACAGGCTCTAAGATGTGGGAGCAACTGGACCTGGTTGGGTGATTTATAGGCGGAAATCTGACCCGGGGCCTGGAGACCCCGGCTAGAGAGTTCAATAAAGATGCTCGAGAGTTTCGGCAGGTGAATAAGGTGCTCCTCCTTCCGCACAGCACCGAGAGCAAGCTCCTGGCAAAGCGGCAAGGCCCACACGGAGAAGTCTGAAGAATCGGTCCATTCGATTACGACGTCCTGTGCCCAGATAAACAAGAAAGAGAAAAGGAGTCATCATGTCAACTGACGGAAAGCCTAGTGGGCACAGGAAGTGGTCTCGATCACCCAGATGGAAGAGGTGTGGATATGACTCGTCAGGTCCTAGGGACATGCCCCTGCCAGATGGCGGGGAAGACAGCACTCTCAGAAGATGACTCGGGAGAGATTTCCTCCTCCTTGCTGGGGAGAACGTCGACAGGAGCCCACCATGTCAAGAAAGGACCCAGATGCAAAGCTGAGAAAAGATCCTGGGGCATCCCAAGACAACACCAGCCGGCAAAACAAAAAGGAGAGCCAACCAAAAGTGAAAAGAAAACCCCAATGTGAAATCATTTAATACTTAAAAGGTGGGTAAAAAAGAAGACTATTCGAGGTAGTCGTAGGCCCTAAAGATTCAATATCAAAGGACATGCTTCTATCAAGATTGGAGCTTTGTATTTTAACAGATGGTCCATATTCAAAACAACCTGGCCCAGGGAATTACTACTTTTTCAGTGGTAGTCTGTGGGCATAACCCATCATCATCAAAAACTTCAGCATTATATTTTCTCTTATTCTGAGGAGCCCCAACCCAGACTTAGTCAGTGCTTGCAATTGCCAACATACAACTGTTTCTAAGGCCATATATATTCTCCTACCCCACCACAATTGTCCTCCTGCAGCTGGAACTCAGTCACTTTCCCTGTAACAGCAAACCAGCTTAGCAACGCTAGCATCAGAATAGGGACTTGAATTACTCATAGCACATCATGGCAAGGAGAAAAATACATGCATTCTAGTCTCACATGCATACAAAACCTTCATTTGATTAAAAAGAAGAACTCAGAGTCCATGAAATCCTTCAGGCATCAATTCCAGGACTTTGTTTCCCTATCTGTTAAGAAATTGTACTGAAGATTAAAACTTTAGACAATTCTTAAATACTCTCAAACTTAAAAAAAAAAGTTCCCTACAGATTCTTGTTATGTAACTTGTGGATTCATTTAAGATTTGGATATGCCCTTCCTATTCTTCAGTTTCCATGGATGTCAATAAGTCAGTCCCAAAGACAGCATTTAATAGTGGCATCAACCTGTCCCAGTGTGCTGATAATGAAGCTAACGATCAGAGCCTGTCCTGATACTAAGCCATCACCCAGCTTTCACTTTTAATTGTAGAATAGACTCCTCTCATTTGATACTAAGGTGGTCCTTTGTTAGAAAATCTGGGGCACGATTTCTTAAAATATGATGCAAAGGGCATACTATTTGAAATGCACATTCCTGAGCCTATAGCCAGAAATCTCTCTGCGCCTGGAGGTAAAAGCTCCTCAGGCAAGAGCCACTACCTTTGGACTTTTCTTTTTATGACAATTAGGGGCTTTATTCACAGCTAGGCTCTTCCCCAGAGATCAGTGTTAAATTTTGGCCTTCAAAAAAGTCTAACCATGAGCATCTCATTCCCATAGTCCTGATCCTACAATATTACACCTCAGATTCTGGTTTGGTTGTGCTCCACAAAGGAGTCTAGCTAAAGTATTAAACTCAGAAGCATATATGAAAATACTAAATGAGATAGTGTTAAATGCATTACAGTAGCTATTTAAAAAAAATTGAGTAGTAGGCCAGGTGTGGCGGCTCACGCCTGTAATCCTAGCACTTTGGGAGGCCAAGGCAGGAGGGTCACTTGAGCCCAGGAGTTTGAGAGCAGCCTGGGCAACATGATAAAATCCCATCCCTACAAAAACACTACAAAAAAAAAAGAAAATTAGCGGGGCGTGGTGGTGCACACTTGTAGTCCCAGCTACTAGAGAGGCTGAGGTGGGAGAGTCACCTGAGCCCAGGAGGCAGAGGCTGCAGTAAGCCATGTTCATGCTACTGCACTCCTGCCTGGGTGACACAGCCAGACCCTATCTCAAAAAAAAAAAAAAAAAAAAAAATTGAGTAGTAATGGAAATATGTGAGAAAACCACTGATTTATAGTGCGAGCAACTAAGGAGAGTACAATGGCTGGCGCGGTGGCTTACGCCTGTAATCCCAGCCCTTTGGGAGGCTGAGGCAAGAGGACTGCTTGAGCCCAGGAGTCGAGACCAGCCTGGGCAACATGGCGAAACCCTTTCTCTCCAAAAAATGTAAAAAGCAGCTGGGCATGGCCAGGCGTGGTGGCTCACGCTTGTAATCCCAGCACTTTGGGAGGCCGAGGTGGGCGGATCACGAGGTCAGGAGATCGAGACCACGATGAAACCCCGTCTCTACTAAAAAAAACACAAAAAATTAGCCGGGCGTGGTGGCGGGCGCCTGTAGTCCCAGCTACTTGGAGAGGCTGAGGCAGGAGAATGGTGTGAACCCGGGAGGCAGAGCTTGCAGTGAGCCGAGATTGCGCCACTGCACTCCAGCCTGGGCGACAGAGCGAGACTCCGTCTCAAAAAAAAAAAAAAAAAAAAAAAAAAAAAAAGTAGCTGGGCATGGTGGTTAGTGCCTCTGGTCCCAGTTACTCAGGAGGCTGAGGTGGGAGGATTGCTTGAGCCTGGGGAGGCTGAGGCTGCAGTGAGCTGTGATTGTGTCATTGTACTCCAGCCTGGGTGACAGTGAGATCCTGTCTCGAAAAAAAAAAAAAAAAGTATTCAAAAAAACCCCTCTTTTTGTTAGCACGAGTTGGCATTTTTGTTGAGACCCTGAAGCAAGAAACAATGTTATTCTATATGCTTCCAAACCTTAGAAGATTATACACACTCCTCCTCCTCCTCCTAAAAATTACTGATATATTGGAAAAATTAGAGATATCACAGGTTAAAACTGATTGCCTTTTTCATATTTTAGATTACCTTAGAGAAAACTCTTTCTTAAAATATTATCTCTGCAGTTACGATGTTACATGCACACCACCCCCCTCTGAGGCCAAATCATGCTACAATGTGCATAATTCATAGGAGGTGATGTGGGAAAGGCCAGTATGGCTTTGTCTGTGGTCTTACTTTGAGATGACAAAGCTTGAGTGTCAGTGTTCTCACAGGTGTGTCCGTTTTAAGGACATCTGAAATCTGAAAACCGCTCTCCCCTCTTACTTTGGAGAAGGAAGGAGGGCAGGGTGCACATACCAATGGCGGGCCCTCCTTGCTTCTTCTCTTCCAAGATGGCAGCCAGGTCTTTGTGCATGGATTTCTGATGCTGACTGTCCGGCGGCTGCTCCAGCTCCGGACTTTTCACTTTTAAAAGTTGATTCGCCTTCTTAATCTTCTGACTGTACTGCCGAGCCATCATAAACACCCTGCTTTTTGTCTTATCTGTGGCCTCCATTCCCAGGTCAGGGTTTTCTGAGTCTGTTTGAGACAGGCCACTGTTGGCCAGGTCGTAGGGATTGTCCATCAGGGGCATTTCACTAGCCAGAGAAAGCCGGTTAAGGCTCATAAAGGAGCCTTCTTTAGAAATCAGGTCTTCCTCAAAGGCACAGTTGGCGCGGCTGGCTCTGCCAGCCCTGCTCTTCACAGGCGTGAGGAGAGCCTGGCTCTCAGGCAGGGACAGGGTGGACACAGAGCGCCCCACGTCCCGGCTCAGCTCAGGGGTGCTCTCTGCGTGCAGCCTGTCTGGCACATCATCCTTGCTCACAGGAAACGCTGCCAGGAGACGGTCTCTGGCCTTGTCTTCATTTTTCTTGATGTAATTTTCCAGGTCATTCCAGATTTCATCTACTTCTTCGGACAGTTTATCAGATACAGGCTTATCAGGCATAGACAAGTTACAGCTGGGAGAGTCATACAGCAAACTCAGATAATCATGATCGGGGGTGGCCTGGTGGTAAGGGGCTTCGTCCTCACTGAACTGGAGGCTGTCTTGGGAAACAAACGGCCTCAGGCTGTCACAGCACACGAAGTCGGCCTCCAGACCCAAAAAGGTGCTCCGCTTTGCACGCTTTAGGCTGCTGCACTTAAAACCCAGCGATGGAGGATCTGGGAGCCCTATGGTGTCATAGATGTTCTCCTCAACCGCTTGGAGTTCATGCGTGCTTTGGCTGGATGCCTCTCCACCTGAGAGGGCGCCATCTTTCTGTGCGTAAAGAGAGCCCTTACTGTGGCCAGCTTGCCTCTTTGTGAAGGCTAACTCTGGGGTGCTCTTGGGGCGAACGGAGTCCCTGGCTGATTTAGGGGGAGTGGATTCAGCTTCTTCCCGCTTAGCAACCATTAGCTTTAAGTCCTCATAACTGATGTTATCATAGACATGGTCTATGTCATCAATAGTCAACTCTATGGATGACCCAAAGGGAGTCATCTCCTCCTGCCCTTCTGTTTTGGGGCCGTTCTGCAGTTCCCTAATTCTGTCACTAGTTCCTATTTCAGGAGGGCACGTGTTGCTCTCCCCAGCACTGCTGGCCCGCCTGACAATCCTGTGACCAGAGCTGGAGGTCTCTGTGGACTCCATCTGTCCCATATGCCAGCTGCAAGGGCGACTAGAAGTGTTATCTTCACATAGTCTGGTAGAGTTCAGGTCTGAGGAGGAAAATGACGGCACGAACATCTGATAATCATCTTCGTCATCCTCATTCTCCTGCGGGGACCGTCGGCTGGGAAACAAGGCTTGCCTGATCTGGTGATCAGTCCAGATGTTTCTGAGAGCTCCACCCGCTCGAAGCACGCTGATCATGGAAGAACTGCTAGGCTGACTATTTCTCTGCGCAGGAGACGGCCTTGCTGAAGTCAGCTGGGGAGATCCTTCCTCTCTAGAAACCTGAGGAAGATGGAAACATATCAACTGAATCACAGCACCATGGAGAAGACACATAACTCAGGAATTTCTCCTGTGTTTACACACTGCCTCCCCCACTAGGCTTTAATATTCTTTTATTTTTTCCTGAGATGGGGTCTTGCTGTGTTACCCAGGCTGATCTCAAACTCCTGGGCTCAAGCAATCCTCCCACCTCAGCCTCCCAAGTAGCTGGCACTACAGGTGGGAGCCACCGCACCTGGCCGAGTGTTTAACTGACTTGAATAGCACTTCAGATATTTTCAAAAAGGGAAGGACAGGAACTAATATATACTTAGCAACTAGGCTGGGCAATGTGCAGACATTCTCCAAACTTAATATTCACAATAATTTTATGAATTAGGTATGATCGTGCCAATTTCACAGTAAGGAAATCTAGGTTCCTGAAGTTTCAGTAACTTGTTCTATCTAGTCAGTAGTAAGACTAGTGCTAGAACCCAGGTCTAACCCCAAACCCCTTGCCCCAAAGCATGATATAAGCTAAATACAGAAAACTGTTAGATTCTTCAAATAAGTCTGGTGTACACTTGGCAAATATTTATTGCATAAATCAATATATATAGAAGTTAAGGGCTATGCTATCTGTTCTATTTGAGACTTTCTAAAGAGGTTTAGAGCCAGTGCTTTTCTCCTAGGGGTTTTATCATGATTTCTGGTATACCAAAAGCCCCTTCTGCTGATCCGACCACACACTCCAAGGATTTGTCTTAAATCTGCAGACCCACCACGAACATGGCCAGCATTACCTTGGTTTATAGATTCTAGGCAAAGAGTTTTTATTGTAGAAATGTAATTTAATCCTCTGTTCATTTAATGACATTTTTACTTATTTCAAAATACATTTAATTAACATTTAGTTGCCTATAAGGACGTAAAATAGGAACAATATTAATAATTTTTTAATTTTTATTTTTTTGAGACAGAATCTCGCTCTGTCGCCCAGGCTGAAGTGCAGCCTGGGTCCCTTGACATGATCTTGGCTCACTGCAACCGCTGCCTCCTGGGTTCAAGCAATTCTCGTGCTTCAGCTTCTGGAGTAGCTGGGATTATAGGTGCCCACCACCATGCCTGACTAATTTTTGTATTTTTAATAGAGACAGGGTTTTGCTGTGTTGGCCAGGCTGGTCTTAGACAAACTCCTGGCCTCAAGAGATCCGCCCACCTTGGCCTCCCAAAGTGCTAGGATTATAGGCCTGAGCCACTGCACCGGGCCAAATTAGTGATTTCTAATCAAAGAAAACAATGAGGTCTTTTATAACTTGGAACCCTTCTGGATGGAGCTTGGTGGTGCAGACAGGAGCAGATTACCCTCTGATGCTATTCTGCAGATAGGATTAACTTCAAAGGCTTGAAAGAGTTAAGACCTAATTAGTACCAGGGACATATATTCTAATAAAATACTATAGCAACCTATTGGAAATGTCAAATAAGCAAGAACTTTTCATCACATGTCAATGAAAATGGGATATATGTTAATTGGAATATCTATTAGAGAGGGAAGAGAGGAGTAGAGAGACAATAATAGAATTTCATCCTAAATGTTATTTTTCTATTAAAACTTAAGCAATTCAATTAGTCATTTATTTCTTTTCACACATACATACACACACAATATTTATACCTAGTATTTGTTCATATATATGTTTTTCACATTCTTTAATATATCTTTCTCTTCACCTTACTCAGACTGCGCTGGTATGATGTTATAAAAATATAGGAACCCAGTAATTACTTTTTGTAAAGTAAAACAAGGTTAATATTAACTAGTTAAATTATGACAAAACACTTTTAAAGTGTAATAAAATTATTTTGTGTTTCTCACAATAGCCAAAAGTGATCCTTCCTAAGATCATCCATCCCAGAAAATTCCCATAGGTTTTAGAAAATTAGGAAACCTGAATTGTTAATATTAAAGTATTTTTTTAAGGTAATTACACTTGAAATTAAAACAGCAGTTTTGGCTGGGCACAGTGGCTCACGCCTGTAATCCCAGCACTTTGGAAGGCTGAAGCAGGCGAATCACCTGAGGTCGAGAGTTCGAGATCAGCCTGACCAACATGGAGAAACCCGTCTCTACTATAAATACAAAATTAGCCGGGCATGGTGATGCATGCCTGTAATCCCAGCTACTTGGGAGGCTGAGGC
Source organism: Symphalangus syndactylus (assembly GCF_028878055.3). NCBI lineage: Eukaryota > Metazoa > Chordata > Mammalia > Primates > Hylobatidae > Symphalangus > Symphalangus syndactylus. The sequence goes on along the minus strand of NC_072424.2, from coordinate 128,559,136 downwards.
AAGAGAATCACTTGAACCCGGGAGGCAGAGGTTGCAGTGAGTCGAGATTGTGCCACTGGACTCCAGCCTGGGCAACAAGAGCAAAACTCTATCTCAAAAAAAAAAAAAAAAAAAAGAAAGCAGTTTTTTGGAAGCTGTAAATTTACATCAAATTAATCATTAAGAAAACTGAAGATGCTCTTAAATTAAGAAGTAATCATCTGGGCACGGTGGCTCATGTCTGTAATCCCAGCACTTTGGGAGGCCAAGGCAGGCAGATCACTTCAGCCCAGAAGCTAGAGACCAGCCTGGGCAACAAGGTGAGACACGCTGTTTCTACAAAAAATATTTAATAAAGAAAGAAGAAAGAAAAGAAAGAAAAAGGAAAGAAAGGCAAGAAAGGAAAGGAAAGGAAAGGAAGGAAGGAAAAGAAAGAGAGAAAGAGAGAGAGAGAGAAAGAAAGAAAGAAAAGAAGGGAAGGGAAGGGAAGGGAGGGGAGAGGAGGGGAGGGGAGGGGAGGGGAGGGGAGGGGAGGGGATCAGCCTGCACATGGTGATGCACACCTGTAATCCCAGCACTTTGGGAGGTGAAGGTGGGAGGATCACTTGAGTCAAGGAGTTTAAGACCAGCCTGGGCAACATAGTCAGACCTTGTCTCTACAAAAAATGAAAGAGTTAGCCGGGCGTGGTGGCGCATGACTGTAGTCCAGTTACTTGGGAGGCTGAGGTGGGAGGATTCCTGAGCCTGGGAGGTTGAGGCTACAGTGAGCTGAGATCGTGCCACTGCATTCCAGCCTGGGTGACAGAGCAAGACCTTGCCTCAAAATAAATAAATAAATGTTTAAAAAAATAGGAAAGAATCAGCATATGGTTGGTCACAATATAGAAAGTCATGGTAAAAACTGCAATTACTTTTGCACCAACCTAACAATTTCGATATGTCAGTTTTGCCACAGCCTGAATGAACTTTTTTCCTGTCCTTCCACATTCTCAGCATTTGAGCTATTTAACAATGATATTAGCTATCATGTTTTCATTTTTTGAGACAGAGTCTCACCCTGTCGCCCAGGCTAAAGTGCAGTGGCACAATCTCGGCTTACTACAACCTCCGCCTCCCGGGTTCATGTGATTCTCCTGCCGCAGCCTCCCAAGTAGCTGGGACTACAGGTGCATGCCGCCATGCCCAGCTAATTTTTTGTATTTTAGTAGAGAAGGGGTTTCACTGTGTTGGCCAGGCTGATCGTGAACTCCCAAGCTTAGGCAATCCGCCCGCCGCGACCTCTCAAAGTGCCGGGATTACAGGTGTGAGCCACCACGCCCAGCCTTTTTTGCTCTTGTCGCCCAGGCTGGAGTGTAATGGCATGATTTCAGCTCACTGTAACTTCCACCTCCTAGGTTCAAGCAATTCTCCTGCCTCAGCCTCCTGAGTGGCTGTGGATTATAGGCGCCCATCACCACGCCTGGCTGATTTTTTTGTATTTTTAGTAGAGACGGGGTTTCACCATGTTGGCCAGGCTGGTCTCGAACTCCTGACCTCAGGTGATCCAACCACCTCAGCCTCCCAAAGTTCTGGGATTACAGGCATGAGCCACCATGCCCGGCCGATATTAGCTATCATTTATAGAACACTTGCTTTGTGCCAAATATTCCATTAATAAGCACTTTTAAGAACATGTTGCATTTAATCTTTGTAACAGTTCTGTAAATTAGGAAACTAAGTCCTGGTAAGGTTAAGCAATTTGCCTGTAGTTACACAGTTTATAAATGGCAGAAATGGATTTGAATCCATGTCTTAATCCACAGCTTACACATGAGCTTAACCACCTCACACACACGTACACAGCCTCAAAATATATATTCTGGGAGAAATATTAAGCTATTATTAAGGAATAGTTCCTGTTATAAACTACTTATTAATTTATTTATGAGACAGAATCTCACTCTGTTGACCAGGCTGGAGTGCAGTGGCACTATCTCAGCTCACTGCAACTTCTGCTTCCTGGCTGAAGTGATTCTCCAGCCTCAGCTTCCCAAGTTGCTGGGAACACAGGCACAAGCCACCACACCCAGCTCATTTTTGTACTTTTTTTGGAGAGAGGGGGTTTTACCATGTTGCCCAGGCTGATCTTGAGTTCCTGAGCTCAAAGTGATCTGCCAACCTTGGCCTCCCAAAGTGCTAGGATTACAGGTATGAGCCACCACACCTGGCTGTTATAAACTCTTTAATCATCAGTAAATCTGCTCTCCTTGAATTTAATATACCTTCGGCACATTACTATTAGGAGATGGAATTTTATCACAAAAAAAGCATGGATGTTTTCTTTCTTGCCTTTTGATTTTATAAGGTTTGGTTATGCCCATATGGACCCGGCTTGAGCATTGCTGTAGAAAGTTTTCAAGCAGCTCCTGAGATTGAATCTCTAGAACTCTTTGATGGGGAGATTCCTTCTTTTAGCACTGAGAGGGACATGGCTCCACAATGCTACTATGGCTGCTTTGAAGAGCAGGGAGCCTTCTGCAGTGACCCCACTTACGAAATCAAAACCTTATGCCATATTTCAGGACAATGAACCAATTAATATTAATAAGTTTCACACGTTTCCAAACAAAAGCATGTACTACCTGAAAAAAAATGCACACGCCTCAGCCATGACAATCACTTAAAGGTAAGACTATGTTCAGCCGGGCGCAGTGGCTCATGCCTGTAATCCCAGCACTTTGGGAGGCCGAGACGGGTGGATCACCTGTGGTCTGGAGTTCCAGACTGGCGTTGCCAACTTGGTGAAACCCCTGTCTCTACTAAAAATACAAAAATCAGCTGGGCATAGTGGCGGGTGCCTGTAGTCCAAGCTACTAGGCTACTTGGGAGGCTGAGGCAGGAGAATTGCTTGTACCCGGGAGGCAGAGGTTGCAGTGAGCCGAGATTGCACCAGTGCACTCCAGCCTGGGCAACAGAGAGAGACCAAGTCTCAAAAGAAAAAAAAAAAAAGACTACGTTGATTTTTAGACATTTTCTTGGTTTTAATGGAAAGATACAACGTTTATCGACAAGGTCGTTTTGGTTCTGTGCTAAGCCATGGTAGAAATGAGATTGTAGGGAGAGGTTTTCATAGCCATATTCTTCTAGATACAGAACATTAAACAAGGAGCCATGATCAGTTCTCTAAGAATTGTTAATTAAGCCAACTGATCAGTAGCCACACTGGACAAACCACTCAGGTCAGGAGAAAGTACCTATTCTTCATAGGTAATACAGTTGGATATAATATCTTCCAATACAGTATACCATTCTTATTCTCCCTCTCCTAAGCTTTTGTCAGGGGAAGAAAAACCAAAACTTGATATGACAAAGTCTCATTCAATCATACGTCATCACCACTTATGTCAGCAGCAGAACCATATTCTTAGAAGGGGGCCCCTCGCCCTTGTGAATGAAGGCTCACGTGTGGAGGAGGGAGTTAGATCCAGGAGGCAGGGGCGTTGGTCTTACACCAGTGGAGGCAAAGGACAATGTGAGGTGGCTCACGTGAGCACCAGGCAGGTATTACACCCTAAGGTAAGGTTACAGCCTCTGAGGTGTGATATGGGGCAGAGGATGAATAAATAATCACCGTGGTTCTCAGATGTGGGCTGGGGAAAGGGAAGAAGTGGATAAGGATGAGTCTTTGCTTAAATCAAATGTAAATAATTCAAAATGTAAAATACCAAATTTCCAATATGTAAAATAACTGTTGACACTTGGAATACGGGCTGGGGATGAGAGAGATGGGGAAGTGGCACCTATGAGGGGTGCCTGAAGTGAACATTTCAAGTAAGAAATGAGATAGAGCTTACCTTTTGGATGTCTTGTGCTGTTTCTGAAAAATAAAAATTTTTTTTCAAGTTTGAGAATGAAAATGTACCTCCTATATAAGTAAGCACTAATATTTTATAGAATTTAGAAACTTATTACTAGTAATTGAAGCCCAAGTGACTTCTGGGCCCTATAGATCTAATTTTCAGAAAATCCCTGTCAGCTCTCCCAGCTGCATACCCCACACTACATCAAACAACCTTACATGCATCTGAGCGCTAGGTGTCTTCCTCAATCCCTGACAGCCATTAACTAATTCATGTTCAAGATTTTTCAAAAGCTTCCAAACAAAAATGTGTTGTTTCCTGAAAAAAAAAAAAAATTGCACATGCCCCGTGCCATGACAATTATGTAAAGATGATATTGTTTCTGTTGATTTTTTGACATTTTATTGGTTTTAACTAAAAGATGCAGCCTTCTTGCAAAGAAGGGGTGTTGCCAGTGGAATTGTGGGGAGAGATTTACATAGCCACATCCTTACAGAAGACACCCTTAGAGCTAGCCTAATTATGGGTATCTCCTCTTTAAAGATGATTATAGAAGCATATGAAGTCCTTCCCTCTCCACAGATCCCATCCTCCAAGGAAACAACAGTTAACAGCTGAATGTTTATCTTTCCAGCTCCTGCACTACCCCTACCCCACCACAATAATTGTTTCGCTTTTATTTTTTACTTTTTTTGAGATGGAGTCTCACTCTGTCGTCCAGGCTGGAGTGCAGTGACACAGTCTCGGCTCACTGCAGCCTCTGCCTCCTGGGTTCAAGCGATTCTTGTGTCTCAGCCTCCCCAGTAGCTGGGATTACAGGCATAAGCCACCATGCCTGGCTAACTTTTGTATTTTTAGTAAAGATGGGAGCTTGCCATGTTGGCCAGGTTGGTCTCGAACTCCTGACCTCAGGTGATCCACCCTCCTCGGCCTCCCAAAGTGTTGGCATTACAGGCATGAGCCACCATGCCCAGCCTGTTTCACTTTTAAAATAAGGATTCAGTATGCAACTTTGTATATTCTGCAAAATGTATGTGGACACTCTTGTGAATAGGTAGAGATCTGCTTTATTTTTGACAGCTGTAGAATATTCCATTGTGTGTATGGACGTATTACAATTTCTTTAAGTATATTTCCAACTGCCTAGGCATTTTTATAGAGTGTCATGTTACAAATACTGCAAAAAACAAACTCGCACATAAATCTGTCTACATGTGGGTAAGTACATCTGTGCAAGTGAAACTGTTGGGTTAAGGGCAAACGTACATTTTAAATTCAAACGACTATTACCAAATTTTGCCCGGAAGCATTGCAAAAACTTACACTCCCACCAACAGTTTTGGAGTGACTATTTTTCTATATGTTTTGGCCAAGTTCATAGACTTTCCCTTCTATTTATTTCATTTAAATGTATGGATTTTCTGATTATGAATATGGATGGCCATTTAAAAATTTTATTGCCAGTTTGTGTGTTTTTCTGAAACTGCCTAATTATATTCTTCTTTTTTTTTTTTTTTTTGAGTCCTTTGGGCTGGGCGTGGTGGCTCATGCCTGTAATCCCAGCACTTTGGGAGGCCAAGGCGGGTGGATCACCTGAGGTTGGGAGTTCGAGACCAGCCTGACCAACATGGAGAAACCCCATCTCTACTAAAAATACAAAATTAGCCAGGCGTGGTGGCACATGCTTGTAATCCCAGCTACTCGGGAGGCTGAGGCAGGAGAATCACTTGAACCCAGGAGGCAGAGGTTGAGGTGAGCCGAGATCACGCTATTGCACTCTAGCCTGGGCAACAAGAGCAAAACTCTGTCTCAAAAAATAAAAAAATAAAAAATAAATAAGAGTCCTCTGTCTTTTCTTTTTGATGTATGGAGTTTCTTTATATAATAGGAATATTAATCTTTTTAGGCCTGTCAAATATATTACAAGTATTTTATGTCATTTGACTGTATATTTTATTTTAAATTGTATTATTATTATTTTTTGTGACACAGTCTCACTCTGTTGCCCAGGCTGGAGTGCAATGGCGTGATCTCGGCTCACTGCAACCTCTGCTTCCCAGGTTTAGGCGATTCTCCTGCCTCAGCCTCCCAAGTAGCTGGGATTACAGGCACGAGCCACTAGGACTGGCTAATTTTTGTATGTTTAGTAGAGATGGGGTTTCACCATGTTGGCCAGGCTAGTCTCGAAGTCCTGGCCTCAACAGAGCCGCCCGCCTTGGCCTCCCAAAGTGCTGGGATTACAGGCGTGAGCTACTGTGCCTAGCTTTGACTATATATTTTATAATGGGACACTTTTATTTACAGAAGTTAATCTTTTTGTAATCAAATCAAATCTGTCAATCTGTAATTTATCTGGTATTTATTTATTTTTGTGTGGTTTGATTTAGTAAATATCGACAAGAATGAAACAGGAAAATATATTTTGCGACTTACCATTGGTCTTCAAAACTTTATGTGATCGTGAGGAAGGTTCTGGGAGACAAAACAAAGCCAGCATCATTGGCAAAACCAAATCAAACCTTTTTCTTTATTCTTTATAAAAGGATTATGAGCCTATTGACAGATCGACAGAGCTCTATAACTTTTGTATCAAATTTAACAAAATTCCCATTGCTCAGAGATACACAGGAGCAAGACACTCACTCTGCTAAAATGGTAGAATAAATGTTACGCTGTGTTATCAGGAGTCACCCAATAGGAAAGCAAAATCTGACTTTTTCAATCCTGTCAGTAGCAGAGCAGCTTCCTCAGCTTTCAATAACACCTACAAGCTGATGATGTTCAATTGTACATTCTTTTTTTTTTTTTTTTGAGACTGAGATTCACTCTTGTCTCCCAGGCTGGAGTGCAATGGTGCGGTCTCGGCTCCCTGCAACCTCTGCTTCCCGGGTTCAAGTAATTCTCCTGCCTCAGCCTCCTGAGTAGCTGGGATTACAGGTGTCTGCCAACATGCCGGGCTAATTTTTGTATTTTTAGTAGAGATAGGGTTTCACCATGTTGGCCAAGCAGGTCTCAAACTCCTGACCTCAGGTGATCCTCCCACCTCAGCCTCCTGAAATGCTGGGATTACAGGCATGAGCCACCGCGCCCAGCCTTATTTGTATTTTTTGTCTCTCGAACCATGAGCTCCTTGCAAGCAGGAGTCACGTGGATTATTTATCCTTGCATTCCTAGTCCTTAGCAAAGCATAAAGTGGGTAATGAATAAAGACTGCTTCAAATAAAACCCCAAACCCGTCTGAACTAAGACAATAGTTCATGGAGTCTGGTGCAGCAAATATGAATTAAAATTTTAGCACTTTGGATAATCTTTTTGTGTGTGTCACTCATAGGATGTGATTTTTCATTAGCAACAGCAAATACAGTTTAAGTATCTGCATGTCAATGGTAAGATGTACAAAGCAAAATTAGTTGACTGGCATGCTTGATAGTCACTGGGAAACATTAAGTAGAAGAGAGTTTTTTTTTTTTTTTTTTTTTTTTTTTTGAGACAGAGTCTCACTCTGCCGCCCATGCTGGAGTGCAGGAGTGCAGTGGCACGATCTTGGCTCACTGCAACCTCCGTCTCCTGGGTTCAAGCGATTCTCCTGCCTCAGCCTCCCAAGTAGCTAGGATTACAGGCGCCTACCACCAAGCCTGCCTAATTTTTATATTTTTACTAGAGATGTGGTTTCTCCATGTTGGCCAGGCTGGTTTCGAACTCCTGACCTCAAGTGACCGACCTGCCTCGGCCTGCCAAAGTGCTGGGATTACAGAGAAAAGAGCTATAGATCAAAAGCTTGTGAGTCCCATCTTAAGGCAGCTGCAAATGTATTCAGACCAGCAGTGAGCTGAGAAACCAGACAGAACATGCCCTTTTGTCAGATTCAATGGGACTTTCATTGCCAGTCCCCCATTAGAATTAAATTTTTATGACAACATCCTATTTACCAGATTTTCTTCTCAGCCGATATGGAGCAGAACCTTCTTTAGAGCCATACAGTGCTTTTGTCTCTCCCTCAGGACTGTAACAGAAGCCTGGATGATCTGTAAAGATAACCACGTGCATCAGTGGGACTGCGGTGTCAGGGGCTTCTCAGAAAATGGTTATCGCTAGTGTAAATTTATGTGGATTTATCACTATCATTATTATTATTATTATTGAGACAGAGTCTTGCTCTGTCGCCCATGCTGAAGTGCGGTGGCATGATCTCGGCTCACTGCTGACCTCCACCTCCCAAGTTTAAGCGATTCTCCTGCCTCAGCCTCCCGAGAAGCTGAGACTACAGGCGCGTGCCACCATGCCTGACTCATTTTTGTAGTTTTAGTAGAGATGGGGTTTCACCATATTGGCCAGGCTGGTCTTGAACTCCTGATCTCAGGTTATCCACCTGCCTTGGCCTCCCAAAGTGCTGGGATTACAGGTGTGAGCCACCATGCCCGGCCTATATGGATTTATTTTTTTTCATCTGACATGGATATGATCCCCCCCCCATAATTGCTGCTGTATATGTATCTCAGGGCTTTCTGTTTACATTGGGAAGTGTAGGAGTCTGTTAGCTGGGATGACAGGCGTGAGCCACCACACCCGGCCAAAAAAAAAAAAAAAAAAATCTGAAGGCAATTTCTGCGGGCTGAAATGTTGAGGTCTAGAGAATACAGCCTAGCACTCTGCTGGGGAGCTCCGGGCATCATTTCTTGGGTCTGTTGGATGCGAGATGGAAGCCTCAGCTGCAGCGATGGTGGGAATGCACCTGTTTCCACTTTGCTGATGCTGCTTTTCCCCCTGGAGAGTTAACAAGTGCCAGGCTGGAGGGAAGGGAATCAACGTTTCCACTTGATTCCTCAAAGTAAGGTCTTATGAAAGGGTTAAGTAAAAGTAGAAGTGTTTTCAGTATAAGTTTCCAGCAGACCTGACTGCATTTAAAGCCATTGTTTTCTTTTTATTCTATTTAATTTGAAAAATAACAAAGATGTGATAAATGCTGTTACATAAGGTCTTATTTAATAGGAAGGACCTGTAATATTTATTTTCTTCTGCTTTTGTAAGCCTAGAAATACTCACATATGTGGGGTGGTTGTGATTTTAGAATTTTCTGCTGCATCAGGAAAATTAATACTACGAAGCGACTGCGTAGGGATGAAGTGAGAAATGCATTGTGAAACTCTGGCTTTTGGTGGTGGCAGAGGTTGGGGCGGGGGTGAGGGTAGAGTTGAACCTGGAGACATAACTGACATTGTTAGTTGGTGCAGAAACCCAGACAGTGGCCAGCCATCAAGGGACTCAGATAAACCTGGGAGAACCAACGTAGAAACAAGCCAATGTGCTCAGAAGGGATTATACTGTCTACCCAATTTGTGAAAACAGTGAATAGAGAGATACTATTTTCTAACAATTGACATTTTCATGAACTTTAAGATAGAAAATGTGATAGATACAAACAGGCAATGAAATTTCAAATTGTGTTAAGGAAATAAAACTTACGAATGGCATCCATTTCAAGGATTGCTTGCTTGGCCTGAAAGAGAGAAAGTAGAGCTGTAACTCCAATTGCCTTTTTTTTTCTTTAAACTCCAAATCTCAACACAGATCTTATCCCACCTGAATAAATAGATTTTTAAAAACGTTTAAAAACTCGCTATTTATTTTAAGCATTTACACACAGTTCAGGGAATTCAAGCAGATAAGCGCCCTCAAGTGGGTAATAGCCGCTACACCATCGAGGCACCAGAGCTAAGACTGCACCCCCAATCCTGTGAAAGAGGAGGGAGGGAGGCTGGTTCCTAAGCCTGGCTGATCATTAGCACTCATTGGCCAGCTTATTAAAAATGCAGATTCTTGGCTGGATGCGGTAGTTCACGCCTGTAATCCCAGCACTTTGGGAGGCCGAGGTGGGCAGATCATAATCACAAGGTCAGGAGTTCAAGACAAGCCTGGCCAATATGGTGAAACCCCATCTCTACTAAAAATACAAAAAATTAGCCGGGTGTGGTGGCGGGCGCCTGTAGTCCCAGCTACTCGGAGAGGCTGAGACAGGAGAATGTCGTGAACCCGGGAGGCGGAGCTTGCAGTGAGCCGAGATTGCGCCACTGCACTCCAGCCTGGGTGACAGAGCAAGACTCCATCTCAAAAAAAAAAAAAAAAAAAATACAAAGATTAGCCAGGCATGGTGGCAGGCGCCTGTAGTCCCAGCTAATCGGGAGGCTGAGGCAGGAGAATCGCTTGAACCCAGGAAGCAGAGGTTGCAGTGAGCCGAGATTGTACCACTGCACTCTAGCCTGGGCGACAGAGCAAGACTCCGTCTCAAAAAAAAAAAAAAAAAAAAAAAAATGCAGATTCTTACTACCCAACCCTCATCTACTGACTCAAAAGCTCAAGGCACGGAGCCTGCTATCTTTATCACCAGCCCTCACCACGACACTATGGCCTTGTAACTATTTTGAGTTAATTGCAAAATGGCTGCTGGAAGTTTCCTCTCATTGTTATCTTTCCTCCTGCAGAATGCTATGTGATTATCATGAGCTAAGTCTCTCCGTTTCCCCAACTCCCTGCACCTCCCATCTCCTCTGTGTGCCCCAGAATCTCCCAGAGTGAGACGGCCCTGAAGGACAATGTCTGTGATCCCAGCTCAGGCACTTCACTAGGTAGGTGCTTTCCCATCCCAGAACGTGCTTCCTCAACTGGACAGTGGGATCATGGAGCCTCTCTTTCAGAATGGTCATTAGGATTCAATGATCAGCTCAACTGGTGAGTTCCACCCACCCTCCTAGGGCAGGGGTCCCCAACCCCGAGCCACAGACTGGTACTAGTTCATGGCCTGTTAGGAACTGGGCCGCACGGCAGGAGGTGAGTGGTGGGCAGGCGAGAGAAGCTTCATCTGGATTTACAGCAGCTCCTCATGGCTCGCATTACAGCCTGAGCTCCGCCTCCTATCAGATCAGTGGCAGCATTAGATACTCATAAGAGTGTGAACCCTACTGTAAATTATGCATGGGAGGGATCTAGGTTGCAGCACTCCTTATGAGAATCTAATGCCTGATGATCTGAAGTGGAGCTGAGGCAGTGATGCTAGCACTGAGGAGCAGATTAACGTTAGCAGAGAGGTTTGACTGCACAGAGACCATAATAAATCAATTGCTTGCAGATTCATATCAAAACCCTGTCAGTGAGTGACAAGGGGCAATGAAACTGCATCTGGTGGCAGACTTTATTGTGGCAAGTGAGTTGATGTACTTCAATTGTACAGCTGCATCCGGTGGCCTTAAAAGTATGTTTGAGGCTGGGCGTGGTATCTCATGCCTGAGATCTCAGCACTTTGGGAGGCTGAGGCAGGCAGATCACAAGGTCAGGAGTTCAAGACCAGCCTGACCAACATGGTGAAACCCCGTCTCTACTAAAAATACAAAAATTAGCTGGGCGTGGTGGTGTGCGCCTGTAACCCCAGCTACTCAGGACGCTGAGGCAGGAGAATTGCTTGAACCTGGGAAGGTAGAGGTTGCAGCACCACTGCACTACAGCCTAGGAGACAGAACGAGACTCCATCTCAAAAAAAAAAAAAAAAAAAAAGTATGTTTGAGACAACTTCAAATCTCCATACATTCCGGATTAAAGTCCAGGAGAATATCCTGAGATTGCCACAAAAGCACAAAAGCCTGCTTCCATTTCCAACATCCTGTCTTTGTGAAGCAGGGTTTTCTGCAGTGACAGTGACCAAAATAAAATGAGAGCAGACTGGACATAAGCAACACACTTGGGGTGTCGCTGTCTCCCATCACCCCCAGATGGGACCGTCTAGTTGCAGGAGAACAAGCTCGGGGCTCCCACTGATTCCACATTATGGTGAGCTGTAGAACTATTTCATTATATATTACCATGTAGTAATAGAAATAAAGTGTGCAATAAACGTAATGTGCTTTCATCATCCCAAAAGCCTCCCCCTGCCTCCATCCGTGGAAAAATTGTCTTCCACAAAACCAATCCCTGGTGCCCAAAAGGTTGAAGACCACTGTCCTAGGGGATTGTAGCCTTTCTTGCCTCTTTGAAGTAATTTTCATTTTTTAAGGGTAGTATAATTTAACCTACAAAACACTATGCTAAAAATAACTTTTAAAAGAATTTTACTCTATTTTGCTACGATCTGTGATATCACAGTAGAAATATTTTGGCTAAGTGGCGATCATGTTTAGTGAAAAAGTGTGGGGCTGGGGGGAGCCTCAACACAGTCACCTTAGAGAAAACAAATGCTTCAATTTTTGTAACACTGATAGCTATCTCTCTTGTGCATTCAGAGCTTGAGATTATGAGATGAAATTAATTACAAACACAAATGTCAGCTCAGTCTCTGGGAAGTGCAATTACAGACCCATGCTAATATATAAAATGCAAAATATCTTCACCTTTATTCTCAATTAATTTGAAGAAGAGTTAAATTTATTTGCCACATATGCTAATGGGCAATACGGCTATTTCCAAGAGTTCCCTGGTATCTGTAAAGCTGACTTCAAGAATTTTTTCTTGACATTTAATTTTTAAAGTACTGTTTCCAGGTTTTCCACTAGGTGTCAGCCAATGACCATCATTGAATTAAAAGAACGGAAGGCAGCTGGGAGGCTGTAACTAATGACTTTCCCACAGCTGTGTTGATATTATTAGACTGGTGATACATTTCTTGATGTTTAAAATTTCCCACTATGCATTTATTTCATAGAAATAATAGAAATACATTTTGAAAACTTTAGGAAAACAAGAAATAATCTCGAGGAAAGATGTGGAAAGTTCACTTTATTAATAATCCTGCTTAAATAGAAAATTATTATTACATTATAGTGAATAAAGTATATTAAACAAGTGTGTTTGAGGCTGGGTGTGGTGGCTTGTGCCTGTAATCCTAGCACTTTGGGAGGCTGAGGCGGGTGGATCACTTGAGGCCGGGAGTTCGAGATCAGCCTGGCCAACATGGTGAAACCTCATCTCTACTAAAAATACAAAAATTAGCCAGGTGTGGTGGTGTGTGCCTGTAGACCCAGCTACTCGAGTGGCTGAGGCACAAGAATACTTGAACCCAGAAGGCGGAGGTTGCAGTGTGCTTTTTCTTGTATGGAGATTGCGCCACTGCACTCCAGTCTGGGTGACAGAGTGAGACCCTGTCTCAAAACAAAACAAAACAAAACAAAGTGTTTTTATTGCCAGTGGGAATAATGTGGTTAGGATGCTCTTTGGAGCCAGATAGACCTGGGTTTGAATCCAGGCTTGGTCATGTACTAGTTATATAAACTTGGGCAGTTTATTTAATATCTCTCAGCCTCTGTTTTTTATTTTTTCCAGAATGGAAAGAATAAGAACTACCTCATAACATATTTTGGTGAGGGTGAAATAAGAATATAAAGTACTCAGCACAGTGTGTATGCTCAATAAGTTGTAACTGAAAAGATGTTTTTAGATAGAAAGGATCGACAACTTGGGGAGAAAGTACGATGTTATATTGACTATATTAATCATTTGAATACTTTAAAGGGAACTTCCTGGGGCACACATGCCTAGCGTGGGAGAAAGACAGGTATGTAAGGTGGTCTCGTTTTGTAACTGCCTTTCACAATCTTGTTAGCAATTTTGATTTTCCCAGTAGACAGGTAAACAATAGGTGAGGCCCATCAAAGACACACTGCCATTGCTCAGAAGGGCATTCTAAGGCACCAGGCCAGCAACAAAATGACTAATCATAAAGAAAATGCAGTCCCCTCTCTGCATGAGCTCCCTTTCATCACATAACACCCTGATGAAATGAAAACTCGTGCTTAGGTCCAAGTCCACACCTATGCACATTCATTTCCTGAGGACCAAATCATTGCTGGCAGTCCTGAGAACAAGCTTCAAATGCTTGTCAAAATATACAGAGAACAAAACAGACTGTCCCCTTTCTCAGAAATCTCAGCCCTTCTTATTTTCCACGCAGTTCACTTTTCATGATCATCATCCCATTGTCTGCTCCACCTCACTCCTCTCAGCCCCAACTTGGACTGTTTCACCATCCATGTGAATAATCCACCCACCACCATAGTTCCTTGATCACTTTATCTCTAATGACCTTTTCCTCCACTCCAGAGCAGCAACACAGAATCAGAGCCACCTCCAGAACCTGATCACACTCAAAACCGTCCCACCTCTAAGGCAGGACTCCAAAAGTCCCTTCTTCAACTACAGATTGGTGCATTTCCTTCTCTCCAACATTAAGCCCTGCTGAACCAGGCTTTATGACAATACTGCAGTCCCTCACCCCACGCCTCTGTTGCCAGCTGGTTTTCTTCTTCACTCAGCCTGATGTCATGCCCAATTACTGCAACTGTGTGCTCACTGGCACCCTCCCCACCCCGGCCCTGGGAACCTTCCCCTACCAGCTCTGCCGGTTCCCAACCTGGAGGAACCCACACACACCACGGTTTTCACCAGTAGTTTCCAAGTTGTCGAGCAGATTTTTGAAATGACGTCATCACACTGATTCATGGGGGCCAGCTTCAGTTGGGTCTTTGATGTCTTTCACAGGCTATTCTAGTCATCTCTAGTGACTGGTCCATTTTGTTTTGTTTTGTTTTGAGACGGAGTCTCACTCTGTCGCCCAGGCTGGAGTGCAGTGGCATGATCTCGGCTCACTGCAAGCTCTGCCTCCCGGGTTCAGGCCATTCTCCTGCCTCAGCCTCCCGAGTAGCTGGGACTACAGGTGCCCGCCACCACGCCTGGCTAATTTTTTGTATTTTTAGTAGAGACGAGGTTTCACCATGTTAGCCAGGATGGTCTCGATCTCCTGACCTTGTGATCTGCCTGCCTCGGCCTCCCAAAGTGCTGGGATTACAGGTGTGAGCCACCGTGCCTGGCCTGGTCCATTTTTTTTAGCAAGTGTTCTTCTGATCCTTTCCACTTTCCCTCAGACACCCCTGATCTCTGCTTCACTCACTCAGCAGATGACTTTATCACCTGCATGAGTGAAATCAAACCCCTTGTCTTCCCCCAAGTCCACCTCAAAGTTCCTCCATCTTTCATCTTTTTCTCTCTTGGTTCAGAGAGATGCTTCCAGCCCTTTCCAAGATGAGCCCCTATTCCTGTGTGTCCCATCCTCTTCCTTCCCACCTCCCCAGGTCCCCTTCCAACAGGAAGTGAGCCATTGTCGCCTCTCCCACCTTCCTTCTCCTGCCCTGCCATCTGCTCATGGACTCGGCATTCAACTCAGACAAGAAGTCTTGCTTTGCTCTTGCCTCTCTCTCCAAACTATCATTTTTTCTTCCTTTTGTGAACTTTATATATAAAAAAGTCTATACCCATTCTGTTCCTTCTTAATCCCCTTTTTTCTTTAACCCACTGTGATCTCTCCCTTTTCTCTTAGTTGCCAAATATAAAATCTGCTTTTCTGTTTAAATCTCCTTGACCTCAGCAGCTTTTGAGACTGTCTCCCCCGTCTCTGAGATGTGCTTTTTCCTTGTTAGCGCAGCGCCTCCTCCTCAGACGTCATCCCTGCCTCCTCTGCTTCTCTTTCAGTCTTCTTTGGCTGTTCTCCAAATCCCTCCACCCGCTTTCTGATCACTTAGATGTTGGGATTCCCAAGGTTTCGTCTTTCCTTTGCACATTTTTGTGGGCCATCTTGTTAAACCTTAGGGCTTCAATTACTGCCTCTAGCAAGAGTCTCCTGATCCTTAGCTTCCAAGACCTGAATTTCCACCTGTGGCTGACCCTGCCCAGCAGCACAGGTGCCAGTGAGAGCAGAGGGCTCCTCTCTCTCACTCCCATCTCACGGGTTCCTCTCCCTGTCTGTCTCAGAACTCACAGTACCATGCTCTCCTTCAATCCCTGACTCAACCTTGACTCTTAGTGGGCAAAATCCTGCCCCCTGCCTCAGTGGCACTTTCTGCATTTGTTCCCTCTGTCACTGTGGCTCCACGGCAGCACTGCTGAGCTCCTTTCTAGGCCATGGTGGTGGGTTACTATCTTCTCCAGCCTCCAACCTCACTTCTGCCACTTGTCACCTTGTCCCCAAAGTTACACTCTCAGAACACAGGACTGACCGCGCCATCTCCCCTTCCTCCAAAGCCTGCAGTAATTTCCCAGTGTGAATGCATCCAGACTCCTCAGAGTGCATGCCCACAGCCCTCCAGGGGCTCCTGCCCTTCCCCTCCCTGCCCCAGCCCCTGCCTCAGCCCCTGAGAACTCAGCCCTCCCATCCTGGCACCATCTGTGTGCCCTGAACACAGCGCATTCGTTTTTTTTTTTTTTTTTTTTTTTTTTTTTAAATGCAGGTCTCTAGGTCTGGTTTCCTTAATTCCTTTTTTCCCCACTTAATAAAAATATTCCTAAGACTGGGCATGGTGGCTCATGCCTGTCATCCCAACACTTTGGAAAGGCTGAAGCAGGCAGATCACTTGAACCCAGGAGTTTGAAACCAGCCTGGGCAAGATGATGAGACTACACCTTTACCAAAAATACAAAAATTAGCTTGGCGTGGTGGCACAAGCCTGTGGTCCCAGCTACTCCAGGAGGCTGAGGTGGTGGGATCTCTTGAGCCCAGGAGGTCAAGGCTGCAGTGAGCCATATTTGCACCACTGCGCTCCAGCCTGGGTGACAGAGTAAGATCCTGTATTAAAAAAAAAAAAAAAAAAAAAAAATCCTTATCCTTTAAGACCGAGGTAAAAGATGTTTTCCTTCCTCTCTCCACTCAACTGAATTGAACACTTTATTCTTCCACAACACCTGGGTTATACTCTATTATGTCTTCATGGTTGGCAAATGGTTCATGGCTTGGCGGCTGGCTCCCCATCTACAGATTCCTGCTTGGCCGAGTTTGTATCTTGTCTCCCGAGCACCCTCATGGGACCTAGCACAGCTTTACACCTATAGGTGCTTCATCCACCTTTGAATAATTCTCCTAACTTGATCTTCTAAGCCCCAAAAGGAAAACATCACCACCTCCACAGAGCCTGCGATTCATGTGAATCTTTTTTTTTTTTTTTTCTTGAGACGGGATCTTGCTCTGTCACCCAGGCTGGAGTGCAATGGCACGATCTCGGCTCACTGCAACCTCCGCCTCCTGGGTTCAAGAGATTCTCCTGCCTCAGCCTCCTCAGTAGCTGGGACTATAGGCGCGTGCTACCACACCCGGCTAATTTTTGTATTTTTAGTAGAGATGGGGATTCACTATGTTGGCCAGGCTGGTCTTGAATTCCTGACTTCAGGTGATCTGTCCGCCTTAGCCTCCCAAAGTGCTAGGATTACAGGCGTGGGCCACCGTGCCTGGCCCCATGTGAATCTTTTTGATGTTAATGGCTGGTTTAGCTGAGACGTAGTTCCTACATATCCTATCTCTCAATTTTCTTTCTTTCTTTCTCTTTTTTTTTTGAGACAGGGTCTTGCTGTGTCACCCAGGCTGGAGTGCAGTGATGCAACCTCAGCTCACTGCAACCTCCGCCTCCTGGACCCAGGTGATCCTCCCACCTCAGCCTCCCACCTCAGACTACAGGTGCATGCCATCATGCTGGGGGCTAACTTTTATATTTTTTTGTAGAGATGGGGGGGTCTCACTTTGTTGCCCAGGTTGGTCTCGAACTCCTAGGCTCAAGTGTTCCACCTGCCTTGGCCTCCCAAAGTGCTGGGATTACAGGCATGAGCCACCATACCAGCCTCTTTATTATGAAGTTGAACATTTATCCTATCAGGATGCCTTGCTGGGACTTCATTAGTAATTAAATGATCGGATTAACCGTTGTCACTCCCAGATTCTAATTCTAAACTCTTCTTCTTTTTTTTTTTTTTGACCCAGTCTCTTTGGTTTTTTTTTTTGAGACAGTCTCACTCTGTCGCCCAGTCTGTAGTGCAATGACGCGATCTTGGCTCACAGTAACCTCCGCCTCCCAGGTTCAAACGATTCTTGTATCTCTCTCCTGTTTCACTGTGCGTTTTTCAGCGTCCTCCTACCTTAGCTGGAATCTTGGCTGCATGGTTCTCCAGAATCAGTCTCTTTAGGTGCAGAACCCAGAGGCGTTTGTCTTGCTGGGATTTGGCCTGTCAAGACGAGACGTGGACAGTCAGACAACTTGATTCCACCACCCACAGGACTCTCTGATGAGATGGGAAATGACCATGTGGCCAGAACGCTCTCAAAAAGCCACATGGTACACAGCACTCATCGTTACACAAAGGGGCCTTGCGGAGAGGCCAGGGCCCGGCCGCTACCTGGACTGTGTGCTGTAGCTTGGGATTCTTGTAGTGGAAGACGCTGAAGCTGAGCGGCTCTTTTGGAATCACCTCCACAAGCATGAGGTTGCCACACTAGAGCAGAGAGAGCAGAGAGGGTGAGGCAGACTCAGGAGGGAACGGCACTGGAGATCTGAGTCCCTGCCCATGGCCAGCGTGCAGACCTACCAGGATGTGAGCTTTGTATGTAAACGTATCATCTCTCTTCTTGGTGATGAGCAGCAGCTTGTCGAAGAGGAAGAGCGTCCGCTCATTCTTGGCTCGCTGGATGCGGAAGGTTCCCTCAAGCACCAGTTCCCCGTAGCTGGTCAGGTCTGGTCCCTTCCAGTTAGTGAGCAAACTCTGTATCTCCTGAGAAAGGGAATGGGCCATGGCATTTATAGGAGGCAGAAGCCAGGCACCAAGGGCTTGGTGGCCCATCTGTTGAGCCTCAAGAATGGTGCCAAATTGTCCCCGACGGGGTCTACTATCTACATGGTATCTGATGGTCTATGACATAAATCTGCATTTACAAGTGGTGCCACTTAAGGGTTAATAGCAATGAATCAGGCTGTTAGCTGACAAGCTGCTAATTACTTATTTCCATTCCTTAATCATGCCATGCTGTGGCTCACAGCAGCCCTTACATCGTTCAAAAGCCAGGTCCAGGGGCCACCAGTATGGCCTCCTTCCCTTGATTTTGTTTGTTTTGTTTTGTTTTCTTGAGACAGAGTCTCGCTCTGTCGCCCAGGCTGGAGGAAAGTGGCACAATCAGGGCTCCCTGCAACCTCCACCTCCCTGGTTCAAGCAATTCTCCTGCCTCAGCCTCCTGAGTAGGTGGGATTACAGGTGTCTGTCACCATGCCTGGCTAAATTTTTTTGCATTTTTAGTAGAGATGGGGTTTTGCCATGTTGGCCAGGCTAGTCTTCAACTCCTGACCTCAAGTGATCTACCCACCTGTACCTCTGAAAGTGCTGGAATTACAGAAGCGAGCCACCACACCTGGCCCCTTCCCTTGATTTTTCTCACCCCCTCCTCTCTGGGGAAAAAAAAAAAACCTTTCAGAGCTGTTGACTTGAAGACTTTCTTCCAGATACCGAAGTTCATACCACACATAAGTAATTCAAAACTAAAGCCTATATAAAATCACCCACATCATTTTCTCAGAAATTTCTTGAGTTTAAATTTACTTACTCAGGGAAAGGAAATGAACCTTTCTTTGCCCCTAACTTAGGTTTTAGTGCTTTTTTTTGTTAAAATTTTAAAATTTTATGGGTACACAGTAGGTGTATATATTTATGGGGTACATTTGATATTTTGACAGGCATACAATGCATAATAAACACATCAAGGTAAATGGGCCTCCGTCACCTCCAGCATTTATCATTCTTTGTGTTACAAACATTCCAATTATACTTTCAGTTATTTTATAAATTACTGTTGACTGTAATCCCCCATTGTGCTATCAAATACTAGATCTTATTCTTTTTTTTTTTTTTTTTTTTTTTTTTGAGACAGAGTCTCGCTCTGTTGTCCAGGCTGGAGTGCAGTGGCGCAATCTCGGCTCACTGCAACCCCTGCCTCCCGGGTTCAAGTGATTCTCCTGCCTCAGCCTCTCAAGTAGCTGGGATTACAGGCACCCACCACCATGCCTGGTTAATTTTTGTATTTTTAGAAGAGATGGGGTTTCACTGTGTTGGCCAGGCTGGTCTCAAACTCCCAATCTCGGGTGATCCACCTGCCTTGGCCTCCCAAAGTGCTGGGATTACAGGTGTGAGCCCCGGCACCTGGCCTAGATCTTATTCATTCTAAGTAAAGTTTTGTATTCATTAACCACTCCCACTTGCCCCACTCCCTGTTTTAGTGTTTTAATAGAAATTGATAAATATAAACTAATAACACGACTTTGACATTTCTGTGGGATTTACTGTGTATGAATATCAGTGTTTTTAAAGGAAGCTGATTTTATTATTTTGAAAAATGAAAATATTCACAAGCACCATTTAATTAAGGAACCCACAAGACAACAAAAACTTTACTGGTTGAAAACAGAAACGAACAGAAATGGAGTATTAGTTTGAGCCAGAGTCTGATTTAGTAATGACTTCAGAATGTCAAGCAGCTTCACATAGTATGAAAAACCAGCCATTTAGACATTTCTGAATATAGCAGTCCCCCTTATCTGCAGGGGATATGTTCCAAGACCCACAGTGGGTTACCAGAACTGGGGATAGTATCGACCCCTAAATATACTATGTTTTCCCTACAAATACATACCTATGATAAAGTTTAATTTATAAATTAGGCATAAAGATATTAACAACAATAACTGATAATAAATTAGAACAATTATAGCAATATGTCAGCATCACTACTCCGTGCTTTGGGGCCATGATGAAGTAGAATAAGGTTGACTTGAACACAAGCATTGCAAAACATGACAGTCGATCTGATAACCAAGCCAGCTACTGAGTGACTAACAGGTGAGTGGCCGTAGGCAGTGTGGATACACTGGACAAAGGGGTGATTCATGTCCCAGGTGGGAGGGAGAAGGGCAGTGTGAGATTTCATCATGCTACTCAGAATGGTGCAAAATTTAAAATTTACAGATTATTTCCAGAATTTTCCATTTAAGTTTTTTTTTTTTTTTTTTTTGAGATGGAGTCTCGCTCTGTCTCCCAGGCTAGAGTGCAGTGATGTGATCTCAGCTCACTGCAACCTCTGCCTCCCGGTTTCCAGCGATTCTCCCACCTCAGCCTCCCAAGTAGCTGGGGTTACAGGTATGCGCCACCACACCTGGCTAATTTTTTTTTTTTTTTTTTTGAGACAGAGTCTCACTCTGTCACCCAGGCTGGAGTGCAACGGCATCTACCTCCCGGGTTCAAGCAATTCTCCTGCCTCAGCCTCCCAAGCAGCTGGGATTACAGGTGTGTGCCACCACGCCCAGCTAATTTTTTATATTTTTAAGTAGAGACAGGGTTTCACCATGTTGGCCAGGCTGGTCTCGAACTCCTGACATCAAGTGATCCGCCTGCCTTAGCCTCCCAAAATACAGGAATTAGAGGCATGAGCCATCACTCCTGGCCCTCATTTAAAAATTTTCTAACCTTGGTTGACCGTGGGCAAATGAAACTGCAGAAAGTGAAACTGCGGATAGGGGGGCGGACTGTATTCAATAGATTCCGACATTAAGTCTGCAAAACACTTGAATGATAAAGCATTAACTTTTGTTGCTGTTGCAACAAACAAACAAACAAAAAAAACAAAAGCAGCCTGGAAGATTAGAATATCATCTAATAGTCAGTGGCATCACACCACACTCTGGCTGCCTATACCTGAAACCTACAGAGTTTGTTCTGACTTACGAGCCAAATAAGGTATCTTTTTTCCCGAGTTAGGCAAGGCCACTCTGTATAGCGTGGAGTCACTTTGGGCTTTTCTGTCTCACTCTAGGGACAGCCAGGAGCCTGGAACTAGCCTCTGGGCTCATGCAGCCTCTTGTTTTGTTTTTAATAGTGCATCTATTGAGGTACCCAGGGCATGATCACTGGCCCAACAGCTGTCAAAAGTTCCTTAAGATTTAGGGCTCAAATGTTTGTGCTGAATAGGCCTTTAGCAAACTTCTCTGTCTTATTTTAAAAATGAGGAAACTGTCAGGTGCGGTGGCTCACACCTGTAATCCCAGCACTTTGGGAGGCTGAGGCAGGTGGATCACCAGAGGTTAGGAGTTCAAGACAAGCCTGGTCAACCTGGTGAAACCCTGTCTCTACTAAAAATACAAAATTAGCCGGGCATGGTGGTATGCTCCTGTAATCCCAACTACTAAGGAGGCTGAGGCAGGAGGATCGCTTGAACCCGGGAGCCGAAGGTTGCAGTGAGCTGAGATTGTGCCACTGCATTCCAGCTTGGGTGACAAGAGTGAAACTTCGTCTCCAGAAAAAAAAAAAAAGGAAACTGAAATGACATGCTGGAGGGTCCCCAAGTGACCGTAAAGGAGCTGGTTCAGCCTTGGCTCCCCTTCCTCTGCGTCCCCTGCCTATGACCACCCACACACCACCTCATGATTTTGCAGGAACCGGTGGCAGAGGAATAAAGGCTTAAAAAGTCTTTACATAGTTTAGGGAAAGTTGCTTTCAACAAGAATTACTAAATTTGCAATTAATAGAAGTAGGAGGCTCAAAATTTTAACTTAGACCATCAAAGGGGCTATAAGCAAACAATTAGCTTAAAAGTTATAATGTCGGCTGGGCGCGGTGGCTCATGCCTGTAATCCCAGCACTTTGGGAGGCTGAGGCAGGCAGATCACCTGAGGTCAGGAGTTCGAGACCAGCCTGACCAACATGGAGAAACCCCGTCTCTACTAAAAATACAAAATTAGCCGGGCGTGGTGGCACATGCCTGTAATCCCAGCTACTTGGGAGGCTGAGGCAGAATAACTGCTTGAACCCCAGAGGCAGAAGTTGTGGTGAGTGGAGATTGTGCCATTGCACTCCATCCTGGGCAACAAGAGCAAAACTCCATCTCAAAAAAAAAAAAAAAAGTGATAATATCCCTTTCTCTTAAATAGCCATACTAGACAATGATCGGTATTACTGATGTCCTGAACTTTTTTCAGGGAGAGCTACACTGAAGACGGTGAGTGTAGTGCAGTACTTGAGCAGCCTTAATATTTTATTGGGAAAACAGTAAGTCAGTACACCTGCAACCCTGCTGGGCACTGACACCTCGTGGGCTCACCTGCAACCGGACCGCATGCTCATGTTTCCGCTTCATGTCATTGATGTGCCAGGCAACTCGCTGCATTGTGTCTATAGCATCAAGCACCACATCATAGCCTTCTGTGTCCTTATCAAGGTGGTTTTCTATTTCCTTAAACAAAAAAGAACGAGTTTTTTTTTTCATTTTATTTTCACATAGACAGTGAAACAAATGGCACTGCTATGATTAGTTCCTTATATTTTATTTTTGCTTATTTATTTACACACTGTCAGCTGGGTGTGGTGGCTCATGCCTGTAATCCCAGCACTTTGGGAGGCCAGGTGGGTGGATCACCTGAGGTCCAGAGTTCGAGACCAGCCTGGCCAACATGGTGAAACCCTGTCTCTCCTAAAAATACAAAAATTAGCCGGGCGTGGTGGCGCATGCCTGTAGTCCCAGTTACTTAGGAGGCTGAGGCAGGACAATCACTTGAACCTGGAAGACAGAGGTTGCAGTGAGCTGAGATCAGGCCACTGCACTCCAGCCTGGCTGACAGAGTGATACTCTGCCTCAAAAAAAAAAAAAAAATATATATATATATATATACATATATATATATATATAAATACAATATTTACACACTAGCACCATTCTTTAAGATTTTGAGGCCAGAAATACCTGCAACAAAATGGTAAGACAAGGGGGAAAAAAACAGGGATAGGAAAGATAAAATTGGAATAGGATTCCAGAATAAACAGGATAAAACACAACATGCATGTAGCCCATTGAGTTTCAGAGTGATATTATAGTTATTATAACAGATGTGGGAATTGCTCTTATAGCTCTAGAGTTCTGAGCTTCCTGGTGGCCAATGTTATACAGTTCTCAGTAATATAGTTCTCACCCTCACAAGATAAAATGCATACTTATTTTTTTCCCTTATTTATTTAGGAAGCAAAATGTTTCATACAGGACCTTAATATTTAACAGACTCAAAAATATAGCGAAAATTATCTTTACAAAATTATCTCTATAGCAAGTAGACATTTTAGCACATTTTCCTGTAGTCAAGGTTTTTAAAGGCCAAATGAAGTTGACTAAAGAAAATCCTTCAGAGTGTTGAGAAGGATCTCATGGTTTCAGCACTCAATTCTCTGATGGTCAGAAGTATGTTACATTAGCAATCATCTTACCACTGGAGGCCCACAATCCCAGGAACATGAGAGAGGGACAGGATCTTTGTTCTAGTTCTTTTGAGCACATAAGACACTTGTCCCTAGATCCTCAAGAGTCTAAGGATAGAGACTATTGTATACAGTTCCTTCGATTTTTTATCTTCTCAGTGCCCAGCAGAGAGTTGGGTGGTGAGTAAGTGCTTATTAAATTGAAACTATTGCCTTTTTTAAAAACAACAACAACAGTAATCCTATATCAGTGCCTAAAATAGTAAGAAAACATTGTAATCAATTAGATCGTTCTTGTGACATTTATCATACATAATCAGCTAACGGGTGGAGGTTAAATGTTATGGTACAACTTGAAGATTAGTTCCATTATTTTATAGTAACGATGTAAATCTTTGTTTACTTTTACTGAGTACTCAAGTTTTTCTCTAGCTAGAAACTGTAAAAGAATTTACATTTTCTTTCCATGCTTGGACTCAGCTGTCAGCAAGGTCCTAAATGACAAATTTAAAAACATAATGATTTCTTCTTTTAGCCTGAGAGACAACCGTGCTCATCAGTAAACAGACTGGGAGGTACAGAGGATATTTCTGTGGGGATTTTCACGGATGGCTACATAACTTTGAAATGATGTGAATCGGCCAGGCACGGTGGCTCACTCCTGTAATCCCAGCACTTTGAGTGGCTGAGGAGGGTGGATCATGAGGTCAAGAGATCGAGACCATCCTGGCCAACATGGTGAAACCCCATCTCTACTAAAAATACAAAAAATTAGCTGGGTGTGGTGGTGCATGCCTGTAGTCCCAGCTACTTGGGAAGCTGAGGCAGGAGAATCGCTTGAACCTGGGACGCGGAGGTTGCAGTGAGCTGAGATTGTGCCACTGCACTCTAACCTGGCAACAGAGCGAAACTCTGTCTCAAAAAAAAAAAAAAAAAGAAAGAAATGATGTGAATGACATAGAGGGAGCCCTCTAATCAACTATAAAAGCAGAAAACACTTCAAAAGCAACCAGAAGTTAGTTTTGGATTAATCCAACCACTGTTTTTTTTTTTTTTCTTCATTGCCAGCCCTTAATATGTAGGATAAAGGCTGTTTTTCCTGTTAATTAACTTTTTGTAAGGATCTTGACTTGTCTCATATGCTTAACTGAGATCTTAAACTTTACTTTTGACTGAAGACCATCTTACTGTCTAGAAGATCATATTAGAGATTTTTGGGACACACTAGTCTTAGATGTTACATTAACAGAATTCAGCAGAGATGTGTCCTGAGACAAATATTATTTAAGAGTTATTTGGACACTGATTTAGCAAATAAATCCCACTAAATCTAAGAGGTCATAAGGATCAATTTAAAAATTAAAATAATATCCCTGATGTGACTTCATAGAACATAAGATTCTCCAAAGATGAGTTACTCAGGCAAACAGACAAAGCTAAGAAATTGCTAGTAAAGATGGACAATCAAAGTTCTCGAAATTTTAAATATATATGAACCAAACAAATCTGGAATAATTATCCAAATTAGAAACGTGGAATCATTTAAAAAGAGATACCTATAAACTGCAGGCCTGTTGACATGGAGAGGAACTCTGAATTAAAATTCCTTTAAAAAGGGGATTTTAATGTATCATAAAAATAATAAAAAACAATAGCTTATTTTTATCAAGTGCCTGTGAGCCACAGTGAATGTGGGCAACTTATAAGATTTAGACCCAGGCAGTCTTTCCCAGAGCCCTGTTCCTAACCACTCCGCTGTACTGTCTTTCTCCTGCTACAAAAGTAAGCAAGTCCTACTTACAGAATGAAAATTACTTGCGATAATACTTTTTTTTCCCATTCACATCAACTTTTCTGGAGGGTAAGAAATAAGAATTTGAGGCCGGGCATGGTGGCTCACGTCTGTAATCCCAACACTTTGGGAGGCTCAGGCTGGAGGATTGCTGGAGCTCAGAAGTTTGAGACCAGGCTGGGCAACATGGTGAAACTCTATCTCTACCAAAAATACAAAAAAGTTAGCTGGGCATGGTGGTGCACACCTGGAGTCCCAGCTACTCAGGATGCTGAGGTAGGAGGATTGCTTGAGCCTAGGAGGCGGAGGTTGCAGTGATCTGTGATTACACCACTGCATGCCAGCCTGGGCAACAGAGCCAGACCGTGTCTCAAAAAAAAAAAAAAAAAAAAAAAAGAAAAAGAAAAAAGAATTTAAGAGCTATGATTATCTTTGTTTCTAAAGCCTGCTTGAATTTTGTAAAAGTAGTGGAAAATAATATAAGAGGAGACATCTGAAGTGACGCTAAGCCCAGCTTGGAGGTCACTTATCAGGCTGCTCATCTGTCTTCTCCCTTTTCAGCCCCTTCTCTTTGCTCTCCATGCAAAAGCCAATCTATGACAAATAGCTTTCCCTTCCAATTGCCTACTGAATCAGGGCTGATGGAAACATTACAAAATCTGTTTTTCATTTGCATGATAGCTCCCTGCCTGAAACTGTCAGTGCACAGGGCGAGGCACTCCTAAGCCCCATCAGAATCAGAGCTAAGATTAATCTCTTCTCTTGGCTGTTGTCAATGGGGCCACGGGCCTAGAATATAAATATCTCCAAATCCTCAAAGCAGATTAGTCAGTTGTGAAATATGAGTGTGGGAAATGTTTCCATATGTCCATAGCATTTTCTGGTATTTTCCACCAAACTTAATATATACACACAAAACTCCCATCCCCTGGAAAGTGCTCATGCCAGGCAGAAACTTACATGCAGAAGGAGATGATACTTGAGAATCCGCTGAACTGGTTTCAAGAGATAGGACCCCAGAGGCAGCGAGTGTTTCAGAGTTTCCTGACGTTCCCTGAAGAATTTGGCCAGTATCTTGTTCCTCATGCACTCTGTTAGCACAGCCACGGACCTGCAGGAAGAGTCCATGTTTTTATCTAAATTGTAATGCTTTATGTGGGTATTCAAATTGTAAATGCTATTGCAAGTGTAAATGTCCTAAAACGGGTAGGGTAGCTCCAGAGCTGTGGTCAGATCAGCATGCCTTTAGGCAACTTGGAGAAAGGGGTCCCTCTGGGAGGGTGAATTAGAAAAAGGCACCGGACCCACTGGCAGTGGCACCCTGGGCTCATGGCTTCTAAGGAACAAGTTCCTTCCTTCTAGGAGACGCAGCCTTGTGCCAGGGCCCATGGCTTGGCAAAAGTTATTTGAGTGGGATTTTAGCCCCTAGCTGTGCCCAATCTGGGTATCTCTGTGCAGTGCTCACACAGCAGGCTGGTATTCCATTTCCACAGGTTAGATTATAAGGAGTAGGCACTTTTTGTACTAAGAAAAAGGCGTTCCTTCCTGCTAGAAGATCCAGGCCCCTGTCAGAGCATTTGCCACCCCCTCTGCTGGCCCCTTTTATATGATGCACAAACTGTGACCCTATGTGGTAGCCTTGCTTAGAGACCTCTTCCCTTGGGTAACTTCCCTGTGAGAATCTTTGAACAGGTCTCCCTTTCTACCTCCAAATTGTTATCCTTACACGTAATACAGCTTCTGGGAAAGCCAGATAGTCTTGCTCCTATGGAGTGTGCCTCAGATGAGGGTGTTCCGAAAGTGGGTGAGAATTCTTTCTCCAACCCAGATCCCCTCAAGGTGGTGAGCACAGACAGCCCCAGAACATCTTAAGGCAATGGTTGAAACAATGCTTGTATCACAAAGCAAGCTAACGGCTTGTGTAGTCGCACGCACATAAATTAAAAATCTTTCGTTCTCAAAATGTAGAAGGAAGCAGGTGGAAATAATTTCAGCCCTTTTCTCCCTAAGTCAGTAACATTTTCAAGATTAATTGAGAAAATCAGAGCCAAACAACAAAATAAGGCTGTGAGGAAGGAAGTTAAATGGAAGTTTCATAGTTAAACCATTAGAATCCCTTTTGTGCCAATCTACTTTGAGAAATATCTATTCACACTGATTTATTTTCCCCTTGAGTCAAGATTTCGAAACTCTCCATCATGTAACCTAGGAACATTTCTAAGGTTCTTTAGAGTCAGAATCGGCTGCTCTGTAGCCCTTTGGCCACCTAAAGGCTTGGGCTCTTGCTCAAAGGTAAGAACCTGCAACAAATTAGGAGCACGCTGAGTTCCGGTTTCCTGGAAGTCTTGGGCACAGGCAGGCATCTGAGGACAAGGACCTGGCTGGGTTTGTGCCCCTCCCCGGGGAACAGAGTGTGGGACCTTGTGTCTCTTCACAGCAAAATCACTGAGGTGTGCCTGTGACAAAATCACTGTCAAGGTGTGCCTGTGACATTTAATATCACCAGCGGAGATCCAAAGGGGGAAGGAAAATTTGTCAGATGGGCTGAAATACCTGGCATTTTTGGCTTGTTAAGTGGGAGAAGGGAACTTCGGGTCTCAGAGAGTAAACTGATTGGATACAAGTGGACAAGATAAAATATTTCTCTATGAATACGAAAACCACACAATTGGGCAAGAAATGGACATGTCTTCTTCACCAAGAACAACTTTTGAGTACCTCTCTGCTAACACTTTTCTTCAAAGTCACACTCAATTTTTTTTTAAAAGACTACTTTCTCACCAGGCATGGTGGCTCATGCCTGCAATCCCAGCACTTTGGAAGGCCGAGGCGGGTGGATCACTTGAGGTCAGGAGTTTGAGACCAGCCTGGCCAACATGGTGACACCCCCTCTCTCCTAAAAATACAAAAATTAGATGGGTGTGGTGGCATGTGCCTGTAATCCCAGCTACTTCGGAGGCTGAGGCAAGAGAATTGCTTGAACCCAGGAGGCAGAGGTTGCAGTGAGCTGAGATCATGCCACTGCACTTCAACCTGGGCAACAGAGCGAGACTCTAACTCTAAAAAAAAAAAACTTTCTCCAGAAAATTATCCTTAACCTTGAGCTTTTATTACACATTACTGAGTTTGTCCTGTTAATTTATATTATAATTTATATTATACATATATATTAATAATATATATATTGTTAATTTATATTTATTTGATCTTCCAGAACATGCTCTTCCACCATTGCATTTAGTTGCATCTGACCTTCAAAAGAATAGAAACTGCTTGAAGGCAAGGGTATTGTTTGCTATTTCCTGCCAATATACACCAGGCTTGGGACGGTGCTCCATGAATGACAAGCTCTTAAAAATGTCCTTGCACAAATGATTTTGCCTCTCCCCTGGCTCTGAAGGCAGCCTAGCATATAAAGAAGCCGTTTTTATTTTGTACTCTTCTTAATAAATCACAAAATCTTCTGAATTTGCAATTTTGGAAGTTTAAGAATTATTTCTTTAAATGGTATGTTTATAATGAAATTTATAGAAACATAATTCCCCAAACAAGCTCCTGTATCATTTTAGATTCTCATAATTGGGTCTGGAACTTTGTTGATTCTTCAGAATCTGAATGTTTTTTCCTTCCCTAAGGAAGAAATTTTGTACAGAAGATGAGGGCTGATTCTGTGATTTCTCTGAATTAGGGCGTGAGGCAAGCTGGCTTTTGGTTTAGAACCATGGGATTTAGCTGGGGCATCCTGCAATCGCCTGATGTTTTCAGCATTAAGATGGAAACAAATACTTTAAGAGAGAAAATTGCTTAAGTGAAACCATGTAAATTAACTATGGGTGGGTCTACAGATAAGGATGTGTAATAAATGTTCTAATATGCATGTGGGTCTATTTATTTTGTTGTTTTTTTTAGGGAAAACTGGGGAAAGCAGGGGTCCTCCAAGGAAAAGTATTTGCCATGAGTAAGTTGAACCTCTGAACTTCTGGCTTCTTGGGTCTTTTTTGTTTTTTTGTTTTTTTGTTTTTCTGCGACAGAGTCTTGCTCTGTTGCCAAGGCTGGAGTGCAGTGGTGCAATCTCAGTTCACTGCAACCTCCGCCTCCTAGGTTCAAGCGATTCTCCTGCCTCAGCATCCCAAGTAGCTGGGATTACAGAGATGTGCCACCACATCTGGCTAATTTTTATATTTTTAGTAGAGACAGGGTTTTGCCGTGTTGCACAGGTTGGTCTCGAACTCCTGACCTCAGGTGATCTGCCCGCCTTGGCCTCCCAAAGTGCTAGGATTACAGGCATAAGTCACTGCACCCAGCTGCTTCTTGGGTCTTTAAGAGACAGGATCTTGCTCTGTTGCCTGGGCTGGAGTGCAGTGGTGCGATAGTAGCTCAATGTAGCCTCAAACTCCTGGGCTCAAGCTATCCTCCTGCCTCAGCCTCTTGAGTAGCTCTAGGACTACAGGTGCACGCCACCACATGCAGCAACATCCTGGGTCTTTTAATCCATACTGGCTTTCTGGGGTTACTCCTGACAGTGGGGAGCAGGGGACCTATTTGTTCTTCCTTACAGAAGTAACACTCAGGGCTCAGTGTGCTGCCTTCTCTTCTGGGTGGATCCCACCACCCACTTTACCATCAGGGACCTGTCTATCAAGACTGGCTACAGAGTGTGTAAAGTCTCCCTAGCTCTCTTCTTCCTGGCTGGTCCTTAAGATAACTCAAAGTCTGGTGGGGCATGGTGTAATTGCAGCTACTCAGGAGGTTGAGGTAGGAGAATCACTTGAACCAAAAGGTAGAGGTTGCAGTGAGCTGAGATCACGCCACTGCACTCCAGCCTGGCTGGCAGAGTGAGACTCTGTCTCAAAAAAACAAAACAAAACAAAACAAAAAACCCCATAACTCAAAGTCTGCTAATCATGTGGAAAAAAAGGAAAATAAAAAGGCAGGGGGAGAATCACAAAGTTTCAGAAACTTTTACAAAGGACATACTCATAGCAGCATGAGGTCTTAGAAGTCAGAGAAGAAACCTTGGTTCAAATCCAAGCTGGGCCATTCATCAGCTATGCACCCCTCAGAGAATCACCTTACCTATCAGAGCCTCAGTTACTTCATCCATGAAATAGGGAAGGGGCAGAGGTGATGGTGAACTAGCACTTATGAAGAACTTAGGAGGGGCCAGGCACTGGGATGGGTGCTCTGCTTAAAAAAAAATCCCTCAATGTCTCTGGATTGCTTTGAAAAGTTAAATTCAGTATTTTGTATTTACAGCATTTAGCACAGGGCTTAGGAATTAGTAAGTGCCCAATAAATATCTTCTGGAGAAAAGAAGAAATTCCTACAGTTGTAGCCCATCATCTTAGGCCCAACTCCCTTACTGAAATGGTCAATACATTGTCCAAGGATGCTTCCTACACGGCCCTTGTGCCATTGATTTCCAATGCAAGGAAAACTGAACCAACAACCCAGGTGAGATGACGATGCCCCTCTTCTCATCCAGGCTTATGATGATCTGTCCTTCCTCTGAACTCCATTAAACTTATATAGTTCATAAAACTTATTTGGAAAAAATAGAATCTGTTCTCTCCCCATCTAGATTATAGAAACTCATTAGCAATGTTTCCTAAATTCTTAAAAACATGACACACACAGAAACGGGTTAGCAGGCAAGACTTGCGGCCTGATGCAACAGCTTGCTTAATTTCGTTTTGGAGATACCTAGTCATCTTTTCGGTTTTTCCATAGACCTTTACAATTTTTCCCCATACTGGCTCTGCAGGGAGCCCCAAAGCCCAAATGGATCCATATCTGGGTGCCCCTGTACTGTTCTCAGCACGTTTTGCATTCTTCCCATAGTATTCAGCACAAGGCCAGGCACAGAATGCCTAACAACCACATGTACTGCACCAGCTGACTTGAAACAATGTGAAAGTGAACAAAAGTACTCTTGGCCCATTCTCGATCCATACCTTGGATAGTTAGTGCAATACTGGGTATAAATGTGGAACTCTTCACTCTGCAAGGAAACAAAAGAAATTTTTATAGGCAACAAAGCACACACATAAACAATCAATTTAAAACAATAAAAAGAAATAGCATTCGGGCCTTGACATTTCTATATATATATATTTATTTTTTTGAGGCGGAGTTTTGCTCTTGTTGGCCAGGCTGGAGTGCAATGGCGCGATCTCGGCTCACTGCAAGCTCTGCTTTCCCGGTTCAAGTGATTATCCTGCCTCAGCCTCCCGAGTAGCTGGGATTACAGGAATGCGCCACCATGCCTGGCTTTGGTGGATTTCAATGTCTTTCACAATTTTTTCCTAGACTGCCAAAGAAAAGAGGTATGTAGACAGGGAGGGGAAGTGGCCAGAACTTTTGATGGTAAGACTGTCAGTCAGAATAACTAAGTTAAGGCCAATGAATTACTAGCTCTTGCAAAATCTAAAATAAAATTTCCTTTTTTTTTTGAGATGGAGTCTCGCTTTGTCGCCTAGGCTGGAGTGCAGTGGCACAATCTCTGCTCACTGTAGCCTCCGCCTCCGCCTCCCCAGTTCAAGCAATTCTTGTGCTTCAGCCTCCTGAGTAGCTGGGATTACAGGCACACGTCACTGTGCCCAGCTAATTTTTTGTATTTTTAGTAAAGATGGGGTTTCGCTATGTTGGCCAGGCTTGTCTCTAATTCCTGGTCTCAAGTTATCCGTCTGCCTCAGCCTCTCAAAGTGCTGGGATTACAGGCGTGAGCCACTATGCCTGGTCTTGAAATTATATTTTGAAAAAGAGCCACAGATTATTTTGGTGGTGTTTCACATTCTCCAATTTTTTTTAACTTTTACTTTCTTTTACTTTTTAGACCACTTAATGCTGGATTCACATGTGACTCTAAGTGACTATTTTTCTGGTAGCTTTATTTTTTTTTAATTCTAAAATCTCTACTTAGAATCCTTCCTGTTAACCTCAACTGGAATTAGGTTAAACTTTTTTTTTAATGGAAAGTTTCAAGCATATATAAAAGTACAGAGGATGGTATAATAAATCCCCAAGTTTCCATTGTCCAACCTCAATAATCATTAACTCCTCGTCTCTGCCCCCTCCCACTCCCCTGCTTCCCCATCATTCTGAATTAAATTCTAGACATCAATTTGCTTGTAAATATTTTAAGATGTATCTCTAAAATAAGGACTTTATTTTATTTTTTTGAGACAGAGTCTCACTCTGTTGCCCAGGCTGGAGTGCAGTGGTGCAACCTCAGCTCGCTGCAACCTCCGCCTCCTGGGTTCAAGCAATTCTCCCGCCTCAGCCTCCTGAGTAGCTGGGACTACAGGTGTATGCTATCACACCCAGCTAATTTTTTGTATTTTTAGTAGAGATAGGGTTTCGCCATGTTGGCCAGGCTGGTCTCAAACTCCTGGCCTCAAGTGATCCACCCGCCTTGGCCTCCCAAAGTGTTGGGATTATAGGCATGAGCCACCATGCCTGGACTAAAATAAGGACATTAAACATAATACCATTGTTACACTTAAATAATTCAATAACATCATGAAGTTTCACCAGTCACTATTCATATTTCCTTTTTTCTTTTTAAAATCTTTTGCCTGTTTGATTTGCAAATAAAAATTACACAGAGCAAATGGTTGATATCTCTTTAGTAGTCTCTTTTCATCTCTAAGTTCTCCCTTATTTTTCTTCCTTTTGCAAGTGAGTTGAAGAAACCACACCGTTGTGCTGCACAGCCCAGTTCCACTATTACCAATGCCATCTCTAGAGTCTCCTTTTATTTTTTTGAGACGGATTCTCGCTTTGTTGCCCAGGCTGGAGTGCAGCGGCACAATCTTGGCTCACTGCGGTCTCTGCCTCCCAGGTTCAAGTGATTCTCCTGCCTTAGCCTCTCAAGTAGCAGGGATTACAGGCATGCATCACCACGCCTGGCTAATTTTTGCATTTTTAGTAGAGGTAGGGTTTCACCACGTTGGACAGGCTGGTCTTGAACTCCTGACCTCAAGTGATCCACCCACCTTGGCATCCCAAAGTGCTGGGATTGCAGGCATGAGGCACTACGCCTGGCCTGGTTTCATTTAATATGCCCTGTCCATTATACTCATACTGGTTTAGTAGAGACTTGCTCAGATTTAGGTTCCGTAATTTGGCACAATACACTAGTGGCTATTTTGTGCTTCCTCTAATGGAAGTACAACGGAAGTCTAATGGAATCAAGAGGTCCAATGGACATAAAGTCTGGCTGTCTCTCTTCTGTGATGCTAACAACCATTGGCACTTATTGGCTAGATCTATTAATTTATTAGGGGTTGGAAAATGGTGGTATTTCTAATACTTTATTCCTTATTAGCTAGAATCTTTCCAAAAAAAGAACCTCTTCTTATGAACTCTTGGTTACTCTGCAGTTTGTGATTTGTATGGGAAAGGCAGAATAAATGTTTAATTCTTTCCTTTTTATTTCAAGACAGGGTCTTGCTCTGTCACCCATTCTGGAGTACAGTGGTGGTCACGGTTCATTTCAGCCTCAACCTCCTAGCCTCGAGTGATCCTCTCACCTCAGCCTCCAGAGTAGCTGGGACCACAGGCGTGCCACCACCTCTGGCTAAGTTTAAAACTTTTTATGGAGACAGGGTCTTGCTATATTGCCCAGTCTGGTCTCAAACTTCTGGGCTCAAGTGATCCCCCTGCCTCAGCCTCCGAAAGTGTAGGGGATTACATGGATAAGCTACCACACCCAGCCAATTCTTCCCTTTAATTTTCAAAATAACGTATTGGTTCTCCAGCGTCATGCAAAGGTGATCAATTTGGTGTTTTAATATTACTGCAAATTCATTAATATGAGCCTATTTAATGAGTTTCCATTGTTTTCAATTAATTATCTTCACTGATGCTCAAATTATCCCATTTTTGGCTAGTAGGAGCCCCTTCTTGAGCATTCATGACCTGGCCTATGGTCTTTTGTAGCTTGTTTCCTGGTGTGACAAGATGTCCCAAGACTATCTCGTATATTTCCTGCCCCACACTCATTCTTCATGGAGCCCCTATTCCTTCTGGCAGGAAACAGTGTTTGGAGACCACAATCTGGGTATCAGGGATACTCTTGCTGTAGCGTAATCATCATTTCTGGGACTTTTCAGTGGACAGAGTTAGGAAGTGGTGTGGTTTTTTGTTGTTGTTGTTTTGAGATGGAGTCTTGCTCTGCCACCCAGACTGGAGTGCAGTGGTGCAATCTCGGTTCACTGCAGCCTTTGCCTCTTGGGTTCAAGCGACTCTCCTGCCTCAGCCTCCTGAGTAGCTGGGACTACAGGCACTCACCACCACGCCCAGCTAAATTTTTCTATCTTTAGTAGAGATGGGGTTTATGCATGTTGGCCAGGCTGGTCTCGAACTCCTGACTTCAGGTGATCGCCTGCCTTGGCCTCCCAAAGTGTTGGGATTACAGGTGTGTGCCACCGCGCCCAACCAGGAAGTGGTGTGTTTTTTTGTTTTTGTTTTTTTGAGACTGAGTCTTGTTCTGTCGCCCAGGCTGGAGTGCAGTGGCGCGATCTCAGCTCAACGAAACCTCTACCTCCTGGGTTCAAGCGATTCTCCTGCCTCAGCCTCCCAAGTAGCTGGGACTACAGGCATGCCTCACTACGCCCGGCTAATTTTTGTATTTTTAGTAGAGACGAGGTTTCTCCATGTTGGCCAGGATAGGAAGTGGTGTTTTTTTAAAAGGATAAAATACAACCTTAGTTCATACTAACACTTATATTAATAATTCAGATACAGGACTACAGCACTTTTGATTAGCTACACTCATTCTTTTGTCTGTGTTTTCTTTCTTCTACCAATTCCATTTCTCAATGATGCTAACATAAATACTTCTTTGCTTCATCTTGCAACACACTCAATAATTTCAGAACAACAATAGCAACACCACCATAAACAGTATCATTATTAAATAGTTACAGATGTATTTGCTGTGTTTCATCTAAAGCATATTTTCAAATCAACTGAAATTCCTATTGCATGGTTATGCCACCAACTGGATACAGTTTAATTTTGCTTTCAATTTTTGGTGACTGCTTTTTGGAATATTAGTTTTGTTCTATAATTATGTAAAATATTTACATGGCTTCAAAGTCAGTTCTGCAAAGAAATTCATATTCAAAGAAGCCTAACCTCTTTTTTTTTTTCTTTTTTGAGACAGATTCTCGCTCTGTCACCCAGGCTGGAATACAGTGGCACCATCTTGGCTCACTGCAACCTCTGCTTCCCGGGTTCAAATGATTCTCCTGCCTCAGCTTCCTGAGTAGCTGGGATTACAGGCATGTTCTACTATGGCCCAGCTAATTTTTTTGTTTTTATTTTTTAGTAGAGATGGGGTTTTGCCATGTTTGCCAGGCTGGTCTCAAGCTCCGGGCCTCAAATGATCCACCCACCTCGGCCTCCCAAAGTGCTGAGATTACAGGTGTGAGCCACCGTTCCCATCCTCCAAAGAAGCCAAACCTCTATTCTTTTCCCTTCTAGTCTGTTCCCTCCATTCCTCCACTGGTAATCAATTTTTAATCTTACAGGTTTTCCTCTCCTAGAAAAACAAATCATGTTATACCAGTGATCCTCAAACTTGAGTATCAGAATTACCTGGAGGGCCTGTTAAAACATAGATTGCTGGGTTTCTGATGTAGTAGGTCTTAGAGTAGGGCCTAGGAATCTGCATTTCTAATGAGTTCCCAAGTGACGCTGATGCTGCAGGTCCAGGACCACACTTTGGGAACCACAGTGCTGTACACACACTTTTATCCACTCCCTCCCCAGAGGAGTATATAAAGATATTCTTTTTTCTTTTGTTTTTGAGATGGAGTCTCACTCTGTCGCCCAGGCTTGGAGTGCAATGGCACGATCTCGGCTCACTGCAACCTCTACCTCCTGGGTTCAAGTGATTCTTCTGCCTCAGCCTCCCAAGTAGCTGGGAATAGAGATGCCTGTCACCATGCCTGGCAATTTTTTTGTATTTTTAGTAGAGATGGGGTTTCATCACGTTGGCCAAGCTGATCTTGAACTCCTGATCTCAGGTAATCTGCCCGCTTCGGCCTCCCAAAGTGCTGGGATTACACGCATGAGCCACCATGCCCAGCCGAGATATTCTTTACTGTTACTGCTTCACAGTACTTCATTACGTGGATATACTATGGTTGATTCAAACAGCTTCTTGTTTAGGGACATTTGGCTGTTTCTAGTCTTTTGCAGTAACAAACGTTACTGCAAAGAACAGTATTATGCTTACATGAATTTCTGTTAAGTGCATCCTTGGAATAGATCTCTCGATGTAGGACTGGTGGGTGAAAGGGTGAATTCAGATGCTGGACACATAGCCCAATTCCTCTCCATAGGGGCTGTGCCATTTTCTTTTCCTACAGTTATGAGTGTCTGTTTCCCCATGGCCTTGCCAACATTTCAAGCATTGTACCAAATTTTCAAGCACGGTATTTAAAAAAGTCTAAATTAGTTGTCAACTTTTAAAAGTTGAAAGATATAAATATTTTGATTTTGGCCAGGCACGGTGGCTCACGCCTGTAATCCCAGCACTTTGGGAGGCCAAGGCAGGTGGATCACCTGAGGTCAGGAGTTCAAGACCAGCCTGACCAACATGGAGAAATCCCATCTCTACTAAAAAAAAAAAAAAAAAAAAAATACAAAATTAGCCAGGTGTGGTGGCACATGCCTGTAATCCCAGCTACTCGGGGGGGCTGAGGCAGGAGAATTGCTTGAACCTGGGAGGCGGAAGTTATGGTGAGCCAAGATTGCACCACTGCACTCCAACCTGGGCAACAAGAGCGAAACTCCGTCTCAAGAAGACAAAAAAAATTTCAATTTCTAGCTTCTCCTGAAGAAGTATAAGACCCACCAGCCCTGGGCCTGCAGTTTCACATGGCAATGACCATCCCCAGGAGACCAGGCAAACACCTCGACTGCTACAGACTCCACCTGGGCCCCTTTGTGCACTTGAGTTCACTTATTGGTTCTTGAAGCCAGCCCTGGCTCCATGGATGAGAATGCCAGACTTGCCCAAGGTCTGTGGGCAAGTTAATGTACCAAATGGGGACTTTTCTCTGACTGGCTCATGCTTTCTGAGTTTCTTGCTTTTTCTTTCCTGCCTCTTGCTATACTCAACCTGGAATAGAACAATATCAAGTTGACTTTCCTTACAATTTGGGACCTGTAGGATCATTTGAAATACAAATTAGAAAACAATAGTTTCAATGAAATTGGGTTGACATTGCATAATATAGTGACCTACTCCTACCCAGCTATCATAAGACCTCATGACTTCTGCACGATTGAATTTCTGTGCATTTTGTGACATCATGGCTCTATTCCTATTTTAAATTGGAGGGTTTTGATTTCAATCAGCTGTATATCTTTAATTGGAATTAAATGCAAGTTTGCCCTTAGGTTTGTGCAGCTCTGTGGACCTTACAAATGATGGTTTCACATAAAAATCAACAGCTCCTAGTTAGATACCATTAGTTATTAAATATGCCACCCCAAATCCGCTTAGAAGGCTTTAGGGGAATGTGTTGTACAAATATATGTAATTTATAAGAAAAGATATTTCCTTCTAGTTCTTCAAATCTTTCAGATTGTAATTAGAGATGACATAGAAATGAGACATTTAATTATGAAAGAGCCAAAATATGATATAATCAGTGCTGACCAATCAAGCACCTGGGTCTCTCAAATATTTATTGAATAGGTAGCCACAGTAAAGCAATATGCATGATTTTAGGGTTTCTTCCGCCCCAGGGTCCTCCTCTCCCTCTCTGATTCCTGAGAAGTTTTCACTGGACACTACAAGAAAGACTTAATATGTAAACAGCATATGGGTAAGGTAACTTTGACTTAAATTCACTCTAATCATATGACTATCCAATATCCACACTTCCTTGAGGATAATTTCAGTAAGTGGGTGGTACATGTGTGCATGCTTGAGCGTCGGCGTGTGTGTGTGTGTGTGTATGCATGTGTGTGTGTGTGTGTGTGTATGCATGTGTGTGTGTGTGTGTATGCATGTGTGTGTGTGTGTGTGTATGCATGTGTGTGTGTGTGTGTATGCATGTGTGTGTGTGCACACACTCACTCCCTAGGCTCTAAAAGGAAGAAGGCATCAACAGAGAGAGAGCCACAAAACCAGGGAGAGTAGGCAGCTAAGGTGAGGTTGAGGCGCTAAAGACAGACTTTGTCTCCCTCCTAAACGTTGCCCTGGTTCAGCCTTGCTGCCAGCCAAGATGAGGGGTGGATGTGAAGGTGGAGGTAAAGGCAGCAAAGTGAGCCATTCTAGGTGTTTCCAGAGACCTAAAACAGACAAATGTTTACTGGGAGAAGGTTTGGCCTGCCCAGTAGGAAACTTTAATTTCTGTCCTTCAAGAGAACTGTAGGTTTATTCTTCTATGAGCATCAGGTAAAAAGCAACCATGTTCTCCATTTGTCGATAACGACTTCTGTAACCTACACATACCACGACAGTAAGCAAGGTCAAAGATGAATCTCTGTGCAGGCCCCAGTGGTTCAGATACAAGCAGAAGTCAACTGTCAGCTTCACCTCTTTCATTAATGGTCTCCCAATTAAAGCAATTTTCCATTCCTCCCTGGAGTTGAACAGTTGGTTGTGTTTCAGAAGACGTAAATCTTCTAAATGTCAGGCTGCTGAGTGAAAGGCAGGCAGCGCCTGAGCCCAGCACTCCCTCAGGATTCCCCGTTTCCATGCGAAAGTGCAGAGAGCTCAAGTCAGTCTTCTAATTAAACTTGGCAATATTACAATGAAAAGGAAGATTTGGGAGTTGGCAACATGGCACATAAACAAACTTTTATGTGAATAATTAAGCGAGAGCTAAGCATACGCTGGAACATCTTTAATCAACTTGTGATTACAGTTACCAGTAAAAGTCCAAACGTTTCCGAAAGCTTCTACGTTGTTTATGTGCTGTGGTTATTCTAACATATCTCCTTTGATATTCCCAGCATATCTTTTTAGCCATTTCGCCTTCTTTCGTTTCTCTTTTTTTCAAATCCCTGCCCAATTTTGACACAGGCAACTTGTGAAAAGGATTGTATGTGTAAGCTTACACATGGGTAAACATGTGTGCACACTTTACATGTGAACACACACACACAAAGTCAGGAGAGTTTTATATATGAGCCCATGGATTGTGCCTTTAAGGAACTTTGCTCCAATAAAACCCAGGGTGTTGTGTTTGGAAGCCATCCGGATGCATCTGCCACCATCAGAAATGACCCTGTGGAACAGTCTGGAGCCAGGTCAGACTGGAACGACATCTCCCAGTTCACACCGGACTCCGGGTGTGCTAATTCCCAGTGGGTCTCAAAGCGCCATCATGAACTTTTATTAAACCTTCGTGCATTTCAAACTACAACTGCAGACACCATATGAAAGTTTGCTGCAAAACAATTTCTGCTAAAGGCTTTCCAAACAAAAGTGGTTGAATGTTTAAGAGAATTTAAACAAGACAGGAATCTCTATATACTAGGCAGCATGCTAAGAAAGTAATGTGGGAAAGGTTCGTCGGGTAGGTTTCGGAATTCCATCTCCTATCCCAGTTCAGAGCACGAGCTCACTGTCATTTAAGCTTTGAAAGTCAAATCCTTTCCTTGTATTTTTCGAAACCACTGATGCAGCTTAAGAAAACAGTGGAAAAGTACATTTTTAAAATGTGGGAGATTAATTCTGCTCCTCTCTATCCCTCAAGAGATAATTATCTATATTAAAGATAATTATAGAGACTAGGCTAGTGCCACATATACGTAAAATACTTAGATTCTCTTGGACTTTCACTAAAACTAAACTTTCACTTTCACTAAACTAAACCAGTTTAGTGGTATTTTATATTTTTCTAACATTCATCTTCTTTTTTTTTTTGGACAGAGTCTCGCTCTTGTTGCCCAGGCTGGAGTGCAGTGGCGTTATCTCGGCTCCCACTGCAACCTCCGCCTCCAGGGCTCAAGTGATTCTCCTGCCTCAGCCTCCCAAGTAGCTGGGATTACAGGCATGCCACCACGCCTGGCTAATTTTTGTGTTTTTAGTAGAGACGGGGTTTCACCATGTTGGCCAGGCTGGTCTCAAACTCCTGACCTCAGGTGATCCGTTCGCCTCGCCTTCCCAAAGTGCTGGGATTACAGATGTGAACCACCATGCTCGGCCTATTTTTCTAACATTCTTCTACTCCGGACTCTCCCCTCCCAAGCTTTAAGTTTTTCCCAGCAAAGAGTAACATTATTCAGTTACTGTACAAGTTCTAGAAGAACTAGTAGATTAGCATCTCCCTGGCTCCTGGAACAATACATTTTTGCTACTCAAACAAACCAGAGAAAGATCAGTGACTAACTCTATCTGATATGAAACAAACCAGTCATTTTAACTTTAAAATGAAAAATTCTGTACTCTGTATCTGTCTCAGTTGGCCCAGAAGGATGAACCCCGCTTACCTTGGACACAAAACACTCTGCTATGGCCACAGGATCATTTTCACAGTTTTCCAAATCTTGCAGAAGTTCACTAATAAAAAAATAACAGCCAGGAAGTATTAGATTGTAGTCTTCTGGGTGAGTACATTTTGTATAATTTAAAAGTTTAAACATTTCCATGGCATTTACAAGGAATCATATAATTGGATAACTGAGGACCTGCTGTCATTGTATCCAAGGCTTAGGTAAGGGACTTGCCCAAGGTCATGGTGGCGCAGGGGATTAA
The DNA here is from genome assembly GCF_028878055.3 of Symphalangus syndactylus. Taxonomy (NCBI): domain Eukaryota; kingdom Metazoa; phylum Chordata; class Mammalia; order Primates; family Hylobatidae; genus Symphalangus; species Symphalangus syndactylus. Next base: position 128,517,723 of record NC_072424.2, on the reverse strand, counting down.
ATCCAGGTTGAACCCGTAACTCTCCCACCAGAGCTCAGCCCTGCCTATCTTTAAGTTTTGCAGATGTTTGTTATCATCTGCTTGAATGCTCACCCATGCTCATTCAGACATCAAACAGCTGCCTAGGTACCAGGTACAGTGTAAAGGATTAGGACCACATCAGTGAGCAAAGTGAGATGTGGGCTCTTGGAGGTCCCCAACCTTTTTGGCACCAGGGATCGGTTTCTTGGAAGACAACTTTTCCACAGACTGGATTGCGGGGATGGTTTTGGGATGATTCAAGCACATTAAACTTACCATTAGATTCTCATAACCTAGATCCTGCGCATGCACACTTCACAATAGGGTGTGCGCTCCTATGAGAATTGAATGCTGCCACTGATCTGACAGGAGGTGGAGCTCAGCTTCGCTTGCTGTCACCTCCTGCTCTGCAGACCAGTTCCTAACAGGTCACAGACTGGTATTGGCCTGTGACCTGGGGGTTGGGGACCCCAAGGCTCTGGTCTTATGGAGCTTCCAATCCATTGGAAGAGTCAAGCATTCAATGAAAAATCACACTAACGAATACAAAATTATAATAGAGATAGTGCTTTAAAGGAGAGTTATGCTGGGGAGGGAAATATCTTTCCTCAAATGTAATTCTATGTTATTTTTTTACTGGGAGTATCATTATTTTAAGTAACAGCATAATACTTCATTGTGTGACTATACCATAATTAATTCAATGAATCTCACACTATTGGATAAAATTCTATATATGGAATTGATGGGTCAAAGAACATTCTCAGTGTAAATGTTAACACATTTCTAAATTGCACTCCACATAAGTTATATTAATATACACTTTACTATGCTGTGTTTATTTTAATGAGCCATATGCTATATATTTAATAAAAAGTGAAGTAGTTCTACAGGAATTATGATAAAAACAAGCAGTTTCTAGTTTTCTGATTCTCATTCTCAATGGGCAGTGCCCAGAAGCATTTTTGATTCTTTAGGCGGTTTCTGCTCTAAGAAGGTCCATGTTTCTAAGCATGCTGATAATGTGTTTTCATTATTTTTCAGCTTTAGGTATTATTTACTTCTCAGTTTCCCCAAACTTACCCTTCTGTCTTCTCAACTAGTTCTAAGATGTCTCTCTCTCTCTCTTTTTTTTTTTTTTTTAAATTTTAGAGACAGGGTCTCACTCTGTCAATCAGGCAGGTCCTCCTGGGCTCAAGTGATCTTCCTGAAGTTCTGGGTAGTGTGAGCCACCATGCCCAGCCTTCTCAACTAGTTCTGTTATATAATTTGATTCAATTAAATGTCAGAATTTACATCTTTAAGACTATGTAAGTATTATGCCCTGTTAGCCTTAGAGTATACCATGATTTCATTTCCTTTCTTAGAGAATCATGTTTTCCCTGGAGTTAAAATTGTTTCTCTTTTTTTTTCTTTTTTTCAAGATAAACACTATTAATTTATCAGCAAATTGTATGCCAGAAGTATAAATCTTATCTCACTGTGTTCAAATATCAGATATTCTATGGTTTGCATTTCTTTCTTGGTGACCTCTACTCCAACCTGGACAGACTGCTTTCCAGGCCTGCTGGCTGTTTCTTCAACACCATCCTAATGACAGCCTTTGCTGGTCTTCTGTATTGCCATTTCCAATGTATTCCTTCCTTTGGGAGATTACAAAATCGAGCAATAGCTTTCTGAGTAAGAGTAACAGAAGGTATGCTTTCTGAGACTTTTCCTGTTTCAAAAATGTTCTCCCTTCACACTTGGCTAATGATGTCAGTAGATATAAAAGTCTTGGTTGGAAGTAATTTTCTCTGAGTACTCAGGGAGCTATTTGTCTACCTGTTGATTAATAGATTCCAATGCTGCTATTGAGATTCCAGTATCATTCTGATGATCCCTAGTCCATTCTGAAAGCTTTTAGAGTTTTCTCTTAGTTGACATAATTACAAAATTTTGTGATAGTAGGCTTTGGGTGGGTCTTTTTCATGCACTGAGCCAATGTACAAATTTGGGAAATGATCGGGATAGCAGTTCTCCAAGTGTGGTCTAACGACCCCTGGGGTTCCTGAGACGAGACCCCTTTAGGAGGTCCACAAGGTTGGACCTCATAAAAATACTGAGACATTATTAAATTTTTAAACTTTCATTCTCTCATGAGAGTACAGTGAACTTTTCCAGAGGCTACATGACGTGTGGTATCACAACAGATGGAAAGTTGAAGCAGATATGAGAATTCAGCTGTCTTCTAGGAAGTCAGGCAGTAACAAGATCTGTAAAAATGTAAAATAGTTCCAAAACAAACAAAAAAATTTAGTAGAAAAAGTAGTAAAATTATTTTTCTAGAAATATGTGGGCTTGTTCTTTTTTAGTATTAAATAAATAGATATCTTAACAGGTTCTCAGTTTTCATTTCTAACGTGGAAAACGAAACATAATAAAACATAAACAAGAAAGCTTTTTTGGTCCTTAGTAATTTTTAAGCATGTAAGAGATCCTGGACCAAAACACTTGAGAATCTCTGCTCCTGGCTGGGTGTGGTGGCTCATGCCTATAATCCCAGCACTCTGGGAGGCCGAGGTGGGCATATCACCTGAGGTCAGGAGTTTGGGACCAGCATGGCCAACATGGTGAAACCCCATCTCTACCAAAAATTCAAAAATTAGCCGGGTGTGGTGGCACACACCTGCAGTCCCCACTACTCGGGAGGCTGAGGCAGGAGAATCGCTTGAGCCTGGGAGGCGGAGATTGCAGTGAGCCGAGATTGCACCATTGTACTCCAGCCTGGGTGACAAAAGTGAGACTCCATTAAAAAAAAAAAAAAAAAAAAAGAAGAAGAATCTCTGCTCATAAATTATGTCTTTGATATTTCCTCCCTTGCAGTTTTAAAGTTCCTGTTACTCACATATTGGATCTCCTTGTCTAATACTCTAATTTTCCTTATTCTTCCTCTTCTACTGTCTATCTTCCTGTTTATTGCTCCATTTTTTTGGTGGGGGGAGACCTCCACTTTATGTCCCATCTTTTTATTCTTTTTATTTTTAGTTTTTTTCCCCATTTCTTTTATTGATTTTTTGTTTGTTTCAACCATCAGATTTTCAATTTCAAAGTTTTTTTTTTTTTTAAACATGCTTTTTGGATCTTTCTTGCTTATGCTTTTGCTCTTATTTCATGGGTGCAAAATCCTCCCTTATTTCCAAACTTGCCATGATGATGATGATAATGATTTTGCACTTTTCTTTCCTGTTCTTTGTTTTCTGCTGAGCTCCCTTTTTGATGATTTTAGCTTCTGTCATTCATGTTAGATGCTCTTCTCAAATTCTGAGTATATTCATTTGTCCTTCCATATTTGAAAATAAGCCACGACATCAATCGTTAACTCTTCGCAGGGATGGAGTTTATTGTGTGGTGTTCCTCATTCCAAGGCAGTGGTTCTGAAACTTTTGGCCTCAGGACCTGTTTATACTCTTAAAAAATTTAGTGAGTAGCATTATTTCCCATTTTTGCAAATTTTTAATTTCTAACTTAATAGAACATAGCTGGATTCTCCTATCTGCTTCTGCATTCTATCTGTTGCAATCTGTTGTTTTGGTTGAAGTATACAGGAAAAAAAAAATCCAGCCTCACACAGATATGTGACTGGAAAAGGAGGGAGTATTTTAATGGCCTTTCCAATAAGTATGGATAGCTTTCATAGCCCACTAATATCCTTCATATTACACTGAAACTCAGCAAGTGGTAATGAGTTAAAGGCCTCTTTGAGTCTGAAACCATATCAATGCACTATACTGTTACTTTATTTTATTATTTTTTTGAGACAGAGTTTCACTCTCTTGCCCAAGCTGGGGTACAATGACGCGATTTCGGCTCACTGAAACCTCCGCCCCCTGGGTTCAAGCGATTCTCCTACCTCAGCCTCCCACCACCATGCCCAGCTAATTTTTGTATTTTTAGTAGAGACAGGGTTTCACCATGTTGGCTGGGCTGGTCTTGAACTCCTGGCCTCAAATGATGGGCCTGCCTCAGCTTCCCAAAGTGCTGGGATTACAGACGTGAGCCCCCACGCCTAGCTACTGTACCGTTACTTTAAAATCCACTGGCCTATCTTGCACTTAGAAAGGATCTTTTAAGGCTGGGCACGGTGGCTCATGCCTGTAATCCCAGCACTCTGGGAGGCCAAGGTGGGCAGATCACAAGGTCAGGAGATCAACACCATCCTGGCTATCACAGTGAAACCCCATCTCTACCGAAAATACAAAAAAAATTAGCCAGGCGTGGTGGTGGGCGCCTGTAGTCCCAGTTACTCGGGAGGCTAAGGCAGCAGAATGGCATGAACCCGGGAGGGGGAGCTTGCCGTGAGCCGAGATCAGGCCACTCCGCTCCAGCCTGGGCGACACAGTGAGACTCCGTCTCAAAAAAAAGAGAAAAAGAAAGGATCTTTTAAAACAGTCCCAATTCCAAACATTCTTCTCTATATTCCTATAAAACACTCCTTTTGAAAGATCAGCAAATATAGTTCTGATATTTATATCATTTTCTTTTACAAAAAGATGGGAGTGATTAAATTAACTCTTTTCCCGTTTAAAAAAAAGTTCAGCTCTCTGCCAGCGCTCTTTTAATTTTACATAAACATGCTCTTTGAGGCTGAAACTAATCTGACTGATTTTCTTTTCTTTTCTTTACTTTTTTTTTTTGGAGATGGAATCCCGCTTCTTCTCCCAGGCTGGAGTGCAATGGCATGATCTTGGCTCACTGCAACCTCTGCCTCCTAGGTTCAAGCAATTCTCCTGCCTCAGCCTCCCCATTAGCTGGGATTATAGGCATGTGCCACCATGCCTGGCTAATTTTTGTATTTTTAGTAGAGACGGGGTTTCACCCTGTTGGTCAGTCTGGTCTCGAACTCTTGACCTCAGGAGGGATCCACCTGCCTCGGCCTCCCAAAGTGCTGGGATTACAGGTGTGAGCCACCGTGCCCGGACTAATCTGACTGATTTTCAATGTGAAAATAAAATATAAAAACTGTTCTTGGCCAGGCGTGGTGGCTTACACCTGTAATCCCAGCACTTTGGGAGGCCGAGGCAGGTGGATCACCTGAGGTCAGGAGTTTGAGACCAGCCTGACCAACAGGGTGAAACCCTGTCTCTGTTTAAAAATACAAAAATTAGCTGGGCGTGGTGGTGCATGCCTATAATCCTAGCTACTCAGGAGGCTGAGGCAGGAGAATTGCTTGATCCCGGGAGGCAGAGGTTGCAGTGAGCTGAGATACTGCCACTGCACTCCAGCCTGGGTGACAGAGCAAGACTCTGTCTCAGAAAAAAACAAAACAAAACAAACAAAAAAAAAACCCCTGTTCTTGGAGTAATCTCTAAACAGAACATCAGAATCATCTATTTCAGAAAAATTGGATTCATCAAATGAATCTTTGGCCAACAAGCATTCAAGAACGACGTTAACATCATGCGTAGGAATGCTACGTTTTCTAAAATTTGACATTTTCAGCAATCGAGAATTACTATATTTTGTAAATGGAAATACCACTACTAAAAACAGAATGCTATAAAGAGAATGATGTCTTTTGTTTCCAAAGTCAATATACTAGAGTGATGTGAAAATAATAATAAAAGCGAGATATGTCGTGGTAAAGTCATCTCAGGGTAAATGCTACACCTGTGAGCGCCACTGTCCAGTATTCTCATGGAAAATAGGAAAAGAGCTTAAGGAGAGTCGAAATCACATCATTCTGACCTGAATACCGGATGAAGTAAGAGAAAAGGTCTAAGAAAATGACAGCCAGAGGGCCAGGTGCGGTGGCTCACGCCTGTAATCCTAACACTTTGGGAGGCCGAGGCGGGTGGATCATGAGGTCAGGAGTTCAAGACCAGCCTGGCCAATATGGTGAAACCCTGTCTCTACTAAAAATACAAAAATTAGCCAGGTGTGGTGCTACTTGGGAGGTTGAGGCAGAAGAATCACTTGAACCCATGAGGTGGAGGTTGCAGTGAGCTGAGATCGTGCCACCGCACTCCAGCCTGGGCGACAGAGCGAGACTCTGTCTCGAAAAAAAAAAAAAAAAAGAAAAGAAAAAGAAAATAATAGCCAGAGAAACATTTCTGGGCCAGTGTTTCCCATTAGTAGAGGATGGGGTGCTCTGGATGTGTTGTGTCCTGGTCTTTCAGTACAGGCCCTCTCTCTTAACAGAGAAGAACTGTGAGCAGACTCCATCATGTTCTTTTTTTTTTTAGACGGAGTCTTGCTCTGTCACCCAGGCTGGAGTGCAGTGGTGTGATCTCAGCTCACTGCAACCTCCACCTTCTGGGTTCAGGCAATTCTCCCTCAGCCTCCTGAGTAGCTGGGACTACGGGCACTTGCCACCATGCCCGACTAATTTTTTGTATTTTTAGTAGAGACAGGGTTTCACTGTGTTAGCCAGGATGGTCTTGATCTCCTGATCTCGTGAGTGATCTGCCGGCCTCAGCCTCCCAAAGTGCTGGGAACACAGGAGTGAGCCACCGCGCCCGGCCTTGTTATTTCTCATAGTACAACAGAAACACTTCTTGGCAGGCCAGGCATGGTGGCTCATGCCTGTAATCTTAGCACTTTGGGAGGCCGAGGCGGGTGGATCACCTGAGGTTAGGAGTTTGAGACCAGCCTGACCAACACGGTGAAACCCTGTCTCCACTAAAAATACATAAATTAGCTGAGCGTGGTGGCAGGTGCCTGTAAGCCCAGCTACTCGGGAGACTGAGGCAGGAGAATCACTTGAACCCAAGAGGCAGAGGTTGCAGAGAGCTGAGATCACACCATTGCACTCCAGCCTAGGCGACAGAACGAGACTCTGTCTCAAAAAAAAAAAAAAAAAAAAAAAAAACAAAAAACTTCTTGACAATATTTAACCCCCTGTGTTTCAAATTGTATGTTCAGATTGCCTCCAAGCTTTAGTTTCATCTCACGAGTGGACTTGCCGGTAGGAGGAAGTGTCTTGGGGACCCGGCCAGGCTCCAGGTGTACCTCATCTGTGAATGAATGCCTGGCACTCAAGAACCACAGAGCTGGGAGGGCACTCAGATACCTTCAGTTCCGACCCCTAATTTTAAGGTGAGGAAACGATGGCTTATTAAAGGAGGCAGCTTACCTTAGGCCACACTGCCAATAATGCATGGCCACAGCCATGGTTAGATTCAGGCCTTCTGAATCCCAGACCTCCACTCTCTTAGAAACACATCTATTGAAAGATTTGTTTGCTGTTCCACTCAAAGCTGAGGGCCAGACTCCACACTGCCATATCTTCAACATGGTACTGCCTACTAGACAAGTCTTGTTTGAGTTACCTGGTCAGCTTTCCTTTACAACCTTTTTCTAGAACAGGATAAACACAATAAAAATGGTACTAGTAAAGAGAAAGTAATGGCATTCCCCCGTGCCCTTGTCACTGGGGCAATCATCCCCATGAAGCTGTTCCTATCCGCTTTGTTTGCTTGCTATTCAATAAGCAATTCCTAAAAGACTGGATGTCAGGCAAGGAGGTTACAGGGGTAAAGAAGGTGGACAAAGGCCCTGTCCCATGTGTTTATGTTCTGACCACAGGTGAAAAGTACTAATAAGTGTGAATAAACAACATAATATCACACCGTATTATGTGATATGAAGGAAATAGAGGGTAGTATGATAGAGAGCAACTGAGGCTGGGCAAGGGTGAAAGAAGGTTGGGACAGTCAGGGAAGGTTCTCTGAGGAGGTGATATTTGAGTGCAGGAAGACTTGGAAGAGAAAGTCATTTAGGAATGTGATTGCAGGCCGGGTACAGTGGCTCACGCCTATAATACCAACACTTTGGGAGGCCGAGGCGGGCGGATCGCCTGAGGCCAGGAGTTTGAGACCAACCTGGCCAACATGGTGAAGCCCTCTCTCTACTAAAAATACAAAAATTAGCCAGACATGATGGCAAGCGCCTGTAATTCCAGCTACTTGGGAGGCTGAGGAGGGAGGATTGCTTGAACCTGGGAGGTGGAGGATACACTGACCCTAGAATGCACTACTGTACTCCAGCCTGGACAACAGAGTGAGACTCCATCTCAAAAAAAAAGAATGGAATTGCAAACCAGGATAGAATGAGCTTGGTGGGTTCTCCTGTGAGGTATACAAAGGAAACCACAGTGGCTGGAATTTGGTGGGCAACAGAGAGTGTGGCGGGATAGAGGAAGACATCTCACTATAAAAGATATGCAAACACGCAAAGGACTATGGGAGCACAGTCAGGGCCTGGAATGCAGTGCATCAGCCACTGAAGACACTCCTAAATACCAGACACGGGATGATTCTACAGTTATAGCCTCAGGGGGTGGAGACTACGGATTTCTCATTCAATCAGTGTAACTAATGTGCAACAGCACATGTGCACCAGGATTGCATCAGTGTGGCTAAGGTGCAACCGCACATGTGCACCAGGATCGCATCGGTGTGAGTAATGTGCAACCGCACACGTGCACCAGGATTGCATCGGTGTGACTAATGTGCAACCGCACACATGCACCAGGATCGCATCGGTGTGGCTAATGTGCAATCACACATGTGCACCAGGATTGCATCAGTGTAATATGCAACCGCCCATGTGTACCAGGATTGCATCAGTGTGACTAAGGTGCAACTGCACACGTGCACAAGGATTGCATCAGTGTGACTAATGTGCAACTGCACACGTGCACCAGGATTGCATCAGTGTGACTAATGTGCAACCGCACATGTGCACCAGGATTGCATCAGTGTGAGTGATGTGCAACCGCACATGTGCACCAGGATTACATCAGTGTGAGTGATGTGCAACCGCACATGTGCACCAGGATTGCATCAGTGTGAGTGATGTGCAACCGCCCATGTGTACCAGGATTGCATCAGTGTGGCTGATGTGCAACCGCACATGTGCACCAGGATTGCATCAGTGTGACTGATGTGCAACCGCACATGTGCACCAGGATTGCATCAGTGTGAGTGATGTGCAACCGCACATGTGCACCAGGATTGCATCAGTGTGGCTAATGTGCAACCGCACATGTGCACCAGGATTGCATCAGTGTGACTGATGTGCAACCGCACATGTGCACCAGGATTGCATCAGTGTGAGTAATGTGCAACCGCACATGTGCACCAGGATTGCATCAGTGTGAGTAATGTGCTACTGCACATGTACACTAGGAGTAAGAAATAACTCACAGATTGTGTTTTGTATTCTAAGCTAAATTAGAGTCATCTTGTCTTCGGGGTTTGGATATTTTCTCGTTTCCTTGAGTACTTTAAATATTTTCTCCTTTTTGAGTAGGACTGTTAAAACAATTATAAAATTTCCTACTTGAGCTCAGGTCCCTTAGTTGGGTGGGAAATGAGGAAACACTATTCTCTTTTACAGAACATATCCCATGTGAAGCTTTTCTGACCCCTGATGCGAACTTTGAGGCAGGAATTGTATTATGACCTTGAATCTTCTATTGCTTTACACTGAGAGATTCAAGGATGTGGCCCCTCCCCTTCTGGTCTGAGCAGCACTTCCCTTTCCCATTGCCTAATCAGCTGGCATTTTAACCCACTGCATCCACAGAGACACATATGCATGGAAGAGAAATTACTCCAATAATTTCACTCATACTTTCCAGGCACTGGCCTGGAAAAATCCAGTTGAAAAAAGTGTGGGTAAAAATATCTCTACCATTGTGCAGAAGTCAGACATTTTGGTGGTAGGAAAATGCACTAAAAAAGAAAACGATTCCACCTTCCTTTGCCTTGCTGTTGTATGAATCCCATGATTTCGCTCCCTAAATTACATTGCAAGGAGAAGAAAAAGCGTGGCCCAAAGAATTTCTTTTGTCTTCAGACATGTGTTAGTTGCTCTGTAAAGTCCCCCTCAGACAAAATTAATTGCACATTCCTCAGCATTCTCAAAGCATTCTGTTCCTTCCTTGATTATGTGGCTTATTGCTTCTGTTGTACAATGGTGTCATTCATCCTTACACTATTAGACTAGTCCAGGGTTTCATACAGAGTAATGACTCAATGTAGGTATACTGAATAAAGAAAAAAGTTGAAGGAAAAAGGAAAGTTTTACTCTGATCTTCTGAAGGAAGGAGAGAGCTTAGATGATTTTAATCTCCTAAGAAACAATTGAATGTCTAAAATCAGATATTCAATATGGAGGAATGATCTTTATTTCCTCACTCTTCATTCTTAAAGAAAGGCTCAAATTACAGTTTAGGTAATGTTTCTGTATTCCAAGAGAGGGGTACTTTCTTTTTAAAACTTGGCATTTCTTTTTTGGTTTGCAGTAAAACACGTTGGATTTTAGGGGGCTGGTTCAAATGAGGAAAGTGGTTTCTTTTGACTAACCCAGTTTCCTGACCTTGTGGTTGTTTATTCCAGACACCAAATCAGAGACTTAAATTTCTAGGTTATCATAGGGATTGTAAGAGAAAGAGATATTTGGGTATCAAAAAGAACACAAAAATAAAATTTCAATTGTATTCCAAAACATTTCATGATGGAAGATTTTGTGAAACAGCAATTTAAATCTAGAAATATACCAACACTGAACAAAGACAGGACAAGGAAAGGAATTACATACTATTGTCATTTATGAACATGCCTGAAAAAAAAATTTTTTTAATTTTAATAAAGAATTTTTAAAAATTCTTTTAAAAATATAAATAAATTGGGCTAGGCACAGTGGCTCCCCCCTGTAATCCCAGTACTTTGGGAGGCTGAGGTGGGTGGATCAAGGAGTTCGTGACCAGCCTGGCCAAAACAGTGAAACCCCATCTCTACAAAAACACAAAAATCAGCTGGGTGTGGTGGCCTGTGCCTGTAGTTCCAGCTACTTGGGAGGCTGAGGCAGGAGAATCACTTAATCCGGGAGATGGAGGCTGCAGTGACCCAAGATAGTGCCATTGCCCTCCAGCCTGAATGACAGAGTGAGACTGTGTCTCAAAAAAAAAAAAAAAAAAAAAATCAAACTAATCAGTGCCTAAATATACAAAACATCATGACTGGGTAGGGTTTATTCTAGTAATGTTACATATAATTCAAATCAGGTCCCCTATTAATATTTACCACATTATGAATAGAAAGAGTAAAATCATATGCTAACTTTATTAAAAGCATACTAAGCAATGAATAAAACTCAATATTCACAATAAAATCTTAGCAAAAGAGGAAAAAAGTGTTTGTCTAAATCCATAGCAAACATCACACTTAAGGGTAAAACATTCCTGCTAATGCCAAAAAGAAGATAAGGATGCCAATGTCTAAACAATATTGTATAGGAAGACTTATCTAAAGCAATAAGACACGAAAAAGACAATAAAGCGTAGAAGAATTGTAAAAGATGACAAAAAAGCTTCCTCATTTTCAGACATCATTGTCTACACAGAAATCCAAGAGATCTATGAACCACTGTTAGAACAGGGAAGTTGAGAAAGTTTGTTACAGTATTGACATAAAAATCAAAAGCATTGCTAGATGAGAATAATAGCCAATTTAAACAATAGAGAAAATGTTCTAGTCCTAATAACATCAAAAGCTGTAGGTATCTAGGAATAAAGTTTTAAAAGTTACATGTATTTAAAAAAACATAAAAGTTACATGTATGAATGTGATGGAGAAATTAGAAAACATTAACGGAAATTTGAAAAGTCTTGCTTGAAGACATGTTTATGGATGGGATGACAGTAATGTAAAGATGTCAATTCTGTTGAAATTAATCTATAAAATTTAATGCAATTTCAATAAAAATCCCAATAGAGTTCAAAGAAATAACAAATTAAAAAAAATTCCTTGACAGTGCAGACTCAAGAAAAGCTAAGCCAGTGTTGAACAAGAACGACGTATGTGGGCTTGATCATCAGAACAGTGGGGTATGGGATAAGAATGGGCGGGCCAGTGAAAGAGAACACAGACCCACACATCTATGTAAGTCTTGTGATTTTTATTTTTATTTTTTGAGACGGAGTCTCGCTCTGTCGCGGAGGCTGAAGTGCAGTGGCGACATTTTGGCTCACTGCAGCCTCTGCCTCCTGGGCTCAAGCAATTCTCCTGCCTCAGCCTCCTGAGTAGCTGGGATTACAGGCACTCGCCACCACGCCTGGCTAATTTTTGTATTTTTGGTAGAGACAGGGTTTCACCGTATTAGCCAGGCTGGTCTCAAACTCCTAACCTCAGGTGATCCACCTGCCTTGGCCTACCAAAGTGCGGGGATTACAGACGTGAGCCACTGCACCCAGCCAAGAGAAGTACTTTTCAAATCAGTGGCTAGCCATATGAAAATAAGAGTTTAGATCCCCTACTACACACCATGCCTCCATCAGTGTTAGGCATATTAAGGACAAATGTGAAAGACAAAATTTTAAGACTTTTAGAAAAAAACAGAGTATATTTATGACCTGAGATTGAAAGGACTTTCTTTAAAAACACAACACAAAACCTACGTACTATAAAAAGTATACTTAGTGTAGTCGAACTTACACATTATACAACTTATTTTCAAATAAACCATAATTAAAGTTAAAAGGCATGTCTCATGGTAGGAGATATTTACATCTCACATAATCTGCAAAGATCACTAGCCAGAATTCATCAAGGACTCCTATACAACAATAAGAAAAAGAAATATCCCAATAGAACGGGCAATGCATATGAGCCAGAAAACTGCAGAGGAAATCAAAATGGCCAAGAAGAAAAGATGCTCAATCTTAATGCAATTGGCAAAATGCAGAGATAGATCATCACCAATGGATAATACACAGCAGTTCAATGAACTAGAGCTATAAATCCCAAAAACAATGTTGAGTGAAAATAACCTGTAAGTTGACACCACGTATGCCATGTTTGAAATAGGTGAAAGCATGTGACTTCTTTTATTTTTCGAGACGGGGTGTTGCTCTGTTGCCTAGGCTGGAGAGCGGTGGTGCCATCATAGCTCACTGCAGTCTCAAACTCCTGGGCTCAAGTGATCCTCCTGCCTCAGTCTCCTGTGTAGTAGGACCACAGGCATGTGCCACCATGTCCTGCTAACTTTTTGATTTTTTGTAGAGATGGGATTTCGCCACGTTGCCCAGGCTGGTCTCAAACTCCTTGGCTCAAGCAGTCCTCCCACCTGGGCCTCCCACAGCATGTTACACATTTTAAATAAATACTCGTATATATAGTAATGGCAACAAAACCATGCTTGGGAAAGAAACACCAAGTTTTGGATGGCAGTTCCAGCATAGTTGTGTACTAAGCCAGATTACACTGGCTTCCCTGAGCCAATTCTGCACATCTCTTCTTAATTCCATGTTCAGTGATGTTGTGTTAGTAACTTGAAATCTGCTGTGATGGGAGTGTTTATACCACAGAAATCAAAAAACATTATAAATTCCAGATCCTCCCTCCCCTTTCCCCATGCTGGAGAACTGGTTTACCAACACATCAGGGTGCCATTCTCCACAGAGCAGAATGTGACTGGGGAAGGGTATATAACTGGATTCAATAATGTTTATAATATCTTTATGCTTCAAACAAATGTTAAAGCAAATAAGGCACAAAGAAAGGAGTAATATGACAAACTCCCATGAGCCACGCCCGACTCTTTGACGGAATGTCTTTCTGTGATTTTCTGTATTTTGGAAATCTTTATTGAAAAAAGAAACCTAGTCAGTTGAATTTTTCAGGCCAGCATAATACCATTTCTTTATGCCCTCTTTAATTTTAGATTTAAGTCTTGCCTAGTTGGCCACAATATATTATTTTGAAAAACTTGGACCTGAACTAATAGGAGCTGAAAGTTATTATTTCAAGCCCCAACCACAGATTCGCCCGATAGGTGTATCTTTGAAATCGATACACCTGTTGATTGGTTGAACCCAGGAGGCGGAGGCTGCAATGAACCAAGATTGCACCACTGCACTCCAGCCTGGGCGACACAGTGAAATTCTGCCTCGAAAAAAAAAAAAAAAACAAAAGAGAGAGAGAGAGACGAGAAAAGAACAGAGATGTGATTCAGGAATGTAAATCTCAGTCATCTAACTTCTGCAGACTGGGGTCCACTGCAAAGATCTCTTCTTGCTAACTTCATTCATTCATTCATTCGAGATGGAGTCTCACTCTGTTGCCCAGACTGGAGTGCAGTGGCGCTATCTCGGCTCACCGCAACCTCCACCTCCCGGGTTCAAGTGATTCTCCTGCCTCAGCCTCCCAAGTAGCTGGGATTACAGGCATGTGCCACAACACCCAGCTAATTTTATTTGTATTTTTAGTAGAGATAGGGTCTTGCCATGCTGACCAGGCTGGTCTCGAACTCCTGACCTCAAGTGATCTGCCCACCTCGGCCTCCCAAAGTGCTGGGATTACAGGTGTAAGCTACCATGCCCAGCCTCATTCTTATCTTTCTTTAAATTAGGAGACACATAAAGATTTAAACTCTAGCGATTAAGAGCCCCTCCTGGAGTAAGCCACAACTTCATGAACCAGAGAAGCAGGGCTCCACTCTGGCAGGAGGGCACATGGCTGAATGCCTGGGGTTTGGAGACAGAGAGGCTCAGATAATGCATATGAAATGAAAATGCATCTAAAGCTCTATGGCCTCTGGCATGGAGCAAGCACTCTACAAATATGCCTCACCATCAACTCACAGCCAAACCACAGAAGACCTAGGCCAGGGGCCTCCCAAGATCTAGCCCTCTTGCCTCTTTCTGGGTTACAGGGCCATTAGTGGGCTCTGGAAGGAGAAACTGTGCAGGGGCTCACAGGATTTTATCATCAGCGATTGCGCAGTGAGGGCTGGCTTTCACACCAGCACATTACTAATGAACAGGTACACTCTGGATTCTCTAACTCAGTTTCTATGCCCTTTCTCTATTTTCTTTTTATTTTATCTAGACTGTGTGTCTCAACCATGGCTGCACATTCCAAACACCTGAACACCTTTGAAAAATTCTGATGTTCTGGCCCCACCTCAACCAATGAGTCAGAATTTCTGAAGGTAGGATCCAGCTTCCCAGGTGATTCCAGTGGGTAGCCCAGGTTGAGAAATACTGATGCAAAATACACAAACTGTTTTTCAAACTCTGAGTCAAACGAAAAAAGTTCTGTTGCAACACTGACACTTCCTACATCCTAGGCTTTCAGAATTAAAGGATAAGTTATTTCAAGTCAAGGAACATTTCTCCCAGAGGTCAAGCTTGTGCTAGGTGTTGGGATTCAAGGGTGACAAAGGATATGTGAACCCTGCCCTCAAGGAGCTCGCATTTACCAATTTTAGTAAGCCAAGATGGGTAGGACTGAGTTTGCATTTATAGCTGAGTCACAAAATGACAGGGCATTGCAGAATTTTATAATGGGATTTCACTGTCACAAAATCAGGAGCATCATGGGCTTGTATTTTGGTACTTCCTCTGTGCTGGCACTTTAGGTTTATCAATTCACGGGAGCTTCACTGTAACCATATAAGAGAGATTTTCCTATTTCCGTTTCTTCCTTCAATACAAGTTTGGATGCCTCCTATGGGCCAGACACCATTTTAGAGACTTAGACAGTAACAAAACAGACTCCTGTCCTCGTGGAGCAAGTGTTTTGTGAGTCAGCGTGGAGAGGAAAGGAACGACAGGAATGATATAAAAGTCGATCATATAGTATGTTAAAAATTGATGAGTGCCATGAGAAAAAGGAAAAGTGGAGGAGGTAAGGTATGCGTGGATACTCAGGGAGCCTCAGCGAGAAGAAGGATTTGAGTAAAGACTTGACATACAGGGGTTAGTTAATTTCACTCCGTTTAAAGATTCACCCAACACAAAGAGGGGGCTTTGCTGGGATGCAAACTCACATATGTTGAACACCAGCTTCTGTGCTCTTAACAAGCCTACTAGCTTGTCTTTCTTTTTGTTTTTTTTGTTTTTTTTTTTTTTTTTGAGATGGAGTCTTGCTCTGTCACCCTGGCTGGACAGATTGCAGTGGTGCAATCTTGGCTCACTCAACTTCCACCTCCTGGGTTCAAGCAATTCTCCTGTCTGAGCCTCCTGAGTAGCTGGGGTTACAGGTGTGCACCACCATACCTGGCTAATTTTTGTATTTTTAGTAGAGATGGGGTTTTACCATATTGGCCAGGCTGGTCTCAAACTCCTAACCTCAAGTGATCTGTCCACCTCGGCCTACCAAAGTGCTGGGATTACAGGTGTGAGCCACCATGTCTGGCCCTAACTTTTCTTTCAAGAAGTATTGATATAATAACTTATTCATTCACTCTCTGTCTTGTTTACTATTTTAATTTTCTAGCCTAGTGTCTGCTACATACTTACATTTTTAATTAAACTGATTATTTAAAATTATCAATTCAATTGAATTAATATGTTATGACTTGAAGTATGTATTGTGTGTTTACTGTGTCCAGCCCACTCCCCAGGTAGAAGAAAAGTTATAGAAAATTCAGCGTAGCTGAGGATCCTGGAGACTAAGCAAGTACATATTCTTGGATGTCCTGTTCATGTCATATTGCGGAAGAAAAGATGTCGCTGCCCCACCAGGGCAAATAGGTTTCTTCTCTGAGCCAGGAGGATGGAGAGAGAATATGGAATACATGTGAGACTCATAAGGAAATAAGGATACTTCTAAGTAGAAAGCTTCTTGGCACAACAGCCCACAAAAATGGATGAAGCTGAGTCAGGGGTTACAGGTAGAGTTTCTTAGGCTGCATTCATCTGAGAAATTTTCATAATGCTCCTATGTGAGAACGATCTTTTGAATATTAACTTACCTATTGAAGTGGTAGATATCCTGTATGTTTCCGAAAAGGGCTGATCTTTCTTCGGTCCCCAGGGGAAGTTTTGTTTGGTCCCTGATGCAGTCAAGGTAATCCTGTGAGATCAATGAGAAGGATGCCTTCAACACTCCTGTCCTTTCCAAGTCATCTTTAATTATGCCCAGTGAATCTTTCACATCTGTTTCAAGTAATTATTATACTAATGTGCTCATTAACTCTGAGAGTACACAGTTGCTCTCTTACTACTGGCCCTAATACTCACCTATTTATAGAACGAAGAGTTTTAGCAAAGAGAAAGAGTATGGTATACATTCTGTCTACTCCCTAAATATATTAGAGCTTCCCTCGATGGGGCTACAATGACCACAGTGCTGATAACGTCAGTTTTGGTATAACCACATCGTCTGCTGTTTCTTTGACTGATTTGTATGATAAAAACATACTCTAATTCATATAGTGAAAAACCAGAAATAAAAATTCTGAACTGACAGAATTGTTTCAAACATAACCTTTAAGTCACAAAACTATCTGTTGTTAAACTATAGAACCAAATTCTTTTTCAAATACCAACTTATTTTTAAGTGAAAAAAAAAATAAGCATATAACTTACTATGCTGTGTTAATGAGCCACAGAAAACTCTCAATTGATTTTGTATGTTTTAACATAGAAACAGCTCCCAAACAGACCTGCTGTGGATTCAGACCCATCGTGGGTTAAACTGACATGGCTTAGAAGCTATTTGAACTGCTGAGGAAGAGGAAAGCTGCTTTCTGCCTCTTGTGTGCTAAAGAGTTCATAACTGAGTGTTCCCCTTTCTCTAGCAAGACTTGAAAAAGGATTCTGTAGGAGGCAGGAAAACAATAAAAAGTGAAGACAGCTGAAATAACGTAAAATAAAAAATAAATATAGTCCTTGCCCTAGGCTGAACAATGAAGTATGGCTCCCTCCCAAATGTAACATGGCAATCTGCAGCATTTAGAGGAAGTAACCCTGTGAAAAGCCAGGCAGACCATGAAAATCCCAGCACCGCAGCCGCATTCCAATGTCCGACAGCAAACACTGTTGTGTTTAGATGCGGCTAGAGAAAGGAGAAGCTGAAATGCAAGAACCATTAGATAATTGTTTCTTATACCTTTTATTAATCCACCTTCATTCTCTCATGTTCTTTTGGTTCCTCCGATGCAAAATAGGCAGGGCTTTCATCATTAACTTTCTCAAGTGGCACATTTCACAGTTTGCATCCAATTAGGTTTCGTTCTAGTTCTTTCATACTAAAATCATTGTCATGCATAAACCAATGTTCATAAACCTTTTTTCAAAACAAGTTTTGTGGTAACAACTTTTCTTCTTAAGAAAGTAGTCACCTCAGTAAGAAACTAGATTCAAAAGATTTAAAAGTAGTTGGCATTAAAATCCCCAGATAGCTTGGCCTATTCTCCTTACTGTTATAAATGGAACAATCATAAGAGCTTGAGTACCTGCATAGGACAGACAGGCCCAAAAAGGGCCCCAAAAAGAAAAACAAATGGAGGCCAGAATTGAAAGAATGGTACATTTTGAACAACACATAAAACCTACACTCTCTCAAAATAAAGAAATATATTCATTGATATTTCTGTTAAATTACACATGGTCCAAAAGGATGGACTAATAACGTGCAGTGAATGTCTGTATTTAATAGCAGCTTAAGACTTTGCTGGACATTTTGGAGGGCATATTGTACACAAAATTAAGAAGGTAAAACAGAAGGACGTAGACGGGCATGAGCCACACCAGCATGGCACGATGAGGGGAGGGGCGGGGCGGGGGTGGAGGGTGCAAGCCACATTCACCTGGCTGAATTCAGAGGCTCCGCAGTGGGGCTTAAAGAGAGAATGAACAATCCTTTCTCTCACTTCAAGTGCAAAGCTTGCTCATTTGCGGAAACCTGATACTAAATTCTTCATGTGAGAGAAAGATTGAGTTAAGGGGCTTAAAGAATTTCATCTGGGGTTACAGACAAAGAACCATGGCCTGCATCCAACAACTGATGGCCCATCGCCAGCTCAAAGAGTTTCAAAAACCTCAGAGTCCATGGCAGAGAAACTAAATTTTAAAAGTTGCTTGTTTTCAGAAATTATTGAGAAAACAGATCGTGAGGAGTCCACATTTTTGTGGACCACTCTAGAAAACAGATCAAAATTGTATGGTCATAACTTGTTCCCCCCACTGATCATAAGTCCATCTTTTAAATATAATACTTTAACCCTAGACTAGTTCCTGAAAACTAAGGCAGCATGCCCTGTATTCGCAGCTGTAATCATCTGTAGTGTAGCCAAAATGAGTGGTTTGAAGCTCAGTGATAATAACAGTTCATTCTGCGCCCGAAATGACAGAGTAAGGACACCAACGAAATTTATTAGAGCCTGTCATGCTGCTTATTAATTTTATTGGCTTGATGTCAGCACCTATGGTTACCCTACTGTTAACAACTATGAAGGATCAATTTAAAACTTTTGCACTGAAAACAATTATTCTCCAAGAGGATCAAAGAATTTAGCTTGGTGAGGAAAGAAGCAGAGAGTACACACAAAAAACGGCTTTTCACCATTTGAATGATTTTCTGTGATTTAAAATTTCCCCTATTTATTTTCTCATCAGTTTATGTCCTTAAGATCTCTACCATTATAAGATTTGCACATAAGCAGCCTCGTCTAATCAACTTTTTCATTCCTTGTAATATCTGTTATTGAAAATATCCAAGTAGATATCCAAGTAGATCTGACTTGGTCCTATTCAAAGGATGGGAAGTGGGCAGGAGCCAATTTGCAAACTGCTGCTGATCTACAAGCAGATAAGTACAGACATCAAGTAAGCATGCAGAAACTTTTTACAGTAGTTTACAGAATGATTTAACATCAATCTAATAATAAATTTGTGCTTGTACTTTGTACATCTTATTCTAACTTTTCTAGTATTATTTTTTAAATTGTATTTTACAGAAGAATTGGTGTGTGACAGATGGAAAGAAAACACACACTTGCCACTCACCATGGATAGTTTGAGAAGCTCTGATCCACATAACCACCCAGCAGGGACACGCTATAGAAAGAAGAACTGAGACAGAAGGCAAATTCAGCGCCCTTGGGAGCTTACCTTATTTCTATGAGATGCCCAGAAATAGGTTAGTTAATGGCTCCTCCACTTCCCTTCTTCTTCTGATATCACATTAAATTTTTTTTTTTTTTTTTTTTTTTTTTGAGACAGAGTCTCGCTCTGTCGCCCAAGCTGGAGTGCAGTGGCACGATCTTGGCTCACTACGACCTCCACCTCCCAAGTTCAAGCGATTCTCCTGCCTCAGGCCCCTTGAGTAGCTGAGATTGCACGCATGTGCCATCATGCCCGGCTAATTTTTGTATTTTTAGTAGAGATGGGTTTCGCCATGTTGGCTAGGCTGATCTCAAACTCCTGACCTCAGGTGATCCACCTGCCTTGGCCTCCCAAGATGCTGGGATTACAGGTGTAAGCTACTGCACCTGGCCCTGAGAAATAATCTTTTTTCATTTCTCCAACCCCTCTACCCTTTCTAGAAAGTAGTCTGTTTATCCAAAAATTTGCCTTTCAAATTTCATGTATTACATTGGGATGCCTCTGAAACTAGAATAACTTACATGTGTATAGTAATTTACAGTTTAAAAGCACATTAACATTCATTTATACAAGCCTTCCTCCCATCTTTTTATTTTCAGGATGTAAGAATGTGTGCCAAGCGCTGTTTTACAGGATAAGAATTTAAAAAAAAAAAGAATAAAACAGGATCCCTTCCCCCAGCAAGCTCCCTGTATAGTTGAAGAGCCAAGTGTAAACAAATAAATAGAATACAGTGTTTTGGCAGCAAGATTGATAGAGATTCAGTTCACAAGAGAGGGCAAGAAAGGCGGAAGTGGTCAGTTCCAGGGAGGGGAGAGGCTTCACAGGGAAGGTGAGGGTGGAGCTGAATCTTGAAGGATGGAGTTTCAACACAGCGAAAGGAAGGAGACAACATCTAGGAGGCCAGAAATGGGTAAACAAAGGCACAGGGTAACAAAAAGGACACTAAAAGGAGTTGAAAAGGGCTAGATTTCAGGCCAGCCAGATGTCAGGGTTGAGACCAGCTGGACAGAGCAGGGCGTGCACCTAAACACACAGACCCTTGAGGGTGGGGCTGCACTGCTAGATGAGGCTAAATGGGGGCCGGGACAGGTCATGCAGAATCTTCCACGCTACATAGCTGGTGGTAACCACTGAAGGGTGTGGTGAGATTAAAGATGGTTCCATCATCAATAAAGAAAACAGGGCCGGGTGCAGTGGCTCATGCCTGTAATCCCAACACTTTGGGAGGCAAACGCAGGTGGATCATCTGAGGTCAGGAGTTCAAGACCAGCCTGGGCAACGTGGTGAAACCCCATCTCTACTAAAAATACAAAATTTAGCAGGGCATGGTGGCAGGCACCTGTAATCTCAGCTACTCGGGAGGCTGAGGCAGGAGAATCGCTTGAACTTGGGAGGCAAAGGTTGCAATGAGCTGAGATTGCACCATTGCACTCCGGCCTGGGCAACAAGAGCTAAATTCTGTCTTTAAAAAAAAAAAAAAAAAGAAAAGAAAAATAAAATAGGAGAGAAGCTATAAAACTGCTGGGGAGGCTGGTTAGGTGATGCATGCAGCAGGACAGGTATGTGCAGACCAACTCCTAACCCTGAGTCAGGTGGAGAAGAGAGGTATTTAATGGGATGTGGAGAATAATAGAAGCACGGAGTCCAGGGTGACAGCATGGTTGAAGTGACTGATCAGCCATGTGGGCTTTCGGTGGAAGGAAGTCTGGGGCTCCTCTCTCTTCGTCACTTCCCACCCTAAGGAGGAAGCTGCTGTTTCGCCAGCTCCCAGGAAGGATGCTTTCTCATCCACTGTGGCATGAGTGAGTTAAAGTCAATGAGTACATGGGGACCCATCTGCCTCCTCTTCCTTTTGGCTGTAGCATGGAGACAGCTGGGCTGCTCCCTCCGGGGAAAAGGACCCATTGGCTTCCCTCCTCTGATTTTCCTTCCTAGGTGGCTGGTGAGGTAAAACCAAGCCAGGGCCAGCTCTAGCAGGCCCCATCTGCGGAGGCCTGGGCAGGGCTGTTCTGAGGTTTGGTACCCCCTAGACTGGACTTCTTCAAGCCAAGATGAAAGGTTGAAAGGCATCTCTGGGGGTTTGTGGTGAAAGGAGACAGGCCTACTTTTGGCCTAGTTCATCCAGATTGTAGATTTCCATGTGCTCAGGGTGGCTCATTTTGTTCTTGCTAAGGCCCAAGCTCTAAGAAGAAATATGGGTTTGATTTTCCAGCCATCGTCCTTTGCACAAAGAGTGCCCTTACAGAACATCGTGACTGAAAAGGTATTGGTTAAGGGCCAGGCACAGTGGCTCACGCCTGTAATCCCCACACTTTGGGAGGCTGAGGCAGGTGGATCACCTGAAGTTAGGAGTTCCAGAGCAGCCTGGCCCAGCATGTTGAAACTCCGTCTCTATTAAAAACACAAAAATATTAACCAAGTGTGGTGGTGGGCAGCTGTAATCCCAGCTACTTGGGAGGCTGAGGCAGGGGAATTGCTTGAACCTGGGATGCGGAGGTTGCAGTGAGTTGAGATTGTGCCATTGCACTCCAGCCTGGGTAACAAGAACAAAACTCCGTCACAAAAAAAAAAAAAAAAAAAAAGAAAGAAAGAAAGAAATGATGAGGGTATGAGCTTTATCCTTCCTGTCGGTGCTCAAAGGAGAATGAGGGAGAAAAACACGTAAAAGAAGTTCATTTAAGTGCTACAAGAATTATTTACAAAGTACTGTGAGAGTACAGAAGAACACACTGCAGATGAAAGAAGCCCTTTATCTTTCTTCCAAATAAGCCACTGAACAGAGTATGGTAAAATGTCCTGCTGTAGCCTATAGACAAAAGTATCAGAAGTCTAATCTTAAGTGAATCTCTTTTCTCTTCTTTCTCTGTGCACATCTAGGGAGGAGGAAGGTACAGCCAAAGAAAAGGGATCTGGGGAATGGTGGTCTCCGGCCACTGCATTAGGCTGGATACAAAAGCTCTTACTGTGGAGACAGAGTATTCCCTGGGTCCATACAGTCTAGACCCCACACCACAGAGAAATGTACTGAAAATCCAACGTAGAAGGAATGGGACACAATCTTTCTGGCAATAGCTTTGGGCAGGGGGAAGGACCGGGAAGAAAGGGAAGAAAGAAAAAGAGAGGGTTGGGCCGGGCACAGTGGCTCATGCCTGTAATCTCAGCACTTTCGGAGGCCAAGGCAGGCAGGTTATCAGAGGTCAACAGCTCGAGACCAGCCTGGCCAACATGGCGAAACCCCGTCTCTACTAAAAATACAAAAAAAAAAAAAAAAAAAAAAAATTAGCCGGGCGTGGTGGTGGGCACCTGTAATCCCAGCTACTTGGGAGGCTGAGGCAGGAGAATAGCTTGAACCTGGGAGGCAGAGGTTGAAGTGAGCTGAGATTGTGCCACTGCACTCCAGCCTGGGCAACAGAGTGAGACTCCAAAAAAAAAAGGAAAAAGAGAGAAAGAGCAGGGAAGACAAAGGGGGAAGAAAGATACGACATAGAGGCTGATCTTACTGGTAATGTGTGGAACTGTGTTAATGGCTCGGAGATGCCTGAGTAAAAGAATAAAAAATTGGGTGGCTTCAGCTTCATTTACCGTCTATAATACTTGCAGTACATAAACCATTGGTAAAAAATGTCAGGAATGGCCTTCTTGTTAAGCTGTGACAGATGATACATGCACCTTTTCAGTCTCCCCTCTATTGTTTTCCTACTTCCTCCTGAAAGGGGGAGAGCTGGGAGCTTTCTCATAGTGAGGAGATGGGCCAGCCAGGCCTAGGAAGGGGCAGGAGGTGGCAGCTCTTCCCAGAAAAAGAAACTTGGAACAGGAATTCTGTTAAAAATAGAAATGATGAGTAGAAAGAGAAATACATCTTTGCTTGAAGACAATTAGGAATATTTGTTTGGTTTTCCCCTAAAGATTTTAAGCACAAACACATTTATGAACAAGATATTAAGAAATAGAATTAGTATTAATACGTTAAAGTTCTTAAAGCAACTGGACGCCCATCTTTTCCTACACTTCTGACAATCATTACCGAAATCAATTGTCTTAGGCCAGGTGTGGTGGCTCACCCCTGCATCCCAGCACTTTGGGAGGCCAAGACAGGTGGATCACCTGAGGTCAGGAGTTCGAGACCAGCCTGAAACCCCATCTCTACAAAAATACAAAAATTGGCTGGGCGCGGTGGCTCACGCTTGTAATCCCAGCACTTTGGGAGGCCGAGGCGGGCGGATCACGAGGTCAGGGAATCGAGACCACGGTGAAACTCCGTCTCTACTAAAAATACAAAAAAATTAGCCGGGAGTGGTGGCGGGCACCTGTAGTCCCAGCTACTCAGAGAGGCTGAGGCAGGAGAATGGCATGAACCTGGGAGGCGGAGCTTGCAGTGAGCCAAGATTGTGCCACTGCACTCCAGCCTGGGCGACAGAGTGAGACTCTGTCTCAAAAAAAAAAAAAAAAAAAAAAAAATACAAAAATTAGCTGGGTGTGGTGGCACACGCCTGTAATATCAGCTGCTTGGGAGACTGAGGCAGGACAATTGCTCGAACCTGGGAGGTGGAGGTTGTAGTGAGCCGAGATTGCACCACTGCACTCCAGCCTGGGCAGATCACAAGGTCAAGTAATCGAGACCATCCTGGCCAACACAGTGAAACCTCCTCTCTACTAAAAATACAAAAATTGCTGGGCATGGTGGCGCGTTCCTGTAGTCCCAGCTACTTGGGAGGCTGAGGCAGGAGAATCGCTTGAACCCAGGAGGTGGAGGTTGCAGTGAGCCATGATTGTGCCACTGCACTCCAGCCTGGGCAACAGAGTGAGACTTTGTCTCAAAAAAAAAAAAAAGAAATAAAGAAATCAATTGTCTTCATTTACTTTATAGTGATGTCATTTATTGACTTCATGTGGATGTGTATAAATGTAGTGAAACCTAAAAAAGTTATAATAATGGAAAAGCAATTTGGTATAAACATAACACTAAAATTAGTTCCCTATATTACCTTTTAGTATAACAATTAGAGAAGTCCTTATAAGAGGCCTTTTTACAATAATAACGTAGCAGAAAAACTTAATTTTCTGTTGCCTTGTTAAATATTTATTTTCGAAATTGCAGAGTTTCCAAATTACATTGACAACATTCTCATATGCCAAAGTGAGTCTAAAACTGACAGAGGTAGACAGATGGCCATGATGAAGTCCTGTTGCATACTGAAATATCTTTCCAGACCTATTTGCAACCTCCCATTACTGTTTTTTCTGTAGTGTAAATCCTATCATTATTTCTAGCTACCAAAAGAAAAAAAAAAGCAAAGCATTTCTGAAATAATCTATGTGCTTTTGAATGCATGTAAATACAAAGTCTTTGAAGACGTTGTATTTTAAAGTTTTCAAAATGGGCCACCATCGTGTTTGCCAGAATCCCCTGGAGCAAAGCCCAGTATGAGGCTGCAGTGGGCACTCACTAGATAGACATTTGAAGCGAGTTTATTAACCACTCTTTTGAGAATGATCCCTCCAGTTGACTTATCTCTCCTACAACTCTATTTTCCTTGTCATCAGGTTAACTTTACACAGCGTTTTATTTCTTATTTAAACTACCTTTTTACTCTCCAGGTTCCAGGCCAGGTAAGGAAGCAGACAGACACAATTAAACGTGGCTATAATCCTTAAAGTGGAAAATGGGAATGGCTGGTGAGGTGGTGGAGGGATGCAATGTCTTGGCAACACTTGAAGCATCTGAAAAGAAGAAACTGATTCATCTTCGTTATAATCAGAGGACTACTGGTGTAATTTGAAACATGGTGATTAAGGAAAATTAAGTAAAGCCCAAAGGGTTTTTAATATGGGGAAAAAAATCAGTAAAATAAATGTGCATTATTACATAATCTGAATTTTAACTCCTCACTGCTATTTATCATCATTATTGGTTTTTCTTTTTTCTTTATTTTTGTTTAGAGACTGGGTCTCTGTCATCCAGGCGAGAATGCAGTGGCATGATCACAGCACACTGCAACTTGGAAATCCTGCTTTAAGCGATCTCCTGCCTCAGCCTTCCCAGTAGCTGGGGTTATAGGCTCACACCACCACACTGGGCTAACTTTTCTATTTTTTTGTAGAGATAGGGTCTCACTATGTTGCCCAGGAGACTCCTGACCTCAAGTGATCCTCCCACCTTGGCCTCCCAAAGTATTGGGATTATAGGCATAAGCTACCACACCCGGCAATCATCATTGTTGTTATTTTAAAGTTTATTGCTAAGCACTGAGCTGTCTGCTTTATGTGCATTCTCTCATTTCATCTTCACCGCAACCCTAGGAGACGGGTCCCATTAATCCCATTTCCCCGGAAGCTGAGAAAGGCTCCATCAGTCCCCTGAGGTCATACAGAGAGTAAATGCCTCAAGTCATGCTCAAACCAAGATCTGCTGACAATAGCCTGGGCGCTGAAACCCTACAGGGTCACTTCAAAGGTTTTATACCTAACACAGTATATTTAAACAGGAGGAGGGGTTTGCTGATGATTAATTTTGAGAGTTAAAGGTAATTTTTATCAGGTGTCAGGTAGGAGCCAACCAAAAACCACCACCCTGATTGACTAGGCACCTCCCACCTGCCAAGATCATCACAGGCTATATCTGAATTAGGATCAGTCCCATTCACACGCGGTACCCACTGCCTTCATGTTTTCATATGTATACAGCCCATGGCATGTTTTCCTTCAGCCAAACACACCAGCTTTCAACCATCTGCCACGTCCAAGACTGGCTCACGAGTTCTCGTCCTTCCTTCTCACTAATGCATGCCTTTACACTCCTGTAAGACACCCCATTTCCTGCTAGCCACCCCACAGTGGGCCACTTGATCCCACTTTATGGACAAGTCTCTATATACCTCGTCCCACAGAAACACACTCCTTCCCCAAACCAGTCACAAGGAGTCAGGGCAGATGCATTCGATCAGCTCTCTGAGCACCACACTACTTTCAAGTAATATGAAATCATGACATGATGGGGAGCCTGGAAAGCAGGGTGTTTTAGCTCTAGAGAATTAGGAACCATTCTGAAATGAAGACAAATCAGAAATGAAGAGAAAGATGGAAGCTCTGAAAAGAGCCTTCAAAGGAAAATGCTCATGTACTGAAATGGAAATGTACAAAGAGGTTCAGGAGCTGTGTAGAAGAGCATCCATATCACAGCCAACATATGAAAAAAAGCTCAACACCACTGATCATTGGAGAAATGCAAATCAAAACCACAATAAGATACCATCTCATGCTTAGTCAGAATGACAATTTTTAAAAAGTCAAGAAACGGCCAGGTGTGGTGGCTCACGCCCATAATCTCAGCACTTTGGGAGGCCAAGGCAGGCAGATCACCTGAGGTCAGGAGTTTGTGACCAGCCTGACCAACATGGTGAAACCCCATCTCTACTAAAAATACAAGAGTAGCCAGGCGTGGTGGTGTGTGCCTGTAATTCCAGCTACTCAGGAGGCTGAGGCAGGAGAATCACTTGAACCTGGAGGCAGAGGTTGCAGTGAACTGAGATCACACCATTGCACTCCAGCCTGGGCAACATGAGTAAAACTCTGTCTCAAAAAAAAAAAAAAAAGTCAAGAAACAGACGCTAGCAAGCTTGCAGAGAAAAAGGAACACTTTTCCACTGTTGGTGGGATAAATTAGTTTAACCATTGTAGTGATTCCTCAAAGAACTAGAGGCAGAAATGGCATTTGACCCAGCAATCCCATTACTGGCTATATACGCAAAGGAATATAAATCATTCTATTATAAAGATACATGCACGCGTATGTTCAATGCAGCACTATTCACAATAGCAAAGACATAGAATCAACCCAAATGCCCATCAATGATAGACTGGATAAAGAAAATGTGGTACGTATACACCATGGAATACTATACAGCCATAAAAAGGAATGAGATCATGGATGGAGCCGGAAGCCGTTATCCTCAGCAAACTAACTCAGGAACAGAAAACCAAACAGCAAATGTTCTCACTTATAAGTGGGAGCTGAACGACACATGGACACAGGGAGGGGAACAACACACACTGGAGCCTGTTGGGAGAGGGTGAGGGACGGGAGAGCATCAGGAAGAATAGTTAATGAATATTGGGCTTAATACCCGGTTGATGGGTTGATCTGCACAGCAAACCACCATGGGACATGTTTACCTATGTAATAAAACTGTACATCCCGCACATGTACCCCGGAACTTAAATGTTGAAGAAGGAGAAGAAGAAAAAAAGGATCCCTATCACTATGGCTAGGTGATTGTAGCAGGTGTTCTAACACTTCACACAAGAGCGTGTGTAAGGAAGAAGCTTCTTAGAGTAACTTCTGACACACACACACACACACACACACATACTTGTGTGCACCACAGACAATCTGGGTTTTTATCAGGGCTGTTCTCACTTCATCCATGAGCTCTGCATGCCACTTTAATACATTGATGGCTTAAAAGCCTTCGCCAAACATCAAAATGGCAATTGATTATTGCAGGAAAACATTTCCTGTTCAGAAATCAAGTAACAACCCACGCTTCACTTGAGGACCCTTAATTCTAGTGAACAAGAAATTTTGAAATAAGGACACCAAATAATGGCCCATTAAAACAGGTCCAGCAGGCCGGGTGCGGTGGCTCACACCTGTAATCCCAGCACTTTGGGAGGCCAAGGCAGGCAGATCACCTGAGGTCAGAGTTCGAGACCAGCCTGACCAACATGGTAAAACCCCGTTTCTACTAAAAATACAAAAAAAAATTGCTGGGCATGGTGGTGGGTGCCTGTAATCCCAGCTACTCAGAAGGCTGAGACACGAGAATCGCTTGAACCTGGAAGGCAGAGGTTACAGTGAGCCACTGCACTCCAGCTTGGGTGACAGAGCGAGACTCCATCTTAAAACAAACAAAAACACGTACAGCTTTTCCACATACACATGATCAATTATCATATACTTTACTTAAACATGTGTTGGGCAATAATTACCTATATGACTTATTTAGTAAGTTGGAACACTTGCCCATCTAATTTTACTGAGACAGGAACAGTAGTATAGATTATCTCACAGCAACTGATCTGTATACAGTAGGTACTCACATAGTGTTCATTTGGTGGATAAGAAACAAGGCCTTAAAGACAAAAGCCTTATTTGTGCTAAATGACTTGAAACTGTAACCCTCAATCAAAATCAAATTTCAGCCAGCCAAAAAAGTCCAGGGTTACCTGGGCAATATTAACTGGAAAAGACTGGAAGATATTAGCTCAACTTCGCATCTCCTGAGTCACGTAGATTGGTAATGACCCTCAAAATCAAGCTATTCTACTTGAAAGGCGCAATGCAATGCAGTTGTATATATTAAAATAAAGAATCTACACAAGGACCGACCTCTTTGTGGGCGGTTTGTCAAGGCAGATGAATGTGATTACACCCTGGCGGCATTAGGTAATCTGCTGCTAAATGTGGAAACGTATGGCTAAGTTATTCCGTTCATTGTACCAAAAACAATGAGGAGCCCTTAGGATATATCTGATTGTCTCGCTGACTGTATTGTTGTTGATCTCATCACAGAAAAATCTTAACCAAAAGCTATGTACAGAAACAGTTGATACAGAAAAGTTGATACAGAAACAGTCACGGCTTGAGGATCTGCAGGGGAGCAGGCAGAGGCACCGTGCAGATGGAGCTGGAGGGGTCAGCAAGGCGCGTGGGCAAAAGTGATGGGATGTTCCCCAGAAACTTGACTTTCTCAAAGCGCATGGGACCAGGGGGTAAACACGAAGATGTCCTTCTGTCATACTGTCCAGGAGGCCTGGTCCTAATTCATGCCCACAGGGTGAAAAAGGTGATGTGGGAAAATTTTCTTCCCTCTTTGACCTAAGAGAGTGGACTCTTACAGACGAGCTTTCCATAAGTGATTTTTCAAGAGATATGAATTTCCACAGCAGCAATTTTACAATCTGAACAGACGTGCCCTCTGCTTTTTCTTGTAGTAAATGCAGTTTCCATCTACTACAAGATGGAAAAAATGAATTTTTTTAAATTAAAAATTAAATCTTTAATAAAAATATTACAATTTACTCTCCTGGGAAAGTAAATTTGCTTTCCCAGGACAGATTTATCTGAGGACAGGGTAAGGCACTGGCCGGATGCAACATGAAGGCCTCAGCTGCAGGGCTGGCTCCAGATGTAGCGAGGTGGGAAACACATCGGCCTCAAGGTCAGGCAGTCTGGGTCTAGGACTCAGGCCCTGGGCGAGTTACTTCCTTGCTGAGGCTCCGTAGCTTCAGTGTTAAGCAGAAAGAATACAACCACCAGTGTCTCCTCATCATTCCAAGGGTTAAACTGCACACATGGTCCATTCAAGGCAGCTTGGCACACATGTGCAGGTGTCGGTGCCTGCCGTGGGGCCATCTAAGTCCCAGGTTCCTTCCCAGAGCAGCAAGGTAGGTCAGATTGGAGTCTTTTTGGGTTCAAAAGTAAACGAACTCTATATGCTGATAAATCATAACAAAAAAATTATCCCCCCACCATTCTCTGCCACTGGCAATAACAGCGCCGTAGGAAGGCTAATTTACTTAAGCAGCTTATTATTAACCATCAACGTTGGCAAAGAGTCTGAAGATTATTGTCAGGGGAGACATGTGCATAAAAAGTCCTGGATGCCGGCCAGGCGCAGTGGCTCATGCCTATAGTCCTAGCACTTTGGGAGGCCTGGGCGGAAGGATTGAGGCCAGGAGTTCGAAGCCAGTCTGGGCAACAAAGTGAGACCTGTCTCCACAAAAAAATTAAAAAATTAGCCAGGCATGATGGCATGTATCTGTAGTCCCAGCTACTTGGGAAACTAGGGCGGGAGGGTTGCTTGAGCCCAGGAGATCAAGGCTGCAGTGAGATATGATCACGCCACAGCACTACAGCCTGGGTAACAGAGCAAGATCCTATCTCAAAAAAACAAAAAGTCCTGATGCCGGCCAGGCACAGTGGCTCATGCCTGTAATCTCAGCACTTTGGGAGGCCA
Organism: Symphalangus syndactylus; assembly: GCF_028878055.3. NCBI lineage: Eukaryota > Metazoa > Chordata > Mammalia > Primates > Hylobatidae > Symphalangus > Symphalangus syndactylus. The sequence goes on along the minus strand of NC_072424.2, from coordinate 128,486,799 downwards.
AGGCAGGTGGATCATCTGAGGTCGGGAGTTTGAGACCAGCCGGACCAACATGGAGAAACCCTGTCTCTACTAATAACACAAAAAATTAGCCAGGTGAGGTGGTGCATGCCTGTAATCCCAGCTACTTCGGAGGCTGAGGCAGGAGAACTGCTTGAACCCTGGAGGCGGAGGTTGCAGTGAGCCGAGATGGCACCACTGCACTCCAGCCTGGGCAACGACAGTGAAACTCGATCTCCAAAAAAAAAAAAAAAGAAAAAAAAGAAAAAAAAAGTCTTAATGCCATCTAAAAGTTTCCAAGACCCTTGCCCTCTTGCTATGACCACCCAGACAATAAATCCCGCCTCTCCTCTCCCACCTATATCTTTTTTGATACTGACTTGTCCTCTCTCTCATCACTGCCTTGACCTTGTTCTCATCTCTCACCTGGACTACTGCAAGGACATCCTCACCCAGCTCTCTACCGTGGGTCTGATTCCCCACAACTTTTCAAACCTATCTAGCATGATTTTCTAAAACTCAAATTTTATGTCATGCCTCCTGGGTAAAATACTTCAAGGACTCTTAAATCCCTCCTGATCTTCCTGGGCTCATCTTTGACCACTTTCTTGCTCCCCCTCAACTCCCTCACCTCCACCAACACAGGCACTCACTCACTGCTCTTTCAGCAATGTCCCTGTCCCCTGCCCTCTCATGCCGTTCTATTATTATCTATTCTTTTCCCACTGCCAGTATTGGCTCTCCTGCTCATTACCACCTGGCTTATTCATCCTTCGAGATTCTTCCCAGGAATCCTCCTCTGACCCTTCCTGTCCCCTGTCTGGGTCAGGTACTCCAAGTCTTTAAGCATAGGGTCATCATGATATAGTGCTATAAAAATATCCTTAGCGTTCCTTCTCTCCCTGAAACTGGTATCAACAGTTAGTAGGCGCTGTGCTTTAGCATTCCCAGCACCTAATGAGTGTAGACTTAGCAACCTCATGGAGTGAATTCCCAGAAATGAGCAATGTGCAGAGCCTGGGAAGGCAAGGGTTAACGGTGCCCCCGCTGCTCCCTCTCTAGCTAAGGGGCCAGGACCGTACAGAATCTTAACCCAGCCCAACATTCCTCCCTTGCTCCCAGCCTTTGTCACAGGGGCAGCATTTTTTACAACACCACCTCCTGAAGATGACAAAGGTCCCTAAACTATGCATTTCGTTTTTAACTCTCTTCCCACCCACCTCACTCCCGCTTTGCACAAGAAACGCTTCTCTAATCAAAAGTAGATTAACTCTCACCCTTTTCTCTCTGTGCATTTGCATTTGGAACAGCATTTACGAGGCCATAAACAGACCCCTGGGTTGAGTGATTTATCTGCTGCTTTATGGAAAACCAGACAAAAGCAGCAGTCTTTTCACCAGTTGTGTATTTATGGTCGGCCGCTGCTGGGCGGCCAGCTCGGCAGGTCCCCTCCTTAGGAGGCACCCACTTCGGGCTTTCTAAAAGGTTAAGGGCATCACTGTAAGCCCCATTATGAAACTGAAGGGACACTTGTAACATTTCTTGTAGATCCAAAGAGATAAAGGCTTTTTTCAAAAGAAAATATTTTAAAGTATAAAGGGATGGCTCCCCCTGCCTCCCTCAACACACACACACCCACCCCAAAGTCCTTCAGGGGTGATTCTGCCCCAGCGAGATCCTGCCATTTGAAACAGCAGGCTCTCTCCATTTCTAAAGTGGTCTACTTTACGGGGGGTGGGGGTGAGGGGTGTTGGTCATTAGGAATTAATTTATATTAGTTTAACAAAAAAAGAATCTTTCATAAAAATTTTATTTTTTTGAGACAGGCTCTGGCTCTGTTGCCCAGGCTAAAGTGCAGTGACACAATCACAGCTCACTGCAGCCTCCACCTCCCGGGCTCAAGCCAGCCTCCCACCTCAGCCTCCCAAGTAGCTGGGACTACAGGCAGGCGCCATCATGCCTGGCTAATTTTTGTATTTTTTTTTGTAGAGACAGGATTTCTCCGTGTTGCCGAGGCTGGCTTTTAACTCCTGAGCTCAAATGATCTGCCTGCCTCGGCCTCCCAAAGTGCTGAGATTACAGGCATAAGCAACCGTGCCACGACTAAAATAAAGAATCTTAACATTCAGTTTTGCTTTGGGTTGGACGGATGCTGGCAATTTCTCATCATGTCTGCATTATTTTCATAAAACCTCCTTCCCTTACAGAGTAAGGAGGATTCTTTGTTTTTATAAAGTGTCATCTTACCTTGGTTAAGGGATCAGTTATTGTACAGGAATCTTTCCTAAGTATTAAAAGGTAATTCTAATTAGTTAAATCCTGATGCATGTTGCAACATGGATGAACCTTGGAAACATGCTAAATGAAATGAGCCAGCCACAAAAGGACAAGTCCTGTAAGGTTTCACTTACATGAGGGGTCTAGAGTGGGCAAATTCAAAGACAGAAAGTAGATCGGAGGTTGCCAGGAGCTGGGGAGAGGGGAATGGGGAGTCAGTGTTTAACGGGTACAGAGTTTCTGCGTTGGGATGATGAAAAAGTTCTGGAAATGGACAGTGGTCATAGTTGGGCAACATTGTGTGTATACTTAATGCCACTGAATTATATATGTAAAAATGGTTAAAATAAGTTTTAAGTATGTCTTCCCACAATGAAAAACCTTTACAAAGTTCATTGTAATTAAAAACTTACTTTTTTATGAAGGCCAGCCAACAGACAATATATTTTATTTTTATTTTTTTTGAGACAGAGTCTTGCTCTGTCGCCCAGGCTAGAGTGCAGTGGTGTGATCTCGGCTCACTGCAACCTCTGCCTCCCAGGTTCAAGTGATTCTCCTGTCTCAGCCTCCCGAGTAGCTGGGATTACTGGTGCCTTCCATCATGCCCAGCTAATTTTTGCATTTTTAGTAGACACAGGGTTTCACCATGTCGGCCGGGCTGGTCTCGAACTCCTGATCTCAGGTGAATCAGCCACTTTGATCTCCCAAAGTGCTGGGATTACAGGCGTGAGCCACCTCACCCAGCCACTACAATATATTTGAGATACTACGGCAAACATTATAAAAATTTTCCTTGCTATTTAGGCTCATCAGTAAGGATTTCAGTTTTGCTCTGGGCCATAATTCACAAGTAAAAACTACCAGGAGGATCAAGGTGAGTCCTCACTCTTCCAAACGGCCTTATATTAATTAGACTACTAAGGAGTTCTTTCCTCTGGCTCCTTGGCACTGTCACATCCACCTCTTCCTACCCCCGTCCATTTGCCATGGGCTAAGAAACCAAATAATTAAGCTTATTTTAAACATGTAGGGTAAATAGGCTCTTAGTGAGAGCTCGGGGCCTCTCCCTGGGGAAAGACACAGGCCTCACTGTTGGGCATTTGAAATATCTATTTTGGCTGCTCAAAGGACTTACTTATTTCCTGGTTGCATTTTTGAGGGCTGAGGCTGGTGGAGATGCCATTGCTAGTCATCAGTAGACTTATGCTTCTTGAATTAGACTCATTTACAGAGGATGAAGCTGAGGTCAGAATGGTTATTTGTCCATGGGCATACAGCTGACTGTCAGCATGGGTCTGAAGCCCAGATCTGTGTGCTCTGTCCATTAAATTAACTCCAATTTGACTCAGCTCAGATCAAAATTCTGAAAAAAAAAAAGTATTCATTCCACCATTGCAGCCTTCTATTACAGTGGAAATGAATTCCAACTACATGAAGACATGTCAGGTAAATTAAAATTGCAACAAAATATCTTTTTTATTTGTAAAGTTAAAATAATTTTCTGAAATACCTTAACATAGATTAGGAAGCATAACAATATTACAATACTTTAGGATGTACTAGAAATTATTGGTCTTGTCCAACTATTATATGAATATCTCTCATTTTAGTGCTTACTATACCTAGCACTGTGCTCAACATTGTACACAGATGATCTAATTTTTGCAACAATCCTATTATTCCCATGTTACAGATGAAGACACTGACAAATTGAAAAGTTTAGTAACTTGTCCAATCAAACAGGGAAATGGCTGGGCCAGGATCTGGATTCAGTTCTTGGAGATTTTAGTCTGTTTTCTGTCATTCTGTTACATTCCATGGGGATCAGGAGGTAATTTGTGCTGCCTTTAAAAGTTTGTTTGCTTTATTAAAAAAAATTCCTGTTAGGATACTAAATCTCAATACTGATCGTCTATTGGAATCTGCAGAACTTTAAGGAAAACTGACCCCGGTCCCAGAGACTGGGATTTCGCTAGCCCAGGGTGCAGCTTAGGTGGAGGGAATTGTACAAGCTCCCCAGGTGACTCTCATGTGCAACCTCAGCTTTAGAAAGCTTCCTAGTTTTCAGCTGTTCCTCCTAACCAGATTTCTTAGGCAATAGCCTTCAGTCGCTTAAGTAAGAGCCCCTCTAAACCGGTGTATGTAGGCTTCCTATCCTTGGTATTAATATAACTGATGACCAGTTAATTGTGTATTTTTCACAAAAGACATTATAATATTTTATTTATTCCTCCTTTTGAAGTAAGAATGTTCTACATTTTTTTTCTTTTTTTTTTTTTTTTTTTGAGACAGTCTTGCTCTGTCATCCAGGCTGGAATGCAGTGGCATGATCTCGGCTTACTGCAACCTCAGCCTCCCGGTTTCAAGCGATTCTCCTGCCTCAGCCTCCCGAGTAGCTGAGACTACAGGCACCCGCCACCATGCCCGGCTAATTTTCGTATTTTTATTAGAGATGGGGTTTCACTATGTTGGCCAGGCTGGTTTCGAACTCCTGACCTCGTGATCCACCCACCCTGGCCTCCCAAAGTGCTGGGATTACAAGCATGAGCCACTGCTCCCAGCCCTTTTGGTGCATTTTCTTACCAAAAGTAGTCTTTGAACATTCTAGATAAATCTGAATACAAGTAAATTCATGTATTTTATCAGTAGTCTTCTTTTCCTCATCCCTTTTCAAATAGGACCTGAAACTTCAGAGCCAGCTCCTACTTTAGAACAGGAGGTGGCAAAATCAGGTCCCAGACTATCAACTGGTCTGTTAATTATCACATGCAGATGAGTCTAGAAAGTCTGTGGTCTTACAGGATAGTGGGTGCCAATTTCTCACCCTCAGAAGGCTACCTGCATTTCTGCTAGGGGGAAAAAGGGTAATGTCACAGATTGCTTTAGACTCATCTCAAGACATTACTAAGGAAGTGACCCTAACTGTTCCCCTAGCACAGATTTCCCCTCTGTCTCAAGGCTCTGGTTTTGTCTGAACCACATGGCAGCTGGTCGTAGATGAAGTGGCCAGCTCTTCCCTTCACAGCTGCCCAGGCTCGATTTCACCCTGGTCAGTGGCTGAGATGTAGACAACTGGGCAATCAAGTATGTTTCCAGAAAATTTCATTGACAAGTATGTTTGAGGACCCACCTTAACTGGCATGTAGGAGGCACTCAATAAAATGTTTCAGGTTTTTTCCAGTTGTCTCCAAATGAAATGGCTGGGCGGCAGGGCTAGGATGCATCCCGGCACTGCCAATATTTAGCTGCAGGATCTGGGGTGTGAGCAGCTATCAGCTGTTGAGTGTTTATGCTATGCCAGGTCGGTGCTAATCACTTCATGGGCATTAACTCACTGAATCCTCATACCATTTTAAAAGGAACACATCTCCCCCATTTTAAGATGAAGAAACTGCAGGTCACAGAAGAAATTGTTCAACACCAAAGATAAGTCAGGTGCAGTGGCTCACGCCTGTAATCCCAGCACTTCAGGAGGCCGAGATGGGGGGACATCACTTGAGGTCAGGAGTTCGAGACCAGCTTGGCCAACATGGTGAAACCCTGTCTCTACTAAAAATACAAAAAAATTAGCCGAGCATGGTGGCAGGCATCTGTAATCCCAGCTACTCGGGGAGGCTGAGGCAGGAGAATCACTTGAACTGGGAAGGTGGAGGTTGCAGTGAGCTGAGATCGTGGCACTGCACACTCCAGCCTGGGTGACAGCAAGACTCTGTCTCAAAAAAAAAAAAAAAAAGTCAAACGGTCAAAGGTAGTGAGAGCCAGGATTTGCTTCCATTTGGAGAAATCACTGGCATCTCTGGATCTCCATTTCCTTGTGTATAAAAATGACAGCAAATACTAGAAAATTTACTCAGCAAATATTTACGAATGGCCTATTAAGTGTCAGACACAGAGCTGAGTGCGAGGAATATAAAACATATAAAATGTTATAAAATATCAAACTTGAATAAAACACTCTTTATTCTTTCAGAATTTATGGTCAGATTTAACTGAGTTATTTCCAGTTCTAAAATTTGGTGTGGTTCTAGTAAATTGAAAATCCCATGCCATTGGAGGTAACCTAAGTGTGCATCAATGGATGAATGGATAAACAAAATGCAATCTACACACACAATGAAATATTACTCAGCCGTAAGAAGGAAAACAACGGACACTTGCTATCACATGGATGAACCTTGAAGATAATATGCTAAGTGAAGTAAGCTAGTCACAACAAGACAGATAGTTTGATTCCACTTATATGGGATACCTCAAGTAGTCAAAGTCCTAGTGACAGAAAGTAGAAAGGTGGTTCCCTGAGGCTGGGGTGGGGAATGGGGAGTTATTGTTTATTGGGTGCAGAATTTCAGTTTGGAGGATGGAAAAGTTCTGGAGATGGATGGTGGTGATGGTTGTACAACAATATGAATGTACTTGATGTACTTGGTACCACTAAATTGCACGCTTAAATTTTTTTTTTTTTGAGACGGAGTTTCGCTCTTGTCGCCTACGCTGGAGTGCAATGGTGCGATCTTGGCTCACTGCAACCTCCACCTCCTGAGTTCAAGCGATTCTCCTGCCTCAGCCTCCCGAGCAGCTGGAATTACACACATGCGCCACCACGCCTGGCTAATTTTTTGTATTGTTAGTAGAGACAGGGTTTCACCATGTTGGCCAGGCTGGTTTTAAACTCCTGACCTCAGGGGATCCACCCACCTTGGCCTCCCAAAGTGCTAAGATTACAGGTGTGAGCCACCACGCCCAGCCAGAAGTTGTTGTTAATTCTGATGTATATGTTACCACAACTTAAAAAACTAATTTAAAAAATTTCATGAAAGCTGCTATCTAGAACAATTGCCATTCCCTTTAAGTGGCAAAACAATCTTGGTGGGGAGAGGAAAAATCAGAAACATAAATGGTGAGAAAGCAGTTAACTACTAAGTTATGTAGGTTAAAAAGTCATGAGTTAGTCCAAGCTGTCTTTCCTGTTCTACGTGTTACAGAACAGGGCTGCCTGGACTGCCACACTAACTCTCGGCTTATCATATGACCCAGGTAAATCTTCAATGTGATCAGTTTTCGAAGGTGCAAGTAACACTTCACTTTGGAAGAAATTTCTGGCCGTGGGAAACTTCTCCCAACTGAAGCCTGGTGTGTTTAGAAGAAAATTTTCTGAATTCTATAATTTTCTACCCACTTAATATAACTGAATATTCAAGATGGCACACACTTAAAATGCAGCGTGATTCTAATCCAACCGACAAGATCTGTTTTAGTAAATCTCCAACAGAATTTTGCCTACAGGCGGTCTTTGCAATATATCAGCAGACCAGTAATAATAGCTACTCAATCACCTGAGTTAACCGAAGTTTTAAAAATGCCTGTTTATTAAAAGTCAAAATGTTGCCTTAAAAGCAAAGCCTAAGAGAATAAAAAGGAACTTCGCAGTTACGGGCATTTTTGAAAGTGTTTGAGCTTGCAAATGAACTGAACACACCTAGTTATGTCCATGAAAAGAACAGCTATCTATATATTCTACTTCCCTCCCATTACACTGTCCTCTCCTTTAACGCACTCACTCTGAATCTACAAATGTAGGTGGAAATTTTAGCATTAGAAACTCACTGATATGTTAAGTCTCCTTGGCATACTAAGAGTTTCACATTCATAGCAAATGCTATAGTTTATGCAAGAATATTTGACCAAATTATACAAATCCTTTCAGTAAAAAACTTCCTACAACTATTTACAAGTAATCATGCTAGTTTCCAGCAATATGAATCAACTCTCACACTACTAGGAGTTTAAAATTCTTTCAAGCCATTTTGTTTTCTTATAAGATGGAAATAAAAAGTGAATTAAGGATATTTGTGGCAGTTTTTATTAGTCTTCTTTAACATTAACGGAAGACCATGTTTTTGGGCAAGGGTCGTAGAACTCTTTAATCTTCCAGTCTGAGTAAAGGGGAGGAAGGAGTGGTGAAACCTATTTGTAACAAGTCATAATACTCCAAAGAATAGGTACAGTCAGTTCTGCTATGATGTTTGTTTTGGAAACATGGATTTGTTCCCACGAGATTAGTATGTTAAGGAACAATTTGAATGTAATTCTCATTTCTGAATTTTGCTTTTGCACAATTTCATCCATGAGAAACACTGGGTGGATACAGAAAACTGCGTCTAGTGACAGCAGCATAGGAACAAAACACACGCAGGCTCCGACAACCTAGCGGCTATCTTGGTCTCCCCTGAGTGCGTTTGGAACCTGGCCCATTCACATCAGTCTGTCAACTCCCAGTCCACGGCAGGTGACCCTCCCCCTTGACAAGGCATAAGCTGCAGCCCTGCCCACAGCCTCCCCTCTTTAATTTTCTCTTTCCTCTCAGTCTATCTTATATTTTTCTTCTTTGTTCTCTGTTCTTTTTATCTTTTTCTCCCTCTCTTGCTTCCTTTTGTTCTCCAGGGTGGCCGGTGTGGGCACCTGGTGGCTTCCATAAACTTCAAATCTTTTTCAAGGTGAAGTTCCATATTTACTATAGCATGTATGTATGTCTTAATCATTTATTATGTATAAAACTATGCCTCCATTTTTGATTTTTTCTGTATATGTGTCATGGATGAAGTTTTTGAGTGTTGTTCTTAGTACCCCATTTTTCTCCCCATGTGATTTTGCTGATTTTTTTTTTTTTAGATGGAGTCTCGCTCTGTCACCCAGGCTGGAGTGCAGTGGTGCAATCTCGGCTCACTACAACCTCTGCCTCCCAGGTTCAAGCGATTCTCATGCCTCAGCCTCCTGAGTAGCTGGGATTACAGGTGCCTGTCACCACATCCGGCTAATTTTTGTATTTTTAGTAGAGACGGGGTTTCACCATGGTGGCCAGGCTGGTCTTGAACTCCTGACCTGAAGTGATCCACCTGCCTCGGCCTCCCAAAGTGCATGAGCCACAGGCATGAGCCACTGCAGCCGGCCAAAGTGCGTGGTTTTTGAGAACACATATGTTATGTGTCATAGAGTTCACGCACCACAAAAGGATGTTTTGGTCACTGACGGACTGCAGATATGATGGTCTCATGTGATTATAATACTGCATTTTCACTGTACCTTTTCTATGCTCAAATGCCATTGTGTTTTAGTTGCCTACAGTATTCAGTACAGTAAGATGCTATATAGGTTTTTAGCTTAGAAGCAATGGGCTATACCATATAGCCTAGGTGTGTGGTAGGCTGTACCATCTAGGTTTGTGTAAGTAAACTCTATGATGCCTGTATAATGGTAAAATCACCTGACATTTCTCAGAACACATTGCTGTCATTAAGTGACACATGGCTGTATTACTGCAGGACTGATCATAGGCACTTTGAAACTCATATAGCTCTTTCCCTCTATCATCTGTACTTTCTTTCTTGGGTCTCAGACATTTGATATGGGAGTAAAAACAACCCCTGTGTATCATATATTCTCATATCATGCATTCTTGCAACCGGGGAAGAATGGCCTACAAAGCTTGATTTGGGACCTCATATTTCCCAGATTTCCTTGGACTGACTCAACTATTCGTCCCAGCTCCAAGTTTCAAGAAGCCAGTCAAGATTGTCAGGAATTCAAGGGTGACCTTGCCATTATCTGAGATTTAGTGTTTCTCAGAGTGACATTGAGGGATGTCACCACATTCATAACTATCATACCAAGAAGTGATTACACTATTGCCACAAAGTTCTTGGTAATTTGAAAACTGTACTACAAGTAAGGTTAACAATGTAAATTTATTCTCTAAAAGTCCACCTCTGGAAAGATGTGGGCTGACTTCAATTTCTCACGGAAAATCATCCACAATGATGTTGGTTGATTTGGGGAGTGCAAGTCTTAAAAATGCAGTAAAAAATTTTTAATAATTTGTTTTAATTGCCTACTTTTTCTTCCGGTGCCCACATTCTCATTTTGTCTTCTTGGAATGGCTACAGAAATGAGGTTAAAAGAAGGGCAGGGGCCAGGCACAGTGGCTCACACCTGTAATCCCAACACTTTGGCCGAGGCAAGTGGATCACGAGGTCAGGAGATCAAGACCATCCTGGCTAACTCAGTGAAACCCCATCTCTACTAAAAATACCAAAAATTAGCTGAATGTAGTGGTATGCACCTGTAGTCCCAGCTACTTGGGAGGCTGAGGCATGAGAATCACTTGAATCCGGGAGGCGGGGCTTGCAGTGAGCAGAGATCAAGCCACTGCCCTCCAACCTGGGCGACAGAGAGAGACTCTATAACAACAACAACAACAACAAAAGAAGAAGAAGGGCAAGGCAGTACAAGGGAGGGCATTCAGTTTTCTTACAAACTTTATCAATGTGGCAATGAAACTTCAGCTTCCAAGCATCGTTCTATTAGGTGTCAGATGCTTTCGTCCATTACCCTTATTGATTCCCTCCCACTCACAAGGTTTTCAGAATGCTACCAAGATAAGCACAATCCCTGCCTTTGAACTAGGCTAGACCCAGTATTTATTAGCCTGAAACACTAACTATGGTATTAAATAATTTCACAGAGCCCTACTGGCAGGTCAAATGAACTGGAATGAGTAGGAAAAAAAAAGGAGGCGGTGGGAGGTAATCAGGAATGATGGGAGAAAGGGTAGGGAAAAGGGGTGGAGACATAGAAGAAGGGAGGGAGGAGCAGTAGGAGATACACTGAAGCCCTAAGTAAAGAATGCATTTAAAACATTCTGGGCGGGCGCGGTGGCTCACGCTTGTAATTCCAGCACTTTGGGAGGCTGAGGCGGGCGGATCACGAGGTCAGGAGATCGCCACCACGGTGAAACCCCGTCTCTACTAAAAATACAAAAAAATTAGCCGGGCGTGGTGGCGGGCGCCTGTAGTCCCAGCTACTCGGAGAGGCTGAGGCAGGAGAATGGTGTGAACCCGGGACGTGGAGCTTGCAGTGAGCCAAGATCGTGCCACTGCACTCCAGCCTGGGTGACAGAGAGAGACTCCGTCTCAAAAAAAAAAAAAAAAAAATTCTGAGGTTATTTAGTAGAGACAGTAATATTCATCTCAGTAGGTAAGCACCACCAAAATCTTTCTTACTTTCTTCAGTATTTATTTATTTTTTTGAGACGGAGTCTCGCTCCATCGCCCAGGCTGGAGTGTAGTGACGCAATCTCAGCTCACTGTAACCTCTATCTCCCGGGCTCAAGCGGTTCTCCTGCCTCAGCCTCCTGAGTAGCTGGGACTACAGGCACACGCCACCACGTCTGGCTAATTTTTTTGTATTTTTAGTGGAGATGGGGTTTCACCATGTTGGTCAGCCTGGTCTTGAACTCCTGACCTCAAATGACCCGCCTGCCTTGGCTGTCCTAAAGTGCTGGTATTACAGGCATGAACCACCATGCCCAGCCTCTTCCTCTTTATTTTTAGTGAGGGTGGTGGGGGATACACCATCACTAAATGATAGGTTTTACAATGAGAATGCCTTCGTTATACATAATGTATGCCAGAAACTGCCGGTTGTTTACAAAAATTGTTTCCTACCTTCTTTGGACACATGGCTAGACTGTACCTCCCATCCTCCCTTATAGTTTGGTGTAGCCAGGTGACAAGATTCTCATTGGGAGTTTGAGAAAAGGGATGTGCATCAGTTCTACGTCTGTCTCAGAAACCTTCCCTGTACATGTTTCCATGTCTCCTTGTCCGTCTAGTTGACTGAGACGGCAACCTTGGAAGCCATGTGCTGAAGACAGCTAAGCCTCCTGAGCCTGGGTCCCTGAATGACTGCAGGAGGAGTGCCGCTCCTCTTCACCTGAACACTTGCAAAGGATGGTTACAGGAGAAAGAAAGAAACTTGGGTGAAGTCACTAGATTTGGAGGTCTAGTGACTTCACCCAAGTTTGGATCTGTGTCCCCGCCCAAACCTCATATTGAAATGTAATCCCCCCATGTTGGAGGTGGGGCCTGGTGGGAGGTGACTAGATCACGAGGGGCGGATTTCTCGTGAATGGTTTAGCACCATCCCCTTGGTAGTGTCCTCAGGATAGTGAGTGAGCTCTCATAAGATCTGGTTAAGTGTGCGGCTCCTCCCCATGCTCTTTTTTTTTTTTTTTTTTTTTTTTGAGATGGAGTCTCACTCCATTGCCTAGGCTGAAGTACAATGGTGCTATCTTGGCTCACTGCAACCTCTGCCTCCCAGGTTCAACTGATTCTCCTGCCTCAGCCTCCCCAGTAGCTGGGATTACAGGTGCACACAACCACACTTGGCTAACTTTTGTATTTTTAGTAGAGACAGGGTTTCACCATGTTGACCAGGCTGGTCTTGAACTCCTGACATCGTGATCTGCCCACCTCGGCCTCCCCAAGTGCTGGATTCCAGGCGTGAGCCACCACGCCTGGCCACCATGTTCTCTCCTGACATGTGTCATGCCTACTCCCTGTTCGCCTTCTGCCATGACTGGAGGCTTCCTGAGACCTCCTCAGAAGCAGATGCTACTGTGCTTCCTGTAAAGCCTACAGAACCATCAGCCAAATAAATTTCTTTTCTTCATAAATTACCCAGTCTCAGGTATTTCTTTATAACAACGCAAGAATGGCCTAATACAGTTACTGTGGCTTAGCCTATCCTTAATGAAACACTGTGCGTTCCAGATATTTAAAGCTGTCATTTTCAACCAGGGACAATTTTGCCCTCCAGGGGGTACTTGGCAATGGCTAGAGACATTTTTGGTTGTCACGAGTGGGGACGGTGGTGGTTCTATTAGCTTCTAATGGATAGAGGTCAGGTTTGCTGCTAAACGTTCCTACAATGCACACAACTCTCCCTCATAGCCAAGAACTATGCAGTCCAGAACGTCTATGGTACTGCTGGTGCCTGCTCTAGAGAGATTAAGAAGAAGGCTGAACTTTGAACCTTCTGTTATAGTCAAAGGGGAGGTATGCAGTGAAAGCAGTGGGCTTTGGAGAAAGGCCTGCTTTTCAGTTCCAGCTCAACCACTAGCCAACTATGTAACCTGGGACAAGTCACTTTGTCCTCTGTACGTTCAATATTCTCATGCTAAAACAGGAATTAAAATAGTACCCACATGATGGGACAGTGAGTGAACAAATTAAGTGCCAAGTGCCTGATACATGGTAAGTGCTCAAATATTAATTGCTGCGAATGTTTTTTTTTTAGTGTTTTTCTATTATTGAGGCATCTAGAAAATTTAGAAATGGTAGCTGAATAGTATGTTTATAGCTGCGGGAATCTATGGAGGTGACAGGGATGATTACAAAACTTAAGATGTCACAAGACACTCGTTGCCTACGTTTTGACTCAAGATCTGGCCATAAAAGTTTGGAGCAAATAGCCCAACCTGACATCAGTCACAAAGTACACATGAACTCTTGTGTTCAGCCAACAGCTACTTTTGCAGAGCAGCTCTGCAAATCTCAACTCATTTTGCTTTCACTGAATACTGCCCACCTTGAACTGTTTTCATTGGTCATTAGCAATCAATCAGCAGGTATTTATATCACACTCAAAATGGGCAAACCCATTAGAAATGACAAGAGGTGAAAGATCAGTTCTCCCTGCCCTCCTTCCCAGATCAGGTTGCAGTATGAAGATATGAACACTCAAAATCACTCACTTGCCACCTTCTAGGTTTGTGCTGCTGTTGTTGAGGTGGTGAAAGACAAGAGTAAGGTAAGGTAAGGTGGGGGAATAAGGGGTCATAATAACAAGAACAACAACAATAATACAGAGATATGGAAATACGTAGTCAAAGTGAGATTTTTGAGGGATTATGTACAATGATTAGATGTACTATTTAAGGAGTGACTCCTAAATAAGCAGAAAACGAACAGGTTTGTCTCTAAATTATCATAGACATTAAATGGTTTTAAGAAAGATCTCATTCACCCGTTACAATGAAATCCCTTGGAGGAAAAAAAAAATAGACACATTCACATAAAAGTGCTCAAATGCCTCATAAAAAAGTACATTAAATGATGCCAAGTATCACAGTGTAAGTTCCTTATTAAATCCACCCACATAACAAGCCTTCATTGAAAACAATCCCTACCAGCTCCTACACTTGAGCATGGAACACATTTTTCTCCCTCGGCATTTAAAAATCGTTGGTCTAAATGAACCTTGTAAAAAGTGTCTAATAAATGCTATTTAAACTGGAGGGAAAGTATGGAGAGAAGATATCTGTAAGTAAAAAGACAATAAAATCTCTGACAATTCCCCTCTTCTCAACAGCCTTCTTTCTTGGTGCAAAACCTGACTCTTTTAGTCCAGCATCCTAGGCAGGTAAAGCTGGGCCAGGGAATGCCTACGCACAACCATTCCATTATGGCTAAGGAAAAACAGTAAGATGCACACTGCCCTTTCCATACCAAACAATTTTGTTTCTCCAGCAGGATCAATGGGAAGACAGGCTTAATCAGAAACCACCTCCACACTTGACAGTATTGTCCTCAAGGGAGGGGTGCCCCCAGGGCAAAAGCCAACTCATTCCATTTCGTCCAAGTCATAGACATCTCACAGGGCTAACAGCTGAGTGTCCAGGCAGAGTATGTGGTGAAATCACTGCACAAGCTCTCTGTGCCTGCGTCCTGGATTTCCTTCTTTCATTCTGCACAAATTTTGGAGAAGGTTTGCTTCCCCAGCATAAGACAGTTCTTCAATTAATTGGACATCACCAGTACAAAGAGAAGCCTCTTCTAGGCTATGGCAGTGAGGAGAATAGCTTTCAATGTGTTTCAGAGCACTAAGTGTGTGAAAAACACCCTTCTCTCATTTATCTTCCCTGACACTGTCTGTACGATCACTCAGTAAACAAAGAGTCCACATAGACTAACGAACACAGAGCTAGGGGTTGGTGATCACCATTCTAATCCTTGCTTAGCTACGGCTCTTGAATAATGCTGAATGCTTCCAATAAAGATATGCTTATGCTTCTGCTGTTTAAATTTTGACCATTAAGGCTAGAATACTTCGGGTTTTCTGTTTTTGTTTTTGTTTTTTTTTGACGGGAGTCTCACTCTGTTGCTCTAGCTGGAGTGCAGTGGCACGATCTCGGCTCACTGCAACCTCCGCCTCCTAGGTTCAAGCCATTCTCCTGCCTCAGCCTTCTAAGCAGCTGGGACTACAGGCATGCACCACCATACCCAGCTAATTTTTGTATTTTTAGTAGAGATGGAGTTTCACCATGTTGGCCAGGCTGGTCTCAAACTCCTGACCTCAAGTGATCCGCCTACTTCAGCCTCCCAAAGTGCTGGGATTACAGGCATGAGCTGCTGCACCTGGCCCCAATACTTAGTTGTTTTTTTTTTTTTTAAATACACTTTATGGATGAAGGTGCATGAAAAGGATATTAGCTCTCTGGCATATAATAGAAAAAGATAAAATCATGTTGTAATGAACAATTCAGCCACTTTTTTCACTAAATACACATGTCCTCAATATCACCAAATATGGCTTAATTTAGTATCTCTCAGAGCTCAAAGATGCCATTCTGTAGCAGAAATGTTAACTTCTAATTACACAGCATTAACATCATGAACTATTTTAAAACTTTACTAACAGGTTACAACAGGCCATGAACTATATCTGAGGCCAAATCTTATGAGGTTCTCAAAAGCTCTTTTATAGATCATTTAGAAAGATTAAAGAAACCCACCCTACCCATGACAGTCCCTGCCCAGTCAATCGAAGGTCCCATTAAACATTGAATAGACCCTTATTTCTGCTTTCCAACTATGGATTTCTATGTCTCCGCAAATTGTATCATTGGCAATTTAACTTTAAAAACTTGCTTTCATATTTATCATCTCATTTTATCTGTGATTGTGGTTAGGGGCATATATAAAACAGAAATAACAGCTCCATTGTTCCTTTGACTATAGTTCACGGTCAAGACCTTACCTCTTTCTCTAAAATGTGAAGTGTACAAACGTAAATGACTAGGAGCAGAGGATGGAAGAGCCATGGCTGGGGAGGGGACAGGGGTTGAGAGAGAAGGATCTGGGGAAGAATGAAGAGCAACAGGAATAAGAACCACCACATTTTGGGGTTCAACTTTCAGAAAGCATTAGGAATTCATTTCTGAATTCCTAAATGGCATAGGAAAGAAAAATACCGAAATATGTGAGATTATTTTAACACAATGTCTCCACATATGGGAAAGAAGGGCATCCACACTCTTTACATGTGTAACCAACATCTGGGAATCCTATTGCTCAACTGGGGTTAGGAGGATCTCTTCTCAGAAATAAGCTGCTCTGATATCTGGGACTGTGTTGAAATGTCAAATCATCATTCCTGCTCATGTGTTTTTAACTCGGTGCATACAGATCAATGATCTTTTACAAAAATGTTGCTGTTCACAAGTCCTAAAAATGAAATCTAAACTTGAGTGGTAAGGATTATGTATCTATACGGCATGCGGATAAAATGTACTACCAATGGGGGTAATTAAGATGAGAGGAGATTCAATAAAGCAGAGTGTACAAAGTCAGAAATCACGCTACTGTAGAAACTAAAAGTGACTTCAATTAGATGGGCTTCTTTTCCCCCAGAAATTATTTTTGCTTGGAAAGAGCCAGCTAAGGCTGGGCTCGGTGGCTCTCACCTGTAAGCCCACCATTTTGGGAGGCTGAGGCAAAGGGATCTCTTGAGGCTGGCAGTTTGAGACCAGCCTGGGCAACATATTGAGATCCTGTCTCTACAAAAATTAAAAAAAAAAAAAAAAGCCTAGCAAGGTGTGGTGGTGTGCACGTGTAGTCCTAGATACATGGGAGGCTGAGGCAGGAGGATTGCATGAGCCCAGGAGGTCGAGGCTGCAGTGAGCCATGATCATGCCACTGCACTCTAGCCTGGGTGATACAGTGAGACGCCTATTCAAAATAGATAAATAAAGAGCCAACTAAAAAAAAAAGTCCGTCTTTTAGGCAGGGTAAAAGTTTTATCATAGTAGGCTGTCAATGAGCAGCCCTTTTCTTAATTTAAAATTCTGCATTTGAAAAATGGAGAACATTAGAGAAGTCATTTACAACATCATACAAATAGGTTAGAAATAGATCAAGGAAAACAGATTTTAAAGGAGTTGATATTCTATGTTTTAAAAGAATACCCATATGACAGCTTTTTATTGGGTAGAGTTACTGCAGGCTTGACAATAATTATTTACTTTTCATTAAGAAAAGAACTCGATAAAAGTGGTCTAGCCATTCTGATAAAGTTGTGATCTGGAGAAACAGAGGTGGTCTCATAGCCAAAACAGGTGAAGAGGCTTCAACCAACTAATCCCTGATATGAAACAATTCTAAAGTTTTCTAGGAGGACAGGGTAAATGATGCAAAGCATTCTAGTGACTTCTGGAACAGGGGAGCATCTAGCTCTTCCTGCCTGGGTCCCTCCCTCTTCATTTGGAACTCTTCCTCCCCAGGAACCCTTCTTTCCAATACCCATCCCCTTCTGTGCCTCTCCTTCCCCTAATTTCCACCTCAGATTACCAGTGGGTTCATTAGAAATAATCAAAATAATAATGGTAAAATCACCTATTAAGGTTTTTTTTTTTCTAATTAAATTTCTGCTGTAGAGAATTGGCTAATCTGATTTTTTGTTTTTGTTTTTGTTTTTTTAAGATGGAGTCTTGTTCTGTCACCCAGGCTGGAGTGCAGCATTGCGATCTCGGCTCACCGCAGCCTCCGCCTCCCAGGTTCAAGCAATTCTCCTGCCTCAGCCTCCCAAGTAGCTGGGATTACAGGCATGCACCACCACGCCCGGCTAATTTTTGTATTTTTAGTATAGATGGGCTTTCACCATGTTGTCCAGGCTGGTCTCGAACTCCTGACCTCAGGTGATCGGCCCACCTCGGCCTCCCAAAGTGCTGGGATTACAGGTGTGAGCCACTGCACCCAGCCTAATCTGATTATTTTTGTGAAAGACTTTAGGTAAAACATAGTATACACAGTGATCACTCTCAGCTAGCAAACTTAGAGAAGGCTGACAATAGTGATGAATGTAATTTCCATTTACTAATTGATCACTATGTGCCAGGCACTGCTGCAGAGCTTTTTATACCTTATCTTACCCATTTCTCATAACAACCCTATGAGGCAGGTCCCACTTAGTAGTTCCATTTGACAGTTGATGAAACATGGCACAAACTTATAGCCTAAGACAGGGGTGAGCAAACTGTGGCCACTGGGTCAAACGAGACTCTAAAGAGGTACTGGCATGTCCAGGCCCCATTATTCACAGTGTATATGGCTGCTTTTGAGCTTCAATGGCAGAGTTCATCAGTTGTGACCAAGACCTTAGGCCCCATAAGTCCAAAACTATTTACTATCTGGCCCTGCCTAGAAAAAGCTCACCAACCCCTAGTGTAAAACACAGTTGATTCATGAATAAAGAAAAAAGGCAAGAACATGTGGACAGCTTCACACAGAACTTACACTGAAATTCCTTAGAAAAAATAAATTGTCTTTATCTGTTTTCTTTCATTCATCTCTTCCCTGTTTCTTCTCACCTAAGGTTTATCAACCAGCCTCAGGAAAAAATAAGTGTTAATGGAATACTAGTTCAGTAATTAAAGGTTTCTCTCCATAAGGTGAGTTTTAGATTAGGTAGAAAAGTTTCCAAGAAAGAAAGGAAAAAAAAAAGCATAGACCAAAGAAAGCTTTAATAACCATATGTTTCCTGAGAGGCTGTAAAATTTTTGGCCGTTTTACAGGTATTTCTTCTCAAGTACAAATGACATCATTGTTGAAATTTTTAAAAAACAGGCCTACTTTATCTTATGTTTGGTACCACATATTGTTTCAGTTGACCATCAATTGACTTTTCTATTTTTACTGGGAAGGTACATCATAACTATTTTTAGTAGACAGAGTCTAATTCTATCATTTGTGGATCACACATAGTCATGCTTTAGAATTCTTTTTCTAAAGCTATGAGAATGTATTTGGGGGAAGAACATGCTCATTGGCAATATTCTACTGTACTCTGAAATATACTCCAGAGTCAATGTCTAAAACAGGAAACAGGTAGTAACAAATGAAAGAATCTGGTGTATTAGTAGGCAGCAAAGCAAGTGTAGCTTTATAATATATAAATCTGCCCTTCAGGCCACGTGCAGTGGCTCATGCCTGTAATCCTGGCACTTTGGGAGGCCAAGGCGGGCAGATCACCTGAGGTCGGGAGTTCGAAACCAGCCTGACCAACATGGTGAAACCCCATCTCTACTAAAAATACAAAATTAGCTGGGTGTGGTGGCGAATGCCTGTAATCCCAGCTACTCGGGAGGCTGAGGCAGGAGAATTGCTTGAACCCGGGAAGCAGAGGTTGCAGTGAGCCTGGGAAACAAGAGTGAAACTCCGTCTCAAAAAAAAAAAAAGTCTGCCCTTGAGATAGTAATATTTTTAACTATAATTGAGAGTGAGTTAACATCTGAGCTCCTCTGATAATTCTTGCTTTATCCTTTAAAAGGACCCAGAAAATCAAAATCGAATAATTGAATTTCCAGAGGATGTGACCTGGCACATAAGCTGAGCTCAATTCACATGAAATAATTTGTGCAAGTAATTTTTAATTATAATAATAACACATACAAAATAATTTATATAGGATTACTCTCTGTAAAAGTGAACAGAAAGGAGACACTTGAGACAAGACAAAGCCCATGACCTTTCTCTACCTTTCAATCCTTTCCCCAAACACCAACCAATACAGGAATAGCAGACAGCAGCGGCTGCAAACCTCTCTGCACATTAAAATCACCTGTGCATCTTCAACAATTCTACCAATCAAGCCCCACCCAGGCCAATGAAATCACAGTTGCTAAGTGTGAGATTCACATCTCAGTAGTTTTGGAAGCTCCCAGATGCCAGTAGAGAGTGGTGATTAGGGTAAGGACAGCTGAGGGGTTCAGTCACACACCTGACACTCATGCTCCAGGAGATTTGAGTCCTCCTCCATCCTCACCTGCCCCACTGCATGTGAGTCACTCTGACATCTTGGGTGTAGGATTTATTAACACAGCATCCTGGTATGGGCACTGTATCATCATTCTTGCTCCTCACTCATAACTAATTTGTTAATGCAAATATTAAGAGGATGTTAACACAGTGAGTTACGGCCTTAGGGTTTCTCTTATTACTCTCTCTTTAAACATTCACATCCCTTCTGCCTCTTAGAAGACATCCCCTACAGCTGGCTTGGCTTTGCCGTTTCTTTTGCAAGCATATTTCTCCTGCATGGCAAACATTAAAAGCGAAGTCGGTCTTACCTCTACGATGCTTTTTAAATCTTGTACATAAGTCCTTTCGGTCTCCAGAATTTCCTGAACAACTCTATCCACGTAGAGGAGCTTGGGGCTGGTGGCCGAGTCTGTGGTCGTCTTGGGTGCCCCGTTTGAGTCCACTCTCCACTGCGCCCTGGGTGGCCTTTCACTGCCCTCGTCTGCGTTCTGTTGCCCCGTGGCGGGGTTGTCCCTCTGCAGCTCGCTGCTGGAAAACGGCCTGGCCGGAATCAGCTCCAGTTTTATGGCCCCCACCTCCTTATCCTGGTTAAACAAGCCCAAGTGGCTATTTGAAACTAAGGTCATTCTGCTGCCGAAGGAACCATGGCTGTCACGGGAAGAGGCCGAGGACGATGTGGAACCGAAGCTGACAGGTCGGTCACTATCAGAGAGCTCCATCGTCTTCAGTTCTTGAGGGCAGGAATGCCTGGCTGTCTTGGGATCTGGAACTTTGGTTACAGCTGATGGCACTTCAAGACGCAACTGGTGCCCATCTATATGCATTAAAGAAAATAAATAAAAAGGACAAGATAAGCAATTCTATCAAGCAGAGGGTTGAAAGGAAGTAAAAACCTAGCTCAAATAAATATAGTCAATAACAAGGTGGCCAATTACAGAAGGGAATGCAAAGGTACCTGTGGTGGAGTGAGATGCAAAATCAGTGTTTCCGAAGCATCATCTGGGTGCCTATGAGAAATGCAGAGTCTCGGGCTGACCTTGGCCTGCTGAACTTGAATGTGCACTTTAATAAGATCCCAGAATGACTTATAAGCATTAAAGTTTGAGAAACACTACACCTGTTGTCTCAAAAGTGTGACCACATGGAATGACTCATATACAAATTAGTCTAGATTCACTAAATTAAAGGCTGAGCGGTCAGGGCACGAGGAATCGATCACTTTAACAAGCACCACAAGTGATTCTTATGAACTTAAAAGGGACCCGACGTGATTCCTATGGAATTTTGAAAAACCTTGTTCTAGATTTTAAGTATTTCACCATAATTCCACAAAATTTTAGGCTAGCATCCTGGAGCCACCACTACTTGATTTAAATAATGCTGGCAACTTTACATTTTACTTGCATACAGCATTAAAGAAAGTGTCACATAGACAATAATTTTCTAATACTAGGCAAGAAAAAGATAGAGTCATACACAGCATAATGATGTTTCAGTCAACAATGAACTGCAGACTGGGCGTGGTGACTCACGCCTGTAAATCCCAGCACTTCGGCAGGCTGGAGTGGGCAGATCATTTGAGGCCAGGAGTTTGAGACAAGCCTGGCCAACATGGCAAAACCGTGTCGCTACTAAAAAATACAAAAATTAGGCCGGGCGCGGTGGCTCACGCCTGTAATCCCAGCACTTTGGGAGGCCAAGACAGGCGGATCACGAGGTCAGGAGATCGAGACCATCTTGGCTAACTCGGTGAAACCCCGTTTCTATTAAAAATACAAAAAATTAGCCGGGCGTGTTGGCGGGCGCCTGTAGTCCCAGCTACTCGGGAGACTGAGGCAGGAGAATGGCGTGAACCCGGGAGGCGGAGCTTGCAGTGAGCTAAGATCGCGCCACTACACTCCAACCTGGGAGACACAGCGAGACTCCGTCTCAAAAAAAAAACAAAAACAAGAACAAAAATTAGCTACTCGGGAAGCTGAGGCACGAGAATTGCTTGAACCCGGGAGGCAGAGGTTGCAGTGAGCCGAGATGCTGCCACTGAACTCCAGCCTGGGCGACAGAGTGAGACTCCATCTCAAAACAAAACAACAAACAGCATATATGACAGTGGTGAGAGCAATCTGCCATACCGTCTAGCCTAGATGTGTAAAGGGCTACGCCATATAGGTTTGTGATTATACTCTGTGAAGTTCATACAATGATGAAGTTGCCTGACAACACGTCTCAGAATGTGCCCTCATGCTGAAGTGATGCATGACTGTATTAAGACTCACACCCCCATTGAAAACTTACCCTCTCAACACAGCACTTCTCCAGATCACTTCTTAGAAACTGGCATTCCATTTGTGGCACATATGGAGTTATGATACTATTAGAGAGTATGTTTAATTAACTACAACTCTCCACAAGTACAGTTATAAAATCATGTAATTATATGACAAATATAGGAACTAAATTATAAGAACAATTATGAGAAAATGGCGCTGTCTTGTTTAGAAAAGGGTAAAAATAAAAACTATCTGCAAAGTCAAAAGGTCACTTAATGGTGAAACCCCGTCTCTACTAAAAAAAAATACAAAAAAATTAGCCAGGCGTGGTGGCGGGCGCCTGTAGTTCCAGCTACTCGGGAGGCTGAGGCAGGAGAATGGCATGAATCCGGGAGGTGGAGCTTGCAGTGAGCCAAGATCGCGCTACTGCACTCCAGCCTGGGCGACAGAGCGAGACTCCGTCTCAAAAAAAAAGTCACTTAATACCCACAGCATTTAAATATGATGTTGGGCCCCTAAAGGACCCACGTGAAAATTAAACATTCAGAAGCTATTTGGGTAAAACGCTCAAAATTCCAATCTTCTTCATTTCTAAGGCAGGGTCAACATTTCTCCCTCAAATAGTGAGATTCCACATCTCATTATTTCATAGAGAAATTTTGTTTATAGAAACAAAATGTCTTGTGACAGAGAATGTGATTAATAAAGAAATTTGCTTCATTTTGCTATGTTACCTTACCACAAAAACATGCTTACAGGTTTTGCTAGAAAAACAGAAGATGGAAACTTACGTTTGGAAGGTTATAATGTGACAAACACAGTAAAAAGAATACATAGTAATGATGATTTTTCAATAGTAATGTAAATTTGGTTAGATTCTATAATAAAGATCACTAAACAGTTGGTACTAATATTTTTAGAATATAAAGTATCCATTAAGTCTCTCCTTCAACATACTGTTTCTAGATAGTTTATATTCATGACAAGTATTAGTACAAACTAATGATGCAAATATTAAAGTTATGAATATAAAATGAAGGAACTAATTCTGAGTCAAGAAGGAGTGGTAAGACGTAGGAAATGAGCAGTTTATCTGCATAACCACTACCACATGCTAGAGTTTGCCACACATTTTTAAAGCTTTTGCAATATGCTTGCTGCTTGTTCTATAACAACTTTATGGCCTATAAAACATGAATTGGTTATAGTAGTTAAGATGCACTTGACCTAGAAAGCCTGATCCAAATTGGGTGTGGCAAAAATCCAATCAGCAGCCGTGCATTTACGTATGCTTGCAGCAAAGGACACTTGCTCACGTTTGGGACTGGTGTTGAGAAAGTCATGGGCAGTCCAAAGTAGGGGCGGACACAACAAGGTTTTCTTTCCATTCGCATCCTCCATAACCAGGACCATCAGGTTGATCTCAGTGCAGGAAATGGGCACTCACTTGGGAAGTATCTGAGGATATTTTGAGATCCCAAGGGTCCAATGAGGCTATGATTTGGGACTAAACGTAAGTTTAATATATTCTTTTTTTTTTTTTTTTTTTTGAGACAGAGTTTTGCTCTTGTCACCCAGGCTGGAGTGCAATGGTACGATCTCAGCTCACTGCAACCTCCACCTCCCAGGTTCAAGTGATTCTCCTGCCTCAGCCTCCCTAGTAGCTGGGATTACAGGCATGAGCCACCACACCCAGCTAATTTTTATATTTTTAGTAGAGACGGGGTTTCACCATGTTGGCCAGGCTGGTCTCGAACTCCTGACCACAGGTGATCCACCCACCTTGGCTTCCCAAATTGTTGGGATTGCAGGTGTGAGCCACCGCCTCCGGCCAAGTTGGATATTCTCTATAACAGGGTTGTAGTACTGGTCCACGGCCTGTCAGGAACCAAGCATCACAGCAGGAAGTGAGCGGTGGGCAAGCGAGCACTGCTGCTTGGGCTCTGCCTCCTTTCAGATCAGCAGCAGCATTAGATTCTCATAGGAGCACAAGCCCTATTGTGACCTATGCATGCCAGGGATCTAGGTTGCACGTTCCTTTTGAAAATCTAATTCCTGATGATCTGAGGTGGAACCATTTCATCCTGAAAGCATCCCTACTCCCCGACCCCCACCACCTCAACCCACCCTTCATCCTTCAAAAAATTGTCTTCCATGAAACCAGTCCCTGGTGTCAAAAAAGTTGAAAGGCCAAGACATTTGGAAAGGTCTACCCCCCACAGATCTGTCCATACTGTCTGCAGGGCAAGTTCTGATTTTCTAACCAGAGAAGAATCAATCTCTCCAGAATAGAAAACTGTCTTTCACACAGTTACAAAACTCTTGGCATTACATTCATGATCAGGACCAGAGAAAAATGGACACAATAGAGAGACACATTATTTTCTTATCATCATTTCTTTTCTCTGCTTACTTTCACTTTAAATTGGATACCCAATATTGGGACAGAAGGATTAAAGAGGAATAAAAACTGCTTTTAGAGGACCCTAGTTTGGGCTGCTAGAAGTGACAATGTCTTTAGAAATACTTTCAAAGGTGGGAAAGAGTGAGATGTAAAACTCAGATCAATAGGGACCCCTTCATGGATAGATCTTAAATAGCAACATGGACGGGGCACCGCTGCGGGGAAAGCTTCAAATGTTCCAATGCCAGTCCACGTACAGGCCTGGCTGCCCACCAGGCACTTTCTAAAATAGACCATTTCAGAAGTTTGGTGTCCGTAGTATTTAGCCAAGCTTACCACCTCAAACTAAAGACCTTCCAAAATTACCAATGACAGAAGTGAAACATTTAAAGTCAGGTCATATAATGGCATGTAATATGAGACCACACTTGCTAATGGCTAACCTTCTTTGTGTTGATTCATTGCTTAGAAGATAATTATAGTTTCCTCACTTAGGAAAACGCACCTCATAAAAACTGTCTAGCCTTGTTCTCACTTTCCTCAAAATAATTTAAGATTTCCACTCTGTCTGGCCTATTCTAATGCAACCCACCAATTATTAATCTTTATCTCTAGAGCTGTGTTGCTCCACACAGTAGCCAGTGGCCACATGTGGCTACTGAGAACTTGAAACACAGCCAGGCTGGGCACAGTGGCTCATGCCTGTAATTCCAGCACTTTGGGAGGCTGAGGCAGCGGATCACTTGAGCTCAGGAGTTCGAGACTAGCCTGGGCAACCTAGTAAAACCCCATCTCAAATACAAAAAATACAAAAAATTAGCCAGGTGTGGTGGCCTGTGCCTGTAGTCCCAGCTACTTGGAGTCAAGGCTGCAGTAAGCCATGATCGTGCCACTGCACTCCAGCCTGGGTGGCAAAGTGAGACCTTGACTCAAAATAAACAAACAAACACAGTCAGTCTGAATTGACATGTAAGATACACACCAGATTTCAGTAACTTAGTATAAAACTAAAAACATGAAATAAAATACCTCATTAATAATTTTTATATTTACATATTGAAATAATATTTTGGATTACGTTAAATAAAATATCTCATTGAAATTATTTTCACTGGTTTCATTTTACTTTTTTTTCTTTTTTGAGACGGAGTTTTGCTCTTGTTGCCCAGGCTGGAGTGCAATGGTGCAATCTCGGCTCACTGTAACCTCCACCTCCTGAGTTCAAGCAATTCTCCTGCCTCAGCCTCCTGAGTAGCTGGGATTATAGGCACCCGCCACCATGCCTGGCTAATTTTTGTATTTTTAGTAGAGATGGGGTTTCACCATGTTGGCCAGGCTGGTCTCGATCTCCTGACCTCGTGATCTATCCGCCTCGGCCTCCCAAAGTGCTGGGATTACAGGTGTGAACAACTGCGCCTGGCCTACTTTTTTTATTTTAAATTTATTCTTATTTTTATTTTTTGAAACAGGGTCTCACTCTGTCACCCAGGCTTGAGTGCAGTGGCACAATCATGGCTCACTCCTGGGTTCAAGCCATCCTCCCACCTCAGCCTCCGGAGTAGCTAGGACCACGCCACCATACCAAGCTAATTTTATTTTTAATTTTTGTAGAGATGAAGTCTTTCTATGTTGCCCAGGCTGGTCTTGAACTCCTGGGCTCAAGTGATCCTCCCATCTTGGCCTCCCAAAGTGCTGAGATTACAGGTGTAAGCCACTGCCCTGGCATCATTTTACTTTTTTATATTGTTGCTACTAGAAAATAAAAAATTACATAAGTAGTTCATATATATTTTAGTCAGACAATGCTGATCTAGAAGTCTTTGATATAATTACATTATTCTTGAAGATTTAAATTTACCTCTTTATCAATCTTTGTTCAAATAATAGTGAATGCAGAGATACATAAAACTCAAAAGTTTGCATTTTTGTTTTTTACTCCACTTATTAATGCACAATATTGTTAAAAATTAGCAAAAATGCAGTTGGGAGGTCATCTCTGTGTAGCAGATATTGGGCTAACTGATTTTCCATGACAAACTGAAACATCCAGATAAAAAACTGTAGGGCAAGAAAGCTTTTTCGTTTGCCTTGAGTGAAAGATGTTAGCAGGTTGTATTAGCATTTGGGTAAGTTGCTGCTTTTCTTCTCATAACTTCTGTCTATTCCAAAATCCCAAGCACAGGGCTAATAGTGTAAGAATTTCTGGGAATTTCTGGCCAAACCTTGCTAATGGCTTATATCAGGTATATCTTTTGACCCTAAAATAAGCTGGTTCCACCCACTTAGAGGATTGTGATCAATCTCACCCTTGGTAAACCTGGAGGTGGTGGGGGTGGAAGTATACATAGAAGAACCTTAGAGACTTACTGAGTCTCACAATGAGAAGCACTGGTTAGCCTAAAAGCCATCCAAATAAAATATTCTTTTTTTTTTTTGTGCCATCCTCAATAAAAGGAAAAGATGCCTAGACAGCTTCTATGTAGCTAGGCTTTCATACATTTTACTTCATGACAAATCCCTCTAATTTTTTCTGGGTGAAAAAACTGGAATTCCATGGCTTTTCTTTCTTTGCTCTTCCAACTTCCATTATTTTAATTGCTCTCTTTTGGAATATCACTGCCAGAATCAAAAGCAATGCTTCTTGGCTCTGGTTTCTTAGGCTGATTTAGGTTTCATGCAGAACGTTCCATGGCTTCCTGTGACCATATTTACATGGAGAAGGGGGACATTTGATGGGTCCTACAGCCTACAACTCCCAAGGAGAAACTTAGGAGGCAAGACAGAAATCCTACTCACAGCAGGATTGAGGGGTGATCAGGGTTTCCAAATTCTGCTCATTGCTATTCTAAACATCAAATACCTAGTCTGAGTTCCTTGGCAGGACAACCATGGAAACCAAGAGAACGTGTTGTGTTCAGTACCAATGAGTAGCTGAAATTATGTAGTTCCTTATTACACCTCCTGTGAATTACTCAAAGAGGGGAGGCCACAGAAAGACTAAAGTACACAGAAATAGTTACTCTACCAGCTAGTGATGTTCATTTAATATACAGCACAGTTTTGTTAGAGCCTCAACGTTGTAAACAACTGACTTAATGCTTTAAAAAATGTTTAAGAGACCAAGTTAAAAAATATACATTTATATATTTCAAAGATGACACTAGGTATTTGAGGAGCATCTTTTATTCCCCCACAGCAATACGGATTTTCACTTCTTGGTTTTCTAAACTATCAACTTGATTCTTGTTTAATGGTAGGGCCAGGACTATAATTCCTCATGTTCTCTAGCGTGCAGCATATTCAATTCAGGGAACATGATTTTCATATTTATTTGTAGTTACTTGGTGATGAAGGAACCAAGGAGTAAAAAAAAAAAATCTTGTTACCCTGTTAATTTCTTAGTTTTACCATGTAAATTTCTTAGTTTTACCACGTAAATTTCTTAGTTTTTAACCAAGGTACTACAATTACACAAGATACTAATGTTAGGGGAAGCTGGACGAAAGACATTTGGGAACTTTGCACTGTCTGTGCAACTTTTTTATATATTTAAAATTTTTTCAAAATAAATAGCTCAAAAATGTTTTAAATTAAAAATGTATTTTATTGAGGTATGATTAAATAGAAAAAGTTATACATATTTAATGTATAAAACTTGAACTTGGAGATAAGTGTACACGTGAAACTATTACCACAATATATGCCATGAACATAGCCATCAACTCCAAAAGTTCCCCTATGCCTCTTTATTATTAAACATTTTACAATAACAACACTTAAGATCTACCTCCTCGGCAGTATTTTAAGTATACAATATAGTATTATTAGCTATAGGCACTACGCTGTGCAGATTTCTTGGACTTACTCATCTTGCATAGCTGAAAATTTGTATCCTTTCACTATTACCTCCCTGTTTCTCCCTCTCCCTACTCCCTGGGAAGCACCACTCTAGTCTTTTCTTGTACGAGTTTGATTATTTTACATTCTTCATAAGAGTGGTGTCATGTAGCATTTGCCCTTCTATGTCCAGCTCATTTCATTTAGCACAATAGCCTCCAGGTTCATCCATCTTGTCACAAGTGGCAGGATTTCCTTCTTTTTTTTATGGTCAGATAATTTTCCCATTATGTGTATGTGCCACATGTTCTTATATCACATGCAAAAAGAATAAAAATGAACCCTTATCTTATACTATACACAAAAATAAACTCAAAATACATTAAGACCTAAAAATATGACTAGAAACCATAAAGCCTCTACGAAAAAAAAAAAAAGAAAAAACAGGGGAGAAAAGCTTCATGACATTGGTCTTGGCAATGATTTTTTGGTATGACACCAAAAGCACAGGCAACAATAGCAAAAAGCAAAAAGAGACAAGTGAGACATCAAACTAGAAAGCTTCTGCACGGCAAAGGAAATTATCAACTGAGCAAGGAGATAACCTACAGAATGGGAGAAAATACTTGCAAACCATGCATCCAACAAGGCGTTAAAGCACATATTTGTACAAGAAGATCAAGAATGAGAAAAGATATTTTGCAAAAATATTTTCATTCAAACAGGAGGTGAGGGGTTGAACAAAGAGGAACAAAGATTCCTTCAAGCTGTAAAGTCAGATACTACTCAGATAATTTACTGATTGATTCCTATACTAATTGCTATGGTATGAATGTCTGTGCCCTTCTCAAAATTCGTATGTTGAAACTCACTCACCAAGGTGATGGTATTAGGAGGGGGTGCTGTTGGGAGATGATTAGGTCATGAGGGCTCTACCCTCATGAATGAAATTAGTGCCCTTATAAAAGAGGACAGAGGGAGCTTGTTTGCTCCTTCTGCCATGTGAGGACACACAGGAGGCACCATCTAGGAGGAACAGGCCCTCACCAGACACACAATCTGTTGGTGCCTTGATCTTGGACTTCCCACTCTCTAGAACTGTGAGCAATCAATTTCTGTTCCTTGTAAGTTACCCAGCTTAAGCTATTTTGTTACAACAGCATAAATGGACTAAGACACTAGTCAATGGAAACTAAGAGGTATAATGGCTACCTCAGTTGAGTAGGGATTAAGCAGCTACTTAAGGCAGCTAATGCATTAGATAAATTGCCTTAGCTAAGGGGTGTCTCTGGACCAGTCTGGTGAAAAAGAACCTAAAGAAATTCCCTAGGCTAGGGGCGGTGGCTCATGCCTATAATCCTGGCACTTTGGAAGGCAGAGGCAGGTGAATCACCTGAGGTCAGGAGTTCGAGACCAGCCTGGCCAACATGATGAAACCCCTGTCTCTACTAAAAATACAAAAATTAGCCAGGCGTGGTGGCAGGTGCATATAATCCCAGCTACTCGGGAGGCTGAGGCAGGAGAATCACTTGAACCCAGGGAGCGGAGGTTGCAGTGAGCCAAGACCACATCACTTCACTCCAGCCTGGGTGACAGAGTGAAACTCTATCTCGAAAAAAAAAAAAAAAAAAAAAAAAAGAAATTCCCTAAAGGCTTTTTACACAAATGCAGCTGTTTTTACTTTTGTTGTATGCTTTTTTGTGTGTGTGGTGACTTAGTGTGGGGGATGAAGGAAATTATTTGGGGCACCCTAAACCATCATTGTGTTACCATTTAGAGAGGGACTGTTAGTTGTCTACCAAAATCCACTCTACTCTTTTCTTTAGTGATAGAGTTTTCACTGAGCACATTTCCTAACCTCCTCTGCCTTTAGATATTGGCCATGTGGTCAAGTTCTCACCAGCAGAAACGATATATGCCCCTTTGGGGGTCTATTTCTCAAGACATTAGATTTTATTACTCCACATTTTTTCCTCTTCATGCTGGAACCCACTCTAAGGATACCAGTGCCCTAGGGTATGGCAGAGCACAAAGACAGACAAAACCTTGAAGTCACTGGTGCTAGACATGCCCTGAGGCACCACATTCAAAAGTCTGGTTATCCTGACTCTGCCACACTACAGAAACCACATGATGAGACCGCAGTGATACACAGAGGGATGCCCAAGGAACCCTGGCTGTTACAGCCCCTGCTGTGTTTCCAGCCAAGACAATGGACATGCGGATGAGAAGCCTTTCAGATGACCCCAGCCCTGTCATGTCTGAGTGCAATTTTATGACAGTCCCCAAGCCAGAACCACCTAGCACAGCCTTTCCTGAATTCTTGCCTCACAGAAACCTTGAGCAATTATAAATGTTTGTTGTTTCAAGCCATTAGGTTCCAGTGTGATTGGTTAAGCAATGAGAGATAACCCAAACAGTCTCTATTATAACAGATGAGCCTTATTATGATACAGCTGCTACAATTCTATGTCAAAATTATCCTTAAAAAGCCCCCAAAACCAACCTCAATGCTCTTTCATGTGTCTCATTGCTTTTTGAAAACTGTATAGATGGAAAAAAAAAAAGCAGAGATTACATAACATCATGCTCAAAGTTGAACTATGAATCAGAGACTACATTTTCTAACTTCTAGTCCATCCTTCCTTGTACTCATAAAATAGTACCGTAGAAAAGGAACTTAGAGATCAGGAAATGAAGGACTCAACATAAGCTGCTTGTCTAAAGCACATGGTACCATATGCCAAAAGGGACTACACAGTGTGTGGCTATGTGTGCACAGGAATACATATATCCACAACCCTCTGTATAAACACATTTCAGAGAACCAACTGGAAATTAAATTATGTCCTAATACTCCCTTTTGGTCACAGGATTTGCATGTTTGCCCTGGCTCTGCACCCCCCGGGGTTTATACTGATCTTTGCATCTCTGGTTTCCTTGTATGTGAGGCAGCTGGACTAGGTGACTTCTCCAAGTCTCATCCAATCTTTGGGACATGACTCCAATCCTGAAAACTCAGCAAACCACTGGCTGTCACGACTGCACGGCCTCTTCCCAGCTGGAGGCACAGCACAAGCAGTTGCCCTCTAATAGCAGTTTCTTCTACATCCTACGAATGCCAGGTCTTGGATGATGAAAAACTGTGTATCACCGAGTTTTTCAAAGGCTACAAAAATCTCTATTTTTAATTTAGATTAAATAATAATCTATGCTCCAGCTTTGCTTTCAACAGTACCTTCCTGTTAGTGTAAAATTATCATTCTCAAGGCAGTAACTAAACAATGATGGTTATATATACAAGCTCCATCTGTATGGAACACACTCAGTTCCAAAACATCCCTGCACAGCTGGGAGGGAGGCACCAAGAGAAATAACATTTTCTTAAAGAAAAAGGAGGAGGAAGAAGAGGCAAATTCCAAGTGACTAACAATAGCACTCCGAACAAATAAATCCATCCATGAAGTACATTAGACATGTTCTTTTAAAAAAGGAGGAAGAGGCAGGGAGCAGTGGCTCACGCCTGTAATCCCAGCACTTTGGGAGCCCGAGGTGGGCGGATCACAAGGTCAGGAGTTTGAGACCAGCCTGGCTAACATGGTGAAACCCTGTCCCTACCAAAAATACAAAAATTAGCCGGGAATGGTGGCGCGTGCCTGTAATCCCAGCTACTCAGGAAGCTAAGGCAGGAGAATCGCTTGAACCCAGGCAGTGGAGGTTGCAGTGAGCCAAGATCGTGCAGCTGCACCCCAGCCCCGGTGACAGAGTGAGACTCAGTCTCCAAAAAAAAAAAAAAAAAAAAAAAAAGAAAAGGAGGCAGAGAAATTAAAGTGCCTAGTAACAGAGATCCAAGTAAATAAAGCCATTTAGAAGGTACAATGTAAAACGATTAAATGTCATGTCTTCTCAAATCTTTAAAAGTATAGAAAATGGTCATAATATATAGTGAGTAAAATGGGTAGTTTAAAAAACATATAATATGATCCTAATTTTGAATTTAAAATGCTGCTTATTGTCTACATTAGAAATAGATTGAAGGAATATATAATAAAATGTTAACACTGGTTTTACTGAGTAGAACAAATAATTTTGTTACTTTCATATTTCTCTGTAAATATCTCTTTTCTTCAATAGGTGTATTACTTTTATAATCTGAAAAAGTTATTTAAGGAAATTAAAATCACAATGTCAATTGGCATCAGATATCTAAATATTTTAAATTAAAATAATTTCTATATTCAATATGTGATTAAGGAATGCTGAATATATATATCTTTCAAAATGTATCATTAAATTCAAATAATGAAGCCAAATGCAATCAGATTCCAATGGACAACAGCACTGAATACAATCCACGTCTCCTTTGCCCCAATCATTGTTCCTCACAAAAGTATTTCTTACCAAGAAACACTCAAAATGGAAACTGCATTTTCTTAGGCAACTTTGGTTGCCACTAGACTCAGACTAAATTTCATCACTGCAGTTGCTAAGCATACATTTGCAAACATTTATTTTGTTCCTCCAACTTTGACTGCATATGAACCTCAAAAAGAAAGCATATGAAAATGTTGGCCATTCGGCCGTGACAACTGAGGATTTTAGAGTTCTCCCCAGAGTCAGACACACCAGCTTTCTAGATATTTCAACCTCACTTTAAGGAAAGAGCAAAATCAAATGAAACTAAGACAAAAACTATTGAAGACAGGCTGCAGTTCAGATGGAGGGGGAGAAAAAAATCATCTTCTAGACTTCAGCCTATCGCATTTGTAACAGAGAGTTTTCCTTGATCCAGCCAAGCTTCCGTCCCTGCACACTTGTGAAGAAAGCCCCCCCTGCGACCCTTTGTCACCTCCATGGACCTCTCTGGCTGCTCCCAGAGGGAAGGAGCGTTTGTTCCGGCATCCTTTCTTTGGGGACACTCACATTAGCACCTACCTCTGCTCCACTCAGGCTTAAGCACATCGTCTGCCTTCAGCTGATGCAGTGACCTCAGTCAGGTAAAAGAAACAGCCTTTGCTAGTCTGTGCAGCACCTTCCGTAGAAATATTGCATGAGTCAGCTTTTATCTCCCAAACCCAACACACAAAGGCTTTACAAAAACCTGATTTGCAACTTTCTCACTGCCTTTTTCCCCCTAGTGTGCAGACCACAGACTTCAGCATCACTAAGAGCCTTAAATGAAACATGACATCATTCAATTGAGAAACAGGACAATAGACACCACTGTGGGTAACTTGAAAATGCACACTTCACTGAGCAACACCCTACCACTTCCATTCTTTTGTGAACATCAAATACAACCCACACTCGCCCAAAGCTGCTGGGTTTCACCTTCCTGGCTCTGGCCACAGTTCTCATTAAACTCCAGAAAATAAGCAAGCTCTTTGGAGCTCTGAAATTTTTAAGTTCACTTCCTGAATCATGGGCTTGTTTCAAAGTAAAGGGACACATCTTTTAACTTTCAAAGTAAACGGACATATCTTTAAACTGAAGTTTTAAAATGCAGGTTGGGGTGGGGGTGGGGTGGTGAATAACAACCGGTGGAAGGCAGTTTGGATAATTAGTTTCTGTTAACAAGACACTTGATAGAATTTTAGGTGAACAAAGTTTAAGGAGAAAACATTTAAGGCTGACATTTAAAAAATCTATCTGAAGACAAATACCTAAAATTGATATGTACACACATTTCTTTGGAGAACAGTTAAGTTCTGTGATTTTATATTCATAAATACTAAGTAGTAAAGACAGAATGATCTAGTATTCGTACAATACTTTAGTAAGTGAGACCTTGCAATTATTTTGGGTTTTTGATTTCTCTAAGACCACCAGTCCTTCTTAAAATGCTATATCTATTTTTATAGAAAGATTCAGAAGGCGTATATTTGACAAAGATCTTGAGTTCTTTAAATGAAGGTCTCCAGAAGTACAAAAACGCTATTGAAAACAGATACCATTACACTGTGGAACTAAAATTCAAAATATGGATTATGTCCTTGCATAGACATCTAAAACTGAACTATTTCAAAGGATTAAAATCCTTTAAATAAAAGTTCCATTTAAAGCATTCATTTGTGGTTATGGAAAACACCATTAGCAGATCAGCCTTAATATAGCTATTTCTATCATGCCTATTAAGTGATTTTAAACTAACAACATAATAGGATAATTTGTTTTAATGCTGATTTCCTTTCAAATCAGGCTGAACCTACACGTGGCTATTTAAATAAGTGATTTTTAAAGGAAATAGTTCAGAA
The DNA here is from genome assembly GCF_028878055.3 of Symphalangus syndactylus. Taxonomy (NCBI): domain Eukaryota; kingdom Metazoa; phylum Chordata; class Mammalia; order Primates; family Hylobatidae; genus Symphalangus; species Symphalangus syndactylus. The sequence goes on along the minus strand of NC_072424.2, from coordinate 128,451,830 downwards.
GACAACTTGCTGGAATTTCTCACAAAATTCACCAGTTTGATGGAAATCAGTATATCCAGGATGCTGAGAAGGCAGTTTGAGAGGCAGGGTCCTCCCTGGGCTGTGGAGACTCTTCATCCTCTATTCTGGCCTCCACAGCAACCCCTGTGGCTTCCCACATCATGTCTGTGTCTCCCATACCAGTGCCTAAGCTGGGCTCTTCCTTCCTGCTCAACGAAGAGCCAGCTCACATCAGACTCCCATTCGATCTGCTACAACCACTCTAACCCACAGCTCTGTCCATTAGTTTAACAGCTGTTTATTATGCTTAGAGTAAGGATCATGTGGTCTCATATTTAATCGTTTTCTAAGTGTCTCACTCCTACCCTGCACTGTAGCTGTTGGGGGCAGGGAACCTTCCTATATCATAGATTTGATATTCTTGAGGCAGACACACAGATCTAAACTCTTAGATGGGATAAAACACACAGAGGCTCTAGGCTTCCTAATGACTCATCCATTGTGCACAGCCTCTGATCACAACACAGCTACTTTTCACTTCCAATAAAATTACATTGTACTTGGATTTTTTTTTTTTTTGCTTTTTGCCAAGAAACATGTTTCTAAAATGCTATTTCTGAGAGATGCCATGTATGTTACATGTAAACAAAAACAGCCAAGTTGCTCTGTGTGTAGCTGGTGGGCAGTTTACTAAGCCTACCCACCAGAAAAGTGACAGTCCTGAAGGACAGTTTTGAAGTGACAGCAGGGGCCATCTTGGGTCCCATGGGACAGTCATTTATTAGTTCATCCACGGTTTCTGCTTTAGCAAAATCATCAACTTGTGTAAGTAAAGACCTCTCTTATAACTGCAAATAAGTGAAACCACCTATACTGCATCTACAAATATCAAAGATTTAAAGTATATTGAATTTCATTTTTTAAATATTAAGCTTTTTCAGAGCAGGGAATACACACACACACAAACACATTTTTTTTTTTTTTTTTTGCCTTTATATTTATCCTAGTACCAAGTATTTGCTTGAATAAATTAACCAATGGATAGCGCATGAGGCCTGGGGAGGGATAATAACATTCACATACTAGCAGGAAGGAAAAGAAAAGGGAAGAAAGGCCAGGCGCGGTGGCTCACGACTATAATCCCAGCACTTTGAGAAGCCGAGGCAGGTGGATCACGAGGTCAGGAGTTTGAGACTAGCCTGACCAACATGGTGAAACCCCGTCTCTACTAAAAATACAAAAATTAGCCAGACGTGGTGGTGCACGCCTGTATTCCCAGCTACTCGGGAGGCTGAGGCAGGAGAATCACTTGAACCAGGGAGGCGGAGGTTGTAGTGAGCCGAGATCACACCTCTGCACTCCAGCCTGGGTGACAGAGTGACACTCTGTCTCAAAAAAAAAAAAAAAAAAGTAAAGAGGAGAAATGCCTCCATTTATTGAGCAACAGTCCGGGTTCTTTCACACCTGAGAGCAGAGGCGCCTTCTACACTTCAGTATTTTATTAAGACCCTGGTTTCTCCTCATTTAGCTCTGCAGTGGTTCTGTGTTCCAGTGCTCCCCACCACATATTCCACACGCTGGACACACTGAACTGTTAACATTTCTTGGAGGTGCGCTGCTGGTTTGCCACCAGACTTTTGTTCATGCAGGGAAAATGAACAATCTTAAGACACACAAAAGGCACAGATGCTGGTATCCTTGCCACTTTTTGCTGCATAATTTATTTGCCCATACTAACACTGGGTAAAAAGATTATTTTTGCTCAGCAACATTTAATTTTTTATTTAATTAATTTATTTTTTGAGAGAGAATCTCGTTCTGTCACCCAGCCTGGATGCAGTGTCACTATCTCGGCCCACTGCAACCTCTGCCTCCCAGGTTCAAGCGATCCTCCCACCTCAGCCTCCTGAGTAGCTGGGACTACAGGCGTGTACCACCACACCCAGCTAATTTTTTTGTATTTTTAGTAGAGACAGGGTTTCCCCATATTGTCGAGGCGGGTCTCCAACTCCTGACCTCAGGTGATCTGCCCGCCTCGGCCTCCCAAAGTGCTGGGATTACAGGTGTGAGCCACTGTGCCTAGCCCCAAATTTCTTTTTAAATGATAGAGTGGCCACAGATAAAATGCACACGTGTGCCTTGTTAGGTGATAAAGATACCCTTGCTGGAAAGCAGCTTTGTTTACTCCCTGCAAGCACGGGTTACACAACCAGGAAGTTCGCATTCCATTCCCAGTGTCCCCACCAGGAGTGGGGAATCAAGGCGCAGAAGAGCAGCACCCACAGGATGTAACTATAGCAACCAGAACACAAATCAGCCAGCGAGGAGGTGCAGGTGGCCTTCTGGCCTAATTGAAAGAAGACCAGAAAGTCCCTGCCACTTAAAAAAATCCCTTCCCAGGCTGGGCGTGGTGGGTTATGTCTGTAATTCCAGCACTTTGGGAGGCTGAGATGGAAGGAAGGATCACTTGAGGCCAGAAGTTCGAGACCAGAGTGAGCAACTTAACGAGACTCCGTCTCTACAAAAAAGACAAAATTTAGGCCAGGTGTGGTGGCTCATGCCTGTAATCCCAGCACTTTGGGAGGCTGAGGTGGGCAGATTACTTGAGGTCAGGAGTTCAAGACCAGCCTACCCAACATGGTAAAACTCAGAATCTACTTAAAAAAATACAAAAATTAGCCAGGCATGGTGGCACGTATCTGTAGTTCCAGCTATTTGGGAGGCTGAGGCAGGGGAGTCATTTGAACCTGGGAGGCAGTGGCTGCAGTGAGCCAAAACTGCACCACTGCACTCCAGCCTGGGCAACAGAGTAAGAGTCTGTCTTAAAAAAATAAATCAATCAATAAATACAAAACTTAGCTGGGCAGAGTGGTGTATGTCCATAGTACTAGTTACTTGGGAGGCTGAGGTGGGAGGATGGCTTGAGCCCAGGAGTTTGAGACTGCAGTGAGCTAGGATCACACCACTGCACTCCAGCCTGGGCGACATAGCAAGAGCCTGTCTCAAACAAAAACAAAAAATCCCTTCCCAGAAGTCTGCCATAGGGCCTGGAATTCCAAAACTTTTTGGTTTAAGGTAAAAGTTGTCAGTTAAAACCCCAATTTCCTCTGGGAAGGGCAATGGAGCCACTGCCACAGTAGTGTGAATTAGCTTCACCATCCTTCCAAGGAACTATCCAGGTTTTCTGGGAATGAGACCACAATGGGGCTGTCTAGGAGGGCTGGGATGGGGATGAGAGCAGGAAGCACAGACAACACACACATCTAGGGAGTCAGCAAGGCCTGAGCTAGTTGAGGCACCTTGCTGAACTGTGCAGCCAGGCAACAGCTCAAAAAGCTGGGCAAGGAAGGAGGAAAGGGCGGCCCAGAGACAGGAAGACGGATGGGCAAAGGCATGCAGACATTTGGGTTCAAGGAAATATCTTGCTTCATATAATCAACATTGGATAAGGCAGGTTTAGAAAATAACCTTAGACTTTCATATGCAAAGGTGCTAGAAGTGAGAAGGGGTATTTGAAAACACAAATACTATTTTACACAAGGAGCGTTAACAATTTAAACCCTGGAGGAGGTGTGGCCTGCTTATCTTGTAATTTAAGATCTTGCCATTGTGGAACATTTTTCAGGGAAAATGGTAAAACCAACCATTTTTGGAAGCACAGGCCATTGACAAAAGACTCTTAATGTATTTTTAGTCTATTAGAAGTTTTTTCTTTGAAAGAATAAGGCATGCAATCACATTTTCTATGAGCACATCACAGCATAAATGTGAGGGGCCGGGCATGGTGGCTCATGCCTGTAATCCCAGCACTTTGGGAGGCTGAGGCAGGTGGATCACCTGAGGTCAGGAGTTCGAGACCAGCCTACATGGCAAAACCCTGTCTCTCCTAAAAATACAAAACAATTAGCTGGGCGTGGTGGTGCACGCCTGTAATCCCAGTTACTCGGGAGACTGAGGCAGGAGAATCACTTGAACTCAGTAGGCAGAAGTTGCAGTGAGCCGAGATCATGCCACTGCACTCCAGCCTGGGCCACAGAGCAAGATTCCATCTCAAAAAGAAAAAGAAAAAGAAAAAGAAAAAGAAAAAAAAAATAGTGATGAACATTAAAGTCAATTGCACGCCAAAAGGTGTCACACATCCGCATTGAAGTCCCTTAGAGGAACACACTGACCTTCCTCCTGTGAATAAGAGCTAACGTACTAACACCATTCTGCACTGCAGCTGCTGTTACTTATTAAAAATCTATACACATTCCTCCAGACTGTCTACTCTAAACCCAGAAAATATCACCAACTACAAATTCCACCTTGCTATTGTTATACAAACCAAATTACATACTTTTTCAAACAAACAAAAAAGCTAACTTCTTTTTTTTTTTTTTAATTATTTCTAAAGGTCTTTTTTCAAAGTGAAATAATTTTAGTGGCAAGTGAGTTTGTTTTCACAAATTTAAAAAATACCTATCAGCAGGCCAGGCATGGTGGCTCATGCCTGTAATTCTACCACTTTGGGAGGCTGAGGTGGGTAGATCATTTGGGGCCAGGAGTTCGAGACCAGCCTGGCCAACAGTCTCTATTAAAAACACAAAAATTAGCTGGGCATGGTGGTGCATGCCTGTAGTCCCAGCTACTTGGGAGGCTGAGGCACGAGAATCGCTTGAACCTGGGAGGTGGAGGTTGCAGTGAGCTGAGATGGCACCACTGCACTCCAGCCTGGGCAACAGAGTGAGACTGTGTCTCAAAAAAAAAAAAAAAAAATTCTGTCAGCAAAAGACATAGGTCTAAAGCAGACAAAAGCACTCAAGTACATAAGAAATTAAATGAAGCCATTTTTCATTAGTCCTGGGGTACTGAATCTAACAATAGAAACCAAACTAGAAATACTAAATAGTTACCAGGACTTTAATTATCCAACTGAAAATGTAGTTTCTCAGCCCCTACTGAACTTAATGTCAGTATTGAGGCATGGTCCTAAGAATTTTAGAAAACAAATGAACAAATAAAGCCTATTATTCACCACACTGTTGTGCATGGCCTGCCTTTCCCTTGCAACCAAGTTATGATTTAACATCTCCATTGTATACCTTTCAACAGTCGGCCATGACATGAACTGAGATGGCCTTGAAGGGCACACGTTCCAGACTCTAAAATCTTGCTGTTTCAAGCATTCCTCCCTGGGTTCATTTTTCTGCTTCTGTGACAATCATTAGCTCAATTTGTCACTCAGTTCTTTGATTAGGATACTTGGTTTTTATTTCCCAGAGACAATACAATCAAGTCTTAGTTATTTTTGAACAATTTTTAGATATCAAGCAAGCAAATATGTTGCAAAAAGCCTCTTGCTTTCGATAATCTATCAGTCCCATCTGTAAGGACACCATCGGAGGACTCGCTGTGCTCAGCACAATGAACTAATTATCCCTGGAAGAATGCAGTCAGCTTCCAGACACATTTTTCTCCAGGAGATAACACACATCTAATCCATTCATAAGTAAAGGCATTCAACACAATCTATACTTTTGAAACACTCTAAAAAAATGTACTGGAAGAAAAGGCTTGGGTGCTCTGTTGAAATCTTACAGCACTATGTATTTTCCAAAATACCAATTAAAACAAGATTCTCTTATAGTTTCAGAGTAACAGCCATTGAGACTTAAATCACCTTTATGGAGGCTTGCAAAGGAATTTCTCATCCTGGCAGAGGAGAGAGGCAAACTCCAATTGCTAGCCTTTCCTCCTCTTTTCTGGACACAAACCCACAGCTGCAACGGAATGAAGGGGAGGGCTCAGCTCAACCTTGCCAACTGCCCCCCACCCCTTCCCATAGACCCAGGGGTAGTAGGTTGAGAGAGGCAATTCTCAAGAGCAGCAGAGGAGGGAGTGTAGCTTGCAGGGGAGACACAGACAAGCTTCTGGGAGCAAACAGGAATCAATCTCCAAACTGGCTCAAACCCCCACATCTGACCCCCAGCAATTACCATCCTTGGGGTCATCACAATCAGTCTTCTTCCCCCACTCCTAAGGCTATGTTCAACGTCATAAGGTTGACAGCTTAACCTCTAAGACATAAGACCTGTGAGCAAATGATATATCTCAGGGGAGCCTATGTGCTTTCTAGAACTGAAGTGGGTGGTTTGCGCTGATATTCACTTGGTCTCCTGCACCAAGTCATGGGAACAATCCCATTGACGGAGATATTTATAAAGGCCAAATATAGATTCCACCCCAGGAAAGCAGAACTCACTTCTCTCTAAATGAGGTGAGATGACTTACTACTTTCCAGGATTTTTTTTTTTCAACTAAAGAAGGCAAAGAAGGCCACTGACCTTAGTATATCAGTATTACAATGGCCTTAAATACCCCTCTGTTGCCACAAAGTTCTGATCTTTGTCTTTCAGAACTTCGAGGCACACAGCAACATCCTGCTGATCTTTCTTTCTTCACACCTTCTCTCCACTTGAACTGGCAATCACCACTTACTCACCCTCATGTACCAGGACCTACTGAACGTCAGGCCCCATGCTGGGCGCAGTGAATGGACATGGGCTTTAAGTCTCAAACAAAAAATGACAAGTATGATGAGTGCTGTGAAGCAGTGTGGGACGTTGCCGATCTAAACTACCAACAATTGTGTACATAAGCATTTGCACTATTTTCCTAAATTCTCTTTCCCCTTAGTTTCAAACTGTCCTTCAATTAAAATTAAAAGTGGATAGCAACTTTATGTTGACAGTAAAATCAAGCTACATTAGGCTGCCTTCACTTATGGTTCACTTTCTAATCTTAGAGAATAAGCCCAGTCGGACTCATCTTTCATCTTATATTTAATTACTTGGTATCCAAGCTGACAGCCAAACTTGCTGAAAGTTTTTGAGAGTCTAAACACTTGCCTAATTCCCAGTTCCCACAGAGGTACATGAAGTAACTTGTTTATGTTAACAGAACAAAGGAAACGAAAGAGAGCTCTCTGTTCCACTGCAGGTTGAATCGGAATTAGGTCAAGAAACAAGTGTAACCAAACTTATTTCTGTTTATTCTGAATAAACATTACTGAATCCTTTACAAGTAAATGAAAGAAGAGAAAAAGGAGGAGGAAGAAGCTAAAACATGAAGACTGGTGGTTTGATCTCTACATTTTCTTTAATGAATATGTATTATTTGTGTGGTTAAAATATAAGAAGAACAGAATGAATTTACATGGCAGGTCTTGTTCCTGCCACACCCCCAGCCCAATCTTTCTCAGTCTCGCTTTGTCTGAAGGTCTGCACACTCCGCTCCCTGGCTGGCTGCCTTCCAGGTAGGTTGGCTAGAGGCAGCAATAGTTTGAAGCAGGAAGAGAGGGAAATAGGGGCATTTCCTCCACCCCCTCATTGATTTGGGGCAGCTCCTCCATGGTTCCAGCCTTTCTTGGGCTCCCTTAACTCTATGTTGTCCCTGATCCCTCAGGGATCCCTATAGATTGTCCCAAAAGCAGTGGCTAAGGCTTCCCACTGTTGTCGTCTCTCTTTGCTTCACATACACCCTTCGTTTGAACCAGCTGAGCTAATTCAGTTTCTTGCCAGGTCCCTGGCTGATGCAATGTCACACTGACTCCAGAATCATTGGTCTAAAATGGTGATAGCAGTTTGACTTCATATGCGGTCAGAATATTGGCCTGAGTTTTTTACTCGGTGATACAATGCCAAATTTTGGCCCCGTTTTGACTTATGGCCTGCTTGATCCAGGTCAATGAAATAAACACTTAATTAGAGCCTATTTTATACCAGAAAAATATTGTGAATTTGATATCTGCTGATATATTCATTTACTTAATATTTATTGAGCAGCTACTATGTGCCAGGCACTGCCTTGGGCACTAAAGACACAAGAGTGAACAAAACAGACAAACACCCCTGCCTTTATGACACTTATTTTCGAGGGGGAGCTGTATGGACTAAAAAGAATCCTATGATAACAGCATGTCGACATTGGAAAGATACTCTGGGGCTTTCTAATCCAGTGTTTCAATTACCACTTACAACATCTCACCAAGTGTGTCTGGTCTCTGCTTAGATACTCTTAGTTATCAGACATCCCATCCCTGCACAAATAATGGATCATACCCTGGAGTTCTTTAAAGACCACTATGGGAAAACACAAGAGAAATCACACCTCACCTCCATTTTGTAGTTCCTTAATTATTTGAGCTGTCCTATCAATTTCCCATATGTATTTGCATCTTTGTTCAACTACTGATGGAATAACTACCTGAAGGGATTCCTGGAGGCAGGGTTCAGTGATGGGGGAGCAGTGCAGAGAGGTCAAAGGGGAGAGCTGCCCCTTGTGGCTGTGGGGCGCGTGGGGTAGAGCGGACTTAACACTGTCACCACCCTCTGATCACCTTCTCCCTGTATGTCAAGAACATGCTTTCCTACTGCTCCCACCAAAGTGGCTTCAGAATTTTAAGTCCTCATGTCAATTTACTATTAAAAAATGTTAAAAAGACATCATTTTTGGAGAACATCCTCTGGGAAATAAATGTTCTCCCCACTCCTCCCAAGTCAGACTTTCAGGTACATCAACATCGCTGTGTCCTCAAAAGGCATAGAGCCTGGCCAGGCAGACACACTGAAGGATCATCGGAACAGGTGACTGATGGCTGTGTGACGTGTGCACTGGGCTGGGAAGGCACAGGCACTATGGAAACGTGTAAAGGGGACCAGGCCTAGTTTGGGGTGGTCTGGGGAGGTTTCCCTGAGGGAGGGATGTGTGGACTGACATCTGAAGGCTGAGAAGAGGTCAACCAGGAGAAACCAGCCAAAGAGAAAAGACCATCCAGGCTGCTTTACTTGCCACTAGCATAGACTGCTGGTATACCTGGCATTATACCCACAGAGAACACCCAACCTAGATTTTTTTTTTCTGGGCAATTTTGTTTGCAAATATACTGTTACATACCACAATTAATAACTATGTTTACTGCAACAATGCCCCTTTATTAAAGTAGGTACTACTTTCCTTCTCCACTCTGGGGTAATCCCATCCCCTCATCTGCATATATCAGTCTTCTCTAGTCTCACCTTTTCTTTCTCCTCTAGACAGTGGGCAGAGCTGCTTGGGCGGTAACCATGACTCTGTTCTTGCCTAATCGCTTGGACTGGGTCCTTAAAAGGTGTGGTTATAGTAAATCACAATGTAAACTTCCCAGCCCAGCATTTCCATCTGGGTATTATCAGATTAAAATGAACATCAAAGGAGCCCTAAAATAAGGGGTCACAAAAGGACAGACTGACGGCTGGGGGCAGTGGTCAGGCCACTGTTCGTCTTGCTACTTCCAGGGGCCTTAAGAACTGACCATGTGCATTTGAGCCTTGAGTATTTCCCAGGATCAGCTGGACACCTTTCCTGGGGGACCCAAAACCAGGGACAACTGGCTGGTTGCCAGTATGGATCAGACATAAGATATCTGTTTAAGAGTCTCTACAAATTAGGGCATAACAAAATGGTAAACCTAATGAATTAAGCTGCTCTAAGAGTTCTGAGGAATTATGTTTTCATAATGACTACTGGTAATTACTAGGTAACAGCCTAGTAATTTAATAATAAAAACCATCCCCACCAGCCTGGGCAACAGAGTGAGACCCCATCTCTACAAAAAAATAAAAAAATTAGCTGGGTGTGGTGGCATGTGCCTGTGGTCCCAGCTACATGGGAGGCTGAGGTGGGAGGATCACTTGAGCCCAAGAGGTTGAGGCTGCAGTGAGCTGTGACTGTAACACTGGAGTCCAGCCTGGGCAACAGAATGAAACTGTCTCAAAAACAAACAAACACACCATCCCCAAAGCGAAATTTACTTTGTTCAATCTAAACCATCACCTACGGCTCATGAAATGATGTGTGGAAAGGACACAAGATCTGAAGTCGAGATGTGTAGAATCTCAGCTCTCCCAGACAATTTCATCTTCTTGGACAAGTCACTAACCTCTCTGTGATCCAAATTCCCTCTGGATTAGTAAAATGAGAACTGTGGAGTCTCTGACATTTAAGAAGACTTTCCAAATCTAAGAATCTAAGGTTCCATGATTTGGGGTGAGGGTCCCACCAATCCACTTTTTAACTCCATAGACTGTCTCTCTTGAGGTTCTCAAATAACTTTAGATTTGTAAAACATGGTCCCACTATTATGGTCAGATAACCACAGGCTGATGCAAAACCAGGAGCATGCAGCCTTTGTGCAGGGAAACTGCTTTTGTTTCCCTGTAATTCCATTTTTTTGTTTTTTGTTTTTTTTTTTTTTTTGAGACGGAGTCTCGCTCTGTCGCCAGGCTGAAGTGCAGCGGTGTGATCTCGGCTCACTGAAACCTCCACCTCCCAGGTTCAAGTGATTCTCCTGCCTCAGCCTCCCAAGTAGGTGGGACTACAGGCGCCTGCCACCATGCCTGGCGGATTTTTTGTATTTTTAGTAGAGACAGGGTTTCACCATGTTAGCCAGGATGGTCTCCTGACCTGGTGATCTGCCTGCCTCGGCCTCCCAAAGTGCTGGGATTACAGGCGTGAGCCACCACGCCCAGCCCTGTAATTCCTTCTGTGGCAGAATTTGTGATAGATGTCTTAACTATTGTCAATAAAAAACTCCCTGCAAAATTTTTCGACGACATCATCTGACAGTAAGCCAATGTCTAGCATCCAGGTCATGCTTTTTACCTATTCACTGACATCATCTCCACTTTCTGCAAAATTGCATTCTGGAAACCAGGTTACAACGTAGATTATGAAACAGCTAATTTTACCACAAGGGTATTGTCATCATTTGTGGTTGCATCCCAAACAAGCACCTGCCTTAATATATCCCTGACATAGCATTTGCACAGCAGCTGAGCTAACTGTACACCTGCAAAAATTATGCTCCTCTAATATATAGATAATATAAAGCAGAGTTAGTTCTGAATTATTCAAGGAACTCTTATACCTTAAGTTTACATACAATTATGATTATTAGAACAAATTCACTGCAGTGAGATGTCCTGGATGAGCCTCCATAGAAATTGGGTGGGTGAGACTAGAAGGGTCTTTGTAGCTATCCTCTAACCCATTTACTTACTTTTACAGAATGACTGACTGATTCACAAGGGGCCTAAGGGGGGATCCTAGAAAAAGTATTCTAACAATATCTAAAACTAGGATTCAGATATTTTCAGGCATATATCACAGATTCTATGTGGGGAATGAAGGTGGGGCTGGGGCTGAGATCTGATGGCAACAGAAGCCTTGGTGACCCTGGGAGAGAGGAGGGGAAGGAAGTCTGCTAGGACAAGTAGAATAAGCAGAAGGCCATTCTTCTGGTGAGAGAAAGTTCTGATTTTGTATGTGGCAAGTACTCAGGCTGGCCTCACCTGGCCATTTGGACAGCCTGAGAATGACCTGACAAAGAGACTGGGTGGCCGAAAAACCAAAGCCAAAACCAAGAGATGTAACAACTGTAATATGCCAGGCAACTTGGCTGTGAGATCCTTCTGTCTAACAGCAGGAAACACAAGAGGAGAGGAATCCTTTTCCCATAAAGAAAAGAACAGGGATTTCTTAGCAGCCTGGGGGTAGAGGTTTGGGGGGCCCACTAGGAGAATTCCTACAGGCAGCTTGGGAATGCTGAATATCCTGGGGCAGGGGCCCCTGGAAGGATCAGTACAGTGCGGGTGGAAGGGCAGTGACAGGTCAGGCAGAGGAAAGGGGAGCCAGGAGGTGCTGCCTGGGAGGTCCTGTCTTTATGCCTGTGTGAAGTGCGCTGAGCTGGCCAAGTCTGATCTTTTAAAGTGACTTCACCTGTACCCACAGGGCTGGTGAGGCCTGGTGGAGCTCAGGCGGATTAGATAGAGTGTGACCTGTGGACCTGTTGTTTGGTCAACATAGGGTTTAATTTCTTTGTATTGATTACCCAAGTTTAAACAATCAGGATACTCTGCATTAAAAAAACAGATTTTTGAGGGGCTTGAGGTTGGGGTGCCAAAAAATTAGAAAGGGATAAACATGGGTTAACACTAGTCTAATGCTCTTGCACAGCGGCAGTGGGTAGAGCTAAGCTTGCTCACATCACCCTGGCTGTGCACTTCCCAGTGTGCCACAGTCCTCACCATCCCCTTTTGTATTACACCTGTCCTCCGCCACTCCTTTATATGATCTGCCTGGCCCTTGAGGTGCATGACTCTGGATTATACACGTGGGCATATCCGGACACTGTACTGTATATTAGGTTCCCAGTCCTAGAAATTACCAGACTATATGATCTAATAAGAACAATTTATTCCTCCCACGTGTAAGCTACATGAAAATGAAACACAGGCCGGGCATGGTGGCTCACGCCTGTAATCCCAGCACTTTGGGAGGCTGAGGTAGGCGGATCATCTGAGGTCAGGAGTTCGAGACCAGCCTGGCCAACATGGCAAAACCCCGTCTCTACTAAAAATATAAAAATCAGCTGGGCATGGTGGCGCGCACCTGTAATCCCAGCTACTCGGGAGGCTGAGGCAGGAGAATCGCTTGAACCCAGGAGGCAGAGGTTGCAGGTAGCCGAGATTGTGCCACTGCACTCCAGACTGGGTGACAGAGCAAGACTCCATCTTAAAAAAAAAAAGGAAAAAGAAAAAGAAAAGAAAAAAAGAAAATGAAACATATGCTAGAAGACCAATCTTCCCATCATGGAAAAATTTGGTGAGGGGAGGAAAGAAGGTTTACAGTGGAGGGGTGGGGAAAAATTAATCACGGGTCAGGAAATGTAAATTGTCTTTGCCATTTATCCTAATTAGCTCTTATTTTCATTTTTTTGGTCTCTTTATATTCAAAGTATCTTATCCTATCAGTTCTTTTGCAAACCCCCATTTAAATAAAACATTAGAATTTGGTCAGGGTTTCTATGAAGGAATTAAGATAGAAGAAGCAATTAATTCTGCCAAACCAAACAGATAACTGGTGTCATAGTTCCTGTTTTGGTTTTTTTTTTTTTTTTTTTTTTTTTGGAGACAGAGTCTTGCTCTGTTGCCCTGGCTGGAGCAAAGTGGCATGATTACAGCTTACTGCAGCCTCAACCTCCCAGGCTCAGGTGATCCTCCTGCCTAAGCCTTCTGGGTAGTTGGGACCACAGGTGTGCACCACCATGCCTGGCTAATTTTTTAAATTATATGTGGAGATAGGGTCTCCCTATGTTGCTCAGCTGGTCTCAAACACCTGGGCTCAAGTGATCCTCCCACTTTGGCCTCCCAAATTGCTGGGATTACAGGCATCAACCACCACACTACGCCTGCCATAGTTATTGAAACTGACAACTTGATGGAACATCAAGACAAACCACAGCCCCCAAACAACGCCACACCGAGCTCACTGGCGAGACTCAGGGGTTGCTAACATCTACCCACCCTTATGGAAGTACTGAAGTGAGGATTTGTTTACAAGCTCTTCTGAAAAATAAGACAAGATCTACTATAAATGCCAACATTTACGTATCACATCCTAATCTCATAAAACACTTGTTTTGTTGTAGCTTTTTAGAAAATAATAGGACAGGAGTAAAGACTTAGAATTGGAGATTCTAGTCCCATCAAAATAAACTGACTATAAACCTGGATTTACAGGCAAGGAAAAAAGAGGAATAACTTGGAAGAGCGTTTGTGCATTTTGACATTGATCATTTAAGACGGCACCTAGAGGCATGAGTTCATCAGCAGCATTTTTCCTAGAAAGGGGAAGCCCTATCCTGCACGCCATCCCAGTGTTTATTTCTTTCTGAACCCCAGAGATAAAACTTTTAATACACCGAGGCCTCCAAGAGGATTTGTAGACATACCCAAGTCTTTCTGAAGAAGAATCGCCTCTGATATGTGATATCTTCCCTCAGGAGCATGAGGAGGAGGGAGTGGGTGAGGGGGATAGAAAAACAAAACCAACCATTTTCCCCTAATCCTCATGTGGAAGAAAAAGCAGAAGCTAAAAGCTTCCCCCAGGGAAAAAGCTACTCCAGACTGGAGGTGGATCGAGCAAGTCTAGTAATTTGCTTCGTTTGCGAGGTCACATGCTTGTTTCCAGCACACCTCCTGGCAGGCAGGGCGACTGGGCTCAGGGGACCCTGTGCATGGGCAGTGGTGGCTGGAGAGGGGCAAGGGCTGAGTGGGACAGGTGGTCCCCGCCGCTTTCCAGGTTTCTCTGGAAACCCCATGACAAAGACAGTGTCAGAGAACAGGGAATTCTTGTGCTTTTCTGCATGGATAAATCCCATCCCAGGATTTTATTTATTAAAAGTTCCCCTGAAGATGAGATAAACCATTTACAGCTTATGAAAATGAGTGTTCCGATGGCATATCTTTGAAATATGCTTTACATTTCATTCTTCTGCAGACACTTAGAGATTTTAATCTATTCAGACATTTTAATACATCAATTATCATAATGGTATTGTAAACCAAAAAACTGGTGATTGTTAGTATACACCCTAAACCATTATTTCTCCAGGTGTTACCTAACACCTCCTAAATTACTGCTACGGACTGAATTTTGTTCCCCCGCCCAAATACATATGTTGATGTTGAAGCCCTAATCCCCAAAGTGACTGTATTTGGAGACAAGCCCTTTAAGGAGGTGGAATTAAATGAGGTCATAAGGGTGGGGCTCTAGTCCAACAGGACTGGTGTCCCTACAGGAAGAGAAAGAAATACGAGAGATCTTGCTCTCTCTCTATGCAAAAGCCCATGTGAGAATACAGCCAGAAGGCAGCCATCTGTAAGCCAGGAAGAAAGGCCTCACTGGACACCAACCCCACTAGCACCTTGATCTTGGACTTACAGCCACCAGGACTATGAGAAAATAAATGTCTGTCATGTAAGCCACCAGTCTGTGTTATTGTTATGGCAGTCCAAGCTGGCTAACAATCATCATCAGCAAGATTTTCAACAAGCAACCAGATTGCTGGGCCCTGCCCAAGAGCACAACATCAGAATTTTCAGGGACGGGGCCCAGGAATGGGCAAAGGTACCTGAACTCTTTGGGTGATGTAAGGTTGAGGACCAGTGCTCCACGGAGAGCCCAAGGCTGCCTGCAGCCCCTTACCCCACCCGCCTCAGCCTTCCCCTAGTCCATCATCCCAATGAAAAATGCTTCGATGGGGTCAAGGATGAGAGACTTCAAGGATTAGACTCTCCAAAGGAGAAATAAAGGATTATGAACAGAACTAGGCAGGAATCATGCTGGGGTCCAGGGTGAGGTGTGTTGTAGGAAAAGCCCCTTTTGTCTCTGAGTTCAGAGGGGGCTTGTTCAGAAGGGACAAGAGGGGCCCTTGAGACCCGTGTGAAATGCTGCCAAACTCCATGGGAAGCAGACCAGAGGAAGGTTTATGTCTGAAGCCCAAGGTTAATGAAGAGTACGTTTATGCTGACTATTCCCCGCCCTCAGAGGATAGCACCAGCCAAACATTTCCCCCCTCACTCCAAAGAACCAACTAAGATTCATTCTCAACATGCTAACAGGTCAGTCAGACCATCAACCATTGAGGATACTTTCAACTCCGAAATTCAGCACCAATAGAAAGTTATTATTTGCAACTGTTACACTTCGAATCTTTTGTAAGTCTTGATCTTCACCAGAGTGAAAGGCTCTACTATGTCAAACTGAAAAGACTCAAAATTAGTTCCACTGTCAGGGATAATAATATATAAACAAATTCAAAGGCACCAAGTACATTCAACTAGGTAAAAATGCCACAGGAAATTCTGCAAGTTTTCAAAAATCAAGGTGCTAAACAGCAATCAAACACTATTTTAAAACAGCATATTCACTGGACGGCAAGGCCAGAGTATATTTTCTTGTGATTCATATGTATTGCCAGGGTAGAGAGACACTGCTGTGACATAAGAATGTTCCATGCTTCCAAATTAAGGTACAATTTAACAGAAAAGCAGAATATATTCTAGACTGATTTTTTTTTAATACTGTAGGAAGTAGCTCTTCAAGTAGAAAAAAGTTTTTTTTTTTTGTTTTTTTTGTTTTTTTTTTTCAGATGGAGTCTTGCTCTGTCGCCCAGGCAAGAGTGCAGTGGCGCAATCTTGGCTCACTGTAACCTCCACTTCCTGGGTTCAAGTGATTCTCCTGCCTCAGCCTCACGAGTAGCTAGGATTACAGGCACGTGCCACCATGCCTGGCTAATTTTTGTATTTTTAGTAGAGATGGGGTTTCACCATGTTGGCCAGGATGGTCTTGAACTCCTGAGCTCAAGCGATCTGCCTGCCTCAGTCTCCCAAGGTGCTGGGATTACAGGCCACAATGCCCAGCCAGACGAGAGCTTTTCTAATGGACTGAATAAAATTATATTTTAAGTATTAAGCAAGTCAGAATCTAAGAACCCTTGGTGTGCAATCTGTACATCCTCATCTGCTTTCATTTTGATAAACTTACAGGAAGGAGTTAGGAAAGGAGGGAAGTGGGAAGGGACTTCATGATTTTCTTTATTATGAGGCTAAAACCTGCCTCAGCCTCCTGAGTAGCTGGGATTACAGGCATGTGCCACCACACCCAGCTGATTTTTGTATTTTTAGTAGAGACAGGGTTTCACCATGCTGGGCAGGCTGGTCTTGAACTCCTGACCTCGTGATCCGCCTGCCTCAGCCTCCCAAAGTGCTGGGATTATAGGCATGAGCCACCGCGCCCAGCCTACAACATAACTTTAACAACCACTGTGTTGTCCAGTTGTGTTTCTGAAGTGGCAAAAGATGTTCATGTCTCATTTGTTGAAAATTTAGTTTTATATTTTAAAAGTATAATGGCTCAACTAGTGGGATACTAAAGGGTGAATTATGGAGTGAGATACAAGTTTCCAATCTTTAACTTGTGACTTATTGTATGATCACAGATTTTAACTTCAGTCGATCTCAGTCTCTTTAAAATCAGGGGAACCGTCTCATTTGACAGAGTTACCTTTTGATTTAAATGACATAATGCTTGGTCAACATTCATCATGGTGCATGCATGGCCCCTAAAAGACACCCATTCATATTAATTTACTTCCTATTATGGATAGACAAGCTTCAAAAGGCTTAAAGAGTCCCAAATACAGGTAAGTCGAAACTACTTTTATTCTTTTTTTAAGTTACAACATGGAAACAGTCATAGGTCTCACATATATCCCCATCACTAGATTTGTATGAACATTCAAGGCCTTCCTAACAATGAGAACACTTGGACACAGGAAGGGGAACATCATACACTGGGGCCGTTGTGGGGTGAGGGGAGGGGGGAGGGATAGCATTAGGAGATATACCTAATGTAAATGACGAGTTAATGGGTGCAGCACAGCAACATGGCACATGTATACATATGTAACAAACCTGCACGTTGTGCACATGTACCCTGGAACTTAAAGTATAATAAAAAGAATTACTGCTTATTCTTTACAAATCCAGCTTCCAGGTCATCTATAGATATAACCCAATGTAGGGCCTTCCTATCAGTAAATTTTTTTTTTTTTTTTGAGATAGAGTCTCACTCTGTTACCCAAGCTGGAGTGCAGTGGTGTGATCGTGGCTCACTGCAAACTCTGTCTCCTGGGTTCAAGTGATTCTCCTGCTTCAGCCTCCCGAGTTGCTGGGATTATTGGCACCCGCCACCACACCTGGCTAATTTTTGTATTTTTAGTACAGTCAAGGTTTCACCACGTTGGCCAGGTGGGTCTCAAACTCCTGACCTCAAGTGATCCACCCACCTCAACCTCCCAAAGTGCTGCAATTACAGACATAAGCCACCGCGCCCAGCTTAAATACAAAATTTTAACACCAGTGATTTCTTATTTCTTTAGCAAGTATTTAAGAGCATTTTTAATATATAACCCAAATACGGGAAATAAAGCTGTACAAGCTATAACCCCCATCCTCAAAGTTTCCGAATTGTTTAGAGAGAGAGGGAAGTACCCAAACCCTAACCCTAGCTAATGTGTGAGTACTTTCTAAGTGCCAGGTGCTGTTTTGCCTGTATTAGACTAATTCCTCACAACCCTCTCCTAGGACAGAGGTGCTACTGTATCCACTTTATGGATGAAGAGCTCAAAGCACAGCAAGCTCATCAGATTGCTTGGATGTGCAATGCTAGGAAGTAGAGGCCCCCGAATTTGAACCCAGGCGGTTAGATTTCAGAGCTTAATCACTATTCAATACTGCCAGATATGTGTGTTTATATCACAGATATACAGAATTAGAGAATCTCGAATATGTGCCTTGGGGGTAAAGGGGGGCCCTAGGTAAATATGTTTAACCAAAATCTTTCCTTTCATAGCCTCTGAAGCCTGGAAAGAGGATCGCCCCAGCTTCTCTAGCCCAGGGGTTCTCACACCGTAGCTAGCATGGGAGTCCCCTGGAGGTTTGGTAAGACACAGACTGCTGGGTCCTAGCCCCAGGTCTCTGATTTGGTGGGGCTGGAGTGGGGTCTGGGGGTTTCTAGAAAGTTCCCAGATGGTTGATGCTGCGGGTCCTGGGGACACATTTTGGGAATCAGTGACTTTCTCAGTCTGTGGCTGCTCCAGAATGAGGCTTCTGCATGCCTCACTGTGCATCTTCCAGATCAATGCTGGACACCGCTGCTCTGTAGCAGTTAAGCGGCTGAGGGAGGCTGGTGGGCCTGGGAGGGTCTCCTGGCCTCCTTCTCTCCCTGTAGCTGAGACATACAGGAGGCTTCTCTCTGGCAGGTTCACCCTGATTACTGTAATATCGGGTCCTTCCATACGTCCCTCTCCGTCTTCCCCAGCGCAAAACCAATTTGAAGCAATAGGAACCCACTGTCTGCTGAGTAAACATTAGTCTCGCTATGAGCTATTTACCGAAACCAGTGATCTAAAATTTGGCTCTATCGATGCTAAACATAGCAGGAGTTAGCAAAAATAGCAGGGGCCGTGGATAATTGCCAGTCTTTATCCTCAGAGGGGAAGGGCGATCAGACAATTTCAAAGTTTTCTTTTGTTGACATTGTAATTCAAAAGAAATTTAGTTTATTTGTTTAGCTAAGAGGATCCATGGCCTTCATTAAGATCCCTAATAAACTATTTTGAAAGTAGAGACACCACTGAATTATTGTTTAAACTTGCCGTGTTTAAAATGGCTTAATTTTCATGGCCTCGCGGGGTGTTCTGAGGCTTAAGTGATTTAATAGGCCTACGGTATGACTGAACCAGACACACACTAAGGGCTCACAGAACGTCGCTTGTTCTCAATGTCACTGTTCCTAATATTTGGGGGAACCCAGGGGTTGGCCACCTACCTGGGCATATAGGTAGGGCAAAGGGTGTGACCTGAGTAAGTACAGACCTCAGAGTCTAAAATGTCTCTTCCCCATTAGCAAGGTAGTTTGGAGACAATGGCACTCAAGGAGCACTTCTGGAGCACTCACATCTACAACACAATATCTGTTGCACGAGGGAAACCTCACAGGACTTAATGCTTGGCAGTCACTTAAGGTTGAATCAGAGTGTCTTTTCTGAATCCCTGCCAGGCACCAGAGACTTCAGGTAAGAGTTCTAGAGAACAGTTACTTTTTGTTGTTTGCACTTTTTATTTTGAAATAAGTATAAATCTATAAGAAACTGCAAAAACAAAACCAAACCAAAAACGTACAAAGGGCCCTCCTGTACCCTTCACTCAGTTTCCCCCAATAACATCTTGCATACCTGTAGTATAATAACAGAAACTGACACTGGTCCAGTCCACAGGGTACATTCAGATTTCACCAGTTTTAAGGACAGTTATATTTTGGTTGTGAAGACGTAAAAAGGTAATGTAAAAGCAACAAACAAAATCACCAATTTCATCTCATTTAATGTTACTTTGAAATATGCCTTTGTACCAGCTATGAGAAAACAATACATGTTAAGCAAATGCATTGTATAAATAGAACTCCCTTAAACGAACTTAATTGTTTTTCAGAGATTGAGCTTAACAATTATAATCAAATCAACCTGTTTTTGAATCATTTGCAGATACAAATGCTTATTAGTGAAGACACTTAGTGTCTTTTAAAGAGGTGAACTGGAAATTTAAAATACATAAATTCTAAACCCACCTAACCCTGCCCAGACATACAAACAACCTGCACAATTGTTGGAAAAGAACACACACGGAGAACTTTAGAACTTTATATATCGTCTGGCCTACAGTTGCATTACAGGAGGTACTTGTATTTTGTTTCACTTCCCCAAATAATCTTTAGCAGCTCCCGTTACTGTATTTGTTATAAGTGTAATCAATTTATTAAAAGTGCCAAAATAGTCTTCCTTGAGCACACTTTTTCATGTACGTGTGTGTGTGTGTGTGTGTGTATAGTGGTGTATACACACGCAATCAGGTTAGGTAGTCAAACCCTTTATATGCTAACAACTTCCTTAACTAACAAAATTGTCATAACATGATCAACATTGGTATCTTTCAAAATTGATATAACCTGAGGTGCCGCTTGAGCATCCCTAATCCAAAAGTCCCAAATCCAAAATGCTCCAAAATCCATAATTTTTTGAGCATCTACATGACTCCCAAGTGGGTAACTCCACACACAGGAAACACTACATGTAAGTACTTAACAAAAAGTTTGTTTCATGCACAAATTTAAAATATGTATAAAATTACCTTCAGGGTACATGTATGAGGTATATACGAAACCTAAATGAATTTCATGTTTAGACTTGGTTCCCATCCCCCAAATATCTCATTATGTAAAGCAAATATTCCCAAATCCAAAAAAAAATCTGAAACCCAAAACACTTGTGGTCCCAAGCATTTCAACCCATACTTTACAACTGATCTACTTGTTTGATGCATTAGCCAACATTTGGTCTTTATCCATAACATTCTTTAAAAACAAACAAACAAAAAAAACACCACCACCAGAATAACAAAATGTCTTCAGAAACTCTTAAGCAGATTCTTCAGGATCTATCAAAGAGGACCAGAATCACTTTCTTAAGCAGGTAGTGATGTGGGGACATTTGTGATTCCTCACTGTAAGAAAGCTGCTCTGGTATTAGGAAACAAAACACAGCATCTTCCCTTTGCACAGCATGGGACTGTCTGTGTCAATCTTCCAGCAGGAGGCTGGCCAGAGTAAACAGATGTCTCAATACATGGAGAAGCCGAACTCTCTTCCAGTTGTACACAAAAAGCTGATGCCCCTGCTGGGACCATCTGAATTCTGAATGACCAACCAAACTTCTGCAAAGGGCTCCCCTCCCAGGGCCGGCCCTCAGCGAGATTCTGAAATAGGAGAAGCTTGTTCAGGACCACACCAGGGCCACTTGCCCAACTCCCAGGCACCCGACTTACTTCCCAGATGCCTGTCCTTAAATCTCCCCCACTCAGGGTTCGCTTCTTTAAGGCTAGTGTCTTAAGCTCCACGACCTTGCAAAAATTCCAAGGAAGCTTCAAGAGCTAAGACAGTCTTCCTAGGCACCGACCTGAGTCCAAGCTCACTGCTCTCCTCATTGCCTACAACATGACAAGCTCTTTGGTAGGGCTCAGCAGTGGAAACTTTACCATTTTATCCACCTTCTTAAAGCTTGAGAATTTACAAATTGTTTGTAACGGTTCTACTCTTTCATATATATTCACAAATCATCACATATATTCTATTTTACCTCCTGGGGAAATTTTAAAGTGCTCAGAAGCATTCATGTATTTAAAAGTACTTCTTTTTTTTTTTTTTTTCTTTGAACAGAATCTCACTCTGTTGCCCAGGCTGGAGTGCAGTGGTACCATCTTGGCTCACTGCAACCTCTGCCTCCCAGCTTCAGGCAATTCTCGTGCCTTAGCCTCCCAAGTAGCTGGGACTACAAGCGTGTGCCACTGTTTTTGTATTTTTAGTAGAGATGGGGTTTCACCATGTTGGCCAGGCTGATCTTGAACTCCTGGCCTCAAGTGATCCACCTGCCTTGGCCTCCCAAAGTGCTGGGATTACAGGCGTGAGCCACTGCGCCCGGCCCTATAGTTTGATTTCTAAAACCACCATACCACCACCAGGGGATTCAGTCTCATGCACACAAGAATACTTTTAAAATATACTTACCTTGAGACATTTTCCCTCTCACAAATAATTTCTGGTATCTCTAGACTTTAAAAAAATCACTTGTAAAATTATGCTCATGAACCAATTATTCATTTCCAACTTCTGGCTGCTTGAAGATTCCTTTTGTGCAGTTTGCATGGAGACGCTGTTGTTATGAAATACACCCACGAAGTCAGATTAACGGGGCTGAAGAAGAACAGACCACCAGAACCAACGCTAACGCATTCTTGAAGAAGGGAGAAAGTGCGTGCGCGCGCCGTGTGTGTGTGTAATGAGATATTCAAAGTGTTTAATGCAAGATGATCAAATGTCTAAGTGTCATCCTCTAATTTCAAATGGAAAACTGCAGATTTTCTTCTGAAGCTGGCAGACTGCCACTGCTGCAGGCCCTGAAGTGGCTTTGGGCTTCAGAGAAAGGGGGAAACAGACGTCGCTCAAAGAGCCCTCTGCTTCTCCCCGGCTGCAGCTCTACCCTGGGTCTCCTGGCCTTAGGACGAATTCCTCTGCCAGGCTTCCCAGGGACTTTCAACCTAAGCTGTCAAATAAATCATTTATAGGATATGTGGACTTTAAGAACTATTGACAGAGGGAAGACATCCTAAAATAGTCTCTTTGATCTGAATTCTTCCTCATCACAACCTTGACATAGAGCCAGGGTTTTGGATACCAGTCTTCTGCCCCCTCCATGTAACTTCTATAAAGAATATCTCCATTTCATTTGACTGGTTGTGAAAGTGGCCAAGAAAGTAAAAAATTAACATTTTTAAGGTAAAGATTCTAAGTCTGAATTATTTTTATATTTTCCTGCCCTTTCTTCCTGACGAGTATGACTTAACAACATCGACTTAGTCGCTTTATAGCTATTTACAACACAAAATCCTCCTCCATTCAAGGAGGGCCCATCTTGTTACAAGAAAATATCAACAACCAGAAATACAGTTCATGAGAGAAACTCTGGAGTCAGACCTCTGTGAAACAATAATAATGGACATTTGGGTGTGCATGGCTTTTTTGTTTGTTGTTTGTTTTTCTTTTAACTTTTTTGGTGTGCGTATTTGTTAGGCACTGCTGCAAGCAACTGACATACATGGTCTCATCCAGCTCTCAGGAGAATCCCATTGTTCCCATTTGAAAGATGGGCAATTCAAGACTTAGGCAAGCTACACAAGTCCAAGATTACACAAATGTTAAGTAGAAGAGCCAGGATTTTGGTGTTCTTAACCACTGCCCTATACTTTAAATTTTCAAGGTAAGTAGAATCAGCTCTTTTCTCTATAAGGAAGAAACACCCAACACAGCCTAGGATCCTAGTTTGTAGAACAGAGATATATTTCTAGTGAATTCCTAATATTTTCTAAACCCTTATCTTAAGCAGCTCACTATCTAAAAATCAAAGGACAACGTGCTAGACTTGGAGCTTTTAAGTTTTTCAAAATTACCAAATATGAAAAATTGTATTTGCAAAAACATCAAACAGAATTCAAGTTCTAGAAGCATAAACCACTGAGCAAAGAAAATGGAAACCAGGGTAGGTTTAAGTAGGACAAATATTGTTCTTTGGAATAGAAACTTGTTGCTGAATCTCACCATGGAGCAAAAGACTTACAAACTTTTGAAAAAACAGGGTTCACATGGAAACAGAAACATAACAGGAACTACGATATCGAGACTGACAGATGCCGTGTGTCTTCCTAATTCTTCTAAAAGCCATTCTTGGCTATTAAAATGTCAATGTAGGAATAATAAAATACCATTGATTCTAGTTTTCCAGGGGGAATGTTTATGCAGAGGTTTTAAAACTTTAGATGTACAAAAATTTACTAGCACAGAAGGCAGATATGTTGATAATTCCAGCTACTAAGAACTGCAGCTCCAGTTACTAGGAATTGACTAGAAAACACTTTAAAAGATGGTAATCACACAGTCACGAGGACTACTTAATAATATAAATCATTATAGCTAACATTTTTTGAGTACTTACTATGTGCCAGGCACTATTTTACTTTTTATTTTTATTTTTTTTGAGACAGAGTCTCACTGTTGCCCAGGCTGGAATACAATGGTACCATCTCAGTTCACTGCAACCTTTGCCTCCCGGGTTCAAGCAATTCTCCTGCCTCACTCTCCCAAGTAGCTGGGATTACAGGTGCCCACCCCCACACTCGGCTAGTTTTTGTATTTTTTTTTTTTTTTTGAGACGGAGTCTTGCTCTGTCCCCCAGGCTGGAGTGCAGTGGCGCGATCTCGGCTCACTGCAAGCTCCGCTCCCGGGTTCACACCATTCTCCTGCCTCAGCCTCCCGAGTAGCTGGGACTACAGGCGCCTGCCAACACGTCCGGCTAATTTTTTGTATTTTTAGTAGAGACGGGGTTTCACCATGTTGACAAGGCTGGTCTCCAACTCCGGATCTCAGGTGATCCACCTGCCTCGGCCTCCCAAAGTGCTGGGATTACAGCTGTGAGCTGCCGTGCCCAGCTAGGCACTATTTGAAACATTTTCTCTTTAAATTAATTCATTGAATGCTCACAACAATTCTAAAAGGCAGATATTACTATCATCCCTACTTGAGAAAAATGAGGCACTGGGAGATGAAATAATTTTCAAATTCACACAATTAGTAAGGAGTGAAACTGGCATTTGAACCTAGACGGTCTCAGTCTGGGACTCTGTATGCTATAATAATTTCCAGCAGCAGAGTCCTGCATGCCAGGACAGGGACGGTCCCCACCTAACAACTAATGGCAGACATAAAACAGGAAATTCCGCCATGTTTGTTGGCAAAGGTTCTTATAAACTAGATCCATGCTGCCTGTCTTTGAATGGATCACAGTCAAGGATTCAAAGCCTTCCATGTGAACTCCCAGAAGCATGTACAAAGATGAAGATGAGGGAAGCAATAACTATACACAAAGCCTGTACCGACTTGGCTGGGAATGACTTCTACACTATCACGCGACACAGCTTCCATTCTCTTGAAGTGCTGTTTGCATCTTTTGCCATTTTGCTCTGCCTCTCGAGCTAGTCATGAGGTCCCTGCATCCTGACCTGGGCCACTCACGACTGTGCATTCCTCTCACAGCCTTGTGCAAAGGAGACACTCCAGAGATGCTGCTGTATGATTTATGAACGTAACAACATGGGCCATATATGCTTTCCCAAGGACTGGGCATTGAGCTGGCTCTGGAAGGCGGTGATGGGTGAGGATGTGCACAGAGCGGGTGAGAAAGCAGCCAAGTGTTGGAGAAGAGAGCCAGGCCAGGAGAGACGAAACACATGGGGGAGTGGTTAGCCTGAACCACGGAGCTGTGCTCCAGTGTGACCAGAGAGAGGGTAGTTACTGATGCAGGACCTCAGAGTCTATCCCAGGGAATTCAGAGATTATTCCAAGGGCAATTTGAATCACTGGGTGATCACTCAAAGGGAAGAAGAAAGCCGCTGTGGATTTTGTTTGCTGACACAAGAGCTTCCAAGTCCCAGAGTTAGAATGATCAGAGAGAGAAGCCAAAAGTTGAGAAGCAACTTCCAGGAAGCAGAGAGACACCAAATAAGTCACACATAGGTTTTTTGTTTGTTTGTTAATTTTTCGAGACAGAGTCCTGCTCTGTCACCCAGGCTGGAGTGCAGTGGCGTGATCTTGGCTCACTGCAACCTCCGCCTCCCAGGTTCAACTGATTCTCCTGTCTCAGCCTCCCGAGTAGCTGGGACTACAGGTGTGCACCACCACACCCAGCTAATTTTTGTATTTTTAGTAGAGATGGTGTTTCACTAGGTTGGCCAGGCTGGTTTCGAACTCCTGACCTCAGGTGATCCAACCACAGGAACAGTTCCCTGAGGTCTACAGATCAAGTCCAAGCTCCTTATCTTGACATTTAAGGCCTTCTATGTTCTGACCTGGAACTTCAGCCATATGGACATCTCAACATTCCCCCAAATGTCATTTGCTTTCATTCTTCTGTGCCTTTGCTTACGCTAACGCCTGCCCTTGGATGGCCTTTCCACTGTTTTCTACACAGAGAAATCACCAACGCGCTCGCTCTAACAGTGTAACTAATTAATTTCAGTTTGACTTAGTAGAAACTTCATGAGTTAAAAGAGACTGAAAGTGTGACAAAAGCAAGTATTTACTTTCTCTTGGCCCAAATTTCAGAGTTGAAAGTATCCTCAACGGTTTGGAAGGCTCCATTCAAATTCTGCTTACTCTATACTCTCCCTTAAAATTAGCATTTTTTCCCCTCTGATATTCATTTAGTACTTATTTAATTCTGCCTATTCATATTATACTTGCAGCATTTCTTTAAATTTGTCTTCTCTAGATCACAAATGCTTTTTTGAGGTCAAGGACAAGCCTTAGGAAAAATTATTTTCTTTCCAGCATGCCATTAGTTTTCCACATAGCAGCTGCTCAGTGAATATTTATTGAATCATCAGCCCATGATCATATTATTCTAATTAAAATAAGACGCTTTTATCAAATGATAATTACATAGTTAATTATGAAGAAATATGGGAAAAGAGTTGTATTGTTGATCTGAAGTAAACTAAGAGTAGGAGAGTCTATTAAATTCCATCAGAAAAGAGTGACAAATACAGTAAATTATTTTAAAGCATTATAGTCATTACCATTATTTATAAAATGGGGTTAATTTTGAGTTTACAAACATAAAATACTTTCAGTACATAAACACAACAAACATTAAGTTGTGATGTGCAATTTCTCAGTCTTTATTTTACTCAAGCCTGAAGTTGCTAGGCCTTATATGGGGTCAGGTTAAAAATTCCTCACCCCATACGAACAGTGACTTCAGTTGGGATTGACAGATGCCTAACCAGGCTTCCTCAGACTGCTCCCAGGCCTAACAAAGGAAATGGGCCATGTCCCAACTGGACAGGAACCTGGATCCACCCCTGGTCTCTTGTTCCTTCAAGCCTAGGCTGGAAGTGAATGAGGAAACAGAGTTTGGGTAGAACTTACAGTGGTTCAGTCACCTTCTCTCCAATGGCTCCCCAAAACTTTTCCTAAGTCCTCAGTAAATATTTGGTGATTAACTGATTTTATCATCTGACATTTCTCCTAACATAATTGTTGAAAAAGAAAGTTGGATGAGATTTACAGCGACCTCTTCTCACAAGGTGGGTGGTTGGACTTGGGAAGGAATGAGAACCATTCTATTGATAGAAGAAGAGACTCTTCCCCAGCCGACATAATGACGGAAATGGTGGTTTAGAAAAAATCTTAAAAATTGCTCAGAGATGATTATAGGCTGTCATTAAGAAATGAGGAAGGAAGGGCTTTCTTTTCGACTACAGGGTGTACAGCTCTACAGACAGAAATTATTATTTTATATTTAGGCCAATGGTAGTCTGTAGGCCTTTGAAATGTAAAAAGCAATAATAACTTAAGTATCTGGTTTGGCTTAAAAAGCATCAAGACAGATTACACAGGCCATATATAAAAACCAGCCTCTGTCCTTTATAACATTATTTCACTCATGCCTGAAGTATGACTGAAAATAAATACCTTCCTAAGAGTCTCTTCACACTTAAGTTGTATTTAAATAACTTAAATATAAAAATACCAGTAGATTGAAAAACACTTAAAGGATTTCATGACCAGATTGGAAATTAAAGTGTATTAAAAGGAGAGAGAATGAAATAAAAGGGAATTAGAACAGACCATCTCATTAGTCATAAAAAGAAATGAACTTCTGATATGGATGGGTCTTGAAAATACTATACTGAGTGAAATAGGTCAAACAGAAAAGGATAAATATTAGTATTTCAGGTTTCTGAAGTCACTGCTATATTCACTGTGTGCCAACTCTGTGTAGGACAACCGCCATGGTGGATTTAGAGAGTATCAGGCCATGGAGATCTAACTGGGTTCATCATCCAGATGAGGGAGGACTATGGGGAAAGTGAACAATGTATGCGCTGGGTTGCGGAAGAGCAACACAGCCCACATTCCAGTGTTCACAGGAGGCAGGGATCTGTGAGCTGAAGCAGCTTTCCAAAAGCAGGAGAATAGAATTCCTGAAATCACACAGGCACGAAAATAACTGATTCCACTCAACAAACCAAATAACTTGTTTGCAACATAAAACGTGCAAATGTCTGTTCCTGATTAGATCTTTAAGAGAGTGAGTGGGGAAATCATCTCCAGTAAAGACATCCTGCAATAATTTTCACTCCTAATCCAGGGTTTCATTTTGCACCCTTTGCCTCACATCCTCCACACCTTTTGGAATAGCTGAAGCCCAGGAAGGGCATGTTTTATTGTGCTGAATGGCAGGCTACTCATACACAAATATATGCATGCTTACTTTATTTGGGCAGAACCATTAGAGAAGTACAGTTACATTTGATATTTGGAGGTGAAAACTATGAACCACTGAAATAAACCTCGATGTTCCGTCTCCTCACTCTAGTAAGGTGTGAAAAGGCTTCTTGAAGTAGTAGCAGCTTCTGGTGTGGCTTGACTGATGTCAGTTCCTGAGCCCAGCGCTGAGAAACAGTAACCATGTTGGTGGGGCCAAGATATGGTGCAGTGTATGCTGCTTGGGTGATGGGTGCACCAGGACCCCACACATCTCCATTAAAGAACTTACTCACGTAACCAAATATCACCTGTATCCCCAATAACTTACGGAAAAATAAAATTTAAAAAAATCCAAAATAAAACAAAAGCAATAAAAGAGCAGTTATGAGTTTACACTGTCGAGCAGCCAGAAGACTCCCATCACCCTCGGTAATAAACACCATCAAAAGGTCACTAAAGGCAGGAACTCGCCATTGTCAGATTTCCTGAGTTCACTTTTGACATGGCACAGTAAAATGCTTCTATTATTCAACACAAGGCCATTTTATATTTACCAATTCTATGGAGTGGGAAACAATTGCAACTACAAATTTTAATGTCAAAAGAAAATATTATTCCAGAGAATAAAGAACTAAAGCTCAAAGACCATATTACTTCTTCCTTTTTTTTTTTTTTTTGGAGACAGAGTTTCGCTCTTGTTGCCCAGGCTGGAGTGCAATAGCACAATTTCAGCTCACTGAAACCTCCCAGGTTCAAGCGATTCTCCTGCCTCAGCCTCCTGAGTAGCTGGCATTACAGGCATGCACCACCATGCACGGCTAATCTTTTGTATTTAGTAGAGACGGGGTTTCACCATGTTGGTCAGGCTGGTCTCAAACTCCTGACATCAGGTGACCCACCCACCTCGGCCTCCTGAAGTGCTGGAATTACAGGCGTGAGCCACCATGCCTGGCCAAAATCTGTTTTCT